>NC_091053.1:19034427-20494542 GCF_963966145.1 Tenebrio molitor | reverse complement strand
TTTATAACTCAGGAAATGTACGGTTTGGGCAGGAAATTCTTAAATTTCTGAAAAGACGTAATTTTCAGTTATAACTCGTGAAAGGTACGGTTTCGGCCGGAAATTATTAAATTTTCTAAAAAGACGTAAGTTTCTACATCTCATGCGATTTTCTTAACCAGAAGTTTTCGAGGCAGAAATTTTATAACTCAAGAAATGTACGGTTTGGGCAGGAAATTCTTAAATTTCTGAAAAGACGTAAGTTTCAATTATAACTCGTGAAAGGTACGGTTTCGGCCGGAAATTATTAAATTTTCTAAAAAGACGTAAGTTTCTACATCTCATGCGATTTTCTTAACCAGAAGTTTTCGAGGCAGAAATTTTATAACTCAAGAAATGTACGGTTTGGGCAGGAAATTGTTAAATTTCTGAAAAGACGTAAGTTTCAATTATAACTCGTGAAAGGTACGGTTTCGGCCGGAAATTATTAAATTTTCTAAAAAGACGTAAGTTTCTACATCTCATGCGATTTTCTTAACCAGAAGTTTTCGAGGCAGAAATTTTATAACTCAAGAAATGTACGGTTTGGGCAGGAAATTCTTAAATTTTCTGAAAAGACGTAAGTTTCTATCATAACTCGTGAAAGGTACGGTTTCGGCCGGAAATTATTAAATTTCTTAAAAAGACGTAAGTTTCTACATCTCATGCGATTTTCTTAACCAGAAGTTTTCGAGGCAGAAATTTTATAACTCAAGAAATGTTTTCGAGGCAGAAATTTTATAACTCAAGAAATGTACGGTTTGGGCAGGAAATTCTTAAATTTCTGAAAAGACGTAATTTTCAGTTATAACTCGTGAAAGGTACGGTTTCGGCCGGAAATTATTAAATTTTCTAAAAAGACGTAAGTTTCTACATCTCATGCGACTTTCTTAACCAGAAGTTTTCGAGGCAGAAATTTTATAACTCAAGAAATGTACGGTTTGGGCAGGAAATTGTTAAATTTCTGAAAAGACGTAAGTTTCAATTATAACTCGTGAAAGGTACGGTTTCGGCCGGAAATTATTAAATTTTCTAAAAAGACGTAAGTTTCTACATCTCATGCGATTTTCTTAACCAGAAGTTTTCGAGGCAGAAATTTTATAACTCAAGAAATGTACGGTTTGGGCAGGAAATTCTTAAATTTTCTGAAAAGACGTAAGTTTCTATCATAACTCGTGAAAGGTACGGTTTCGGCCGGAAATTATTAAATTTCTTAAAAAGACGTAAGTTTCTACATCTCATGCGATTTTCTTAACCAGAAGTTTTCGAGGCAGAAATTTTATAACTCAAGAAATGTTTTCGAGGCAGAAATTTTATAACTCAAGAAATGTACGGTTTGGGCAGGAAATTCTTAAATTTCTGAAAAGACGTAATTTTCAGTTATAACTCATGAAAGGTACGGTTTCGGCCGGAAATTATTAAATTTTCTAAAAAGACGTAAGTTTCTAGATCTCATGCGATTTTCTTAACCAGAAGTTTTCGAGGCAGAAATTTTATAACTCAAGAAATGTACGGTTTGGGCAGGAAATTCTTAAATTTCTGAAAAGACGTAAGTTTCAATTATAACTCGTGAAAGGTACGGTTTCGGCCGGAAATTATTAAATTTTCTAAAAAGACGTAAGTTTCTACATCTCATGCGATTTTCTTAACCAGAAGTTTTCGAGGCAGAAATTTTATAACTCAAGAAATGTACCGTTTGGGCAGGAAATTCTTAAATTTCTGAAAAGACGTAATTTTCAGTTATAACTCGTGAAAGGGTCGGTTTCGGCCGGAAATTATTAAATTTTCTAAAAAGACGTAAGTTTCTACATTTCATGCAATTTTCTTAACCAGAAGTTTTCGAGGCAGAAATTTTATAACTCAGGAAATGTACGGTTTGGGCAGGAAATTCTTAAATTTCTGAAAAGACGTAAGTTTCAATTATAAATCGTGAAAGGTACGGTTTCGGCCGGAAATTATTAAATTTTCTAAAAAGACGTAAGTTTCTACATCTCATGCGATTTTCTTAACCAGAAGTTTTCGAGGCAGAAATTTTATAACTCAAGAAATGTACGGTTTGGGCAGGAAATTCTTAAATTTTCTGAAAAGACGTAAGTTTCTATCATAACTCGTGAAAGGTACGGTTTCGGCCGGAAATTATTAAATTTCTTAAAAAGACGTAAGTTTCTACATCTCATGCGATTTTCTTAACCAGAAGTTTTCGAGGCAGAAATTTTATAACTCAAGAAATGTACGGTTTCGGCAGGAAATTCTTAAATTTCTGAAAAGACATAAGTTTCAATTATAACTCGTGAAAGGTACGGTTTCGGCCGGAAATTATTAAATTTTCTAAAAAGACGTAAGTTTCTAGATCTCATGCGATTTTCTTAACCAGAAGTTTTCGAGGCAGAAATTTTATAACTCAAGAAATGTACGGTTTGGGCAGGAAATTCTTAAATTTCTGAAAAGACGTAATTTTCAGTTATAACTCGTGAAAGGGTCGGTTTCGGCCGGAAATTATTAAATTTTCTAAAAAGACGTAAGTTTCTACATTTCATGCGATTTTCTTAACCAGAAGTTTTCGAGGCAGAAATTTTATAACTCAGGAAATGTACGGTTTGGGCAGGAAATTCTTAAATTTCTAAAAAGACGTAAGTTTCAATTATAACTCGTGAAAGGTACGGTTTCGGCCGGAAATTATTAAATTTTCTAAAAAGACGTAAGTTTCTACATCTCATGCGATTTTCTTAACCAGAAGTTTTCGAGGCAGAAATTTTATAACTCAAGAAATGTACGGTTTCGGCAGGAAATTCTTAAATTTCTGAAAAGACGTAAGTTTCAATTATAACTCGTGAAAGGTACGTTTTCGGCCGGAAATTATTAAATTTTCTAAAAAGACGTAAGTTTCTAGATCTCATGCGATTTTCTTAACCAGAAGTTTTCGAGGCAGAAATTTTATAACTCAAGAAATGTACGGTTTGGGCAGGAAATTCTTAAATTTCTGAAAAGACGTAAGTTTCAATTATAACTCGTGCAAGGTACGGTTTCGGCCGGAAATTATTAAATTTTCTAAAAAGACGTAAGTTTCTACATCTCATGCGATTTTCTTAACCAGAAGTTTTCGAGGCAGAAATTTTATAACTCAAGAAATGTACGGTTTGGGCAGGAAATTCTTAAATTTCTGAAAAGATGTAATTTTCAGTTATAACTTGTGAAAGGGTCGGTTTCGGCCGGAAATTATTAAATTTTCTAAAAAGACGTAAGTTTCTACATTTCATGCGATTTTCTTAACCAGAAGTTTTCGAGGCAGAAATTTTATAACTCAAAAAATGTACGGTTTCGGCCGGAAATTCTTAAATTTTCTGAAAAGACGTAAGTTTCTATCATAACTCGTGAAAGGTACGGTTTCGGCCGGAAATTATTAAATTTCTTAAAAAGACGTAAGTTTCTACATCTCATGCGATTTTCTTAACCAGAAGTTTTCGAGGCAGAAATTTTATAACTCAAGAAATGTACGGTTTGGGCAGGAAATTCTTAAATTTTCTGAAAAGACGTAAGTTTCTATCATAACTCGTGAAAGGTACGGTTTCGGCCGGAAATTATTAAATTTCTTAAAAAGACGTAAGTTTCTACATCTCATGCGATTTTCTTAACCAGAAGTTTTCGAGGCAGAAATTTTATAACTCAAGAAATGTACGGTTTCGGCAGGAAATTCTTAAATTTCTGAAAAGACGTAAGTTTCAATTATAACTCGTGAAAGGTACGGTTTCGGCCGGAAATTATTAAATTTTCTAAAAAGACGTAAGTTTCTAGATCTCATGCGATTTTCTTAACCAGAAGTTTTCGAGGCAGAAATTTTATAACTCAAGAAATGTACGGTTTGGGCAGGAAATTCTTAAATTTCTGAAAAGACGTAAGTTTCAATTATAACTCGTGCAAGGTACGGTTTCGGCCGGAAATTATTAAATTTTCTAAAAAGACGTAAGTTTCTACATCTCATGCGATTTTCTTAACCAGAAGTTTTCGAGGCAGAAATTTTATAACTCAAGAAATGTACGGTTTGGGCAGGAAATTCTTAAATTTCTGAAAAGACGTAATTTTCAGTTATAACTTGTGAAAGGGTCGGTTTCGGCCGGAAATTATTAAATTTTCTAAAAAGACGTAAGTTTCTACATTTCATGCGATTTTCTTAACCAGAAGTTTTCGAGGCAGAAATTTTATAACTCAGGAAATGTACGGTTTGGGCAGAAAATTCTTAAATTTCTGAAAAGACGTAAGTTTCAATTATAAATCGTGAAAGGTACGGTTTCGGCCGGAAATTATTAAATTTTCTAAAAAGACGTAAGTTTCTACATCTCATGCGATTTTCTTAACCAGAAGTTTTCGAGGCAGAAATTTTATAACTCAAGAAATGTACGGTTTGGGCATGAAATTCTTAAATTTTCTGAAAAGACGTAAGTTTCTATCATAACTCGTGAAAGGTACGGTTTCGGCCGGAAATTATTAAATTTCTTAAAAAGACGTAAGTTTCTACATCTCATGCGATTTTCTTAACCAGAAGTTTTCGAGGCAGAAATTTTATAACTCAAGAAATGTACGGTTTCGGCAGGAAATTCTTAAATTTCTGAAAAGACGTAAGTTTCAATTATAACTCGTGCAAGGTACGGTTTCGGCCGGAAATTATTAAATTTTCTAAAAAGACGTAAGTTTCTACATCTCATGCGATTTTCTTAACCAGAAGTTTTCGAGGCAGAAATTTTATAACTCAAGAAATGTACGGTTTGGGCAGGAAATTCTTAAATTTCTGAAAAGACGTAATTTTCAGTTATAACTTGTGAAAGGGTCGGTTTCGGCCGGAAATTATTAAATTTTCTAAAAAGACGTAAGTTTCTACATTTCATGCGATTTTCTTAACCAGAAGTTTTCGAGGCAGAAATTTTATAACTCAAAAAATGTACGGTTTCGGCCGGAAATTCTTAAATTTTCTGAAAAGACGTAAGTTTCTATCATAACTCGTGAAAGGTACGGTTTCGGCCGGAAATTATTAAATTTCTTAAAAAGACGTAAGTTTCTACATCTCATGCGATTTTCTTAACCAGAAGTTTTCGAGGCAGAAATTTTATAACTCAAGAAATGTACGGTTTGGGCAGGAAATTCTTAAATTTTCTGAAAAGACGTAAGTTTCTATCATAACTCGTGAAAGGTACGGTTTCGGCCGGAAATTATTAAATTTCTTAAAAAGACGTAAGTTTCTACATCTCATGCGATTTTCTTAACCAGAAGTTTTCGAGGCAGAAATTTTATAACTCAAGAAATGTACGGTTTCGGCAGGAAATTCTTAAATTTCTGAAAAGACGTAAGTTTCAATTATAACTCGTGAAAGGTACGGTTTCGGCCGGAAATTATTAAATTTTCTAAAAAGACGTAAGTTTCTAGATCTCATGCGATTTTCTTAACCAGAAGTTTTCGAGGCAGAAATTTTATAACTCAAGAAATGTACGGTTTGGGCAGGAAATTCTTAAATTTCTGAAAAGACGTAAGTTTCAATTATAACTCGTGCAAGGTACGGTTTCGGCCGGAAATTATTAAATTTTCTAAAAAGACGTAAGTTTCTACATCTCATGCGATTTTCTTAACCAGAAGTTTTCGAGGCAGAAATTTTATAACTCAAGAAATGTACGGTTTGGGCAGGAAATTCTTAAATTTCTGAAAAGACGTAATTTTCAGTTATAACTTGTGAAAGGGTCGGTTTCGGCCGGAAATTATTAAATTTTCTAAAAAGACGTAAGTTTCTACATTTCATGCGATTTTCTTAACCAGAAGTTTTCGAGGCAGAAATTTTATAACTCAGGAAATGTACGGTTTGGGCAGAAAATTCTTAAATTTCTGAAAAGACGTAAGTTTCAATTATAAATCGTGAAAGGTACGGTTTCGGCCGGAAATTATTAAATTTTCTAAAAAGACGTAAGTTTCTACATCTCATGCGATTTTCTTAACCAGAAGTTTTCGAGGCAGAAATTTTATAACTCAAGAAATGTACGGTTTGGGCATGAAATTCTTAAATTTTCTGAAAAGACGTAAGTTTCTATCATAACTCGTGAAAGGTACGGTTTCGGCCGGAAATTATTAAATTTCTTAAAAAGACGTAAGTTTCTACATCTCATGCGATTTTCTTAACCAGAAGTTTTCGAGGCAGAAATTTTATAACTCAAGAAATGTACGGTTTCGGCAGGAAATTCTTAAATTTCTGAAAAGACGTAAGTTTCAATTATAACTCGTGAAAGGTACGGTTTCGGCCGGAAATTATTAAATTTTCTAAAAAGACGTAAGTTTCTAGATCTCATGCGATTTTCTTAACCAGAAGTTTTCGAGGCAGAAATTTTATAACTCAAGAAATGTACGGTTTGGGCAGGAAATTCTTAAATTTCTGAAAAGACGTAAGTTTCAATTATAACTCGTGAAAGGTACGGTTTCGGCCGGAAATTATTAAATTTTCTAAAAAGACGTAAGTTTCTACATCTCATGCGATTTTCTTAACCAGAAGTTTTCGAGGCAGAAATTTTATAACTCAAGAAATGTACGGTTTGGGC
This sequence comes from Tenebrio molitor, assembly GCF_963966145.1. Classification (NCBI taxonomy): domain Eukaryota; kingdom Metazoa; phylum Arthropoda; class Insecta; order Coleoptera; family Tenebrionidae; genus Tenebrio; species Tenebrio molitor. Next base: position 20,487,955 of record NC_091053.1, on the reverse strand, counting down.
AGGAAATTCTTAAATTTCTGAAAAGACGTAAGTTTCAATTATAACTCGTGCAAGGTACGGTTTCGGCCGGAAATTATTAAATTTTCTAAAAAGACGTAAGTTTCTACATCTCATGCGATTTTCTTAACCAGAAGTTTTCGAGGCAGAAATTTTATAACTCAAGAAATGTACGGTTTGGGCAGGAAATTCTTAAATTTCTGAAAAGACGTAATTTTCAGTTATAACTTGTGAAAGGGTCGGTTTCGGCCGGAAATTATTAAATTTTCTAAAAAGACGTAAGTTTCTACATTTCATGCGATTTTCTTAACCAGAAGTTTTCGAGGCAGAAATTTTATAACTCAAAAAATGTACGGTTTCGGCCGGAAATTCTTAAATTTTCTGAAAAGACGTAAGTTTCTATCATAACTCGTGAAAGGTACGGTTTCGGCCGGAAATTATTAAATTTCTTAAAAAGACGTAAGTTTCTACATCTCATGCGATTTTCTTAACCAGAAGTTTTCGAGGCAGAAATTTTATAACTCAAGAAATGTACGGTTTGGGCAGGAAATTCTTAAATTTTCTGAAAAGACGTAAGTTTCTATCATAACTCGTGAAAGGTACGGTTTCGGCCGGAAATTATTAAATTTCTTAAAAAGACGTAAGTTTCTACATCTCATGCGATTTTCTTAACCAGAAGTTTTCGAGGCAGAAATTTTATAACTCAAGAAATGTACGGTTTCGGCAGGAAATTCTTAAATTTCTGAAAAGACGTAAGTTTCAATTATAACTCGTGAAAGGTACGGTTTCGGCCGGAAATTATTAAATTTTCTAAAAAGACGTAAGTTTCTAGATCTCATGCGATTTTCTTAACCAGAAGTTTTCGAGGCAGAAATTTTATAACTCAAGAAATGTACGGTTTGGGCAGGAAATTCTTAAATTTCTGAAAAGACGTAAGTTTCAATTATAACTCGTGCAAGGTACGGTTTCGGCCGGAAATTATTAAATTTTCTAAAAAGACGTAAGTTTCTACATCTCATGCGATTTTCTTAACCAGAAGTTTTCGAGGCAGAAATTTTATAACTCAAGAAATGTACGGTTTGGGCAGGAAATTCTTAAATTTCTGAAAAGACGTAATTTTCAGTTATAACTTGTGAAAGGGTCGGTTTCGGCCGGAAATTATTAAATTTTCTAAAAAGACGTAAGTTTCTACATTTCATGCGATTTTCTTAACCAGAAGTTTTCGAGGCAGAAATTTTATAACTCAGGAAATGTACGGTTTGGGCAGAAAATTCTTAAATTTCTGAAAAGACGTAAGTTTCAATTATAAATCGTGAAAGGTATTGTTTCGGCCGGAAATTATTAAATTTTCTAAAAAGACGTAAGTTTCTACATCTCATGCGATTTTCTTAACCAGAAGTTTTCGAGGCAGAAATTTTATAACTCAAGAAATGTACGGTTTGGGCAGGAAATTCTTAAATTTCTGAAAAGACGTAATTTTCAGTTATAACTTGTGAAAGGGTCGGTTTCGGCCGGAAATTATTAAATTTTCTAAAAAGACGTAAGTTTCTACATTTCATGCGATTTTCTTAACCAGAAGTTTTCGAGGCAGAAATTTTATAACTCAAAAAATGTACGGTTTCGGCCGGAAATTCTTAAATTTTCTGAAAAGACGTAAGTTTCTATCATAACTCGTGAAAGGTACGGTTTCGGCCGGAAATTATTAAATTTCTTAAAAAGACGTAAGTTTCTACATCTCATGCGATTTTCTTAACCAGAAGTTTTCGAGGCAGAAATTTTATAACTCAAGAAATGTACGGTTTGGGCAGGAAATTCTTAAATTTTCTGAAAAGACGTAAGTTTCTATCATAACTCGTGAAAGGTACGGTTTCGGCCGGAAATTATTAAATTTCTTAAAAAGACGTAAGTTTCTACATCTCATGCGATTTTCTTAACCAGAAGTTTTCGAGGCAGAAATTTTATAACTCAAGAAATGTACGGTTTCGGCAGGAAATTCTTAAATTTCTGAAAAGACGTAAGTTTCAATTATAACTCGTGAAAGGTACGGTTTCGGCCGGAAATTATTAAATTTTCTAAAAAGACGTAAGTTTCTAGATCTCATGCGATTTTCTTAACCAGAAGTTTTCGAGGCAGAAATTTTATAACTCAAGAAATGTACGGTTTGGGCAGGAAATTCTTAAATTTCTGAAAAGACGTAAGTTTCAATTATAACTCGTGCAAGGTACGGTTTCGGCCGGAAATTATTAAATTTTCTAAAAAGACGTAAGTTTCTACATCTCATGCGATTTTCTTAACCAGAAGTTTTCGAGGCAGAAATTTTATAACTCAAGAAATGTACGGTTTGGGCAGGAAATTCTTAAATTTCTGAAAAGACGTAATTTTCAGTTATAACTTGTGAAAGGGTCGGTTTCGGCCGGAAATTATTAAATTTTCTAAAAAGACGTAAGTTTCTACATTTCATGCGATTTTCTTAACCAGAAGTTTTCGAGGCAGAAATTTTATAACTCAGGAAATGTACGGTTTGGGCAGAAAATTCTTAAATTTCTGAAAAGACGTAAGTTTCAATTATAAATCGTGAAAGGTACGGTTTCGGCCGGAAATTATTAAATTTTCTAAAAAGACGTAAGTTTCTACATCTCATGCGATTTTCTTAACCAGAAGTTTTCGAGGCAGAAATTTTATAACTCAAGAAATGTACGGTTTCGGCAGGAAATTCTTAAATTTCTGAAAAGACGTAAGTTTCAATTATAACTCGTGAAAGGTACGGTTTCGGCCGGAAATTATTAAATTTTCTAAAAAGACGTAAGTTTCTAGATCTCATGCGATTTTCTTAACCAGAAGTTTTCGAGGCAGAAATTTTATAACTCAAGAAATGTACGGTTTGGGCAGGAAATTCTTAAATTTCTGAAAAGACGTAAGTTTCAATTATAACTCGTGCAAGGTACGGTTTCGGCCGGAAATTATTAAATTTTCTAAAAAGACGTAAGTTTCTACATCTCATGCGATTTTCTTAACCAGAAGTTTTCGAGGCAGAAATTTTATAACTCAAGAAATGTACGGTTTGGGCAGGAAATTCTTAAATTTCTGAAAAGACGTAATTTTCAGTTATAACTTGTGAAAGGGTCGGTTTCGGCCGGAAATTATTAAATTTTCTAAAAAGACGTAAGTTTCTACATTTCATGCGATTTTCTTAACCAGAAGTTTTCGAGGCAGAAATTTTATAACTCAGGAAATGTACGGTTTGGGCAGAAAATTCTTAAATTTCTGAAAAGACGTAAGTTTCAATTATAAATCGTGAAAGGTACGGTTTCGGCCGGAAATTATTAAATTTTCTAAAAAGACGTAAGTTTCTACATCTCATGCGATTTTCTTAACCAGAAGTTTTCGAGGCAGAAATTTTATAACTCAAGAAATGTACGGTTTGGGCATGAAATTCTTAAATTTTCTGAAAAGACGTAAGTTTCTATCATAACTCGTGAAAGGTACGGTTTCGGCCGGAAATTATTAAATTTCTTAAAAAGACGTAAGTTTCTACATCTCATGCGATTTTCTTAACCAGAAGTTTTCGAGGCAGAAATTTTATAACTCAAGAAATGTACGGTTTCGGCAGGAAATTCTTAAATTTCTGAAAAGACGTAAGTTTCAATTATAACTCGTGAAAGGTACGGTTTCGGCCGGAAATTATTAAATTTTCTAAAAAGACGTAAGTTTCTAGATCTCATGCGATTTTCTTAACCAGAAGTTTTCGAGGCAGAAATTTTATAACTCAAGAAATGTACGGTTTGGGCAGGAAATTCTTAAATTTCTGAAAAGACGTAAGTTTCAATTATAACTCGTGAAAGGTACGGTTTCGGCCGGAAATTATTAAATTTTCTAAAAAGACGTAAGTTTCTACATCTCATGCGATTTTCTTAACCAGAAGTTTTCGAGGCAGAAATTTTATAACTCAAGAAATGTACGGTTTGGGCAGGAAATTCTTAAATTTCTGAAAAGACGTAAGTTTCAATTATAACTCGTGAAAGGTACGGTTTCGGCCGGAAATTATTAAATTTTCTAAAAAGACGTAAGTTTCTACATCTCATGCGATTTTCTTAACCAGAAGTTTTCGAGGCAGAAATTTTATAACTCAAGAAATGTACGGTTTGGGCAGGAAATTCTTAAATTTCTGAAAAGACGTAAGTTTCAATTATAACTCGTGAAAGGTACGGTTTCGGCCGGAAATTATTAAATTTTCTAAAAAGACGTAAGTTTCTACATCTCATGCGATTTTCTTAACCAGAAGTTTTCGAGGCAGAAATTTTATAACTCAAGAAATGTACGGTTTGGGCAGGAAATTCTTAAATTTCTGAAAAGACGTAAGTTTCAATTATAACTCGTGAAAGGTACGGTTTCGGCCGGAAATTATTAAATTTTCTAAAAAGACGTAAGTTTCTACATCTCATGCGATTTTCTTAACCAGAAGTTTTCGAGGCAGAAATTTTATAACTCAAAAAATGTACGGTTTCGGCCGGAAATTCTTAAATTTTCTGAAAAGACGTAAGTTTCTATCATAACTCGTGAAAGGTACGGTTTCGGCCGGAAATTATTAAATTTCTTAAAAAGACGTAAGTTTCTACATCTCATGCGATTTTCTTAACCAGAAGTTTTCGAGGCAGAAATTTTATAACTCAAGAAATGTACGGTTTGGGCAGGAAATTCTTAAATTTCTGAAAAGACGTAAGTTTCAATTATAACTCGTGAAAGGTACGGTTTCGGCCGGAAATTATTAAATTTTCTAAAAAGACGTAAGTTTCTACATCTCATGCGATTTTCTTAACCAGAAGTTTTCGAGGCAGAAATTTTATAACTCAAGAAATGTACGGTTTGGGCAGAAAATTCTTAAATTTCTGAAAAGACGTAAGTTTCAATTATAACTCGTGAAAGGTACGGTTTCGGCCGGAAATTATTAAATTTTCTAAAAAGACGTAAGTTTCTACATCTCATGCGATTTTCTTAACCAGAAGTTTTCGAGGCAGAAATTTTATAACTCAAAAAATGTACGGTTTCGGCAGGAAATTCTTAAATTTCTGAAAAGACGTAAGTTTCAATTATAACTCGTGAAAGGTACGGTTTCGGCCGGAAATTATTAAATTTTCTAAAAAGACGTAAGTTTCTACATCTCATGCGATTTTCTTAACCAGAAGTTTTCGAGGCAGAAATTTTATAACTCAAGAAATGTACGGTTTGGGCAGGAAATTCTTAAATTTCTGAAAAGACGTAATTTTCAGTTATAACTCGTGAAAGGGTCGGTTTCGGCCGGAAATTATTAAATTTTCTAAAAAGACGTAAGTTTCTACATCTCATGCGATTTTCTTAACCAGAAGTTTTCGAGGCAGAAATTTTATAACTCAAGAAATGTACGGTTTCGGCCGGAAATTCTTAAATTTTCTGAAAAGACGTGAGTTTCTATCATAACTCGTGAAAGGTACGGTTTCGGCCGGAAATTATTAAATTTCTTAAAAAGACGTAAGTTTCTACATCTCATGCGATTTTCTTAACCAGAAGTTTTCGAGGCAGAAATTTTATAACTCAAGAAATGTACGGTTTGGGCAGGAAATTCTTAAATTTCTGAAAAGACGTTAGTTTCAATTATAACTCGTGAAAGGTACGGTTTCGGCCGGAAATTATTAAATTTTCTAAAAAGACGTAAGTTTCTACATCTCATGCGATTTTCTTAACCAGAAGTTTTCGAGGCAGAAATTTTATAACTCAAGAAATGTACGGTTTGGGCAGGAAATTCTTAAATTTCTGAAAAGACGTAAGTTTCAATTATAACTCGTGAAAGGTACGGTTTCGGCCGGAAATTATTAAATTTTCTAAAAAGACGTAAGTTTCTACATCTCATGCGATTTTCTTAACCAGAAGTTTTTGAGGCAGAAATTTTATAACTCAAAAAATGTACGGTTTCGGCCGGAAATTCTTAAATTTTCTGAAAAGACGTAAGTTTCTATCATAACTCGTGAAAGGTACGGTTTCGGCCGGAAATTATTAAATTTCTTAAAAAGACGTAAGTTTCTACATCTCATGCGATTTTCTTAACCAGAAGTTTTCGAGGCAGAAATTTTATAACTCAAGAAATGTACGGTTTGGGCAGGAAATTCTTAAATTTCTGAAAAGACGTAAGTTTCAATTATAACTCGTGAAAGGTACGGTTTCGGCCGGAAATTATTAAATTTTCTAAAAAGACGTAAGTTTCTACATCTCATGCGATTTTCTTAACCAGAAGTTTTCGAGGCAGAAATTTTATAACTCAAGAAATGTACGGTTTGGGCAGGAAATTCTTAAATTTCTGAAAAGACGTAATTTTCAGTTATAACTCGTGAAAGGTACGGTTTCGGCCGGAAATTATTAAATTTTCTAAAAAGACGTAAGTTTCTACATCTCATGCGATTTTCTTAACCAGAAGTTTTCGAGGCAGAAATTTTATAACTCAAAAAATGTACGGTTTCGGCAGGAAATTCTTAAATTTCTGAAAAGACGTAAGTTTCAATTATAACTCGTGAAAGGTACGGTTTCGGCCGGAAATTATTAAATTTTCTAAAAAGACGTAAGTTTCTACATCTCATGCGATTTTCTTAACCAGAAGTTTTCGAGGCAGAAATTTTATAACTCAAGAAATGTACGGTTTGGGCAGGAAATTCTTAAATTTCTGAAAAGAGGTAAGTTTCAATTATAACTCGTGAAAGGTACGGTTTCGGCCGGAAATTATTAAATTTTCTAAAAAGACGTAAGTTTCTACATCTCATGCGATTTTCTTAACCAGAAGTTTTTGAGGCAGAAATTTTATAACTCAAAAAATGTACGGTTTCGGCCGGAAATTCTTAAATTTTCTGAAAAGACGTAAGTTTCTATCATAACTCGTGAAAGGTACGGTTTCGGCCGGAAATTATTAAATTTCTTAAAAAGACGTAAGTTTCTACATCTCATGCGATTTTCTTAACCAGAAGTTTTCGAGGCAGAAATTTTATAACTCAAGAAATGTACGGTTTGGGCAGGAAATTCTTAAATTTCTGAAAAGACGTTAGTTTCAATTATAACTCGTGAAAGGTACTGTTTCGGCCGGAAATTATTAAATTTTCTAAAAAGACGTAAGTTTCTACATCTCATGCGATTTTCTTAACCAGAAGTTTTCGAGGCAGAAATTTTATAACTCAAGAAATGTACGGTTTGGGCAGGAAATTCTTAAATTTCTGAAAAGACGTAAGTTTCAATTATAACTCGTGAAAGGTACGGTTTCGGCCGGAAATTATTAAATTTTCTAAAAAGACGTAAGTTTCTACATCTCATGCGATTTTCTTAACCAGAAGTTTTTGAGGCAGAAATTTTATAACTCAAAAAATGTACGGTTTCGGCCGGAAATTCTTAAATTTTCTGAAAAGACGTAAGTTTCTATCATAACTCGTGAAAGGTACGGTTTCGGCCGGAAATTATTAAATTTCTTAAAAAGACGTAAGTTTCTACATCTCATGCGATTTTCTTAACCAGAAGTTTTCGAGGCAGAAATTTTATAACTCAAGAAATGTACGGTTTGGGCAGGAAATTCTTAAATTTCTGAAAAGACGTTAGTTTCAATTATAACTCGTGAAAGGTACGGTTTCGGCCGGAAATTATTAAATTTTCTAAAAAGACGTAAGTTTCTACATCTCATGCGATTTTCTTAACCAGAAGTTTTCGAGGCAGAAATTTTATAACTCAAGAAATGTACGGTTTGGGCAGGAAATTCTTAAATTTCTGAAAAGACGTAAGTTTCAATTATAACTCGTGAAAGGTACGGTTTCGGCCGGAAATTATTAAATTTTCTAAAAAGACGTAAGTTTCTACATCTCATGCGATTTTCTTAACCAGAAGTTTTTGAGGCAGAAATTTTATAACTCAAAAAATGTACGGTTTCGGCCGGAAATTCTTAAATTTTCTGAAAAGACGTAAGTTTCTATCATAACTCGTGAAAGGTACGGTTTCGGCCGGAAATTATTAAATTTCTTAAAAAGACGTAAGTTTCTACATCTCATGCGATTTTCTTAACCAGAAGTTTTCGAGGCAGAAATTTTATAACTCAAGAAATGTACGGTTTGGGCAGGAAATTCTTAAATTTCTGAAAAGACGTAAGTTTCAATTATAACTCGTGAAAGGTACGGTTTCGGCCGGAAATTATTAAATTTTCTAAAAAGACGTAAGTTTCTACATCTCATGCGATTTTCTTAACCAGAAGTTTTCGAGGCAGAAATTTTATAACTCAAGAAATGTACGGTTTGGGCAGGAAATTCTTAAATTTCTGAAAAGACGTAATTTTCAGTTATAACTCGTGAAAGGTACGGTTTCGGCCGGAAATTATTAAATTTTCTAAAAAGACGTAAGTTTCTACATCTCATGCGATTTTCTTAACCAGAAGTTTTCGAGGCAGAAATTTTATAACTCAAAAAAAATGTACGGTTTCGGCAGGAAATTCTTAAATTTCTGAAAAGACGTAAGTTTCAATTATAACTCGTGAAAGGTACGGTTTCGGCCGGAAATTATTAAATTTTCTAAAAAGACGTAAGTTTCTACATCTCATGCGATTTTCTTAACCAGAAGTTTTCGAGGCAGAAATTTTATAACTCAAGAAATGTACGGTTTGGGCAGGAAATTCTTAAATTTCTGAAAAGACGTAATTTTCAGTTATAACTCGTGAAAGGGTCGGTTTCGGCCGGAAATTATTAAATTTTCTAAAAAGACGTAAGTTTCTACATCTCATGCGATTTTCTTAACCAGAAGTTTTCGAGGCAGAAATTTTATAACTCAAGAAATGTACGGTTTGGGCAGGAAATTCTTAAATTTCTGAAAAGACGTTAGTTTCAATTATAACTCGTGAAAGGTACGGTTTCGGCCGGAAATTATTAAATTTTCTAAAAAGACGTAAGTTTCTACATCTCATGCGATTTTCTTAACCAGAAGTTTTCGAGGCAGAAATTTTATAACTCAAGAAATGTACGGTTTGGGCAGGAAATTCTTAAATTTTCTGAAAAGACGTAAGTTTCTATCATAACTCGTGAAAGGTACGGTTTCGGCCGGAAATTATTAAATTTCTTAAAAAGACGTAAGTTTCTACATCTCATGCGATTTTCTTAACCAGAAGTTTTCGAGGCAGAAATTTTATAACTCAAGAAATGTACGGTTTGGGCAGGAAATTCTTAAATTTCTGAAAAGACGTTAGTTTCAATTATAACTCGTGAAAGGTACGGTTTCGGCCGGAAATTATTAAATTTTCTAAAAAGACGTAAGTTTCTACATCTCATGCGATTTTCTTAACCAGAAGTTTTCGAGGCAGAAATTTTATAACTCAAGAAATGTACGGTTTGGGCAGGAAATTCTTAAATTTCTGAAAAGACGTAAGTTTCAATTATAACTGGTGAAAGGTACGGTTTCGGCCGGAAATTATTAAATTTTCTAAAAAGACGTAAGTTTCTACATCTCATGCGATTTCCTTAACCTGAAGTTTTCGAGGCAGAAATTTTATAACTCAAGAAATGTACGGTTTGGGCAAAAAATTCTTAAATTTCTGAAAAGACGTAAGTTTCAATTATAACTCGTGAAAGGTACGGTTTCGGCCGGAAATTATTAAATTTTCTAAAAAGACGTAAGTTTCTACATCTCATGCGATTTTCTTAACCAGAAGTTTTCGAGGCAGAAATTTTATAACTCAAGAAATGTACGGTTTGGGCAGGAAATTCTTAAATTTCTGAAAAGACGTAAGTTTCAATTATAACTCGTGAAAGGTACGGTTTCGGCCGGAAATTATTAAATTTTCTAAAAAGACGTAAGTTTCTACATCTCATGCGATTTTCTTAACCAGAAGTTTTCGAGGCAGAAATTTTATAACTCAAGAAATGTACGGTTTGGGCAGGAAATTCTTAAATTTCTGAAAAGACGTAAGTTTTAATTATAACTCGTGAAAGGTACGGTTTCGGCCGAAAATTATTAAATTTTCTAAAAAGACGTAAGTTTCTACATCTCATGCGATTTTCTTAACCAGAAGTTTTCGAGGCAGAAATTTTATAACTCAAGAAATGTACGGTTTGGGCAGGAAATTCTTAAATTTCTGAAAAGACGTAGGTTTCAATTATAACTCGTGAAAGGTACGGTTTCGGCCGGAAATTATTAAATTTTCTAAAAAGACGTAAGTTTCGACATCTCATGCGATTTTCTTAACCAGAAGTTTTCGAGGCAGAAATTTTATAACTCAAGAAATGTACGGTTTGGGCAGGAAATTCTTAAATTTCTGAAAAGACGTAAGTTTCCATTATAACTCGTGAAAGGTACGGTTTCGGCCGGAAATTATTAAATTTTCTAAAAAGACGTAAGTTTCTACATCTCATGCGATTTTCTTAACCAGAAGTTTTCGAGGCAGAAATTTTATAACTCAAGAAATGTACGGTTTGGGCAGGAAATTCTTAAATTTCTGAAAAGACGTAATTTTCAGTTATAACTCGTGAAAGGTACGGTTTCGGCCGGAAATTATTAAATTTTCTAAAAAGACGTAAGTTTCTACATCTCATGCGATTTTCTTAACCAGAAGTTTTCGAGGCAGACATTTTATAACTCAAGAAATGTACGGTTTGGGCAGGAAATTCTTAAATTTCTGAAAAGACGTAAATTTCAATTATAACTCGTGAAAGGTACGGTTTCGGCCGGAAATTATTAAATTTTCTAAAAAGACGTAAGTTTCTACATCTCATGCGATTTTCTTAACCAGAAGTTTTCGAGGCAGAAATTTTATAACTCAAGAAATGTACGGTTTGGGCAGGAAATTCTTAAATTTCTGAAAAGACGTAAGTTTCAATTATAACTCGTGAAAGGTACGGTTTCGGCCGGAAATTATTAAATTTTCTAAAAAGACGTGAGTTTCTACATCTCATGCGATTTTCTTAACCAGAAGTTTTCGAGGCAGAAATTTTATAACTCAAGAAATGTACGGTTTGGGCAGGAAATTCTTAAATTTCTGAAAAGACGTAAGTTTCAATTATAACTCGTGAAAGGTACGGTTTCGGCCGGAAATTATTAAATTTTCTAAAAAGACGTAAGTTTCTACATCTCATGCGATTTTCTTAACCAGAAGTTTTCGAGGCAGAAATTTTATAACTCAAGAAATGTACGGTTTGGGCAGGAAATTCTTAAATTTCTGAAAAGATGTAAGTTTCAATTATAACTCGTGAAAGGTACGGTTTCGGCCGGAAATTATTAAATTTTCTAAAAAGACGTAAGTTTCTACATCTCATGCGATTTTCTTAACCAGAAGTTTTCGAGGCAGAAATTTTATAACTCAAGAAATGTACGGTTTGGGCAGGAAATTCTTAAATTTCTGAAAAGACGTAAGTTTCAATTATAACTCGTGAAAAGTACGGTTTCGGCCGGAAATTATTACATTTTCTAAAAAGACGTAAGTTTCTACATCTCATGCGATTTTCTTAACCAGAAGTTTTCGAGGCAGAAATTTTATAACTCAAGAAATGTACGGTTTGGGCAGGAAATTCTTAAATTTCTGAAAAGACGTAAGTTTCAATTATAACTCGTGAAAGGTACGGTTTCGGCCGGAAATTATTAAATTTTCTAAAAAGACGTAAGTTTCTACATCTCATGCGATTTTCTTAACCAGAAGTTTTCGAGGCAGAAATTTTATAACTCAAGAAATGTACGGTTTGGGCAGGAAATTCTTAAATTTCTGAAAAGACGTAAGTTTCAATTATAACTCGTGAAAGGTACGGTTTCGGCCGGAAATTATTAAATTTTCTAAAAAGACGTAAGTTTCTACATCTCATGCGATTTTCTTAACCAGAAGTTTTCGAGGCAGAAATTTTATAACTCAAGAAATGTACGGTTTGGGCAGGAAATTCTTAAATTTCTGAAAAGACGTAAGTTTCAATTATAACTCGTGAAAGGTACGGTTTCGGCCGGAAATTATTAAATTTTCTAAAAAGACGTAAGTTTCTACATCTCATGCGATTTTCTTAACCAGAAGTTTTCGAGGCAGAAATTTTATAACTCAAGAAATGTACGGATTGAGCAGGAAATTCTTAAATTTCTGAAAAGACGTAAGTTTCAATTATAACTCGTGAAAGGTACGGTTTCGGCCGGAAATTATTAAATTTTCTAAAAAGACGTAAGTTTCTACATCTCATGCCATTTTCTTAACCAGAAGTTTTCGAGGCAGAAATTTTATAACTCAAGAAATGTACGGTTTGGGCAGCAAATTCTTAAATTTCTGAAAAGACGTAAGTTTCAATTATAACTCGTGAAAGGTACGGTTTCGGCCGGAAATTATTAAATTTTCTAAAAAGACGTAAGTTTCTACATCTCATGCGATTTTCTTAACCAGAAGTTTTCGAGGCAGAAATTTTATAACTCAAGAAATGTACGGTTTGGGCAGGAAATTCTTAAATTTCTGAAAAGACGTAAGTTTCAATTATAACTCGTGAAAGGTACGGTTTCGGCCGGAAATTATTAAATTTTCTAAAAAGACGTAAGTTTCTACATCTCATGCGATTTTCTTAACCAGAAGTTTTCGAGGCAGAAATTTTATAACTCAAGAAATGTACGGTTTGGGCAGGAAATTCTTAAATTTCTGAAAAGACGTAAGTTTCAATTATAACTCGTGAAAGGTACGGTTTCGGCCGGAAATTATTAAATTTTCTAAAAAGACGTAAGTTTCTACATCTCATGCGATTTTCTTAACCAGAAGTTTTCGAGGCAGAAATTTTATAACTCAAGAAATGTACGGTTTGGGCAGGAAATTCTTAAATTTCTGAAAAGACGTAAGTTTCAATTATAACTCGTGAAAGGTACGGTTTCGGCCGAAAATTATTAAATTTTCTAAAAAGACGTAAGTTTCTACATCTCATGCGATTTTCTTAACCAGAAGTTTTCGAGGCAGAAATTTTATAACTCAAGAAATGTACGGTTTGGGCAGGAAATTCTTAAATTTCTGAAAAGACGTAAGTTTCAATTATAACTCGTGAAAGGTACGGTTTCGGCCGAAAATTATTAAATTTTCTAAAAAGACGTAAGTTTCTACATCTCATGCGATTTTCTTAACCAGAAGTTTTCGAGGCAGAAATTTTATAACTCAAGAAATGTACGGTTTGGGCAGGAAATTCTTAAATTTCTGAAAAGACGTAGGTTTCAATTATAACTCGTGAAAGGTACGGTTTCGGCCGGAAATTATTAAATTTTCTAAAAAGACGTAAGTTTCTACATCTCATGCGATTTTCTTAACCAGAAGTTTTTGAGGCAGAAATTTTATAACTCAAGAAATGTACGGTTTGGGCAGGAAATTCTTAAATTTCTGAAAAGACGTAAGTTTCAATTATAACTCGTGAAAGGTACGGTTTCGGCCGGAAATTATTAAATTTTCTAAAAAGACGTAAGTTTCTACATCTCATGCGATTTTCTTAACCAGAAGTTTTCGAGGCAGAAATTTTATAACTCAAGAAATGTACGGTTTGGGCGGGAAATTCTTAAATTTCTGAAAAGACGTAAGTTTCAATTATAACTCGTGAAAGGTACGGTTTCGGCCGGAAATTATTAAATTTTCTAAAAAGACGTAAGTTTCTACATCTCATGCGATTTTCTTAACCAGAAGTTTTCGAGGCAGAAATTTTATAACTCAAGAAATGTACGGTTTGGGCAGGAAATTCTTAAATTTCTGAAAAGACGTAAATTTCAATTATAACTCGTGAAAGGTACGGTTTCGGCCGGAAATTATTAAATTTTCTAAAAAGACGTAAGTTTCTACATCTCATGCGATTTTCTTAACCAGAAGTTTTCGAGGCAGAAATTTTATAACTCAAGAAATGTACGGTTTGGGCAGGAAATTCTTAAATTTCTGAAAAGACGTAAGTTTCAATTATAACTCGTGAAAGGTACGGTTTCGGCCGGAAATTATTAAATTTTCTAAAAAGACGTAAGTTTCTACATCTCATGCGATTTTCTTAACCAGAAGTTTTCGAGGCAGAAATTTTATAACTCAAGAAATGTACGGTTTGGGCAGGAAATTCTTAAATTTCTGAAAAGACGTAAGTTTCAATTATAACTCGTGAAAGGTACGGTTTCGGCCGGAAATTATTAAATTTTCTAAAAAGGCGTAAGTTTCTACATCTCATGCGATTTTCTTAACCAGAAGTTTTCGAGGCAGAAATTTTATAACTCAAGAAATGTACGGTTTGGGCAGGAAATTCTTAAATTTCTGAAAAGACGTAAGTTTCAATTATAACTCGTGAAAGGTACGGTTTCGGCCGGAAATTATTAAATTTTCTAAAAAGACGTAAGTTTCTACATCTCATGCGATTTTCTTAACCAGAAGTTTTCGAGGCAGAAATTTTATAACTCAAGAAATGTACGGTTTGGGCAGGAAATTCTTAAATTTCTGAAAAGACGTAAGTTTCAATTATAACTCGTGAAAGGTACGGTTTCGGCCGGAAATTATTAAATTTTCTAAAAAGGCGTAAGTTTCTACATCTCATGCGATTTTCTTAACCAGAAGTTTTCGAGGCAGAAATTTTATAACTCAAGAAATGTACGGTTTGGGCAGGAAATTCTTAAATTTCTGAAAAGACGTAAGTTTCAATTATAACTCGTGAAAGGTACGGTTTCGGCCGGAAATTATTAAATTTTCTAAAAAGGCGTAAGTTTCTACATCTCATGCGATTTTCTTAACCAGAAGTTTTCGAGGCAGAAATTTTATAACTCAAGAAATGTACGGTTTGGGCAGGAAATTCTTAAATTTCTGAAAAGACGTAAATTTCAATTATAACTCGTGAAAGGTACGGTTTCGGCCGGAAATTATTAAATTTTCTAAAAAGACGTAAGTTTCTACATCTCATGCGATTTTCTTAACCAGAAGTTTTCGAGGCAGAAATTTTATAACTCAAGAAATGTACGGTTTGGGCAGGAAATTCTTAAATTTCTGAAAAGACGTAAGTTTTAATTATAACTCGTGAAAGGTACGGTTTCGGCCGAAAATTATTAAATTTTCTAAAAAGACGTAAGTTTCTACATCTCATGCGATTTTCTTAACCAGAAGTTTTCGAGGCAGAAATTTTATAACTCAAGAAATGTACGGTTTGGGCAGGAAATTCTTAAATTTCTGAAAAGACGTAGGTTTCAATTATAACTCGTGAAAGGTACGGTTTCGGCCGGAAATTATTAAATTTTCTAAAAAGACGTAAGTTTCGACATCTCATGCGATTTTCTTAACCAGAAGTTTTCGAGGCAGAAATTTTATAACTCAAGAAATGTACGGTTTGGGCAGGAAATTCTTAAATTTCTGAAAAGACGTAAGTTTCCATTATAACTCGTGAAAGGTACGGTTTCGGCCGGAAATTATTAAATTTTCTAAAAAGACGTAAGTTTCTACATCTCATGCGATTTTCTTAACCAGAAGTTTTCGAGGCAGAAATTTTATAACTCAAGAAATGTACGGTTTGGGCAGGAAATTCTTAAATTTCTGAAAAGACGTAATTTTCAGTTATAACTCGTGAAAGGTACGGTTTCGGCCGGAAATTATTAAATTTTCTAAAAAGACGTAAGTTTCTACATCTCATGCGATTTTCTTAACCAGAAGTTTTCGAGGCAGACATTTTATAACTCAAGAAATGTACGGTTTGGGCAGGAAATTCTTAAATTTCTGAAAAGACGTAAATTTCAATTATAACTCGTGAAAGGTACGGTTTCGGCCGGAAATTATTAAATTTTCTAAAAAGACGTAAGTTTCTACATCTCATGCGATTTTCTTAACCAGAAGTTTTCGAGGCAGAAATTTTATAACTCAAGAAATGTACGGTTTGGGCAGGAAATTCTTAAATTTCTGAAAAGACGTAAGTTTCAATTATAACTCGTGAAAGGTACGGTTTCGGCCGGAAATTATTAAATTTTCTAAAAAGACGTGAGTTTCTACATCTCATGCGATTTTCTTAACCAGAAGTTTTCGAGGCAGAAATTTTATAACTCAAGAAATGTACGGTTTGGGCAGGAAATTCTTAAATTTCTGAAAAGACGTAAGTTTCAATTATAACTCGTGAAAGGTACGGTTTCGGCCGGAAATTATTAAATTTTCTAAAAAGACGTAAGTTTCTACATCTCATGCGATTTTCTTAACCAGAAGTTTTCGAGGCAGAAATTTTATAACTCAAGAAATGTACGGTTTGGGCAGGAAATTCTTAAATTTCTGAAAAGATGTAAGTTTCAATTATAACTCGTGAAAGGTACGGTTTCGGCCGGAAATTATTAAATTTTCTAAAAAGACGTAAGTTTCTACATCTCATGCGATTTTCTTAACCAGAAGTTTTCGAGGCAGAAATTTTATAACTCAAGAAATGTACGGTTTGGGCAGGAAATTCTTAAATTTCTGAAAAGACGTAAGT
The DNA here is from genome assembly GCF_963966145.1 of Tenebrio molitor. Taxonomy (NCBI): domain Eukaryota; kingdom Metazoa; phylum Arthropoda; class Insecta; order Coleoptera; family Tenebrionidae; genus Tenebrio; species Tenebrio molitor. Next base: position 20,471,528 of record NC_091053.1, on the reverse strand, counting down.
TTCAATTATAACTCGTGAAAAGTACGGTTTCGGCCGGAAATTATTACATTTTCTAAAAAGACGTAAGTTTCTACATCTCATGCGATTTTCTTAACCAGAAGTTTTCGAGGCAGAAATTTTATAACTCAAGAAATGTACGGTTTGGGCAGGAAATTCTTAAATTTCTGAAAAGACGTAAGTTTCAATTATAACTCGTGAAAGGTACGGTTTCGGCCGGAAATTATTAAATTTTCTAAAAAGACGTAAGTTTCTACATCTCATGCGATTTTCTTAACCAGAAGTTTTCGAGGCAGAAATTTTATAACTCAAGAAATGTACGGTTTGGGCAGGAAATTCTTAAATTTCTGAAAAGACGTAAGTTTCAATTATAACTCGTGAAAGGTACGGTTTCGGCCGGAAATTATTAAATTTTCTAAAAAGACGTAAGTTTCTACATCTCATGCGATTTTCTTAACCAGAAGTTTTCGAGGCAGAAATTTTATAACTCAAGAAATGTACGGTTTGGGCAGGAAATTCTTAAATTTCTGAAAAGACGTAAGTTTCAATTATAACTCGTGAAAGGTACGGTTTCGGCCGGAAATTATTAAATTTTCTAAAAAGACGTAAGTTTCTACATCTCATGCGATTTTCTTAACCAGAAGTTTTCGAGGCAGAAATTTTATAACTCAAGAAATGTACGGATTGAGCAGGAAATTCTTAAATTTCTGAAAAGACGTAAGTTTCAATTATAACTCGTGAAAGGTACGGTTTCGGCCGGAAATTATTAAATTTTCTAAAAAGACGTAAGTTTCTACATCTCATGCCATTTTCTTAACCAGAAGTTTTCGAGGCAGAAATTTTATAACTCAAGAAATGTACGGTTTGGGCAGCAAATTCTTAAATTTCTGAAAAGACGTAAGTTTCAATTATAACTCGTGAAAGGTACGGTTTCGGCCGGAAATTATTAAATTTTCTAAAAAGACGTAAGTTTCTACATCTCATGCGATTTTCTTAACCAGAAGTTTTCGAGGCAGAAATTTTATAACTCAAGAAATGTACGGTTTGGGCAGGAAATTCTTAAATTTCTGAAAAGACGTAAGTTTCAATTATAACTCGTGAAAGGTACGGTTTCGGCCGGAAATTATTAAATTTTCTAAAAAGACGTAAGTTTCTACATCTCATGCGATTTTCTTAACCAGAAGTTTTCGAGGCAGAAATTTTATAACTCAAGAAATGTACGGTTTGGGCAGGAAATTCTTAAATTTCTGAAAAGACGTAAGTTTCAATTATAACTCGTGAAAGGTACGGTTTCGGCCGGAAATTATTAAATTTTCTAAAAAGACGTAAGTTTCTACATCTCATGCGATTTTCTTAACCAGAAGTTTTCGAGGCAGAAATTTTATAACTCAAGAAATGTACGGTTTGGGCAGGAAATTCTTAAATTTCTGAAAAGACGTAAGTTTCAATTATAACTCGTGAAAGGTACGGTTTCGGCCGAAAATTATTAAATTTTCTAAAAAGACGTAAGTTTCTACATCTCATGCGATTTTCTTAACCAGAAGTTTTCGAGGCAGAAATTTTATAACTCAAGAAATGTACGGTTTGGGCAGGAAATTCTTAAATTTCTGAAAAGACGTAAGTTTCAATTATAACTCGTGAAAGGTACGGTTTCGGCCGGAAATTATTAAATTTTCTAAAAAGACGTAAGTTTCTACATCTCATGCGATTTTCTTAACCAGAAGTTTTCGAGGCAGAAATTTTATAACTCAAGAAATGTACGGTTTGGGCAGGAAATTCTTAAATTTCTGAAAAGACGTAGGTTTCAATTATAACTCGTGAAAGGTACGGTTTCGGCCGGAAATTATTAAATTTTCTAAAAAGACGTAAGTTTCTACATCTCATGCGATTTTCTTAACCAGAAGTTTTTGAGGCAGAAATTTTATAACTCAAGAAATGTACGGTTTGGGCAGGAAATTCTTAAATTTCTGAAAAGACGTAAGTTTCAATTATAACTCGTGAAAGGTACGGTTTCGGCCGGAAATTATTAAATTTTCTAAAAAGACGTAAGTTTCTACATCTCATGCGATTTTCTTAACCAGAAGTTTTCGAGGCAGAAATTTTATAACTCAAGAAATGTACGGTTTGGGCAGGAAATTCTTAAATTTCTGAAAAGACGTAAGTTTCAATTATAACTCGTGAAAGGTACGGTTTCGGCCGGAAATTATTAAATTTTCTAAAAAGACGTAAGTTTCTACATCTCATGCGATTTTCTTAACCAGAAGTTTTCGAGGCAGAAATTTTATAACTCAAGAAATGTACGGTTTGGGCAGGAAATTCTTAAATTTCTGAAAAGACGTAAATTTCAATTATAACTCGTGAAAGGTACGGTTTCGGCCGGAAATTATTAAATTTTCTAAAAAGACGTAAGTTTCTACATCTCATGCGATTTTCTTAACCAGAAGTTTTCGAGGCAGAAATTTTATAACTCAAGAAATGTACGGTTTGGGCAGGAAATTCTTAAATTTCTGAAAAGACGTAAGTTTCAATTATAACTCGTGAAAGGTACGGTTTCGGCCGGAAATTATTAAATTTTCTAAAAAGACGTAAGTTTCTACATCTCATGCGATTTTCTTAACCAGAAGTTTTCGAGGCAGAAATTTTATAACTCAAGAAATGTACGGTTTGGGCAGGAAATTCTTAAATTTCTGAAAAGACGTAAGTTTCAATTATAACTCGTGAAAGGTACGGTTTCGGCCGGAAATTATTAAATTTTCTAAAAAGACGTAAGTTTCTACATCTCATGCGATTTTCTTAACCAGAAGTTTTCGAGGCAGAAATTTTATAACTCAAGAAATGTACGGTTTGGGCAGGAAATTCTTAAATTTCTGAAAAGACGTAAGTTTCAATTATAACTCGTGAAAGGTACGGTTTCGGCCGAAAATTATTAAATTTTCTAAAAAGACGTAAGTTTCTACATCTCATGCGATTTTCTTAACCAGAAGTTTTCGAGGCAGAAATTTTATAACTCAAGAAATGTACGGTTTGGGCAGGAAATTCTTAAATTTCTGAAAAGACGTAAGTTTCAATTATAACTCGTGAAAGGTACGGTTTCGGCCGGAAATTATTAAATTTTCTAAAAAGACGTAAGTTTCTACATCTCATGCGATTTTCTTAACCAGAAGTTTTCGAGGCAGAAATTTTATAACTCAAGAAATGTACGGTTTGGGCAGGAAATTCTTAAATTTCTGAAAAGACGTAAGTTTCAATTATAACTCGTGAAAGGTACGGTTTCGGCCGGAAATTATTAAATTTTCTAAAAAGACGTAAGTTTCTACATCTCATGCGATTTTCTTAACCAGTAGTTTTCGAGGCAGAAATTTTATAACTCAAGAAATGTACGGTTTGGGCAGGAAATTCTTAAATTTCTGAAAAGACGTAAGTTTCAATTATAACTCGTGAAAGGTACGGTTTCGGCCGGAAATTATTAAATTTTCTAAAAAGACGTAAGTTTCTACATCTCATGCGATTTTCTTAACCAGAAGTTTTCGAGGCAGAAATTTTATAACTCAAGAAATGTACGGTTTGGGCAGGAAATTCTTAAATTTCTGAAAAGACGTAAGTTTCAATTATAACTCGTGAAAGGTACGGTTTCGGCCGGAAATTATTAAATTTTCTAAAAAGACGTAAGTTTCTACATCTCATGCGATTTTCTTAACCAGAAGTTTTCGAGGCAGAAATGTTATAACTCAAAAAATGTACGGTTTCGGCCGGAAATTCTTAAATTTTCTGAAAAGACGTAAGTTTCTATCATAACTCGTGAAAGGTACGGTTTCGGCCGGAAATTATTAAATTTCTTAAAAAGACGTAAGTTTCTACATCTCATGCGATTTTCTTAACCAGCAGTTTTCGAGGCAGAAATTTTATAACTCAAGAAATGTACGGTTTGGGCAGGAAATTCTTAAATTTTCTGAAAAGACGTAAGTTTCTATCATAACTCGTGAAAGGTACGGTTTCGGCCGGAAATTATTAAATTTCTTAAAAAGACGTAAGTTTCTACATCTCATGCGATTTTCTTAACCAGAAGTTTTCGAGGCAGAAATTTTATAACTCAAGAAATGTACGGTTTGGGCAGGAAATTCTTAAATTTCTGAAAAGACGTAAGTTTCAATTATAACTCGTGAAAGGTACGGTTTCGGCCGGAAATTATTAAATTTTCTAAAAAGACGTAAGTTTCTACATCTCATGCGATTTTCTTAACCAGAAGTTTTCGAGGCAGAAATTTTATAACTCAAGAAATGTACGGTTTGGGCAGGAAATTCTTAAATTTCTGAAAAGACGTAAGTTTCAATTATAACTCGTGAAAGGTACGGTTTCGGCCGGAAATTATTAAATTTTCTAAAAAGACGTAAGTTTCTACATCTCATGCGATTTTCTTAACCAGAAGTTTTCGAGGCAGAAATTTTATAACTCAAGAAATGTACGGTTTGGGCAGGAAATTCTTAAATTTCTGAAAAGACGTAAGTTTCAATTATAACTCGTGAAAGGTACGGTTTCGGCCGAAAATTATTAAATTTTCTAAAAAGACGTAAGTTTCTACATCTCATGCGATTTTCTTAACCAGAAGTTTTCGAGGCAGAAATTTTATAACTCAAGAAATGTACGGTTTGGGCAGGAAATTCTTAAATTTCTGAAAAGACGTAAGTTTCAATTATAACTCGTGAAAGGTACGGTTTCGGCCGGAAATTATTAAATTTTCTAAAAAGACGTAAGTTTCTACATCTCATGCGATTTTCTTAACCAGAAGTTTTCGAGGCAGAAATTTTATAACTCAAGAAATGTACGGTTTGGGCAGGAAATTCTTAAATTTCTGAAAAGACGTAAGTTTCAATTATAACTCGTGAAAGGTACGGTTTCGGCCGGAAATTATTAAATTTTCTAAAAAGACGTAAGTTTCTACATCTCATGCGATTTTCTTAACCAGTAGTTTTCGAGGCAGAAATTTTATAACTCAAGAAATGTACGGTTTGGGCAGGAAATTCTTAAATTTCTGAAAAGACGTAAGTTTCAATTATAACTCGTGAAAGGTACGGTTTCGGCCGGAAATTATTAAATTTTCTAAAAAGACGTAAGTTTCTACATCTCATGCGATTTTCTTAACCAGAAGTTTTCGAGGCAGAAATTTTATAACTCAAGAAATGTACGGTTTGGGCAGGAAATTCTTAAATTTCTGAAAAGACGTAAGTTTCAATTATAACTCGTGAAAGGTACGGTTTCGGCCGGAAATTATTAAATTTTCTAAAAAGACGTAAGTTTCTACATCTCATGCGATTTTCTTAACCAGAAGTTTTCGAGGCAGAAATTTTATAACTCAAGAAATGTACGGTTTGGGCAGGAAATTCTTAAATTTCTGAAAAGACGTAAGTTTCAATTATAACTCGTGAAAGGTACGGTTTCGGCCGGAAATTATTAAATTTTCTAAAAAGACGTAAGTTTCTACATCTCATGCGATTTTCTTAACCAGAAGTTTTCGAGGCAGAAATTTTATAACTCAAGAAATGTACGGATTGGGCAGGAAATTCTTAAATTTCTGAAAAGACGTAAGTTTCAATTATAACTCGTGAAAGGTACGGTTTCGGCCGGAAATTATTAAATTTTCTAAAAAGACGTAAGTTTCTACATCTCATGCGATTTTCTTAACCAGAAGTTTTCGAGGCAGAAATTTTATAACTCAAGAAATGTACGGTTTGGGCAGGAAATTCTTAAATTTCTGAAAAGACGTAAGTTTCAATTATAACTCGTGAAAGGTACGGTTTCGGCCGGAAATTATTAAATTTTCTAAAAAGACGTAAGTTTCTACATCTCATGCGATTTTCTTAACCAGAAGTTTTCGAGGCAGAAATTTTATAACTCAAGAAATGTACGGTTTGGGCAGGAAATTCTTAAATTTCTGAAAAGACGTAAGTTTCAATTATAACTCGTGAAAGGTACGGTTTCGGCCGGAAATTATTAAATTTTCTAAAAAGACGTAAGTTTCTACATCTCATGCGATTTTCTTAACCAGAAGTTTTCGAGGCAGAAATTTTATAACTCAAGAAATGTACGGTTTGGGCAGGAAATTCTTAAATTTCTGAAAAGACGTAAGTTTCAATTATAACTCGTGAAAGGTACGGTTTCGGCCGGAAATTATTAAATTTTCTAAAAAGACGTAAGTTTCTACATCTCATGCGATTTTCTTAACCAGAAGTTTTCGAGGCAGAAATTTTATAACTCAAGAAATGTACGGTTTGGGCAGGAAATTCTTAAATTTCTGAAAAGACGTAAGTTTCAATTATAACTCGTGAAAGGTACGGTTTCGGCCGGAAATTATTAAATTTTCTAAAAAGGCGTAAGTTTCTACATCTCATGCGATTTTCTTAACCAGAAGTTTTCGAGGCAGAAATTTTATAACTCAAGAAATGTACGGTTTGGGCAGGTAATTCTTAAATTTCTGAAAAGACGTAAGTTTCAATTATAACTCGTGAAAGGTACGGTTTCGGCCGGAAATTATTAAATTTTCTAAAAAGGCGTAAGTTTCTACATCTCATGCGATTTTCTTAACCAGAAGTTTTCGAGGCAGAAATTTTATAACTCAAGAAATGTACGGTTTGGGCAGGAAATTCTTAAATTTCTGAAAAGACGTAAGTTTCAATTATAACTCGTGAAAGGTACGGTTTCGGCCGGAAATTATTAAATTTTCTAAAAAGACGTAAGTTTCTACATCTCATGCGATTTTCTTAACCAGAAGTTTTCGAGGCAGAAATTTTATAACTCAAGAAATGTAAGGATTGGGCAGGAAATTCTTAAATTTCTGAAAAGACGTAAGTTTCAATTATAACTCGTGAAAGGTACGGTTTCGGCCGGAAATTATTAAATTTTCTAAAAAGACGTAAGTTTCTACATCTCATGCGATTTTCTTAACCAGAAGTTTTCGACGCAGAAATTTTATAACTCAAGAAATGTACGGTTTGGGCAGGAAATTCTTAAATTTCTGAAAAGTCGTAAGTTTCAATTATAACTCGTGAAAGGTACGGTTTCGGCCGGAAATTATTAAATTTTCTAAAAAGACGTAAGTTTCTACATCTCATGCGATTTTCTTAACCAGAAGTTTTCGAGGCAGAAATTTTATAACTCAAGAAATGTACGGTTTGGGCAGGAAATTCTTAAATTTCTGAAAAGACGTAAGTTTCAATTATAACTCGTGAAAGGTACGGTTTCGGCCGGAAATTATTAAATTTTCTAAAAAGACGTAAGTTTCTACATCTCATGCGATTTTCTTAACCAGAAGTTTTCGAGGCAGAAATTTTATAACTCAAGAAATGTACGGTTTGGGCAGGAAATTCTTAAATTTCTGAAAAGACGTAAGTTTCAATTATAACTCGTGAAAGGTACGGTTTCGGCCGGAAATTATTAAATTTTCTAAAAAGACGTAAGTTTCTACATCTCATGCGATTTTCTTAACCAGAAGTTTTCGAGGCAGAAATTTTATAACTCAAGAAATGTACGGTTTGGGCAGGAAATTCTTAAATTTCTGAAAAGACGTAAGTTTCAATTATAACTCGTGAAAGGTACGGTTTCGGCCGGAAATTATTAAATTTTCTAAAAAGACGTAAGTTTCTACATCTCATGCGATTTTCTTAACCAGAAGTTTTCGAGGCAGAAATTTTATAACTCAAGAAATGTACGGTTTGGGCAGGAAATTCTTAAATTTCTGAAAAGACGTAAGTTTCAATTATAACTCGTGAAAGGTACGGTTTCGGCCGGAAATTATTAAATTTTCTAAAAAGACGTAAGTTTCTACATCTCATGCGATTTTCTTAACCAGAAGTTTTCGAGGCAGAAATTTTATAACTCAAGAAATGTACGGTTTGGGCAGGAAATTCTTAAATTTCTGAAAAGACGTAAGTTTCAATTATAACTCGTGAAAGGTACGGTTTCGGCCGGAAATTATTAAATTTTCTAAAAAGACGTAAGTTTCTACATCTCATGCGATTTTCTTAACCAGAAGTTTTCGAGGCAGAAATTTTATAACTCAAGAAATGTACGGTTTGGGCAGGAAATTCTTAAATTTCTGAAAAGACGTAAGTTTCAATTATAACTCGTGAAAGGTACGGTTTCGGCCGGAAATTATTAAATTTTCTAAAAAGACGTAAGTTTCTACATCTCATGCGATTTTCTTAACCAGAAGTTTTCGAGGCAGAAATTTTATAACTCAAGAAATGTACGGTTTGGGCAGGAAATTCTTAAATTTCTGAAAAGACGTAAGTTTCAATTATAACTCGTGAAAGGTACGGTTTCGGCCGGAAATTATTAAATTTTCTAAAAAGACGTAAGTTTCTACATCTCATGCGATTTTCTTAACCAGAAGTTTTCGAGGCAGAAATTTTATAACTCAAGAAATGTACGGTTTGGGCAGGAAATTCTTAAATTTCTGAAAAGACGTAAGTTTCAATTATAACTCGTGAAAGGTACGGTTTCGGCCGGAAATTATTAAATTTTCTAAAAAGACGTAAGTTTCTACATCTCATGCGATTTTCTTAACCAGAAGTTTTCGAGGCAGAAATTTTATAACTCAAGAAATGTACGGTTTGGGCAGGAAATTCTTAAATTTCTGAAAAGACGTAAGTTTCAATTATAACTCGTGAAAGGTACGGTTTCGGCCGGAAATTATTAAATTTTCTAAAAAGACGTAAGTTTCTACATCTCATGCGATTTTCTTAACCAGAAGTTTTCGAGGCAGAAATTTTATAACTCAAGAAATGTACGGTTTGGGCAGGAAATTCTTAAATTTCTGAAAAGACGTAAGTTTCAATTATAACTCGTGAAAGGTACGGTTTCGGCCGGAAATTATTAAATTTTCTAAAAAGACGTAAGTTTCTACATCTCATGCGATTTTCTTAACCAGAAGTTTTCGAGGCAGAAATTTTATAACTCAAGAAATGTACGGTTTGGGCAGGAAATTCTTAAATTTCTGAAAAGACGTAAGTTTCAATTATAACTCGTGAAAGGTACGGTTTCGGCCGGAAATTATTAAATTTTCTAAAAAGACGTAAGTTTCTACATCTCATGCGATTTTCTTAACCAGAAGTTTTCGAGGCAGAAATTTTATAACTCAAGAAATGTACGGTTTGGGCAGGAAATTCTTAAATTTCTGAAAAGACGTAAGTTTCAATTATAACTCGTGAAAGGTACGGTTTCGGCCGAAAATTATTAAATTTTCTAAAAAGACGTAAGTTTCTACATCTCATGCGATTTTCTTAACCAGAAGTTTTCGAGGCAGAAATTTTATAACTCAAGAAATGTACGGTTTGGGCAGGAAATTCTTAAATTTCTGAAAAGACGTAAGTTTCAATTATAACTCGTGAAAGGTACGGTTTCGGCCGGAAATTATTAAATTTTCTAAAAAGACGTAAGTTTCTACATCTCATGCGATTTTCTTAACCAGAAGTTTTCGAGGCAGAAATTTTATAACTCAAGAAATGTACGGTTTGGGCAGGAAATTCTTAAATTTCTGAAAAGACGTAAGTTTCAATTATAACTCGTGAAAGGTACGGTTTCGGCCGGAAATTATTAAATTTTCTAAAAAGACGTAAGTTTCTACATCTCATGCGATTTTCTTAACCAGTAGTTTTCGAGGCAGAAATTTTATAACTCAAGAAATGTACGGTTTGGGCAGGAAATTCTTAAATTTCTGAAAAGACGTAAGTTTCAATTATAACTCGTGAAAGGTACGGTTTCGGCCGGAAATTATTAAATTTTCTAAAAAGACGTAAGTTTCTACATCTCATGCGATTTTCTTAACCAGAAGTTTTCGAGGCAGAAATTTTATAACTCAAGAAATGTACGGTTTGGGCAGGAAATTCTTAAATTTCTGAAAAGACGTAAGTTTCAATTATAACTCGTGAAAGGTACGGTTTCGGCCGGAAATTATTAAATTTTCTAAAAAGACGTAAGTTTCTACATCTCATGCGATTTTCTTAACCAGAAGTTTTCGAGGCAGAAATGTTATAACTCAAAAAATGTACGGTTTCGGCCGGAAATTCTTAAATTTTCTGAAAAGACGTAAGTTTCTATCATAACTCGTGAAAGGTACGGTTTCGGCCGGAAATTATTAAATTTCTTAAAAAGACGTAAGTTTCTACATCTCATGCGATTTTCTTAACCAGCAGTTTTCGAGGCAGAAATTTTATAACTCAAGAAATGTACGGTTTGGGCAGGAAATTCTTAAATTTTCTGAAAAGACGTAAGTTTCTATCATAACTCGTGAAAGGTACGGTTTCGGCCGGAAATTATTAAATTTCTTAAAAAGACGTAAGTTTCTACATCTCATGCGATTTTCTTAACCAGAAGTTTTCGAGGCAGAAATTTTATAACTCAAGAAATGTACGGTTTGGGCAGGAAATTCTTAAATTTCTGAAAAGACGTAAGTTTCAATTATAACTCGTGAAAGGTACGGTTTCGGCCGGAAATTATTAAATTTTCTAAAAAGACGTAAGTTTCTACATCTCATGCGATTTTCTTAACCAGAAGTTTTCGAGGCAGAAATTTTATAACTCAAGAAATGTACGGTTTGGGCAGGAAATTCTTAAATTTCTGAAAAGACGTAAGTTTCAATTATAACTCGTGAAAGGTACGGTTTCGGCCGGAAATTATTAAATTTTCTAAAAAGACGTAAGTTTCTACATCTCATGCGATTTTCTTAACCAGAAGTTTTCGAGGCAGAAATTTTATAACTCAAGAAATGTACGGTTTGGGCAGGAAATTCTTAAATTTCTGAAAAGACGTAAGTTTCAATTATAACTCGTGAAAGGTACGGTTTCGGCCGGAAATTATTAAATTTTCTAAAAAGACGTAAGTTTCTACATCTCATGCGATTTTCTTAACCAGAAGTTTTCGAGGCAGAAATTTTATAACTCAAGAAATGTACGGTTTGGGCAGGAAATTCTTAAATTTCTGAAAAGACGTAAGTTTCAATTATAACTCGTGAAAGGTACGGTTTCGGCCGGAAATTATTAAATTTTCTAAAAAGGCGTAAGTTTCTACATCTCATGCGATTTTCTTAACCAGAAGTTTTCGAGGCAGAAATTTTATAACTCAAGAAATGTACGGTTTGGGCAGGAAATTCTTAAATTTCTGAAAAGACGTAAGTTTCAATTATAACTCGTGAAAGGTACGGTTTCGGCCGGAAATTATTAAATTTTCTAAAAAGGCGTAAGTTTCTACATCTCATGCGATTTTCTTAACCAGAAGTTTTCGAGGCAGAAATTTTATAACTCAAGAAATGTACGGTTTGGGCAGGAAATTCTTAAATTTCTGAAAAGACGTAAGTTTCAATTATAACTCGTGAAAGGTACGGTTTCGGCCGGAAATTATTAAATTTTCTAAAAAGACGTAAGTTTCTACATCTCATGCGATTTTCTTAACCAGAAGTTTTCGAGGCAGAAATTTTATAACTCAAGAAATGTAAGGATTGGGCAGGAAATTCTTAAATTTCTGAAAAGAGTAAGTTTCAATTATAACTCGTGAAAGGTACGGTTTCGGCCGGAAATTATTAAATTTTCTAAAAAGACGTAAGTTTCTACATCTCATGCGATTTTCTTAACCAGAAGTTTTCGAGGCAGAAATTTTATAACTCAAGAAATGTACGGTTTGGGCAGGAAATTCTTAAATTTCTGAAAAGTCGTAAGTTTCAATTATAACTCGTGAAAGGTACGGTTTCGGCCGGAAATTATTAAATTTTCTAAAAAGACGTAAGTTTCTACATCTCATGCGATTTTCTTAACCAGAAGTTTTCGAGGCAGAAATTTTATAACTCAAGAAATGTACGGTTTGGGCAGGAAATTCTTAAATTTCTGAAAAGACGTAAGTTTCAATTATAACTCGTGAAAGGTACGGTTTCGGCCGGAAATTATTAAATTTTCTAAAAAGACGTAAGTTTCTACATCTCATGCGATTTTCTTAACCAGAAGTTTTTCGAGGCAGAAATTTTATAACTCAAGAAATGTACGGTTTGGGCAGGAAATTCTTAAATTTCTGAAAAGACGTAAGTTTCAATTATAACTCGTGAAAGGTACGGTTTCGGCCGGAAATTATTAAATTTTCTAAAAAGACGTAAGTTTCTACATCTCATGCGATTTTCTTAACCAGAAGTTTTCGAGGCAGAAATTTTATAACTCAAGAAATGTACGGTTTGGGCAGGAAATTCTTAAATTTCTGAAAAGACGTAAGTTTCAATTATAACTCGTGAAAGGTACGGTTTCGGCCGGAAATTATTAAATTTTCTAAAAAGACGTAAGTTTCTACATCTCATGCGATTTTCTTAACCAGAAGTTTTCGAGGCAGAAATTTTATAACTCAAGAAATGTACGGTTTGGGCAGGAAATTCTTAAATTTCTGAAAAGACGTAAGTTTCAATTATAACTCGTGAAAGGTACGGTTTCGGCCGGAAATTATTAAATTTTCTAAAAAGACGTAAGTTTCTACATCTCATGCGATTTTCTTAACCAGAAGTTTTCGAGGCAGAAATTTTATAACTCAAGAAATGTACGGTTTGGGCAGGAAATTCTTAAATTTCTGAAAAGACGTAAGTTTCAATTATAACTCGTGAAAGGTACGGTTTCGGCCGGAAATTATTAAATTTTCTAAAAAGACGTAAGTTTCTACATCTCATGCGATTTTCTTAACCAGAAGTTTTCGAGGCAGAAATTTTATAACTCAAGAAATGTACGGTTTGGGCAGGAAATTCTTAAATTTCTGAAAAGACGTAAGTTTCAATTATAACTCGTGAAAGGTACGGTTTCGGCCGGAAATTATTAAATTTTCTAAAAAGACGTAAGTTTCTACATCTCATGCGATTTTCTTAACCAGAAGTTTTCGAGGCAGAAATTTTATAACTCAAGAAATGTACGGTTTGGGCAGGAAATTCTTAAATTTCTGAAAAGACGTAAGTTTCAATTATAACTCGTGAAAGGTACGGTTTCGGCCGGAAATTATTAAATTTTCTAAAAAGACGTAAGTTTCTACATCTCATGCGATTTTCTTAACCAGAAGTTTTCGAGGCAGAAATTTTATAACTCAAGAAATGTACGGTTTGGGCAGGAAATTCTTAAATTTCTGAAAAGACGTAAGTTTCAATTATAACTCGTGAAAGGTACGGTTTCGGCCGGAAATTATTAAATTTTCTAAAAAGACGTAAGTTTCTACATCTCATGCGATTTTCTTAACCAGAAGTTTTCGAGGCAGAAATTTTATAACTCAAGAAATGTACGGTTTGGGCAGGAAATTCTTAAATTTCTGAAAAGACGTAAGTTTCAATTATAACTCGTGAAAGGTACGGTTTCGGCCGGAAATTATTAAATTTTCTAAAAAGACGTAAGTTTCTACATCTCATGCGATTTTCTTAACCAGAAGTTTTCGAGGCAGAAATTTTATAACTCAAGAAATGTACGGTTTGGGCAGGAAATTCTTAAATTTCTGAAAAGACGTAAGTTTCAATTATAACTCGTGAAAGGTACGGTTTCGGCCGGAAATTATTAAATTTTCTAAAAAGACGTAAGTTTCTACATCTCATGCGATTTTCTTAACCAGAAGTTTTCGAGGCAGAAATTTTATAACTCAAGAAATGTACGGTTTGGGCAGGAAATTCTTAAATTTCTGAAAAGACGTAAGTTTCAATTATAACTCGTGAAAGGTACGGTTTCGGCCGGAAATTATTAAATTTTCTAAAAAGACGTAAGTTTCTACATCTCATGCGATTTTCTTAACCAGAAGTTTTCGAGGCAGAAATTTTATAACTCAAGAAATGTACGGTTTGGGCAGGAAATTCTTAAATTTCTGAAAAGACGTAAGTTTCAATTATAACTCGTGAAAGGTACGGTTTCGGCCGGAAATTATTAAATTTTCTAAAAAGACGTAAGTTTCTACATCTCATGCGATTTTCTTAACCAGAAGTTTTCGAGGCAGAAATTTTATAACTCAAGAAATGTACGGTTTGGGCAGGAAATTCTTAAATTTCTGAAAAGACGTAAGTTTCAATTATAACTCGTGAAAGGTACGGTTTCGGCCGGAAATTATTAAATTTTCTAAAAAGACGTAAGTTTCTACATCTCATGCGATTTTCTTAACCAGAAGTTTTCGAGGCAGAAATTTTATAACTCAAGAAATGTACGGTTTGGGCAGGAAATTCTTAAATTTCTGAAAAGACGTAAGTTTCAATTATAACTCGTGAAAGGTACGGTTTCGGCCGGAAATTATTAAATTTTCTAAAAAGACGTAAGTTTCTACATCTCATGCGATTTTCTTAACCAGAAGTTTTCGAGGCAGAAATTTTATAACTCAAGAAATGTACGGTTTGGGCAGGAAATTCTTAAATTTCTGAAAAGACGTAAGTTTCAATTATAACTCGTGAAAGGTACGGTTTCGGCCGGAAATTATTAAATTTTCTAAAAAGACGTAAGTTTCTACATCTCATGCGATTTTCTTAACCAGAAGTTTTCGAGGCAGAAATTTTATAACTCAAGAAATGTACGGTTTGGGCAGGAAATTCTTAAATTTCTGAAAAGACGTAAGTTTCAATTATAACTCGTGAAAGGTACGGTTTCGGCCGGAAATTATTAAATTTTCTAAAAAGACGTAAGTTTCTACATCTCATGCGATTTTCTTAACCAGAAGTTTTCGAGGCAGAAATTTTATAACTCAAGAAATGTACGGTTTGGGCAGGAAATTCTTAAATTTCTGAAAAGACGTAAGTTTCAATTATAACTCGTGAAAGGTACGGTTTCGGCCGGAAATTATTAAATTTTCTAAAAAGACGTAAGTTTCTACATCTCATGCGATTTTCTTAACCAGAAGTTTTCGAGGCAGAAATTTTATAACTCAAGAAATGTACGGTTTGGGCAGGAAATTCTTAAATTTCTGAAAAGACGTAAGTTTCAATTATAACTCGTGAAAGGTACGGTTTCGGCCGGAAATTATTAAATTTTCTAAAAAGACGTAAGTTTCTACATCTCATGCGATTTTCTTAACCAGAAGTTTTCGAGGCAGAAATTTTATAACTCAAGAAATGTACGGTTTGGGCAGGAAATTCTTAAATTTCTGAAAAGACGTAAGTTTCAATTATAACTCGTGAAAGGTACGGTTTCGGCCGGAAATTATTAAATTTTCTAAAAAGACGTAAGTTTCTACATCTCATGCGATTTTCTTAACCAGAAGTTTTCGAGGCAGAAATTTTATAACTCAAGAAATGTACGGTTTGGGCAGGAAATTCTTAAATTTCTGAAAAGACGTAAGTTTCAATTATAACTCGTGAAAGGTACGGTTTCGGCCGGAAATTATTAAATTTTCTAAAAAGACGTAAGTTTCTACATCTCATGCGATTTTCTTAACCAGAAGTTTTCGAGGCAGAAATTTTATAACTCAAGAAATGTACGGTTTGGGCAGGAAATTCTTAAATTTCTGAAAAGACGTAAGTTTCAATTATAACTCGTGAAAGGTACGGTTTCGGCCGGAAATTATTAAATTTTCTAAAAAGACGTAAGTTTCTACATCTCATGCGATTTTCTTAACCAGAAGTTTTCGAGGCAGAAATTTTATAACTCAAGAAATGTACGGTTTGGGCAGGAAATTCTTAAATTTCTGAAAAGACGTAAGTTTCAATTATAACTCGTGAAAGGTACGGTTTCGGCCGGAAATTATTAAATTTTCTAAAAAGACGTAAGTTTCTACATCTCATGCGATTTTCTTAACCAGAAGTTTTCGAGGCAGAAATTTTATAACTCAAGAAATGTACGGTTTGGGCAGGAAATTCTTAAATTTCTGAAAAGACGTAAGTTTCAATTATAACTCGTGAAAGGTACGGTTTCGGCCGGAAATTATTAAATTTTCTAAAAAGACGTAAGTTTCTACATCTCATGCGATTTTCTTAACCAGAAGTTTTCGAGGCAGAAATTTTATAACTCAAGAAATGTACGGTTTGGGCAGGAAATTCTTAAATTTCTGAAAAGACGTAAGTTTCAATTATAACTCGTGAAAGGTACGGTTTCGGCCGGAAATTATTAAATTTTCTAAAAAGACGTAAGTTTCTACATCTCATGCGATTTTCTTAACCAGAAGTTTTCGAGGCAGAAATTTTATAACTCAAGAAATGTACGGTTTGGGCAGGAAATTCTTAAATTTCTGAAAAGACGTAAGTTTCAATTATAACTCGTGAAAGGTACGGTTTCGGCCGGAAATTATTAAATTTTCTAAAAAGACGTAAGTTTCTACATCTCATGCGATTTTCTTAACCAGAAGTTTTCGAGGCAGAAATTTTATAACTCAAGAAATGTACGGTTTGGGCAGGAAATTCTTAAATTTCTGAAAAGACGTAAGTTTCAATTATAACTCGTGAAAGGTACGGTTTCGGCCGGAAATTATTAAATTTTCTAAAAAGACGTAAGTTTCTACATCTCATGCGATTTTCTTAACCAGAAGTTTTCGAGGCAGAAATTTTATAACTCAAGAAATGTACGGTTTGGGCAGGAAATTCTTAAATTTCTGAAAAGACGTAAGTTTCAATTATAACTCGTGAAAGGTACGGTTTCGGCCGGAAATTATTAAATTTTCTAAAAAGACGTAAGTTTCTACATCTCATGCGATTTTCTTAACCAGAAGTTTTCGAGGCAGAAATTTTATAACTCAAGAAATGTACGGTTTGGGCAGGAAATTCTTAAATTTCTGAAAAGACGTAAGTTTCAATTATAACTCGTGAAAGGTACGGTTTCGGCCGGAAATTATTAAATTTTCTAAAAAGACGTAAGTTTCTACATCTCATGCGATTTTCTTAACCAGAAGTTTTCGAGGCAGAAATTTTATAACTCAAGAAATGTACGGTTTGGGCAGGAAATTCTTAAATTTCTGAAAAGACGTAAGTTTCAATTATAACTCGTGAAAGGTACGGTTTCGGCCGGAAATTATTAAATTTTCTAAAAAGACGTAAGTTTCTACATCTCATGCGATTTTCTTAACCAGAAGTTTTCGAGGCAGAAATTTTATAACTCAAGAAATGTACGGTTTGGGCAGGAAATTCTTAAATTTCTGAAAAGACGTAAGTTTCAATTATAACTCGTGAAAGGTACGGTTTCGGCCGGAAATTATTAAATTTTCTAAAAAGACGTAAGTTTCTACATCTCATGCGATTTTCTTAACCAGAAGTTTTCGAGGCAGAAATTTTATAACTCAAGAAATGTACGGTTTGGGCAGGAAATTCTTAAATTTCTGAAAAGACGTAAGTTTCAATTATAACTCGTGAAAGGTACGGTTTCGGCCGGAAATTATTAAATTTTCTAAAAAGACGTAAGTTTCTACATCTCATGCGATTTTCTTAACCAGAAGTTTTCGAGGCAGAAATTTTATAACTCAAGAAATGTACGGTTTGGGCAGGAAATTCTTAAATTTCTGAAAAGACGTAAGTTTCAATTATAACTCGTGAAAGGTACGGTTTCGGCCGGAAATTATTAAATTTTCTAAAAAGACGTAAGTTTCTACATCTCATGCGATTTTCTTAACCAGAAGTTTTCGAGGCAGAAATTTTATAACTCAAGAAATGTACGGTTTGGGCAGGAAATTCTTAAATTTCTGAAAAGACGTAAGTTTCAATTATAACTCGTGAAAGGTACGGTTTCGGCCGGAAATTATTAAATTTTCTAAAAAGACGTAAGTTTCTACATCTCATGCGATTTTCTTAACCAGAAGTTTTCGAGGCAGAAATTTTATAACTCAAGAAATGTACGGTTTGGGCAGGAAATTCTTAAATTTCTGAAAAGACGTAAGTTTCAATTATAACTCGTGAAAGGTACGGTTTCGGCCGGAAATTATTAAATTTTCTAAAAAGACGTAAGTTTCTACATCTCATGCGATTTTCTTAACCAGAAGTTTTCGAGGCAGAAATTTTATAACTCAAGAAATGTACGGTTTGGGCAGGAAATTCTTAAATTTCTGAAAAGACGTAAGTTTCAATTATAACTCGTGAAAGGTACGGTTTCGGCCGGAAATTATTAAATTTTCTAAAAAGACGTAAGTTTCTACATCTCATGCGATTTTCTTAACCAGAAGTTTTCGAGGCAGAAATTTTATAACTCAAGAAATGTACGGTTTGGGCAGGAAATTCTTAAATTTCTGAAAAGACGTAAGTTTCAATTATAACTCGTGAAAGGTACGGTTTCGGCCGGAAATTATTAAATTTTCTAAAAAGACGTAAGTTTCTACATCTCATGCGATTTTCTTAACCAGAAGTTTTCGAGGCAGAAATTTTATAACTCAAGAAATGTACGGTTTGGGCAGGAAATTCTTAAATTTCTGAAAAGACGTAAGTTTCAATTATAACTCGTGAAAGGTACGGTTTCGGCCGGAAATTATTAAATTTTCTAAAAAGACGTAAGTTTCTACATCTCATGCGATTTTCTTAACCAGAAGTTTTCGAGGCAGAAATTTTATAACTCAAGAAATGTACGGTTTGGGCAGGAAATTCTTAAATTTCTGAAAAGACGTAAGTTTCAATTATAACTCGTGAAAGGTACGGTTTCGGCCGGAAATTATTAAATTTTCTAAAAAGACGTAAGTTTCTACATCTCATGCGATTTTCTTAACCAGAAGTTTTCGAGGCAGAAATTTTATAACTCAAGAAATGTACGGTTTGGGCAGGAAATTCTTAAATTTCTGAAAAGACGTAAGTTTCAATTATAACTCGTGAAAGGTACGGTTTCGGCCGGAAATTATTAAATTTTCTAAAAAGACGTAAGTTTCTACATCTCATGCGATTTTCTTAACCAGAAGTTTTCGAGGCAGAAATTTTATAACTCAAGAAATGTACGGTTTGGGCAGGAAATTCTTAAATTTCTGAAAAGACGTAAGTTTCAATTATAACTCGTGAAAGGTACGGTTTCGGCCGGAAATTATTAAATTTTCTAAAAAGACGTAAGTTTCTACATCTCATGCGATTTTCTTAACCAGAAGTTTTCGAGGCAGAAATTTTATAACTCAAGAAATGTACGGTTTGGGCAGGAAATTCTTAAATTTCTGAAAAGACGTAAGTTTCAATTATAACTCGTGAAAGGTACGGTTTCGGCCGGAAATTATTAAATTTTCTAAAAAGACGTAAGTTTCTACATCTCATGCGATTTTCTTAACCAGAAGTTTTCGAGGCAGAAATTTTATAACTCAAGAAATGTACGGTTTGGGCAGGAAATTCTTAAATTTCTGAAAAGACGTAAGTTTCAATTATAACTCGTGAAAGGTACGGTTTCGGCCGGAAATTATTAAATTTTCTAAAAAGACGTAAGTTTCTACATCTCATGCGATTTTCTTAACCAGAAGTTTTCGAGGCAGAAATTTTATAACTCAAGAAATGTACGGTTTGGGCAGGAAATTCTTAAATTTCTGAAAAGACGTAAGTTTCAATTATAACTCGTGAAAGGTACGGTTTCGGCCGGAAATTATTAAATTTTCTAAAAAGACGTAAGTTTCTACATCTCATGCGATTTTCTTAACCAGAAGTTTTCGAGGCAGAAATTTTATAACTCAAGAAATGTACGGTTTGGGCAGGAAATTCTTAAATTTCTGAAAAGACGTAAGTTTCAATTATAACTCGTGAAAGGTACGGTTTCGGCCGGAAATTATTAAATTTTCTAAAAAGACGTAAGTTTCTACATCTCATGCGATTTTCTTAACCAGAAGTTTTCGAGGCAGAAATTTTATAACTCAAGAAATGTACGGTTTGGGCAGGAAATTCTTAAATTTCTGAAAAGACGTAAGTTTCAATTATAACTCGTGAAAGGTACGGTTTCGGCCGGAAATTATTAAATTTTCTAAAAAGACGTAAGTTTCTACATCTCATGCGATTTTCTTAACCAGAAGTTTTCGAGGCAGAAATTTTATAACTCAAGAAATGTACGGTTTGGGCAGGAAATTCTTAAATTTCTGAAAAGACGTAAGTTTCAATTATAACTCGTGAAAGGTACGGTTTCGGCCGGAAATTATTAAATTTTCTAAAAAGACGTAAGTTTCTACATCTCATGCGATTTTCTTAACCAGAAGTTTTCGAGGCAGAAATTTTATAACTCAAGAAATGTACGGTTTGGGCAGGAAATTCTTAAATTTCTGAAAAGACGTAAGTTTCAATTATAACTCGTGAAAGGTACGGTTTCGGCCGGAAATTATTAAATTTTCTAAAAAGACGTAAGTTTCTACATCTCATGCGATTTTCTTAACCAGAAGTTTTCGAGGCAGAAATTTTATAACTCAAGAAATGTACGGTTTGGGCAGGAAATTCTTAAATTTCTGAAAAGACGTAAGTTTCAATTATAACTCGTGAAAGGTACGGTTTCGGCCGGAAATTATTAAATTTTCTAAAAAGACGTAAGTTTCTACATCTCATGCGATTTTCTTAACCAGAAGTTTTCGAGGCAGAAATTTTATAACTCAAGAAATGTACGGTTTGGGCAGGAAATTCTTAAATTTCTGAAAAGACGTAAGTTTCAATTATAACTCGTGAAAGGTACGGTTTCGGCCGGAAATTATTAAATTTTCTAAAAAGACGTAAGTTTCTACATCTCATGCGATTTTCTTAACCAGAAGTTTTCGAGGCAGAAATTTTATAACTCAAGAAATGTACGGTTTGGGCAGGAAATTCTTAAATTTCTGAAAAGACGTAAGTTTCAATTATAACTCGTGAAAGGTACGGTTTCGGCCGGAAATTATTAAATTTTCTAAAAAGACGTAAGTTTCTACATCTCATGCGATTTTCTTAACCAGAAGTTTTTCGAGGCAGAAATTTTATAACTCAAGAAATGTACGGTTTGGGCAGGAAATTCTTAAATTTCTGAAAAGACGTAAGTTTCAATTATAACTCGTGAAAGGTACGGTTTCGGCCGGAAATTATTAAATTTTCTAAAAAGACGTAAGTTTCTACATCTCATGCAATTTTCTTAACCAGAAGTTTTCGAGGCAGAAATTTTATAACTCAAGAAATGTACGGTTTGGGCAGGAAATTCTTAAATTTCTGAAAAGACGTAAGTTTCAATTATAACTCGTGAAAGGTACGGTTTCGGCCGGAAATTATTAAATTTTCTAAAAAGACGTAAGTTTCTACATCTCATGCGATTTTCTTAACCAGAAGTTTTCGAGGCAGAAATTTTATAACTCAAGAAATGTACGGTTTGGGCAGGAAATTCTTAAATTTCTGAAAAGACGTAAGTTTCAATTATAACTCGTGAAAGGTACGGTTTCGGCCGGAAATTATTAAATTTTCTAAAAAGACGTAAGTTTCTACATCTCATGCGATTTTCTTAACCAGAAGTTTTCGAGGCAGAAATTTTATAACTCAAGAAATGTACGGTTTGGGCAGGAAATTCTTAAATTTCTGAAAAGACGTAAGTTTCAATTATAACTCGTGAAAGGTACGGTTTCGGCCGGAAATTATTAAATTTTCTAAAAAGACGTAAGTTTCTACATCTCATGCGATTTTCTTAACCAGAAGTTTTCGAGGCAGAAATTTTATAACTCAAGAAATGTACGGTTTGGGCAGGAAATTCTTAAATTTCTGAAAAGACGTAAGTTTCAATTATAACTCGTGAAAGGTACGGTTTCGGCCGGAAATTATTAAATTTTCTAAAAAGACGTAAGTTTCTACATCTCATGCGATTTTCTTAACCAGAAGTTTTCGAGGCAGAAATTTTATAACTCAAGAAATGTACGGTTTGGGCAGGAAATTCTTAAATTTCTGAAAAGACGTAAGTTTCAATTATAACTCGTGAAAGGTACGGTTTCGGCCGGAAATTATTAAATTTTCTAAAAAGACGTAAGTTTCTACATCTCATGCGATTTTCTTAACCAGAAGTTTTCGAGGCAGAAATTTTATAACTCAAGAAATGTACGGTTTGGGCAGGAAATTCTTAAATTTCTGAAAAGACGTAAGTTTCAATTATAACTCGTGAAAGGTACGGTTTCGGCCGGAAATTATTAAATTTTCTAAAAAGACGTAAGTTTCTACATCTCATGCGATTTTCTTAACCAGAAGTTTTCGAGGCAGAAATTTTATAACTCAAGAAATGTACGGTTTGGGCAGGAAATTCTTAAATTTCTGAAAAGACGTAAGTTTCAATTATAACTCGTGAAAGGTACGGTTTCGGCCGGAAATTATTAAATTTTCTAAAAAGACGTAAGTTTCTACATCTCATGCGATTTTCTTAACCAGAAGTTTTCGAGGCAGAAATTTTATAACTCAAGAAATGTACGGTTTGGGCAGGAAATTCTTAAATTTCTGAAAAGACGTAAGTTTCAATTATAACTCGTGAAAGGTACGGTTTCGGCCGGAAATTATTAAATTTTCTAAAAAGACGTAAGTTTCTACATCTCATGCGATTTTCTTAACCAGAAGTTTTCGAGGCAGAAATTTTATAACTCAAGAAATGTACGGTTTGGGCAGGAAATTCTTAAATTTCTGAAAAGACGTAAGTTTCAATTATAACTCGTGAAAGGTACGGTTTCGGCCGGAAATTATTAAATTTTCTAAAAAGACGTAAGTTTCTACATCTCATGCGATTTTCTTAACCAGAAGTTTTCGAGGCAGAAATTTTATAACTCAAGAAATGTACGGTTTGGGCAGGAAATTCTTAAATTTCTGAAAAGACGTAAGTTTCAATTATAACTCGTGAAAGGTACGGTTTCGGCCGGAAATTATTAAATTTTCTAAAAAGACGTAAGTTTCTACATCTCATGCGATTTTCTTAACCAGAAGTTTTCGAGGCAGAAATTTTATAACTCAAGAAATGTACGGTTTGGGCAGGAAATTCTTAAATTTCTGAAAAGACGTAAGTTTCAATTATAACTCGTGAAAGGTACGGTTTCGGCCGGAAATTATTAAATTTTCTAAAAAGACGTAAGTTTCTACATCTCATGCGATTTTCTTAACCAGAAGTTTTCGAGGCAGAAATTTTATAACTCAAGAAATGTACGGTTTGGGCAGAAATTCTTAAATTTCTGAAAAGACGTAAGTTTCAATTATAACTCGTGAAAGGTACGGTTTCGGCCGGAAATTATTAAATTTTCTAAAAAGACGTAAGTTTCTACATCTCATGCGATTTTCTTAACCAGAAGTTTTTCGAGGCAGAAATTTTATAACTCAAGAAATGTACGGTTTGGGCAGGAAATTCTTAAATTTCTGAAAAGACGTAAGTTTCAATTATAACTCGTGAAAGGTACGGTTTCGGCCGGAAATTATTAAATTTTCTAAAAAGACGTAAGTTTCTACATCTCATGCAATTTTCTTAACCAGAAGTTTTCGAGGCAGAAATTTTATAACTCAAGAAATGTACGGTTTGGGCAGGAAATTCTTAAATTTCTGAAAAGACGTAAGTTTCAATTATAACTCGTGAAAGGTACGGTTTCGGCCGGAAATTATTAAATTTTCTAAAAAGACGTAAGTTTCTACATCTCATGCGATTTTCTTAACCAGAAGTTTTCGAGGCAGAAATTTTATAACTCAAGAAATGTACGGTTTGGGCAGGAAATTCTTAAATTTCTGAAAAGACGTAAGTTTCAATTATAACTCGTGAAAGGTACGGTTTCGGCCGGAAATTATTAAATTTTCTAAAAAGACGTAAGTTTCTACATCTCATGCGATTTTCTTAACCAGAAGTTTTCGAGGCAGAAATTTTATAACTCAAGAAATGTACGGTTTGGGCAGGAAATTCTTAAATTTCTGAAAAGACGTAAGTTTCAATTATAACTCGTGAAAGGTACGGTTTCGGCCGGAAATTATTAAATTTTCTAAAAAGACGTAAGTTTCTACATCTCATGCGATTTTCTTAACCAGAAGTTTTCGAGGCAGAAATTTTATAACTCAAGAAATGTACGGTTTGGGCAGGAAATTCTTAAATTTCTGAAAAGACGTAAGTTTCAATTATAACTCGTGAAAGGTACGGTTTCGGCCGGAAATTATTAAATTTTCTAAAAAGACGTAAGTTTCTACATCTCATGCGATTTTCTTAACCAGAAGTTTTCGAGGCAGAAATTTTATAACTCAAGAAATGTACGGTTTGGGCAGGAAATTCTTAAATTTCTGAAAAGACGTAAGTTTCAATTATAACTCGTGAAAGGTACGGTTTCGGCCGGAAATTATTAAATTTTCTAAAAAGACGTAAGTTTCTACATCTCATGCGATTTTCTTAACCAGAAGTTTTCGAGGCAGAAATTTTATAACTCAAGAAATGTACGGTTTGGGCAGGAAATTCTTAAATTTCTGAAAAGACGTAAGTTTCAATTATAACTCGTGAAAGGTACGGTTTCGGCCGGAAATTATTAAATTTTCTAAAAAGACGTAAGTTTCTACATCTCATGCGATTTTCTTAACCAGAAGTTTTCGAGGCAGAAATTTTATAACTCAAGAAATGTACGGTTTGGGCAGGAAATTCTTAAATTTCTGAAAAGACGTAAGTTTCAATTATAACTCGTGAAAGGTACGGTTTCGGCCGGAAATTATTAAATTTTCTAAAAAGACGTAAGTTTCTACATCTCATGCGATTTTCTTAACCAGAAGTTTTCGAGGCAGAAATTTTATAACTCAAGAAATGTACGGTTTGGGCAGGAAATTCTTAAATTTCTGAAAAGACGTAAGTTTCAATTATAACTCGTGAAAGGTACGGTTTCGGCCGGAAATTATTAAATTTTCTAAAAAGACGTAAGTTTCTACATCTCATGCGATTTTCTTAACCAGAAGTTTTCGAGGCAGAAATTTTATAACTCAAGAAATGTACGGTTTGGGCAGGAAATTCTTAAATTTCTGAAAAGACGTAAGTTTCAATTATAACTCGTGAAAGGTACGGTTTCGGCCGGAAATTATTAAATTTTCTAAAAAGACGTAAGTTTCTACATCTCATGCGATTTTCTTAACCAGAAGTTTTCGAGGCAGAAATTTTATAACTCAAGAAATGTACGGTTTGGGCAGGAAATTCTTAAATTTCTGAAAAGACGTAAGTTTCAATTATAACTCGTGAAAGGTACGGTTTCGGCCGGAAATTATTAAATTTTCTAAAAAGACGTAAGTTTCTACATCTCATGCGATTTTCTTAACCAGAAGTTTTCGAGGCAGAAATTTTATAACTCAAGAAATGTACGGTTTGGCCAGGAAATTCTTAAATTTCTGAAAAGACGTAAGTTTCAATTATAACTCGTGAAAGGTACGGTTTCGGCCGGAAATTATTAAATTTTCTAAAAAGACGTAAGTTTCTACATCTCATGCGATTTTCTTAACCAGAAGTTTTCGAGGCAGAAATTTTATAACTCAAGAAATGTACGGTTTGGGCAGGAAATTCTTAAATTTCTGAAAAGACGTAAGTTTCAATTATAACTCGTGAAAGGTACGGTTTCGGCCGGAAATTATTAAATTTTCTAAAAAGACGTAAGTTTCTACATCTCATGCGATTTTCTTAACCAGAAGTTTTCGAGGCAGAAATTTTATAACTCAAGAAATGTACGGTTTGGGCAGGAAATTCTTAAATTTCTGAAAAGACGTAAGTTTCAATTATAACTCGTGAAAGGTACGGTTTCGGCCGGAAATTATTAAATTTTCTAAAAAGACGTAAGTTTCTACATCTCATGCGATTTTCTTAACCAGAAGTTTTTCGAGGCAGAAATTTTATAACTCAAGAAATGTACGGTTTGGGCAGGAAATTCTTAAATTTCTGAAAAGACGTAAGTTTCAATTATAACTCGTGAAAGGTACGGTTTCGGCCGGAAATTATTAAATTTTCTAAAAAGACGTAAGTTTCTACATCTCATGCAATTTTCTTAACCAGAAGTTTTCGAGGCAGAAATTTTATAACTCAAGAAATGTACGGTTTGGGCAGGAAATTCTTAAATTTCTGAAAAGACGTAAGTTTCAATTATAACTCGTGAAAGGAACGGTTTCGGCCGAAAATTATTAAATTTTCTAAAAAGACGTAAGTTTCTACATCTCATGCGATTTTCTTAACCAGAAGTTTTCGAGGCAGAAATTTTATAACTCAAGAAATGTACGGTTTGGGCAGGAAATTCTTAAATTTCTGAAAAGACGTAAGTTTCAATTATAACTCGTGAAAGGTACGGTTTCGGCCGGAAATTATTAAATTTTCTAAAAAGACGTAAGTTTCTACATCTCATGCGATTTTCTTAACCAGAAGTTTTCGAGGCAGAAATTTTATAACTCAAGAAATGTACGGTTTGGGCAGGAAATTCTTAAATTTCTGAAAAGACGTAAGTTTCAATTATAACTCGTGAAAGGTACGGTTTCGGCCGGAAATTATTAAATTTTCTAAAAAGACGTAAGTTTCTACATCTCATGCGATTTTCTTAACCAGAAGTTTTTCGAGGCAGAAATTTTATAACTCAAGAAATGTACGGTTTGGGCAGGAAATTCTTAAATTTCTGAAAAGACGTAAGTTTCAATTATAACTCGTGAAAGGTACGGTTTCGGCCGGAAATTATTAAATTTTCTAAAAAGACGTAAGTTTCTACATCTCATGCAATTTTCTTAACCAGAAGTTTTCGAGGCAGAAATTTTATAACTCAAGAAATGTACGGTTTGCCCAGGAAATTCTTAAATTTCTGAAAAGACGTAAGTTTCAATTATAACTCGTGAAAGGTACGGTTTCGGCCGGAAATTATTAAATTTTCTAAAAAGACGTAAGTTTCTACATCTCATGCGATTTTCTTAACCAGAAGTTTTTCGAGGCAGAAATTTTATAACTCAAGAAATGTACGGTTTGGGCAGGAAATTCTTAAATTTCTGAAAAGACGTAAGTTTCAATTATAACTCGTGAAAGGTACGGTTTCGGCCGGAAATTATTAAATTTTCTAAAAAGACGTAAGTTTCTACATCTCATGCGATTTTCTTAACCAGAAGTTTTCGAGGCAGAAATTTTATAACTCAAGAAATGTACGGTTTGGGCAGGAAATTCTTAAATTTCTGAAAAGACGTAAGTTTCAATTATAACTCGTGAAAGGTACGGTTTCGGCCGGAAATTATTAAATTTTCTAAAAAGACGTAAGTTTCTACATCTCATGCGATTTTCTTAACCAGAAGTTTTCGAGGCAGAAATTTTATAACTCAAGAAATGTACGGTTTGGGCAGGAAATTCTTAAATTTCTGAAAAGACGTAAGTTTCAATTATAACTCGTGAAAGGTACGGTTTCGGCCGGAAATTATTAAATTTTCTAAAAAGACGTAAGTTTCTACATCTCATGCGATTTTCTTAACCAGAAGTTTTTCGAGGCAGAAATTTTATAACTCAAGAAATGTACGGTTTGGGCAGGAAATTCTTAAATTTCTGAAAAGACGTAAGTTTCAATTATAACTCGTGAAAGGTACGGTTTCGGCCGGAAATTATTAAATTTTCTAAAAAGACGTAAGTTTCTACATCTCATGCGATTTTCTTAACCAGAAGTTTTCGAGGCAGAAATTTTATAACTCAAGAAATGTACGGTTTGGGCAGGAAATTCTTAAATTTCTGAAAAGACGTAAGTTTCAATTATAACTCGTGAAAGGTACGGTTTCGGCCGGAAATTATTAAATTTTCTAAAAAGACGTAAGTTTCTACATCTCATGCGATTTTCTTAACCAGAAGTTTTCGAGGCAGAAATTTTATAACTCAAGAAATGTACGGTTTGGGCAGGAAATTCTTAAATTTCTGAAAAGACGTAAGTTTCAATTATAACTCGTGAAAGGTACGGTTTCGGCCGGAAATTATTAAATTTTCTAAAAAGACGTAAGTTTCTACATCTCATGCGATTTTCTTAACCAGAAGTTTTCGAGGCAGAAATTTTATAACTCAAGAAATGTACGGTTTGGGCAGGAAATTCTTAAATTTCTGAAAAGACGTAAGTTTCAATTATAACTGGTGAAAGGTACGGTTTCGGCCGGAAATTATTAAATTTTCTAAAAAGACGTAAGTTTCTACATCTCATGCGATTTTCTTAACCAGAAGTTTTCGAGGCAGAAATTTTATAACTCAAGAAATGTACGGTTTGGGCAGGAAATTCTTAAATTTCTGAAAAGACGTAAGTTTCAATTATAACTCGTGAAAGGTACGGTTTCGGCCGGAAATTATTAAATTTTCTAAAAAGACGTAAGTTTCTACATCTCATGCGATTTTCTTAACCAGAAGTTTTCGAGGCAGAAATTTTATAACTCAAGAAATGTACGGTTTGGGCAGGAAATTCTTAAATTTCTGAAAAGACGTAAGTTTCAATTATAACTCGTGAAAGGTACGGTTTCGGCCGGAAATTATTAAATTTTCTAAAAAGACGTAAGTTTCTACATCTCATGCGATTTTCTTAACCAGAAGTTTTCGAGGCAGAAATTTTATAACTCAAGAAATGTACGGTTTGGGCAGGAAATTCTTAAATTTCTGAAAAGACGTAAGTTTCAATTATAACTGGTGAAAGGTACGGTTTCGGCCGAAAATTATTAAATTTTCTAAAAAGACGTAAGTTTCTACATCTCATGCGATTTTCTTAACCAGAAGTTTTCGAGGCAGAAATTTTATAACTCAAGAAATGTACGGTTTGGGCAGGAAATTCTTAAATTTCTGAAAAGACGTAAGTTTCAATTATAACTCGTGAAAGGTACGGTTTCGGCCGGAAATTATTAAATTTTCTAAAAAGACGTAAGTTTCTACATCTCATGCGATTTTCTTAACCAGAAGTTTTCGAGGCAGAAATTTTATAACTCAAGAAATGTACGGTTTGGGCAGGAAATTCTTAAATTTCTGAAAAGACGTAAGTTTCAATTATAACTC
The DNA here is from genome assembly GCF_963966145.1 of Tenebrio molitor. Lineage (NCBI taxonomy): Eukaryota > Metazoa > Arthropoda > Insecta > Coleoptera > Tenebrionidae > Tenebrio > Tenebrio molitor. The sequence continues at coordinate 20,442,705 of NC_091053.1, read as the reverse complement.
GTGAAAGGTACGGTTTCGGCCGGAAATTATTAAATTTTCTAAAAAGACGTAAGTTTCTACATCTCATGCGATTTTCTTAACCAGAAGTTTTCGAGGCAGAAATTTTATAACTCAAGAAATGTACGGTTTGGGCAGGAAATTCTTAAATTTCTGAAAAGACGTAAGTTTCAATTATAACTCGTGAAAGGTACGGTTTCGGCCGGAAATTATTAAATTTTCTAAAAAGACGTAAGTTTCTACATCTCATGCGATTTTCTTAACCAGAAGTTTTTCGAGGCAGAAATTTTATAACTCAAGAAATGTACGGTTTGGGCAGGAAATTCTTAAATTTCTGAAAAGACGTAAGTTTCAATTATAACTCGTGAAAGGTACGGTTTCGGCAGGAAATTATTAAATTTTCTAAAAAGACGTAAGTTTCTACATCACATGCGATTTTCTTAACCAGAAGTTTTCGAGGCAGAAATTTTATAACTCAAGAAATGTACGGTTTGGGCAGGAAATTCTTAAATTCCTGAAAAGACGTAAGTTTCAATTATAACTCGTGAAAGGTACGGTTTCGGTCGGAAATTATTAAATTTTCTAAAAAGACGTAAGTTTCTACATCTCATGCGATTTTCTTAACCAGAAGTTTTCGAGGCAGAAATTTTATCACTCAAGAAATGTACGGTTTGGGCAGGAAATTCTTAAATTTCTGAAAAGACCTGTTTCAATTATAACTCGTGAAAGGTACGGTTTCGGCCGGAAATTATTAAATTTTCTAAAAAGACGTAAGTTTCTACATCACATGCGATTTTCTTAACCAGAAGTTTTCGAGGCAGAAATTTTATAACTCAAGAAATGTACGGTTTGGGCAGGAAATTCTTAAATTTCTGAAAAGACGTAAGTTTCAATTATAACTCGTGAAAGGTACGGTTTCGGCCGGAAATTATTAAATTTTCTAAAAAGACGTAAGTTTCTACATCTCATGCGATTTTCTTAACCAGAAGTTTTCGAGGCAGAAATTTTATAACTCAAGAAATGTACGGTTTGGGCAGGAAATTCTTAAATTTCTGAAAAGACGTAAGTTTCAATTATAACTCGTGAAAGGTACGGTTTCGGCCGGAAATTATTAAATTTTCTAAAAAGACGTAAGTTTCTACATCTCATGCGATTTTCTTAACCAGAAGTTTTTCGAGGCAGAAATTTTATAACTCAAGAAATGTACGGTTTGGGCAGGAAATTCTTAAATTCCTGAAAAGACGTAAGTTTCAATTATAACTCGTGAAAGGTACGGTTTCGGCCGGAAATTATTAAATTTTCTAAAAAGACGTAAGTTTCTACATCTCATGCGATTTTCTTAACCAGAAGTTTTCGAGGCAGAAATTTTATAACTCAAGAAATGTACGGTTTGGGCAGGAAATTCTTAAATTTCTGAAAAGACGTAAGTTTCAATTATAACTCGTGAAAGGTACGGTTTCGGCCGGAAATTATTAAATTTTCTAAAAAGACGTAAGTTTCTACATCTCATGCGATTTTCTTAACCAGAAGTTTTCGAGGCAGAAATTTTATAACTCAAGAAATGTACGGTTTGGGCAGGAAATTCTTAAATTTCTGAAAAGACGTAAGTTTCAATTATAACTCGTGAAAGGTACGGTTTCGGCAGGAAATTATTAAATTTTCTAAAAAGACGTAAGTTTCTACATCTCATGCGATTTTCTTAACCAGAAGTTTTCGAGGCAGAAATTTTATAACTCAAGAAATGTACGGTTTGGGCAGGAAATTCTTAAATTTCTGAAAAGACGTAAGTTTCATTTATAACTCGTGAAAGGTACGGTTTCGGCAGGAAATTATTAAATTTTCTAAAAAGACGTAAGTTTCTACATCTCATGCGATTTTCTTAACCAGAAGTTTTCGAGGCAGAAATTTTATAACTCAAGAAATGTACGGTTTGGGCAGGAAATTCTTAAATTTCTGAAAAGACGTAAGTTTCAATTATAACTCGTGAAAGGTACGGTTTCGGCCGGAAATTATTAAATTTTCTAAAAAGACGTAAGTTTCTACATCTCATGCGATTTTCTTAACCAGAAGTTTTCGAGGCAGAAATTTTATAACTCAAAAAATGTACGGTTTCGGCCGGAAATTCTTAAATTTTCTGAAAAGAGGTAAGTTTCTATTATAACAAATGAAAGGTACGGTTTCGGCCGGAAATTATTAAATTTCTTAAAAAGACGTAAGTTTCTACATCTCATACGAATTTCTTAACCAGAAATTTTCGAGGCAGAAATTTTATAACTCAAAAAATGTACGGTTTCGGCCGGAAATTCTTAAATTTTCTGAAAAGACGTAAGTTTCTATCATAACTCGTGAAAGGTACGGTTTCGGCCGGAAATTATTAAATTTCTTAAAAAGACGTAAGTTTCTACATCTCATACGAATTTCTTAACCATAACTTTTCGAGGCAGAAATTTTATAACTCAAAAACTGTACGGTTTCGGCCGGAAATTCTTAAATTTTCTGAAAAGAGGTAAGTTTCTATTATAACTCATGAAAGGTACGGTTTCGGCCGGAAATTATTAAATTTCTTAAAAAGACGTAAGTTTCTACATCTCATACGAATTTCTTAACCAGAACTTTTCGAGGCAGAAATTTTATAACTCAAAAAATGTACGGTTTCGGCCGGAAATTCTTAAATTTCTTAAAAAGACGTAAGTTTCTACGTCTCATACGAATTTCTTAACCAGAACTTTTCGACCGGAAATTCTTAAATTTTCTGAAAAGACGTAGGTAAGTTTCTATTATAACTCATGACAGAGTCAAACTCGCCTCTCATATTTTCCAAAATCACTTAGCCAATATTCATTTATGATGAAAATTTGTTTAAGGTAATGTGTGGGTTTTATTTCTTGCAACACACAAGGGAAACAAATTAATATCCTCCTTCAAAATTTTTGTGATAAGTGCCATAACTCAATTTAACTTGCTGCCTTAAACGCCTTATGGAAGTTGAGGGATGTTCCTTGATAATTTGTCAAACATTTTGCACTTGAGTGTAAGGGGGTACAAAGTAAGGCCAGTCTTCACTTTCTTGTTTCACCCATTCGAAAATAATCTAATAAAAATGCCTTCTCTTTAATGGTAAAACCCATTTTACAACTTATTCTGGGATAATTATTGCTTACAATTTCAATAAACGTCTGTAAACTTTGCCGAAATGGAAGATTTGTTTTCTAGGTTAAATCACGTAAATTGTCAACAACAACCTGACGTGATACAAAAAAATAAATTGTATTTTTGTAATCAGGGCTCCAATGTTATACAAAATCAGTTATCAAAATCAAAACATCGATTAAAAAGTTTTGTAGTGTTAGGCTTGTTATTATAAGAATAAGAATCATTTAAATGGGGATCATGCAACTTGTAAAGAATGTTGGGGTTATAAAAAAATCTGCAAAGTACTTTTATATATTATAAAAAAAAATACATTAAACATCCACTTTGTCTTCACCAATGCCCTCACTATTGCCAGAATCGCTGTCACTACTGCAAAGAAGTTAATAATCTCATTTGTAAAAAAAAACTATAAAGGGTGTTTTTTAAATTTGGCGTCGAAGTAGGCGCTGGAGAGTCGATTGAGAGCGCACCACTCGTGTAAAAGTGTAAGATTTAAACAGCTGATCCGTGATCCGTAACGTGCATAGTGCGTTCACAATCGACAGTTCAACGCCTACTTGGACGCCAAATTTAAACAAACATCCGTTATGTGTCGACCCGTAGTCTAAAGTCCATTCATTTTGTATTGAACTTTTCAAGGTCAAATAATTTAAATTTTAGCTCTATAATTATGTTTTGTAAATAGTGACATGCATCTAACCAACATAATGTGATTTAGCAATGCTCAATTCAACGTTTACGGTGTTTATCTGCATGTCATTATTTACAAAACATAATTACAGAGCCAAAAAATAAAATTATTTGACCTTGAAAAGTTCAATACAAAATGAATGGACTTTACTCCACGCCATATTAACCCAACTCGAACTCTACTCGGGTAGTGTTTCATGAACGCACCCCAGAACACCAAAACTAACCTACCTCAATACATAACCTTGAGGTAGATTAGTTTTGTTTGCTTCCTTGCTCCAAAACAGCTGTAGCTACGACTCTGGGACCACCGCCATTCGATTCCAAAAGGCCCCTTTCATCTATGTTCCAAATTTCATGGTCGTAGCCCGAGAATTGCAAAAATCGATTTTTTGAACCAAATTCCTAGATTTTTACAAAGTGTTCAAAGTCGAACTAATTTAATGAAATTTGGACCATATATGTATTTTTGCCTGCTGATCATTTTTTTCAAATGTGCTTAGTGTCTAAAGTGGACGTTTTCCGACTTAGGGGGTGTTTTAGGAATTTCCGAAAATTTGCAGACCTTTGCAAGAATCTTCACCACGAAGGCAAACGAGACGCCATGTATGTGAAATTTTCAACATCTATAGAAAATCGATCAAGGAATCGACCGGTGGTACCTGTTTGGGGTTCAGGCGACTCCGGGGGGTACCTTGGAGGCCCCAATTTCAAAATTTCGTGGATAACTCCAAAACGGCTCTAGCTTCGACTCTGGGACCACCGCCGTTCGATTCCAAAAGGCCCCTTTCACCTATGTTCCAAATTTCATGGTCGTTGCCCGAGAATTGCGAAAATCGATTTTTTGGACTTCGAGATTTTCCGACCAAATTACTTAGATTTTGATAAAGTGATCAAAGTCGAGCTAATTTAATGAAATTTGGACCATATATGTATTTTTGCCTGCTGATCATTTTTTTCAAATGTACTTTTTCGAAAAAACCATTACCCCCCTACCTTCTATCAAATTTGCACCCGGAAAAAACATTGAAACGGCTGTAGCTCCCTTATTAAACATAATATGATAATGAATTATACACCGCTGGATTCCTCTTTTCAATGCGAAAAAATTTTGCCTCGCTTTTTTCGTTTAAGAGAAATGGGCAAAAAACCAAAAAAAAAATCCATATTTTTGGCTCCCACAGCAAAAAATGGGTTTAATGGACGGAACTTTTACTATACCTGAATTCAACTCATCCGATACAATAACTGACAGCAATTTGGTTCGAATTGGCGACAAGAAATTTTTCGTAAAAACCATGAACCATGAATTTTCACTTCGGAAAATCATTTAAACGCCCATAGATAAATACTTAGCTATACCTTTTAGCGAGCCTGTATTTATATTCGATTAGTATCCCACATAAAACCATTCCAAAAAGTTCATTGTAAATTGATTTTTCATTTTTTTTTTCGTTTAAAAAAAATGTCAAATGAATTTTGGAAAAGTACGACTACAACTATGTATAAGTTTATTTTTTAATCAAAGAACCACAACACCGCAATTTACACCCAAGGACCCAAGCTGAAGAATCCATCATCGATGTCCGCGCATACTTTACGTGTAAAAATGATAAACTTTGAATTTATTTTTAGTGATTTTGGAACGGTCAATTTCAATCAAATTGGTTTCATTTTGTAGGCCATAAGCTAAATTATGAAGCAGCACCTTAAGCATCTTATGGCATCAAATCTTCCACAATTGGATTCTTTTCTTTAGGACGCTTCTTTTGTGCTCCAGAATTATTACGTGATTTTCAAACATACGAGTACAATGGATATTTTTTCCAGGAAGCGTGTTAGTGGTGATTTTTGCAATTACTGAGAGATCAAATATTTGACTAGGTTTTTGTTCTCGAGATTGTGAAAACGTGAAACTGGTGAAATAATAGTTATTTACACTACGAGAGAGGAAGGTAAAGCTTTTGTTCACGCGAATTGCATGTTCGGCCACGACGCGCAGTGGAGTGGTCGATGCAATTCAAGTGAACAAAAGCGGCCTTACTCTCAAGTGCTGTATTTGATTTTGTTCGATACCAGACATAACTCCTTAGAAAATGAGTCTGTAACTTTATATTCAAAATTTTAAATAAAATTAAAATAAAATCATTTCGTCAAACTACGTGTTTAAAGGTTTAGCATTTGAAACCTTAGGCCCTTGGTGCAAAGAAGCCATCGATTTCATTAATGTCATCGGAAACCGACTTATCGCGGAATCAGGCGATTCAAAATCAAAGAAATTCCTTTTCGAGAGGATTTCCCTTGCCATTCAACGTGGAAACGCTGCAAGTATCCGGGGCACTTTTCCAGATTCCGCAATATTATCGGAAATTTTTGTATTATAAAACAAAAATGTTTATGTAATTATGTTATACTTAATATTAAACCATAAATAAAATAAATAAATCACATTTTCGGAGAGATCTGTTGCTATGGAAAAAAATAAAATACAAAATAAACAAAGTTTTGCAAAGTCAATAAAGTGATTGTGCACACCACGTTGTGGAAATGGATGACGAAGAATTCTGTGTTCCTGATGACGTCCTGGAAGAGGCAAGTGCCGCGAAGTACCAAATGGTGCCTACGAAATCAAAATTACGATACCAGAAAGAATTGGAAATATTTACACAATGGCAGACCGAGATCAAGGGAAAAGAGGAAAGCAGCATCAGCGCGGTTATTCAATGTTGAAGAGTACACTGTTTGTATTTCAAAACGTTTATATCTCCAGGTATCCAGGTAAGAGGTTTTTTTAATAAGCTATTAGTTGTTTTAATATAATAAATTGTACAGGTTCAACAGTCTCACCTCCTTTTTGAAAACAAAATGTAGAAACTATCAGCCGAAAAAAGCTACAACTTCTTCAAGAAACGATGTTTGCAAGTTTTTACTGGAAGTGGCGGACCAAGAGTGGATCCTTCAGAAAGTTGTACTGATGATGGGTATATTCGGTGGCCGTCGTGATTAATTATGTAAAGTGATGAAATTGTTATACAGTGAGTTTTTTTTAAGACTGGCTATGGCCAGTGGTTTTACAAGCTACATTTTTCAACCTCCTGTTAACTTTTGTCCTCATGAAAATATTCAACCCAGTTTTGTAGTAAAGTTGTGGGATATGATAATGTATTGGAACAATTTCAATTTAATAACCAGAATCAAGGAATAAGTTATAGCAAAAAGACATTTTTTGAATTCCGTTTGCTCTAATTTTAAATTTTCAGTAGGCTAAAATTTCACCTGACATTTGTAATTTTGATATGTAATTGATTATGTGATTGCTTAACTGCCTCTGGAGGCCATTTTTAACATTTCATTTAATTTTTATTAAAGTAAAGAAACTTGTTATAACATAAATAATGAATCTATCGTTATAAAATGTAAAATATTAATGTTCCCACTATTTTTTGCAAATAACATTTTATTTGTAAATTGTCTATTACAACCATTTAGGTATTACAAATACAAAGTTAACAGGAGGTTGAAAAATTAGCATGTAAAACCCCCTGGCCAGTCTTAAAAAAACGCACTGTATACGTTATTCACGTTGAATTGAACATTTCAAGGTCAAATAATTTAGCAGACAGTGACATGCAGGTAAATACCGTTCACAATGGATTGAGCATTGCTAAATTCGCATTATGTTGGTTAGCTGCATGTCACTATTTACAAAACATAATTACAGAGCCAAAAAATAAAATTATTTGACCTTGAAATGTTCAACTCCACGTGAATAACGTTTAGTTATACTACTATCCCACCTCCACCCGGCGGCACGGCAATTTTGCCGGAGTACATACACTATTACGGATAATACTATCAAGTAATAGTTATTATTGGTATGTAATTATTTTCAATATACAAATTCTTTTTCATAAAATCGAATTTCAATTATGCGTGAGCGAAAGTGCGTGAGCGAAATTGCGTGAGCGAAAGTGCGTGAGCGAAATTGCGTGAGCGAAAGTGGAACCTTCACTCACTGGTAACCATGGAACCAGACCCACTTTCTAGGGAGGTATCGAACAAAATGTTTTTGTTAAAAATTGCCAGTGCCACACAAAATCATCAGATATCACATTTTAACTTGAGGACGATAATTGAATTGCTTTATTTTAAGTTTTTTGATTTAATTTCGTTCATTCGTGAACCTGGTTACGTATACCTTTCCTTCGGATGTAATGCAAAATAAATACATATTCTCAATTTAAAATAGTTTATTGTAAAAAATTTATGAATGGAAGCATATACATAATGATAGTCGTTTGAATAAAAGTGTAATAATTAAAAAAGATAAAAGTAAGGAAACCTAGTAAGTACGTTATAGGCCATAAGGTAGAGATGGTTAACAAAGAGTAATCTAGCGACATTACTCGTCGACCTGTACATAATTAGCAGGAAACAGCCCGTATTTTCCCTTGCACAACCCTCTCCACCAACCCTCGTCGATCTACAACAGCAACGATGTAAAAGATAAAAATAATAACAAAAAGAAATTATACTTTTTCAATATGAGTGATTACGTCGTCCGGATCGAATGATACCTCATCATCCGCGGCCGCTTGGTAGTCGTAGAGTGCTATTGCAGAAATTCCAGTGTTCACAATTTCGTCTGTCGTATAATATTGAGCATCTTCACTCAAATCTTCTTCTTCGGTCGGCAAAATTTCCTGAACAACACACAAATCGTAACGAACGACGATAGATGAAACGAACAAAATAATAACCCACCTCGGCATTCGTTTCGCCAGAATCTGAAACATTTTGATAGATCTCGTCTTCCTCGATCTGTTTTTGTTGCTCTAACTCCTTTATCCCTCCCAATTCTTTGTCGACCTAAAAACAGACTTTTCACAATGGTAAAAGTTACAAAGAAAATGTGGCGGTCAAAGAGATCTGCCTGCTGAGACAAACTCTTTGTCCAAAAATATTTCAAACGTCTTTTTACACGATATTTTCTATTTAAATAAAAAAGAAGGGGTAGGGTATCGAGGCCGGATATAAATCGTAGTATGTAGTAATAAATAATAATCGTAATGACAATATTTTTTTCCACTCTCTGGTAACGTTCCTTCGATTTCTTCGGCAGGAGGAAGAAGCATGCAGCGTTTGCAGCCTCAGTAACTTCCATTTCTCTTTCACATTTGTTGAAATTCATTTTACAAACTTTTGACACAACGCTTTTAATATTCACGCTTTGTGTGATAAAAGCCTTAGCAACCGGCAACAGCCATACATACTAATATTTTATTCAAATATTTAAGAGAGTGGGAAAAATATAAACAATTCGGGAGGTAAATATTTACCAGTCTCGGACTCGCTACCGCTCGGGCGTAAACACGTCCTCAACTGTTAAATATTACTTACCTCCCTTAAAGTTTAAATTAAACTATTATACAGGGTGTCTCACAATTCGCGAATTCCGAATTCAAATCGTGGTAGGGAAGGACCCAGTGGAGCTCGAAAATTACTTAGAAAAAAAATTAAATTCGCACTTCCTGAAGAAGATAGAAGCACTTTAATTTTGTACAATACATAGCAGCCTTCATATCCACAGTGACAAAATAATGTTTTAGCTACGTTGCCATTCTATTTTTAAGAAAAATTCAAAAATTTAAGATTTTTTTACTCCAAAGTAAAGCTATTCTTCAAAAAATTGTTTTACGTTATTATTTTCCAGAATCATCCACACCATAAATAACAATAAACACTGAACATTTTAGACTTTATTTGAAGAAAACGTACTTCAAAGAGTTCACCTTCAGACCAATGTATCTATGTGGGGGGACTCCCCATTTTTTTTTTAATTTCTATATTTGGATTACTGAAGTGATCCCCTACAACGCTGTGAATTTGGAATTCGCGAATTTTGAGGCACCCTGTATGTATGTCCCTTACCGTACTCGGTTGACTGCTTTCCCAGGCACTTGCCTGACTCGTAAATTGTGCAAGTTTATTCTGATCCATGTGTTTCGGCTCCGTCTTCTCCACATTCCTCTCCTCCAGTTGATTTCTTTGGGTCAGGAAGGCTTTTTTGGAGTCGTCAAGACTCTTCGGAATCCTGTCCGTCGTCGAGACGGTACCGTTTTCATTGTTGTTTTGGGCAGTGAACTGAGCCATCTTCGACGGATTCAGCTGACCGGGAATTGCTCTTCCTGTACGCCCAGGATCAGGCTGACTTGTATGCGTCAAGAACGCCGTCTTTGAAGAGTCCAAGGTTTTGGACGGTCTCTCCGACGCGTTTTGTGCGCTCTCTTCCGCGGTCTTGTTCGAAAACAATGCGGCTTTGGCGTGAACAGTTTTCTTGGGCGTGGAAATACGCTCCACATCTTGTCTGGACTCTTGCGAGCTCTATTGAGAAAACAGATCGACATCTACAGATGCGACTGCGACGATTTCACAATTAACCGCACACCACGACCGTTATGGTGTTGAGCGTGCGATCGCGATTACATTTTCAGATAAAACGAACTCACCATGTGCTCGAATTTCGCTCTCAGATCCCCGGGCTTGGCGTTGCCGATGTCCGGTTTCACTTTGATGTAGTTCGTGCCGACTTTGGCCGGCTCTTCGTTGAACGAAGTCGCTGATTTGTCGACTCGATCGGTCTGGAGACCGAATTTTCCACCGAAACCGATCTTCTGGTCGGTTTGGCTTTCGTGTTTTTGGGGTGCCTCGTGATGGTCCCAGCCCACGGCCGACTTATCTTGCCGGTCCGACTGCACCCCAAACTTACCACCGAAACCCTTCGCATAATCTGTCGAGAAAACAAACAACACGGGTGGTGTTCACGCAGAAAATTTCACTTGTGCAATTGACTGCCAATAAAAAAACAGCACATCGGACCACTTGATTGTCTATTTTCGAGGGGTGTCGATGAATCGAGACGGTGAGGGCGTTTGGCGTGTTTTTACATGTACTATTGTACAAATTGTACCGTATTGAAAAAACACTCCTTTTCAGACATAGGTGGTACTTCCGCTACATAATAGTTCTCGCCGTTCAAAAAAAGAAACGATTCCGTAGGTCTTCAAATGCCAAAAGTTTAGATACGACGGAATCGAAAGCAAGCGCCCTAAAGAGCTTACGAGTAAATTCAAATTTGTCAAAAAAAAATCACTTTGTTAACATGGATGGATTCTTCAAGTAAATTTTGGAAACGACGGTCGTAGCCGTTTAGGTGGAAAAAATCAAAATAATGTTCATAAAACATTGTCTCTTAAGCGTAATTTCAAATTTAAATGCCCGTATCTTCATTCGATGTGCCGCCAATATTAGATCATTTTGCTATTTTTTTCCTTTCTCGCAATTTCCAAAAACGAAGCCTTAAATAAAAAAAAAGAGACAGAGTTTTATTACCTGCTATATCTCGCTAATTATTAACGATAAAAATATAATAAAGACATCTAATTGTAGGTACGTAATCAAGAAGGATGACAACAACTTTATAAGAAAATATTTTTTTTTATTTAACGCTTCGTTTTTAAGGAAATCTGCGAGAAAAGTAAAAAGTAAAGAAAATAAATTACAGTTACGAACATTTAAAGTTGGGAATGCACGTAAGACACAATATTTTATGATAATCATTTCGGTTTTTCCTATACCTAGACGTGGGCTATCTGGGGAAAATACTCTGCGTAGATCTTTGACTTTTGACTCGCTGTGCTGTTCTTTCTTTGGCCGAAATCTACCTTTTTGTGATTCGTGCTTTTCGATTTTTTCCATGTGATCCCAGCCCACGGCCGACTTATCTTGTCTGTCCGTTTGTACGCCAAATTTTCCGCCAAAACCGGTGGCGTAGTCCTTTTGGGAGGCGTGTTTTTCGATTTTTTCTTTGTGTTCCCAACTAACCGCGCTCTGAAAAATACAATAAAACAAATGACACACGACATCGACCTGTCTACCAAAATCTGAACCGTTTCAAATAAAATTGATTCGTGCAGGATAGATTTGTAACGGTGGAAACCACGTCGTGCTCAGGAGCTAGACGGACGCAAAGTAGGAAATTTTCTTTTAAAATTAAAGGGAATACTAACGCTTTACTGAACAACTTGAAACAATCAAGATGGCGAATTTAGTACTTTTCAGTGCGTTCTGTTTTTCGAACTAGAATTTTAAAACGTAAAATCTCTCAGCGACTGGAGTTTATCAAACATTAATATTGCCGCGTGATCAAGAAGGACTGTTTGAATTGGTAATACTGATGGCTTGACCCTGACAGCCGCATCACTGATAAATAATATTTGACATTTCGAATTGAATTAAACATGCTCTCCCGACACCACCGCGAGGTCAGCAGGGTTCAAATCCCAGGCCGGATGGGCCTCCCATGGATGTTTGTGCTGTATTTCATGTTGTGTTGTCCAGAAAGAAAAAAGGAGCAGAGAGGGTGGGTGTGGGTGGCCGGGGAAAGTACCCCGGAGCCCCGCCGCACATAAAAAGGAAAAAGAGGGAAAAGCCGACCGCAAGACCAGTACGGTGAAAAGGGAAAGGCTATTAAAAAAAAAAAAAAAAACAACAGGTGGTGTTTTTTTATTTTTGAATGGACTTTAAGTATAATCTGTTTCAAGATAAAAAAATCCACCAACACTGCATTTTACCTCGAAAATACAACCGACAACGTCGCCAACTTTTGTTTTTAGTGTTTGCAAATGTCAGAAAAAAGTGGGGTTATGAAAGGAAACTGTTGACAGTCGTTTAGGTCGTAATTCATCGTGTTTTTTTATTCTCATTTTATCATATCGCTCAAAAGTTATGATATGGTACAGGGTCATTATAAATGATTGTCCCATCGTAGGTGGCTGTGCGCTATCCTTTAGGTGCGCCGCTACGCCCACTAGTTGTGACAAAAAATTATAATGACCCCGTAGCTACCACGTTTTTGTACATAGTAATTATTTTGTGTTACGTAAAAAGACTCAATAGTTCAATGTCAAATTTTGGCGGGAGGTTGTGCCAACCCAAAAAAATGAAACTTATTCTGGGGATTTTTCTTTTTCTGCCAACATACCGGGTGATTTTAAATGAATGTGACTTTTTTTCATATGTTGGTAATATTATTGTTGTTTATTCTGCTTTTTAATGTGATAGTTGACATAAACATAGGCGTCCTCGGCTATTTGACACAATTTATTAATACATAAAATGTCAAAATGACATACGTACGCCAATGTGTTGATTAAGGTACTTATCAACTTTGCCAAAATAATTTATGAAAAATGTTCCCAACTTAAGAAAAAAAGTCACAATCATTTAAAATCACCTGGTAGCAGGACGGAGCCGGTTCCATACATAATCTGTAATCTTAGATGTTTGTCAGGTCTTTATCGTTTTCACATATAGCTTATTCCACCCGGTTCCCTTAAACTTAGCAACACAATGAGAATTTGGAAGTGAGGCACCCCTGACTGTTTCTCGCTCGCTCAGCTAAACTCGGTTTCCCCGAACTTACTCGAATGAGTCCTTCACCTCGGACCGTGACGACGTGACGCGTGACGCATGAAACTAATTCACTGCCCGGGAATAATCATTTGAAATTCCTACCTGGTTTCTTAACATGTCTTAAATAATTTGTTATGAAGGTTTGAAGAAAAAATAAGTTTATTAAATTTACTACGTGGCTTGCCAAGTAGGCTGGCGTAATGTAAACTCAACAAGCGTCAAACAGTAATAATTTTCAATGGACACCTTTTCAAATAAAGAAATGATTGAATGGGAGAGATTTTGAAAAATGGGCAGTTTTATTTCATAAACATAAAACATAGGACATCATAATTACATCAAAATAAATAAAATTCTACTTCAACAATTTTAAACTATGTAGTTTAATTATTTTTGAATTTTCATTTCATAAATTGTTCAAACTGTCTTCCATAGGCTGTAAGACACTAAACTAACCCAGATCATCATTTTGTAACTGTCTAACAATTATAAAACCTTATGGGCAAGAAATAATGTAATAAGTTAAAAGTAGTTTTTTTTAATTAATTCCGTAATTATTTTATTCTGTAGTATAAAATAAACTTAAATTGATTTATAAAATACTAATCTAATATTCTGCAAAATTTGACTTAAAAATTCCTGCTAAAAAGCTTATTAACACGATCCAAAGTTTTTGTCATGTAAATCCCTATGGCCAGTGTTAAAAAAAAGGCACTGTATATGGTGCGCCTAAAGAAGTTTTCACTTCAATAATAATAAAATATCGCTCAAAACTCAGGCAACTCGGTGACTTAAAAAAAGTGTATTATCCAAATTTTACAATTCAATGTTTACGCCATCTTCAGTCGTACTTATTGTTATCCCTCCCAGCCATCCAATCCTCGACCTCTTTCACGGTCCTCGGAACTTTGGTGAAATTAACGGCTCCTGTTTTGGTGATGAGAACGTCATCTTCGATCCTCACACCTCCGAACCCCCTAAACCTCTTGATAACGTCGGCCACCAAAAATCTGTTCAGCGACGAATTGTCCAACGCCTCGTCCAACAACATGTCGATGAAATAGCATCCGGGCTCGATGGTGATCACCATCCGCTCTTGCAGCACCCTCGTAGTCCTCAACTTTTCGGTCCCCTTCTGCTCCGGCCGTTTCGCGTTGTTCAAGAAGCCGCCGACGTCGTGCACGTCCAATCCCAACAGATGTCCGAGACCGTGCGGTTGAAACGTCGCCGCCAAACCGGCACCCACCATGGCGTCGACCTCGCCTTTCAACAATCCGCCCTTCTTCAGTTCGGTGAGGAGAATGCGGTTGGCCAGCAGGTGCATGTCCACCCAGTTCACTCCCGGCTTGATCGCCTTGAAGACGGCCACGTTCGCGGCGAGAACCGCCTCGTAGATCAGCTTCTGGATGGGCGAGTACTTTCCGTTGATCGGGAAAGTGCAAGTGATGTCCGCCGAATAGCCGAAATAGTTGGCCCCCATGTCGAAAAGACACAAATCGCCGGGCTCGATGAATCGGTCGTTGGGGGCGGCGGCATGACCGTAATTCATAATGGTGGTGTTGGCGCCGGACGCGCATTTACACGTGGTGGAAACGTGTCTGCACCCTCCCACGCTGTAGCAATAGTGGAGGAACTCCGCCTCGCACTGGTACTCGCTCTTTCCGGGTTTCGCGAACCTCATCACTTTGCGATGAGCCTCCGACGAGATATTGATCACGTACTTCAGCACGTCCACTTCTAGGTCGGTCTTCAACACTCTTAGCTCGGTTATCTCGTTGAAGAGGACGTGGTTGTTGATTTGGAACTTCTCGATTCCGTCGAAACGAGCCTCCCTCGTCGACAAGTTACTGTCGCTGTTCACCCCTTTCAGAGTGAGAAGTACACTTGGACCGATGTGTTTGAGGGCGGAGACTATCTCATCCTTGTAGTGCACGTGCTTTATTTGGTACTTCTTGCTGAAGTCGTGCGTGTTGGAGTGCCCTCCCTGCCAGATGGCGTGACTTTTCGGTTGACGCGGTATGAACAGGAACGACTCCTTCGTGCTGACGTCGATGGCGCCGAAACATCCCGGTTCTGTCACGCCGAAGGCCCACATGAAGTACGACTCTTGACGGAAGACGGCGTACGCGGCGTCGGTGTCGTAGAAGGCGATTTCGTCGCCTCCTTGAAGGAGAATCACCGGCTTTCCGGTACATTTAGGACGGACGCGTTCGATCAGACGATCCCTGTTCAAAGCGAACAACTCGACGGGTATCTCGTGGGTTCCCGGACCCATCCACAGTCTTCCGGCTTTTGACGCTGTCATTTTTAAAACTGACACTTACACGTGTGCGTCATTCAATGTTGTTTCTCTGCTCTCATTTTTCTATCTCTTAATATCGACGTAATTTTGCCTCCAGTAATTTATTACTTTATTAGGTACTTCAAACTAACCTAAGTCGACGTCAGACAGATGTCAAGTTGTCACTCCGATAAAAAACGTTCACTTGTTTTTGTTGAAACTATTCTTTTGTCACTTTTTACCTCAGCAATATCCAAGATCGCGGTTCACAAGATAAACTGCAAATGTGTCAACACAATTAATACAAGAAAAAAATTAGTTCATATCAAAGAGACACATATCGCTCCACTTATCAATGATATGAAGAAACGGAAAAAGAAAACGCCTGAAATTAATATTTTCTTATTGCATAAATATTTACACGGTATAAAATTAAAATTATTTGAACTAAAGAATATCAAGCTGGTTACAACATTTGGTATTGTAAATGTATTTGGAACTGTTGCAATTGAAGCATAGGGTGGAAAAACAGCGTTAAGCCATTAACGCTGTTTTTTGTATTATTGGTAGAAACGACTGTTGCACAATTTACATATTATGCCGTAGTGAAAATCGCAATGTTTTACTAATGCAAGGATAAAGAGTTGTAACTGAATAAAAAACAATGGGCCGTATCCAGCCGTCCGCGGTGACGCATGCATCTTTTTACTGTTTTCTGGCTAACGCTGTTTTTCCACCCAATGCTTCAACTGCTATCAGCATTATCTTGAATTTCTTTTGTCAATATACCAAAAGTACCGCCTTTCCTTGAAGGTGCGTCATCTAGAAGTGTTATGGAGTACTGAAAAATAGTTTAAAAAATTCAATATCTACTTCTACGGTGACTCCTGAAATGCTTAAGCGCGTTCACGGCAACATCGTTAAAAGAGCCAACGCATGTTTAGACGCAAAGGGACAAAATTTTAAACATTTATTTTAATAAAATAATTTTTGTTGAAGTGTTTGATTGTTGTATTACCTCTCAATCTCATCAAAATGGTTACCTAGGTATTCAATAATACAATGATATTACGTATTTCTAGGTAGTAATTCTCAGGTTACAGCGTTGCCTTTTCTATATTTTAAAATTGCGTATATTTCCTAAATGGATGGTCAGGATTTTTTTTTAATATTTTTCCAGCACTCTACCACATCCCTAAATGACGTACCTCCAAGGAAAGGCGGTTCTTTTGGGACACCCTGTATGTTTCTTTATCTAAGTACCAAGTATGAAGTTTGGGAGATAACATTCATGTCATGTTCTTCAATATTTGGGCATAGATAGTTTTATCTTTGAGGTAAAAACTTTGATGACATGTCTCATCCTCAAATTTTATTAAAACTACTGATTTTGGTGAATTTGTACTGACCTTGTCCACTCTGTCTGTTTGAATTCCAAATTTCCCTCCAAAACCCGTACTGTAATCCTTTTGCGAGGCGTGCTTCTCAATTTTGGCAATATACTCATGTCCAACTGCCGACTGGTCCATGCGATCTTTCTCAATGCCAAACTTACCACCATACCCAAATGAAGGATTACTAGGATCTTCCATCATCTGTTTCTTCTTCTTGAGCGCGTCGGCTTCTTCCGTTTCTTTCCTCAACTGAGTCATGCTAAGATAATCCTCGAGTAGTTTAGGAAATTAAGTTTCAAGTGATTGTTGTTACTTTATGGCTCCCGCTGTTCTCCCTGACCCAGCGATCGTCGTCGAACCCCATCGTTGTTCTTGTTCGCTAACGTCATTGACAAAATCCGGATCCGTTTCCCATTCGTCATCCTCGGTGGTTTGTTCGTTCAAATTGATTTGCTGACCTGCTGCGGCTTTCCACATTTTAGGTTATGTTGTCGACGACGTGCACACGAACAATACGAACACACTAACACAATTTTTTTTTTTAATTCAAGCGATTCTGGGAAAATTAACTGTTCGTGTTGAAACTTGTGCGTTATTGATAATTAAACCGCCTTATCAAATAAAGGCAACACCCGGTCCTCACTGACATTGACAATTTTGACATATGCTATGCACACATTCCACCGACTGGGCATTATCCATATTCTCAGTAGAACATGTGAACTACCTTCAGATCATTTAAATTTATGATTAAAGGAGGCTATGACTTTAAAATTATATTGGCAACACCGCAGACACCTGGTTTTGAGTTGTCAAAATGACGCTTTAAAATTCAATACAAAATATGAAACGGCGAGTTAACAGTTGTATCCAAGCCAGGTGTTTAATACAACTGTTAACTCGCAGTTTCATATTCTGTATTGAATAATTTTGAAGCGTCACTTTGACAAACCAAATCAAGATGTCAATGGTGTTGCCAATCTAATTTTAAAGTCGTAGCCAACTTTAATTATAAATTTAAATGATCTCACGGTACAATGGCCGGCAATAAAAACTAGCCATCACTTTTCTGTCACATCAAAATCCAAATCTTAATTAATGCTTTAATGACAATATTGACATTTAAATGATGGCAAACGTTTTTTGCCGGCCACTGTACTTACAATATAAAAAAAATTATTTTACCTCTATTCTGTTCGTAAATGTACTGTCGCGAGCAAAAAAATTCTGGTCGGTAATGTCATTTCAAAGTTTGGTTAGATTGTAACAAATTTTAAAAAATTCCCCGCCTGATTATGCCCATGTCAAAAAAGCATCAAAATATGAGAAAAAAAACTACAATTAATGTCATACAACATGATGATATTTACGACCGTTTTACAATGGAGTATTTTCCACTGCGTCAAAGTATGATTTTAACGACCAGTTTTTTTTTTACTCGCGACAGTAGATGAAAAAAAGGTAAAAAAATGTCCGCGCATTATTTTATTATTTACATATTAAAGATTGCAGTCACATGTAGTAGGTATACAACAATTCAAAACAATATAGATATTTACAATAATAGTTATATTGTACAGGGGTTTCATAAATCATTCATAAAAAAAAGTAACGCTTAAGGTATAAGATTATATGGCAGCACTAAAATTATCCGAATAATGGAAACCAATATTGGCGTTGAGATGGTTGTCTCGGCTCGTACAGCTGCATCCCTTTTCCTTGGTTCAGGGCAGGGATTAAAAATTTGTGATAGAACATGTTTTTGATGTTTATTGTAAATTTTGCGATGGTAACGAAATTCCCTTTAGTACTTTGTGTCTTGAAAACAGTAAAGATGATTTGTAATAGTATTGTAATATTTAATAAATAAATATAATTTCATCGGTACGCATTTGTTTTGAGGCCGGCTCTGGAATTCACAACAGAGAATTGCTTGAAGCATGATTTATGGTTGGGCTGACCGCCTACTGCAATTGCGACAAAAGGGACGTTTATCTCCGGTCAAATACTTTTAAAGGGCCATATAATCTTATACCTTAAGCGTTACTTTACATCAGGTGTTCTGTGACTCCATGTACCTACTTAAATGAAGACACTTGATTGCTATTAGACTAGGCTATATTGTATTGTTAAAAAAGATGGAACCGTATACAATTTTTTTGCAAGAAGGCAAACCAGTGATAATAGTTAGGTATTTTTATTTATGCAACAATTGCAAAAAGTGAATGCTTATTGCACGCGACGTGAAAATTGTCCCCAGAGCCGCAGGCGAGTGGGACAACACGTCAAGTGCAATAACACTTTTTGCACATGTTCCATACAACATTTTTTCTACGATCGAACAAAAAAACGAGAAAAAAACAACGATAAACAACAGTTCAGTCCTGTGCGTCGTGTGTGAAAAATGCAATAAACACTCACTTTTTGCACGATCGTAGGCAGACCGGTGTTGGTAATTTCGCCACCAAGCCTCATTACGAGATTAAGATACAGGTAAATTCGCCACCACCGTTTAATGGCATGCTAAGCCTACCGGTAATTTCGCCACTGTACTTCCCGGAATTAGTCTACATTCTACACCTACCTGCCCATAAGGACGGCGTCGTCGGACGGCCGACATAAATATTTCTGTATCTGAGAGTCTGAGACAGAGGAAAACAAGTAGATGCATGTACATATATGGAAAAACAATTTATTATTTAAGATTACAATGGAACGATTAATTCTTAAAAATATTTTTTTTATTTTTAAGAATTAATCTTTCCATTGTAATCTTATTATTATGTCGCTTTATCATATTATTTATAAATTTTTGTCTGTCTCTGACATGCTTATTATGAATTTTTGCTACCAAATGTAGACTTTCTATTTTCACATAAGTGTCTATTTGAAATCCTTTCAGTTTTTCTAAAAACACAAATAAAGTTGGGTCAGGTGTCAGGTAGTTACTTAAATCCACCCTTATTGGGTATGACCCTCAATAAAAATGTATTGAAAAATATTGGTGGCGAAATTACCGATGGGATTTTACTCAACGGGGATGCGCAAAAGATTAACGTAATTACTGGTGGCGAGATTACCTGTCCCCAGGTAGACTGTTGACAGATGCGTGCAATAAAGACTTTATTGCACTGGTGCAATTAAGAGGTACTTTTTCCACAAAAAACAATGCAATGAACATTCACTTTTTCCACGATTGTCGAAAAAAAAAATAATAAGATCTGTTTACAAGACATTAAAGGTAACAACGAGAATAAGGACGTCAGTAGTAAGCGATTGCAATACCAATAGGCACAATTGAGTTCATTTTCCTTCCAAAAGTTCCTGGTGTACTTTTACCTTCACCGAGCTTTCCTGAACGCACCCCAGCTTGGAGTCTTGGACGTTCTAAATCATACAAGCGTCTACGATCTACGTACACCAATCTTGCGGAGCTTCGCGTCTGCGTGGATGCGTTTTTCGCGTTTTTTCTGGCTAGACACCCTCAGGGCGTCCTCCTAGAACCTTGTGCAAATGCCTTTTTTTTCTCTCGTGTTTCAAGGTCGCGCCAAGTCTTAGTATAACTAAAGGGTAAGGAAAATTTTCATTTGCACAAGGTTTGAATGGTGGGACACGATCTAGGAGGACGCCCTGAGGGTGTCTAGCCAGAAAAAACGCATCCACGCAGACGCGAAGCTCCGCAAGATTGGTGTACGACTGTACGTAGACGCTAGACTAAATCATGGTTCTAAGTTAGCAAAAGCAAATCTTGCGCACTGGTTCTGTTTCTGTTGTGGGGTTAAGTGTGTTAAAGTACTATATGTATTCTGTGGTGGTCAACTAAGAACGTCCGAGCTCCGAGCTGCAGTTACTTTTGCATTACCCTTGTAAAAATACGATGTGTCCTACGAAAAAGGAAGGCAGTACCCCAACCTCAAAATTCCAAATGGGATTTATTGCGAAGGGGTGAGATCGGAAACACGCCTCAATAGTGAAAGTGTTTTCTTGCATTCTGTTTGATTGATGACATTTATTGACAGAACTACATGGCTACTTGCTACTTCAAAAAGAGTAAAGCGGTAGAGGAAAATTTACATGTGAAAAAATTCCAAAGCTAACTAGATGATAATAATTTTATTCCATACTGTAAGTAACATATTGTACTACACTACGTGGCTACAAGAGTTGAGCCATCAAACAAATAAATAGTGATACAGTACCTACATACAATATTATACAAGACAATAATTGTAGGTACACGGTTACAAAATAGGTGGCAAGATTTTCAAGCCACTACTAATATCTGGCGTTAATAATAAAACAATAAATAAAAAGAAAACGATTAAACGGTGTATTGCGCTGAAAGTTCAGACGAATGAGACACCAAATGGGAGCGAAGGGCGTGGGCTTGTATGAATCCTTTATTACAGATGGGACAAACGTGTGACCTTTCGTCGGTGTGAATCTTCGAGTGAACTTTCAAACTGCTCGTTCTGTTGAAAGATTTCGAGCAAACTTCACAAGTGTAGGGCTTTAGATTGGTGTGAATGATGGCGTGACGTTTAAGTCTGGTCGAAGACGGGAACGCCTTCTCGCATTCGCTAAAAAAGTCAATGTGCGGCTGAGACAGTAGACTGCGAAAATAAATTCATTATGTTAAATGCGGAATAGGAAAGGAAAGGTGGGAAAAAACGACAGAACGCCACGTCAAAAGGATAGAACCGAGAATTAGAACAAAGATAATGTTCAGAAAGTTTGAGGTGAATTAGGCAAGGATTAAAAATTAAAGTAGTGGTGGCTCTTGGAATTGTGGAAAAACCGTTGGATGGAACGAGGAATGTGGAAAAAATGGTAATTCATGTCATGCAACGTAGGTTATGATATTTACGACCGTTTTGCAATGGAGCATTTTCCATTGCGTCAAAGAATGACATCGACGACCAAAATTTATTGCTCGCGACTGTAGACATCGTTCACTCTAAAAAAGACATCATGAGTCATCCAAAGCTGCGCGAACGAGTGCAGACCAGTGCAGACTACGGCCGACCAGTGGCCTAAAGAATAAAAATTAACATGAGACATCGCAGTGTTTGTTCTGAAAAGAACAGTTTTTGTTAAATAAATAACGCAAAACAGCAAAACGTAAAAGAGAACACGTGGAGTTAGCTTGAACAAATAAAACAATAAACAGCTGACTAGCAAGTCCGCCGCTGCCATGAACCTCCCGACCAGAATTCGTTACTGCACATCATGATTCACGATGTCTTTCTTACAGTAAACAATGTCTACATAATATGCCGCTCCGTCTCCTCCTCAGTGTAAATTTTACAAAATTGTGCGGTATAAGTTGTGTTTGGCGTAAAATCTGTGAACGTGTTAAACATTAAAAACGTCAAATGAAATCGTGTAAGCCTGAAATCGGAAGTAGCTATCTTTTGTATAAAATAAAACAACAATAATACCTCATTGAACCACGTACACGTCGCAAAACGTAGCTTGATATTTGAGATGCGCAGATAAAATGAGAAAAGAAATCCGACTGCAAGTTGCAAGAAAGGTCGAAAACCCTCCCATGGCTTCGTTTACAGTGGGTCGTGGGTCTCTCCCCACTACTTCCCACAATTTCACTGCGCATCCATTTCCCAAGTAGCATCAAGCTACGTTTTGCGCCCTGTAAATGCAATTGCAGTTTATATGAATGTATAAATACACGTTTACTTTACATAACAAGACATGTAACTAAATTACCATTTTCACAACTTCCTAATTAGAAAGCAGATAACAATATAGTGTTATCGGCGATTTTTTTTCGTATTTCAAAAAGTACTTACCTGCACTTGTAGGGCCTCTCCCCAGTGTGAATCCTCATATGCTGGACGAGGTGAGATTGCATTGACATTGTCTTTCCACAAACATTACACATGTAGGGTTTTTCTTTTGTGTGCAACCTCATATGATAGCCTAAATCGGACGCTTGCCTGCAAAAGTTATGAATAAAATACATCAAGAAAACTATCAAAAATTGAAAAACCCACCTAAATCCTCTGCCACAAATGGAACAAAGGAAAGGTCTCTGTCCTGTGTGCACTCTCATGTGAGCCGTTAACGTCCCCGCCTGTTTATACCTCTTCCCGCACAATTTACAAACATAAGGCTGCTCTCCCGTATGACTTCTTTGATGGTAGACCATTGAACTGTATTGTTTAAAGCTTTTGCCGCACGTGCTACAGCCGTAAGGACGCTCTTGAGTGTGGTTTCGCATGTGTACCCTCAAGCTGCTGGAATACTCATAGGATTTGTCACACAATGAGCAAGGGTATTTCTGAAACAAATGAATCAATGTCTGTTGAAAAAAATTCAAACACAAACTTTTGTTCTGTTTGCCGCTTTCTGAGCTACTTTTAGTGCACCAGTCTCTTTGTGTTCATTCTGTCTTTGCTCCATTAAAACTTCTGTTATATTTGAGCCATTAATATCTAAAGGGTCTACAAATTCAGAATCTTCTTCATCTGACATTCCCTCGATATTTGAGCCATTAATATCTAAAGGGTCTACAAATTCAGAGCCTTCTTCATCTGACATTCCCTCGATAGTATGGGACAGAACTTGCAAATTACTGTCTTTATCAACATTTTCTCTTGTCTTGTTCTTGATTGCCATAATATCCTCCTCCACTAATAAAAAATCATTCGGATCCAACTCATTTTGCTCTGCCTCTTGCACTAAATCATTCTTGTTTATTTCTTCCAAAGTACTTAAATCTTCAATTGAAATTTCAGTTTTTATTTGGGGATACTGTTTCATATAAGCATCTAAAATAATCTGTGACTGGTTGCACTGTTTTTGAAATTTAAAAGATGTGTGTGCCATGTCTATACATTTCACACAGATCATTGAAGGTAAGCCGTCATCAGCCTGGACCTTAAGTATCGAAAAAAACATTATTTAGGCTCACTCGTAACACAAACTGTACCTTTATTGATGAAATACCAATTAAAATCTCGTATATACAAGGAACATCTACTTCAGTCTGGACTTCGTACAGTTCACTATAAATGGAATACATTTGTTCCGACTCTGACAAACAAACTCTGCAAATTTTATTCAAGTTGAGGGCCGACAGATTTTCCATCGTTTCTCGAAATTAAAAAAAATTCCTTTAAGGATGGGTTTATTTACGTTTACTGACAGTTCATTTGACAGATAAATGACAGCTCTGAAGAAAAAATGAAGCCTAAAACATAATTTCAAAAATGTTTGAAAATTAGCTCAATCAACTTGTAGATTTATTTTCAACATCTTTCATAAACTTTGGAAACTGGTCCGTCTAACACTCTCCTTTTTATCTCGAAGTTTCAACTCGGTAGATCACTTGTTTGGGGTGCGTTCATAAATGACGCCGTGTCGCCGTGTGCTGCCCGATGACGTCACTGAAAGCGTTCATAAAATAGCTGAAGGGCGCACCCAAGGTGCGCCCGATGCAACCATCTCTTTCTCTTTAGCCGGGTAAAGATTACCCGACATGCCGCAGTGGCAGTTTGTGACGCAACACTACTTATCCATGCATTTACAAATTACAAATACAGGATTATTATAAATGTTTGTAGTCAAAGCAGGCCGTGTCTTGTTATGAAATTTTTGCCCCTTTCATGTGAACTGTCAATTTTTGTCAGTGTAACTGTCATTTTTTAGGTGAAAAGAGCGATGATGAAAATTTTATCTATTTATTTTTTAAATTGACGATTCAATTCAAAAATATACCCCAATATACCCTTAGTGAAAATGGACAAGTGCTGGTAAAATTAGGAAGTTAGGTTACTTTAGCTAAACGCACTCAGTAACGCTGCAAAACCGTTCATAAATGTGTCACGCCCAAGCCCACCTTTGGGTTCACTCTGGGCAGTGCGCACTCACACCGCTTTTTCGTTTATGAACGCACTCTGGTTCTTTTTACCTACAGCTGTCAAAAAGTAAGTTGACATGTAAAACGTGTGTGTTTCTTTTATGTTTTTAAACGAGTGTACGCTGAAATTTCATCTAATTTTACATTTAAGACGTTATTTGTACGGAAAAAATGTTCATTCAAAAGTAAAATACAATTTGGAGGAGCTTCGTAAAAATAAGAGCATGGCGAATGATTCTAACCTATTGAAGCCTCCTCAACGGGTTGCGGGTTTAACGACTTTAAACAAGGCACTATTCGAAAAACATATCACAGTTCCTTGTCTGACAATTAAAGATGTTAAAGTTTCGGCGGTCCTTCCAATTATAAAGAAATATTTGTTAAAAATAGATAATTTTAAACCTGTCAAGGTTATATCTGAACAGGAAACTCACGTCTATTTAAACCCTCAAGTGATCAATAATTGGAAAGATCTGCCAGGTGAGGCTCAAGAATCGCTAAAAATGTTGTCCCTGAACGAGACTAATTTACAAAACAATTCCCACATTTTGAATTATGAAAATTTTTCTCTTGACAGTATTCTCAAAGCAGTACTACCTTCCGATATTGAAGGTTTGTCGAGCTTTACTAAAGTGGGACACATAGTTCATGTCAATTTACGTGAACATCTTTTACCATATAAAAACTTAATTGGACAAGTACTATTTGACAAGGTGGCAAACTGTCGAACTGTAGTAAATAAAGCGGCCGTAATAGACAACACTTACCGCAATTTTAAAATGGAACTGCTGAGAGGGGAAGACGACTTTCGCGTTCAACTTAAAGAGAACAAATGTATTTTCGAATTTGATTTTTCAAAAGTTTATTGGAATTCGAGATTGTGCACAGAGCACGAACGAATTGTTAACATGATAAAAACCGGTGACGTTGTTTTTGACGTGTTTGCGGGCGTGGGTCCGTTTTCTGTGCCTTTGGCAAAGAAAAAATGTCGCGTTTTTGCCAACGATCTCAATCCAGAATCGTATAAGTGGTTAAATCATAACGTTGACAAAAATAAAGTTGACAAAAATTATTTCAAGTCATATAACAAAGACGGAAAAGAGTTTATTTTGGAAGAAATTAAGGAGTTGTTGCCCAAGTACTTGAATAAAAATAGGATTTATATTCTGATGAATCTTCCTGCGATGGCTGTGGAGTTTTTGAGTGCTTTCGTGAATTTATGTCAAGATGTAGAAGTGCAAGTGCCTCCGACCGTCGTGTTGTATTGTTTTGCCAAAGGCGAGGACTACGAAAGCATAGCGAAAAATTTACTGTTTCAAAAGTTAGGTTTTAATATTGACGATAAAATCATCGACATATTCCGGGTTCGAACTGTCAGTTCTTTGAAGGAAATGATGAGGATTACGTTTAAGTTGGACAGCGAAATTTTGGCGAAAATAAAAACGCACAAAAGGAAACACACACTCGATGGCAAGAGTGAAAGAGAATTGAAAAAATGTATTTGTGTTGTTTGGCAGGTGATTATTTCTTTAGTGACGCTACTACTTTCAGGTTGCAATGGGGAAGAACAAGATCGACAGCGTCTTCAAGGTCGCTGGAGCGAAGGGCTTCAAATTGAAGACCAAAGCGAAAGCTGTCAGAACTGAATTGAAACAGGTGAGTCCACGTTTACGGAAATAAATGTGTAGGTAGAATACAACGTAGAAATCCAAATTGTTCTGGTGCAAAAAAGTTTCGCGACAAACAATATTTTACATTTTTTCGGTTCACGAAAATTGTTGTCACGCTTGAGGTTGATCGGAACAAAAACAAATTAAAGAAAATAACATTAAAAGGTGTGTCCTACAAACGATAACGGCGTAATATCCCGCCACGATTGAAAAAAAATCTGCGTCAAAAAGAGTGTAATTTAGTCTTAAATGACACCTTTCCTTGGTGGTCTGTTATGTTTGTAACGTAACATCGCATTATTCGTTACAGATTAATATGAAAAATAAGTCGAAAATCACAGAAATGGATAAAGAACTGGTAAAGTTGCAAGAAAAAATCAGACATGCCACTCCCGACGATAAAAAGATGGTTATTAAAATTAAGAGTAAACTTCCGTCGACAATTCAAAATTCTGACGAGGTAAAGAAGACGTCACAAGAAGCGCTGGATCAATTAAATTCAATGGAGTTGTAAATAAATTATTGTATATTGTTCGTTTCATTTGAAGTTAAATTTAGAATTAAGTTTAAGAGATTCCAACAATTTTATTAACAGCCTATATCTTCCCTGACAATTTTCTTTGCTCTTACTAGATTCGTATTAAAATATAACTATATTATGTAAATTAAAAAAAAAACATACCAAGTAACTACAAAAGGTTGTGGTAACGTTTTTCAGGTTGGTCAAGGAGTATAGGGTAGAGGGGAAGCAGAAGTGTAAGTGGCGACCTCTGGTACTTGTGGCTCGTAACTATTCAGTTCGTCGGCTGCTGAAGGGTTAGCGGGGAACGGGAGGAAGTTTATTCATTATTTTTAAAAGCCTCACACACTAGAGTCGCTGAAACTCGTATACTATAATTTAACATTGGCTCTTATGGGTTGCTTCTCCTCTATCCTATACTATCTGTATTACAACCTTTTGCAGTCACCAGCTCTTACTAGATCATACTAACGTTTTCACATTTACTCGTTGCTCCCTTGTACGTCGTAGTTTTCAATCGCCTCGTGACTCTTGCTCACGTGGTCCTTGAGATAATACCTCCGGATGAAGCCCTTGCCACATATCTGGCAGACATGCGGCCTTTCTTTGGTGTGCACCATCATGTGATAACTTAAATGCATCTTTCTCAAGAACGCTTTGTTGCAGACAGTGCACACGTGCGGTTTTAGCCCCGAGTGCACGGCTTCGTGCCTTTGCAAGTCAATTTTTTTGATGAAAGCTTTGTCGCATTGCTTGCAAGGAAATGGGCGCTCTCCTGAATCATCGCCCCGTTAGTAATTTTCAACCAAAGTGAGTGTGTTACTGACCTGAGTGCGTCTTGCGGTGGCGGTCCACGTGGCACTGGATGGCAAACGATTTTCCACAAACTTCGCAAGTGTACGGCTTTTCTTTGGTATGAGTTCGGGTGTGATATGTTAACCCTGTGGGATGACTGAACGACTTGCCGCAAATCGTGCATAAGTAGGGCTTGATTCCGCTGTGGGTGCGTGAGTGGAGGTTCAAATTGTTCGATGATGGGAACTTCTTGTGACAAATTTCGCACTCGTAGTTCCTCTCACCTGTATGTACTCTGGTATGTCTTGTCAGGCACGATTGTGAATTGAATCCTTTGCCGCACACGTTGCATAAGAAATGGCCTTTGTATTGATGTCTCTTAATGTGGGCACTTAAAATGTATTTATTTTTAAAAGACTTGTTACACTGATGGCAAAATAGAATTCTTTCCAATTCATCAGTCTTGTTTTTTTGAGCTTTTTTTGTTTGTCGTCGAGGTTTTCTTTCCTCACTGTCATCGACAACTTTGGTTTCAGTTACATTAGTAATGCTACAATTGTTCGTTTCTACTACAATCTGGTCTTCTACAACTTGTTCCCTGTTACAAATTTTCGTTACAATATCTCTAAAAATCTTGTTTGATTCATCACACTGTATCTTAAATTTATACACGGCGGCCGCTCTTTCCACACAACTTGAACATATGCTGTCAGGGTAATCTTCATTTATCTGGAAAAATACATTTATTACGAAAAGGAGGCTTCCAAGTTAGCTAATCACGTCGATATCAGAAAATATGTTGAGGATGTCCAAAATGGGAATCGTGACGTTATCACAGTTTATGACGGTATTTTTAATTTTTACCACATTTTCTTCTACATTTACACACGTTCTGCACATGTTATTAGGGAAAAATATATCCATTTTTTTCCTTTATTTACTTGGGTGGATATTTGACGTTTATAAATTGTGTTGACAGCTATCACCTATTTTTGACGGCTGTGCTGTCATCTGTCATTTCAACTCAACCATTAATTATCAAAATTTGATCTGACAATAAATTAAATCATACTGCAGTAATGGAAATCGTGGTGAAAATGGTAATTGGGTTTATTCGCCTCGTTTATGTTTAAATGAGTTCCGTGAGAGATTAGCGCTACCTTGGAAGTACACATAAAAACTACGGGCAGTAGAAGTAAATAATTCTATAGATGGTTTTACATTTCATGGCTATCGCGATCTAAAGACTTTTTGATCATACGATACATATCTGGATATTTTTCGCAGAGAGTATAGGATAGAGGAGAAGCAACCCATAAGAGCCAATGTTAAATTATAGTATACGAGTTTCAGCTTTCAGTGCCTCTAGTGTGTGAGCCTGAATGATGAATGAATAAACTGTTCGTCCCGTTCCCCGTTTCCCCTCAGCAGCCTGGAACTGAATAGTTACGACCACGGCTTCCTAGATTAATAAGAGTCGAAGCCTCTAATACGGCTGGTCGAGTTCCTTGAACTGTCTGTTCCTTCAAAAGCCAAAAGTATAGTAGCGCCCTCTACCAAAAAACGGATATTTTTTAAATTAAATGAATGAAAAATCGTATTAATGTTTTTTTTTCTATCAATAATCTACTTTTTGAAGTAGTGTATACAAATTACGATTCTTTTTAAAATGAGATTTGTACGCTGTTAAGCAGCCAAATACACAAATGTATAGTGGCGCCCTCTCAGGAACAGAAAAAATGCCTGCAACTGATGAACTCGACCATGGCCAACTGTATCGATATACACTAGACGTGTATACATGGCCGTTTCATTTTGCAATTTCTCCATAAGAGAAAAATTCCGATGAAACAATTGAAATTTCCCGTAAAGTAGCGACGCCATACGACTATAATTTTAACCAACCTTCAATCTACGAGTACGTCAACTTGTCAAATATATATTCTTGGTTAGGTAACGGTTAGTTGTATGTTATTTGTCTGTTAATTTGCTTGTCACTCGAAATTAATAAATTAAAATGAACACAACGAAACTAAACACGACAATCATCAACTGAACAATAAATGTTATAATTGACAATGAGCACAGAAAGGTAAGAAAATACTTCCAAAATCTGACGTTTGTGACGTTCAATTTGACAATTTCAAATTAAAAAAATTATTATGAAAGGATCCAACAGATGTCGCTACTTTACGGTAGTTCATGGTTTGCTTTCTAGGAACACTTTTATTTTGAAATTGAAACGGCCATGTATACACGTCTAGTGTATATCGATACAGTTGGCCATGACTCGACCAACTCGACCAGCCGTATTAGAGGCTCGACTCTTATTAATCTAGGAAGCCGTGGTTACGACACACAAACACCAGAGGTCGCCACTTACACTTATATTTCTCCTTCCCCTGTATCCTATAGTTTTTGATTTTTCGGTTGATTTGATTTAACCTTGAACCTTGAACCTAATCTGAAGTCTGCTGAACCCACGAACACGAACCTCTTAAGAAGTTCGTGCAGTTCGTGGCTGAACCATACCTACCCTACCCCGTACCCGTTCTTTTCTTTTGCCGTTCAGTTGTTTCCGCAATTGACGTAAATTACGTAATAACAGTGATAAGATAAGTTTTTAAATATTATTTTATGTTCAAAAAAATGGAATAATTTTACAAAAACTGTGTTTTTTAAAACTGTTCAAATAGATTTTAGTACAAGTGTATTGTTCGATTAAGAATTTACGTTTAACATTGTAAACAACATTTGAGGTTATGTTCTTTATCCCTTTGTAAATAAAAAGTCGTTAGGTAAAAGTTGTGACGAATTGAGTGTTTTATCAATGGAATGTACCGTTGCGCCTAATAATCTTGCGATTTTGTGCCGCATTTGTCTTACTTCGTCTAAAAACATGGTACATTTGTCGACCCCAGTCTGTGAGGAAAATTCCGATTTAAAGAAACAAGCAGTTCACACAATGCTAGAATTTGTGACGTCCTATAAAGTAAGGAAAACGGAAGTGGCGTTTTTTTGAAATGTGTACGTAAAATTTTTAGGTCGTGCTTGATGATGCAAAATTACCATCAAAAGTGTGCCAGATGTGTCTGAGTTTGTTAAAAATTTCATATGAATTTCAAGTGCAGTTCAAAAACTCGCAGCGCTTGCTGGAAAATGTGAAAGAAGCATCAACAAAAAAAATAGTTGATTTAAAACATAAATTTTGTGAGGAGAGTGCATATGCAAAGTCTCAAGATAAGCAATTGAAAGCACTCTCTGCAGCCCCTGTCGAACTCATATATGGTGAGAATAAATTTGATTTGGGTGATGTTGTTGTGATTGAAGAAGAAAAAGAAGAAGACTTCTCATTTGAAGGATTTTTAAAAAATTTAGGCAAGGAAATTTCAGCTGAATTTGTAAAGGAAGCAAATGTTACAAAATCACCGCCCGTACAAGCAAGTGTTGAGCAAACTCTGAAAAAGTTTGATGTTGAACGTCTAAAAGTAAAAACATATCCTGAGGAATCAAAAATAGTTATTGAAGAAGTCGATCTGAAGATGGGAGGATTTAATCCAACAAGCAAAGTGATAAGAACACTATTTGAGTGTGACAAATGTAAAAAAGTTTTCCTGGCGAGAAATGACCTTGAAAGTCACACGGCGCTAATTCACGAGCCCCCATCCCGATATATTTGCGAGAAATGTGGCCACATAGCACAAACGTCTTCATCTTTGTACCACCACATGCAGAAACACAAAAGCAAACAGCACGAGTGTGACAAATGCGACAAGAAATTTGTGACTTCCTCTCGGTTAAAGAACCACCTGCAAGTTCACAAGAACGAGAGATTGTTTTTGTGCAACGTGTGCGGCAAAAATTTCAACTACGCGATTGCCTTGAGTTACCATTTACGGTTGCATACCGGCGAGAAAAAGTACATTTGCAATTACTGTGGCTTGCGCTACCGAATGGCAAACACTTTGAAGAGGCATCTGCGCACGCACACCAGAGACAAACCTTATCATTGTTCCTACTGCGACAAGAAATTTTCGTCGCAGGGTGAGAAGGTGGCTCACGAGAGGCTGCACACAGGCGTGCGACCGTATCATTGCGAGTACTGCGGAAAAAAGTTCGCAAAGTCTAGTAATCTGCAGTACCATTATTTGTCGCATCCCGGCCCGCATGAGTGTCACATTTGTCGAAAGACGTTTATTGAAGTGAAGTTCTTAAAGCTGCACGTGAAGCGTGTCCACAAAGAAATGGAAAATTAGTCAAATTTAGACATATTATTCTGGAAAAGAAAGGAACCTTTTTCAACAGAAAATTCGAGACAAGGTCACATGCGATTCAATTAATCATCATAAAATAATTGTTATGTTTAATATTGTAACATTGTGTTTAGTTTTTTCATTTTGTACCAAAAGATACGATTTTAGTAAATATGTGGAAGTATTTCTGGTTGCGTATACCCGTTACAATTTAAATTTCGAATTTTTTTTGCTAATCTCGGCCAAACAGGCAATAGTTACCAACATAGTATGAAAAAATATCTACCTAGGGTTTTTTAAATTTTACCAACCTAAAGCAACAGGTGGTGGTTTTTTGATTTTTGAATGGACTTTATACTCATGTCACATCGTAAGGAAGTTTCTTAACATTGACACAGAACATAATAAAACACAACAAAGTCAAAATGTGGAGACGAGACGCCGGTAATTATGTTGATTAGCATTGCACTATTACTTGATACTAATATCCGTAATAGTGTATGTACTCCGGCAAAATTGCCGTTCCGCCGGGTGGTGGAGGGTTCAGAAAAGAAAATGACAGTGGGAAAAGATTAACGGAAGTGGAATCGATATGAACAAACATTGGAAAAGAGCGAGAGTTAGGACAACAATATGTAGAAATACTAACAATACTGATGCAATCAACAAAAGTAGAATTCTTGTTGGTGGCAGTGAAGCAACAGCAACAAAAATAACTAATGAATTTTGAAGTGCAATATTTTCCGAAATTGGTACAAGTTAAAGTAAAATGTCTCTTTAGAACGAAAATAAAATGGCTTTGCCCAAGCTTTGCCACATCGTTCCTGATCGAAACAATTTTTTCCTGAGCGTCGCTAGTAAACAAACGTCCGTCTGATCTGTCGATCGATAAAAAATGGCATATTTTGTAATCACGGGCAAAAACGATTGTCCAAATTGCACCCACGCAATCCATGTAGCAGATTTCTTGACGAAACGTTTACCAAGCTTCAAATACCGCGCTATAATAAAGCCAGAAAATGAGTGGACGGTGGCAAGCCGCACAGTACGTTTTACATCCGTCAAAAAATCTATTTGCAGCAATGGTTAGATCAAATTAACAGTGTCAATAACTGGTACCAGACCAAAAGCCCAGTTATTTGGAAAGAAGTGAGCCGAATGGGGGGCAAAGCACATCTGAT
Organism: Tenebrio molitor; assembly: GCF_963966145.1. Classification (NCBI taxonomy): domain Eukaryota; kingdom Metazoa; phylum Arthropoda; class Insecta; order Coleoptera; family Tenebrionidae; genus Tenebrio; species Tenebrio molitor. The sequence goes on along the minus strand of NC_091053.1, from coordinate 20,409,415 downwards.
CGGAGGTCTCGGCGAGTTTTGGGAGTACTGCTATGACTATTACGGTTTCCAGTCCAGGATGTCCAAAGAGGATTTGGCCAAGATTATGGCAGATAACTTACTAATCGTGATTTTTTCCCGCGAGCGTTAAGTGTGTCAAACCGAGAATTCTGATTGACAGTCTTAACACGTAAATAAGTACAAGAAGCGTGTAATTCTGATTTCAGGCTTCTTACGCAGTGGAATTGCAATGCAAGAATATTAGCATCATCGGGGCAACAAGTTATCTGATGCTGGAGATGGTTATATACGAGATCGAAAGCTGTTTTGGAACGGGAGATGGAAAAAACATCGAAATCAAACTTTACGACCAATGTTTGGACGATGCAGACGAAGAAGACTATCTCCTAGATGTTGTCGATAAGCTCAGGGACATGATAAAATGTGTCCCTCAAAGCATCACTGTGGTAACCACCCTCGAAGAGGCCATAGACCAGTGCGACTTGATGATAATTATAGAAAACTTCAGCAGGTTTTTGTACACTTTATTTCAAAATCATTTCTAGACGAGTCTCGTAGAAATTCCGGTGAAAATGTAGATTTGTGGCTCGAACGTTGTAAGAACGCTATGGTTCTCATAGCTGAAGATATAAACGTCTACTCTAAAAGAAGCTTGCGAGTTATACTGAACCATCCGGGTCCTGTCTGCTTCAACGCCTCCGTGTTGATGGAATATTGTACCACCATAAGACTGGCGAATATAGTAGCTGTGACAACGGATGAAGGAATTTCGGTGATCAGCATGATGGCGGAGAAAATCGGTGAGCTTGTGGAAAACTTCTGGTGTCCTCCTGTTTGGGGATTTTCAGGAATCATGTCCCACGTTACTGTGGCCGCCGCCGCCATTAAGACTGAAGTGTACAGACCGTACAAGAGAGCGTTGAAAATCAAAGAAACGTCCAAATTACCAAAAGGAGTAGTACAACAGGAGATCAGATTTTTGGGAAGCTTGCTTAAAACTGAAGACTCACTCTACGCAGAAATCGAAAGGAGAAGGGTGGGTTGACCATCACTTCCATCTTTTCAAAGTAATCGATGACTTTGTCAGGAACTAGAAGTAAAACTGTTAGAACGACAACCTATCTTGCCAAAAATTAGGGCGCTCGGCAGTTTGCTCAGATTATGGTTCTCGAAGGAAGTAGGCGACGATATTATTTCGTTGGGAATTTGCTCGAATGGTACTGTTCGAGAATTTACCTTTTTGGGAATTAAATGAGCTTCTAGGGTCATTCGGTTTTGCTCCGGGTATATGTTTTTCTCAAGCTGTCACGCTAAATGAAAAGCGGATTTGGGAACCGCTATCCACTCTTCCCTTGTATGCAACAACTGTACTAAGGATTCAAGAAATATCGCTTCAGGTGGAAAACATTATTAAGAAATTTGGACTTGGAGAAAGGTTGAATCTTGATGCTTCCGCAGATCTGTCATACTCTTGATATTTTGTTTTGTTACACGTGTTGCAATTATATAATATATTATTCAAATGCAGTTCAATAGTTTTTCTTTAAGCAGAAAAAAGGATTACATGATTATCTCAAAATTTAGTCTTAAGTCTTTTTTTGGACAAACTGACAAACAGAATCATGTTTTAAGGCTGTTTGACACGATGCTAAATTTTGTAGAAAATTTGTGACAAAATGAGAGAGACCCTCGATGAGGACCAATGAACGATCAGGATCATAGTCTGTCATTTTTACAGAATTTTCTGTGAAATTTAGTATCGTGTGTGTGTGTGAGCTTTATACATTCATTTATTTTTTTATTTGTTTTTTTTTTAATATTAAAAAATATAATTAATCAACTTAAGTACATAACATTTTTGTTTTATAATACAAAAATTTCCGATAATAATGCGGAATCTGGAAAAGTGTCTCGAATGCTTGCAGCGTTTGAATGGCAAGGGAAATCCTCTCGAAAAAGAATTTCTTTGATTTTGAATCGTCTGATTCCGCAATAAGTCGGTTTCCGATGCGTTTGCAAGTCATTTCAGCGGAAAAATCTGAAACTTCAGAAGTTTTCAAAACGTGACTGTCTGCAAGTGTATCTACAATAGTACCAAACTAAAGGTTCACCATGGTACTAAAGTCGTCCCATCTGGGCGTTTTCCATTATCTCGAGACAGCCTCCGCATTTTGACTTTGTTGTGTATTACGAGTATGTTCTGTGTCAATGTTAAGGAATTTCCTCACGATATGACATGAGTATAATAATATACCTTTTTGAATTTCAACTACCAATGTATTCCCTAAATCCTTGTGTTATTATTTTTTGAGGAAAATGATTTACAAAAAAACGATTGGTCCATTAGTCCATGAATTCTTGTCCTATGAGTTTTAAGGCCCTTTTCGTTTTTAAAATCGAAAAACTAATTTTTCTCCATAAATTGTATGATGACATTTCTTGACATTTCCGAATTTAAGTTCAAGATTAATATTAGCGTTCGAAGGACCTGCGTCAGTTAAATCTTAGTCACTAATTTTCGTAAACGAAATCTTGAGTCTTGAGGATATTTAAATTCAAGAAAGCTATTATTTTCGTCAAGAGAATTATCAGATGATGTTGACAGAGGCATACCACACTTTTTTTCTTTTTTTAGTTTAGTAAATAGCTATTTGTACAATAAGTTAGGAAATGTAATTTTTTTCCGTATTAGGCATGGGATTTTTAATCGAGACGTTAGTCGAGATCAAAAACATGCCCTGTACGGAAAACATGGATTTCCTACGTATTGCACACATGATTTTTTCTACTGGAGTTTGAAAAATAAAATTTGGATATTTTTAATATTCTATTAATTCTTTCTAAATTAAAAAGCGAAATCAAAATTGTTCTGCTTTCGTTACCATAGAGAAACAATTTAGTAATGAAAAATTGTGAAGACGTTTAAGCTTTTCTCTCAATTAAATACCACTTTTTACGTTACGTAGGTATCCCAGGAAACGGCCAAAATTGAACTTTTAGTGTTGAAATATTATTTATTTTTCACTTTAGTATAATTGCATGATAACTCCTAGGATACGAAATACGTAAACATGTCCATAACAACCGGGGAATAATACAGGGCGTAATAAGAATAAGCGGGCGTAATGAATTCATAACGCCCTCATCAATTCATAATTGCAAAGATGCCAATTTTTTTTTTTAAAGAACACGTATAGTGAAAAATAAAATCTTGTATGCACCACGGCGTCACCGAATGATTACGCCCATCGAACGATATCCATCTCTCGGGTTAAAGCCCTCGAGCTGGATTCATCGTTCTCCGGGCGTAATCATCGTTGTAACGCCCTTGGTGCATAAATAACTATTATTTTTCAGTTTAGTATAATTGCATGATAACTCCTAGGATACGAAATACGTAAACATGTCCATAACAACCGGGGAATAATACAGGGCGTAATAAGAATAAGGGGGCGTAATGAATTCATAACGCCCTCATCAATTCAAAATTGCAAAGATGCCAATTTTTTTTTTAAGAACACGTATAGTGAAAAATAAAATCTTGTATGCACCACGGCGTCACCGAATGATTACGCCCATCGAACGATATCCATCTCTCGGGCTAAAGCCCTCGAGCTGGATTCATCGATCTCTGGGAGTAATCATCGTTGTTGAACGCCCTTGGTGCATAAATAGCTATTCCGCCCTTAGTAGGAAATTTTTCACTTTTCCTAACTCAAGTTAGTATTACAATGTTAAAGTTTTCCAAACTCCAGTAGAAAAAATCACTTAATTTATTTATCCAACAGAGCACGTATTCCTTGTTAAATAAAATTTGAGTGAAGGGTGTTCAATCGTTTCGTTGAAATAACTCTTCCAATGTTTCGGAGAACCGAATAAAACAATAAAAAACGTACTTTTTTCTTTGTTTATTTTGTGAAAATGTGTGTTTATTTTAGTATTGATGGTGTAAGTAATTCTTGTGATGTAAAAAGTTTTAGGATGCAGTGAAAGATTTTGAATAAAAATATATTCATTCACTTACATTACATATTTTACAAATTTATTCTTTATGTCTATGTACACACGCGGCCACCCAAAAGTGCACGATAGCTGGCGCAGAGTTCTCAATTTTTCCCTAGATTAAAACGGAACCTGTCCAGTGGCGTTTGTGTTGAATACATTTTTTTTTATGACAAATGTATGCTTTGTTTAAAATAGTCAATAATCTAAAATTAGTCGTGCACTTTTGGGTGGCCGCGTGTGTACCTACTTAAATTAGTGTAGGGAGTATTTTAAAAATTTTGAAATAAACTTTCATACATTATATTTTGAAAAAATTGCATTACACAACTAATTATTAAGTAAATATTAGGTACTTAAAACGCGTCCACATGAAATATGTATATAATAATTATTTTTTATCGACGAAAAATTTTGCAACCTGTTTAAACCTAAAATAAAATTGTCTACAAGTTTAATAAATAGACACCTAATCAATATTTCCAGATTCAGTTAATAAAACACAATCACTCATTTTATCCACGATCATTTCAGAGTTATTGCTTTCATTGAAATTATTTGCATTGGAACACAACAGCTGCCGCTTTATTTCTCATTTCACAGTTCTGCACAGCCCGATAATTTTTCACATTTTTTACGTTTTCGCAAATTTTAATTATAATTTAACACTAACAAATATGTACAGAGACTATCAGTAAATCCTTAATACTCCTATTATCACATTATGATAATTGTTTATTTAGTTGAAAATTATTTCTCCATTTCGAAAGCTGGATTGTTTACGCCTGTCTTTCTGTTGCTAAGCCCGTTCAGGACCGGGCTGCCTATTTGCGCCTCTTTGGGCGCCGTCGACAGAATCACGTCTTGAAGGACAGATTCGGCAGATCCGGATTCGGCGTCTTTTTGACTGTCGAGTCGTTTTGCGTCTTTTTTGTGCTGAACATACATCCAACTAAAAATATTTCGCTTTAGTTTATTATACTGCAACATGATTCTTAAAAAATCAGCGTGAAAATGACACAGAGAGAAGACATAATTTAAAGAAAGAAAAAGTACAATAAGGGTAAAATACTGAACCTACCGAGATACTGCAAGCATTAAAAAATAAGAAAAAAAAGAATATTAACTGCCTTGAATCGGAAATAGTGACAAAAATAATTTTGCATTATGTGAGGATGGATATGACGCATAAATATTTACCCGAAAATAATGACAGCTGGTACTGTAAGAATGCCGCCAAGGATGAAAAATGCTCCCGGCATCACGTTGATGGTGGCAGCGTAGGTGGCATTGTACATGGGTCCGTAAACCAAAGGCATCAAAGCTTCGCAAGCTCCAAACAAAGAATTTACCTTTCCTGAAACAATCTTGGTGTAAATAAATTCTTAAGATTGTTTGGAATCAGACAACGAGACTAAAATTGTCTGTTTCGAATTGACACAACTCAACACACTTCCATTGCGTCTGTTGCAAAATTTTCTTTTTAAACTGACGGTCATGAATCGTTTAGTTTATTATTTTGTAAAATTACCGAGTTCATCCGCTGGTACCAGTTTGGAAGCAATAGACCTCATGGCGATGAAAGAAGTTCCGTTTAGTATTTCCACAATAGCACCTGTAACGACCAACAAAGGTTAATTTGATGTAATTTGACCTTTAGTCACTTATTTGTCCAGAATAAACAAACAAAACTGAATGAACAGGAAGCGACTTGGGAACCAGAGAAGGACGTCTCATTCATTCCACCAGTCATTCCAGTCATCCCAGTGTAATTGTCGTTTGAAGGTTTTCGTCATTATCGACACTAAACGGGTTTTACATGGATGTTGATCACGGACAATAACGGTTACAGGATTCGAACTTGGCAAGTCACCTAAATAGAAGACCAATGAAGTTTTGGCAAATCCGTAGACGAAGCTCGACAGGATTTTGCTCATCGACGAGTATATTCCGACAATGGCGTCGTCGATTTTCAGAACGTGACTGAAAACTCCCACCGATATTGAAGTACCTGAAAGATCGTCAAATTGATGGTCGTGTTGACACTGAAGCAACGGTACTGTACCTATCAAATTTGTAATCATGCTATATGTGGAGAACATACTGAAGTCAACCTCGTCCCAGTTGAAACGGTATCTCGTAAACAGATAAGTGACGTTCATCTCACCTGCAAAAAAAAAAACATAAAATGCGTGAAATCGAGATAATGAGTAACTGTATCATAAGTTTCAAAGTAACTTTGTATGCTTGTATGTTTGGCATAAACTGGAAAACTACTAAACCGATTTCCAAAACTCTTTAAGTATTGGTTAGCCTCGTTCTTCAAAACTGATACAAGCTAGATGCCATCACGATATCACGCAAAGATACTGAGCAGTGAAGCAAAATATTGAGTAAGTCGGAGAGCAATGCACCTATCGAAGCCGCGAGACAAAGCTAATTAATGTGTTGTAATATTTTCAATCATCTGCAGTAATTCTATTTCACGCCAATATTTTTATTAAAAAATTGTAGCGTATGAAAAATTCAACTGGTACTAGTTTTGCAATAACCACACATACCTGCGGCTAATGGCAATATTTGAACGCAACAAATAACCATGACCCCCTTAAATCAGAACAGTGCAAATTTTCCACCTGCGAAATGAAATAATTTATGTTTACATTGTTGTTAATCCCATTTTCAATGAGCACGATAGAATTACAAATCAACCGGTTCGACCTATGTATCAAACTTGTAGCTATCTAAATATTACATAATTTATCGGCAAAGAATTATTCAAATGAGATTCCGCTATTAAATCAATTTATCAACCGTCACAGGTCTACACACTTGTAATTTACATACCAGCATACTAAGTTTGCGGTTTAACTATTAAATATGTTAATTGAGCGAAGAGCGGTTTTGGGTGTTACACAATAGTGCAGCCAAACTCAAAAATTCACCATGAAATGTCAGTACCAAGAGTAATTGCGAAATTATGCAATTGCATATTACGAGTATAACAGGAACTCCTTAGTCATTATTAGGAGCATGTCGGTTTTTTTTTTTCTTAGATTTGCTGCAATTAAATGAAATTTGTTTTTCGTGATGTAGCCTTTATGTGTTTTTTTGCAGCAGCATGCTTTTAAAAGTGAAGGTTATCTATACTGACGCCACAATTTCTCTTTGCCAAGCATACTACTTTTCCGTAAACAGACATATTAAATCAGTACGGATGTGTTCGTTGAGCAATGATTTAGAAAAGGAACTTCAATAAAGTAAGAAAGAACTGACAAAAAAACTGAAGTATTTTAAAATGTAGATATAAGTATAAAAAAATCCTATTTTATTACATTGAAAAACAATACATATAATATAAGACGACAGAGAAACTAGAATGTTGAAATAGTATATTATACAATTATACACCAAGGTAGAAAAGTCCATGATTATAGCCAGAGCGCCAAGATTAGATCCCGAGGCGCGCCGAGGTATGCAAGGCGCGAAGGCCATAAGGGACTTCTCAACCGTGGTGTATATACAATTTTTTTCGCGACTAGATACGTTAAAACCTTTTCTGATAATAATTATTAATAAAATTATTTTGTTAGATGCGACGATCCGAGTTGTCATTTCTTAATAATGGTTGCCATGAAAATTTTGTTTTATTTTATCCACCAAGTGTATTCTGTTTCGTCGACATTATCAATAGTTACAAGCCCAGGTGTGAAATTTTTAAAATGATATAATTATAAAAAATTATAATTTAAAATAAAACTGAATAATAGTACCACAGTTTTTCATCAAGTTGACCATAGTGCTAAGAAGTTATTGTCTTGTTGTAGATGTGAGGTTGCTCGAATTGATGAAAATTTTAATAAGGCTTTTGTTGGAATTTTGCAATAATTTTAAAAGTCAAGGAGCAGTTCCTGTTGCCACTGAACATCAATATGTGGGTCGAGACCAGCGTATTTATTGTGTGTCCAGCCATGAAAATACTTAAAAGAACTGCATAAGAGGTAATGACGCTCTTCCTGACATTCTTGAGCTAATTACAGATCTTTTAATTCCGTCATTTATTTAATAAAAGGTGTTGTGCAATAACACGGTGTTACTAACAACAAGAATACTACCTTGTCTGGGATTTTTTTAAGAGAGAATGCTTCTCAAATTTGTTGACGCAGATGTCGCAACTGAGAAAGAATTGAAGGTTGACGTTTTCAAAAAATACTGATTATAAACACATTTTTTGGTACGAAAAAGTTACCAAAATACTTTTAGTGAATTTTTAAATTTAGCATTTTTTTAAGGAATCACTAAAATAATTTTTCTGAATAAAATTCTACAGCAAACATGACAAACAAGGAGATATAGGTATACAGGATGTAACGGGTATTTTTTTTTAATTTGGCGTCGAAGTAGGCGTTGAACTGTCGGTTGTGAACGCACTATGCAGGTAACGGATCACGGATCAGCTGTTTAAATCTTATGCTTTTACACGAGTGGTGCCATCTCAATCGATTCTCCAACACTCCAACGCCTACTTCCACGCCAAATGTAAAAAAAACACCTTTTATATTCGCGTACTGCTCAAATTGACTGTCACCTTTCGGAATGGTATTACGGCGGCCAAAAAATTTTAGCTTCATTCACGTAAAGCGTAAAGTGTAAATAAACATCTAGGAACCGTAACCTCACTTTCGATTCTTGTTATTCTACATGCATATTGTTATTCTGCCAATCAATTTAAACTGTTTTAAGCTCAGATATTCCAAAAAATTCTGTGTACAGAAAATGCTAATATAATTTCGAGTTTTGAAATTTACTACCCAAAAAATACCAATCATAATCAAGACGATAATCATAATGACAATAAAGTATGGATTACATTTTTTTTTTTTTGAAATGACAGAAAATGACGGGTAACATTTTTTGGCCGGCATGGTACCACTATTTTTTTTCTTTAATTTTGATGATGCTGTATCTTGCTTATTCTTGTCCAATTTGAATAAATGACACATCAAATGACGGTATTGAAAATGATCCTTTTACTTTTGGTTTCACGAAATGTTACTTTTAGGGCCGGTTGCACCAACGCCAGTTAAAGTTAACTGTAGGTTAAAATGCTTGATTACTTTAGTTACCTATTGTTATAACAATGTTTTCGTATATTTTAATCTGTAGTTAAATTTAACTCACGTTGGTGCAACCGGCCCTTATTGATTTCTATTTGCTATGAAGTTTTATTTAGTAGCTGACGAATTTTAGATTTTCCCATTTTGATTTTGAGATGTCGAATTCAAAATAACTCTGAATCTAAATGTAATCCATTTTAGGATCAGTAGGTAACCAATTTTGAATAAAATTTTATAACTCTGTATAAGTGCAAAATAAAATTAAAAAGTTTCAGTTTTTGGACCAGAACTGAACTAAAATAAAAGATAAACTAAAATTACCATAAACTAGAATTATAGAGAGACAGTTACATTATTGTCACTTATTTAATCAAATTCTAAATGACAGACATTTCAAAATCTTCAGTCCATTCAAAAATTAAAATTACCACCACCTGTTGCTTTAGGTTGGTAAAATTTAAAAAACCCTAGGTAGTTATTTTTTCTTGCAATGTTTGTAACTATAAATTATGACATTTGATTCAAAATAAAATTCAATTGCTTGGAATTTCATTCAAATTGTTTTATTATTGCTCAGTACGATTCAGTTATTTATTAATTTTTATTATTTTTGCTCAAAAATGCCCAGAAAAACAAGACACTTAATAAATACTTAACCTCAAAATTACAATTCTCACCAAATTTTACACTAGACAGTGTTGCCGATAGTAATTATCGAGGAAAATGCGACGTTGGTGGTTTTTTGATTTTTGAATGGACTATAGATTGGGTACTATTCGAGCTGCAGACATTTTGGCGATATTTCTAAAATTCGGCTCCTCAAAAAATTTTAGAATAAAAAGTGTGCTTGCTTCTTGTGCACAGGTTTCGTGGCTAAACCGCTTATGCTTCTCCCACAGTTGACACAAGAAAAAAATCACGTAATTCGAAAAATGCGCCTCCATCAAAATCTTAAATTAATCAACGAATCGCTTTCATATTGCAAAAAGCGTGACAGCTCCATAAAACAATTCGTTAGCCTACACTTGGTGGAATTACAATTGAAGAAAGCAATACGAAGCAATCGAGTGTAACTCGCTTCCTCAAGCGGAATTTTTCCTCAAACCTGCGAATCCGCACAGAACATAAGAAAAAGAAAGAAGAAATAAGAAAAATTTTGTTGGTTTCACAATTACCCGAGCGATTCATTTTAAGGCAACCGTAAAGGTAGCGTTACCGTTAAAGACATGTCAGGTTGAATTTCATTGGTTATCGATGTCAATGTTAAGCTAGATTGAATTACTTTGACGTAACAATTGGAAAAAAAATCAATGCGAGGAATTAATCTCAGTTTACCTTTCGTTGTTGAACTAGTAACGGTGCGAAGGTTGAAGTCCTAAAAATAACAATTTACGTGGTTTTATACGATATCTACGATTACATTTTTTACCAATTTATTGCAAGGTGTAGAATGTAAATGTGCGGTGTCTCGACCTTACTGAATAACGATAACAGTGGGATGTAAAATGAGTTTGCCTAAAATCTTTCTCAGACGATAAATTGGAATTGCCAAAGTAAAAAAGCAGTATTATTTTAATACATAATTGATTATGGTCGTTTCAATTGGGACAATAAACGAAAGGACATTTAAAAAGATTATCGTGCCAATACTGTTTGCTGTAATTGGTAATAATTCAACTTTCAATGGGACAAAATCATTTTTATTGCTAGCAAACGAGGCGACGTACAAATTTCATCGTTTTCACTATTAAAAAGTATGTATACTGAGTGTCCCATTTAAAAAATGTCGATGACGTCATAACTGGAATAGCAGTGGCTTCATATCAACAATAAGGATTTTTACTTAGTGTAGGTACATACTGTATACAATAATGTATATCAAGTTTAATTAAAATATCTTCACTCCTTCTGGGTGTTGCACTTTCTATGACAAGCAGTAGGAACATGTAAATTATTTTTATTTTTTAATTGCAAAATGTCAAACCGAAACTGGTAGATGAGGGAAAAGTTTTGATCATTTGATAATTATGAAATAATAATTATAATTGACAATAACTCGAAAATTTTTAACCAATCGAATTGCAGCATTTTTCAAATTTGGACCAATCAAATTGATTTATAGTGAAAAAATTTATGTCAAAATGAAACCTCAAATTTATTAGGTCAACTCGATTCGTGGTCTAATTTTTTCTGCAAAATTTGTCATTTAACGCATTCGTAGCTTTTGCTTTTGGAAAATTACACTCGTCTCCTTCGTCGACTCGTGTAATTTTCGTTGCAAAAGCTACTCATGTCTTAAATGACAAATTTTGTTGGAAAAAATTAGACCACTTATTGTATTATATATGATAATAATTGATACAGCTGATAATTCTTGAGTGCAAGAATGCTTTTCTTAGGAAATTAATGTTTGAACCCACTTAATACAATTCCAAATACATATGTCTGTTATGGCAACAAACGAAGCTGCTGCAAAGTCAAAGAACTCTCAAGGATATGTATAAGTGTTGTTTCATGTTGTTTTATTGTTGAAGTAAATAAATTTCCAAATAATTTAGTGGAATTTGATCAGTGGGTTTACGGAAAAAAAAGAATTCTTTTAAATTACTTGTAAATTCGAAAAAAATCGGTTACGGTTTAAAACCAAACTGCGGCAATGATGTGAATTTAGAAGATTTCGAAAATGTTGAAATAGTGAATAACTTAACAGAAACTGTTTCGATACTGCTGACTCCTAAGATAGTTTATTTTCATTTAGGAACCTCTGGTTTTCGTAAATGCACCGACAACTTACAAACAACTGCAAAATGTGAAGAAATTCCTTCAATGTTCCTTTACATCAATCCATCAAAATCGATTTCACCAAGTTCTACAGAAGTTACTGGTAAATGTTTGTCAGCGGTAAAAGAGTAGTCGATTCCACTAAGCTGATTTACAGAAGTTTCTACTACTTTTCAGTCTTTCGTCAAAGCCATAGCTACTAATTGCCCATAATGCCAGTTCCTTCTCCAAACCATCAGAAAACCTGATTGACAATTTTAAACCAATCCTTGCTGAATTTTCTGAATTCTTACTCGTATTTATACTCCAAAACAATTTCTAGTCGATAAAGACTAAGGAGAAATTTAAAGTATGTATCTTCCTTAGAAATTAATTTGCTGCAGAGATTTTCATGATATGATGTAGAAGTTTTGGAAGAACTCGTATGTCAATTTATGACATGCAGATTTGGTTCAATATAACAATTCTTATACGTCAGCATTAAACGAAAAAATACAAAAAGACAGTGACAATTGTATTCAATTTGAAGGCCTAATGTATGATAACTTCTAATAAGATGATAAAGAAACTAGCGGAAGCTGGACTTTCTTTTTCTGCTGGACTTTCTTTTTCTGATTTGACAAATTTTATAAACAACAGGATTCCATCGGACAAACAATAAATCTCATGTAAACAAAACGTAAAAATACTAGATTCTACTGTTTCTTAGTTTCAAAATCATCACCATTAATTTACTTCTATTAATAAGAATATTTTTTTAGTTTATTTTTGAAGGCTGTAATACAGGCTGTTTGATAAAAAACGCCTCAACCCATAACTTTTTTATTTATTATCCGATTTCAATGAACAAAAAAAACGAAGATATGGTTTTTCATGCGCTATGAAGCAGCCATAATTTTTTTTTTTTGGCTTTATTTTCGATAGCTTACGATAGTCAACTTTTTTTTTTTAAATGGACACATGTAGTTTTTTAGGCTCAGTCTGATAAAGTTTTTTTTTCTGAATCTAACGATGTATTAAAAGTTATCGTTTGGTCCATAGCTGACTGAAAAAAAAAACAATTTTTAATTGTGGTTCAGGTTATTATGAAATTTTCAAGTGTGCCGTGAAAAACAATTGGAATACAAATAGCAACAAATGTCAAGTGTGAGTTTGAAAATTTTCAGGTGCAATCTTGAAGAGTTTTATTATTATTTTATTGGAAAACATAAATAATAAAAAATAATAATTATTATTTTTTCTATTAACTTTTTGTTTTTGACTAATTACGATTTTTATTACACTCGAACATAAAATAATAGTCAAATGACTGCTATCCTGCATGACTGACAATGTTATTTTACACTTTAATAAAAAAAAGTTTAAAAAAGCAGATGAAAACTTCTAAGCTGACGTTTAGATGACATTTATCGTACTTTGTATTCCGATTGTTTTTCACGGCACTCTTAAAAATTTTATAATAAGCTGAACCACAAAAAAATGTTGTATTTTTTTTTCAGTTAGCTATTAACCAAATGATAACTTTCAATACATCATTAGATCCAGAAAAAAAAACGTTACCAGACCAAAAAACTACATGTGTCCATTAAAAAAAAAAAAAAGTTGACTATCGTTAGCTATTGAAGATAACGTCAAAAAAAACCATTTTATGGCTGTTTTGTAGGGCTTGAAAAACCATATCTTTGATTTTTTTGTTCATTGAAATCGGGTAATAAATAAAAAAATTATGGGTTGAGGCGTTTTTCATCAAACAGCCTGTATACAGTGTGGAATAAATTCAGATCAATTTTTATTTCTCATAATGTTTATTTTAAGTTGCTTCACTTCATTTTTGAGCTATGACGTCATCACCATTTTTTTAAATGACAACCTCCACTTTTTTCTTCCTTTTCTGGTAGATCTTCCTACTACTTAAACGATGAATGAATAAATTTGGTACAATACATGACAATTTTTTTGAGAAAATGACAAATTTTACTTCAAACATTTAATTTAATTTTTAATGTAAAAATTTTAATTGACCTCAAACAAAAACAAACAAACATCTGAAGGTTAACAATAAAATTTGACATTCACACAGGAGTGTAAACACTGTACACCGCGCTCAATAATGTCAGGGCTGATTTGTTCCATTTCAGGCGAATTCTCTGTCGTAAATCTTTTAAATTGTTTGGTCTATTAAGATAAACCCTCGATTTTAAATAACTACATAGAAAAAAAAATAAGTACACTAAATATTATATTAAATTTTTGAAGTAAAATTTGTCATTTTCCCAAAAAAATTGTTATGGAAGGTACCAATTTTAAATTCATTGTTTAGGTAGCAGAAAGGGAAAAAAAGTGGGGATTGTGATTGTCCTTGATGAACAAGTCAAGCAACTTAGAATAAGCATTATGAGAAATAAATTTCAACTGTTTCAGCGTTTTTGACAAATGTTATTAGTTTTGAAATTAATGAATTTATTCCATAAGTAGTTTCCACATTGTACATCAGTTAATCAGTATTTTACTTTACATATACAGGTCATTATAATATAAATGATTGTCCCATCGTAGGTGGCTGTGCCCTATGCTTTAGATGCGCCGCTACGCCCACTAGTTAGAAACATTTATAATGATCCCGTATTACCTAGATCCTTTATTAATCAATTAGTACGTTAATTAATGAATGAAATACAAATTTGAGTTTAAAAAGAAAAATTAGTGTATTGTATATCTATACAGAGTGTTTTGGACGAAGTCCACATAATAAATTTAGTCACCAATAGAATTCTTTAAAAAAAATTTTAACTCACCCGACCAAAGGTAGGTAAGTTATTGTGATCGGTCCAAAATTTCGAATTGCTAATTTCATCAGATCTTTACGTTTTGAGGTCCTCTGAACACGTTTATGAAGTTTTTAGAATGATGTCTGTCTGTGCGTCTGTCTGTGCGTCTGTCTGTGCGTCTGTCTGTCCCACTTTTCGTTCTCCCACGATTACTCAAAAACGCTTTGACCGATTGCTTTCAAATTTGACCAACACAAATTTACCCGTGGTCTCTCGAGTTGAAAAGTTTTTGGTGTCAATCGGACCACGGGGGGTGGAAGAGGGTGGGGGTAGGTCGAAAAAATTATAAGGGAACATGGAAATTTGACTTTACCGTTTGAAAGGGCATGTGTTTTTATGTCGGAAACGATGTTTATCATTTGCGGATTTTTCCAATATGGCGGACTTATGAAGTAATTTACATCTTCATAGATCGACGGCGATAACTGCTGAAACTTTTAACAAAAAAATCTCGGATCTTGCCATTGGAAATAATTCTGTAATAGTGACCACCGAATAGAGTTTGGTGTCAATCCGACTACGAGGGGTGGAAGGGGTGGAGGTTGCTCGAAAAAATAATGAGGTGACATGGAAATTTGACATTACAAGTTGAAAGGGCATGTGTTTTTATGTTGGAAATGATATTTACTATTTGCGAGAATTAGAAGACGACTTATGTGGGTTAACACGGACAAGGTAGGTATCTCGGGTCAATTCAGATTGGTTTAAATTGATGTCGGGTAAGTTACTAGGCCGGGTCTTCGACTCGGCTCCATCCCAATTTTTTTACATATTTATTCATATTTTTTTATTCGAATATTTTTGTTTACATTTTTATAATTCCTAATTCGACACTTTGCTCATGGGATAATCATCAATTGAAACGAAAGAGTGAGTGAAAATGTTTTTGTGTGATAAAAACTACATTTTTTTTTGACGAAAAAACGATCGCTGTTCTAATACTACTATCCCACCTCCACCCGGCGGCACGGCAATTTTGCCGGAGTACATACACTATTACGGATATTACTATCAAGTAATAGAGGTATTTTCATATTTGGTGGCGGAAACAAAAGACTGAGAAATGTCACAAAAATGTATTCTCAGTGTCAAATTTCTCATAAACGCCGTAAAAAGGAATGTCTAGGTAAATTTAAATTTTCGGTAAATAGATTGAAAAAACAAATTCTAAGGAAACCAGTTTTTGTCAGTGCTTCAAAAGGAAAAGTTATTCTCATATAATCAAACATATTACAAATTATTTCTCTAGTTCGACGATGAATAACTTTCTTATTGCCAATTTGCTGCATTTCTGTCAAAATCACGAACGTCTTTGAGAAATGTGACACTGACAATACAAATTTGTGACATTTCTCAGTCTTTTGTTTCCGCCATCAAATATGAAAATATCTCTAGTGCAGTGCTTATCAACATAATTACCGGCGTCTTGCCTCCGCATTTTGACTTTGTTGTGTATTATGTTCTGTGTCAATGTTAAGGAACTTCCTAATACAGTTTTTATTGTTTTTCATTCAAGTATTTTAATCGAGTAATTTTTTTTTCGTGCTTCATTATCAGTGGATGTGTAAACACATGAGCAGGTATGAATGTTAGGGTTCAAATTATTTTTCATTTTAACTCTGTTTTGAAGAATTTGCGAAAAAAATTACAATAAAAAATGTTTATTTTAACGAGTCCTGTTGGTGGTTAAATGTATTATGTGGACTTCCATAACACCGGATATAGTAGATAGTCTCTCAAAATCCTGTTCCAGAACCCGCGTCTAGATTCTACGACGCTGACAACCGTGCGACTTTACCACATTTTCGTACGATGGATTGTTGGATCATTAGCAATTTTTATCTACGAAACTGGACTGTGCCAGTGTGGATAATGACAGAACTATCTTAACAACTTTCGAATTTTGTTTATATGTTTTGACACGTTTAAAATAGATTTTTGGCTACAATTAATTACGACCATTTAATTCAAACAAACACTTACCGTGCATGGGACCAATCACCACCATCACAACCAACATCAACAATATGACCTTCTTCCTTCTGTTGTTTTCCCCGTGCTTGAAAGCCACCCTGAAGGTCTCCCAAAGATGCCTCACGTCAAAAAAGTCTCTAAGAAACGCACACGGTTTGTTCTCCAAAGTGGGAACGTCGACTTTCTTCGCCTCTTTGAACCTCGTAATTCCATAATACAGCGCCATAATATACATCACAGCCGAAATAGAAAACACACCGTAAAACCCGATTTTCTTGTAGAGCACCCCACTCAAAGCCAACCCTATGGGCACACCCAGCGAACAGAAAACATTGACTATCCCGATCCTGAGAGTTCGCATTTCCACCGTCGTCACATCGGCGATGTAGCTAAAAACCCCCATGAACATGGTGAACCAACCCCCTGTCAGAGCCGGAAACAGACCTTCAATGAAGCCCGCCACTTCCATGGGCAGCTCGTAGAAAAAGAACGTGCAAAACATGAGTCCTATCACGGTGAGGAGTTCGCCAGCGATGGGTAGGAGCATGCAGGGTTTTCTCTGGCCCCATCTGTCGCTCCACGAGCCCACGAACATGATCAAGAAAGCGGGGAGGGCGCTCTGGAGCATGGTCTTCCACACGCCCATCGAGGCGACGAGCTGCTGGACTGCTTTTTCCTCGCTAGTGTAATTGGCAGTGTTTCTTACGCTCAGCGCGTCGCAAACTTCGGTGGAGTAGCCCAGATTTACGCGACAAGCTTTTTCTAAGTTCAGATTTTGAGTTGCCAGGCTCGCGAACACGCTGGGGATGATGTAGCAGGCCAGCATCGGTTCTACCGTGATGTTCTCCATCAAAAATTTGTACCGTCCTTTCCAAGTCATGTCGCTCAGTTTTAATTCTTTCACTTCGGTCTTGGGGGCATTCTTTTCCGATTCTTGCTTCTTGTCGTTGGTCTTGGCGGCTTTTGCCATTTTGACGTGTTGAGGTACCTGCAATTTCATCATTTCAAATGTCAGTCATCTCAAATTTTAACAATTCCAAAAACGCTAGCATGAGGCACGTGACACTTCTTTGAACATTTCTCCCATTTCATAACGTCCCTTATTTCTAAATCAGTGTGGCGTACCTCAGAAATCAAATTCGGAATCTACATTTATTAGATTGAAACCGCACAAATTGACTTTTAAAGTTTGGTAATTTATAAATTCTTCAGAAACAATTTGAAAAACATTTTTATTGTTATTAACTTTTTGTGTCAATTATAACAACATTCTTCAACGACGCATTGTGTTCTGAAAATTACGAGTTTAGCTACTTGCCAATAATTAATATTTTAAAGACTCGGAAAAAAAGGTCTCAAGTGAGGCGCTTGCGGCATGGCAGAACCATTGCAGCTGGCCCAAGACATGTGAGTTAATTCAGTTAAAATGTACGCCAAACACAATTCAAAACCAGTGACGTGATATGTTTTGACAGAATTGTGGAGAGTCGGAGACAGGACAATGGTTAAAAAATATTTTTGCCTTGAACAGGTGATGAAGCAAAAACGTGTGCATGACCAAAAACCATCATTACACGACATAATTTCGTGTTGTTAATGGACAGTTGATTCAAGGACCTGGAGGTTCATGTAACAATTATTGTTATATAGTTTTTGTACGCCACGAGCGAGCAATAATTTTAATATGTTTGTGATTTAAGGATATGAACACACTCGTGTGACATTTGTCATGATCACGTAAACTTGAAACTGCGTGTCTCTTGTTGGTTCTAACAACATGACAATATTAGCATATTTTGCAAATTATAAACACTTTTAGACAACTCCTTCAGTTAGGAAGATGTGTTATTTTTTCTTATTTATCAAAGTTAGACCAAAGATTTTCGGACTTTATCATTTAGTCAATTTGAGAATTTAGAAAGTCCGCCACAAACGTAACGTAAAAAACAAAAAGAATGCATTTACAACAATTTTATCAGTTGAGACTCAGAAAATGTGGCCTTCTCCGGTGTACATGTTAGAAATTACGTTTACTACAGAACGTTGACATTTTTATTGCTTGTCGAGTGAATGCGATAACTTTTCCCATCTCTTTGAGAATCCTTGACGTTCTTACTTCGTTTTTTTGTAATTAGATAGATGTAATAAAATTCCTGATGCCTTTTCCTTATCAAATAAGAATTTTTTGTTCGACACTGTCTGAATTTGAGAATTTTCTCATTCTCCTGTGTGAACGGATTTTGATAAATGTCACAACTTGTCAAAACGAAACGTCAATCTAATTTTAAAGATTTTAAACGATTTGAAGCCTTTAAGAGGCTCGTCGAACAAAAAAACGTTGTATTCAACTCCTTCGTGTGTAAATTGGGCCTTTTTTGGCCCACTCGTGCCAAAAAACCCAATTTACACACAAACTCATAAACTACTACAGGGTGAGCAACAATAACAGTTTCAGTTGGCAAAAAAAAAATTACATAAAATTTTCAAGACTGAATTGTACCTATTTCGGTTTGTTTTATTGACATTATTGACAGCTGGTATTCATTTCAAATTTAAACGTCTTATATTCTGTAATCTTTTATTAATAAAATGGTTTTCTCGTTGGAACATGACATAAAAATCACCAAAAATCTATTTTGTTCTCTTGAGATAATTTTTTCTTTGTTGCATTTATGATCGTCGCAAATAGTTTTGCAACATATTCTAGATACAAAAATGTACGAGTTGATAGACCTCCCACCAGTTAATTGCATTCCACGCTGTTGTTAGTTTAATAATTTTGGGAGTCAAAATTTAGTTGAAGCAATAACATATTTTTACTATTTCTTCATCTTGTGATAATAAAGTGACTTTATTACCTATTGTACTGTTATATAACAAGTTCGACAATACTTTTGTTTATAAATAAACAAATTCCGCTTGAATGATAGCGAAATTGTATGATTGGTTAGTGGTTATTGATTTCACCTTGCTTCTGATTATTTTATTTTCTTATTTATTATTTTTCCAGTGCTCGGTTCGAAAGAAAGCAAGTATTAAAGTAGAAACTAAACACATACTTTAATTTTTGTCAACTATTGAATTTTATACAGCCTCCGCTTAACTAGAGATTTTTTTTTAATCCTCTTGAAACCTAAATTTTTATAATTTTTTTAATTTATACCTTTATTCGCATGTTAGCAATGTTGCCGCGTTTGAAAACTACTCTCCACACCGAATTTCATCATCTTCAACACTGATGAAGAAACGTATTCGTGAAAGGAATTTTTCTCGGAATTTTTTGATATCTGTTGAAAGCTGATACATACAATTGTGTTCTCACATAAATAACGTAAGGATCATTTAGTTTTACAGGTAGTTAAGTTGTAACTTCCAAAAGCTCTTGCACGTGAACGAAACGAAAGCCCAAAGGCAAAAAAAAATCTTCATATTCCATGATTACCCTAAATTTTATACCTTCTTTGGGGTCCGTCCTTTTTGACACATTCGATAAACATTATAGTGGACTAGATTTCTATACAGCACAACAAAGATTTTCCATTTCACGATTAGTCCAACATTGTAAGTATTTAAAAATAAAAATCTTGTTACAGTCAACAATATGGAGGAATTTCCTAATTGTTAAACAGATATTTTACCATAAAACGTTCCATGTTTAATTATTTCTTGACTACTTTTGAGCTAAGATTCTCCCACCTTGTACCTATGTAATTTACTAATTACATATTATTTGTCAACTATGTATTAAACCGAAGAAAAGCGTTGTTCTCGTCCTCTACTTGAGATTTCTTTCGAGAAAGTCCTCTAATTGCCACGTGTTAGCGTAGTGAGTAAAACTGTTGCTGCATCTACCTATTATCACTTAGTATTTTTTGTTTTGACATTTGCGATGCTAGTGGATTAAGTTCTGACATGACTTCCGTGATTTACAACTCACCTTGTTTAATACTATTGGTTTCTAAGTGCAGAAATAATTCATTTGATTAAACATAATTTATTACGGATGTGATTGTCTCGGCTGATTCTCACGCTTGCTTTCATTTAAACATATAAATGTGATTGTACCATCAGTTGTGACTGTTTTACTTTTTCGTTCCATCGTGATAACGAAGAGTAAACAAGTTCAAGGATGACGGAGATGGGAACGAAATATGTACCAGGTGAATCTGGTTCCACATAATTTTTCTGTAATCGCGATAAATTATTTTTCCACGATAATAATTAACATGTTTCAATTTAGATATGAAACACAAATTGCAATATTACTCTTGATTGTTGAAATTTTGAAAGCTACAACAAAGACGTTTTGGTCGCAAGTAACCCCTTCAAGAGTTAATCTTTTTATTTTCATCTAATCCTCAAATATTTTCTACCACCTCAGATAAACCTATAATTTATTTTATTTAAATCTCTGTGTGCACACATTTCACAAACCCATCTTATGTCCAAAAATCAGATCCCTTCGTCTTATTCTTTGGTAACTTTTTATTTGTTTGGTAAATGTTTTCTTTATTCAGTGTGGATTTGTTTAGATAAATGTGTTCTTTGGACAGTTCCCAGCTTATGCAAGGATTCATGTACCATTACCATTTAGAAATATGTAATTTAAAATTAGAAACAGTACTTAGTACATACATATTTTTTGAGATAATTTATTTCAAAGAATTTCTACTATTTTTTTAAATAAAAATATGTTAGGAATAAAATATATTTACAAAAAACTTCAAACTTATGCTGCAGTTACAGATAAATAAAAAAGGGGGTTCAGCATCGAGGCAGGATTGGTTTATCACTACGGATACATCTATTAAGTAGTGATAAAAAATTCCTTTAAAAACACAATTTTATTATAATAATTTATTGTTGCTATATGCGGGTTCCCGCGTTTTGTTGTAAAATGTTTTATTACAGATTTGACATTGACTTGGAGGAATCCCTATAATAACGTTGCAATTATGGTTGATAAAATTATCTATCTAACCTTCATTAATATTTATTTATTCCGCACGATCCTCAAATACGTTACACACCACGTTTCCAAACAAATATCCGAGATTTATTCAAATTCCTTTTACTTCCACAATGCGAGCGAAAGTTGTTTCAGTTTTCTCCATACATGCATCTGTCAGATCATTTCTCTGGTCTCTGATCAAACATTTGTTTTCCTGCGATTTGCTACAATGCTTGAGATTTTTCTCAAAATCTGCGCTCTAAACACCATGACATATGCAACAACGATTTTATCGCAAAATTAGCCGAGTTGTTAGCATATTTTCCCAGTAATTAAACGCTGTAATTACAACAATGCTGAAAATTTGCAAAAAAATTCCAAAGAAAAACAGGAAATCGTCGTCATTTTTACCTTTTTGTGACCCAAGAGAGCGACAGAAGTACATTGTGACAGAGAGTAGCGAGCGTTGTATTTTGAATGTATTTAATTTATTTTAATTATGATTGCAACTGTTTTGGAATTTCTTTTCTGCAGCTTTGGAACCGGGGCAATAAACAGTAAATTGTTGAAAAATTCTGAAAAACCTGTTCTTGACCTGGTCATAAAACGAGCGGACAACGGTACGAGTTAATTAAAAAATTCAAATGTATTTGTTAAAAATGTAACAAAACTGCACCGGATACAGTTACAATTTATTTGTCGCCGTTATCGCAACAATTTGTCGCTATTGTTTGGTTGAAATGAGGCGAGTTATGTAAAATTAAAAATTCACACTGACCTTATACGCTTTTCCGGAGGATCATAAAAATCGTGGAAATTGCTCCGCGCACCGATCCCACTAATTCTATTGCATGATACTCTGTCGCACTTTCGTTGCCGGAAAGGACTGACCGGAGTTATCAATGATTGTTTAATTCAAATGAGTTTCTAAATCCGGGGGGTACCATATCGTTTAATGCAATCCCACTATCGCAACGGTTGCGTCACCACCCCACTACGAAAAATCGCACATTACAGGTGTCTCCTAATCAAAATGCCATTAGAGTGTTCCTGTTTGAAAAAATAATAACTGCAATCAACGACTGAAAAAACTTAATTAAAATAATTGCCTGTTTGGAATTAGGACATGTTAAGATCTATTTTGTTGTGATATACCGGAGATTTTTGGGTGCGGTGTAAGATTATGTTAAAATATTCAGTTGCACAGAGATAGTTTAGACATTCTAAATTCTAGTTGAAGGAGCTTGTCTTGTTTCCTGAGTAATTTAGTAATTGATGTGTTTTTTTTTACAGCGAAATGTCTATCAATAAAAATAAATGTGGACAGAAAGAGTACTTCTAAAAATGAAAAACTCGTCGAATGAATTTAAGAATGAAGAAATTTGTCAAAAATATTGAGAACAATTCAACCATACAAATAGAAGAAAAATAAATGGAAGATAGAAAAAACTATTCAAGGAAAGGAACAAAAAGCAGATTTAAGAAAACGGGTGCGCGGTAAAAGAAGGAAAATAATTTTAAAAAGATAAAGCTAATTTTTAAAAGTTTTGTGACCACACCAAAATGTTTACCTATTTATTTTTTTCTTTTTATGTCACTGCCATCGAACCGGAAATAAAACTTATAGCGTACAATATTTTCTTTTTACAACATTTGTACTATAAGTACTATCGTCAGAATTATAGACTAATTTCCATTTTAATGGTCATCTGGTTCTGGTTGAGATAGATTTAATTACAAAATAATAATATAACTTGTCTTTTATTACGTACATACTATAAACAGATAAATGTCCATTATAAATATTTTATGGAAATCCCCTAACATTATGGAAACGTTGCATAACCCAGAATGGTGAATTTTTCTTTAAAGGATCTGATTACGGACTCTCAATTAAAAAAGAATTTGTTTATCCCAATAAGATTACATATTCTATAAATAGGCAGCCATTTAACAATTTATTTTTAACTAACTAATTCCGTCAACTTTTTTTAACAAATTTCTAACCACATCGTAATAAAATATGTATATTCTTTAAACCTTTTATCCATCATTCTAATATCATTCCCCAAAATCCCGCGATGAATGAGCATATCATGACACACCGTTTTGGACGAATTGAAAGAAAATATTTCGAGAATTGAGACTCATTCTGAAAGTAGGTTGCTATTCAGGCGTCTTCTTGGTACTTGCGGTACCTACTACAGTCACCAAGAGGAAAAATTAGCAGCATCAGTTCTTGATAAATGACAACCAGTCCATTTTTTTCGTTGCAGTACTATTGCAAAGTCCCCAACAAAAATGATACTAGCGACGATAACTAGTGAAAAAATAATGTTTGTTCCTACCATGTCAGAGAATAATTTTCAACAAAAAAATTTTGCAACAAAGAATACTAGTAGGTATACTAATAAGTCGGAGGACAATAATTAATCTTGCTGAAAGTCAAAAACAAATAAATCCTTTACTTCGAAGGAAATTTTTTAAGAAAAGCAATGGCACCTTAAGAAAAATCTTGTAACATTTTTATATATTCACCAAAAATGTTTGTAGTATCGAAACGATTAGAAAAATACGTAGCTGTAGGTAAATAATGTCTAAATAAATAGTTGCACTAAATATTTTACGTTGACGTCAAGAATGACTAAAAAAATAGAAAAAATTACCTCGCAGGTCATTTGGCGCCTTTTCCTGATGGAACCAGATTTCACTGTCGACTCAATTTGCAATTTGGCACTCACCGTCGCGACTTCCGCCCTCAGCACGACCTCTTCTGCCGCTCCGACTGCAAAAGTTCAGTAGTACCAAGGTGAAATTAGCGTACGCGTGTTGTACTAACAATATTTGCAACCATGATAATAGACCGTAGCGGAATACCAAGATGGAAACACATACTTAATGATTACGTTTCATGGCCCCACAGATTAGCTCTCTTCCGATTGTTAATCTCACTTCATTAGTGCCGTAGCAGCAACGGTAATTATAGGAAGTTGTACTTAATCGTGCATGGGTTTCAAGGAAAATTGCTGTCGTCTTTGGAGACGGTTTGAGAATTTTTGGGAAAAAATGGTACTATTCGCAGTTCGTTGTAGACATCACGACGGTGGGGTTGAGTAATTGCGTAAGACCTAGACATTTCAATTTACTTCATACTCGCTAAATAGTAAAATATTTCGGCCTTCGCTGCCATTACGTCTAGAAGTAATTTGTTTCGATGACGGTAGGAGATGAGACAGTTGGCACAGATTAAGATTTCTTGTTTTAGTCGATGCATTTTATTTTGTAATTGATGAGGAGAGGAAAGTATAAAAATGTTTCGTAACAATTACTCCTTTAAAAAAATCTTTGTGACTGTTCCAACAAGTGAAAGTGATCTGAAAATAAATTAATTTTCATATTTTTATATTCACAAAACAGAATCCATTGTTATTCAGTTGGAAGGTTGTTACTGGATTTTTCGATATAATATTAAATAAAATGGCAAAGGTGCTTGACCCAAATCGTCAATAAATCGTTATGCTTGATCAACATCTGAAATTATAATTAGCCTGCAAATTATTAATTCGCTAAAGTTATTGCAAGACACTATTATTTATGTAACACCAAACATGATTGTAATTATTATTTAACACAAAACAATTTCAACCTTCAACATTCAAGAGATTGTGTTTAATGATCGTGACACACATACAGTTGCATTTTTTCCTAGACACCACTGACTTCATTTTTGACAGTGTAAAAATTGGAAGAAAAATGCCTCCGAAAAAGAAGCATCGACATTTGTCCCCGGAACAACGAAGTGAGTTGAAGAAGCAAAAGAAGCTCGAAAGGAAACTAAGAAAAGCAGAGAAGAAGAAACAACTGAAGCGGGACCATCTCGCTCGGGAGGTGAAATATGGACAACTCACCATACAAAGATACGAGAAAGACTGGAGGGCCATGCTTATCAAAGTTGCCCTGCCACGCATGAGACAAGAACTGGAGTTTGCCTGGCACAACTTCGAAAGAGTGGTGGATTGTAAGGATTTTACGATATCCTTGCTGATGGACGAGCTTCGAGACGCAGAGGAGCAATACATGCACAACTTCAGAGCTCATTCTGAAAACATAGACAAGCTGATGGGAATATATTTGGACAGATTGGATGAATTGAAACTGGACTACGAATCAGAAGTGAGATTAGAAAGTTGTAAGGGAAAAGAGTGTGATGACGTTTTCTAGGTGGCATTGATGGAAGAGCGTTGTGAGAATGAGTTGCAAGATATGAAAGATGTGTCGAATGAAAACTTGGACTATCTGAAAACGATGCTGTACAAACTGGAACTCGATAGAAAAGAACACAACAGACTGAAGAAGGGCGAGTATTTTTCGAGATTGGACGAAGTAGATGTGAAGAATCAGCTTCTGCTTCAAAAGTTGAAAGCTGCTCTGGAGACCAAGTACCAAAATATGTTCGACGAAATGAAGCGTTTCATCAAAAACTACAGAAAGCGGATCAGAGACAGAAAGAAGGAACACAATATGTTGAAAGAGGCAGATGACGCCATACAAGAACTGATAGCGCACCAATTCAAGCAAATCAAACGACTCTACGACATCATCCGTCAGCTCAGACAGAAGTACATAGACATGAAGCAAACAGAGGGGAGCAAACTTCTAGATCTGCAAGCCGAGAGGCAATATTTCTCTTACAGCTTCTTAACCCTGAGGATCAAACTGGAAAACGACAAAAAAGACGACTTCAACAAACTCGTCCGGTTGAGCGAGTGTTGCGCCAAAGCCTTCGACTATTTGGAAAGTTTGAACAAGAAAGGTGAGATGATCTTAACAATGGCGGTTGTGTGCAGAAAACTCGAAACGAAGAAAGAGAAAATCCTACCGTTCCCTCTCACCAACACTCTGTTTCCCGACATCACCGACTTGGAAAGGGACAGTATCGACGATATCGAAGGAGTCAGACCAGAAATGGAACTGTTTTGGCAGCGGTTGGGACAAGCTTTCGGTGTGCATTACACTCTCTCCAGAGAGAAGAAATTCTTGAATGAAGAAAACGAACTCCTGATCGACACCCACAACGAGTACTGTGAGAGGTTGTTGTATCCACCGATCAGACCGTACACACAAACAGTAGCGATACCTGTAACTGACGGAAATTTCGAAATTAAAAAGTACTCGAAGTTCAGGACGCACAGGACGTTTGCCTATCGCCAATTTCGACAATAAAAGCAATCACAAAAAACTAGTTTTCAAGTAGCACAAGTATCGCGCGTTCAAATGAAATCCTGAGCTGGGAAGGGTCAATTGTTGTGCTTTTTTAAAGCGTAATTAATTGGAGCATGTTGACAGCTAACCTAAAATTTAGAGCCATAAAAAATTCTTTTTTTTTCTTTCTTTGCAATGTTTTACATTAAAAATAGAACAACGTAACGATTCCTATTCTCGAAGCAAATATCTAAGGGCACCCTTTGCTGAAAACAAACATGTTCCCGATTAAACATCCCACTCTTCAACACTGAGTAAAAATCGTCGAGTTGTTAATGAAATGTTGTCGAACTCTGGCAAATATTAAAAAAAATAGCATCGATGTGTCATTTTTAAGAAAAAGAAACATTTGATGGCAGATTTAATTATATTCGAATAATGTTATGTTATTACACTCGTTATCATATTTCATTATAAAACAATGAAAACATTATATTGCATTCGTCCAAAACTAAAGGTTTCAAGTTATACTGCAGTTTGTAGTAATTGTCGCTATTGATAAAATTACCAGCCCTACCAATTGATATTTTATTTTTTACTTGTGGCACCAATTTCAAACAAATGAAAACACCAAATACTGACAAGTCCATAGCGTGATTTGCGATGAATTATCTGTATTTTTGTAAGTTAAAATTGCACACAATCCTTATTCATATCTAATTATTAATACTCGTAATTTATTGGGCTGATACTGTAAAACAAGCCTATGAGCAAACAAATTATTGCTAAAGATGTCATCCACATAACTTTTGCTTCACATTTTGATACAAATGACATTTTTGTTAGTGGCTCAGGTGTACACTCTCAGCAAAATTTTCCGTCTATAATCAACGAGCTCTATACAGTAATGTCAACAAGAAATTTCTCCCTAGGATTCGATTTCTTGTTTACATTACTGTATTTAAAAAAATTCTGGATAATCAAAATCAAGTCTTAAATAAAATGATTATTTTGAGGGTACATACTTGCATATAAACTTTTCTCTCTAGATTATACTCACGTCAAATTTGGTAACAAAATCAATTTGGGTTATTTGATCTTAGCTTTTAAACGCGAAATTCAACATCTAAGAAATTAAATAATTTAATAACATTTACAAAACGAACTTCCAAATGAAATATAATAATTTACTATGATCCTTTTCTCTCGCAATTTTATTGAAAATTTGAACTTTCCACTTTATCTCAACACGTATTATTAAAATTTCAATTTATACAGTGTGGAATAATATCGCACGTTCAAATGAAATCCTGGGCTGGGAAGGCGTTGGAAACCGTCAATTGTTGTGCTTTTTTACAGCGTAGATTAATTGGAGCATGTTGACAGCTAACCTAAAATTTAGAGACAAAGAAATCTTTCTTTTTTTCTTTCTTTGCAATGTTTTAGATTAAAAATAGAATAGAAAAATAGATTCTTATTCTCGAAGCAAATATCTAAGGGCACCCTTTGCTGAAAACAAACATGTTCAATTAGTCCCGATTAAACATAAACAAATTTCATTCGTGTCAAACGGAGGGAAATTCAAACTTTACACTGTTCTAAACGGTTTACTTTTTCCAACGCCTACTCAGCCCAGGATTTCATTTGAACACTCGATAGTATATTATGTACCAAGGTGGAGAAGTTCACAAATTAAAAGCTGTCATTATTGTCAGTGTTTTGTGCTCATCCTAATTTTTGATTAAAATGAACAGTAACAAAAAGACACGGGGACGAAAGCAACTAAAAAGCAAAGGCAAATGTTGTTGGAGTGTGTAAAACAAATCACTTTTTCTGAATCTTTTTGAAAAAAAAAGAAACTAAAGCAATTTTATTACATTCTTTGCACAAATCTAAGAAAACGGTTTTCCCTTACGCTTGCGCTTGTCTAATTTTATTTAGTTCTTCAAGATTATTTGAGAACGCAACCCATTCATTTAATACCGTTGGATTGTTTAAAGCTTCAACTACCTCGTTAATTGAACGAGACATGGACGCTTGGGAGATATTTATACCGGGTGTAGAATTGGTTTACGAGACATAGGATTTTACATGTAAAAATAAGGAGATCCAATTATTGGCTTCCCTAATAATTTTATGGCAAAATGGTTAAAATGAAAGTTAGAGAGAATTAAAAGTACTGTCTAATTCCACTCTTTGTTTTTTTCTAACATCTTGTGGTACTGAAAGAAAAGCAAGAAAGGAGTTAACACAAAAATACTAAAAAGCAATACATACTAGCAGTGAAATTTGACTTCTAAAACTATTTGTTGGGTGGTTTCACTATTATTTAATTTTCTTTTGATCTGCCCTTCAAATGAACTCGTACAGTACTAGTTGACAAATGAAAAGGTATCTTCCATTAAATGTTCCAATTCTTCGAATTGTTTCTATGGCTGAAATTGGTCGGTCTGGGAAACCTGAAGCAAATGTTGCTTGGAAGTTTCTTAAAGAAGATCCTCCATAATACCATTTAAAGAAAGAAATAAAATTTCATGCTTAGTAGTATTTTTTAGTATTTTTTCTTGCCTTTCTTTCAGTACCACAAGATGTTAGAAAAAACAAAGAGTGGAATTAGACAGTACTTTTAATTCTCTCTAACTTTCATTTTAACTGCCATAAAATTGTTAGGGGAGCCAATAATTGAAACTCTTTATTTTTACATGTAAAATCCTATGTCTCGTAAACCAATTCTACACCCGGTATATTTATTTAAAACAACATTATTCTGGTAAGCCCCACCAGCGAAAAATCGTAAAGCTGCCAACACTTTGGAAAAAAATACTTATGAAAGGATATCAATTTACGCAATTATTCACTGAGAATAATTTCAGACACAGAAACTTCATATTAATAACATAATTACATAACATTTTTGTTTCATAATACAAAAATTTCCGATAATATTGCGGAATCTGGAAAAGTGCCCAGAATGCTTGCAGTGTTTCCACGTTGAATGGCAAGGAAAATCCTCGCAAAAAGGAATTTCTTTGATTTTGAATCGCCTGATTCCGCGATAAGACTAACCTTCGACCTTAAATCAGTTGCCCTTTTCTGTGAACTTAAGTAAAGTTCTAAACCATTTATTAAATAATGGCATAAATGTTTAGAGAGACGACATATACACTGCCCGCCAAAATTATCGCATAAAGTAAAAATGAACCGTAGTTTTTTGTATTTTACTTCTTCTGCGATTTCCTTATGCTGAATCTCTTATTTTATCGTATTTCTTTTGTTTAGTAGCAAAAATCGCCATGCTGATAACTTCTAAAGTTGTTTATTATGAAAAGTCTGTATTAGTGTTATTGGTCAATTTCATAAAGCATTTTGATTGTGGATTTGAGAAACGGTTAGTAAGAAGTTTTGGTTCCTTCAGTCATAAATTTCGAAAATGAATTCCTACGAACGTTTAAGTTGACATACAACAGCCAAACAATGTGCACAAATTGTTGTACTAGCCGAAGACGGTATTAATCAACAAGATATTGCAAATAGTCTTGATCTGCACCAGTCAACGGTATCTAGAGTTTTGCGTCGTTCCCACGAGACAGGAGAATACTCTAGAAGACCTGGACAAGGACGCAGACGAACAACAACAGCTCAACGGGATCGTTTTCTGCTTTTACAGTCGTTGAGACACAGGACTCTGACTGCTCCAGCTTTGCAAGTTATGACTTTAGGAAGATATCAATTCCAAATTAGTGCAAATACTGTTAGAAGAAGATTTGCTGAATACGATTTAAGGTCCAGGATACCAGCAAGGGGCCTACAGTTGACAGCGGCTCACCGAAGAGTACGATTGCTATTTACCCAAAATCACGTTGATTGGGAATTGGATCAATGAAGGTTAGTAATGTTCTCCGACGAGTCCAGGTTTTGCCTGGATCACAGTGACAGACGTGTCCGGGTGAACCGATGCTCAGGAGAGCGATATGCTCAATGTAACATTATCCCGAAAGTCAATTTTGGAAGAGGTTCCGTTATGGTTTGAGCAGGTGTAACTTTCGACGCTCGCACAGAGTTGATGGTGCTAGAAAGAGGAAACCGAAATGCGGCGACGTACATTACCAATATTCTGGAACCTCATATTGTCCCATTTCGACCATTTATTGGGATGACTTTATTTTTATGCATGATAAAACAACTGAAGCGGTAGCGGTAGCGGATGCAAGTAGTTTGTGCTCTCCTAATATTTCCACAAGTTTTCAAGAAAATTAGATTTATTTCGTGACTGAGTGGTGTTCTCGGTGATTTTATAATATGCCTGTGCTTTGTGCGACTTGTAAGGGTACTGCACCTCCAACAGTGCCTGGTTTGAAATGTTGTTCATGCAATCTTTTCTTCCATATTAAGTGCATCAATATGAATAAAGCGCAATACGATGTCATTAAGTCCACGGATGGATTGGATTGGAAGTGTCCAAATTGTAGATTGCTGAATGCCAACGGTAATTGTGAGTGCAGCAAATTGATATCGGATTTGACAAAAATGATTGAAAAACTAAATACCACCGTCGAGTCCTTGCAACAGCAGATATCATCTCTTAAAGAAAAACCTACGTCAGCTGATATCGAGTTTGAAGAAATTATCAGAGAAGTCGTTGACCGTCAACATCGGCAAAAAAATTTGATTATTTACAATACACCTGAACAGCCTGCAAATATCTCCTCTCAACAACGCACCTCAGATGACCAGCAATTTGTGACTGACTTTCTTAGTTTTCTGGAACCTGACGCCGTCCTGCCGAATTTTACCTGTTCTCGACTAGGAAAATACAACGAGACTCGTACCACTTCACGTCCTATTAAACTACGATTTGACATTGAAGATAATGTGGTTCAAATTTTCCGCAGAATGAAATCTCGCCGTTCTCATCTCTTGGCCAGTCCCCAATACAAAAATCTAAAAGTCTCTTCAGATCGTACGCCTAAACAAAGATCGTTATTCAATAAAGTTAAAAGTGAACTTCAGGCCAGAACTGAGAGCGGTGAAGAAGGTCTCACGTTAAAACATGTAAATGGTATTCCTCGCATCGTGTCTGTCAATTTAAACAATTAAAGCCCAACTCTTCTGATCTTTCCATCTATTATCAAAACATACGCAGTATTCGTAACAAACTAAATAATTTTCTTGATGCGTCTAGTTCCCTTGATTTTGATATCATTTGTATTACTGAAACATGGTTAAATGATGATATTTCTACATCGGAATTTATTTCACCTTACTTATATAACGTTATTAGATGTGATCGTAATTATAACCTCTTGAATGTTTCTAGAGGAGGTGGTGTTTTCTTAGCTGCCAAATCCACACTAAAAATTGAACAGATAGATGTCTCGGAGTTGCGTGTTGCACTTAATTATCTCATAGAGATTGTTGGTTGTAAATGTTTCTTAGGTAAGGATGAGTTTCTAATATTTGTTGTTTATTTTCCTAGAACCCCATCTTTGCCTGAGCTGACTACTTTCTGCAACTATTTTGAACATAATTTTGTGTCTACCAACAATATTATAATACTTGGTGACTTTAATATACCGCAGTTTATTCAAAAGGATAAATATAATTGTAATCTTGTTACGGTAATTAACAGATTTAGCCAATATTTGAGTTTGAAACAATTTAATGATATCAAGAATTTATCTCACAGATTGTTGGACCTCGTTTTTTCCAGCCTTGAGTGTGTAGTTATACATGATTCTACACCGTTTGTGAATGAGGACTTGTACCACCCTGCACTATCTATATCTGTATGTTTGTCTACTTATGATATAAATTTCGTTCCATCTAATACTGCTAAAACTTACAATTTTAAGAGAGCTAATTATGACCTATTGTATCAGGAACTATTAGCTACTGACTGGTCATTTCTTAATTATTACTCTGAGATCGATGTTATTGTTGACAAATTTTACAAATATTTATATAACGTACTAGATAAGCACGTTCCAGTTCACAACACAAATAATAGAAAAAATAATAAATTTCCATGTTGGTTCACTTCTTCTATTATTAATAACATTAAACTAAAGTACGATTCTTTTCGCAAGTTCAAGAATTCAAATAATGCATATTATTACCAGAGATTTGGGGAGTATCGCAGGTTGATCAAAAGGCAAATCGCCTCTGCGCGTGTTGCTTACTTAAGAAGCGTACAAAATAACATAAGAGATGATCCACGTAAATTCTGGTCATATATTAACTCAAAAAAAGGTGTCTCCAGAATTCCGGGAAGAGTAACGTGCAATGGTGATGTCTTTGAAGCACCTCAAAATATAGTTGATGCATTTGCTTCCTTTTTCCAATCTGTCTTTATAGCATCTGATTCAGATCCCCTGATCTCGGGCGTTAATGTAGTATCGGGCTCATATTTAAATATAATTCAAATTTCTGAAGCTGATATTTCCGCAGCTATAGCCTTGATTAAGAATTCTTTCACTGCGGGACATGACCAAATACCAGCTTTCTTGGTAAAAGACTGTAAAACCATTTTTATTCAGCCGCTGTTGACAATTTTTAATGCTTCTCTTCGGCAATCTAAATTTCCTTCTTTGTGGAAAATATCCAAAATTATTCCGGTTTTCAAAAACGGTGATCGTTCTATTATAGACAATTATCGCCCAATATCTATTCTATCCAATTTTTCCAAGATTTTTGAAATCGTTTTATACTCATATATTTACCCGTACATAACTAACTTTATTTCCCCTCAGCAACATGGTTTTCTAAAGAAACGTTCTACAGTTACAAACCTTGCCTGCTTCTCACAGTACGTATCCGAATCAATTAATCAAGGTTCACAGGTTGATACTATTTATACTGACTTCGCCAAGGCGTTTGATCGCGTTGATCATCGCTTAATCATATCTAAACTTGACATGTTCGGTATAAGTAACAAAGTTCTACATCTATTACAATCATATTTATTTAATAGACAGCAGTTTGTCAGTTATAATGGATTCTCTTCGTTCTTGTACCATTCTACATCAGGCATTCCGCAAGGATCCAATCTTGGACCGTTATTGTTCATATGTTTTATTAATGATCTACCTTCCGCATTAACCTGCGGTAGTCTCTTGTATGCTGATGATAATAAGATGTATTCCACCATAAATAACATAGCTGATGCATTGACCTTGCAGGAAAACTTGAATAGACTTTCTTCTTGGTGCATAATTAATAAATTAGCGTTAAATGTTTCAAAGTGTAAAGTTGTTTCTTATTCATATAAAAAGTCACCATTGCTATTTAACTATCATATAGAGAACTTAATTTTAAAACGCGAAAATACTATTAAAGATCTTGGTATATACTTTGACGAACGACTTAATTTTAACTATCATATAGACATTGCAGTAAATAAAGCATTAAGTATGTTGGGTTTCATAATTAGAAACTCGAGGGACTTCACCAACATTGAAATTTTTCAACTATTATTCAAAACTTATGTCATTCCCTGCTTGGAATATGCCTGTTTAGTTTGGAACCCCTTTTACCAATGTCACGTAACTTCTATCGAAGCTGTTCAAAGAAAATTTTTAATCTACTTGCATTTTAAAGTATTTGGTGTATTTCCTCTGGTGGGAACTCATAATCATATTCTTCGCGAGCAATTTAACTTTTTGTCATCAGCTAATAGGAGAAAAATTATTATATTATTATTCCTTCATAAATTGATCCATTATAGAATTGATTGTGCTGATCTACTTCAGAGATTATGTTTTTGTATTCCTCGAGTTAATAATAGAAACGTTCTGCCTTTGTATGCGGCTATGCCTAGATCTAACACCCTACTTCGTGCACCTATTCAATCTATGTCAAATCTGTATAATGCAGTTTGTAAAGATTTTGACATCTATTACGTTTCTGGGTGTTATTTTCGAAAATCTCTTACGATCTATTTTGTAAATAAAAGTTAGGATGAATATCATTTAGCATTAATTTAGTTTCATGTTTCATGTATTATTATTACTAATGTCATTTTTTTTTTGTCATTTTTGCTCTGTAATTGGTTCTTCCAGAACTGTTGGGCAAATAAACATTATTATTATTATTATTATTATTATTATAATGGTCGACCGCACGTTGCGGGAATAGTGCAGCATTATTTCCGTGAGGTCGAAATTGGGCAAATGCAATGGCCAGCAAGGAGTTCAGACCTAAACCTCATAGAGTAATTGTGGGATCCTACAGATAAAAGAGTTAGAAGGTTACCAAATCCACCAACAACTCTTCATCAGCTGTCTTTGGGTCTAACTCAAGTTTGAGAAGAAATTAAGCAAAGAGTTATACAAATCCTCATTTTAAGCATGAGACAATGTTGTGCAGCTGTAATAAAGGCACGGGGTGCCAACACTCACTATTGAATGTTAAATTTCTTTGTTTTCTGCGAATTTAAATTTTTTAATTTTTTTGTTTTCTTCACTTTTTTGTTGTGTTCTGATTATTGTAGTGTTTACTTTTATAAATCTACTTCTTTAATACTTAACAGGTCGAAATGTTGTAACTGGAAATAAATTTTGACTCAAAAACACAAGTTTTGAAATTATGCGATAATTTTGGCGGGCAGTGTACATATTTACAAACTGTCTTTCATTCAGTTGAACAAAAGGATCTTCTGGATGTCTCGCGTTAATATCACCATTTCGTAATTAGGCATTTTCCAAATTTCAGATTGCCAAAAGATTAATTCACCAATATTCACTTAAATGTTGATATTTTATCATAACCGTAATTTTACACCACTTATAATTCCGCTCGCAAAAAAACGAATAGTATTTTGCGAATTCGTAACAAAACGAATAGTCAAGAATTGGATTAAGAAAAATTCGCAATTTTGCGAATGATCGCAAAGTAACGAACGGTCAGGAATTGACCCCCTGCTTATTCTTAAAAAAGATTTGCACTTTTTTCTCTATCGTGTGTCTGTTGTGCATGAAATTACCCCTTGACAGTAAGTGCCCCCACAACCGACAACAACCTCTCTGGATAATTGATAATTGACTGATCGATGATCGTTGGATCTCGGAACTTGGATCGATTTATAAACAAGGGGCGTGCGCGTGCTCCGGGCACACCGTAGACGTTAAATAAAGGTGCGGGAGTTTTAAATCTCATTATTTCATTGCACTAGCTGAGAAAATTCTTTTACAACCGACAGGTCACACAAAATATGAAAATCAAGATTTCAACATTCTCAAAATCACTAACCTAACCATGGCCAACTTCATCTAGCTTCCGCATACGCCAATTTTCATTGTTGAAATTGATTCTACTAACCTCAAAAAATCGTTTGGTAACTAGCTCCAACTAGCGGAGAAAACTGTTAATAACAATGATTGACGTATCTTTCCAAAAGTTTCCAGAAGTTTCAAAAAGATATGAAAATCAAACGAAAATAATAGTCTTGTAAAACTGAAAAATATATAACTATATTTAATACATTATTTACATTAAAAAAATGGAACAAAACTCGAAAGGAACTTAATTTTAAATAACACAACTAAAGAACATAAATGGGTGGATAGGTACAGTTAATTTCAAAATTATAGAGTACACCTAATTTTCTACAGTGTAAAATGCACTTACATTTTTTGTCAATGATCAATGTCAATTTTGACAAACAAAATATCTAATCTAACGGAAAACACGAAAGTGCTCATTCTTTCCAAATTAGAAGAAGGGTGGTCGATCCGGAGGGTAGCCCACTATTATAACATCGCCAAGAGCACCGTGCAGAGGATAAAACAGACACTATTATGGTGTTCTAAAATATCAACGAGATTTTATGTTGTCAAACTTACTTAACCTATATAAAAATATGACATTCAAATTTCAAAAAGGCATCTTTACATGTGGAAAAAACTGTAATAAATCGACTTCTTGATTTTTGAGGTGTACTCGATAATTTTGAAATTAACTGTAGGTACTTCTTTGGTCGATCCGTAGTATTATAATTTTAAAACCTTTCTACTTATGGGTTTATTGGCAATTGATTTTCGTTTTATGGAATCAGTTTTTTGTGAACAACTATTATTTAAAACTGGTTTCATCAATAATTCAATAATAACTTTATAAATTTTGTCTTTATGTGTATTACAGATAAAGAGGGAATTACGAATTAAATGTGGATGTAAAATTGTTACGAGTTGTTTGCAAATATTTTCTTGGGCCAAATATGATAATATTTCTGTACTGGCAATATCTGCCAATTCTTTAAAAAAACTTACAAACTGATAATTTGGATAAGTCAAACCGCCACGATTTTGAAGATTAATTGAACGTAAAAGAGGACCAGGGGTTGAAAAAGACAATATAGGAGAGAGACAACTGTCGCAGTGAAATATTTCATTTAATTTTTTTACAATATACCCTGCTATGAAAGCAACAGAAGCTGCACATATGGTGTTACTGCGATTAAAAATAATAATTGGTTTACTTAAATTTCGAATTTTCTCTAACAGTCGAAAGGGTAGTATCAAGTCCGGTTCACATTTTTCCGCCAAACTGACAAAAAAACACGGTTTCCCCCACAGACAATTAAACTATAGTAAGACTGTCAAGAGGGATTACATTTTCGGGGACGCGCTCAAGTGGCGCTGCCCGAGCGTTAGGCCAAACTAATGTATAACAAGTTGCATATCTGACTAGTTTCTGTATACCTAGTTGCCTATTTTTTTTCAATTTAATTTAAATTGATACTTATTTTAAAAAAATAAAAACGACTAATTAAGTATTGAACATTTTAATACAAATTATAACATATACAACAAATTAGTAGTTCATTAAACGAGTTTGTGTGTAAATAGGGATTTTTTGGGCATGAGTGGGCTAGTTTAAAAGGCGAGTGAAACTGAATTGAAGGGTAAATCTAGTTCAATAATTTGATTTTGCGTTAACTTTTAAAATTTCTGGAGATAATTTTAGAATCGTGCAAAAGACTTTTTAATTTTGAAATTGTTTTTCGCTGATATCGGTCCATATAATAAATGTTTCTACCTTTTGAAGTAAGACTAACTTTCTTGCATTCAAGTATTTGTAACACACTAGAAGATTTTGTTGGGTGTCCATTTTGGGCCTTGGGCATAACAGGAAGGATTAGATTCTCTACAGTGGGATTTTCAGTAATCGTAGAATTTTAAATTTGTTCAGCTGGTCTAACATTGTTTATTGTTTGTTTTGTCTTCACGAAGAAAAATCGACGGCAGGGAGTATTTATGGAGTTTTGGTTTTTGAGTAAAGAAATTGTTGCTAAAATGTTTCTCGCAAATAAAGGCATTATATCTGTTTTGAAGGGTGGTGCAACATTTACCTAAAGCTTTATCCATCGTTTCCTTTGTTCTTCTAATTTTGGAAATTTAAAATCGCCGAGATCTTGTTGTTTACAAAGCATTTATGTTTAATTTTTCCCATATCCAAATAAATAAAATAAAAATTGCGATCTGAAAAACCATATTTCGTACTTATTCAAAAAGAAAAAGATAACTTAATAAATATTCAAATCAACCTTCTTTTTAAACGGAAATTCCCGATCGGATTAACGAGTAAATTCGGTAATTTAGTTTGGCCTAACGCTAGAGCAGCGCTAGTGTTGTCGGTGTCTCCCATGTTTTATACGGGTTTTGAAAGTCTTAATTCTGTTGATGGTCTGTGGTTTCCCCATCAACCCATAAAGATTTATGTTAAAAATTTTGCAACAGATGGGGCTAGTTACCAAACGATGTTTTTAGGTTAGCTGAATCAACTTTAGACCCTTATTGGGACGGCCGTATGGAGCGCAGCGGAAGCTAGATGAAGTTGGCCATGACCTAACATACACCTAACCTAACTTTTAAGACTGACATCTGTTAATAGAAATCTCACGAATTGCCAACTGAAATGTTTGGTTAGCGCCTACTCAATTTTTTTTTTCGATCTCACGGTACAATTTTGTAGAGATACCGTTTACTTCACTCTCGAATTTCAAAATCAGCTTAGATATTCACTAAATAAAATGTTAATACAATAAACAATTGAGAATATTTAACCATTGCCTACTGGATCCAGATAGATGAAATTTTCTTCCAGCGAAACAATGTTTCGACTCTCAAAACACTTCAGGCTTAACTGAAATAGTGTTGTTTAAATTTTCTTATCCTTTTACTTCTGTGTTGGGACCAATAATCGTTGAACGATCGTTGTATGCGTAAGTCTGTTTCTGTTAAGAGGAATCCTACCAAAATGCTCCCGCGTTTAGCGGGGGCGCGGGTGACGGGAAATGTACCTGGAAGGCGGAGTTAAGTTGCAACCCAAGATCAGAATAAAGGCATTCTGCAAACATTCACCTCTCTAGCCCAACTATAAACTTTATATTTTGTCATCGCTCATACTGACAAATTGTAGATGAATTTGACAACAATTTCATCATTCATGTGTGACAATTTCAATAAAGCATGATTTAGAGTAATTTTTTTTAAATGACAGAAAAATGATGTCCAAAATTTAATGATTGCAATAGTACCATTAGAAATATTGCTGCCGAACTGGATGTTAGCACTAGCACTGTGTTGCGGGCGGGTTTATTTTCACGAATTTGAAAATTTTAAATAAAACTTTGACAAATCTCGGTACGTTCTAAATTTTCAAAAAATCTTACGTTAACTGTAGTCGTTTTTTATTATCACGATGGTACAGTCGATGGACAAATAACACTGGGACAAAAATGATAATCACATACAGTTGCGGCCGTTGAAATCTCAGACAGGAAAGATTTAAACACTGTATAAATTCCGAAATTTGATTAGCGTAAACAGGATTTTCATCAAGGTTTATAAAGTCAGTGTCAGTATTTGACATATTAGGTCAGAATCGCGCGTAACTTTTGAAATGCCGCAATTATCTGATTTGCAAAAATGTGTTTGACTGAGGGACGGTGTGAGTATAAGAGCCATTGCGAGAGAAATTAATGTGGATAATATTTGAGTGACATTTTGAGAACGTCACTTTCAAAGCCAAAAATTTGGCGTTGTCAAAGTGTCTGAGTTTTCAACGGCC
Source organism: Tenebrio molitor (assembly GCF_963966145.1). NCBI lineage: Eukaryota > Metazoa > Arthropoda > Insecta > Coleoptera > Tenebrionidae > Tenebrio > Tenebrio molitor. Next base: position 20,369,492 of record NC_091053.1, on the reverse strand, counting down.
GCAACTGTACATTCAAAATTTACAAATCTCCATCGTTTAATTACGGCTTTATCACACATATAATCTGTTTCAAAATCAAAAATCCACCAACACTGCATTCTCCCTCGAAAATACAACCGACAACGTCACCAACTTTTGTTCTTAGTGTGTCTGTATATCAGAAAAAAACTGGGGTTATGAAAGAAAACTGTTGACAGTCGTTTTGGTCGTAGTTCATCGTGTTTTTTATTCTCATTTTATATTTTACTCAAAAGGTATGATATGGTAGCTACCACTTTTTTGCACATAATAATTATTTTGTGTTAGGTACTCTCGTGTCAAAAATGGATTACTCCCTAGGATTTAGGGATATTCGTTACTAGGTTGCCATAAATTTGGTTAGGTTGGAGGCTATGTGGTTTCTGGTGACAAACAATAACGATATCCCAAAAATGTAAGACAGCAAATTAATTGTAACAGTTGCAAATGACTAATTTCTTGCTAAGTGATAGATGATTTTTCGTTTCACAATCAATTTTGGTTACTAGCGGCATATTTATTTGGATTTAATCTCTCAATTCAAAGTAACCAACCTTAGGCATTCAAAATAACTTTTGAAAATTCTAGTTACACACAACATGAAAAACGTTATTTCCCTAAAAATTCGAATTCTAGGGAGTAATCCATTTTTGACACGAGAGTAAATAAACTCAACAGTTCGATGTCAAATTTTGGCGGGAGGTGGGGCCAATCCAAAAAAATGAAACTTATTCTAGGGATTTCTTTTTTCTGCCAACATAATTCCACAGGTGGTGGATTTTTGATTTTGAAACAGATTATAGGTTAACTTTGGTATGACATTTTATGTAAACATTGAAAAATATAATATTTTCTTTATACCATACTGTTATTAGGATTTATCAGTACTCAATGCTTGATTGATATGATACCTATAACAGACTAGGCCGTTATTCAAAATTATCAGACCGAGGCCGTTATTTTTGCTACCGTTGCTACGGTTACGGCATAGATGACAACTAAATTTAATTTTTGAAGTAAAGAGAAATGTCAGTCTTAAATGTTAAGTATTATTGGTATAAAGAAAACTATAAAACAACATACGGCCGATATGGATATAACAGACTCGGTGGATTATAAAATCTCGGCTCCGCCTCGATTTTACAATACCTCAACCATGTCTGTTATATAACCCATATCGGCCTAATACCGTTATATACTATAACAATTTAATAGTCTGGTTTTACGTAGATTAAATTTTAAGTGTTCCAGTTTTATTTGTCCATCGACCGTACATTATCATTATACACAACAATTGATAAATGATTAAACTTAAAATTCCACGGTGTTGTGAATTTGGTTGTGATAACAATGAAAAATCAACGAATATTAATTTTTTCTCATTTTCTAATAAAAATAAAAGTCCGAAAATATAGGTACAGGCAATGTATATTAATATTAGTTGATAAATAGTTATCAAAAGAGTTCTGAAAAGAACTGTTTTTTGAAAAACAAAATGAAAACGGAGGAATGAATTTGCAGAAAAATCATGAAAGCACGAAAGAACACAACTCAAAATCTCAAAAATTGAAATTTGTAATGATATTTTTATCTTCGTAAGGAATTTTGGCTTAAGTCATAAATAAACCGAACAAAGACCCTACTTAAAGAAATTTATTGTGATATTGTACCTGTCAATCACTAGGCGGTCTCGGGGAAAAAATTACCTGGGGTAGTACTCAAAATATTTGTCGGAGACCGTCTAGTGATTGACAGGCACAATATGACAATAAGTAGGGTTTTTGTTCGGTTTATTTAGGGCTTAAGTCAGAATTCCTTAGGAAGATACAAGCACTTTATTTGTCCCAAGATGCCAATATAAATTTTCAAATATTGGTAGCACCATGCACCGCTGTCAAATGTCGAAAGCAGACGCAGGTCATGTCGACTTCTTGATTCGGACTAAGCTCATCGGACTATAATAAAAAATGGACTATATTTGTTTTGTTTTAATCAACTTGCAAAATTATTCGATTTGTTGCGATGTTTTGACTGCGGAAGCACTTTCAAATTACAAAAGACTTGTTTTAGGGGGTCTATGTTGCTAGCCACTTTCTTATGTGAAAATAACCATTCTCCCACCTGGAAATCACAGTCCACGGAAAATTTATCATTCCAGTGGAAATGTAGGACTGTCTGCTGCGATGCATTGAATTTTAGCAAATATTTCATTTTTATTGTATCTATGGAAATAAGAAAGAAAAATCAAAGTCAAATAATGAAGTAAATAATCGCAAACCTGATCACAATAATTCAGAATTATTATAGCATTGGCTAGGAAAACACGAATAATCAAAATCTTTAATGTTTTATTTATTTTAAATGAGATCAAAGCTGCACCTTTTGAGCCCCCACATCTTCAAATCTAAAAGAGATAGAATTTTTTTATTGTTTTTCTCATAATTCTCTAACATAATTTGACATTGCCCCCTGAGTTGTTCCACGAATTTTGGGGCACCCAGTATAGTGAGCGGCAAAAGTATGGAATAAATTCATTAAAAATTAAACGAAATCTTTTTCAAAAAATCTTTGGACGTGTCAATTTAAGTTTATAAAAATGCATATTTTAATACAAATCAAATTCCAAGGAATCATTTGTTTTCGAGTGATGACGTCATCGATATATTTTTTTAATGGAAACCCCCAATTTTTTTTATTCTTGATTCTGATAGCCCTTTTATTTGTCTAAGCCTCAGTATACAAATTTTGTTCTCTAATATAAGGACACTTTTGAGAAAAAAAACGTTGGAATTTTTTTTTATAATGAACAAAAACGAGTCAACAACTGTATTGCTGTGGTCGGTTTCACCAACGCCAGTTAAAGTTAAATCTAGGTTAAAATGGCTCGTTACTTTAGTTACCTATTGTTATAACAATGTTCTCGTATATTTTAATCTGAAGTTAAATTTAACCACGTTGGTGAAACCGGCCCTAAGTACTTAAAATTATGGAATTAAATGTTCGAATTGCTGTCTCCCAGCTTGTTGACAATAAGAAAATCTATTAAGAAATTCCTCCTGTTTTAGTTTTATCTAATTTTATTCCCGCACCCAATCAAAATTCAAATTTCTATACGTTGTGTATAGAGAGTTAAATGAGCCGTTTTGTAAAACAAATAACACATAGGATTGAAATTGACAGTACCATTTGACTGTTTAATTTATCTACTTGATTTTTTGACTTGTTTCTGTTCGTTATAATATAAAATTTATTTTTTCCAACTTTATTTTTTTTTCTCAAAAATGTCCTTATGTAAGATAACAAAATTTTTATACTGTCGTTTAGACAATCAAAAGGGCTATCAGAATCAAGAAAAAAAACAGGGGATTTCCATTTAAAAAAATATCGATGACGTCATCACTCGAAAACAAATGACTGCTTGCAATTTTATTTGGTATTACAATATGTATTTTTTATAAACCAAAATTGATACGTCCAAAGATTTAAAAAAAAATTGTTTTATTTTTAGTGAATTTATTCCATACTTTTGCCGATCACTGTATAAAATAATAAAGAAAAGACAATATCGCTTAACGGGTATAAACTGACTGGCGTACGTATGACGTAATTGGGCCCTCGGAAGTCGACACTGCATTGAGCTCACAGCTCCTTTAATGTTTTCAGTTTGTCTAATAGCGCAAAAAGATCTTCAATCGATCCGCTAGAGCGCAGCATGCGACAATTAAGTTTTCACACTTGTAATGTTCTGCTATTTTATTTATTACTCGGAAAGAAAAACTAATTTCATTAAGCAATTGAATCTCATTGCTAGACAAATCTACATTCTATGTTCCTGCCATAGCCAAATTAAATTTTTCGACTTAAATTCTGAAAATTTATGTACATAAAATACCGTAAATTTAGAGCTGCGTTAACAAATTTGTAAATACATTTCGAAAAAACTGGCACGGTAGAAACATTGTATGTACTTTTATCTTCAATGCTTTTTTAAATTTTTTGTAATAAACAGCCCCAATTTTACACAAAGTGAAAAATACGGAACAGTGTTTGTGGTATTCAAAATAGCACCGCAGGATTCCTCTTAAAGCGCCTTGAATAGTACGTTGCAGATACCTTGTCAAGCTTTTGTCATTTTTGAAACATGCATTAATATTAATGATGCAGATATAAATAGACAATACCTGTTGTATCTAACTAAATATGTTGTGTAATGCCATGTTTGGAATATTTCGGCAAAACAAGGTAAAGTTAAATTGATGAAACTATCTACTGGTATTAACGCTCAAAGATATCAAAGAATCCTTCTTGAACCATTTATGAATCAACTGGTGGAGGCAGAAGTAACAAACGGAACTTTCCAACAAGATTCATCTACCGCTCACTCGGCACGAATAACAATTAATTATTTAGAAGAGTGATAAGGGTAGAATTGTGGCTAAGCTGATCGCCTGGCTTGACTCCTCTTGATTTTTTTTCCTCATTTAGAAAATGTAGTGTTCAAAAATCCGAAACAATTTGGAAGGGCTGCAACAAACAGTTCAAAATGGCCCAGCAAATGTGGGACTTGAAATGCTGACCAACGTTTTTAATAATTTAACTAGAAGAGTTCAGTGCTGGTTGCAGTAAGCTGGACATCATTTTAAACATTTTCTCTAATCACTTACTTTTATATGTTTGTTAAAAAACACGATTCTTTCTTTTTTCAATTAATTCGATGAATTCATGTTCTCCTTCAAAACTCGCCTAACACGGAATTGTCAATAGAATGAGCAACATTTGCATTGCCAACAAGTGAAAAAACGTCACTTGAAAATACTTCAATACCAACTAAATAAAAACATGTTCTTGCTTCAAGTTTTCGACAGATGAACATCAATTTGTTTTTTTCAAATGGTAGGTACTGTATTTTTTTTTAATTCAGTATCATATTATTTATTATCAAACGAAATAAGTAACTTTCTGGATGAGATGCCATTAGCAGTGTTGAACAGAGTCGTGTTTCATCGGGACGGCGCCATACCACATATGTACGAGTGCACGAATGAATGTTCTATTTTTAAATAATCATTTTGGTGATCGATGAATAGGTAGTTGCGGACCTGTTCGTGGCCCGCTAGATTCCCAGATTTGAATATATTGGATTTCTTTATATTCATTCTAGAAGCGTTAAGAAAAAGGATAGTAGTGCAAGTCTGTCCGGAAATACCCCCAGACTTTTACTGAATGCAATGATGGGCTTTTTTAGGTGTCGACAGTGTCTGGAACCGCATGGAAGAATAGATTTTGTATTGTTTACAAATTTAGTTACTTGATTTTTCAATTTTTTTCAATTAAGATAATTTTTTTGTTCTTATTAGAATTTTGTACTTGCTGAAAAAATATTTCCTACTTTTTCATCAATTTGTCTACTGAGTTGACTCAAGTTGCAAAAAACCACTTTGCATTTGCAACAGCACTTTTATGGCATTAGTCATTTGAAATTACTTTAAAACTGTACTTATATGGAAAATATTCAACCCAAACTACGATTTTCTGGTCCCTTTGTGCCTTTATTTGGTTCAAAAATATGAGAAAAATGCTGTTGCAAATGACAAGTGGTTTTTTGCAACTTGAGTCAACTATAACTCGTGTGCCAACCTTTTTATGTCTTCGAAACACTTTAAATTAATTATGTTGCCAACTTTGTTTATAACAAACCCCAATTTAGAAATATTTTTATTTTGCCAACATAATTCAACAGGTGGTGGAAATTTACAATTGAGACAGACTATAGGTCAAATTTCATTTCTCGTTTTTTTTTAAGCCAACTGTACCTATTACAAAAAAGTGGAAAATAAGGAAAACTAGATTCTTTAATGAAAATTATATTTGGCTCTCTTAAAATTGTGTTTCACATTTTTTATTATTGATAATGTGATGCTTCAATTATTAAATAAACACTTCACTAACATACTCGTAGAAAGGAACTTTTCATTTTAAATTCTCCTAATTCGTATTCACCATAACTGATATCGTAAACTAAATACTCCTAACAACCTGAAAAGCATGTTGCAAAATGAGTTTTCCAAAATACATAGTTATTTGTACAACTAGTTATGAAAGTCATACTTTTTTCACGAATTTGCAAATAAGTGAAAAAAAGAGACTTTCATAACGTGTTGTGCACACTATTTTTTTGCATATCGATGTAAGTTGAGAAATTTGATCTAAAAGAATTTATGAAAAATTACAACAAAAAAAATTGGTACCTATGCTTTGAAAATCATTTCCATGGAGATGGAATAAAATGATGCAAAAAAGTACTACTTTCACCACGATTTTTCGTGTAAAAAAGTGCTACTTTCACTACGATTTTGCGTGTAAAAAAGTGCCACTTTCATTAGGATATGCAAAAAAATACCTACCACACCTGAAGTCTCAGCTTATAACCCTCACAAAATTTGATTTTAGGTATTTTAGATTTATTTTCGAGAAACAGCTAGAAAAATATATAATTACAATATAAATTTCACAAAGTGTAAAAGGTACAAGTCTATTGAACCTAAATGTCGAGTTCCCTTAAATTCTCAACAAAGATGCAATTTCGTTTATGTAGAGAGTTTCCCGTCTATGAAGTTCACAGAAGTTGCCACCAAGACAAACATCAAAATCGAAGAAACGGGACATATCTAGACTATCTAATGAAATATCTCCTGGTAACTCCTTTAGAAAAAAATGAAAACCAGGTGCTTCTGATTTTATTTTAATTTTTGAGTTGTTATCTCTCGAAGTTAAGGTAGTTTGGACTTGATTAACATGTATGTTGACGGTAGAACCTAGAGCAGTCACGTTAAAATTGTTAACTGTGAATACGGGAGTGCTGCAAAGATCGGTGCTGAGACCCGACAACTTTGGTCTATTTCCAACTGCTATTACGTATAGTCTATTTCTAAAATATATGCAGTTGTATCAGTTTATAACACGAACTACGTGTATGCAGCTATCTCCTTTCAACACATGTCAAATGAGTTCATTGGCTCTGCTACGTGCGCTATTAAGATGGTCGCTCTATGTTCTCACTTCCAACCGTACGATTTGAGTAACATAGAACTATTGACGTGCGTCTGACTCGACGCGGCGTAAGAAATTCGAAATAAATGCACAACACTGTGCATGCGCATCATCCATAATAGGAGAGTCGAATGATATTTTGATTATTAAAAGCGATTATTTCGATTTATTCAATTATCAAAATATATCCATTATGCCCAACACTAGAAAATACTATAATTTCTTGATAATGGCGGTAACATAAACAACTCATTATGTCTTGCTGTCAAATGTTAAATACGGACGAACGGCATGTCGACTTCTTGATTCAAACGTGACGTCACTGCATATATTTCTGAAATGAACTATAGCACCTACTATTTCGGCCAGTGAATACCATAAAATGAATTAGGTGCAATTGTTGACAATGTTGACTTCAAGCATAGACAACTTGACGGACACTCATGTGTACCTATTTGCTTGCAATTTCATCAAGTTCGTTTGGGGATTTTTGTTGACGTAATTCGACATTAATTCTAAAAATAATTTTAAATGTGATAATAAAAGTTTGTAGTGAGACATTTTTATTTATGCAGATGTTATTTATCAGCATGTCCTTATCGTTTCCGTTTTAACTATGTACAATTCAGACTGAATGAACTATACAACTAAAAAAAGTAGTTATGACCACGTTAATCAAGACTATTTCCCGTTTTTTTGGAAAAAATGAAAGTGAGGTAAGTTGTTTTGTTTGCCGCTTCCATAGTACTAATGCAAAAGTGACTACCAAATTAATCGTTTAATCTATTGTAGTAAACAAAAATAACTCTTTGTAACAGTTACTTGTCAAAATTTTAGCGATGCAACTGGAAATCCCAAAATTATAAAATTTTCTAAATCAACTATTGATAGTATATTATTTGACGAGCTAATAATGCCTATCGTAATCCACGAGGGTGAAAGTTAAAAAACGAGCCGCAGGCGAGTTTTTTAATCACCAGTGTAGATTATAGGCATTATTCGCGACATTTTATCTACGACCTACGACTTTTTTTCATAAAACACTTAGCTTACAAAATTTTTAAGATCTGTGACTTATAATAAATCACAAGTGACTTATAATACGAGTAAGTCACGGGTGTAATTTATGACTAGCAAAATGTATCTATAGGTTTCGTAAATAACAAACGTATTATTTAATAGACGTAGATAAATATTTTTATCATGTGTTTTTCCCAGCATATCTGCTGTGACCAACAAAATAACTGCTTTATGATCCAGGTGTTTTTTACTTCAGAAGAATAAACCGGGGGTTTCAAATCGATGTTTTATCGAAGATTTACGAGTATCTTACTCTTGATAGATGATAAATTTCATCAATTCTTTGCAGCAAGAACTATCACACACTATCGAAGTATTTAGCCTGGATGAAAACAAAAAAATAAAATTAAATCCTGACTTTGTGAAAATTTTCCTCCAACACAAATTCAAGAACAAAAAAGTTTGTGTTATTTCAGTTGCTGGAGCGTTCAGACAAGGCAAATCATTCGTGTTAAACTTTTTCTTGCGTTACCTCCACATCAAGGTATTGCTTCAATGTTTCTAATGAATATTGTATTTAGGCCATTTATAAATTGCGATTTTAGTATAAATTGAAAAAGAAAAATATGTCCAATTGGATGAATCTAAATGATAGTCCGCTATCTGGATTTTCCTGGAAAGCAGGTTCAGTACCTCATACTGTTGGTATCTTAATATGGTCAGAAATATTTTTGGCTGCATTACCCTCAGGTGAAGAAGTAAGACACTTGCGCCACAGTGAACAGCTAAACACATTTTGATCTGTACTTTTCAGGTTGCGATAATTTTAATGGACACTCAAGGATCTTTTGACAATCTGACAACGATCACCAATTGTGCAACAATTTTTGCTTTGAGTGTTTTACTGAGTTCCGTTCAAATCTACAATCTCAAGGAAAACATTAAACAGTACGATTTGTCACACTTGGAGGTAAATGCATCAAAGTGCTAGTACATAACAAGCCGTTTTCAGTTTTTTTCAGGATTTGGACAACTAATCGGTGGCAGTAACGAATATCCCTTTCAAAAATTACTATTTCTTATACGAGACTGGTCATTTGCGTTTGAAAAGCAATACGGATACGAAGGTGGTAAAAAATTGTTAAAAGAAGTGTTAAACACAGATTTGGATCAATGTCAAGGACTAATTTCACTGAAGAATTATGTAAAAGAAAATTTCAACGAAATTGAATGTTTTTTGTTACCTCATCCAGGAGTGACAGTAGCAACGAGTGAAACATTCCAAGGAAATCTTGAAGGTAATAGAGTGATGACGTGACGATTTGGGTACCCAAATTTGATAATACGAGTATTTAGAAATCGATGGCGAATTCAGAAAGCAGGTGGGTATTTTGGTAGAAACTGTCTTAAAACCTGAAAATCTGGTGCCGAAAAGGATTAAGGGAGAGCTGATAACACTAGAAGAATTAGTTCATTTGATTCGCAATTACGAAAAATGCTTCAGGGACGAACAAATACCGTCGCTTCAGTCTCTTTTTTTGGTAATTTAAATTTTGAAAAATATTTACTCTCGCACTGTTGAAATAGTAGTAGTAGTATCTTCATCATTCTGTTAGGCTACAGCTGAGGTACATCATACATCCGCCATTCACGAAACAGAACAAATGTACAAAGCTTTGTTGAACAATTGTAAATCGCAAGACGAAGCAGATCAAATCAAATCTGAGGTGCTCGACCACTTCCACAAGAAGAAGAAGATGGGGACGCCAGCTCTAAAGAAAAAATATGAAGATTTACTAAATCAGGTACAAAACTGACTCGTTTAGATGCATTCTCACGCAACGCTTTCAGAGAATGGAAGAAATATTCCACAAATACAGAAGTTCATTTGAAAAGTTTTGGAATTGGACTCCTGCGTACGTTTCGGGTGCCGCCAGTGGTACTGCTGTGGCTGGCGCTTGCGTTATGGGTGGGATCGTCCAAGGAGCTATTGTGTCCGAGATAGTTGTAGTGAGCACTTTTGCAGGGGTAGTAGGTGGAGTAGTCGGGTTGGTAGTTGGATTTGCGATTGTCGGTACGATAGGAACGGTTCGGCTGTTAATCCGGAAAACAGCACCACCACGAGAAAACAGAAACGAAAGTGATGGGAACAATCTGGGATGTCGCGATGATACTCGAGATGGGGAACTGCTTTCTGGAAACGAAGAAGCTGATACTGCGACGAATTTACAAAGCAACCGGGCTGAAAATTGTCAACAAATTCAAGTTTCTGTTAGTAACGCTATTCTTTTTGTTGCCGTGGCTGTTATTGTAATGGTGATGCAATGGCTGTGGCAATGGGAAGTCACAAATTAAAACAAGAAACCGTCAAAGTTTTTTTTTTGTGAAATAAATTAAAAAATAAAGCTTTTCGCAAATATCACTTTAATAAAAGAATTTCGCAACTAAAGTTAGCATTCTTACATTACAGTTTCAATTTCTGATTCTGCTCTTTCAGGAAATTGTACAAAGGTTCGAAATATTCCAAAAGAGCGGTCGCATCCAATTTCCTTTCTTCTGTCATCACTTCCAAGACATCACTCCAGTGTTTACTGGCACCTAAAGAGAGGCCATCCCTGAAGCATCATCAGATTAAATCCAATCATCACCAACTGGTAGATTTCAATACTTCAGTTTTTCACCAGCCGCTGTAGACTCGTAGAAGTCGCATTTATGCAGAGGTACCTCTTTATCATCTGGATTATATTCACCGGCAGCAATACACAGACTTCTGTAAAACTGGAACTGGACAATGTGGGCCACAAAATACCTAAAAAAATTAATCAGCCGAATCACAATCACTGTCAGTACTTACGCAATATATTGCGAATCTCCAGCCACGTGAAACTTCGCCCCTGGATCAAAATCTCGGGGATCGGCTCTTGGTACTGGTGGCTTCAATTTCTGGTACTGTTTCCGGTACTCCCACCAGTGCGAATTCCATTTGTCTTGAGTGACGGCTCCGCTGAAGACGTCCCATCTCCACTTGTCAATCAGCAAACCGAAAGGTAGAAAAGCGACTTTTTGTAACGCAATGTCCATCAATGCGTTGATCGAAGATTCGTCGTTGTCTTCGTAATCCTGGAGGAGATTGATTTTTTGCAAGTGTTTGGGTGTGGAGACTGACAAGGCGATGGTGTCACCGATAGCCTCGTGGAAGCCTGGATTTGCCCCGTCCCGGAAATTGTAAGGTTGCTCGGCATACTGCAAATAGTACTGGATGTGACCCATTTCGTGGTGAATGACTACGAAATCTTCATAGTTGACTTCAGTACACATTTTAATCCTGAAATAAGAATTCTTGACTTGTTTCAATTGCAGTTTGATGTTGTCACCTGTAGTTCTGGCCGTCGCAGAAGTCCCAAGCGCTGGCATGACACAGGACTTCTCTACCATCGGTAGGCTTCTCGATCATAGCCCCTGCGCTAGTATTGTAACAAATGTCGTTGGGAACTAGTCCCATAGATTGGTAGAAATTATCAGAAGTCTTGAACATGTCCAAGACAGTGTACTTTTGGTCGATCAGAGCCTGGTCCACGTCGACCTTGCTCGCATTGGGGAACGGTTTGACCAGTTGAGCTATGTTATTCCACTCTTGAGCCCACATGTTTCCGAAAATGTGAGCCGGCAAAAGACCATCCGAATTATCTAGTTTATCACCATAAACTTCCTTCAGTTTGTTACCAACATATTTGTGAAGTTCTGCATAAAGAGGTTCAACTTGGCTCCAGAGATCGTCCATGTCTTGGATAAAAGTAGGCGATTCGTAACTATCCCTCCACAGTTCCCCTTTATCCTTGAAATCTGAAAACGTTTGTTAGAACAGATGAAGAGCGAATTGCGAGATGCGCGTCTGTCAACTTACCGTTGGCAACTGCCGCCTCATTAGACAAATCTACGTAAATCTTGTACAGGTCTCTCATTTTGGCACCTGAAGCATCCCTCCAAGTCTTCCACACGTAAGCCAACTCATCATAATCGCTGGATTTTGCCAAAACGGCTTCAATTCCTGGCTCTAACGACAACCCGTCTTTGGACAAGTCACAATTAATATTGGTGTACGGACATATCTTGGCAGTACTGTATATGTTTGTCATGGAGTTGGTTGTTGTGGTCAACTCTGACAGTTTCTCTTCATCGAGCGCAGCATTACCAAGAATTCTCAAATCTTTAACTTGTCTCTTGATCTCTTCGTCTTGATAATCGTCAGGATTCAAATCTTTGAAGTATTTCTGCCAATTATCTTTTTGCAAAGCAGCAGCTTCCAATGTCACGTTAAGCTGAAATGTTTTTTGCTTTTTATTTTTTCAAATGGGACTAGTATTGTACGTACTAATATTTGTTGTTTTTCCTCGTTGTTGATGTCTGTGTCGTAATTCCATTCAGCCTCATTCAGTCTGGTACACATATCAGACGCCATTTTTTCGTAAACGTTGGCCAAGAAATCTTTGAGCTCATCTTCGGTCATGGCACATTTTGAGGGATGCGCAAGCATCCCCACAAATATGACACACACCACCTAGATAAGAGAAAAACGGAGGTTACATTGGTTAAAAGATACAATTTTGTCTCGGAAAATGTGTCTCCCTGAACCGTACAAATGGAATGTATCAAGGTATAAATTTTTCATAAATTAAAAAATATGAAGAAAAGTTTGTGATAACATCCTACCGTTTTCTACTGCAATATGTATAATATATTTACTTTTTAAAGCTCATTTAATAATTGGAAATAAAAATAAATATCCTTGTAATAAATAGGGGATAGTAGGATGCGATTGGATTTAAAGGTATAGGTGCAAAAGGATCTGAATCAGTTTATTCTATTTTCCGGAAAATTGCATTGTTCAAAAAATTGTCCAGTCCCTCCCCACTCTCCTCTACATATTTCCCAACAATAGATAACACAAAATTACACTTATTAATAATTGCAACTATCATAAAAATGACTCACGTCCTTGAAAATTGAAATATTTAGAAAATCTGTGCTCATTAAAATAGATATTCGCGGTATGACAGTTTTAACGCAAACAGAACGCTTAAACAAAACACAAATAAACAACAAAATAAATTAACCATAACATGACAAATTTATTTTCTGTAGAGAGACTATAATGTTAGATCTTGATTTTTTGTAGCACAAATCGAGTTTTTTGGAGCATTCGCTGGAAAATTTACATTGATGTTGACAAAATAAAATAAAAAGTACATCGCAGTTTGCACGTGTTCGTGGTCAGTGTACCAAAACAAATTTCATAAAAATTGGTTGTGCAACAAAATAAAAGGAGAATAACCATCAAGGTCCATACCGTCAAGGTGTGGAATCTGACCAAAGCGTTTCGTAAGCCGGTACTGAATTTTTTGGGAAACAAGGATAATTGTGGAAGAGAAAGTGTAATTACTGCAAGCTGTACAAAATTTGTCTTATTAATTTTATCTTGATATTTGTCCCTTAATCAACGAAACATCAAACAGGTATGGCAAGTTTTTCCTGGTTAAATAATTTGCATGCTGTTAAGGCTTTGGACTTCGTCTATTCGGGTGAAGTCTACAAGAGGCGCTTGACCAGGCACAGGTCAGTGATTCCGAATTTAGATCAAAAAAAAAATCATTTGAATTTCTTGTCAACAACGAAACGAAAAATTGTGATTAACGTAATCACACGTGAGATAGGATAAGGACGACGAATGATAAGAAGCAAGAAATTACTTACGAGAACAACGTTCATTTTGGGGTGAGGCACATAGAGGGGTCAAACACAAATAATTGTAGATTAGAGATTGGTTTGTAGCCACCGAAACCGTCACTTAAAGCGACTAGTAGTGAAGTGACCACCTTTACGATTGTGCAGGTGGATTTATAGGAATCTTGGTTCAAGAATAATTTATCAGACAAGTGGCTCTTTAAGCTGTGATAATCAAACACTTCACTGATTGATGTTTCGCCACAGTTGCGTCAAAAAATAATGACAGTTCAAAATTATAAGTGCTTCTAGAAAATTTTGATGTATTTTTTGGAAAAAAAATTGAAATGCCAAAAAGTGAAATAGGTGAATATTCATATCGTCACAATGTATTACAATAAGAATATAATTTATTTACGTTATTACACATGTATACATGTCTCAGCTAAGACTTTCGAGCCTAATATTTCGGTTATTTACCAACGGATTTTTGTGTAATTTAAAATGCAGATATTTTAGACGGTGAAGAGTGAAATCCCATTAATGCCAATAACCTAAGTCTTAAAAACGTAATTTTTACCTGCCTTTTTAAAATGTTGAATCACTTAAGATTTATATCGAAAAATTCATTGTCAATAAAAAAAACTCGTCCTTGAAACACGTCTGGTTTGCAAGAAAAAAGAAAAAACTGTGTTAAACGTGGCTGCAGATGCAAAAACGTAGACGCCTATGAAACAAACGCGTACTATCGCCGAATTTTGGTCACCCCTGGCGGGTGACATATTTGACGTTTATCTTTCTAACCTTAAAAACACTTATAAAGTTAAAGACAACATTTGGACATAATTTATTATCCTGGAGGCTTTAATTCTTCCATAAAGGACTAAAACACGGGATATTTTAGCAAGGTAATTTAGTCCACGTACGCTTCCTGTGTCTTCAAAAAATTGACGACTCTCTAAACCTTAAATTTTGTAAAGCCTACATTTAGATAGGGTTTCACGAGAAAACGAAATGTGTCATTGAAATTCTTACGGCAAATAGCCATAGGCAAAAATTGTTTCCTTTTTCAACAATATTGCCGTTTCTGCCGTTTCTGCCGTTGTAATCTATTTTTAGAGTATTTTCAATAAATTTACACAATTTGACTTTTCTAATAAAGTCCACTTATGTCAGATTTTAAGGGGTGTACAAAATGTTGCTTGGCAACTTTTTATCAATTGTTTCAAAAGGTAACTGCTTAAATACCTTCAAAGTTTGGATTCAATTTTTAACAACAAAATCTAAATCTTTTCGTTGAATCAGACGACTGATTTACTTAATTGTTTGTGCAGACACTTATTTTTTAATGTTTTTAACAATCTAATAATAATTGCGCTTAATTTTCAATAAAGGAAACATGTGTTAAAATTACATTTTTTAACTTAAGGTTATTTTATGATTACTAATTGAACATTCACCGCCTAAAATATCTATATTTTAAATTTCATAAAAATCCGTTGGCAAATAACTGAGATATTAGGATAGAAAGTCTTAGTTGAGACACCCTGTATAAAGTGTTATGATCTTACAGAAAAGTCACTATTTAGTAACTCTTTAAAGTGTAAAAATATTTCCTTCTTATGACATATACCTACGAATCTTTAACGATTTAAATTTACCTAGTTCGGTTAATTATTAATTAATTATAAACGTTGGGATAAAAATAATCAAATTTATTGTCAACCAGAGTTTTTAAATTATAGGCAAGTACAAAAATTATTTAGATGTATTAAGTATGTACATACTGTTTACATTTAAAAAAAAATGCAAGTTTTCTCCATGATTTGATCATCGTACGCACGACGTTTTCCGCCAAAAATAATAATAACCCGAATTGAGAGGGGCGAAACTATAAAAGACAGGAGAGAGTTCGGGGAAAGGCTTTTTGGTCTTGGGTCTTTGGTCAGGGAGGTCAATCGGTGCGGGACTGTGACAGGGGCTGAAACGGCGAGTGGTTGAACGGCGAGAAAAGGGTGTGGAGACGTCGAGGGTCCGAAGAGGGTGAGGCTGGAGGAAGAGTCCAGGAAATCCAGACGCCGAAGAGCGGATCCCCGACGGAAGGTTCGTGAAGAACCAAACGCCGGAGTGCGGAGTCAAATTCCACGCCCGGATTTCGTCGTCTACCGTGGGCCCGAGGAAGTCCCCGAGGAAAGTCCAGGTCTCCAGAGACGTCGACCGCCCCGTGACGATCAAGGCCAGGGTGATAGAAAAAATTTTTAGTTTTCGCGAAGCCAGCGCGTCGTTTCAGGCAGAACGTTTTTTTTTTGTTCGGGTTGAGTTATCGGTCTGCTGGTGACCTCGCCTGCAAACGGCCGGTCAGACCGATAACAGTTTTTTTTTGTAAGAGTTCTTGTTTATTTTATTTCTTTATCTTTTGTGTCCTGGTCCGCCGCGCGACTTCCTTTTCTATTTTGAATTTAGCTTTTTTTTTTGGAAACGAGGTGAGGCCCGAGGGAACGGTCCCGCCGATCGTGGGCGGCGTAGAAGAATAGCGTCGAGGACGATATCGGGCTTCACTTTCGGCTCTCCCCCTTTTTTTTATTTAGTTTTTGAATTCAATTTACTTTTCGAGAGTTTTCCTTTTTTTTTCGCGGCGAGGGCACAACCCTTCATTTTGTTCATAATTATTGAATGTGAGAATAGTATATTAAAGAACGAGTTTTATAAGGGTTGATTTGGCGCATGAATTCCAAGTGTAAAAAACGACCCGTAGAGGAGTTTTGTATAGGACGAGTTGTTTTAATTTTTAAATAAAAAAATTAAATCTTCAAATTCTAGGGAATTTTGTATTAATTGGTAATTCAAGGTAACGGATGCAACTACATCTGCAACATATGTTAAAAAGTAGAGTTTGGACATTAATATTGGAAGTTTTTTGGTGTAAATGACAATAATACACTGAAATATTGATAAAAATTTTCTTAGAGATCTATTAAATCACGAGTGCTTTAGGAGATAGCCATAAACGACTCCAAATTGAATACAATAATAGACCTATTAGAGACGCAGATTCTAAAAACGTTTTTTCACTTAACAATGTCGTTATGAAAGTTGACAAACTGCCTAAGCAACATATTATTTTGTAATTGTTATTTCATATTGGTAGCTTAAAAGATAATTCTTCGCTTTACAATAATTTTATTTTTACTTTATACAAAATTCCATTTACTTGTAAGTATAAGTATTGTTACGTTATTTATTTTCCCTGATGGTGAAATTTTCCCTAAATAACGATTTAACAGACTTCGGGTCGAGATGCACTGGAGACTGCTCGAGAGTACAACCTAAATGCGGGGGTGGGTGGTGATAATCGGAAGAAAGAAAACTCCGAGTGGTTTAAACGAAATGAATATATTTTCACCCAGTTTTGCATACGTACAAATCTGATTCTTTGACAATAAAAACGTTTGGATCTTCAGAGTCCAATTAAGTACCTACCTAATTTTAGTTAGAAATTGAGAAACTAATTTGTTTGGTTTTTAAAGAAATATATGAAAAATATTCTGTTTGATTTGAATCTTTTAAAATAAATATTTAGTTAGAGTTACTTACTCATTATTCATGAACAATCTATGTGACAAACTTTCGTTGTTTATTGTATGCTAATTTTATTACTGACAATTTCTTTTTACGTAAGCTATTAAATATTTTTATTGTTGGAAAGCAGAGTTCACAGCAATTTGTATTTACTTTGTATGTATAAATAAATAGAAATAAAGAATTTCAATTTTTAATTTAATTTAAATTAAACTGAAACTTTCCTGTTAAGAAATTGAGGAAGCCAATAAGTTCCAAATTTGAAGTTTTCCAGTGTCGCCCACGAGGTCACATATTCTCGATCAGAGCCTCTGATGTTGTTTCAGTTCAGTGTTTCACTTTTTTTGGTCGCCACTGTAACAACTGAATGTGTGGTTTTTGTTTAAAAAAATGCATATAAAATAGGAAAGTGACTAAGAAAACTAAGCAAAAAAATCTAAGTTAAAAAAAAAGAGTGTGTGCTTAAGACCGTACGACAGAAGTGAAAACTTCTTTGATGCTCATTGCTGATTTTAAGTAATATCAAAATAACTCTATAGACTCTATAGTTACCTTGAGTAATATGTAGGTACCTATTCTATAAAAAATATATCATTATTGATGACTTGGAGCCCTTGGAGGAATAAGGAGCAAGGCATAAATAATTAATATTATTTAAATCCAATGCTGTTTTTAAATAAACATCAAAAATCTGTATTTTTCAATAGAAACTGCAAATACGTCCGCTTTTTAGAGGTACACTCTGGTAAAATTTGTGAGGTTAGGTTTGGATGTTTAAGTTTTATTTTCTTAACGATGATTTTTCCAATAGATGAATTGTTGAAGCCATATAATTGAGAATTACGTATTAAATCCTACATTCATCTGTAAACTCACAATATTTGTCGTGTCTTTATCGTTTATATTATATAAAACTATACAGGGTAGGTATTTCACGAGTGATAATGAACCTGACGGAATAATAAATACAAGCCACAATACATTTTCAAAAAAAGCCGGACATTTTAATTTCAGTAGCCAGTGACAGTTCTCGTCAAGAACAACAAAATTTTTATGTATCATTTTTTCAAAATATAATTTTCATTTCAGTATTTTTTCCCCCCCCCATAAATTAACAAGCTGTCTATTTACTCGCATTTGCTAATTATTTGACCCAATGACAGTGACCGTGAAATAATACTTTTTATGCGCTGCCAAGCAATTTTGACCGTTTTATTTACCTCATTAGAGTGCATAAAAGGGTAATTTATTGCTCTAAAGCATTGGCGTAATTTTTATGCTCTAAAGAAAATTCTATTACATGAAATTGCGTATTTCTTAATAAAGTAACAATTTAATTAAACGAAAAATTTACTTCTACTTTAGCATTGTTACAACTATTAATTACAATCGAAGGTAAATTGATTTTTTCTGAAAATATTTGATTCTGTCGATTTTGAATGTTCAACTCCGCATTTGTCTGAAGAATGGAAACTCCTTTACTTTTCTTATCCTCGGGTTCTTCAGTGTAGTCATTTGAAAAAGCACTGGATGTTGATGGGACTACTGTTTTTTCATGTTGACGTTTCCCTTGAATTTTTTCGGCTATCTTGAGCTTGTTTTGAATATTATCTTCTATATATCCTTCTGCGATTGTATGTACCAGAACGCCAACCTCCGTGACGTTTTAAGTCTGTAATATCTCCACCAGAATCTGCAAGTAAAGTAGCGGAACTGCGACGCAAACAATGTCCGGTATAAGATTTGGGGTCGGGAAGGTTCAAATATGTTGCTACTTTTGATGGAATGTTTCCAAACGTATTTCTGCCTACGGGTTGCGTGGAACATTTCCCATTTTTGTAAAAAATGAAGAATCGATTATGTTTAGTATGTGGAGGCTGCAAAACAAAGTACTTGCGGAAAAGTCCTAAGAAATTTTGCTCATTTTGTATTATAGTAAACCGTCTTGATACTTTTGTTTTAGTTTCTGTTAGTCTTATCAGTATCGCAGAGCCCAAATCCTCAATTTCTTTTGTTGTTAAAAAGCACAACTCTTGCGATCTGCAAGCACCGGCAATTCCTACGATTACAGCAACCTAGAATAATTACAAATTAACTATTGAAATATAAAAGCAACAAAGTAATTTACCTTGATCATTAAATACGTATCATCTGGTGCTTCCGTAATAAATTTGTCAATTTCGCTTTTTGAAAGGACTTTTGACTTTTTAGGTTTGTAAGTATCACATTGTCGCTTTAAATATGCTTCAAGTTTTAAGTATTTGCTGATGTCTATTCCATTTCTTACTAGCAAGGTGCTTCTTAACATAGAGTAAAAACTCCACAAACTCGAAGACTTGTAGTTGTTGGATTTTTCAAAAAAGTAAGCGAGATAAACATCTTCAGTGTACTGTGTAGTCTTCTTACCATTTTCAGCTAAATTGAAAAATCTTTTGCACACAAAAGCAAATGTCTGCCACTTGTTTACAAAATTTCGTAGTTACGGTAGTTTGGAAAAATTATCAATCTTTGGCTACTTTGTTTAAATTAATACCAAGGAAATTTTTGTGTTGGTTTTTTCAGTTTTTGAGGGCAGCGCATAAAATTTTGTATGCATTACGAGCATAAATTGCATTTTGCTGCTCTTATCGTCTTAATGCCCTCGGCTAGCGCCTCTGGCATCAATATGACGATGCGAGCAGCAAAATGCAAAATTATGCTCTTAATGCATAAATAACTATTGTAAAATGAAAGCAAAACATTGTGTTTTTAGAATACAGTTTTTGCGCTCTGCGGCCGAGGTATAGTTTTTAGTTAGTTTTGTTCGACAAGGCAGATGTTTACGTGTTGATTCTGTGATTTAAGCTAAAATTTTGTGAAAATGGCGAGTTCATTTTCGACTAGTGAATACATAGATAGTGTGTTGGTGTGAGGTCAAGCGTCGGGGTGCTCCGCGAATCTAGAGAATTTCCGTGCTACTTCTTGTGGGGGTACATGAAGGACTTGGTATACTCACTCCCAACTGACACAATTGAAGTTTTAAGAAAACATCCACAAAAATTACTTGACGGCATCCGGCATCTCATTCATTTTAACTTCGCTTCGTGAGTTTGACCACGTGTTTATCTTTGTTTGTTTTTTTGGCATTTTTCGATTTGTATTACAAAATATTTTTTTTTTCAAGACTTATAAGAATGACAAATGGCAAAGAACCTGCTTCATTGTGAAACAGGCTTCGGCGTATATCGTTCTACGCAACTAGGCCACATCCCCTTTTTTTTAGGGTGGTATTTAACTGTTTACCAAATTTACCAAATTTATTCATACAAAAAAATACTTTCGTTTCCCAAAAATACTAAATGCTCACCAAAATCAAAACCATACATAATCCTAGAGCGATAACCAGATATTGACATCCTGCTAGTTTCTTATATTATTTGCTACTAAAAATAACTTTTGTTACCTAAAAATGCTATATGTTCACCAAATTGTATTCCATATTTAATTCTGAAATGATAACCAGATATTTAATTTTTGTTAGTGTCTTATCCGATTTTAACAAATGATACGTCAAACAAAATCGTTTTAGAAACACTATAGCCCGACATGCTATGATTTTTTTTTAATATTATATTTTTTGACAGACCGCAGCTAACTTTGTTTTTTTAAGTTGCACTGTATATTTTTTTATCTTTATTCTGATAGATGTTTATTTTCTGAATACATAAACATTAAAATAAAAAAATAAAAATTTGTTTTTAATAAAAAAAATAGAATTTCCAAAAATCAAGTAACCATAACTTTACTATAGCAAATGTTTGAAATTACTTCCATTCTCTAAGGCACATTCGACACCTTCCACTGACGCCCATTGCGGCGTTTAATAAAAATTCTGGTGGTATTTGTTCACATACTGCTACAATTCTTTTTATTAAATCATCTCTATTATTGGCCGGAGTCAAATAGACATTGTCTTGAATGTCCATAGCTGTCTTAGTCACTTTGCAAAATTAGAATCCATTTTTATTACTGTTTAATTTTAATGTGTCTGCTTAATTTAAAAAAAAATACATCGTTTTTTAATTTCTTGTTTGTTGTTTACATTTTCATATTTAAAATAAAAATCTCTATAAAACTGAGCAAAAAAAGTTAATAGTGCCATTTGAAAAAAAAAAGTTGACTATTATTTGTCAAAAACAGAACTGAAGAACAAATATTGGATCAGTTCAAATTGTAGCCCATTTAAAACGGTTTTGTTTGACATATCATTTATTAAAATCGGATAAAAAATAAGGAAGTTATAGCACCAAAGGTTTTTCATAATACAGCCGGTATTTATGCAGTAAAAAAAAAATACTAAATGTTTACTATATTTTATACTATATTCAATTTCAAATGGATACCCAGATTTAGACTTCTTATTAGCCTCTCATACAGAGTATCTTATAATTAAAGCATTCCGACTCCAAAGCGTTGCAGGGAGTATGCCGTGAAGCAAGTAAGAACTTGTTGAAAAAAGTTTTGAATAATTCTTAAGATGATATTATGTGATATAACTCTTCTAACTTTGTTCAATACAGCAACCGCATTCCTTACCTTATAATTTTCAGATCAAAGCGTTGCTGAGATATGTACAAAAATATGCCTAGGTTGATACCGGTTCGAATTATCCGTATCCAAGGTTACAAAACAATAATCTAGCCCAATTGCCGTCTCTTTTTGAACAAAAATTGCAAAAATTAAATATTTTTTACTCCGCGATAACGCTACTTTTCTAAGACAATTTTTTGCATCATTATTTTCTCACGATAAATAAAAATAAACGGCAAACATTCCTATGTATGTATTAGAAACGGCACGAAGTGCAGTTTTTAGTCTTATTCCGGAAAAGCCTCCAAGACAATATGAATCTGCTTATAAGGATTTCATGAATTGGTGTGGCTCTAAGAAATTAAAGAACGTGTCTGAAAGTGTGATACTGGCTTATTTGGAATATAAAGCTAAGAAATTGCGAAATTGTGACCTCTTCTTCAATCAAAAATTGCTGAACGTAAAAGTCTTTTTTGTTCTAGATTGTATAGTCCGGACAAAATAAATGTGAATCCTGATTTTATTAAGTCAAATTATTTAACAACATGTTCAAATCAAAATGTAAAGAAAACAATAATAAAGATTTATGATGGGAAACAGATGGATATCCACCACCAAAGTTGCAGGTAGAATTTCGAAAACTCGCTGTATTTATATACCCACCCCTTTTCGAGAACGACCTACCAATAAATCTTTATTATCGTTATCATGTTGTTAAATAATTTGACTTAATAAAGTCAGAATTCACATTTATTTTGTCCGGACTATAAATCCAGTGAACAAAAAAACAGTCACTTTGACAATCGATTTACGTCATGTAAATGTGAACATATTTTTATCAGTTTTCGAAAAAGTAGTTTTCTTTAGCAAGTGCTTAATATAAATGGATAGCGTGAATATTTATATTTGCAGTAAAGGCGCGTAACGTGAGCGTTCCACATTTGGTGAACATTTAGTAAAATAGGTAAGCATATAGCATTTACAATACAAGCAACAGTAAAACAATACGCAACATTCCTATTTTGGTGACGCTGTTCTCATTTTCCAAAGTGTCATTATTTGGTGTCCACTAGGAATTTTTCATGTTAATTTAATTTTTTGGAGGACAGCGCTAGGGGTGTATAATTTAATTTGGTGAACATTATATTAATACCCTTTTTTTTATTACTATATCTGTTGGTTGGCCCAAGTATAGTCTTGCTGAGCAATTTTATGTAACATGTTGTATAACTTTAAACACTGAAAAGATTATGGTGTGCCATCGTTTGTAGATGATTTTTGAGGGTTTTACTCATCCCATTTACAGTGTCCATTCGTAATAACAACTATCACTTGTTTCACGGTGCCGCTTTGTTCTTGTATTACGAGTTTAGGTTCTGAGCAACCGTTATTATTTATTGTTGTTTAGTTTCATCCCGACAAAAAAACCAAACAAAAGAAAGGGAACTCTTACTTTTTCTACACTCTTGCAGAGGTAGATAGACCAAATTTATTGTGTTATTATGTATTTTTCTTGTTGTCATGTAAAGTTGCACCGCTGAATATTTAATGTATCATGTGATCGGGTGTGATATCAATTAGCACTGTAGATGAAAACGAGAATGTATTTATTCATGTCTACATAAAATAAATACAGGCGTCCTCCCACCGATTTATGCATTTTTATTTCGAAGTTTGTCCACCCTGCAGGCCCGCCATTTGCATCCCGAGCTAGTCTGCCGCCATTTTGTACAAAACACACAACGTAGAGGTCCTTCTGCTTCGATGACGATCACTACATGGCCAATTTGTTCAATTTCGCGGGTTTAATTTGAATTTTCAAATATTTAAATTTTGGCGGAAGACTGGCGATATCCTGGTTATTACACCACAGAACACCGACGTATAAACAATACTCCGTCGCAGTCGTTATCGCCGAAGTTCAATTTCACTGATTACAGCACAGAACACTTATTCTACTCTACATTACATCGTTTACTGCAGCGACTGCGACTGCGCCGACTTGCTAAACCAACTCTTATGGCTCTTAGGCTAGGGCTACACTACAGACTTTTCATCGGCCGACAGTTTAGTTGGTTGCTTAATAAGTATGAGGACTTATGTGAGTGCGCACACTAAAGCGATTGTAGTCGGCCGACAGATTGATCGAAAACAGTTTAGTTTACCTGGTGGGCGCGGAAGCTACCCAATAGGACTAAATTATCGGCCGATTATTTAGTCTGTAGTGTGGCCCTAGCCTTAGTCTTATGTTAACGGCAAGAATGCATTTAGCGCATAGCCAAAGCACTGGCACAGCGCGTGATCAGAAATTGCGGCGGCCGCAGATATCAGGTTCAAACGTGCAAAATAATAGTTCTTTTCGATATAAGGACGCTGTCACATCATTTTTCAGGTCAGGTCAGGTGTAGTCGGCGTTTTAATTTTCAATATTTAAATCCGCGCTTGAGCAATTAGGGGTGGAGCGTGCTTTGGCTATGCGCTAGATGCATTCTCGCGCTAAACGGACACATTGAAATAGTAGAATGAAACTTTGCGACAGTGCCGATTACAGCGTTTTTACTGCGAGAACGTGTTTGATAAACCAGCTTTAAGAAGCGGCACTTTTGGCGGTCACTTTAATCTTCAGGCTAGATTCCAACGACCTTGAACCGCCAGCATTTAGTTTTTGCGGCAAATTGAAAACTTAAATGTACTAGTAAATACTATGTATTTTAGTTATTTTAATAACACGTAAAGAGTGGAGAACAAAATAATATGAGATAACTGCGGGTTTATTTTATTTATTCTTGAATGGTATATACATTTCTGAAGAACGGAAACTTTGGTGGTTCTTGTAATAGGTGTACCTAAATGTGCCTGTTTGCTTATTGCTAGTGTTTTAACAAATTATTAAGTATTAATTTTATTACAATAAAATAAATGAATACATGACTGATACAAACAAATAATAAAACTTAATCATTTCCTTCAATTGCAACTTCCATCACTGCTTGGACATAAAAAGGTCCCTCCTTAATGAATTTGTCCAATTTCTTGGTAGCCACGTGATCAAAAACTTCACTGTTGGCCAACAATTCCACAATACCGTACTTAGCCTCCTTACATTCTTTCATGGTTTCTACGTTTCTGTCGAGCAGAAATTCCAGCATTCCTAAAACGAATAAAATAAAATATTTTGTTCGAAGATTGCCTCCATCTCACCAGGAGTATCTCTGATAGCTTCTTGTCCCCACACCTGTCCAGCAATCGCCTTTAAAACGCCGAAACCGCCAAGTCTCAATTCAGAAAATGGATTTTTCGCATAATTCCAAATAAAATCCGTTGGATTGTCGTCGATGAGGCTGTACCACTTTTTAGTGATTGCCATTATTTGGTTGTTCGGTTCCTCGATTTGAAGCAAATTTTCCAAACAGTTTAGACTTCTAACTTTGGTCTCGCTTGGTACTGAGGGCAGCGATTTAGAAACGCTTTTAATTGCGTTTTCTATAGAGCAACCGGTCGAATCTAGGGTGATTTTACCATCATTGGAGAGACCTATGTGGCCAAGAGTCTCCACCGATACTCCAATAATTGTAAAGTCTCCACTGTCTAAATTATTGAATATTCTCTGGAACAGATTTGGGTATTTCGCTAGCATTTCCATGGGTTTCCAGTGCGCCATGTTACCAAAAAATTTCAATACACCTAAAATGATTTAATTCAAGTTTTTCATTAAACAAAACAAAAAGAAACAAAATTACCAGGTTCACACAATTGGATTGTTAAAATATCATCCCCTTCAAGCATTCCAGCTAATTTCTTTAAAGTATCATTTAATTCCAAGTAGTTGTAGCCATGTTTAGTTAAACCTAACTGTGATAACAACTCCAAGACATTCAATCTGAGCAAAACATCAATGTTATCTAACTCATTTAAAATCTGGGGTAGCAGTCCTGTCGATTTTAGAAGATTAAAATTAGATTCTGACTGTACACTAATTTCAATTAATAACTAAAAAACAATTAAACTGTATTCAAGTGTGAAGTTGCAGTTGACAATACTAACTTCGTACACTCTAAATCTGACAATCTCATTGACTTCCATGATCTCGTGCAGCGCTTTTAAAATGTCGGCACTGATCAACTGTTTAATTCCAACACTTGACAGTCCCACGATTTTGATAACCTCAGACGCTTGTTTTGCCACCCCCAGATCGTTGTCCCCCAAACAGCCAATAATATTGATCAAGAGCGACTCTCTCTTGCACAGGTCGACCAGAACGTCCTCGTTTTCTACATTGCGCTGGATCTCATTCAGGGCCATCAGTTTGACTCCTGGAAATGGGTGATTTAACGCTCTTTCTAAAAAAACTCCGTATTTATTAGTGCTTTCGCCCAAATTTAAATTCGTCATACAGAGTGCGAGGACGTCGCAAGCTAAATCGACCTGTTCGCTGAAAAAATTGTGAGGAATGTTTATGTTGACACAGCACTTTATAGGTTATGTTACCTGTTTGAGTCGTTCAAGCAGTCGAAAACCGCGGGTAGCTGGAGCGAAGTGGCTGTTCTTGTTATTTCTTCGCGAGGGATTGTCGTTAGAAAGTCTTTCATTTCTTGCAAGACCGGAATCCGGGTGTCTTCGTTGGAAAGTTTTGATAGTTGCTCTTCGCACCATTCACCGTACGACGCCATTTTTTGAATGTTTGAAAATTAAATTTTGTTTAGCAAGAATCAAGATAGCAAGTGTTGCCACCATTTGGGCCGAGTTGCTGCCAATAACAGGTGTGAAATGTTTCTAATGGAAATGACTAAGCGTTGAGTAAACAACCCAATTTGATTTGAACGAATGGAAACGTTTATTACGGCTATTTTATTACCCTAATGTGTCAAGAAAAGTGGAAAAATTTTCAGGTTTATTTGCATACTTTTCGGACTGGAAAAGTACAGAATTGTTGGCAAAAACATTTTAACCAAGTATCCAAGTAACTTAATTAAAATGTGCAAAATACCTGTGTTTTTTTTCTCGTTTTTTACCTAATCATCTCCTTTTGAAATGAAATGGCCCTTTAAAGCTATTCAAAGAATTAAAATAATCTTATAGTGTCAGTTAGGTAAATACGCATCATGTCTAATGATGCAGGTAAACACCGTACAGGTTGGATTGAGCATTGCTAAATCGCATTATGTTGGTTAGCTGCATGTCACTATTTACAAAACATAATTACAGAGCCAAAAAATTAAATTATTTGACCTTGAGAGGAAAATCCAACGTGAATGGACTTTAAGTGCATTTGGTCACAGGAACCGGAACTCTTTGGTCTATTGTTGAAAACAAATTCCCGATGAGTACACACTTTGTGCAAAGATAAACCGATTAGCGATCTGCCGTTATAGAAAGATGTGATTGGCCAACAGCCGTGGATTTCAATATTATATCCTAACACGGGGCGTGGAATTGATATCATTCTTTCATTGAATATTCAACAAGAATGCATTCATTCTTTAATAGTCGTGGAGAAATGTAGTTCCTTTCACACTTTATTTCATGTTTTATATTAATTTAAACAGCTAAGTTAAGATTTCAACCAATGGTAGGTCATAGTTTATACAAACGAATGTTTCATTAAATTAGTGGATCAAGAAAAATGGAAAATTTTTCTTACGTCATCCATGTAAAATTTTTCAGGTTTATTCGATTTGTTTAAAAGTTATGGAACTATATAGTATTGATTTTTCTACAGAGCTAAAATTTCAATTTATAAATAAGTATAAAGAAAAATCTGTGTTTCGTCAACTTGATTAATGATAATTGATAACATCCGTGACGTCACTTACAGGAGTGTTATTTTATCTTGTACAATATATTACTTACAATTAGTTTCAATAATAAAAAAGTGTTATTGGACAACATTTACGAAAAAATAAGTATGTGTCAGTATTTTCCTAAATTCTCCTGCAACAAAAAAAACTAGGCAAATTAACTAAATGAGTTTGTACAGTTATTATTATACAAATTTAAAAAAAATATTAAAGAAAATGAAAGTAATTTTTACAGTTTTTGTGTATTTATTTTGTCATATTCTTGGTGTCTATTCCTGCCTGTTTAGTAGGTACAATTGCGGCCACGGTCAAGGAATTTTGGCTGTCACTTTCATGTCAATTAAAAAAAAAATGGATGTAGTCCATGCTTTATTGTCATTATGACTTTGGGAATTGACATCCAAAAATTTGTCAATGTCACTCAAATTCATTCAAATAGTTGCGAACATGCTACCAATACCCTATTTCAATAAAGCGCAGATAATATCCCTGTTCCAAGATTGCACGAAATGAGGAAGCGCGTTTCCTTGTAAGTCATCCAGCATCAAAATGACAAGTCTTGTAATAGCAGAAACTGAGGTTACGAATACTTAAGGGAAGGGCCATTTCAACTCAATGGAATGACAAGGGACGGCCAAAATTCCGTGACCGTAATTGTACCTACTTACTGTCGCACTTTCTACTAATAGAAAATGTCAATTCTTGCTGACAAAAAATATTCTTAATTACGAAATGTATGTTATTGTGATAAAAAATCATCAGAATGTGACATTTTGGAAAATATTGTTTTCGTTTTACATATCTACGTGTACTTTGTCAATCATGTGATTTATTTGTTTTTTATAAATACAAAAAGTTTCATTATTATCATGATGCAACAAAATATGTACGTACAGTCAATGGACAAATAAAACTGGGACAAAAATGACAATCACATACCTAAGTCAGAATTTACAAATTTCCATCGTTTAATTACGGCTTTATCACACATAGGTTAACTTTGGTATGACATATTATATAGATACTGTCAAATATATTGACAATTCAATAGTCTGATTTACATAGATTAAATTTTAAGTGTCCCAGTTTTATTTGTCCATCGACCTTACCTACCTTTAAAAAAGAATACGTCATCATATAGATAAACTAAACAACATCATTGAAAATAATCATTATTTAAGCCAGTCTGTAAATAACGAAATGATTGCTAAATATCGAGGGATCAAATTAATTTGTAATCGAGTCATCCATCCGGAATCGTATCTCGTTACTTGAACTCGACGCGCCAAAAAACAGCGTGAAACACAAACTAGCCCTTGACAGTTGACATTTCATGTAATATGTGTATTCTCCCTCCACGTGTAATCTATTGCAACGGTGGTTAAAGTTACAATGAATTTAATTGTAGGTATACCCAGGATCAGGATCTGACGAAAAATTGAAATTAGATGTGGAGGCTACAATTTTTTCGGATCTACTTAAAAACTACATTATCAAAAATCAAAATTAATTTTAAAAAAGTTTTTAAAATGACGTAACTTTAGATATCACAATTAAGCATACGAATCGCAAAATACCTACGAATTCAAATCGATGGATGACTCGATTACAAATTAATTTGATCGCTTGATAATTATTTATTACTAGCTTTTACCCGCGGCTTCGCCCGCAAATTTCAGAATATTTTAAAATTATGTTTCTACTTTCATGTATTGCGATAAACGCAGTAATTTCAATATGAAGTTTGTCTTTTTACGAAGAATAATTAAAACTTTACTGTAGACTACTTTTTTCTTCGACTATACAGGTTGATTTACGAGGAATAATGAGCCCGGCGGAATAGAAAATGCAACCCACAATACAAAAAGCCGGACATCGAAGCGATAAATGTCCGGGTTTTTCTCCTGATGAATTGCGGGTTGCATTTTCTATTCCATCGGGCTCATTATTCCTCGTAAATCACCCTGTATAAACAAAAAGATCAATACGATAAGAAACTAACACTATATACGCCAACATAACACTTTTATTTTCAGTTGTAACCTTATTTAGATCTTCCTATTGTTTGATTGTCTCGTTTGATTTCAGATACCTGCCTTTTAATTTTTCCGGTATTAAGCTATTTGAAGCTTGTTCTGCTTCATTTAAGACATCTTCCGGTAAAACACAATCATTCAAACATATTTTGCGAAATTGCTACTTTTATAAACAACCAAATGTAACGATGACACCTGAACAAAAGCGCAAACGCGATTTCCAACTCGAAAAAACTTTTTTTGTACTTAACAGGCTTAAAAATGATAATAGGGGTTGCTTTTTGTGGGTGTCAAGCGGCGAAGGTGACGATATACTCAGAGGATGAAATAAGGGTGAAGCGGCGAAGGTGAGGGTATTTCCAACTCGAAAAAACTGTCTTTTTTTCTTAACAGGGTTGAAAATGGTAGTAGGGGTTGGTTTTTGTAAAATTAAAGTAGACAGTAATTTTCTCCTTGTTTTGAAGATCAAGTGTACAAAATTTCATCAAGATCGGAGTAAAACTGTAGATTTGCATTCAAAATATACAAACATACATTCAGTTTTATATATATAGATTTGTACATGTGTCTTATTGGAAATCGAAGAAAAGGAAGAAAAGTTTAAACACTAGACCGAAGGTCGAGAAATATGTAGATGTTTAATAGTGGTAGTAGTAGTAATAATACTAATAGTAATAGTAGTCTGTTGACGTAGTAGTAAGTGCAAAGATGCCTATGAAAAGTAATTCGTCCAAGAAGAAAAAGGAGTGTGACAGCAATAAGTGAAGATGTCTTGCTGGCATATTTTTCAGTCTTTGTTTATTGTTAAATTAAATATCCAAAGCGTAA
This sequence comes from Tenebrio molitor, assembly GCF_963966145.1. Taxonomy (NCBI): domain Eukaryota; kingdom Metazoa; phylum Arthropoda; class Insecta; order Coleoptera; family Tenebrionidae; genus Tenebrio; species Tenebrio molitor. Next base: position 20,338,873 of record NC_091053.1, on the reverse strand, counting down.
AATAAATTCTAATTCTAGCAACTTCGATTTGCCTTTTAAAATTTTAATAGTAAATTCTTACATTAAAAAAATTTACGAAAGTAATTTTTGTTTTCAAAACTATTCCATTAAATCAGATGGTGATAAATATTTCCTCAATGGCTGCGACAGTCTCTGAGGCAAATGTCCGAAACATTTTTACCCTGCTCAAAATTGGAGCTATTTTGATGACTAATAAATACATAAATGTGTATAATATAAATACCTAACTCATTTTCCGATAATATTGTTTGTTTTCATCACAACTTACAAGTTGCGCCTTATCATGATACAACAAACGGATAAAAAACGAAACCGATTGTTAAAACATGCATTTTGATTTTAATCGAGTAGAAGTCAGGTCTTGTGATTGTGCAAATATGACTGGAAAATTATCTGAAGATCCAGAGGTAAGTAATTAATGAATTAAAAATTTGTCACTTACACGTTTGTGTTTAGATTCCAATAATCAAACATAAGAAATCAAGCATTTTAAAGTTGGCTCAAACATTGTTCGTTGCTGTTCAACGAAACAACATACAGCTGATCACTCAACTAGTATCGGACAACAAAGCTTTGTTAAAGCACGAATACCCTCAATATAACCATCAGAATATATTGATACTAGCCTGCAATGACCAATATTTAATGGGTGATGTTGCCAAAAACACTATAGAAACATTAGTGAACCTTGGGGCAAAATGTAACGAACCGAGCAGAAATGACTACTGGGAGGCCATCCACTACACTGCTCTGAACGCTAACAAAGAAAAAATGGAGGCAGTAATCCAGTACTTGAGACTGGAACAAGTCAACTCTTTGGTCTATTGTTCAAAACAAATTCCTGATAAGTACTCATTTTGTCCAAACAAAAAACAACGCGAGACTTATTGCAACAATGCTTTGAATATTTTGCTCAAATATGGCAATCGAGACAGACAGTTGCATGAATGTTGCGAGCTGTTAATTGCAAGTGGAATTAATGTCAACCAAGAGGATTCCAGTGGAGTGTGTCCATCAGATTTAATCTGGAGAATGCGCGACAATCGTCTTAACGACATTCTACAGTTGTCAGCGGAGATGGCAAGTCCCGTAAGCAACAGCTTTAGACTAATCAGACTGAACAGTGTTAAGAAATTCATGTCTTTGAATATAACCCAAGAGGAGATTAATGGTGTAGACGGGAGTGACGAGACCACATCTAGTTGCACTCTATTGCAATTGTGTTGCGCAAAAGGATTGACTTCTTGTGTTGACGTTCTTCTAGAATGGGGAGCTAACCCCAACAAAGTTATCTCGAAAAATTCCAACTCTCCTGTCATAATTGCCATCGCAGAAAATCACGAGAAGATTGTCAAGATGTTGCTGAAGAGAAGCAATTTGGAGTTACCACAAGATATATTGGTTAAACTCCAAATTATGTACAAGACTGTAAAACACTTGACCACAGTTGACAAATACATGAAGATGGTTTTGAAACACTTGCGCCGTTGCAGTAAAGACGTCGTCCAAGATTACCTGTCATTCAAAGATGAATTAAAGTGCACTGCTCTTCATTACGCAATACGATTCAGATGTCCTGACAATGCATTTGCACTACTGTCTATGGGTGCTTCTCTTATAGAGAAAGACAGGTTTGGCAACACTCCTCTCGACTCTATTGAACCTCACCTGTTAGAAAAATTTTTCGACAGCTGTATCGACGCTTCGCAAGACGACAAAATTGTTTCTGTGACGGAAAACGGGTTCGACCAAGAGTTTGCGGTCGAGATTAATTACGAATCTTTAACGTCGAGACGTGGACGAGACGTGCGAGAATCACAATTTTTGATCCACATGGTCAAGCAATCGTGCTTGAACCGTCTGTTGAACCATCCTGTCGTATCGAGCTATCTTCAGTTGAAATGGGACAAATTAAAATGGCCCGTTTACATAAACTTGTTCCTTTATACCGTTGCTTACTTGTCGCTGCTCATTTATGGATTTGCATTCAACGAAACGTCTTACATCTTTATGTTTCTCTTGGTGGGGTTTGTTCTGTTGGTGTTGAGGGAATCCATCCAGATCTTGGTTTTCAGGTTAGATTACGTAAAACGCGTGGATAATTTGATCAATTTGTTGCTGATTGGAGGACTGACCTATATTATAGCTGCTGGATGGTTGAAATCTTTACACGGCAAGAATTTACTAGTTGCCTACTCCGTTGTGTTCCTCACTTCGACTTTAGGAATTTTTCTGCAGTTGAGCAACATCTCGTTCTTCACAATTAAAGTCATAATCTTCAAACAAATCACCATCAACTTCTTTCAGTACATGTTGTTTTACATGTTTCCTGTTTTAGCTTTCTTCTTCTGCTTCTACATGTTGAGCGAGCATAAAGAAAATATCTTCTTCAACAGACTCTACGAAATTGTGACCATGTTCTCTGGAAACTTCGAAGGAGACTATCCTGACGAATTTAATCAAAATCCAATCTTCAGTCACCTCATTTTCATTCTCTTTGTTATTTTAATCTCGATCATCTTGCACAATCTCCTCATCGGTCTGGCCGTGAGCGACCTCCAAGACATTCAAAAACAAGCTGAGTTCATCGAGATGAAACACCGCTCCACATATATCACAAATGTCGAGAACATTATCTTCTATCAGTACCACAAGTCTAGTAAGCTCAGACCTTTGTTCCGTAGACTGTTAAATTTCTTTGCCGTGTTTGACGAGCGCCACTTTTTGACAATTAGGTCCCAAAGTCCAGACTGCGTTTACCTGGAAAGGAATCTCGGACACAGTAAAAGAGTTTGCGACCAAAATTTCATCACACATTTGCAAAATATTCTCAAAAACTTGTCACTAAAAGACAACGAAATCGAAGATCCCTACAGCTTGAAGAGTTTACATGACAAGATTCAGAAATTGAAGAATTCGATAGACGAAAGTTTTAACGTTCCAGAGAAGGAGACACCCAGGCGATCATCGTAATGGTAGAAAATTAAAAAACCAGTGTTGTTATTTAGATGTAACATTTCATTCAGACTGTCGTTAATATTTTTTTTTGCTGTTTCATATTACTTATTATGATTTTTCAACATAACGATTTCTTACTTCAGAAGTATTGTTATTTGATTTGTATGTATTTATTAAAAATAAACAAAGATACATTTTTGAAAGTTTTTTAATGAATTGATCTAATCGCCGCATCCACGTTATATTGTATCGAAGATAGATACGGGGTTTTTTCGTTTTTGTGATAAATTCAGAATTTCCACGTAAATATCAAGAGATATGAGGTTTTACAACTGACGCTATAATTTATCCTATCAAGACGATGCTCTTAATCTCTGAATTACTTTCCAGACTTATCTACTGAAGTGACAACAACCTTTCCGTCCAAGATTTTTATGTTCCATTTTTATGTTCATCTGATATTTTTGGTCTCTGTAGTTTTCTTGCATATTCAAATCTTTCAGTTTTTTGCAACCATCAACCTAAATCTTTACGTCTCTAATCTGAATCATTATTCAGTGTAGAGAATGAAAAGTAAATGCATTATTTCATAAAGTGAAATTTCTTTCACACATCAAAAGAAATTAGTCCCTAAGATTGTCATTACGAGTAGACTCCTATTTTAAATCATTTTTTTAAACGACTAAGATTACAATAATCTCTTATATTTTTTATTGATATTTTGCGATGAGATTATTTTGTTATTTCGTCAGAATTATCAGCGTTTAATCACGATAAGAAGTCAACTTAATTCTAAAACTTATACTTTGACTTAATCGAGTGGTTGGTTAGTTTTTAATGATAATTTGTACAGTTATGACTGCTAAAATTTCTGGGGATCCAGAGGTAAATAATTTATATAATAAATTAATAGTTTATCGACAATGTGTATTGTGTCTAGGATCCACTGATTATTAAGCAAAACTACTCAAACATCTTAGACTTGGCTGAATCCCTACTAATAGCTGTTCAGCGAAACAACATAACGCAGATAAGAGAACTGGTATCAGAAACCAGTGATTTGTTGAATTACGAATACCCTCCATATGATTACCAAAATATACTTATAATAGCTTGCAATGACCAACATTCTATGGGTGACGTTACAAAAGAAACTATAGAGGCACTAGTAGAGCTCGGAGCAAAATGTAATGAACCGAGTAGAACCGACCACTGGGAAGCCATCCACTACACTGCTTTAAACGCAAACAAAGAAAAAATGAATGCGGTGATCAAGTATTTGTCACCACAAGAAATCAACTCTTTGGTCTACTGTTCCAAACAAATCCCCCAAAAGTACACTTTCTGTCCCAACGAAAAACAAAGGAAGACCTACTGCAACAACGCCTTGAACATTTTGCTGAAATACGGCAATCAAAGTAAAGACTTTCACGAATGCTGCGAGTTGTTAATTCGAAACGGAATCAATGCCAAACAAGAGGATTCCAGTGGAGTGTCTCCATCTGATCTAATTTGGAAGATGCACGACGACCGTCTTAACCACGTATTGAAATTGTCAACGGATTCCAGTCCTGTACGCAACAGTTTTAAACAAATCAGGCTGAACAGCGTTCAAAAGTTTATGTCTTTGGAGTTGAAACAGGAAGACCTCAACGGTGTAGACGGAAGCGATGAGAGCACGTCCAGTTGCACTCTATTGCAACTGTGTTGCGCAAAAGGGTTGACTTCGTGCGTTGAATTTATTTTGATAAGGGGAGCCAATCCTAACAAAGTCATCCAGAAGAATCCCACTTGTCCTGTGATGATTGCCATATCCGAGGACCAGGAGAAAATTGTGAAACTGTTTTTGAAAAGGAACGACCTGAAGTTGCCGAAAGACATCTTGCTTAACCTCCAAACCATGTACAAAAATGTGAAAGATTTTGCCACGGCTGATAAGTACATGAAAATGGTTTTGAAGTACTTGAATCGTTGCAGCAGAGACACTGTCCAAGAGTATCTTTCGGCGAAAGATGAATTACAGTGTTCAGCTCTGCATTACGCGACTCAGTACAGATGTCCTGACAATGCCTTTGCGCTGCTCTCTATGGGGGCTTCTCTTATCGAAAAGGACGTATTTGGAAACACACCCTTAGATTCCATTGAATCTCATCTCTTGGAAAAACATTTTGACAACTGCATCGAAGTTTCATCAAGCGACAAAATTATGTCTGGATCCGAAGAGCAAAATGACGGGAAGTTTTCTGTCAAGATCAACTACGAATCCTTGATACCAAAGAGTTGGAAAGATGCGAGAGAATCAGAATTTCTGAAGCATATGGTCAAGCGAAGCAGTTTGAACCATCTGTTGAACCATCCCATAGTAGCAAGTTACCTCATACTAAAGTGGGAAAAATTGAAGTGGCCTCTCTACATAAACTTATTTCTATACATTGTCGCTTATTTGTCGCTTCTCATCTGCGGCTTTGCCTCTATCGAAACGTCGTATATATTCAACGTGTTCCTCTTGATTGCATTTGTTCTCTTCGTGTTACGAGAATTCATGCAAATCTTGATTTTGAAGTCAGATTACGTAAAACGCGTCGAAAGTTTCATCAATCTTTTCCTGATTGCAGGACTGATTTATATTATAGCCGCCGGTTGGGTCAAATTTTTACACAACCAAAATTTATTAGTTGCCTATTCTGTGGTGTTCCTCACTTCCACTTTAGGAATTTTTTCACTGTTGGGCAACCTTTCCGTCTTCACAATCAAAGTGATAATCCTCCAGGAAATCACCATAAACTTCTTCCAGTACATGTTGTTCTACATGTTTCCTGTTTTAGCTTTCTTCTTCTGCTTCTACATGTTGAGCGAGAACAAATACCACATCTTTTTTAGGATGCTCTACGAAACTGTGACCATGTTTGCTGGAGACTTTAATGCCAAGTTTCCCGACCAGTTCACCACCAATCCAATCTTCAGTCACCTCACCTTCATTCTCTTTATCATTTTAATTGGAATCATCTTGCACAACCTTCTCATCGGTCTGGCTGTCAGCGATCTCCAGAACATTCAGCAACAAGCTGAGTTCATCGCCATGAAGCAACGCTCCAAGTATATTACGAGTGTAGAGAAAATCGTGTTTAAAAAGTACCAAAAGTCCCATCATTTTAAACGCACCATCGGTGGATTTTTAAAATTTTTTGTGGTGTTTGAGAGTCAGCGCTTTTTGACTGTGCACTCCGAGAGTTCAAATTGTGTCTATTTAAAAAAGAATGATGAATACAGAAAAAAAATTCGCGATAAAAACTTGATCGACAATTTGAAACGTATCTTCAAGAATATGTCTCTCAGACACCAAGAAATGGAAGATCCGTATAGTTTGAAGAGCTTACATGAGAAGCTTCAGAAAATGGAGAGGTTGATGCTAGAAGGTTTTAAGATACCCGAGAAGAAAGAGCAAAATAAATCGTCTTAATGATTTTGCGTAAATGTCGTTACTTATAATGAAAATATGTAGCAGTGAAGATAAATTGTACTTATATTTTTGTTTTATTATTTCTCCTTTCATATCAAGAACAACTTTACAATGTTATCGATAATAATCATAATAGCAACTGACGACCCTTTGACGAGTTCTTGTGATATCTGCAAGCTTCTTCAATATTTGTTATGAAAAGTAAACACAAGATAATTCTGTATCCACAGGAAAAAAATTGTAAAAAGACGTGTTTTCATATATGTAATACGAGCAAGATCGCGTTCAGTATTTATCGTTTGTTGGTAGGTGATGCAACCATGGAAGTCAAAAAGCTGAACACTTCTGAGGTAAGAAGTGACATTTTAAACAAGTCAACATTGCAATCGTTCCCTGTATTTTTAGACCATCAAAATCGATGACGACGATATATCATCGTTCAATGCGCCAGGGTTTTTGAAAGCTGTTCAACGCAACGATATACCAGGTATTAAAAAATATCTCAAGGACGATCCCCACTTATTAGAATACCAATATACATCATATGACAACGAGAAGATATTTACAATAGCCTCCAATGACCGATATTCTATGGACAAAGTAGAAGGAGATACTTTAGAGATTTTGATTAGAAATATGCAATCCGCAAAATACACCGAACCGTCTCAAAATGACAAGTGGGAACCCATCCATTATACCGCCTTAAATGGCAACTTTGAAAAAATGGAAGCAATAGTGAAGAATCTAGAATGCAAGAACGTTAATTCGCTGGTGTATTGTTGCAAGGAGATTGTCCAGAAGTATCAAACAAACTCGGATAACGATCAATTGGAAAGTTATTCGAACAACGCTTTGCATATCTTGTTGAAATATGCAACGCGCAACGATGGATTTTACAAGTGTTGTAATTTGCTTATTAACAAAGGGATCAATATGAACCAAGCAGATTCGAATGGAACAACTCCATTGGATTTGATAGATTTGATGAAGGAAGGCGAAAAGAACCGATTGCAAAATTGTGCCAAAAAGGGAGAAAACGGGACAGATCTTGTCAAGTTGTTGGCGAAGGTTGAAAGTAAAGAAAAGGCCAACGGCTACGACGGCAGTGAAGACAGTGTGTCCAGTTGCACACTGCTGCAACTGTGTTGTGCGAAAGGATTGACGGCGGAAGTAGAACAACTAATAAAAAAAGGCGCAAACCGCGAAAAAACCTGCACAAAAAATCCCAAACTCCCCATAATGATCGCTATCGAAGCAGACAACGAAGATATTGTTGCACTGCTTTTAACGGAAATCGGTGATGCCGTTTGGGAAATGCCAAATGACATTCTTCTCAAGGTGCAGAAGACCGCAAACAGTACGATTTCTGAAAAATATCTGAAAATCGTTCTTAGGCACTTGTCTCGGAAAGGCGAGACCAAATACCGACAGTATTTACAAGAAACAGATGACGAGAAGCGAACTGTTCTTCACTACACAGTTCTCGAAGATTACCACGAAGTCACACAAATGCTCCTCGACATGGGGGCGTCGCTCATCGAGAAGGACGTCTACGGCAGCAGTCCTCTCTATTCAATCGACCCAGAAGCTCTGGAGAAAATTTTTGACAAGTTTATTCGCATCGATGACAAAAGTGGGAAAAACAATGTCTTCGTGCACAAGTCTGCTGGCGGTAAGCACAACTTTTCCGTCGAGCTTAACTACACATGTTTTGTCTCGAAACAAAAAGATAACTTGCAAGAGTCAGAGTTTCTCCATCATATGATCAAGGTGGCGAGGCTCAATCACTTGTTGAAACACCCCTTCGTTTCGATTTTTCTAGCGCTCAAGTGGCAGAAATGCAAGTGGCCAGTTTACATCAACTTGTTTGTTTACTTTATTGCTTATTTGTCGCTCCTCTTCTTTGGATACGTTTTCGTTAGTGAGTTGAACGTATCCATTTTTTTCCTTTTAGTGGTACTTTTGCTCTTGTTGTTCCGTGAATTTGCCCAGATTGTCGTATATAAATGGGACTATTTTAAACGAGTGGAGGCCCTCGTCGACTTTTCTCTTATTGTAGGAATTCTTTACATTATTGCCGCCGACTGCTACCCATATTTGAAAAACCGAAACCTCTTGGTGGCCTATTCAGGTGTTTTCCTTACCTCAACTCTGGGAATTTTTCTCCAACTGGCTAATTTCTCCTTCTTCACCATCAAAGTTATAATATTGCAACAAATAGCGATCAGTTTCTTTCAATACATGGCTTTCTATGTGTTTCCTCTTGTGGCGTTTTTCTTCTGCTTCTACATGTTGAGCGACCAAAAAGACGATATATTCTTCCTGACGGCCTATGACACCATCACCATGTACGCTGGCGAGCTCACTGCAGGCTACCCGAAAAAACAATTTTTATCCAACCCTATCTTCGGTCATCTTATTTTCCTTCTGTTTGTCGTTTTGATCGGCATCATCTTGCACAATCTTTTAATCGGTTTGGCCGTCAGTGATTTACAAGAAATACAAAAACAGGCCGAGTTTATCGACAAGAAGGAGCGGTCGAAGTATATTGCGAACATTGAACAAATTATCGTTAACAGGGTTAACAGCTCGAAAATATTTAAATCGACGTTGGAAAAATTGCTGGCGTATTTCGATATTTTTGGAAAAAAATGCAAACTGAAAATTCAACATGACGGTGATCATTGCTTCTTAATCAAAAATAAATGTAAAATTTCCATCCCTGATAGCATCTACAAATATTTGCAAGAATGGTTGAAGACTCAGGCTCACAAAACCAAAGAAGATCCCTATACGGGGAGACAATTGTATGAAAAACTTCAGGAGCTGGAAAGGTTGATCGCTAGCCAAGACAAGAAATTTCGGTTGACTACAATAACCTGAAAAATACAATTATTTCACAGATTACAGCTTCTTCATCTTGTTTTACTTCTTTTTATTATCTGTCTACGCAAATAGAATGTTGAAATATAACAATATAAATTATTAAAATATATTTTTTTTTACTACTAGTCTCAGAACGCGTCATTATTGACTCTCAAACCAACCCCAGAAGTAGAATTTCTCTCCCTAGGCAGAATATAGCCTAAGGGAGCCCGTTTCGGCTCAGGGACGCGAGGGTCGCGGGTTCGATTCCGACCCAGGGCGAAATTAAAAAAAAAAAGGCTATATTCTGTCTCGTGATTCGGAAGTCACGTTAAGCCATTGGTCCCGGTCTATTGAGTTGGTCATCATGCCACTCATAGATTTGTAAACCAGTCCCAGACTGTGTAAAAATTTTTTTTTTATTATTTTCATTATTAACCAAGGTCAATAATGAACAGCCGTCACTTAGCAACGAAAGATTTTTGTTGATTTCATTGGTTAACGTAGACGATTTTCATAGCAACCGTTGAAAAATGAGAACTCGGATCATCGTATCAGACAAAATAATTTGATTAAACTTAATAATTATTATCAGAAAGGGTTTTAACGTATCTAGTAGTGAAAAAAATAGTATATAAACCACGGTGAAGAAGTCCCATATAGCCTTCGCGCCTTAGAACCCTCGGCACGCCTCGGGCTCTAATCTTGGCGTTTTGGCTATAATCATGAACTTCTTCACCTTGGTGTATAATACAACGTGTAACAGAAATAAGTACATTAATTTTAACCGGTAACAGAACTCGTCATGATGAACAATTTTTCTATGTACCACTTTTTCGAAATCGCCATTTTTTTTTAACGTTTTCCCCCCCCCATAAATTAACGAGCCGTTCAGCCGCGTACGTAAAGTATTTTTAAATTCGTAAGGAATTTTGGCTTAAGTCATAAATAAACCGAACAAAGACCCTACTTAAAGAAATTTATTGTGATATTGTACCTGTCAATCACTAGGCGGTCCCGGAGAAAAAAATTACCTGAGGTAGTAGGTACTCAAAATATTTGTCTGAGACCGTCTAGTGATTGACAGGTACAATATGACAATAAACTTCTTGAACTTTGTTGGGTTTATTTAGGGCTTAAGTCAGAATTCCTTAGGAAGTTACAAGCACTATAAACCTTCTAAGCACAGCGACCAGGTAGCGTGGTCTCCAGTGGCGGGTAGCGAAATTCGTGAAAAATTTTAAACAATTTTAACTCATTAACAAGAACGTTTACAAAAAAATTTTATTTAGAAAAGTTGTTGTTCTTGATGAGTTTTATTACCAGTTAAAATTAATGTACTTATCTCTGTTACACGTTGTATACTATTTGCATATCGTAATGAAAGTGGCACTTTTTTACACGCAAAATCGTAGTGAAAGTAGTAGGTACTTTTTTGTATCATTTTATTCCATCTCCTTGGAGATTATTGTCAAAGCATAGGTACCTATTTTTTTTTGTTGTAAAATTTTTCATAAATCCTTTTAGAACAAATTTCTCTATTTTTCTCAATATGCAAAAGATAGTGTGTACAACACGTTATGAAAGTCTCTTTTTTTCACTTATTTGCTTGATTAACTCGGGCTACGCACTCGTTAATCAATCTGCAAATTCGTCAAAAAAAGGATGACTTTCATAACTAGTTGTACAAATAACTATTTGAATTGTTTTATTTTTTCATACTCTTTTTTTTTCACTCTTTTCAATGTTTGGTTTTTATCAATCACTACTTTTTTTTATTTGCATGTTATAGAGGATGTGTTAAAAATTGCGCATAATATTTACATCACATGATTCTATGATGAAATAGAAGCAAAAAACTCTAATACCAATGTACTATTAACTCTCCGCTCATGGAGTTATTAACAGTATTAACAGTCAAACTTGGAAATTTGCTTCGATTGTAATGGAAAAATTCATTTAAATAGCATCAATAACACATAACTCGACAAGTAAAATAAATATTTCAGCACTAATTTTACCATTTTGTTTATTGATTCGCATATTTGTAATTTCATTGGGTGATTCAAAATTATTGTGGATAAGTATGGCAACTGTGTGGGTAGGATAGAGTTGACATTTCTTTGACAGTTCATAGTCGCGCAATTTTTAAAATTGTGAAGTCAATGTGCAATGATATAAAAAAATCAAATGCACGCTTATGAAATGTCATACAAATGTCAACTCTACTCCACCCACACAGTAGCCACATAAATTTTCGTACATAGTTGCCGTACTTATCCACAATCATTTTGAATCACCTAATATAATGACTTTTCGAACTTGAGTCAAGTCAGAAAGTAACAAGGATTGTCATTAATGTCATTTTTGATAATAATAATAATTTGAAAAATATTCGTCTAAGGCCAAATTCAAATTAGAATTTTTTGTTTGTTATTCAACGTAGATTCGCATGACATAAATATTATGCGCCATTTCTAATACACCCTGTATATTATTAATTAATCTCAAACTTTTTGCAGTACATTGGGTCGTTATTCGGAGCACTTAATCGTAAATGTCAAAAAATCTCTGGATTCGATTTATTTTGGTTTATGTAATTAAAATAATACACAATTTATAATTTTCGGCAAGATTTTTATAAAAAATAGTAATTTCACAAAGAATTTTTTCAGTAGCTTTCTAAAATTGAAAACATTTAAAATGACGCTTATACTTATATGATAATTAATTTTGCACAATGTACGTACAACAAATCATAATCAGTAGCTAGTGATTCATTACATTTTTTTGGTTTTAACTGAGAAATTATTTATTTAACTCCCACTGGTGCTACTATAAAAAACTAGTCGTCATTCCTTCAGAATCAAATAAATCAAGTGTAGTGAAGAACAGCTGTTACTGTTAACATGATGCAAGATTTAAAAACTTTCTTACTTGTCCCAAGTGATTATAAATTTTTGTGATTTGTTTTGTTAGGAAATCAAGAAAAAACATTTTGACTTGATTTTGACAATGATTAAGCTCAGCGATTACTCACGGATGCCAACCCACTAAATGCTTCGCTCACTTCTAATCACTTGGTAAGTAGTTATAAAAGATTGTGACTATTTTTGATAGATTGATACTACTGTTACTTTGGCGAAGCTGATGTTTAAATCTCTTAATTTTTTGTGGCGTGCAAAAAATGTTATTTTGACATTTAATGTTAATTAATTATTTTCACTTTTTTAGGAGAATTCCGTATTGTTTGCACAAGGTGGACATTATTTCAAACTTTTACATGTTTGGTAACATAAGCAGCTTCTTTTTTCAATTACCTAATTCAAAGATTGCACGTATTTCACGTCCCCTTACTAAGCGCGTACGCCTCTGTCTATTGTCAAACACGAACTTGTCAATTGTCATCAGGACGACCAACATTTGCATTGCTAACATAAAAAAACGTCTTTATAGTCACTTGGTGCATAGTCTTAGATCACTATGTAGATATTTGTATTTACACGATAAATAATAATTTAAAAATACAAAACACTAACATTAATAAAGAACTTATAAACTAATGTCTTCACAGTCATTTAAAAATACCTAAAGTTTAGTAGTGTCACTTTTTCGTTCCTACAACTTTCGTCATTATTCTCAACATGGAGACAACAGGTGCCTCGAAAGCCAAAGACACGAAAAACGAGAGACTGTACGAAGCCACGACTTGTCCCAAAAATATAATGATCATCACCAAGCTACCCAAATGGAGGGGACTGTCCATGCTCATGGCCATTGTTCTAATCACGACAGGATGCAGCAAATACGCGCAGTAGGTGATGCGACTGAAGGGATAGAGGATCGTCGACGACAGAATCGTGTTGGCGAAACCTGAGAGCAGAAATAAATGAAAGAAAATGACGATCGACCGTGACTTACCGCCGTAACCAGTGGAGCAAGCTACGACGATCCACGCCAGAGCTAGAGCCCAGGCCGAGTGACTTAGGGCACTGTAAGCAGCGCCAGTTGCTGGTGAAAGATTGACGTCGTACAAGCCGTAGACTAGCGACAACAGAGAAGCAATGGCGGCCGTCCATCCTGCAATCACTGTCAACTGAAAATACCTCATTTTGAGAGTGTCCAGTCTGAAACAATACTACTACACACTTTGGACATCGTCAGCTGACAATTTTTCTTGAAAAGGAACCACCCCACGCACATTCCAATCAAATAGGGGCCAAGTCTGGTCCAAGGCTTGTCGTAGATTTTGTCAAAAAGGGCAAGAGGATCGTCCGATCCCGGCATGTGGCTGTTGCTGTACGCAATGTACCCAGTTGTGATCCAAGAGCTTACCATGAAGATCAACAGGAGGCAAGCGCCGCTTTTGAAGTGGCTAAAATTCGACGGGTGAAAATTTGATAAAGAGAAACGGAAGAACTTACCTCGCCGCCAAAATCAGCATAACAGCGCCGACTATGTAGAATTGGGTGTCGTCTGATAGGTACCAACTCCACAACATACACTGAAAAAAACTCGATTGATTTGGAACTTGTTTGTGGTGGTTTTCTTACCATTTCGTCTACTGGGAACAGAGTGTTAATGTAGAGCACATTTCTCCACCAATAGTTCGGACAGTTGACGTGGTCCATGGTGGGTGGTTCGAAAATCGAATTGTAATTGAACCATTTCATGATGACTTCCACTACACCCAGTGTGAACAGGTACGGTGCAGTCAAGCTAAAAATTACATTTCTTCATTGATATTTAGTTGGCTGTCTAAAAAACCTACCGAGCAAATCTGTAAAGAATGAGACCTATGAAGTGACTAACGCCAGCCATAAAGCTGTTCTGTCCTCTAGTCAGAGGGTCTAGTTTTCCTTTGGCGTTGGTTCGGAAGTACAGAAATGACACTAGAAGGCCACTGGTAAAGAAGAAAGTGTCCACACTGAAAGCTCCATTTGATATTGTTTGGAAAAAGAATTCTTTCTGAACTACCTTTCGGTATTCCATGTTATCTATAATAGAAAAAGAAGAGAAAACTGCAAAACAAAAAAATTTGATCTAAGTACTGACCTGAATACTTAAAGGCTATTATGCATGTGTGTCCCAAAATAACCCAAGCCATGCTGATTGACTTAAGACCGTGAATCACTGGAATTGTGTCACTACTGACAGACTGGTCGCAAATTGTTTTGATGTTAGCTCTTAATGAGAAAGCTAATACCATTTCTTTAACTATCAATCCTAGAAAAGTTCAAACATAACAAACAATTGACTTGTAAGTCGCTTCTTACGGATTATAGCGTTCAACGTTCTAGGTCTTGAATTCCTGTTGGATTCTGTTTCATCGATGTGACCATTTGCTACATTATTGTTATTAACAATGTATACTCCACTCTTCGTCTTCGTGTCCGGCATACTCATGTCCAGCTTTAGGTGAGTCTGACTCAAGACCAAAAGTTTCTTCCTTTTCTCGTTGTATTCCAAATAAAAATCATACGAAGTGCCACCAATCAAGCATATAACAACCACACAAGTCACCACGCTAGAATCTGCACCGTGAAACATAATTTTAACAACTTTGTCATTATTACCACAAAATCTTGAAAGTCCCATCTTGCCAGACATTGAACTTGTTGTGATGAGATCTCACTGCTTCCACTTTGACGGTCACTTTAGTCGACGCCTTCGACGTCTCTTCCATTATTGTTTTGATGTCAGAGTCGGTGCAGACGTACGGCATGCACAAGCCTATGTGGAGAATTCTCTCCTGAAACATGACTTCGTTTATTTTTGTCTGGAAATATTTCGGGCTTACCTCTGTGGTGAAGCTAGAATTTACGTCGATTCGTACCATGAAGAAGGATACGGGAAATGGTGGTAGCGAGGCGTATTTGAAATGACCCGGGGTGTACCCGACAGACTGACTAGGACTAGATGCTCTTCGTGGTACTTCCGCTTCTCTGGAGGTTCGAGTTCTGTTCTGTAATGTACAATTTTGCACGAATCTTTTCGATCGAAAATTGTGTAAATTGTTGTGAAAGAAGAGAAATGTCATTGTTTCGGTGGAAGAAAGTTTCATCTTCGACAGTGATTACTTTTTACATCGAAGGGAAAAAAAGTATCGAAGAACCATTGAGAGTGTGTTTTATTTATTTTTAATAGTGGAAACTTTTGGTCCTTTAAACGAACAAAATATTGTAGATTTGTTACTACAATCTATCAAATTAAATTTTAAAAAATGTGTTTATCTTCAAGCGGTCGAAAATCGCGCCTTTGTATCTCCACAGTGGCTTTTTTTTCTGAGCGGAGTAGAAGTAGTTCAAGAGTCCTAGGAGTAGTCCATAAGCGGCTCAACCGAGTCAAATGTAAGGTCATTTGAAGCATTTGTCACAATTTATAGCGAAATGACGAAATTATTACCCGATTTTACCCAGTTGTCGACCTCGACTTTGTCTCGGTCTTCAGTCTCTGGGCTTAGCACAAAAAGACTCACTTCTACCCTTTATGATATAATCTACTATTTTATAACATACAGTCGCGGCCGCGGAATTTCGTCAGTCGTTGTCATTCAACTGACATTAGCTGTAAAACAGGTTTTATATATTTCTAACTATCTAACCCCACATTGGAATTTTGACGTGGATGTCAATTTGTCAATCAGTTTTTACTGTGTGTGACAGAATTTCTGTCACAAAAATTTTGAATGACAATAAAGTTTAGGCGACACAAGTTTTTTCGAATTGACAGTAAAATAACTGACGAAATTCCGTGGCTGTAACTGTACTATTCCGGACACGGAATCTTGGCCACAACTGACATTTAACTGACAAATATGTGTAAACTGCCCTTTATTGAATATAACCCAAGTTTTGACTCGATAATGCCATTTCTCTGCTTTTTGATGTCACAAGAAAAACTTCAAAATGATTTTTAATAATTGTCATTTATTTATGACACAAATGATTGCTTTACATCAAATTTTTTAGAAATGTCTAAAAAATGTTGGCCAAGATTCCGTGTCCGGAATAATACATATTTATAAGGACGATCAAATGTACCAAAAGCTCTGAGAATTAGTCCACCAAATTGATTGACATCTGTCATTTGTCCATTAAATCGAAAAAATATTTTATTTCTTAAATGCGACTACTTCTGAGAGTTGATGAACTAATAGATTTGTGAATGTGGTCACCATATTATCACATCACAATTCAATGCCTCCCCTCAAGCTTTGATTATGAATCTGTAAAGCGTGATATTTTGAAAATTTATTTGTGGTCCTGTAATCTGGGCATTAAGAAATGTTGATTAGTTTTGTAAAAAAAAAATTGCCAAATCTTTGTCTTTCCATACGTATCATCACTTTTTGTCCAATATTTTCATCGAGGCTTGAAGTGTTGACACTTCAAATATTTTTTCATTCATTTCATACGCATTTTTTAAGTGTGTGTGTTTTCAATATTTGACGTATTTTAACGGTTTTGATAAACTCGAAGGTGTCTCTATATTGCCTAAACATAGTAAACAGACAAAAAGAATAAATTAAACAATGTTACGGTCAAGAGGATATTGACATAGGGGTTCAAGATTGGCTTTCTAATACAGGTAAACAAAATAATACTATTTTGACTAGTAACCTTGCTGTGACGTAAGAAAGAGCTTGATCGACCATTAAAAACAGTGAATAGCTCCATCGAGCGTCAAGTATTTCACAAAATTCGCATTATGCTAAGTGAAATTAAAAATTTGGAGCGGTACTCGAGTCTCATACTAGACTTAGAAAGTTTCAAATGATAAGTTGTTGCTTTAACTTTTACCTCAGGAGTTACGGCAACAGGTTTGGCTTTTGGTACTATATTTTCACATAAGCTTTGTGATCCAGTCCAGTAGTGGTTCCCCCAAAACCAGCCTGTTGAATACCGTCCACTTGCGTCGTCCACTGAAAAAATAAAAAAATTGTTGGTCAAACTAGGCAAGAAAACTGCAGATAGCGCAAATGAAATTGAAAATGAAAAGGAATTTTGTTGTCATCTGGTAGTAAAAACGAAGAGATATTGTGTCTGCAAAGGAAATTTCATTCGAGGACTAAATCTCTACTTTAAAGGATTAAAAGAGTGAAGTAACTGGCATTTTTGGGCACACGAATATCCAAATTTTCTTAGGGAACGTGCAGATCAGGAAAGATTTTGTACATATTAGTTTATGGACTGGAATCGTTGGAAATACTTTGGTAAATTGCAATAGTCATACTCAATAAAAACTATAAATTCTGAAATTATAGAAACACTTTTATTCAGTTGGACCTGTTTAAACTTCTTGCTCGGTTAAATGGTGAAGAGTATGCGTTTTTTTTAAATCAAGAACTTCCCGGTTTATGGAATCAGTTCAAAGATTATCTTTACCAGGAGCCCATAGACACTCTAGAACAGTTAGACGATAAAATTCATGAAACCATTGTCACTATCAGAGAAAATGTCCAACAAAATTTAATTCGACGAGACACCACCAGCATTGAATCAAATGGGGGGCATTTCGAACATCGAATTTAAAAAATTATACATAAATAATTGTGAAAAATAAATCTATTTATCTATCTACTTTTAACTTTGAATGTTTCATTGAGGAGTCTATTAATTTACAAAATTCTTTAAGGGCCAGTTTATACAGGGTGTTTGAAAATTGCTAGTACAAAAAAATACTGGTAATTGGTGATGGTGATTTAAAGTCATCGGCAAAAAATTTTTTTAATAAAAGTCCTCTAGTTTTCGAGATAAAAATTACTAAAAATTGGGTTAAAATTGTTAGTATCATTGTTAGTTGCCAAAATCTTGCAAAAAAATATTTATTTTTCATATTGTTGTATAGTCCTTCATTATCACGCTTGGTTACCAAGGTTTAAAAAATACTGCCCCGCCTGAGGCGTATAATATGCTGGGATAGGGTTACTTTATCCCTTTTGTTTAAAAAAATTAAAAATTGGTTTTTTGGATTTCTTAGGGCTTCTAGATGCCACAGTTTTTTTTTGTACTAGCAATTTTGAAACACCCTGTATGTAGAAAGAATTAATGCGCAATTAACCCATGATTGGTTCAATTTGATCACGTGTTAAGTTAATCTCGCATCTGATTTCGCTTCTGTAAACTGACCCTAAGACTACTGTTAAAGGCTTTAATTAATTTCGTACAATTATTGCAGTTAATGACGTAAATCTGACAATACTTATTCAAAATGTCACGCTCACATTTGTCAAAAAATAATCATTCCACCTTTCTTTGTAACAGTACAAGCTCACTCTGGAGATAAAAATTAACCTTTTGCGAAAGTGGCTCTTTATTGGTCACTTTTATTGCTCTGTAATTTTTAAACTATGATAGCCTGGACAATTTTGTTTCAAGATTCTGATTTGACCTTCAACAGACTACACGCCCTTCGCGGGAAGGGCTTTAATTCTGGGACAGCCTGTATATTATACATGTTTGATTTTTTTTTTGTTTTATACCAATCAAAAAGTCAAATAAAATTAAGTTGTCATTATCACGCTTTGTCTTTTAAAATGGTTTTTACCACTGAACACAATACATTTATTATAAAACCTTATTTACAATGTAGATTATTTACAACAAACTAAACTTCCAAAATCCTAATCTAAAAAAGTAAAAAAGGAATCAAGATAGACGACATGTTACAAGGCTCACCAATTGCAGCCAGGGATGTCAACACAATAAATTTACTTGAATCATTTAAGGTCGCTTGGTTCAACCACTCAAAGAGCAACTTTTTGAAATCATCCAGATCTATTAAAGCCTTCACGTGATTGTGACTTTCAGCATGATTAAAAAATATAAATGTGTCATTTTTAATCAGCTAGAATTTCTAAAGAAATCAACTAGCAACTTGGGAGTCAACCAACCAAAACTAAGTGGCGGAAATTGTTTGAAAAATCTGTTCAAATATTAAAGATATATTATTAATGTATGTTGGTTAAATATTCCTATAATTCATACCGGGTGACTTTTAATGATTGAAATTATTTTTGTTTGTTTGGCAACACATTTACGATTTTATGTTGGTACACTTGACTGGTATATTTAAATATGACAGTTGAAAAGTCAAAACAAATCAAATTTTAACTAAATCTTAACCTAGAAAGCGAATCAACAGACAACTGTTCGACAAATGACTAGGCGTACCTACCAATTATATGAGAGTACCAACCCACTAAATTAGTCTCAATCATTAAAAATCACCCGGTATTAGGTATACATATACAGGGTTATTCACGTAAGATGACGAGCCTGACCAGGAAAAATACAACCCAAAATACACTTTACAAAGCATTCATATTGTTTAGGTATTTAAAAATTAAATCAGGAAGCCAAGAAGGTATTCTAAACTAGGCAAAAATTAATAGGGAATTTTTCTATTTTTGAATTTTTTATAAATACCTACAGTTTAAAATTTGCAATGCAATGTGTTAGAAATATTAGCTATTTATGCACCAAGGGCGTTACAACGATGATTACGCCCGGAGAACGATGAATCCAGCTCGAGGGCTTTAGCCTGAGAGATGGATATCGTTCGATGGGTGTGATTATTTGGTGACGCCGTGGTGCATACAAGATTTTATTTTTCACTACGTGTTCTTAAAAAAAAAGACAAAGAATCGGCATCTTTGTGTACGCTTTACCTACATAAATACAACATTTGGTAGCCTATGAAACAAAAACAAATTGTTTATTTATAATTGTCGAATTTTCTTTTGTGTTGCAATTATGAATTGATGAGGGCGTTATGAATTCATTACGCCCGCTTATTCTTATTACGCCCTCTTATTATGCCCCGGTTGTTATGGACATGTTTACGTATTTCGTATCCTAGGAATTATCATTCAATTATACAAAAGTGAAAAATAAAAATATACAGGGTTTATCAGAACTGGCGGACCAAAATAATACACTAAATTCATCATCTTCTGGGAATAATAGGAAAAATGTTCAAAAAAATCTATCTTAAATAGTGATTAGGAAAGAAGCAATTTAAACTGACCAATCCTGTTGTTGATGTTAAGTTACCTATTAATTAGTTTTCCTGCTTTATTTGTAACTATAGATGCATTTCAAATAATGCATATGCATTGTTGGGTATCCGCATTGTTTATGCAATGACGGACGTTTTTAGGGTATAGTATTTTTCAGGTTATAGTACGGTGCGATCAATTAAAAAATAAATCGAGTCGGCGTGTTACCTATGGCAACCCATGCTATAGCATAGGCTCCAAAGCAAACTCGATTTATTTTTTAAATGATCGCTCGGTATTTCTGCTAGGATGTTCCCTATTGGGAAAACGAACTGCGTACTCCTGAGCAGCAACTGTGGCACTCTCATCACACTGTCCCTATAAGACAAGCATATCAAAATATTCTGAAGAAGTAAACATTAAGCGTTTTCAATGAGTTTTGTAATTGTCAGAAATAATTTCTGTGGCGGTCGTGAAAAAGTAGGTAAGTCGAAAATGTTAATTTTTCAGGGCAAGGATTCAAAATTCCACATCATTCCTAAAATCCTGTAATTAAATAGAAACTTCTTTCTACCTGTACTTGCTTTCAATATAAGTAAATTTTAAACTGTGAAAATCTGAATTATTTAACTCCATGATTTATTATTAAGGTGTAAACATCGTTCTCATTTTTGAAATTATTTGACTTACCTACTTTTTCACGACCGCCACAGATTTATTATGACATAATATTCAATTATTATGTCTTTGCAACAATCAAATTTGTTTCGATAGTTACTAATATAATTTTTTAAGGTAATTTTATATCTACACGCGATTGGTCAATTAACAACGTTCTTATTTTAAAATCCAATGACGATGGATTTTTGATTTTTTAGAATATTTTTCCTATTATTCCCAGAAGATGATGATTTCACCGTATTATTTTGGTCCGCCAATTCTGATAGACCCTGTATTATGTTCACCCAATTATTTTATTTACTGACAATTACCAAATTACGACATCCTGACACTGCATCAAGTCTGATGTGTTATATTGATTGATAATTTGATTAGTATCAACATTATTATTATTTTTGTGTGCTGTCTCTCTCTGCGAGAATTATCTCTCTCGCACTCGCATCATAGCCCCTACACTATGTTTTATGTGCATTATGATAATGGCGGATAATGTAATAAAGATCGAGATTGCTTTGTGAATTGTCTTTTGGGTTGCATTTTCACCGGGTCAGGCTCGTCATCTTACGTAAATAATCCTGTAGTAGCTAGGGAGGCTAGAAGTTGGCATAACTAAAGGGACAATTTGATTTAGTCATATTGACACACGTGCTTTAGAAAATTTTCAATTTAATATATTACAAAAAGAAAGAAATTTGTTAAAAAAAAATTTTGAAACTCCGTTTTTACGATGTCTGAAGAAATAAAAAACTTAACATAACTTGTTATTTTTACCTAGATTAACGTTGCCACGTATACGCTCTATATAGATTGCGGTGTTGGTAGATCTTTGATATTTGTGTAATACGAATGCCAGTGGTAGTTATTGAGTGTCACGTTTTGTCACATCGAAACAATAAAATAGAAATTTC
Source organism: Tenebrio molitor (assembly GCF_963966145.1). Classification (NCBI taxonomy): domain Eukaryota; kingdom Metazoa; phylum Arthropoda; class Insecta; order Coleoptera; family Tenebrionidae; genus Tenebrio; species Tenebrio molitor. Next base: position 20,316,978 of record NC_091053.1, on the reverse strand, counting down.
AAGGCTAAATGTATCGCATGTAGGTACATAATTATATTGCTGTTCGTGTAATTTTTGTGCTATATTCTATGTAAATCGTTATTGAATTATTCTAATCACGTTAGTTTATATGGAAAAGTGTGTCACATCCTAATTGAGAAAAATGAACAAACAAATGTTTTCTATTGTCAGGTTGAATCAAAACTTTTAAAAAAACTGTAACAACATTAATTATTCATAATTGTATTACATACTTGACAAAATTCCAACAGCGACTTATCAACGTATTGTTGGTAAAAAGTGAAACTGTACTAATTTTATTGGTCTACGTGATAAGCCGCACCGACTCTACCAGCTAACGTGCCTTTAGAAAATTAAATTATAAATTACAACTTGAAAATAATTAACGGTACTCATGACGGTATTTATTGTTTGGTCATATGTTGCAGATTTAAACGCTACTCGTATTTAAATAACAACAACAATAAATTATTCAACCACTTAGATTCACCTCCGCCTATTCGATGATGTAAAACTACATTTTACCTACCCAACATGTTAGATTTATTATACAGTATTACAAGCAAAGCATCGCGGGACTTGCAATACGACAAGTTGCAAGAGGCAGCAATGGTTTTTATGCATCACACTCGTACGATGTAACACGCCGTACATTTAAATCGACGAATTCCACCGGTCGCAATTTTGTAATTTTGATTTTTATTGTTAATTATTGCAAATTATAAGTTGCACAAATTTGTACACGACCAAGGTAAAGTGAACAGCGACGTTTGGATAGTCAAAACAGGTTGGGCTCAAGGTGGAATCGATTTTGCAATTTCTGTAGTGAAAATGTGACCTGGAACTGAGAGCTTCGAGGAAAATCAAAGTAACGACAAATCCAAACATTTTGGTTCTCGGCCAGATTTGGATTAGAAAGAAATCACTTGTATTTATTTGATTGGTTTTACCTGTAAAATTTTGTTTTGAATATTTCGCACACAAAGAAATTTGAAGGAGAAAGTAAATTAGTAAATATGTGTGTGATTGTTATTTTGGCGGTTCAAATTTAATTTTAAATCAAACTAAATACTTTCTATTGACTTCCTTATTCACACATCTTGCTTTGTACATGGATTTTAACAACAATTTGTTATTTACTTTCAAATAATAACAGAATCTTGATAAATGAAATGCCAAAAACGTCGAATCTCAAAAGTAAATTATTAAATTGAAGAATAAATATTAGAAATAATAATAGAATTACTGACAACTGACAAGATTATAAAATATTGGAAGTAGCAATGATTTCCCTCTGTCCCAAAATATCGAGCGATCAAATTAATTTGTAATCGAGTCATCCATGGATTTGAATCCGTATGTCTTTGCGATTGATATGTCGAGATCTAACCTGTATTTCGCGCTGTGATTATTGTAGCATGGAGTTCAAGTAACGACATACGGTTTCGGATTCATGGATAACTCGATTACAAATTAATTTGATCGCTCTTTACTTGTCACATTTCATGTGTTTTGTTTTGATAGTCATAGTAACGTCATAGTAACGCTTTCCAAAACGAGCTACAGTCTACTCAATCTTCTAACTTAAAATAATTCCTGGTTTCTTAACATTTCTTAAATAATTTGTTATGAACGTTTGAAGGAAAAAAATAGTACATATACAGGTGTCCCAAAAAATGGCGTACCAACGGTGCACTACGGCAACTGTGTGGGTGGGGCAGAGTTTGATTTTTTTATACCATTACACATTGATTTGACAATTTTCAAAATTTCGCTACTATGACTTGTCAAAGAAATGTCAACTCTATCCTAACCACACAGTTTCCACATAAATTTGCGTACATTGATGCCATACTTATCCACAATCATTTTGAATCACCCAATATTATCACAAAGTACAAGATCACTCACTACCAATATCTAATCCTGCATAATAGAGAATTTAGAAGTTTTGGAAATCGAAAAAATTATCTTAAATCCACTACGGCAACATTGCAAGGTAATGTACGAGTATATCTTTGTTTACATTGTATTATCGTTAATTGAATAATTAATTTTTTTTTTCATTCTCTATTCTCAATCTGCCCCCGCGACGACAATCGAAAAAGACAAAGTGTAAGGTGATTGATTGGGTCATGTCGGTAGGATGCCAGAGCAGAGACATGCGAAGAGAGCGCAATAGGACGGAGAAGAAGGAAAGAAGAAGAGAGAAATATCGATGACAAATTCCCTCATGTTATGAAAACAGTTGATATTGACCAATAGTGGGCCGAATATCGCGAAAAAATCTAGTCATGGTCAGAAAATGCGTCTTCCGCCGACAAAAATCTCCCTTCCGGTGAAAAACCACGTTGACAAGGCTTTTGTTTTTGTTGGCAACACAAATTAATGAATAAAATGTCAGAAAATTATTTTGACGTTTTCCGAAATGGATTTAAAACATCGTTTTAGAAACGACTCCATTGACTACAGTGTGAAAACAATTTAGAATACAACAGGTAAATTGTTGCAGGAAAAGTGCCACGACGAATATAAACTAACCTTTAATCCGTTTTGTGATGTTGTTCCGAATGTTTGTCTGAATTGTTCATTCGGGAATTTGTCTAGAGTCTAGACAAATATAACTCGACTTCCCATTTTTTTTCGGAAAATTTTGATTTTATTAGACTCAAAGTTTGTTGCTTTAGGCTTTAGGCAACAAACTTTTCGTCATAAAATCAAAATTTTCCGAAAAAATAGGAAGTCTTGTGATATTGTTTCTGAAAAAATGGCTGGAGGTGGTAACAACAGACCTGAGAATGCTAGGCGTAACGGACTGGAAGAGAGCGTCGTAGGATAGAAAAAAAAAATGGAGGAAAATAGTCAAAATGAGTTGTAACGACATGGAGAATAGGATGTAACATACAGAAGAGGAACTGAGAGGATTAATTCATTTCTATTTATTTTATTCGAATAATTTAACAACCAAACCTTTCAGCTGAAGAAGAAGAAAACAAAATCAAAAACAAAACAGCAATAAAACACAAACAAAAAAGAATCATCACACACAATTCAATTCATGTGATTTCAATAATTGAATAATAGTAGTTTATTTGACGAGTTCTTGTTTCTCTCGTTTCACTCGCGTTTTAAACTGGCCTACTCGTGCCAAAAAAGCCCAATTGACACACGAACGAGTTGAATACAACGTTTTTTTTTGTTCGACGAGCCCCTTAAAGGCTCCAAATAGCTTCAAATCTTTAAAATTAGCTTAACGTTTCGTTTTGACAAGTGGTGACATTTATCAAAATCCGTTCACATAGGAGAAAATTCTCAAATTCTGACAGTGTCGAACAAAAAATATCATTAATGTCCGACTGTATTGTTATTGAACGATAATGACACAGTTTTCTGATACGTTATTATAGAAATAATCCCCTAGGACATTATCTTCAAATAACAGGCTCTACAGCGTTTTTGGTTGCTTAGTTACGACCAGGTTTATTTATTGTATTTGAAAACAAGTTTTGATTGATCGGTATAAATTAATCAAATTATTGTCAATCCAAAAACACACGAAACTAGTCGGACATTAAACTTTGAAGGCACCACGGGTGTTATAATGATACACCCTCGGTCGGCGTGCTCCCCTCGGGCCAGAGGGTTTCACTCTGCCGACCTCGCGCGTTATCAACCTTATAACACCCTTCATACCTTAATAACTATAATGTAGGAAAATATTTCTAGCTTGCATAATGAAAGTTTAATAGTTTTTGATCCTAGCAATTAACCTCTCATATTGTAAATACAAGAAACGACTTGTTTTGTAAATGTTCGAAGTCAATGTTTCGGAACATCTGCACTTTTATTTATTCAATAAATAAACAATCTCTTGTCGTTTTCCTCATACCGACCTCGACCGTTTCCGATCTTTTGATCGAAGAAGACCGAAAGAAAACAGCGCTGTTTAATTTTTACTTTGCAGCGCTGCTTTCTTTCGGTCTTTCCAAAAACGTTTCACGAGTGCACGACTGGACTGATTAGTGATTACATTTAATTGCAATTAAAACCACTAAATTCTAAAAGTGCATTATTTTAAGCGTACAAAACTTTCTTCGTTGACTGAAACGGTACCTAACGTTACCACCTGTCCAAAAAAATTACTTTCACTGTCCTCAGTATCAAATACGACAATAAGATTTTGTGGTGGTTATACTTTTTGTCACTGTTATACAGTGTAAAATATAATTGTGTTGCATGTTATAATGTTTTTGCCTTCGGTTGGTATTAATAAGCTTGAAATTGTCTTTTCACAATATTGATCTTTGATCTAAATTTTATACACTTCAAAACAATTTATTTGTTCAAAAAATTGTTGCTAAGGAAATCTGTAAGTACACTAAGGAGAGATATTTTTAGTACGAAAGAAATGTAAACATCAACATATTTATATTTGTGTTTAAAATATCATAACAGATTTCTTTTAGAAGAATTTATATTTCAAGTTTACGTTATCGACGATATAAAAAAGTAAATAAGAGAATTATTGTTAACTCAATGCGTGAAGTTGAATTGCCAAGACACTTTTTCTACTTGATCAAAATAATATTTTGAAAATATTAATAAAACAAAAATTACAGATTATAAAATATTACATAAATTCTTAAATAAAAAAAATTATATGCATAATAATAAGAGGCACCAAGCAAACAAATCCTTCTGTGATCAATCTATACATACGAGTATAAATAACATTGTAATGTATTTGTTATTTCTATATTTAAACAAATTTTCGAACAATTTTTATAATTTATTGTGTGTGGTTCTGTTTAAATCTACTTAACTCAAAAGCTAACGGATCGATCTTCTGCAAACGAAGTTTATTCGAAAGGAAAAATTCCTGATTGTCTCCTGCATTTCGACTCATCACGACGGTAAATCTGTACCCAGTAGAGCGAGCTCGCCTCGCTTATTTTTGTTTCGTCCATTTTACTTAAGGCGAGTCAACTCATGTCTTATGTCTTCACATTACAAGTGTCAGAAGTTAATTTTCAATTTAATGCTTACTTTAATTTCTTTATGGTCTAAGAACTCTAAGAAGTGATAAAGAAGTTGTCAAAAGTTCTAGAAGAACCACGAGAAATACATAACCAAATGCAGAGAACATTTTTTACCCAATCGTGTGTTTCTGTCATGGAACAGCGTAAACAACGATATAGTCCAATCAAACAATGTGACCATTTTTAAAAATTAATTGCAAAAACATCTCTTCTCTTCTGGAAATTCGTGACGACAATTAGTGCTGTTGGTGGCTCGACGGAGCAAACAGTGAAACACAGCTCCACAGCTGTTGGAAATCCTACAACACTAAGGTTTGCTACGTAAATTTCTGGCAACAAAACAGGCTCATGCCTCTGTTCCTCAAATTGATAATAAATAATAATAATAACTTTGGCGTCTTGGCTAAAATTAATTAAAACAATACGAGACGGATGAAGTGACATGAAATTATTATTAACAACTGAACGTAAGATTTTTTTGCCTGTGTGACTCACTATTGGCTTTGAAAAACTTTGGCTGAGAAAAAAAATTCTGCAGAACATGAGTAAAGTAAAAATATTTAAAAGTACAAAATTGTGAATAAAAAATAAAACATGTATAGTCCGTTTTTTTTATAATCAATTGTCAATGTCAAAATACAGAAAAAAGACAAACTGTATATTAAAAATCATTGACATTTGGTCCAGTTCTACCTCAATTTCACCCTAGATTTCCCCTAGATCATTATTGAGGTTATGTTGCATATGTTTATGAGTGTAAGACACGTGTTTAATTTAAATTTAAATTGTCAAATGTGACAATCGGTGACAATTTCAAAAGTCTATGTTTCAAACGTGATTTATAAATTTCGAGTTTTCTGCCAACCTGACAACACTTTGACAATTGATTCTAAAAAACAGACTTTAAGTACTTATTCGGAATTTTTGTATCTACAGGGTGTCTCAAAATTCGCGATTCCGAATTCAGAACGTTGCAGGGGATCACTTCAGTAGTCTAAATATGGAAATTTAAAAAAAACGGGACTCCCCTCACAAAGATACATTGGTCTGAAGGTGCACTCTTTGAAGTGCGTTTTCTTCAAATACAGGCTGAAAAGTTCAGTGTTTATTATTATTTATGGTGTAGATGATTGTGGAAAATAATAACGTAAAACAATTTTTTGAAGAATAGCTTTACTTTGGAGTAAAAACGTAGCTAGAATAGTATTTTGTGACAGTGGATATGAAGGCTGCTATGTATTGAACAAAATTAAAGTGCTTATATCTTCTTCAGGAAAAGCGAATTTTTTTTAAAGTATTTTTCGAGCTCACCCAGTGGAGCTTTCCTACCACGCTCTGAATTCGGAATCGCGAATTTTGAGACACCCTGTATAACTGTTACCAGCATGAGATTATTTATTTATTTGTATTGATCAAAGGAAATTGAACTGTGCAAAGGAAAGTAAGATCGGTTATATCATCCAATCTGCGCACAACAGTGCCAACGGCACTTGCTTTAAGAAAGCGAACCGACAGTAATTCTTCTCGTCTGGTACGACATACGTAATATTGTTATTGTATCTTCTTGTCCTACATAAGTGTAACAGTTTATTAACAACATTTCGAACCTACGGTGTTGTTATTTAGTATTTAGAATCCAGTGACAAGAGATAATTTGTCTTCGTTTCATTACCATATCGAAGTACACACGATGTCGTAAGATTGACCCGGAAATGTTCATCTTTATATAACAATGTAAGGTACTTAGCGTTGCGCAAGGTACCACCCATGTTTAATCAACTCATCGTCATGTTCGTGCAAGAACGTCAACCTTAAAACCGTTTGAGACTAAACGAATAAAAATGTAAAGAAGCTGATTCTAATTAGATAAAATCTCATTACAAAAAATGTTTTTCCTGTAACGTTTCAAATTTAACTTCTTGTTAGCAAAGTCATAGTCGAGCAATTGACTTTCGAGCAGCTGATCTCGAGCAATTCGTTTTCAAGCAACTGCATTCGAGCAGTTTACCTAGATTTAAAAAATATATTTTCGGTATAGAACGTGTAAGAAATCTGCACTTTACACAACACGTTGGTAAAGACTTGCCACATAAAACAGAGGCCGTCTAAAGATAGATAATATTTTTTGGAGGTGTATTTTATGTAACAAAAATTACAATTTACTCTGTAGTTACCGGCTGGATTACTTAAATAATTTTGAAAACTAATCACGCAAGAGAGCAACTAACCTCCATTAAAACGATTCGGTTCTGTTTTTATGTAGCGGAATCATTATTAATCATTGCAGATTGCGCCGAAATTTTGTAACTCCTAATACATATACAAGTTTTTGTCGTAATTATTGGATTAAAATTGTCGATTATCCTGAAACACTTTTTCGAAGGAGTACATTTGCGAAAAGGTCCCTGAGGCAGCGACTTTGCTTAGTCACTGTGTTTTTATTTATATCAGTTGTTAGGAAATGAGAATGGAGGCTATTGTACGTTCATGTTTATTGCAAAAAGCAATATCCGTAAAAGTGGAGAAAATGGAAATGACATAATTTACCGGGGAAGCAGAAAAAACTGGTGAATTTCTTTGTAGTAGGGTATTGCGTGATAAGCGTTTTAGACAGGTATGAACGAAATAATATTATCAGAAATGAAATGACGTGATAAATTAATCTTTCTTTATATTATTTACTGTCAATACGTAATGACATTATCTATTGAATGTCAAAATGACATACTTTATCACACTAGTGTGGTAAAGTACAATGCAAAGTAAAGGAAGTTCATGTTTTCCATAATTTTCTATTGCCCGCAACAATTTAATTACACTCTAATTTTTACCGGAAGAAAGTGTTAAAAATATTCAGTTATTGATAATATAATCGGCAAGAACTTAAATTACGCATAAATTCGTCGATACGCAGTTTTGATAAGAAGACACCTAATTTAACGGCTAACGAGCATAATTAGAAAGAAAGTAACATGTATGCATGCTAATTAGAGTAATTTCTTACGCTCTCTTAGCTTAAATATGTACTTAATTAAAGTGAGTAAACGTGAAACGAAAAAATAAGAAAATTTTGACAGAAAAGAATGAGAGTCAAGGTGCTAATAAAGACACGTCTTTGTTGTGTCGAGCAGTAATTGAAGAAAGTAATGAGTGTGCAATTTCGTTTTTACCAAAGTTCGAGTGAAAGTGTTCTTAGCGTCGATAAAAACTATTGTAAAAATATTAAGTAATATTATAATGTGAGTGAAGACCGGAACTAAATGCACCCGTAACATCATGCAATAATAGTAATAATTGCTTGTAACAGTAACGAAAGTGTTTACCGTTTAAGCAAAAAACAAGAATTCACTTTCTTGCATTTACAAATGAAACAGTGAAATATTTTTTGGAAATTGACGTCTAGCGATGAGGTTCACTCAGTTATGTAAAAATAGAGTTTTCAGTTTTCCTGGAATCGTCATTATTAAATGTTGACATGTTCGCCGATAAAACTGTTACAAAACGAATAGGATAAGAAAGCATTTCCCCCATGTCGGTGTACTGTTAAGTGGCTCCGGTGAAATGGGTGTTATGAGAAATTGAATTTCACAGAACATTGCGAAACGTGAGCATAAACCACTCCGCCACACGACAATGACTTAACTTAGCCAAATAACCGCTTTCGTTTTTCGTATAATTGTGGTGCGATTATGGAAATGCGACAATGGAAGTTGCTGTCGAGGACGGCATGAGTGACGGAAGAAAACGTGAGAATTCGGTAGGATGAGCGGAGCATGAAGATGACGCGACGACGGGGAAAAATGAAAGATGAGAAAATGGGAAAGTGGAAGGAAGGAATTTTGCTCGTGGTGGATGTGCGAAGAATGCGAAATTGGAATTGGCGACGATGAGCAAAATAAATTCAAGTACAGAGTAAATGTATTTATTATTATTACTATTATTATTATATGTTGGTGGTACATACTGATATATTGTCAATTAATTAAAAAAAAAGAAACAATCAAATTGTATTAAGTATATTTTTCGAAAAATGTTTCTTAAATAAGAAATTATGTAATTTATTTTGTACATGTTTAAAAAATTACATTCATAAAACCATTACTTTATTTAATTAATTTAATCAATTTTAATTATTGTAGCATGTTTTGTTCTAGATCTAAGCATACCAAATGGGCCTGGAGTACTGTTTGTTAAACAATTTATATTTTTTTTAAATACCTAAACCTAAAATATCTTTCTAAAAATAATCAACACTCATTTTTAAGCCAGTGCTCTTATAATGAAACTTTTTTAAATGACAACTAGAATAAACATAAAAGCAAAGAACAATTCAGAAGATAACACAATGAAAACAACCAAAAACACACACTACGCCGCTGTTTAATGTTAAGGTAATGCGCATGCGCCAGCTCAATTTGACTTTTATGGTGTGTACATCTCGATGAAATAAGCTCTACTAACATCCTTTAAATCTTTTAAACAATTTCTATTACTTCCTCTCAAATTACGAGTATTTTACCGTATTACATTATCGACTGGTCCATTATCATTTTTTTTTTTCAGAATTAGAGTAATCAACAAATCCACTTAAACTGATCTTAAAATCACAGAATTAACTGATATTGCTATTAGTTTTTAAATTTCTTCTCTAAAACTCGTTCAACATGATTTAACTTTTTATAGTAAGTATACAGGGTGATTCATATAATATCATACAAACTTTAACCGGTGGTAAATTCCAACCCCTAGACACTCTTACAAAAATGTCTAGGTTCTGAGGTTAAAATTGTTGAAGATAAAGCATGTTGAAGAGTGTACTACCACTTTTTAAAAACTACAGATAAATGAAAATATTTTACGTTGAAACAAACTGTCAGGCATTGTTGTCAAAATGAAACTAAAGTGAACTTTATAATACCAATATTTTCTCTACAGCAACAATTGTTTGCTTCTATTATGACATTCATCAGATTTGTTATACATTGGGCGTAAAGTGGAATAGTTTAGCGAAGAATGGCATTTACTAATAGTGAAAAAACCGATATGGTAATGTTTGCCAATTTTTGATGTACGGCTCAAAATTTTATTGTCAAGAGCCTTTTGAGACCGGAATCTGCCACTGGTTAAAATATTTATGAAACTATAGGAATCACCCTGTATGTTTGCTTAATACATAATTTATGTATTTTTTAATATGAAACAAACATTACCTTTCTAAGGGCCGGCTCCACCAACGCCAGTTAAAGTTAATTATAAGTTAAAATATAGGAAAATATGGTTATAACAATAGGTAACTAAAGTAACGAAGTATTTTAACCTACAGTTAACTTTAACTGGCGTTGGTGAAACCGGCCCTAAGGTAATAATTCCCTCCTTTCTGATTTTATTTTAAATATAATTTAACTTGAAACTATCAATTTAGTAATTTTTCGTCATTAAAAAGATGGAAAATGGTTTTAGAGTTACCATTTGTTAATTTTTAATCATTTTATATTTAGTTACGAAAATATCTAGAATTATTTGTTTCAATTTCAAACACGCTGCTCATATCCTTTTTAAATCTTCTAAACAAATATTCACATAATTATTATATCCCAAGTGCAAAATTTTTTATCGTAAATTTTTTTGCTAATGAACGAAAACATCCATAAATGAGATCAGAAGACCAATTATTAGCAAATAAGAGCACGAGACGAAGTCGAGGGCTTTTATTTGATATTAATTGGTCTTCTGACCGAATAATTTATGGATGTTTGAGTTCATTAGCAAAAAAATTGCCGATATTAAAATTTTGCACGAGGGGTAGGTATACGGCTGATTATTTCCTGAATAGAATGAAACCAAACGCATTATTTCCAATCCTTTTTATTCAAAATATGTACATAATTTATTAAAAAAAAAATCAGGTACCGACATTTTTTATCAGATTATTGCACATGTGCATTTTAGAGAAATTTTATCGGGTTATTTTTTGTTTTCTCGTTTTGATTGGTCAATATTTGTCACGCAATTGGTTGCTAAACACATGAAGGAAATAATCAGCAGTATAATTTTTCTCTAGGCCCATTTTATTAATAATAATTTTTCAGTGTTTCATATCATTCAGCTTAATTTCTGGAAATTAAACTTTGCAAGAATTAATAATGAAGTTCCCAAAAACATCTATTTTTTTAAATAATTTCTAATTTCACTTATATTTTATTGTACATTTTTCTACTTTTTCAACCTTTGTAGAGTCTTTTTTAACATTTAAATTTGCTCAGTTCCTGATACACTTTTAATGCGACATTAGAAGGTTGAATTACCGCTTGCATTTCAATGCCACTTCCTTTCCTTTTCATAATTATAACACACTTTGCACAATTATTACATTATTACTAATCTATTTATTATTCACTTACAACCTTTATTTCACAGATCTCATCATTAAACAGTCTCAGATGTTTATCCAAACACCAATTTACAAATGTAAAACAAAAAAAGAAACAAGCACGATTTTAACAAATAGAAAACAACTAACTGTACCAAGAGCAAATTTAATTTTAAAAGTGAAAAAATCATTGGCAATGCTGGCAAACGAGAAACAGAAGTAGAATTTTCGGTGACACTTTAAAACAATAATATCACATAGGTGTCTCTTGTACCAAGAATTATTGTTTCCTTGTTTGAAAATCCGGAGAAAGTCAATCACGCACCAATATCATTTCTTCAACTGAACACATTTTCTCAAACTACTCGACACTTACTTTTTAGGGCCCAATTGTCGGTTTTTCTCAGTCCTTCCAAGTACAGCTCCACGTCCTTCCTACAAGTGGACGAGATTTGGTCCTTGGTCCTGTGCCAGTTGGCCGCCAGGAGCTCGCTGTTGTAAAAATTCAACACTCTCGCCAAACTCGCCGGCACCACCGTGTGGTTCCCATCACTGACACTGAGATTCACTTGGGGCAAGGAGTATTTGGGGTCCACCGCGGTGCCTTCTTTGTACTCCATCTCGCTTTTCGGCGTCTCGAGCGACAGAGTTTTGCAAGTCAGGAGGAAAATAAACAAGATCGTCTTCTTCATTGTTGAACCGGAGGGTCCGAGCGCGCTTCGGGCAAGTTCAAGAATGTGATGTTGAACGGTGGACATTACCATGTGCTTCTTGGAGGTGCAGTCCCGCCAACTTTCTCTCTCTTCAATACTGTTTAACTATTAATTGTTAATGGTGCACCCCACTTTGCACAGCAAATGAAATAGATCGAGGAGAAACGATTGGGTCGGTGACATAACTTGCTGAAGATTTTTTTAAATTACAAAAATCTTTACGATTGCAATTAATAACAATAACAATTTATTTAACCGTGCGTATGTACAGTTTATCGATGCATACGGATTTTACATAATTTACAATATGCAACCAGAAGCGGAAAGACGTTGCATAAAATCTAATTGTTGGATACTTAGACATGTTACATAAATAATGAAACTACTAAAGATTGATAATTTCAAAATAAATTCAATTAGTAATAGTAATACAACGTCGTTATGCATTAGTGATTAGTCGCGTTGAAATGAAATATGTTTTATGCACATAATTCAGGAAACGGAACTTGAATATGACAACGACAACGAAGAGACTTTTAAAGACACTTAAGACATGAAGCGAGACTGCAAGTAAAAAAGAACCTCTTTTTCGGAACAGGAAAAGCAAGACAGGGATCCTCACTGAAGACTACTTTATTTTGAATCGTTCAAATAATATTGTTTAGTTTCAGTTTTATATTTCGACACACAAGGTAACGTTTGGCAACGGATTTGCACCTTTGGTTTCTATTATGCTGCAGTGGGTAATAAACCGTTCATTTAACACGAAAAAAATCTAGAATTTTCTTTGCTGCTTTTGTAATAATCATACTTTCACCATCGAAGTCACAGTGAAATATCTAATTTACAATAATTTTCCCAATGTAAAAAATATGGTGCTCTAATATGTAAAAATTAATAAAGGGATAGCTATTTGTGCAATAAATTAGGAAATGAATTTTTTTTCCGTATTAGGCATGGAATTTTTTATCGAGGCGATAGCCGAGATCAAACATGCCGTATAAATTGCACATATGATTCTTTTTCTACTGGATTTTGGAAAATAAATTAAATTTGGATATTTTTAATATTCTATTAATTATTTCTAAATTAAAAAGCGGAATCAAAATTGTTCTGTTTTCGTTACTATACCGGGTGTTATGGAAGTCCACGCAATAAATTTAACCACCAATAGGACTCGTTAAAATAAACAATTTTTTTAATTAAATATAATTTGAACCCTAAAAGTCATACCCGCTCATATATTTACACATCTATTGATAACGAAGCACGAAAAAAAAATTACCCGATCAAAGTACTCGAATAAAAAACAGTAAAAACTGTTAGTATTAGAACAACGATCGTTATTTCTTCAAAAAAAAATGCAAAGCTTTTATCGTACAAAAACATTTTCACTCGCTCTTTCGTTTCAGTTGATGATTATCCCATGAGCGAAGCGTCAAATTATGGGTTAGAAAAATGTAAAAAAAATATTCGATTAAAAAAAGATCAATATAGTGTAAATAAATACCTATGTAGTTATTTTTATATTAAGTGCGTGAAATGAGTGTTTTTTGTGCATGAAAAGGTCTTTAAGGCTAGGGCCACACTACAGACTTTTCATCGGCCGACAATTTAGTTGGTTCTTAATAAGTATGAGGACTTATGTGAGTGCGCACACTACAGCGATTGTAGTCGGCCGACAGATTGATCGAAAAATAGTTGGAATTCCCATTCAACAAAAAAGTTGGCCAACTATTGATAGAGCATGGTGTACAATACGAGTGCGCACATTCACCGACTATCCAGTCGGTGATCCACACATATTGGGCGTACAGTGGCTCTCTGCAGTGCAAAAATTTCGATTTTTAATTTATGATTATGAAAGTAATAAAATATATTGAACCAAAGGATATTTTAAACCTATGTCAAATCTCATATGTATTTAATTAATATCGCGTAAGATTTATTAAGATACCAACAAAAGTAGGAAATATTCCAGCAAAAAATGAGACGTGCTTTATTATTTAAAGAATCTATAATTCAGAATTAAACTAGATTCCTTTACACATATTTTTATGCGTTAATACTAAGGTAAAGACGCAGTCGGAACGGCCTACTATGAACTATGACAATAACAGTTAATAAATTATTCGTTATTTTTGTTCATTACCAAAAGTGAAAAAAGACCATGAATTCGAATGAACTTTCAAATTTTATTAGGACCTCTCATAAAGTTTAAATTTTTGTGTTTTTTTTTTACTTTCTCCTTTATTGCTCCGACACGTTTTTTTAAACCACCTTTGTAATCCATTTTTCATTGCTGTCTTCTCCGCCTTCGCATTACACTTATTCCTTAATTAATGACTCGTTATTAGAATTGAAGAAATTGAAAAAAGACCAGCTTTATGTAGTAAATCAGCAGTGAGTCCTGGCACAGTGCAAAAATTTTGATTTTTAATTTATGATTATGAAAGATATTCAATATGTTGAACTAAAGGATATCTTTATCCTATGTCAGATGTCATATTTAATTAAAACCGCATTGATTTTATCAACTGTGCATAAGCAGTCGGCCGATTAATAGTCGGCTGTCTGCGCACCAACGCCACCAACAGCCAACCAAACAGTTTAGTTTGCCTGGTGTGCGCGGAAGCTACCCAATCGGACTAAATTATCGGCCAATTATTTAGTCTGTAGTGTGGCCCTAGCCTTACGCTGAGACGCAGGTCGAGGCAATAAAAGCCTTTGAACGCAGAAAAAACATCTTCACGCACGAAATATAAACAATATTTTTTCTATAATTGCTTTCAAAACTAAACTTTAAAATTTAAATTTTTGAAAAAAGTATCAACGTAGTGACCATGTTGCTAGTGCTAGGTAACTAATATAAAACAGTGTGTGTGAAGTGAAAAAAGAAAAGCTTATGTGGTGCGCCACTGATCAAAAACGATGGCCAATAAGTAAAAACGACCTGTGTAGATTTGATTCACAATTTAGCATAGAATCCAAAAATGAAATCAAACTGGGTAGGTTCCACTTAAAAAAACATAACTTTAGTGTTTTTATAATATTGGGACACCTGTATATATGTATACCGCAATATTTTCCGAATATGCAGTAGAAGCGTAGCTATCATCTAGAAAAAAGAAAAAATTGGTATCTTTAATAACAAACAAGTTATGGAGCTTTTTCGCAACTCTGGGACACCTGTATATTTCGAAATAATTGGCCTATTAAGTGCCACTTTCAGAGATCCCCAAATCAGCAAATAAGTCCAATAGAATTTTTTTAACATTTTTCTGACGTTTACGGTAATCTCTTCTACACCGCAGTGTACCGTTAGTGCGCCATTTTTAGGCCACCTGTATGTATTTTATTTCGTCTAAAAGTTATTGTCTATCACTACTCTTTCAATGTTTCTGAATGTTTTCATCTTAAATTAATTTCTCGTATGATCCTTACCTGGACTTCCTGTAAAGAAACAATTTTGTTTATAAAACACAAAATAGCACTCGCTATTATTGCGTAAAATTTTATAATGCTCTTCCTTTGCATCTTAAAAACATGGACTTTAAACCCTTCAAACTACATTTAAAGCAATTGCTTACTGAAAATGCATTCTATTCTTTCAAAGAGTTTTATTCATTCACAAAGTCCTTATAGATTTTTTGTTTACTTATCTCTTTATTTTATTGTTGCTTTTTTTTCGGTATTTGTAGACAGTGTGTAAAATTGTATGATTTATAACACGCAAATACATTATTATTATTATTATTATTATTATTTGTGAAAAAGTTTCCTTGGATGCTAAAATATAACTATTTTAGCATCCAAGGAAACTTTTTGACAAATATTTTTTCACTATCAAAAATGACATACTTTGCGACTTGATAACGATGCATAAATGTCACGTTTTTTTGACGGTTGTAGAAAAAGTCAATTTTTAACACGGCGTACATGAATTAAAAATTATTTTGCGCACTTAATACAAAAATAACTATTTTACTAGTGTTTGTAGAAAAAATATATTATATTATATTGCGATCTAGATTTCATCATTTGAGTTAATTAAAAAAATAATTACAAAGGAACCTTAAAATTGTCATTTCCAGTCGGAATCATTTTCATGTAAGAGTAACATAATAAGTACTTAATAAGATACAAAGTTCAGTTAATTATGTTGCACTTTCTACGGCAGTCTCACCAATTTATTATGCAATTGAATTAACAAATATTTTGGAAAAAGAAAATCTCTATAAGTATACTGGGTGCCCCAAAATTCGCGGAACAACTTAGCAGTACGTTGCTAAGGAGTCATTAAAATATCAGGTAAAAACGTCAATCAATCTTATTTTTAGTAGAAGATATGGACCTATTCGTTACACTAAATGTGGCAACATTTAAAAACATTCATTGTATCCCAATAGTCTGCAAATATTTCATTTTTGTTGTATCCATGGAAATCACAGAGAAAAATCAAAGCCATGTTGCCATACGTTATTTGAGGTAAAACGGACAAAAAATTACCACTTGGAAATGTTGGAAATAATGAAGAAAATAATTGCAAAGCTGATCACAATCGTTCAGAATTATTATGCCACTGGCTAGTAAAAGACAAATAGTTAAAAAAAAAATAATATTTAAAATAAACGAGATCAAAGCTGCACCTTTTGAACCCCCATATCTTCAAATCTAAAAGACAGAATTTTTTTTATTACTTTCCTCATAATTTCCTAACATGAGTTGACATTGCCCCATTGAGTTGTTCCGCGAATTTTGGGGCACTCAGTATAAAATACATAGTTATTTTTGATTCTAGATTGCGAAATGCTACTTTTGCATTCGAGGAGTTTTTTTTGCGAGCATCGCAAGCAAAAAAAACATTCGAGGATGCAAAAGAATTTTGCAATCAAGTATCAAACAACGTTTTTTCGAAAAATGCACAGTTCCACATTAGCGGAAACTCAAAGAAAATTTTGTCTACAATTATCATGTTGATGTTGATGTTTCAAATCTGGTATGCTCTGACCAACTAATTATGATAGCAAGTTAGCAACCGTCAAACAAACGTTATAATTTCTAATTTTGTAAGGTTTGGTAGCTATTTTGTGAGAATTACCTACTGGTGTTTAATAAAAGAAAGAAGAAAAAACAACGACAGGGACTGATGGTTTTCATGGACACGAAACTCGTGTAGTACATCAACCAAAGTCTTCAATGGAAATGGGTCTTCAAGAACAAAGTATTTCATTAAATCAGCTATCGTCTTCATCGGGCATTAAAGCCATTCTTTCTTTTCTTTCTTTTTGCAACAATTTTCACAAAATTTCTAAGAGTATTTTTGTTGTTTATCTCAACACCATGACGACCCTACCGCCTTTCATTCTAAATATGATCTTTTTATAAACATAAATAACAATTAAAAACGATGTTTAAAGGCTGAAGGTGGATGGGACGATCCGAGTTTTCATTTTTCAACGGTTGCTATGAAAATTGAAAATCGTCTGTCTACGTTAACCAATAAAATCATAGAAAATCTTTTGTTGCTAGATGACGGCTGTTCATTATTAACCACTGGTTAATAATGAAAAATTATTAACTAGTAGGAGAGAAATTCTACTTCTGGGTTCAGTTCGAGACTCAATTAATGACGACTTCTAAGACTAGTAGTGAAAAAAAGTTTATATGCAACTCGCTTAGCAATTAATCTTTACCGGGCTTACTGGCTTATGGAGACTCGTTCCTTCGTCACTCGTCCCACAAAATCCAGCGCGCCCGTAAAGATTAATTATACGCGTCACATAAATAACTATTATAATCGTTTTCAATGACATCCGTGCTGTCAATATGACAGTATGTTGGCATTTGATTGGCATCACTTGCTGTTTCAGTTTAGTAATTTTGAATTTGCTAATTTGGCAATTTACCTTGATGCGGCAAATTGATAAATTCAATTTAGGTATTATTCGGATTCCGAGGATGACTTAGTTTAACCATGTTTTACACCATGTTGAAGATTGAGTTTTTGTTTGTTGTTGATGTTTCACGAAATAGAAATTTTCTTTTACCATAACCTCAATTTCTTGTTTGACATTTTTTTTAACTAGGATTTGCTTATACATACTCTGAAGCTAGTTATGAATTTGTGTGTACAATCTGCACCTCTGCACCAACATATTAAAAATAACACTGACAGCACGGATGTCATTGAAAACGACTATACATTCAGTGAACAAAAAACAGTCACTTTGACAACCGATTTGGCTATGACTTCTTCATTTCATGTTGGACTAACTGATTCAGTGATGCAACGGATGCAGCTTTTTTTTCTGTCAGTGTCTGCTCGACATTTTCTTGCCACCGCATTGCCAGATTTATGATTTTAATATTCATAAGAAAGTAAATGATTTATTAAGTGTGTAAAAATTATTTTAATTTCCGTAAAAGAAAAGTCAAAATTGACAAAATAATTTTGTTACGACAAAAAATTTCTATTAAACAATGCTACTTCCAATTAAAAAAGGACAGACTAGATTTAAGAGATCCGGCAACAATGTACTTATTCAGAAAATATAACCTTAAATTAAACTGAAAACAACCTAACTAACATAAAAAGTGTCAATTACCTTTAGGGAATTAAGAATTTAGTTATCACGGAGGTACTGCCAACAAAAACACTAGATGGTCATAGCCAACTCGGTCCCAAAAAGATCGTGAATGAAGAATGCCTAATACCCTAATAAATGTCAACATTTTTTATCAGTTTTCGTGTAAATTTAGGTAAAACCTGTTCACGTTGGGAAGAACAGCTGTGGTGCAAATGACCTGACCTGTTACTGTGACAACTCATATGAAAGTTAATGCCAAATGTGTGCAATTTGCACCACTGATGTTCAATCCAACGTGAACAGGATATAGTTTTTGCAAATTAAGAATCGTAAAATGTTGCTAAGAGTCTAAACATGCACAATGTAATAGTAGATTACATACCGAGGTGGAAAGTGTTTCATTCCTGTCGAGAGCTAAGATAGCTTACCAAGGCGTAGCCGAGGTGAACTAATGCTCGAAACAGGAATTAAATACATTCCCACCGAGGTTTGTATCCTATTTTATTCGGAATCATTACATTTTTAGTAAATAACAATTAATTTGGTGCAGTTTCATTTCTACCGTTTTTCGACAATTCGTGTACGCTACTGGAAAAAACTTATAACAGGGTGGGAAGTGGGCTATTACTGACCAAGGGAGGGAAGTAAACATGAAAAGGAATAGTTAACTTTCCGCCCTCGCATAAGGTTAGGAATACGCGTATTACAATACGATTCCGAATAAAATGTTTAAATAAATATTCGAGCAACGTAGGCAACAACTTATACTTGGTTGTCAATGTTACTACACGGAAAACTGGGCAGATGTGTCATTCAGTTGTCAAAATTTCTAAAGCATACCTTAGCTACTCATAACCAAGCTTAAGTTAATTTGACAGTTTTTTTGAAAATATCAATCATAATGACGGTAAAGGTGCATTTACATTGACACTTTTTGAAATGACAATAATAGACTGCCCAGGATTCCATGTCCCTCATTGTACCTTCTTCTAGCGCTTTGTGCTTTACATGGTTGGCAGTTTTGCTTCTGTGTAGGCACTTAGGCACTAGGCTTAGGCAAGGACATTCTACAGGCATTCTACCGTCTACGTTATATTGACATATCGACACATTTTTCCCAAAACACAAATTTGTTTCTTTTCACAATCATGTTAAATTTAAATTTTTCCAAAAAAGTATGTCAATCTGGAAAAATTGTGGTGACCTTTGGCTTTGATATGTGAACCGGCCTCACAATAAAAATCCCAGAGGACCACTACTAGGTCGTTAATAATTTGTATTTTTTTAATGAAATCCAACATTTTTCAAATATTTTTTTTTGCAAATTGTACCCCTTAAGATACGAAACCTGTCAGAGACGCCCATGGGCGCAAGCAAATAAGCCTACTCTGCGGTAGTGCGGTAGTAGCAGTAAATGTCAAATTTTAACCTCAAAATAAGTTCAACACTTATCTGTGTTTTGGAATATCATGTTTCTTACCAACCCATTAACATTAGTAGATAATGTAACAGTGATAATGTAAATTGTGTTGTGACATCGTCGAACCAGTACGTAAGCAATAAGTAAATATGTCTGTGTTAAGTCCATTTGTGTTTTGGGCCCAAAACGAGAAAAACATTTTTATCAAAGTCGATTTGAAGGATGTCAAAGTAAGTTCTGAGAGTAGCAATTTGCATTTATTTAAAGCACTGTCCTGATACAGGACCCGGACATAACGATAGAGAAACGTAGACTACAATTCCAGTCAAAGGGAGTCGGGGCCCGAGGCCTAAACGACTACGCGTTCACGATAGACTTTAATTCAGTCATCGACGTAAAGGTAAAACGGTCTCGGGGTAGTTTTTCGTGTTGTTATTACGGCAAGGATAATTGCAGGAAAGCGTATATAAAGTCACCGACAATAGAGTAGATTTCACCGTTTCCAAACTAGAGAAGGGTTGGTGGCCCAGACTTCTGTCGCAGCCCCAGAAACCGTTCTGGTTAAAAATCGACCACGACCGCTTCCAGTCGGAGGACATGGACGACGAGGTAGCCGATATAAGAGACGACTACCCCAACTTATACGAGAAACTTCAAAAGGAGGAGTTCGGGTACAAGAAAGGTACTAAACTGTATTCACCATGCAACTCGACTAATTCGTTTTCCTTACGCAGAGGACTTCAAAAAAGTGTATTTGTCACTGTACAATTTGTTTATGTATGTGGGGTTCATGTATGTGGTTTGTGTCTTGTCTGTCAGATATTTGAAAGAAGGTTCCGACTCGTTCCCCGGGACTTACGCCGCTGTAGGTCCCGCCATGTGTTTCCTCCATTTGATCCAAATCTTGGAGATCATGCACCCCATGTTCGGTTATGTCAAAGGGGGGCTACTTATCCCGTTGTTACAAATCGGGGGTAGATTATTCACTCTGATCGTGATGCTCGAATTCGAACCTCGACTACAAGTAATGCCGGTAGTTTTCTACCTGTTCATGACGTGGTCGGCCATCGAAATAATCAGGTAAAGACCATATAGTTACTTACAGTGTCCCACTCCTACCGATACATTTCAGATATCCGTACTACATGTCTCGACTAATCAAAAAGGAAAACGGATTGCTCACGTGGCTTCGATACACCGCTTGGATAGTTTGCTACCCGATCGGTTTCGTCTGTGAGGGAGTCATCATTTTCAGAAATTTAATTTTTATGGAACAGGACAACTCGTGGACGATCTCGCTGACCACACCGTTTGACCTAACTTTGCGACTCTCCACCGTACTCAGAATGTATCTCTTGTTCTTAATGATACCTGCGATGTACGCTCTTATCTCGCACATGTACAAAGCTCGGAAACAAAAGATCGGGCCGCGGTCTCCCAAGAAAGCTAGAGTTAAGAAGGTAAAATAAGTGAAAGGAAGTCAGTTGTTGCAAAGATGCATTTTTTTTTTGTTGGTTGGTGTTTTGGTTGAATAAATACTAGGCGTTTGCAATTGTGTTTTTCGTGCACTGCAGACAATCGGCGGTTCAGCCTAAGCCACAGATTAATACAGTACAGAACTTGCTGATTGAAATGTTTTGTAGATTTTGAAAAATTGGATTCACTTCAAGCGGTTGCTGTAGGACTCTCTTGCACAGTTAAATTTTTTATCGTGTGAAAGGTAGAAATAAGTAACTGTAGTAGTTAGAAAAATGTTGACACTTTTTATTACGCTAATTGACACAATACAGATTAAATAATAAAATAAACTTAGGCTACTAGGTACTAACGTATGTAATACTTTTGAAACCAGTAGCGTTAAAAAAATAATACAATACTCCAACTGTTTGTCAATTGTATAAAAATACTACACTATTTCCTACTTGCACCAAACGTATATAAAAATTATAAAGCTTGATACATAAATTTAAAAAAATGACATTTTAATGGCGTACCAGCGAGTATTGTCAATACATTTGAGATTGTTCGTTATAAATAAAATTACTGCAAAAACATCACCACAATGTAAAAAAAATTAAGAGTAGAAGGTAAGGACGGACGTTTGGTTGCCCCTGACCAGCAACATAGGAGGCATGTCTCTGGTCAGTACTTCCAGCCAGGCTAAGTAAAGTGGGGCCGACACGATGTTCTTCCTCGGTATGGGCAGGGTCATCACCACCATATTCGACTCCAACGAATGTTCCAACAGGAGCTCGCGCAGCTTGAGGTGTCTGTGAGTCTTGTCTTTGACGGCCATCAGCTCCGCTTCGGTCACTTGTACTGAAAATCCACGTTCAACTCTCGACTGGGCAACTTGCACCGTACTCACTCGAATCCAGATCGTTGTCGGTCTCCGGCTTCCGGAAGTCCGCGATCAGAGAGTCGAAGAACTGCAGAGTCGCGTCGTTCGGTTTGTTGGTGAAGTCGGTCACCACCTGAAGGTCCGAATAATCTATCCTGAATTTGGCTAGGAGGCTAGCCATGTTCCTGTGCTCCAGCTCCAGCTCGTCCCTTTTGTTTGCCAGGGCGAACACCCTCAACTTGCAGTTGTTCCAGTTTCTTCTGGTGCTCATTATGTATGGGAGGAGTAACGTCAGACCTGGAAGGAAAACAGTACTGACGACAGGTCCCAAAGCCCCACCCCAATACTAGACTAAGGAAGTAACTGTCAACTTATTTGGGATCCGCAAAAATTCATGGTTTTGCGAGTTTTGCCGATGTCAATAAAGCTAGACAAAACATTAAGTTAGCAGTAGCAGTAAAGAAAGTCCCCAAATAAAAAACTAAGTTGGCAATACAAATTACTAACACTATGTTTCGTGTTTTACGGATTTGTACTACCGCAGCAGGTGCACCAATAATTGTTGAAAACAATGCAGAAACAGACAATTCTTCAATGTCTACGTCCATTTTAAGTTATAACCAAAAACTAATGTCAGTTGTCTACAAAATGCACATGCGTTCGGTAGAATTAGTTACGGATACCTTCCTAAATTAACATCCATCACAAACTCGCCCTAGATCTTCAAATAAAGACAGTAATATGCAATCATAGCATCTTTAAATTCTAACTGAATGTTTTAAGAAACTACGATACGACCAACTAAAACACAGATAAGGATGGCTATGGAAAACCAAAGTTTAAAAATGTGCGGAGTAACTTAATAAACTGTCACTTGTCAAAAGTGACTGACATTTGTTGGGAAAATTTGAGGGATTTATTTTTAAAAATTATTGTCATAAATACTCGTGACAGAATCCTACTTTCGGAGTTAGCTACGCCACATGTTTTCAGTTTAGAATTCCGTAGTCACTTTTGTTGATCATATTGCTGGACTAACCTCCATCATCGTACAACCACCAGACATCGATGTAGCCTCCACGTTTCTGTTTCTTCTGAAACTGGAACATCTGACTCATCCTCTCTCTTGGCATGTCGAACAAATCATCTACCACTATCTCGCTCAGCGACCCTCCGATAGACTTGGGCTTCTTCGCCGAATCGTCAACGTTCGGACAGACGTTGACCACTTCTCGGTTCCTCGTGATGGGCGTGTTCGGCACCGAAATGTCACTAGTGCTGCTGGCTGCAAAGAGGAATGTCACCGCTCCGTCGACGGTCGCTGCCGACTCACCTTGTGACATCTGACTGTAGGACTGGTTCCTCGGCAGTGATTCAGTGCTATTTTTGATCTTGGACGCGGCGTCGTCCGCGTAATGCTGGCTGAAGTCGAGTCCCTCTTGCAACCTCAGTATCCCCACGCTCATGTGCAAATCGAAAGCTTTGCTGCAAACGCATCGTTAATTTTGTTGGGTAGTGAGGATGCGGGACTTGCGTACTGCAGCACTCCGAAGTACTGGTCGAGATCGTCTTTGGAACACTTCTGCCAGTCGGATTTGTGACCCATCAACAAGATGTTGGGTCGCAGCTTTCCGATTCCGCAAGCTTTCAGCAAGGAAGTGCAACCTTCTTCGAAGTCTTGACCGTCGACTTGCATGTAGAAAGCTCTAAGCTTGTGGGCTCTCAACCAGTTGTTCGCTTTGAAGTTGAGGACATTGCGGACTCTCTGGTGGAGACGACTCTACGGCACAAAATGGTAGAGCTTTCGCTCGATTCCTGCAGTAGGACACCTACCGTATTGATGTGGCCACACACCAACATGGACTGGTTTTTGGTGATCAAATGTGCGAAATCCACGAGAGCAGGACGGGCGCTCGGCATCCCCGACAAGACCAAGATCTGGGGTCTGTAATTCTTCACATGCTCTTCCACGGCATTGAGTTGATGGGCGGCTTGGAGGGCGTTCTTGTAGATCTGAGCCTGCGTCGTCGATCCCCAGTTCACGTCGGGTTTCCTCACCGAAACGATCAAGTAGAGGGCCAAGACAGCCGCAAAGGTGATCAGAGCCGTCCACCAAGAGATCAAGAACATGACCAAGACGCACAAGACGGAACCCGCAAGACTCAACCACATGTTGTAGTACTGCAAAATTGGTACCAATTAAACTGGTCGAGCTTTCGCAGATCAGTACTTTGAAGGTTGGTCTCCACCCTACGGGTTTGGCCAGCGAAGCGTGAAACGTTGAGAAATTGATGAGAGTGTAAGCCGCCAAGAAGAAATTCGATATGAGAGGTGCGATCAAGTTCAGTTCGCCTGGAAATGTCACGAAATTATGGAGTTTGCGTCACAGTTTTTCTGATCATTACCGATTAAAATGAACCCGACCGCGATGATGAAGGTGAGGATGTAGCCTCTCATGGGCTCGTTGTTCTTCCCGTAGCCCTTGGCAAACCAATCGAATCCTGGGTACAACTTGTCTTTGCACAGCGCTTGGAAGACTTTGGGGGCGGACACTAGCGACGCCAGCGCCGAAGAGAGCGTGGCGGCGAAACAGCCGGCGTAGATGACGGGCCCCACCCAGGACACCAGCTCGACGACTTGGAAATCGTTGTGCAAACCGAAACTGTTTCGGTGCGTTTTATTGGTGGCGACCGTCTCGTTCAGCGGAATCGTAGTGTTAACAGTGTAGTTGCCGAAGTCGAGAGTTAAAAGCGTGGCGTTCGGGTTCGGCGCCAGCTCACCGGTGGCGTCTCTGAGGACGGTGAAGCCGCAAATGAACGCCATCAATATGTAAGAGGTGGTGGTGATGGCGATCGCCAAGAGGGTCCCTTTGGGGATGCTCTTCTGAGGGTCCTGAAAACAACACGTTACAACGGGTGCACGCAGCGCTCAACTCCTAACGTATAACACCCTTCGACGTTAGATGCCGAGATGCGTGTACACGTTTAGGAGTGATGAGTCACCTTGAGATCTCCCGAGATGTTCGCCCCGGCCAAGATCCCAGTGGCGGCTGGGAAAAACACGGCAAATACCGTGAAGAAGTTGTGTTTCACGCCGTGCGCTTCTCTATAGTCGGAGTAAAAGTTCTCTTGTAACACCGTTACTAAAAGAAAACAAGTTTCATTTTTGCCTGCCTCCCTTGTTACCGGTTCGATTTACAGTTGTAGCCGACAAATCCTTTGGCGGCGGCCTCTTCGTTTGGACCAACGAAACTTCCAATGAAAAAATCAATGATGGCTACTAGTAAGATTATGAGAAGTACGAACTGAGCCTGGAAAGATGGAGGTTGTTGGATTGGCGCTTAAATGTTGGCGCGTTTGCACTAACCTTCGCTTCCCATTCCATGCCCACGACCACGATGATGGTCAAGACGACGATCGTGATGGCGCCGACTATTCGAACGTCTTGGACACCCCCGTCGATGATGGCGAGACTGTGGGCGGTGAGTAGCGCGTTGAGGGACTCGCAGAAACCGACGACGTACATGGCGCAGGCTACGGCGTTGGCCAGGGCGAAGATGAGGCCGATGGAGCCCCCAAACTCGGGGCCCAAACTTCGCGAGATCATGTAGTACGTGCCACCTAGTGCAATTCTGTCAAGCGCCGTCGGCTAAGAGTACTTGTACTACTGACCTCCCTTGATGACGCCGTTGGTGCTGATGGCCGACATTGAGAGCGAAGTTATCGATGTCACCACAGTTGTTGTCAGTATAAGGAGTATAGCTTCCCCTGGACACATCAATCGATCAAAAATCTTTGCAAAAGCGGAATCGCGAACTTACCGACACCGGCTTGAGCCACCACCCAAGACAGCCGAAGGAAGAGCATCACCCCCCAGATGTTCAGAAGACATCGTACCAACACTCCTTGAATCCACCCGAATTTCACTTGACCGTCGACGTCGCCAGCTTTGCCGTTCAAATTTGACAAGGAAGTTCCTGTCTGAACAACAAATTTCACATTTGTCACAATAAAATTCAGAATGAATCGTTATCGTCAACAGATTTATCAACGGCTCCTCTCAATTAGTAAATATCGCATTTAACATTTGTTAACCTTCGAAGACGGAAAATTTATTACGACTTTCTTGCGTAGAAAACAACAAGAAATAAAATGTGTCATCCGTTTCATTCATAACAGTTCCACTAGCCTGTTTATTGTAGAGCCGCGTGATGAATTAGCGTGAAAAATACAATTATATTTATTCTCAACGATCTATTAATAATATTGTTATCGGGAAAGTATGAAAATAGAAGTTAAATTAAGATTTAAAAAATACTCCACAAACAGAGATACAGTGTCGAGGAATGTTTAATCATGTAGTTGTAGTCCGTTTTTTTTTTTTAATAATTAATTGTCAGTGTCAAAATATTGAAAAAGACCAAACTGTATACAGGGTGTTTCTGAAATAGGTACGTGTGTTAATTTTACCTAACCAGTGGAAGAACGCGCCAAATCATGGAACTTTTCTTTATAACATTTTTACGAAAAAGCAATACAAATTGATTTAAAATTTGGAATAAATTAACTCTCAAAGTGTATACCCGCCTATGGGTAAGGGCAAAAATTTTCTGTTGTGTAGAAACAGAGCTTTGTTAAGAAGTTCCATTGTTATAGAAAAAAATAAATAATCAAAATTTAGATTCTCATGGTTACAAAAAATAGAAACTACTTAATCACACAAAACGACTCGTTTGGTAAAAATTGTGGGGCAAAAAATGTTGGAATACTTTTACGAACTTTACGGTTGACTTAAAAAAAAAACAGGAACTGTAAGAAAAAGTTCTGTCAGATTTTATTAAATTTTTATTGTTTGAAACGACCTTTTAGAATTTAGGTTAAAAAACTGCACTTATCTGTCAGAAATACTATCGTGTGTTCCAATAAAAACTCACTCGCAGTAAGCCATGACTATAGAGATAGATACACTGGTCATGTCGATTTTAGGATCACTGAAAGTAGTTCATTTGTTACTTACAAATTTTCATCATATTGTGAGTGACAGATAACCTATAAATTTACTTTAGTAGTTCATTTCACATCTGGTACTAAGACATACGTCACTTTTGTCATGGCTTGCTGCGAGTGAGTTTTTTGTGGAACACACGATACTATCAAACAGACACAAATTGACATAAATTGACAAATTACATTTCCAATTCACATTAGGTCAAATTTCATTTCCCGTTTTTTTTTGAAGCCAACTGTACAAAATGTTATAGAGAACAGTTTCATAAATTGGCGAGTTCTTTCACCGGTTCAAATTAACACACGTATTTCAGAAACACCCTGTATTAAAAATCATTGACATTTGGCCATTTGGTCCAGTTTTATCTCAGTTTCACCCCCTCTACGGTTTCACCCTAGATTTCCCCTAGATCATTATTGAGGTTATGTTGCATATATTTGTGAGTTTGAGACACGTGTGTCAACGATGAAAGAAAAACGAACGAAATCAAAGACAAAAGAAACAATTTGTGTAATAAATGCAACAAATCGCAGTAAATACAAATGGAACGTTATTTAGTGCTGGAAGCATTTCTCAAAAATTTTAGCATTTATATTTTTGTGATAGTCTCTATGCTCTACTTCTGAACTAAGAAGCATAGCACAACTTGGCAAGAACCCTGTAGAAGTTCCAGCATGCAAACTTTTGAACAGTCAAGGGAACGTTTTCGTTCACCCACTGGCGCAATTGACTACCATTTTGGTACTTATATCCACGTTTCATCTTCACACTAACTATTGTTTTTCTCATGTTCTAACAGTGGTTGTCCTGTGCCTTTCTTACGTGAAGCCATAGGTATTTTATAATTTTCACAACAGTTCAATGTCAAATTTTGGCGGGAGGTTGAGCCAACCAAAAAAAAAGTAAACTTCTAGGGATTTCTTTTTTTCTGCTAACATAATTCAACAGGAGGTGGATTTTTTATTTTGAAACAGATTATAAAATTGTAAACTTTCAAAATGTGAACAGGATTTATAAAATGTTGTAATCTGTGCAAAAAATGTCAGTCCAGGTATTCGCTTTACATCGTTGTGTAAGTCCCTCGTGAATTTTATCTATTATGACACAACAATTAATATTTTAATGGATGCCAAACTTGCGTCGGTTAGCAATATTATTGACTAGATTACTGGATAATTCACGATCCTTGATAAAATTTAATGAAACATGGAACAACCACGCGAAATATGCTATTTTGGCAGCTTTATAAATAATCTTGTTTCTTTAATCTCAATGCCCAATGTTTATATTTCAAGGAAAATGTAATAAAACCAACGATCAATCGTTTTAACCACAAAAAAATAATACGTCAACAGGTAGATTTTGTTTAAAATTAAATTCTGCTGACTAACAACAATCTGCGTTATTTTCAATAATAACCTAACGTTGTGGTGATAATTTTCAAACATGTAGGATTTAGATATGGATTTTGCGGGTCATTCTACATTTACTTCCAATAAATTGAATCCACAATTGTAACCAATCGATCAATCCAATGTTATCAGAAATTCAGTTTTGCTAATCGCCTAGGAATTTTAGGTGCTTTTGTTATAAAACAGGAAGGTATTGGAAGATAAATATTTTTATCTTTTGCTTTAATTTTAAATTTTGAACTCGAGTATTACAAAAGATCGAGATTTGATTTAGCCGATACAAAAATTCTACACATCTTTAATTGATAAAACAGTGTTTATTTTTAATTTAATCCGATAGTCGAGATATGATCGACTGAAAATAGATTTTTCCTCATCCGTAACTGATAAAATTGTTTCTATGTCGATGTGTAGAGTTGATATTTTTATTATGTACGAATGTACGACCCCTTACTTGGTCACACTCTCCATTTTTTCTCTTTCCTCCGCATACCTCCAGAATCGTTTCGTACCGCAACAAATTGCTAAACCGCCGACCGCGAAGAACGTGTTCCTCGTTTGGTCTAACCGGTGATCCCATTATTTCAACTTTCAGCCTCCGACGGAAAGTTACCGACCGGTGTCGAAGGCCATTTTAGAAGAATTGATAATTACTGTACGGTGAACAACTTCAATTCAATGTTCAGCAGGAGACACGCTCTGCTATCTCTGGTACGGCAAGCCCGATCACCATTTGTGTTTGTCTGCCTATGCCTCCGATGTCAATCGATTTTCGAACAACCGTTTCAACAACGGTAGGCCTAAAAATTTCAGCACGATCCGGAGCACAGCGAAGCTCGTTTTGCAATCAGTTGTGCAACGGTTTTCGCAACTGACTAGTCTACAACATTATTTTTGTTCTGCATCGTTACAAGATGTAATTTTAATTTGATTTGTCTTTGTTATCTTAGTTCGCTTGGGTGCCAACCAAATTATCGTTCAACAAAGATTTCATTGTTTATTTTTGCATACAGTCTACTTTAATTAAAAAAAAAAAATTAAAAGAGAAGCTGTACCTATCAATGTTGACAACTGTGGTGTATTAGGTATTTCTCAATTTCGTTTAATCGTTTTTCCAAAATAAACAAAAGTTTCAAGTGTAGATGGAAATTGACCCACCTTAAAAGGTGATTTATTTATAAAATCTTAATCATCATTTTAACCCATCCGAAGATTTCAAAGTTTCGGCGTCGTTTCAATGTTTTATTGTTAAAATTCGCATTTGACGCAATTCAACTTGTCACTGAAGTACAGCGTTATTTATTACTTATTTTTAAGTACAGTGACCGGCACAAAAAAAAAACGACTCACTTTGAACTTTTAGTAATTCATTCTTAGAAAAAGTTTTTGGTATCATGTATGGATAAGTGTTATTTTAAGTTATTCTTTGCCAACGAATATTCGACAAACAAAACATTAAACACAGAAAATAAGATTTTAATGAAAAATGAAAAAAGTATTTTTTTAGAAAATTTTTTATGTTATGACAAATTTCCAAAATTTGAACAGTATTTTGAATTAGTATCGCGTATTGTCAAATTAAATCTTTTTTCTTTATACCATACTGTTATTAGGATTTATCAGTACTCAACGCTTGATTGATATGACACCTATAACAGTCTAGGCCGTTATCAGACCGAGGCCGTTATTTTTGCTGCCGGTGCTACGGTTACGGCACAAATGACAACTAAATTTAATTTTTGAAGTAAAGAGAAATGTCAGTCTTACAAATAAATCATCGTTAAATGTTAAGTATTATTGGTATAAAGAAAACTATAAAACAACATACGGCCGATATGGATACAACAGACTCGGTTGATTATAAAATCTCAACCTCGTCTGTTATATAACCCATATCGGCCTAATACCGTTATATACTATAACAAGTAAGACAACCGACAAAATACAACATGGAAGTAGCGCAAACTTTTCTAATAATTTATTTAAACAAAACAATTCGGTTGCCATCGTGACCATAGCACTCCCGATCATTAAAAATATCCTAATTTAACTATTATAAAAAATATATGCACAAATTTAATTTCAAGATTATTTATTAAAAAAATCATGAGTCGCTTTTTGTGCCGGTCAGTCTATTTTAAATTTTTTTGCATCATAGTTGGCTGTGATTTACGCTGTACATTTATTTTTGCCACATATTATGGACTTGCAAATTTATCATTTGACAGTTGACTTGACTTTACAGTTTTCAATTTTTCATCTTTATTATCAACGTGTTCTTAGTTAATTGAATTAAAGGAGTAAGTTGTTTTCATGACTGTCTCATGCAGGAGATTATTTTTTGTAGTAAGTATAAGTGAAATTTTTTTAAACAATTGCCAGTGTCAAAATTAAATAAAAAACCATACTGTACCACCCTAAAATGTGCGCATATGGACCAACTGTATAACAATTTTACATCAAATCAAAGTTGAGGTTA
The DNA here is from genome assembly GCF_963966145.1 of Tenebrio molitor. NCBI lineage: Eukaryota > Metazoa > Arthropoda > Insecta > Coleoptera > Tenebrionidae > Tenebrio > Tenebrio molitor. The sequence continues at coordinate 20,285,607 of NC_091053.1, read as the reverse complement.
TGTTCACTTCACTTCCCGTACCTATAACTCCCTTATTTATCGGTGGATTTTAATTATTTATACATCAAATTAAGTGGTTGCGAATAGGCTACATAAGGACCTAATAAATTCACGTATAGTCCTAAGCGCTTCAAGGCTAAACAATTAAAAAAAAAAAAATTTTAATGGGAACACGTACTTTTTTTTAGTAATTCTGATAATTTTCATTCTAAAAATAAATAATTAAAAAGAGTTATGGACTCGTCTTTTTTTTTAGGGACACCTGTATAACCGGGAAAGTGGTAGATATATGTATAACTGACTCAAATTGCAAAAAACCACTTGTCATTTGCAACAGCATTTTTTCAATGTTTTTGAACCAAATAAAGGCACAAAGAGACCAGAAAATCATAATTTGGATTGAATATTTTCCATATAAGTACAGTTTTGACAATCGACTCTTCAACGCCTGACATTTAAAAAACACCCGATACAACTCACAACCATTTTGCAATAATAGAATATTTTAAAAAATAAGTGTTTAAATGACAGTTTAAAGACCGCAGGAAGATTACGTCCCTGTACTATTACGATCATTAAATTTTGGACATCATTGTGCTGTCACATAAAAAAATTACTCTAAATCATGCTTTATTGAAATTGTCACAAGTGTCAAATGACAAAATGTTAAGTTTTTAATTTTTTCTTTATTTTGTATCTTTTATTAATTAAAACCTCGAAACTTCTTGAATGTTTTGTCGGTAAATCTGACATTCACATTTTCACAATTGACACAACAGTCAAAATTGAGGTTATAAATACATAAAGGTCGTTTTAGAATGTATGACAGCATGATGACACTAGCGTCCAAAATCTATTGATCGCCACCGTACAACCTTATCACATATTTATTTTTGTAGCACCGTACAAAGATACCACAAAGACTTATCGCTAACACGAAATTTGTTATCAAACTTCCTGGGTACGTTATCTTTTGAAATGTAAAATTAACAATTACAAACAGTCACTAAAAGAAGCATTAAGTTAACCCATTTTACCACTTATTCTGGGATAACTGTTGCTTACAATTACAGCAAACGTCTGTAAACTTTGCCGAAATCGAAAAGTTATTTTCAAGGTTAACAACAGCATACTGTTGACATTTTTTGACATTTTCGCGAAAAATCTGCTTACCAGTGGCATCGCGTATGGCAATAAAGTTGGTAAATTACCTATTCTTACGATTGTAAAATGTTCCTGTTTATTTTATACATTTTCTCCATCATCAGATAATAATAATAAAATTACACAATTATAATTCCAGCGTCTAAAATTCTTGAGGTATGATTTATTATAAAGTAGTGTTTGAGACATGACCGATAACTTGCAACGTATGCTCTGATTTGTTTTCTTTTTGATCACATTGTATAGCGTCTGGTTAAAAAAAATATGAAAAATCAGTTGCCCGCGACGAATAAAAGTCGGGTCGCGGATTGACCCACAATACTTCAGTTTTAAAATTTACAGTGTGTCGGAAAATTGTACATAAAATAAAAGTTTCCTTTGACGAGGCGTTGTTCGGTGAAACTTTTTATGAAGCGCTAATTGACAATTAACACGTGAGATCACGTGCCTCGATATTAGCATTTTTGAAAATTAGGTCCAATTAAAACTATTCTTTCGCCATGAAATTATTTTTGAAATGCTCAAACTGTGACTAACCAAGGGTCAATTAATTTATTGGGACTAATATCGTTGAGGTTAACAGCTATTAATCTTTTAATTAGGAGAAAAGGGCCAAGTCCCGACAAATGAACCATCGAGGACTCGTGGGGGTGGTGCGAATTTTCACGCCCGACGTCCAATGACCAAAAATATTTTTATTTGAATCGCGTGAGTCACTAACGGTGTGTGGCGTTGATAATAATCGAAATCAAGACAAATCCGGATCTTTTTAATGATCTTGATTAATGCCACTTACTTTATTAATTGGTCGACATGCCCGCCAGATACTGCATATTATTATGACCGACAGGCTGTAATTACGCCTGAAAATTATAAATCGAGTCGTTGATTTTTGGATTTTTTCAAGACAAACATTTACATCACGTACAACAACCAGAACGAATTGTAAACGCACACACTGTTTATATTTCGATTGCACTACCGTTCGGTAGATACACGTGTCTGCTAACTGCAGCGTTGCAAGTTTTGCAACAATCTTCACGTTACGTAACAATGACTTGACGTGTATCTCTACAAATAAAATAATCAATCAATCACTACTTGCTCGAACATGAACAATGTTGACTTTCTTATCTTTCCATTGACGGAAACTCTAATCAATCGGTGATGTCGCATCGAGATTATTTCTATTTATCTTCCAATTGAAGTTCAAGAACTCGACGAAAATAAACCAGCAGATAACTCATAGGTGGCTATTGTATTCGGAAGATAGAGTCTGTGGCGGTTCTAATTTTAGCTCGAGTATTTTAAATTTAGACGTTTTTAAATAGGATAAAGAATGCATCCGTTCAGTTGGCTTTTTTTAGTGTGGCGAGTGAATGCAACAGCAAATTTGCAACGATGAGTGCATTTCTTTGAAAAAATTTCCGCGTAAAGTACGGCAACCAGCAGCTGATAAGGAGCAAGGAGAAGATAATTGTGACAGAGACAATTGGTAAATTGATGTCATATATCTTAGTTACCGGATAAGTATTAAGTGTGAGGTTACTTACAAGCCTGTAATATTCTCCACTTAGTACTACGAGGATAACTGAATATTGGTTGTTGGTAATTTATGTATCGAATTATTCGGTACAAGGACAGATAAGATAGTTTTTTCACGTCCCCAATAGTAATGCGAGTAATGCAATTGTAATGTCTTAAGTAGTACAGTGTGATGTGGTGAATGGGTGGAATTATGATGAGACGTTCCCGTCCAATCCATCAGTTGGAAAAAATATTTGTTTGTCTCATTTTGTTAAAAGGAGCACTTTGAAATGATGTCAAAATTTAACAGACGATAAAAAAACAATAAAAAGTTACGAAACCCATTGAGGAAATTGTCGCTATCAGATATTTTAGTGGCAGTTCCTTTGATTCAGTCAATCTTGAGTGAATAAAATGATACGGTTAAGGATGTATCAGACATACAATCTTCAACAAAAGTAGCCGAAATTAATAAATAACAATAAATAAATAAAGACTGATTCACATAACTTTCCGACCGCAACGAATTTTAATCAAAGAAATTCCTTTTTGAGGGGATTTCCCTTGCCATTCAACGTGGAAACGCTACAAGCATTCGGGGCAAACTTCCAGATTCCGCATTATTATCGGAAATTTTTGCATTGTAAATCAAAAATGTTATGTAATGATCCTCCTATTAAATAGGATTACCCAATTTTAAATGCAGCCAGTACTACGTTATTCAGTTATAACTTGATATGTACAGTCGATGGACAAATAAAACTGGGACAAAAATGACAATCACATAAGTTCAAAATTATTGATGTTTGTGGATCAAATTATGAATGAAAACTAGCTGCATTTAAATTTCGTCAGGGTCGGAAAGTTATGTGAATCAATCTGTATAAATTATAGGTAGTCAGAATTGCATATTTTTTGTTAGAAACGTATTTTCTACCTTGCCAAACAAATTTCCGCTCTACTTGCGAATTTACTCGTTTAGGTGACATTTACTTTTGAGAGAGAATGTATAGCTAGTGCATAATCTCTTGGCACGCGAGGTGCGCGGTGGGAGGAGTTTAGCAGGGAGAAGGAGAACTATCGGCAAAGATCGGTTCAGCAGCAATTCAACAACGGCAATTTTTTAGAACGGGTGGGAGCCGTTCGTGACTACTCGTCTGAATTTGGTCTTCTGCGTAACTTTAACTCGCGTGTCAAGAGATAACGCACCAGCTCTACCCAGGATCCACAGGGTTATTCACGAGAGGAGTACTTCTGAATTTTTTTTACCGCAACCTACAATACCAATGGCACTGACAGCATTCTTTCCACACTCTCTATAAATGAGGATCATGTCAGTTTTTTTCAATTTTTTTGCTTTAATGTCAAAAATATTACAAGACAAAGAGCCATCGTGGATTCAGTTATAATTATGTATTTTCAAAATTTGAAATTAGGTTTTTTGGCACTCGTGGGCCTTTAAAACGCTCGTTTCACTCGCGTTTTAAACTGTCCCACTCGTGCCAAAAAACCCAATTTACACAAGAACTACAAATACACTACATACTATTTTATATTTTTATCTGTAGGACGGCGCAATATGTGACCATGATTTTTTCGTTTTTACTTCCTTTTTCTTTAATAGTTTTTAAGACGCTACACGTTACGTGAGTCATATTTAAAAGAGCTCTTTGTTAGGAAAGCGTTCGGGAGTTTGGAATAAATAGTTGTTCTTAAACAAAACTGCATCGCTGTTTATATTTTCAACCCATTTTTGTGCAAAAGTTGGTTATTGTGGAAAAGTGTATTCAATAAGGTGAGTGTATCACTGAGTGACCTGTTTCTGTTGGTGTTGTGGTGAGTTTATCTATTTTAATAATTGATTTTGATAACGATCATGGCCATAATTAAATACAATTAGTATTGTGAGTCTTTAAGGCCCGGTTTATTCACCTTCAAGTAACTTTATTTGAACGGTAATTAATTATCATGGATCTACCAATAGCAGATTCTAAACCATAGCAACTACTGGCCAGATAAATGTACTTGAAGGTGAATAAACCGGGTTTTAATGTTTTATAATTAATTGGGGGTCGCTGACTGGGATCAGGACTGCCCGTGATTTACAAGTAATTGAGAGTTGCTGACTGAGATCAGGACGCTCGTGATTAATAATTAATTGAGAGTCGCTGACTGAGATCAGGACTGCTCGTGAGTTATAATTAATTCAGATAATGTTGTTTTCCCCATTGAAGATCATCAAGTCTGATGTGTTATATTGATTGATAATTTGATTAGTAACAGCATTATTATTATTTTTGTGTGCTGTCTCTCTCGCACTCGCATCATGGCCCCTACATATCATTGTAAAAAAAATTTTTTACCACTGATTCGCAACACAAAACTTGTGTACATCATCACCATCAGTCATCACACTCTTTCTGAGTGACGCAAACTGTTGATACAATTTCATTTCGGCGGAACAAAACTTCTTCACATTTACTGTTCATAATAAATGACGTACTACACTGACCGGCACAAAAAAACGACTCACTTTGTACACTATACATTTTCTGCTTGGATAATTAAATCTTTTTAACTATGTACTTGGGAATTTACAGTATATAACAATGGTTCGTTAGCTCAGGTGGTTAGAGCACCGATCTAATGTGTCCAGCTCGGCGGTCGTGGGTTCGAATCCCACACGAGCCCGTATTTTTTTTTCTCTATTTTTTTTTGTAATTTGTCTCCATTTTGATTCTTTAATAGAGATATTAACAAACGTGACGTCATCATCTGCGATGGCATTACAACGGACCTTCAAATAAATTTATATTTAGAGCAACCTATTGTTTGAAACATTTTTCCAGCGTAGAAAATGACACAAGAAACATCTGACATTTTAACGAAATAAAATTAGGTTAGAAAATATTTTTAATTTTTGTAGTGCATTCTCCCTATTCCCCCTCCACGGAATATGACAATATGAAATTGGGAAAAAGCTTACTATGTAACCTGTGTAACTCCGAACAATAATTAATTACTTACAAAAATTACTTTACACTGTTAACAGAATTAGAATGTCGCCTACGCCTACTCTAAATATATATTTATTTGAAGGCCCGATAGCCATTAATTCACGGAACATTTTACGAAAATGTTTAGGTTGGCTAAGCTTAATGCGGAATTATTTTGTCATGCATGTCAGTTTAAATTAGAAAATGTGTCAAGAACAGAAAGTGTCCAGTGGAAAAATTTGACCGTATTTTTAGCAATTTCACATACATTCACCGGCACAAAAAACGACTCACTTTGAATTTTATGAATATAGTTAAGTAATTCATTGTCTTAGAAAAAAATTTTGATATCATGTTGTATTGATAAGTGTTATTTAAGTTATTCTTTGCCAAAGAATACCCGACAAACAAAACATTAAACACAGCAAATAAAATTTTAATGAAAAAAAAAAAAAAAGTAATTTTTCAGAAAAAAATTAATGTTATGAAAAATTGCCAAAATTTGCATTTTGAATTAGTATCTCGTATTGTCACATTAAATCTTTTAACACGGAAATCAACCAACAAAAACACAACGTGGAAGTAACGCAAATTTTCTAATATGTAATTTATTTAAACAAAACAATTCGGTTGCCATGGTAACCATAGCACTCCCGATCATTGAAAATATCCCAATTTAACTATAATAAAGAAAAATAAGCACAAATATAATTTCCAGATCATTTATTAAAGAAATCATAATGAGTCGTTTTTTGTGCCGGTCAATGTATTACGATCATTAAATTTTGGATCATTCTTCATGCTGTCACATACAAAAAATTACTTCAAATCATGCTTTATTGTCACGTGAATGATGAAATTGTTGTCAAATTTGTCAGCATGCTACATCAAGTTTTAAATTTTTATGTATTTATGTATTTTATATTTTTTATTAATTAAAACCTCGTTTTATTGATTTTATTAATAAATAAGGGTCGTTTTAGAATGTATGACACCACGATGACATTAGCGTCCAAAATTTATTGATCGCAACCGTACACTATACATTTTCTGTTGGATAATTAAATCTTTTTAACTATGCATTTGGGAATTTACACGATATAACAATGGCTCGTTAGCTCAGGTGGTTAGAGCACCGAACTAAAATTTGCAACTCGGCGGTCGTGGGTTCGAATCCCACACGAGCCCGTATTTTTTTTTTCTCCATACATCTTTTTGTAATTTGTCTCCATTTTGATTCTTTAATAAAGATATTAACGAACGTGACGTCATCATCTGCGATGTCATTATAGCCATATTAATTCACGGAACATTTTACGAAAATTTTTAGGTTGGTTAAGCTTAATGCGGAATTATTTTGTCATGCATGTCAGTTTAAATTAGAAAATGTGTCAAGAACAGAAAGTATCCAGTGGAAAAATTTGACCGTATTTTTAGCAATTTCACGTATTTCAGGGGGCGTACATGCAAGATTATCTTGATTATCTTCCATATTCGTGTTTTGTGACAGAATTTGGATAAAACAAAAGGCGACTAGATCAAATTTTTACTTTTAAAATTAAGACATTATCAACCGCCACAAAAATCCCTAAATCGACTAAAGTAAACTTTTTTTTAAACTGCTTAAAAGGGCAAATTACAAAAAATAGTATAAAAAATCCGTTTCATAAGACCTTGAAGCACTCATTCTTTAAAATAACTCGTGGCTACGTCACTCGTTTTTTAAACTTGAATTCGTGCTCAAAGACTGGTCTTATGAAACTTGTTTTTTAATATAGTATTATTGAATCTCGCGGAAAAAATCCAAAGTATCCAGATCTGGGACGCTCAAGTAAATATTTAAAAAGTCTATTTATTGGTGTGGGCTCCATATGGGAGCATCAAAAAAATCTTGGGCTTTCAAAGTCATTAAGCAGCAGAGTTTTGCCAGTAAATAAGATTGCTAAAAATAAAAGAGCGAAAGGCTCTTAAAAATAACGAAACAAAAATACCTGGTGAAGGTACAGAAGAAAACAAAAGGAAAAAAAAAGTGGGAGAATGTTGCGATCATAAGTATCTGTGATTAGTTGTGAAGAGTATTGATATGTGAAATTATTAAATAACATGTGAACAACCTTTGGAGGCTTCTTTGTTGCTTTGAAAAAAGAAACGTACACGAAAATTTTCTCCTGTCAAAAATGATCCATTCTATTCCTTAGTGTGTTATTTTGTAAACAAATAAACGTTTTTCTGCGTACCGATTATTTAGAAATAGGAGAAAAGCAATAAACAAAGATGATAAAGCAAAAAGCCAAACACAAATAATCATGATAACTATAAAGATCTCATTGTGCAAATGAACAGTTTTCCAACAAATTCTTCAAAAGAATTGCCGCATTTAAATATTTGCTTTGTACTTCAATGTGCGCTGTAAATTAGACATTACACGTGTAAATAACGAAATTAAACAATAAACAATCAATGTGTGTATTTTAAAACACCGTTTAAAGTGCGCGTGGTACTTCGTCTAACAGTTCCGAGCACGAGAAACAGTTACACTTCTTCGAAAAATATGCCTATACAGGGTGTTTTCGAAGTTGAGGGGTTCCTTGTAACACGAGATACTATACATTATTCTTAAGAATTTTAGCCTAAATCTTCTTAGTAAAATGTTTGTATTAAGGGAGATAATTGATTGTATATTTTTATTGTTTTCTAAAATTTTGAGTCCGGTCCTGTCTATTTCTCCGCTGTCTTAGATTAATAACTGACGTGGCCCAGGATGGTGTCTTTCTGGAAATCGCTCTGCGTACTCTCTGGACGCCGCAGCTGCATTCTGATAACGTGATAACATTGCCCATACATTAGCAACATATCTGTGAGCTCATTATTTTCGTAATGATAAAGCCATTCCGACTAATTAGATGACAACTCTGACAGTATTTTTGATTAACGTCCATGCTCATTTGATTTTTTTTTTTGTCAATTCTAATTTCTAACAAATCAGCGCAAATTTGAGCAGGACCGGTTTCAGAAATTTCAAAAAAATTAATTTATTTTATCTTCATTACCGTACACATTTTACTAAGGTGACTTTGGCTAAAACTCTTTAGAACAACGCATACTATCACAGGTTAAAAGGAACACCTCAACTTCGAAAACACCCTGTATAACAGTGTTGGAGATTTTTCAAAAAAGTGAAAGCTGACAGATACCAATTTGTAGTCAACCGATTCTGTTTACAGTGAACATGTCGAAAAAGTAAAGCGTTGCCACGTTACGGTGGTTTCGTTTTTATCACACACACACTCCCATCTGTCAACTGTCATTTTTGACAGTTCATACACGACTTCCCACCGGCACCGATTAATAATTAATAATGGTGGGAGACGAACAATGGGGAAAACTATTGGAATGAAAGTAATCCGTCAAATGACATCACCAGAATCGAGTCTGCATCCGCAACGAGCTTTGAAAATCCATTGTTGCACCGTGTCAAGTAATCAAGTATTGTTTTGAAACAATTCGCATCGACGATCCTGAATGGATAATCTACCAACAATGGACGGTTACGAATTTGTTGCAAATAATTAATTATGGCATGAGCAAGTGTTGCAAAATAAATCCGCATGAATTCGGCTAATTAAAGACACATGAAAGCTAATTTGTATTTTATGGCAATTAAAGTGAATCACCTTGTATTACATCAAAAGGGAGGTTGTTGCCACCTGGGGACTTACACAAATTGTTTTCTCTCCGTCTTGGATTAAGAATAGATTTTTCCAATTCTAGCCAGTTACTTTAATTTTTCATTTATTCTTATTAGTCTTACCTTGTTCGGGAGGGTGGAGTTATGCAGTTCATCAAGGGTTGGCCTGTTTGCGGCTTGCAGCGACATGATGTTCCTATAATTATCCAGTCTTGGCAGCGCTTCTCGTGTTAAGTGTCTGCGAAAAATACTCATCTATAATTGGGGATTCACACGAGACGTGTGAAAGGATAATCGACAAAGTAAATCCGGCATTATCAACATTTCGTTTTCGATCTCAAAACTATAATCTCTTGTTGAGAATCAACATTGCTCGAGGTTCAAATTTATTACACCGGTGTATCAATCTCTGGTGGATTCTTTTGGCAAATTTCTGAAAACATTATTGAAACGACTCAAAAAGCGATGAACCGGTATTGTGCTTTCACCATCGGATTAACACCAAAATAATGTGACGCCAGATGACATTCTTCAAAGAAAACCGCAACCAATCATGACTCTGTTTAACCGACATCATTAGAGTGTTTAATACGAATGTAAACACTCACATAATAAAAAATCGTAAAGAACAGACCATGTAACGAAGCGTATTCATACACTTCTGTTATTGTAATAAAATAAGACAATCGTGAAGTTAAACGCGTCTTGGCTAATTATAGTACTCCAACAGTTTAATGTTGGTGGAGAAGATAAATCGTTTCATTCACTCGATTTTATTTTAAATCATCAAATTTATTTCGTGTTATGTTATGAATAGAGAGCGGATTTATATGCACAAAAAAATAAAAATTAAGCGCTTAAATAAGCATAACATACTGAATAAAAAAGTTTTATTTTAAACAAAAAAGCATTAAAAAGCATAAAAACAAGATAATAAAACACAATTCCTAAAAATGAAAATATAACATTTTTGTATTGCTTATACAACAAAAAACAACTCCTTATGGTTAGAAAACACTACTTGAACTTCAATCTTCTTCTTTGAAACAATGAATGATAAGGAGTTGTTCTAAATGATTAATTGTAAGATTTCTTCGTCGATCATTCAATATATTTTTAAAGTTGGAGAAACTGCGCTCCACATCTACACTTGTAGTTGGCGCAAATTTGAATTTGGGGATAATTGTAGAATCGATGTTTAAGTTTTCCACATATTCGCCTTGTAAAACTCGCGCTATGTCACACAAAATACCAAAACCTGTGTTTTTGTTTAAAACATTGTCGAGTTTCTCAGATACGACACGCCCAACTGCTCCTCTCACAGAGTTAGTTTCTTCTTTAAATTTTTGAACCATATTCACTGAGTCAACCAATGGAACACCTTGTTTTTCTAGTTTTGTTATAGTCTCACATACAAATTCATAATTACTTTTTAGAAAAGCTAAATTCTGTCGCAACTCTTTATTTTTGAAAATATCTATGCAGTTTCTTATTGACTGCGACGGAGCGTCGACAAATTCGGTAACTACTTCTTCAAATTGATTAATATATTGACTATAATAAAATGCGGCCTCTAACCAAGTTCCCCATCTGGTCAAAATTGGTTCTGGTGGTAAAGGTATGGTTGGAAATGTTTCCTTAAAATATTGCACTCTTAGTGGGGCTTTAACAAAAATTTTTTTACCATTTGAAATTAACTTATTTACCACAGGAAATTCTAATCGTATAGTTTCAGCTATTCTGTTTAGTCCGTGCGCAACACATGTACAGTGAATTAATTTTTCGTAAAATATTTTTAAGTTTGTTCCAGCTTTAATCATGTATGCAGCGGCATCCGAAATCATTAGCAAAATTTTGTCCGTTGGTACGGCATTTGGAAGAAAAAAAGACGTAAGACTTTCATTAACAAATCTGGTAATCGAATTACTGTTTGTTTTGGACAATTCTTTGCAACTGACAACATATCCTTTAGTAGGAATATCTTCCTTTAAAATACCGAGAATTAAACTTGCCACGTACCTTCCACAACTGTCTGTTGTTTCATCGACTGCAAACCACATGTAGTTACTTCCGATGCGTTGTTTAATTTTGTTACACACTTCTCGAAATACTGGCTCTAAATAATTTTTACGAAGAGTGCTCTCAGCCGGAACGTGTCTATTGCAATGGGTTTGTAGAAACTGTTGAAATGGGCCTTTATCTAACTTTTTGAATGGTATATTGGACTGAACCATCATCCTACATAAGTCGAAGTTAAACTGAAATTGTTCGTTTTGCCGTGATGTGCTTGCAACAGATTCTTGTAGAGTTTGTTGTTTAAATTTTGAAATCTCGAATTTTTTTCTTCGTTCAACATGAGTGTTGCTTTTCATATGTTGAATAACATTATATTTTTTTTCGCTTTGAATCTAAAATAATATTTTCTGAATACTAGAGAATTAGGTAACTACACAAAAAATACTTACGGTTTTAACGCAAACTCGACAAAATATTTTATTATTTTCAATTATAAATTCTGGAAAATTTTTTATCCACTCATCAGGCGTAGATTTTGGTTTTGGCATTTTTGAATTAAATTTTAAATGAAATGAAACAATGACCTGCACTCTAAGAAGGAATACGAGGGAATCGGTAAATATGGAGCAAATAATTCGCCTAGTGTTATCGTGTTAAACCGGTTTTTCGCAACAACAAAGTGAGAGATGAGTTCCTATAAACCTGGCTGCCACCACATTTCATCAACGACAAACGAGAAATTAATTTTTTTCATTTCTTGCGGCAACGGAATGTTTTCCGTGTTAAAACAATAAAAATTCTAATAAGTAAAGAATGAAAAAATACCTATAAATAAGGAAAAAGGCAGTAAATAAGCATATACATTTTAATATGCATAAAACTGCAAAAAAAGCAAAAAAAGCATAACAAAATAGGGCTCAAATGACTCAAAATTTTAAGTCTGTTACACATCTCAAAAAGTATTGAGCTACTTATAACCCCCACAAAAAGCATAAAAACTAGAAATCCGCTCTCTAGTTATGAAATAAACAGAGGAGTGAAGTCACACCTAACAATTATAGTTGTTAATGTCCATCAAATAAATACTGGGGCCACGATCAGATTATGCTAGGGAATTTTGATTTGAAAACTTCCCTAGACACCAGATTTGACCTTCTGTTTATCCGCGGAATGTACAGTGGCGAGCACGGAATTTCGCACATGTTGGACATTTCACTAACATAATTTTATTAAAATGAGATACTGGCGGCAGTTTCATGACAGTTTAGGTGAAACATCAATCATGATCACATAAATCATGATTGATTATAATGACCATAAAGCTTAGACTAGATAGTTTTTTTTAATGACATACAAATTGGTGTGCGAAATTCCGTGCTCCCCACTGTACCTACTAATTAATTCGTCACCATAAGATATTCCATAAATTCAATTCTACTTTTAAAAGCAAGCAAAGATATCATTTACATTAATTAAACCTGTCTATTGTAAATTCAAACATCTGGACCAACGAAAATAAAATTACAGTTGTTTGGCTGGTTAATTCACTCCAAGTTATTTTCGTAATATGCCGTTAGTAGCCATGATTTTTCAAATTATTCATTTGTTCAAAATTTCATTAATTATTTCATAAATTATTATCTTTTATGTATTTGGATGTTGCCTTTACAGATTTTACCAAATTACTCGATTTCTCAGTTGCTCCATTTTACTTTAAATGAAAACATAACCTAAATTTATTTTGTCACTAGATTTGACGGAAGTATATTCTAGAGAGAAAATTTTATAACCAAATATGTACAGTCAAAACAACCATTTTATTCAAAATTTTAGTCCGGGAATTTTTTTGCATTTACCATATCCACTTCCGAATCAATTGAAAATAGCTTTGCTGTCGTGGCAAATATGTACACTAAAAATACCACCAAAATGTCGGAAAAAGACGTTAACATTTTATCGAATATTGTACTATGGCGGCCAAAAAATTTTGGCCGTCACTTTCTTGACATTCAAGTAAAGTGTAAATAAACCTTTAGAAATCGTAACCCCACTTTCGATTGTTGTCATTTTGACAATCAATTTAAACTGTTTGAAGCTCAGATATTCCAAAAATCCGATATGAATGAACAAAATTAGAGCAATCGTACATAGATAACCTGAGGTAAACTTTCTGTGTAGTAGAAATGACAAAATAATTTTGAGTTTTGAAATTTACCACCCGAAAAATAACGTTCATAATCAAGACGGTAATCATGATGACAATAAAGTACGGATTACAATTTTTTTTTTTTGAATTGACAGACAATGACGGCCAAAATTTTTTGTCAGCCATAGTACGAGTACCTACACGTACTGTTGACTAAAATTTAGCAATAAATTGAAGCCAATTTTAGTTTTTCTTTAACAAACCGCAATTCAATCAAGTCATGATTACTTGAAACACGACTATTGCATCCGGTTCGAAGGACCAGGATATACTCGTACATTGGTTTTACAACCGCTCAACTGTTATTTCTAACTATTTGATAATTTCTAACACGACAAAAATAGAATGAATAACTGGAAAATTTACAACAAGTGACCACTACAATTTCCGGAATGTTTTTGTTCTGAAAAAAGATGAGCCATCGAGGTCACCTTCGTGGAGAATTTTGACCTGCACGAGAAAAATTAAACTGAGTCGACTAAATTTCAATCTAAATATGCAGTTATTACAAAACTAATAAAAAAAATCGTAGGTTGTCTGGTCACCAGATTTATCATTTATTGGAAATATCTGGAATATGATTAAGACAAGTATCATTTTCAAAATAAATAAATATTTAATTTTATTTTATTAAACTACACATTTAAAATAAATAAAGTGTCCAAAAGCAAAAAGGATTATCCTTCTACTATTAGCAAATAAAAATTAATTAGTGTTCATTCAGATGTCAGTTATGCGATATTATGTAAGTACATAATTTCTCGTCGTTGAGAAGGTTAAGGTAATATTGATGGAAAATTTTCCACCAGTTGGGACAGCAAAACCAGAAAACATTGATTTTTTTGTGCTATTATTACATAATAGCAACCTTACAACAAAATAATCTCAAAAGAGTAGTCGAATTAAAAATAATTCATCAAACAAGTTCCAAGTGCAAGGTCATTCTAAAATCAGGTTTTACAGTGTAATAAACAAAAATTTGCAGTTATGTACAAAGGTTGTTTCGATTTTTCTTTGTGTATTTTAAGACTAAAATCGGAGTACCCCAAGAAAAAAGTTTACATCATATTCAAAAAACAAACGTGGCCATTTTTTTTGTTGATCTTGAACCTTCTCAACCACATTTTGTGTTGTAGATAGTTGTAAATATAAACATCCAGTTATTGTTAAGATCTAAAATTATATCATTATAAGATAGAATGGAAATAGTTGGAGCTGAAAGATTCCATTATTTCGTAGGGTCAGTAAACCTTACGAACCTGAGGTCATGGATACAAAATTCATATCTAATAAACCTCAGCCATGGTGTGACAAACTGATACGTATCTTGTATATTACATGACGGAATTATTTGAAATCTCAACATTTAACATTACTTTCCACTCAGCCCGAGATTTTTTCTCATCTTACTATTTGCTTATCAGACGCTAAATGCTTACATCCAAAAACAATTCTCAAATGTTGCCGATCATTAAATACGTTGAATTTTTAATGTGTGATATATTATCTTAATTGGTGCCTCTCAAGATTAAAAGATAAGTCTTCATTGGATGAAATGTAAAAAAAAATTACGAGCACCTTTGAGTGTATTTCGACACAATAATTGCTCTATTGCAAAAAATTACCTGATCTGTATAGAATTGAGAGAATAGAAAAAATGGGAAAACCAATTTTCTTTCACAAAAATGAAATTAGTAAAAAAAATTGAATTAGTATTTTGGTGACAGAAACTGGACGCTTCCTCCTTTAATTGTCGATTTCTGCTCTAGCCGCAGGAATTTTGAAAAACCGACTGCATCATTCTTTTCAGAATGGCCTCTGCAGCCAGGAGGCCAAATCCCTTCAATCTGAAATTTTGTATTTCTTCGTGGAAATTTTCCTTTTTAGTCGTGAAAAATCTCGAATTCAATCCGAAATTGCGAAATCCCGTATCCTTGGATATTTGCAAGTGGAATCTAATGCATTGACACGTTTTGGTGTTAAAGAAAAATTTAAAGTATAATTTGTTTCAAAATCAAAAATCCACCAACACTGCATTCTAGTGTGTTTGCAAGTGTCAGAAAAAGTGGGGTTATGAAAGAAAACTGTTGACAGCCGTTTTGGTCGTAATTCATCGTGTTTTATTTATTCTCATTTTATTTTTCACTCGAAACGTGTGATATGGTAGCTACCACCTTTTTGTACATAATAATTATTTTGTGTTACGTAAATAAACTCAACAGTTCGATGTCAAATTTTGGCGGAACGTTGGGCCAACCCAAAAAAAATGAAACTTATTCTAGGGATTTCTTTGTTTCTGCCAACATAATTCAACAGGTGGTGGATTATTGGTTTTGAAACAGATTATACAGACAAATAAAAAAAATCGTTCCAGTTTAATTTCGCCGAAACTTTGACCTGTTTTTAACTTTTTTTTTGTTTATCATTGAATCTGAGTCACAAACAGGAATTTAAATTGACAGTTGGTTAATAAATTATTTTCCATCAACAATCGAATTCAAACAAATAAAACGATTTGCAATAAAACATGCTCATTGTATTGGCTTGATCTCGGAACTGATTAAAATGTATGGATGTTTTCGTAGGCTTTCAGCCGTCTGTTTTACTCTTTCTATCCGTTCTATATTCCATATTTCTAAAGCACTCATTTTCGTCCCACGTCAAGGTTTTTTAGTAGTTGTGATCACCGAAAGTACTTTTGTCTCATGTAAGAACTGAACATGATAATTGAGTACTTCGATAATTTACTTAAATGGTAAAAGAAGATGCCACCAAGTCTGCAATTTCACGATACAGCTAGAATTCTTGGAACCGTTAGGTACTGCCGCATGCAAAACAGTTACCAAGTTGACAACACTTCCAAGAGACTTACCGGAAACTCTTCGCATACTCCGAGTTGAGTCTTGTTTTGTCTGTGACCGAGTGCAAATCATCGTCGTCGGTATGGTCGTCCTCCGAGTGAACGCCTGTAGATTCCTTCCCGTCCTTATCGGCATTGTGACTTTCACTTCGCACTCTATTCACTTGAAACCGCGTCCTTTTATCGTTATCCCCTGTTAAATTTCTCAACTCCAACACGTCCTGGTCGCTCCGTGACACGGTGGTGCCCCCGTTTCTTTCGGACATGGCGAAAACTGCAACAAAATCGTGGCGTTAACACAAAAAGCTCAAACGAACACGACGCCTTCACTCTTATCCTACACTGGCCCATTTCCTCGAGTGTAGTGAGTGAAGGGTAATTTCATTTTTAGTGTAGAGATTATGCCAATTTTCAGATTTACAAATTGGATACCAGTCGCTGTCCCACACACGAATTGCGTAACAGGGACAATCTTTACAATAATTCTTAAAATTTGCATGCTGTGCATGATTGGATGCTCATTGTGAAGGTGGGTTCGCAAGGTCGATCTTTATACATATTACAAAAAATAATGTTACGAAGTATTTTATGCGAGTTTTGGTTATAATTCAAGTAGAAAGAAAAAAAGTGAAGCAGTTTGAAGACCAAAAATAAGAACATTTAATAGTTATGCAACGAGGTTCTGTGTAAATTGGGCTTTTCTAATTGCCCGAGAGGCCAGATTGAAATACGAACGTAGCGAGGATTTTAAGGCCTCGAGGGCAATTAGAAAAGCCCAGTTTGCACAGAAACGAGTTGCATACAAACTTTTATTGTTTGAAACGACGTCCCCAAAGCTTCCAAATCTATTAAAAATGATTTCGCATTTGCTTTTGACAGTTTTGACAAATTTTTCAAGAAATGTCACTTTGAATGTGTTGTCTAGGGCAACGGTTGGTTATCTGCTATTTTTTGCTTTAGAGCAGTTAGAAGGCAGTTTACAAAGGAGAAAAATGAGAATTTATGACAGTTGAAAGCAATAAAAAGAATTTATCACTTATAATTACACGAGAGCCTTTTTTTGTCGAAGTAAACTTGACATTTCAATGAGAATTTTGTTGCCTGGCAATTTAACGAAAAAAACTGCCTCTGAAAAAATTACGGAGTCCGTAGGACGAGTAATTTTTTCTGGAAGTTTTTTGAGTTTAATTGCAGGCAACAAAACTCGAATTATAAATGTCAAGTTTACTTCGACCCAAAAAAAAGCTTGAATGTAATTCGGTAAGACAATTTAATGAATACGGAAAAGTACGATGATGCAGACCTACTAGAATCAGACGCTTTCAAAAGTTAGGTTCCGTTTTGTCGCTGGAAAAGTTAGGGCAAACTTTTTTCGCTGTCATAGTGACAAAAACACCGCTGCTTATGGGATTTTTAATGTATGAATAGTAAGTAAAATGTAAGCCAAGACAGAATATAATAATTATGTACTATTGCGAGCAATAAAAGTGGGACATCAAACTTCTGTCAGTTTTGAAAAATTCAATGTAATTCAAGCTTTATTGTCATTTTGGCTTTGATTATTGTCATATAAATTTGACACCATTCTAGTTGACAGTTTAAAAATTTATTTTATACTCCTATTTTCCTTTTCCAAGTGCCCTCTTATTTTGATAAAGGTAAATTTTGGTTGAGACTTTGCATTAAATAAATATCCATTACGTGCTTACTTACACTCATTCCCAACAACCTACACTTAATGACAACTTCAATCAATTGAAAGTAGGGTTAGAAACAGATAAGGGTCATTTCACATTAAAAGTCAAGACAGTGATGTTGATGTCCCACTTTTTTGCTCGCAATAGTACTTCTATGAGACTACACAAATAAAAACGACTCTCGTGTGAGACAGTGTGTTATAGAAGTGTTATAAAACATTATATTGTCACACGAGTTGTTTGAAGCACGACAACGCAACAATATGTCTTATAAACCGAGTATTTTTTCCGTCTTGCATTTATTATGTACTTACTATTCCGGACACGGAATCTTGGCCACTACTGACATTTAACTGACAAATATGTATGTGTGAACTGGCCTTTATTGAATATAACCCAACTTTTCACTCGATAATGCCATTTCCCTGCTTTTTCGATGTCACAAGCAAAAATTCAAAGTGATTTTTAATAATTGTCATTTATTAATGACACTAATGACTGGTTTACATAGTACATATTTTAAATTTTAAAATTCTGCACAAAATAAATACATACAGGGATTTTTGGGGGAGTACCACTTACACGACCCTAATGAAACATTCGAACTGAAATTGTAAAGTTGCCACCACTTTGGTCAATTCAAGGCAAGAATTAATAAAAGAATATTCTCTGCTTAAAGGTGTCGTTCATTTGAATGTTAACTATGTAGTTTCAATTAAATGCTAGTAAATGTGATGGTTTGTCTCAAAATTTGAGGTTATGTTCGATTTTTGTATTGTTATCTGACAGTTCAAAGTAACTCAAAATTACCAACGAAAGAGTTTCGTATTGAAAACTGAGCTGCTTCCACACCCTTTTGGGTTTCACAATGTAAATGCAAAATGTAATAGTTATTTAGTATTATACGAGTTTTATAAGACAGCATTTTGTTGCACGCGTTTTTTAGAGCACGAGGAGCGCAGCGACGAGTGCTATAAAGCAAACAAGTAGAAGTGGATCTTTTTGTGCCTCGCCCAGTTATCGGCCTCAACTGCGTTTGGGCCTTTAATCTCTGGGCTAGGCACAAAAAGACTCACTTCTACTCTTAATGATAAATAATATACTAATTTACAAACGAGGAAGTAAAAATAAAAGAGTAAAATATAATATAGTGGAATAGGTTTAGATGATGTATTGGATACCAAATCTTCAGGAGAGGAAATCTAGTGATAAACTCCAGAGAATATGAGGTACGGTAAGAAAGACAAGAAATATATTTAAACTTGACACTTAATCCATTAAAACTACTTTTGTCCAAGACATGACTTTACGCTCCATTAGGCAGAACAACCTTTTGACATGGAGTAAACACGTCAAAAGTAAATTTTAATCCATTCTGTATTAATGCGAGTATACAACACTTTCAAGATATGGAACCAAGATTAAAATAACGTTGGATTGATGCAATCACTTCAATTTGACTTATAGATACATTTCCGATAAATGAATTAAGTGCTAACTCTCTGAATTTGAGGTTCTAAAAATAAGTCATGCAGAAAAACAATACACAACAAAACAACAACAGATGTTTGTTTTTTGATAATTAATTACGGTTTTACGATTTTTATTCTAAAAAGGTTTATCGCGCTGATAGTGCGGAAAACAACACTTAGAAAATGTATTATGCAATTTCCGGTAGTGACACTAAAAGACAATTACAAAACGTTGTGCAGTTTTTGACTGCAGTAATAAAAATTAATAATAACAACTGTTCTACTTGGTGATTGTTCGACCATGTTCCCACTGTTTTGTACAACTTATTCTAGCTCCGTGTTCCAAAACATAACATAATTCTCCAATGCTTCGATTCACGTTTATTTTTGACCCCTTTAAAAGTATAAATTTTCTTAGACATAATAGTATATGTATTATGTTATGAGGAGTAAAAATGAAGTTTTATGTGCTGCGGGAGACAAACTAGCCAAAGCATATAAAATCATTTTTGCTCCGAATAACATATACTATTTTTTCTTCAAACCTTCATAACAAATTATTTAAGACATGTTAAGAAACCAGGTAGGAATTTCAAATGATTTAGTTAGAGTACTTTACAGCCGCTCATCAGCGGGATAATAACTTCACGGACGCCCTCAGCGGAGATAATAACTTCACGGACGCTCCTCAGCGGAGATAATAGCTTCACGGACGCTGGTCAGCTCGTTAGATGCCATGACAATGAAGTGACACTTTAGCATTATCAATTTTACGGACGTTTGAAGAAAAAATTATTTTTCCTATCGATTTAGCACGTTGAGGACTGTCTGATAGTTTCCAGAAAGAAATTAAGAAACAAAACACGTTCGGCTTTCTAAAATTATTTGTAAATCACACTAGTACTTCAGACGAAATTGTTTCAATCTCTTGATCTGAAGCACCACCACTTCGAAACAAAAAGAAAAAAAAAACTAGACATCAAAAGCACAATATTAAAGTGAACTTTAAAAGTGACGCGTTGAGTCTTTAAACATCTGGATTTGACAAAAAATTTGTCTTTTGGGTTCTCTTTCAAACATCATCTACTTACTAATTTTTGAACTGAAACAGCTTCCAGCACAGTGCAGAAATTCGAAAAATTCTACTTCTGGTAGAAGGCACAGCAGCCGAAGAACACTGACAGCTATATCGCTTTCTTAGAACAGGAAACCGCCAGCAAAGCACAGTTCAATAAATACAACAATCTGTCACCGATGACACTGTCATCAGTTATAATTTAAACCGTTCTTGAATGAAAAACTTTGAATCGTTTTTATCTCGAGTGCCTTACCCTTGATCAAATTGACAATGACATCACACGAGGGATTAAAATTTATTTGCAAGCCACAGATAGGGAAAAATCCTAAATTTGATTAGCCACATTGTGTAATCTACGCGAGAACAAGCGTCTGAATAAAAATAGCGAAACGTATAAATATTTAATGTGGGGATTAGTCCAAGAAATTTCACTGGAAAACTGCGAAAATAATTCCCCCTGCATCGGCCGTGCAATTAGGCGATCAAGATAAGAACTTGTTTAAGACTTCCGAGACAACCGCAACCAAAATAACTCTTCCAAGAAGATGATCAAACAACATTCTGCGAGATGCATCAAGTCTTGCACCTTTCTTTCAATCTTCACAGCAAACAAACCTGCACTAACGTCGATTTTCACGGATTTGCTCGGATTGACATTTCAATTGACAACCCACGGGAGAATTTTTCGTTTGTAACAATTAAAAAGTAATTTCCGAACAATCCCGGTCTTTGGAGTTAAATCGCGGAAAAGTTTTGTCGGTGCGTAACCAAAAAGGAACTTTGCTCTAAGTAATCAATGGAGTCTAAAGAATGGATAGCGGGAATTTGATATTAGCAATCTTTGAGTCATTTGTTTGTATAACTCGTTATACCTGATATTTTTTACAGTCTACCGAACTATGGTTCCAGACGCGTTGATGAGTCGGTGAGTAGATAGCGAGTTCTTGTTAAAGTTATCAAAAAATTAATCACTCGGTATAAACAAATAGCACGTTCTGAAATTGTTGTTGCCGATCGAGGTGATTCAGTTGACGTGTTGGTGGTGAACTTGCACGAAACATAATTGGAATTAACAACTCAATTCGACGAGATTTAAACCGAAAAAAAAATTGATTCCACAGAATCAAGCTAAAATCTGATTGCGCAGAGAAACAAAAATATTCTAACTTTTTGTTTGAATTGCAAACAAATATTTCTGTTTTTCCGAAAATCTTTTTAGACAAAAACGTACTGCTGATCCATTCGATTTAACTAACGTATTCCAAACAGTTTTTTAGAACAAGTTCTAACTGTTTGATGTTAGTAATATGTGCAAAAAAATTATTCTCTTTGTCAGAAGTCTTTCCGAAAATTTTCGAAGACTACTGCCGAACCGTTCAGTTTAACTAACATACTCCAAACAGTTTTTTAGAACAATTATTCTAATAAGTTATTGTTAATAGTGTGTGCAAAAAAATTCTGTTGTCTCAGACATGTTTCCGACAATCTTTTTAGACAAAAACGAACTGTTTAACTGACATACTCCGAATAGTTTTTTGGACAAAGTTCTAAGATTTTTGCCTCAACCGGAAGTACTGACCTATAACTACGTTTCCGTCGAAGCAAAGCAAGCGCATTTCTAATTTGAATTGCCTCTCAGATCATTCAAAATTTGAGAATGTTTTATAAAAAAACTAATACATTTACAAATTGTATATAATATTTTATCTCCTTTGAATGTTTTTTTTAAGTTATTTAAAAAATATCTACGCCAGAAAAACCTACAACTGATACGGTGCCGACAACGGACAGCTCATTAATAATGGTTATATAATTAAGGAAGTAATTTTTTTAACATAACTGGCACTCACGTCTCTTGGAAAAATTTTTGCATAAGATTCCACAAAACCTGCCCGATTTTAAAATATGTACAATAAATCGCTATAAATAAACAACCTGTTCTGCCACTTTTCAACAAACATTCCTCTCATGCTTAACGCTAATTACCAGCATGTTCGAAATTAGATCAAGTACAATAATACAACGCTTTCTCTTATACCCAATCACATTCTTTCTCCACACTAGAGTGTTTCTCTTTCTGGAGTCAATTGTCACCAGATCTACGTATTTAAAATATTTCAAAGGGCCACATTAAAGCGTTAATACCTGTAGAAACCATCATTCCAAAGATTATTCGATTATTTCTCAAAACATCAACACTTTTGTAAGTTCATTCCTATGCTGAGACAGACTGGACTAATCGCACTTCTATGGTAATGCAATCACTATCTCGATAATGAAAAAATAATCAATGACGCTGCACACTACACTGTTTAGTCTTTAGTTTATGTTGGATACCAAATTACTACGAAACGTAAGTCACGGGCAAACTGACACTTTGAACAACAAATCCTACACCTGACTAATTTTATTCGAGTTTTCCAACAAATCTTGCGAATCCAACATATTAAAAAGGAAGAAGAAGTTAGGGTCATTTCCTGCTAAATCGGAAGTGAAGTGTTCGTAATTTTACGTCCATTTGCGTTTACATCGTTCATTTGGCTTAAACGTACGAGAGAATTATTTGAGAACAAATAACAAATTTTTTTTGGACGTGTCTGCACCAGTGTAATTTTTAAATAATTTTGAAAAAGGGCGCCACGTCCTTGTGTCAAATAAACGTCAAATTTTCCTGCCAACTGTCCCAACTGCCAACCATGACACCCTAAACGGTTGCTATGGTGACGCGATAATCTTTGATTATCGTACCCTTCGTATTTACATTTGCTACTTGGAAAAAGCCGGCAGGGGATGACACTTTCGAAAAAAGTGCGAATACATACTTTAAAAAGCACAAATTTACCTGAAAGTCCAGTCAAGGTATGCGAAGTATGTTAAACATCCACTCACTAAATTTGAAAAAAAAAACTGACAGTCGTCACTTCACTGTTACAACGTTTAAAATCGGACGCATCTTGCACATCGACTCAAAAAGTGACAACCGTCGATGGATTTGCAAAAAATTGCCGTTTAACAGAACGTGATTATTTTTTAAACACGTGCATTTGATAGGACGACCACGAGGCGTGCACAACCGCTTCGGTACGTGTTATGCGCCGTTGTGAGTTCTTTCTTAGTCGCTACGAAAAGCGGCATCAATGCTGGATTTCCCCCTGCCAATGTTTGACACAAACTGCTCTGACCGGCTGGGCGGCTGGAGAAGTTCGAAGTTGCCGGAATGGGAGAAGTGCGGTGTTGTCATGCACAAAGGGCCAGGTGGTTTCCGTCAGC
Source organism: Tenebrio molitor (assembly GCF_963966145.1). Classification (NCBI taxonomy): domain Eukaryota; kingdom Metazoa; phylum Arthropoda; class Insecta; order Coleoptera; family Tenebrionidae; genus Tenebrio; species Tenebrio molitor. The sequence goes on along the minus strand of NC_091053.1, from coordinate 20,261,633 downwards.
AAAGTTAATCGACGCGAGAGTACACAAATTTAGAATTTTTAGCGTCGCAATTGTCCAATATTATCGAGAAAAAAGAAATAAGCACGGCTGAACGGTCACGGGAAACTAAATTTCTGGAAATATCACTTGCCAATTGTGACATTTACGTGAATTTTATTTTGAAAATTATTTTCAAACCAAAAGAATATACCTATTCAAGATAGAGTCATGGACTGGGTTTACCGCACACAACCTTCTTCAAGTTTCGACATCACCCGCACCACTGTCAGCATGATTTTTGCTATGGTGAATATTAGGTCGCACATTTGCACAAGTTTTATTTTCCATAACCGCCCGTTTTCTCTTTTTTTGATCAAATTGAAAAAAAATCGAAAACATGAACCTCAAAGTTGGCGTTGGAGAGTCGATTGAGAACGCACCACTCGTGTAAAACCATAGATTTAAACAGCTGATCCGTGATCCGTTACCCGTATAGTGCGTTCACAATCGAGTCTTCAATGCCTACTTTGAGGATAAATTTAAATTAACGCACGATATTTATGTGAATTGTTATTATAAAAAATAATTTATGTCATACAACATGATGATAGGTTATGGTATATAATCGTGTCAAAAATAAATTACTCCCTAGAATTCGAACTTTTAGGGAAGTAACGTTTTTCATGTTGTATGTAACTAGAATTTTCGCAAGTAATTTTGAATGCCTAAGGTTGGTTACTATGAATTGAGAGATAAAATCCAAATAAATATGCGGCCAGAAACCAAAATTGATTGTGAACCGAAAAAACATCCTATCACTTAGCGAGAAATAGAGCCATTTATGCAACTGTTACAAAAAATTCGCTGCCTTACGGTTACGATATCTTTTGTTTGTCACCAGAAACCACATAGCCTCCAACCTAACCAAATTTATGGCAACCTAGTAACGAATTTCCCTAAACCCTAGGGTGTAATTTATTTTTGACACGATTATATTTACGATCATTTTATAATGGAGCTATTTCCATTGCTTCATAATTTTGACGACCAGTTTTTTTTTGCTCGCGACGGTATTATTAAGTCATGGTGAACACAGCACTCACTTTAATTTTTTAGTTTCATGGATCCACCGGATTTCTAAATTATAAAGGCGCAGCTAAGCCATTTTCCTTTACAAATCTTTATTACCTTGGTATTACAGATACGAACAGTGGCTCTCAAACAATGGAAACAGAGTTTAGTCAGTTTAGTTTAGCATAACAAAAAAAGCAAATTGAAAAAAATGTCACTAAGAAAAGTTGTTCATTTAACCTAGCTGTGCTGCTGTGCATCTCAGAAAAGTTTGTTACCTTAAACACCAAACACCCTGTATAGTTGACTCAAGTTGCAAAAAACCACTTTGCCTTTGCAACAGTATTTTTATGGCATTAGATATTTGAAATTACTTTAAAACTGTACGTATTGGCGATTTCGGCTACCGTTGGGGACGCCACTGTTGCCAAGTCATACTCCCGCTCGATCCGGCTTATGTCTGTGCATTGTTTTTAAAAATAAGTTGTTGGTTTTACGTAAAGTTGCTGTTTTTTGGATTACTTTTTTTAAAGTTACAGCGTTACACAAAACGACAACACGTTACTTTATTATGGTTTATTAGGGGCTACAGCAGAAAGCGGATGTGTCGTGGAAGGCCGGAAGGCGTAAAAGTGTTGTGTGCGAAGTTAATTTTAGGTGGTGTTACTAAAGTGATGGAAACAAGGTAGGTACGAAATTTTTGGATTATGTCTACAAACAAGTGCCTTGAGTGTCACCCAATATAAATAATTTCAAAATATAACCTTAAAATACTACATATTTAACTTCCAAATGTAGGTAGTTTTCTTTTTTAAAGTGTTTTCCACAGACCCTCATATACATAATTAGAAGATTTTATCTTTAATAAAGCACTTCCCCATGTTTCCTTCTCTCTACCCGGTCTTTAGAACCAAAAACATGTTCGATGAAAAAAACATATTTTGCTTTTACGCCACAACGCGGAAATAAATAACAAGTGTTCAATTGAATTGTTCATCAAGTTGGCTATGACTGTATTTTTTAAGAGACAACAACATCGTAATTTAAGTTGGTTAGACAAAGATAGCGATAAAAATCAAAGCCAATTTGATGAACTTTTCAATTGAACACATGTTATATAGAAACATGCTTCTGGTTCGTTTTTTCGACACGTGTTACAGCCAAAAACACAACAATTTGTTTCATCGGTCTTATTTTTAGTCATTTTTAAATAATAAATTTCATCAGTCAGTTGAATAGCCCCAATAGTATATTATTTATTAATCTATGGGCTTGAGTGTGTCTTAAAATTTTGCTTCTTCACTTGCAATGGGTTTAGGGTAGGTTCTTAAGATTACAGTAAGGAAGATTTACGACTATACTCGTAAGCATTGAGCACTTCATTCCAGGAGGCACAAATAATACGCATTTTGCCGATATTCGGCAACCCTTTTTAACTAGCAGGAGCAGGTATACTACCTACACTAGCACGTCGGCAGCAAAAACTGACTACTATCGTAAATCTTCGTTATTATAATCTTTACAACCTACCCTAAACCTACTGCAAGTGAGGAAGCTAAAGTTCCAATTTCTCGTTCCCAAACTATACCAGATGTCTCACTGATAGCTGGAATGGCCAATACCTATGGAAAATATTCAATCCAAACCAAACTATGATTTTCTGGTCCCTTTGTGCCTTTATTTGGCTCAAAAATACTGAAAAAATGCTGTTGTAAATTACAAGTGGTTTTTTGCAACTTGAGTCAACTATACATTTGATAAGAAGTAAAAAATAATATAGTACTTACGAGTATCTGTAGGTAGGTATATAATGTCTCTATGGTTTTAATCCTTTCTTAAAAGAATTTTAACTGAGATCATTGACACACCTTTGCTAAAAATAAACTGAAATGGATTAGTATAAGTATTTTAAATGCTCATCTGCAGTTGTTGATAAATATAAAAATTAGGTTCCTTGAAAAGAGAGATATGAAAAATAGAATAATGTTCCAGACAATTCTTTTAGACAAACAAATACAATTTCGGGAATATTATTAAAAAATGGTGGACATCTGGTACAGTTGGATTAAAAAAAAAAACGGGACATGAATCTTTTCCTAATGTAAATTTGATTTTGTCCATTTGTCCTCTTGACAATACCTATCAAATAATTTTTTAAGATGTCATTGAATTTTGACCATAATTCTAATCTCTCGTAAGACGGTTTTACACTATTAAAAAACCAAAAAAAAGTGTGTCAATTTTTTTTGACGTGTTCCGTTTTTTTAAAATCCAACTGTATAGTGTTCCCATTTATAATTTGGTTTTACTACCAGCCCTGTTGTCAGGGAGTTAAATACCCCGACAACAGGCAACTACCGCCATAAATCCTAGGACTGTAAAAGAAGGTCTCTTCTCTGTTGTCTGACCAGGCTACAATATCTTCACGTCTATTGCCAAAACCACAACCCCAGCCCCTAACAATTGCACAGCCATAAAACCAAATTATAAATGGGAAAACTATACCTACATACAGAAGAAGTCACAAGGCTTATTTCTGAATTTATTTTGTACGGAACCGAAAATACTAATGACGCTGACCACTTGATACCGTTTATAATGTGATTTAATTTAGTAATCCACGTAGGTATGTAATTTGGCTAAAGAAGAAAGTGACGGCCAAAATTGTGTGGCCGCCATAGTACCTATAACGTTGATTACTAAATTAAATCACATTGACATTTTAAACGGTATCAAGTGGTCAGCGTCATTAGTATTTTTGGTTGCGTACAAAATAAATTCAGAAATAAGCCTTATGTCACTTGCCCTGTATTACTTATTTTATCATGTGCGTATAGCGACATATGCAATCAACAATACAAATTGTTAAACATTGATTGTATGGAGGATGTTAAGCACAAATTTTCTGGACCATACAAATTATTGGAAATTTTCTACTAAATACATAACCATGTATATATTAAAAATTAATAAAAATATTAAAATAGATCGTTTTCCAAAATATATTTGTTACCAACTCAGTTTAAAGTCATATTCTACCTACTCAAGGGAACACTCTTCAATAAAACTTGCACTTTCATAGTTGCAATTTATTTTTAAAAAATTAACACATTTCATTAACCTAAGATTAACTTAATTATTATTGTCAGTATGTTGAGAAATATCAACGGAACTGAAACAAAAACGACATATTAGTAAAAGAAACACAAAAAACATTTTCTTACTTCTTGCAACAGTTCTAATCGAATGAATCAAATTCAATATTTGTGATTTGGCACTCGGATTTTCACCAAAACCTTGAATTGTGGGACTCTTTGAACTCCAACCGACTGCAACAACAAAACATAAATCATCCCAGTTGAGAATTTAACCGGAAAAACAGACACGACAAAAATTAGGTTATGTTATACGTCAGCTCGACGCGAACTTACTTTTGCTCAAAAAGCGCTCTTCGTGTAAAATACAAATTGCGTTGAGACACAAAATTGAAGCTTCGAACAGATTCCACAACGTAAATGCCATTTTTGTGTTATTTTAAATCTTATTCACTGTTTATGTGATAAGATATGCACTCACATTTTTGAATTGACAATGACAAGTGATGTTTGCGGTAGGCAACCAACAATACACGTGTGAATTAAATTACGTCGATATTGTGGATAATAATTAATAACTATTTCAATGACTTCAAATAAATAATATTGGTTATTTTGTTATTTATTTTAAATGTTAATTCTAAGCGCGATGATGCTTGCTTTGTTTTTTCTTAAAATATTGGCCGTTTCATTGTGTTCACTACATCTTTTACCATACGACATACGTACCTTTATGTTGATCCTAATAAACCATCTGCTGTGTTGAACACATGAAATAGTAGGTAAGTAGTTTTTCTGGTCAACAAACGAAATTACATTCAACACATCTCAGATATGCAAAAAGTATGTAATAATTTGTATTAAATATGCGTAAACGTTTGAACTCATATTTGTCTCAACTGATGAATTCGAAATTAATTTATTTTTACGTAAGGATTTGTGGGGTCAGGACACAGTTCTGACAGTTCTTTCAGTTTGTAAGATAAACATTTCTGTGATTTATTTCACCCTCCTCAGTGTACGCTACAAAATCTTAGCGCATTGTGAAACAAATTACCGAAATACTTGGCCCAAAACATTTAAATTCGCAGCTCACCTCCTGGAATAAAAATAGTTGCCTCAGGAGTCAAGTCATTCAAAATTGTACCACTTCTGCTCGTATCTTGATGATTCAACTTGCATTGTTCCGTTTTTTAATCGTAATTGTGTACTCCGAGACCACATTGTCATGTAAATCCACAATCTATTAATCTTTTAAATAAACAAAACAGGCGGTAGGAAAGTCAGATAATTCCGATGCATCCTCTTCCGACTCATCTCACACAGGTAAAAGTGAAATGTGGTCTCTCACCATAAACTACGATATATTCGTTCACAATTAACCTAGATTAAAGCGGGAATCGAGTATTTTGCCGGCATAGTTCACGACATGATTGGCTGAGATTTCCCTTTCTGGTAGAACCCGCTGACCGGATTTCATCCTCCACCGATCATTTTTAGGCAGCAATAATGTAGAGTTTTTGTTTTTTTTTTTCACTTCTTTCTATATTAAACGGTGCGACATGATGTCATTCACTTTCAGTCGAGTTTTTTATTTTCGTTAAGTCACGATGTAGCACCAGCATGAGAGTACTCGTTTTTTGTCGGGAATAAATAATAAGCGTTGCAGCGGTCGATTGTGATAGCGATGCGGAGAAATCAGGCGGATGTCCAATCGCACAGCAGATTTACAAGTTGCAAGACGGTCATATTTAAGGAATTGCAACGATCATCACTTTCTCGATTTACGTTTTGAGATGTGTATGAACAAATTAAAAAATTTCAATGACGGTTCTGTTTTTACTGTCTTCTCATGTGTTACAACTTCTCGATTTGAATGAATATTGCCTCGTTATTGCTCAATACTTTGTGAAACTATTCAAAATATCTACATACATATTGATTTTCGAAGTTATTATTTTGTAACATTGTAATATTTTGATGTTAATACTAAATCGTTTTATAACGATCTTAATAGAAAATTTTCCACACCCTCCACTTTTAAAGATCGAGTGATGATGTCATTGGTTTTATTTGTCTCATTAGAAAATTGTTGTTGATCAGTTGCCACATGAAATATCTCTTCGATCAACAACAACAAAAAATCAGAACAAAATTCAGAGTCCAGATAATCATAATAAAATTGTATGTTCTTCCACTCAGGCATTGCGTACAAATTTACGCGGTCTAAATAACATAAGTACTTACTCCATTTAACGGATGAAATTTTATATCTTTGGTAATGTCTTTTGACAACTTAAGTTGAACGTAGACTTCATTTTGTTCCTTTTGATGTAATAATTTCGTTTATAGTACTGGAACTGTTGTCTTTTATGGCATTTGCCATTGTCGATTTATTTTGTTTCCCAGTAAAAAAAAACCATCTGTACACAACGACGTACCACTTTTCAACATCTAATTGTTAAACATCCTTCTGCAGTTTCCAATTCTGCACGTCTCCGCAAAGTAAACATCTCGATCACTTAACGAATCCTCTAGTAGTGTGATGGGTAGAAAACCAGCGAAAGTAGCTCCTTTCCCGTATTTTCTTTGGAAATTTGTTTCTTCGATTTTGTCAGGTAGCAAAACTGTATCAGAGCACCACGATTTTGTCAGGTAGCAAAACTGTATCAGAGCACCACGTTTTTTTCAGTGGGGAATTACAGGAATTTCGTAATTTTTAATCGAAACAAAGAGAAACGCACAAGACGTGTTGGATATCCCTTAGTGTCCGAGGTCCGGAAACGTGATCGGCGACCCACATTGCCATTCCTTTCTCCTCAGCGTGCAACTCCTGACCGATAAAATAGAAATCATCTAATTGATAGATGCCTCGACGGACCCGATGACACAGTAAAAGTAATCGAAAGGATAGAGAATGCAATAGAGTGCCTCATCTTTGTGTCGTCGTAATGACAGGAAATCGCGGTACTTTTACTGCGAGTTTCCAAATCGGTGACAACTCATTTGGTACTTTGACCTTATGCGATATAGGAAAGGTGCGAGGAGTGAAGTTTCTGTTCTGGCAGCTTTCTACCGAGTGGAGTACTTTCATTTGATTTTTGGAAGATTTCGGGTGGAAATAATGTGCACTTTACGGTGACAAATGTATTTTTTTATAAAACATAACCTACAAAAAGCTTTATACAAAAAAGAAATCAATGCATGGTGTTGCAAATGCATCATGACCCGTGTGATGGATGGGTGTATGTACACTCAGTTCAGTTCTGCAGCTCTCAGAGCTTAGTATGGGGCTCCGTAAGATCCGGAGGGGCGACTCGGTGCGCCGTAGCTGCCGCTGGGCCCGCTGGGGTAGCCTCCAGCTTGGTGACTGATTTGGTTGTACTGGGCGACCTGGATGGCCTGTTTGATGCCTTCGAGGTCGATTCCGACGACCCTGGCGTTGTAAGAGGGCACCCCGTAGCTGGAGGACGGCACTCCGTACGAGGAGCTGATGCCTCCGTGGCCTCCGTGGCCGCCGCCGCCTCCGGAAGAGGCGGAGTTCTGTTCCTCCTTAAGCAGGATCTGGCGGACCTGCTCCAGCAGCGCCTGGTCGACGGAAGCTCCTTCGGAGGTCGTGTAGCCTGAAGACACGGCCGTGTAGCCGCCGCCGCCTCCGGACAGTCCGCCGCCGCCCCCGAGGGAGTAGCCGCCGCCGCCTCCGCTCGGCCTGCTGTAGCTGTAGCCCGAGGGGGGCTCAGCCATAGTCGCTACAGCCATGGCGAAGGCGAGGACCTGCAAAAGAAGGGATCAGTGAAAGTTGTACTTTCTCATGAGGAAGTTGAGCGGAAGCGACATAATCTTCGTACACAAGCTACTTCAATGTACACAAAATTTGGCGGATTTGGCACTTTTTCGGTGTGCACAGATCACTGGACACTGACACTCGCGTAATCCAAGGGTGAACCACCACTTACCACGGTATATGTGTTCATGATGCTTGGCTGACTGGTCTTGTGGTGACTGTGACGATTCGGAGATGATCCGGTGGTTTTATAGTCGCGATTTCGTCGATGGTGGGAACAATGAAGTGTCTTCGGAGGATGCCATCCACTTTCACACATGTACGCCATCACCGCCAGCTATGTCCACGCCGTTGACGGGACCTACCGAATTTCGATGCACAAGAAGTGTGCTATCGGAGATGAACTTGATGATTGCTTTCGACGGTGAAATTGGCTAATGCGGCAATTACATTCTTCTGGAATTATGTAATGGTCACTTAATGGGAGATAGTAGGACCGTCGGTCGACTTTATGAATATTTCTTGTTAAATTAACTCTCTCGTACCAACAACTTATTAGGAAATCTACCGTGACCCAGTGGCACTGTTGACGGTGCATTCCTAGATTTTTGCATGGGCGGCTGAAGACTTTGCTTACCAAAAAATTTCGGCGTTCTTGAAAGTCAATTTTGGTGATGAGTAATCATAGAAAGTAACATTTTTCGCAGTGCAGTATTGTACAGGGTGGCATTTGTTAACGCAATTACCATTTTCACCTTGACACGAAACACGAATCTTTTAGCCCAAAACATATTCTATTAAAACATATTTTATAATAAAAATAATAGTAATGAATGGAACGACTACGGAAATATACCAGTTTAAAATGATAATTTTACGACTTTTTACATTTTTTAATTAATTCGAATTGTTCGTTGCGGATCCGAATCGTTTTCAGATTTATTTTTAGCGTTCGATATTAATATTAATGAAACGTTAAAAGTTCCATCGTCACACAATATACAATAAATGTAAGTGTGTTTCATCAAAATAGGATCTTATGTTTACAATACATTTAGCGTCATCTCTGTTGTGTTTATGCTATTTATAAACTCCTCTCTATTGACAATAATTGACCAACTCGTTGCTGCTAAGTCATAAATGTACAACCATACCATAGTAGTTGTAATAAATAAATTACATTGTGAATGATTTTTATCGCATCTATTAACTCGCTTTATGATTCCTCTTGTTCACCTCTCATGAAAACGAGGCGTGGAATTAGTTGATGCATTGTTTAGATGTTGCGGATTCTATCCGATTGGCAATTACATATTTTCAAAAATATGCGACACCCGACTGTCAAAATCTGGATTTTAATTTTCCAAAATTTGAAATTACAAAATATGCAAAGGTGTTCTGAAATAGTATCTACATTCTTCAACGAGCGTATAATGATGGCTATTATTCAAGGAGGAAAATTCCAACACGAGCCGTAGGCGAGTGGTGGAATCGTCCGATTGAATAATAGCCATTATCATTATACGCGAGTTGAAAACTACTTTCTCCACGACTATATGTAGGTACCAAGAAAAAACAATCTTTGAAAATTGAATTTCATTTGACTTTTAATATTTTACAATTAAAATTGTGCCTCGTTTAGCGCGATGCGCAATTCTTTACAAATGCATCCGGTTGGCGAGCTGCCGGTGATAGAATGTAAATACGAGGGATGGATTGGCCGACAGCCGTGGGTTTTAGTATTTTCTATCACTGGGTGTAGAATTGATATCATTCACCTTTACACCTTTACGAAAATCAAGATTTCAATGTTCTCAAAATCACTAACCTAACTTTTAAGACTGACATCTGATCATTGAAATTTTAACGAATTGCCAACTGAAATTTTTGGTCACAGCCAACTCTAATTTTTTTTTTTTCGATCTGACGGTATATGCTATAATTCTACTGACTTGGGGTATTACATGAACTATACCTAATTTGATACATTAAAAAATAAACGTTTGCTTGGAAGAAAACCAGAACAAATTCTAACATGAAGATACAGTGGTTGTAAAATACTTTAGATTAAACCAATGACAATTAGGTAAAGTTCATTCACGTTGGATTTTCCCTGTCAAAGTGTTGTCCTGCGCCTCCTTTCTTAGTAATTTTCACATTATCGTGTTAGAGCGATTTGACGTCTTTAATTTTAAATGTTAGTTTGACGTGTGAAATAAAGTCACAGATTTTTTCATAAAATTCTATTCCTATCCTGGTTAATTTTACCATGGTGGGAAGAAAAAAGAAGATTTTATTAACAGCTAGTTTGAAAATTGCGTTAATGTAGCCAAGAACTGAAAAATGCTTATCCTGACCTAACCTGTAAAGTCTACGCATGACATGATTACTTTAGTAGCCCATCCACAGCTAAAATATTATTGAAGTAAAAATCACTCGGCTAAAAAATTAAATAATTTGACCTTGACGACTAAAATCCAACGTGAATGAACTTTACATGGTTGGTATAAAAATTCTTATTTAAATAGAATGAAAATTAGAAAGAATTATTTTCAGTTTTATACGAGTACATTATTTCTTATTTCCTACGAACACGAATGACCCATATACCTACTCCGTTACCTCATTGACCTTGCATTTTTATTCTATTGGAAAAAACACAACGCACTGGAAAATACTAAATGCGCCGTGTTAATTGTTTCGAGTTGTTCACTATACCATTGGTAGCCCTACAATCTTACGCGCACGTTATTTGCTTGGTCTGACAACTGTTTATTAAAGTCACTAGATATGTATATCTAGTGACTTTACTGTTTATAAATGGATTTACGGTACAGTGGGGAGCACGGAATTTCGGGCAGCAATTTATGTCATTTAAAAAAAAATACAATGTAGTCTGCGCTTTATTGTCATAAATGTCATAATAATTAATTTTGACAGAACTTCAAAATAAACTGTCACCATTATGCACAAAAGACCGTTCAGTTTTCGGAAAATTTCTCGCATATGTGAGTGTGATCACGTGTCCAGTGTCTGTCAAAAAACATAAAATCTGTCGGTGATTTGAGTGTGGTCGCTGAACAGAGTAATAAAAAAAGGGATATGACGTTAGTTGCGCGGAACGGCGGAACGATATACGCCGAAGCCTGTTTCACAATGAGGCAGGTTATTTGTCATTTGTCATTCTTATATTCATAAATAAAAAAGAAGAAAAAAGAAGAATATGATATAGTTAATAGACTGAGAAAAATGTTGAATTCATTGACATCTATATCTTCTCCAAACATGAACACGTTGTCAAACTGCCGAAGCGAAGTTAAAATTAATGAGATTATTGAGATTCCATCAAGTAATTTTTGTGGATGTACATGAGTCTTTCAAAAATATGCGCACGTTTTGAACAAGCCAATTGGAAGCTTCTGTTTAAAATACGCGGGCACTAGGGGCCGGTTTTATTACTCCCTCTGTTCAGCGACCACACTTCTTGTTGTTAACTGCTTTGTCTGTAGTTACTGTAAATTTCCCTCTTGTGTGTATTGACTCGTGCCCACTTTTTGGTATACTCAGGTATACTTGAGTCATCTTAGGCAAATCTGCCAACTGTCTGTCCAGTAGCTCACTCACGTCTTACGTACTTTGCAGCATAATTAGTTGTGGGACTAGATGTTTGCCGACTACAATGAATTGTTTCACTTTCATCTTTCATTAGAGAGCGCGACAGAGTCGCACGATACCATTGCCATTTAGTGGTAGCTCTGTAACATCTGATAAATTAACGAAATAACCAACAGGAATGGAGTAATTCGTTAACAATCACCCAACACAGTTAAAATTTTATCACGATAAACCAACTCGAGAATAATTTTAATAATGGACGAGATATCATCGTGAAATTGAGTAAGTTTACACAATTTAGCAAGTGTATTGTATTCAAAATTGTTCACAAGTTCTTCGAAAAATGTGGGTTGTGTGGGTTTACATTGTCTGATATTCCGGAAGCGGTTCAAGTGATAATCTTGAGATTTTTCTTTTTACTTCATAAATTTCAGCCATTTTCGTTTTTCTTCTAGTAGAAAGTTTACGTTTCTGGTCTCCACGCAATTTAATGTGGACCGGTGAATTCCACGAAATTGTCGAAATGTCATTAAACGTTCATTGGATCGGAAGGAAGGAACATTATTAAAATATTGATGGGTAATAATAATAATTTGCGATCACATAAAAACACTTTCTTTCCTTTAGAGATGTTCAAAAGTTCAATAAACTATCATTAGGCGGCTACATTTAATTAATAACGTTATCGGTTGAATAATTATTGTTAATTAATAACTCTGGGAGTGTTATTGTTTTCTCGAGAGAATATTTTAAAAGATGCGGTTGTTCTTCCTCATTCTCGTGATTAAAGTGGTTTTGAATTAAGCTCATCCGTCATAGACCAGAATTGTCAAATCGCCATTAGGTTGGCACTAGTGATAAAGTTACTAGCCACGCCAATGGTTATTTTTCTCCGTTTGTTTTTTATTTTTACAATAATTTTTGTAAATAAAAATGAATTTTGGTCGATCTTGAATTTGACAATTCATGTCTATAATGAATGAGCTGTACATTTATTACGTTACCGCCTTCAACAAAACAATTTAATCAAACCTGACGTCTCGTTTTTGAGGAATAAATCAGTCAAAATAGAACTCTTGTCTACATAATATGTGCTATCAATAGATATCAAGAGACATTAATTTCAATGTCATAATGACATACTTTACCACATCAGATGAATTATCTTCAATAACAGTGAAGAAAAAAATAGGATTACGTATATTATTATAGTTAGTAACGATAAAATCGTTCGACTCGTTCTGAATCGACAACAATTTAGTTTTACACAAATTACTTAAATAAAAATTTGGTCAAATTTTATGCACAAGACTTGTAAAGTGGCCTAGTCACAGACAAAATTAATAAACGACTGAAATTTTGACAAAATGAATAATTCAGAGTACAGCACTTGCGGCATGGTTTTGTTGAGAAATAATTTATTGTATGCTAATATTTATTTACAACATTTTGTCCTGCGAAAACTGAAAACCAGCAGGAAAAAAAAAACTAGTTAAGAAGCTCAGAGTTTCATAATTCATGACAAAGTAGAAGGAATGTCAATAGTTCAATACGTTTTGTAAATTTACAAACTTAGAGAAAAATTTTGCGAAAGATTTTAATGCAAATTCGTTGTATTATCATTAAGTCTTAATTATTTTCATAAAAACTAATATTTAAATGGCCACCAGACAATAATTTTTAATGTTCATCGAAACATTATTAATTATATACACCTGGTATTTATTTTGTGACTTCAAGGTAATCGATGTTTTAGACGTGTGTTAAAATAAAGTTTATTTTACTGTTCTTTGCTTCACGTAATTAATGTTACTCTGACCCACTTAATCTTGCCATTCATTTTTAAATTAAATATTTCGTAACCTTCAAGCTTTGTTTTATTCATTTCCAACGTTTTGAACCATCATTGGTATCATTTTAAAAACTTTATCTGCAAACATACATGATATACGAGTATTTGATTGAACGACAACGACAATTTAGTTAGATATCCTATCAAAATGACTTTCACGTACCAAGTGACTATAAATGTTTATTTTTTGTTGGGTTGGCAACATATTTTAAATTTTTTGGTGACGCACTGGATTTTTGAAATTCAAATGTGTCAGACCAAAAGTCAAATAAAACAAAGTACAGTAGACTCCCGATTATCCGAATCCCGATTTACCGAAACGCCGCGTCATCCGAAACGAAGGGAAATTTTATATCCGCCGTTTTAACCGAAACAATCTATACGAAACTCCGTATTATCCGGAATTTGCACGTGCACTTCTTAGAATTAATAAAAATTTCGTTTTTGTGGGAATTAACTTCCGAATCTCATTTCAGATCTAACAGAAATGCATTTTAAGGTTCATTTGTTCAGGTTAAAGTTGACATCATCATGAGCAACATAATAAAGTGTAAACGTGTTACTAGTGTTAGGCAAAATGAACTGCCATTACGTCTTGATAAAGAAGAGTCATTGCAAAGTAGCGTTGTCAAAAATGATTGTGTTCGTATAAGCACTGTTTCCGAATGGAAAAAAATCACAAAAAAAATTGAACAGTGCTGTATTTTGTGTATTAGCATCCCCCGCACTACAGCGAAAGTGTATGAAAAAAAGCGAGTACAATAAAATTGATGAGACTTATCAGTTATTAATCAAAGAGAACATGAAAAAAGCAGTGTATTAGTATGTACTGTATTTTAGCGTTTTTTTTGTACAAAAACTCCGTATTAACCGAACTTTCATTTAACCGAAAAGGCTCCGGTCCCGACTGTTTCGGATAATCGGGAGTCCACTGTAGTCATTATAACAGTTTATTTTTTAAATGCTTTTTACTAGTGATCATAATGCCAAAACGCAAAAACGCAAGTTTTGAATAAATTATAAAATCTTATTTACAATAATATACAACAATCCCTAATAATAATAATATGTAAATAATACAATAATCACTTTGTAGGTACTAAACTTCCAAAATTCTAACCTAAAAAATTAATCAGTACGTGACATGTTGACAATGACGAGGCTTATCAATTGCTCAGGGATGCCAACTTAGTTTTGTTTTAGTTATTTATAGTCACTTGGTATGAATACAGTAACGAGTAAAAATAGAATTACACGTTTTATTTCTTTTTGTTAAATACATCAAGATCTTAGACACAAAAATACAAAGCAAGCGACGAAGTTTCAAAGTTTAAATGTCAAATGTCAAAACAAACAAGTTCTATCTTCTATGATTTATGTCCGTTTGTAAAACAAACAGTGTATAGCCGTGACATGCAAAACAGGTGCCAAAGTGTCGTTTCCACCGTTAACAACTTTACACCTGAACAAAATGCAGTATTAGTAATCAGTGGAAAGCAAATATTTCACATGAATATAAATAATTTTCGATAGTAAAAAATGCAAATTCGTCCGATAAATGCTTGTTAAAAAATCCAATCGTGTGCGGGTACAGTCTATGATTTACAAAGCACTTCCTACAGTTTTAAGATCAAATCGCACATATTTTCACCTTTCTCTCAACTACCGGTACATTATTCGACGAACAAATATGATTTTGCATATCTATGCAACGCGGCCGTCGAATTCGAACGTCAAGCCCGGGGCCATTTTGAAACGTTTACTCCATTTTGCAGCACGTTAATTCGCAACGCTTCGCCACGTTAGCCATAAGTGTACAGAAGGTCATAGTGATTTATTTCGAAACCAGGTGTAATTGAGAAATTGATTTATTTTTATGGGTGTGAATCAACGAGTGCGACGCTCGCGGTCAATGAGACCACGGCAAATTAAATGTTAATCGTAAATCACAGTGCAGCTCAGGAGAAATTCTAATCGATTCGGGTTTAACATTAAAAGTGCATTTTGTACTTTCATTTTAATATGTGGTCCAAGGCCACGTGCTCTAAAACTCGTCCAGAAGTAGGTAAAAGTTCTCTAGAATCTTCTTCTGTGAGTTATGGCGAGTGCAGACTCAACCCGATTCCAACTGAGGTTTCAGTTACACATGTCGATTTATGTTAATGAACAAAATGTGAATCTGCGATCTTGATGTCTTTATTTTCAGTTGACGGTTGTAATTACAAGTTTTTGGAATTTTAATGTTGAATTCATTTTTGTTCTTGTGCGCACAAGAAAATGTTTTCAACAAGTAATAATAATACAATAAAACTTCCACCTTCATCTAATTACACCATTTAGAGCATTTATAAAGGGTTACTATAAATGATTGTAGTCCAAGTAGGCATAAAAACTGAATGTAAAATTTGTGGTTGCCGCTCGGTATAAAAAACATCAAAATGATGTGAATAAGTGAGTACACACCGTTCACACACAAGAGTTAAATTGGGTGCAAAACAACTCAATATTTTTGTATTCAATCGTTGATTAAAAAAAAAAACTCTCATTACCGCACTTTTCACCTAAAAAATGACAGTGACAGCGACAAAAATTGACAGTTCACATGAAAGCGTGAAAAATTTCATAACATGGGCGTGGCCTGCTTGGACTACAATCATTTATAATAACCCTGTAGTATATGATCAACAAAAACGAGATGAGGAGTGGTTATGGAAAACAAAACTACTGGAAACGTACAGCATAGCTTCAATCCTCAACTAGCATCCTTCATGACAAGAAGAAGTTCCACAAACAAAAATGTGAATGGTAAACCCAGTCACCATTTTCTTCGTTTCCATTTTGAAAATACATGCTGTTCCATTGCTGCCCTTCGTTTCTTTTGTTTGTTGGTCGCATTTTTTTTGTTTGCTTTTTTATGTCAGTTCCTTCTGTCAAAATACCATCTTTGCTTTGCAGTCTTCGTAGTTCTACCTCCAGTTATTTGTCACTTTCTACTGACATAATTTGACACAATGTTACATGACATTTCTGCTGACAACGATTACATATTTCAAAACCGGTTTGTAAACATTTATTGGGTTCATATTTAAAAAAAATATATTTTACAAGCTAACGAAACTCCAGAACTGTTTATAAATCAGCAACATATAATATTGAGTAATTACTGACAGCCAGAATGTAATTTCTGCAAATACTGATAGACCCCTGTTTATTATAATTACAAATAGACTTGGTATATTTAAGACTAGATAAAGTAGAATGTAGTTCCTCTTTTTCTGAAAAACACAATTTAAATGAACATTTTGTAATTACCTGTGTACCATTTAAAATACCTTAACTAGAGAAATCAAAATTAAAGCACCACAAAAAATAGAACATGAAGATTCCAGGAAGTTTTCACTCCATACAAGTTGATATAATCCTCCAAACTTGAATAAAAAATACAACCAATAACAAATTATATGAAAAATGTATTTTAAAGAAATTAGAAGAAAAAGCTAAAGAAACACATTTGCAAAATATTTTGTTTTCTAAAAGTAAAGGCTGTCATGTCCCTAGAACGTGGACTTCCCCCATATGCGGGACTAGTGTTGTGTAGATTCTATCGTAAAAATGAGACTTACAAATATTTTTCCATTTTTACTCATAGATAGATATAAAGACAAAAACTTACGATATTTCCAAATATTACCAACAAAAAGGTAACCATACACATAAAGTCACAGTGCTTGCAGTTATTAATCATTGTGAACTAAGATTGATGAGACAATTAAATGACGTAAAACGTTCTAAAGTACCTATTGATAATGGAGATATGTAGATACACATTTTTTTAAATTGAGTTGTAAATGATAAACCAGTTAAAACGAAATCTGATAATAACGATAATGATTAGTGACGTATTTTGTTGGGTATGAATTAAAATACTAGTTTGCTTTGGAATTTTTGCACATGTAAATATTCCTCCACCGCTCAACTTTTTTTCGAAGTGCCGAACTATTAGTTCTGTCAATAAATGTAATCAATCGAATTTACAATTGTTGCAATTTACAAAATTGAATTAACAAACGTTGGTGGCCACTTTCAACACTAGCTGTGACTTGCTTTTGTTAGCTCCTTTAAAATTTTTTTAATCTCAACTTTGCATTCATATCATCCCTTTGCAATAAATCACATTTGGAATTTGGGTATACAGGGTGATTCATATAGTTTCATAAATGTTTTAATCAGTGACAGATTCCGATCTCAAAAGGCTCTTGACAATAAAATTTTGAGTCATACATCAAAAATTGGCAAAAATTACCATATCGGTTTTTTCACTATTAGTAAATGTCATTCTTCACTAAATTATTCCACTTTACGTCCAATGTATAACAAATGTCATGAATATCATAATAGAAGCAAACAATTGTTGCTATAGAGAAAATATTGACATTATAAAGTTCGCTTTAGTTTCATTTTGACAACAACGTAAAATATTTTTATTTATCTGCAGATTTTAAAAGGTGGTAGTACACTCTTCAACATGCTTTATCTTCAACAATTTTAATCTTAGAACCTAGATATTTTTTTAAGAGTGTTTAGGGGTTGGAATCTACCACCGGTTAAAGTTTGTATGATACTATATGAATCACCCTGTATATTTTGAGGTTAGGCTTTCTTTTTTTGTAGAGCCGCATTTCGTATTTTTACAAGGGTAATGCAAAGGTAACTACATGAAAATCATTTTATTCCATACTTTTATCTTCAGAAATGCCCAAAATTTATGTTTGTTTGTGTCAGTTGCTGCTTAGCATGAAAGAAGCAAATAAAAATTTGGTTGTTTATTTAAACAGCAAACTTGGAATGACGCATTTATCTACAGCGTTAAAAAAAATCTGTTCAAGACTTTATAACTGTGCTGTATGCACGACACCCACGCTAGCGTGAGATTAGAAAAAGCTCCGAAACCTTTGTCGACCCAGTCCAGATTAGCACTCACCTCTGAGGGATGTTGAGCCCCACTGACGCAATCCCACTTTTACACCTATTTGAATTTTCGAGAGCGCTTAGAAGACAACAAATAAAATTTGCAATGCGTAAGTGTTTATGTAAGGTGGGTAATTTACATGCGTCGCAATCACACGCAAAATAACCGCCAGATACGGCACGATTGGGGTCAAACGATTTGCGTTATGTTTGTATAATTTAAATTTTTGATCGAGAAATGGCAATAGTTATTAAGACACCTCTTCGGGTGAATTTGTTAAGTGATTTGCACGCAACGTTGCAAAATCTAATGGCGACGTTGCTCCAGAGGACTTGACAAAAATTGTTAAAAAAATTGAATCGTAACCTTGTTCTCAACCTTGATCTTTCCACCTGTCGTGCCAGGAGATTTGCATTTTGCCCCGAAACTAGTTTAAAAAGCAATTTGAATAAAATGGCGAAAGTGTTACGTAAGTGCACTTTTAAGAGCGCAAATTAAGTTGTTTGCTTGTAAATTGTTATTAATAAAGCGAGTGTTTGGGGTTTCACAATGTCGCCACATCCTCCACAATTTCACTTTAGACAACTCTTAAAAAAAAAAATTGTCGGGTTTTTTTTTTGGTAATAGGTGATCGTGACCTATACTCGACGCATCTCGTTCGCATATTTTTTATGGCGGAATGTGTGTTGCAAAATTTTTGACCTTGTGTAGACGAAATTGTCAGCGATGTAAATTTTTGCAATCGCTGACACATCAAATAATTTTATATAATTTTCAGTAATGTATTCAAAGCTTCATGTTTTGTAATTTATGATATTTACGATTCTCACAGCTGAACGAGGTTGTATCTACAAGGTGTTTCATGCATTTCGTTCTTTTAAAAATTGCTGATCCGGCGCATCCACCATATACATACATATGTCTAACGATTTGAAAGAAGTTTTCACGGTAGTGTAGCATTTTTACCATCTGCATCTGAATAATCTAATGTCGGCGAGAAAAAGTGAAATGAAAAATAAAATTCAAAAAGAAGTAATAATGTCGTGTGAAAAGTGGATGTAATGAAAAAAAAAAAAATTAAATATACGAGTAAATAGTGCTTTCAAAGGAATTTGATAGAAACTTCATACAGATATTCGTATCTAATGATAAAATAAATTCCAGCCTCTATGCCGTGCCCCATAGGGGCATTTATTCAAAACAAAAGACAACAGGATCACTACTTGACTCTGTTGTGAATAAAAACGACAATATTGCTAAAATAATTCTTGAGAATAAGGGATTGTTTTGAGCAAATCTGTTTAATTTTCAGCAAAACAAATGCACTAACATTGTTTTAAAAAAATCCTCATCCTTCTTCAACTGAATATAAAAAGGTACAAATTTGCACAATTTTTTTTTCTTCAATCGTCCGTAAAATATGACATTGCACTGCTGCATTGATAATGCTAAAGTGTCACTTCATTGTCATGGCATCTAACGAGCTGATCAGCGTCCGTGAAATTATTATCTCCGCTGAGGAGCGTCCGTGAAGTTATTATCTCCGCTGAGGGCGTCCGTGAAGTTATTATCTCCGCTGATGAGCGGCTGTAAAGTCAACTAACTAAATCATTTGAAATTCCTACCTGGTTTCTTAACATGTCTTAAATAATTTGTTATGAAGGTTTGAAGAAAAAATAGTGTATGGTATTCGGAGCAAAAATGGTTTTCTGTGCTTTGGTTGGTTTGTCTGCCGTACTGCGTTCGGCAGCCAATCCACCAGCCGCAGCACATAAAACTTCATTTTTGCTCCTCATAACATAATATGTATACTATTTTGTCGTCTTTATCATCCCATTGCAATAAATCATATTTGAAATTTTGATATAGATATATTTTGAGGTTAGGGTACTGCCTTCTTTTTTTTTGTAGAGCGACATTTCGTATTTTTACAAGGTAACTAGATGAAAATCATTTTGTTACACAGTGTTATTATCTTGTGCACCGACTCACATTCTAAAATCTGCATTTTGTAAATTGTAACGTAGAGACGAACCAAACCGGAACTTCCACAAGGGTTAACTGCAGGTCCGTTTTTATTCTCCGTTTGTTTCTTGTTTCTGATAATTTGGATATTGCATTATGTAATAAACATCTCCAAATTATGAGCCAACAACTAGTGATTAGTGTAGTAATAATAGTCCATTATTTATACCATCAATCATACGTTTATTGTAAACATATTTCCGGTAATCATTTCCACGATGAATCCATCACTTTCATCTTAAATGTGAGAAGGTTGCGGTGTGCGATATGCCAAGAAATAATCACAAAATCAACATTGAAACCGGTAAGGATAAACCCAAACAATAGGTGAAAGTTTACAAAAATTCAAATCCAGATGGTACTGCGTGGGATTATTGCAACGACACAAAATTCACAATTGAAGATGAAAGTCAGTTCGTGGATGAATTCGTTCGAGGTATTTTGACCTTGACACTCAAGGGTCTTTGTTCCATCCAATCAAGTGAGCTTTTGGGCTCCCGTAATAAAAAAATCGAAAGTTGATTTCGGGAACCGATTAAATGCGTTTTTATGTCTTGCTAGAACAGATTTTCCCCAAATGTCTATTAAACTAGAAATGCGGTGATCTAATCCTCTACTCTCTACCACTTCGAATTTATTCACGGTAGAACAGGCGCAACAGCGTAAATAGTACCAGGTGACAGATTTACGACCTAGTCTGAGCAGCGCAAGCAAGAAGAACAATCATCATTGTTGTCATTTATTATGTACGTTGCGCACGTGAGTGTTTTATTCGGGTGCGTGTGAATCATATGAAACGACAAGGGCGGTACCATCACCGTTAACAATGTCGTCTGTACGACGTTCACATAAAGCATGGTGTAATTTCTTACAAAACGTCCCAGCGGCTCTCGTTCATGTCGCAGCCGAATGTAAAACGTTTCGTTGTGAAACAGAAATGGAATAATTGCGTGAAGACCAGAACTTAAGGAGGATGAGAATCGGGAACGTGGTACTCGCAAACATTTGCGAAATTGGAGGTTCCAAGTGAGAACCAGACGGTTTGAGTGGCGAATTTGTCAGTATCAGTAGAGTCTACACGTGCTGTCAATTTGACTTATGAGTATGACTATTGTCTCTTGTGAGAAAGGTTTTTCCCACAGGATGGTACTGGCTTTTGGAGTAGGTTAAAATATTTGTATTGTTTCTTACAAGTAGATCACGTAATAGTTATTTACGAACCAAATGCGGGAAGACGATGTTCTCTCATGAGCGCATTTTTTTAAAGCACGAGCGACGAAGGAGCGAGTGCCTTTAATTAATGCGCGAATTAGCGGAAGATGTCTTCATGCAAGTGACTCGTACAATATTTTTTGTACATTAAATTAAAAAAATTTGTTTTAATACATTAAACATAATTGGGAAGCGTTACTTCCAAAACTGTGGGTACAAAAAGATGTTTTTACACTACTGTATGTACACCCCTGTTCACTTCTATCAACGCAATACCATCTGCTATCATTTCTATTACAAAATCTTTTGAGCGTTTTCCTCTTTGTCAGTACTGTCTTGGTGCATTTTCAAAGCGTTTAACTGACATACAAAAGTCGCGCGCTTGGGGAACTATACGTCCCAGCTTTTCACTATTGGGGCGTTTTAAATGACGACACTAAATCGAGTTTTTTAACTGGCGTTTAAAAATTACTTTTTTCATCTATCATTGCTTCGTATATTTGTCAAAAGACAGCGCTGCAACATCTAAATGTTTATTTATTTTTTTAATAATGTTTCAGAAACCCAAATTCCAAAAATTCTTTTTCAGAATTTGTTGTTCTGTCACTCACTGATAGTTGAATTTCAATTTTATGTAGCGTACATTTTATTGGATTTTTTGCGTTATCGTACAGGCTGTCTCAAAATTCGCGAATTCTGAATTTAGAGCGTGGTAGGGAAGGCCCCAGTGGAGCTCGAAAAATACTTAGAAAAAAAAATTCGCTCTTCCTGAAGAAGATATAAGCACTTTAATTTTGTTCAATACATAGCAGCCTTCATATCCACAGTGACAAAATACTGTTCTAGCTACGTTGTCCTTCCATTTTTAAGAAAAATTACAAAAATTTAAGATTTTTTTACTCCAAGGTAAAGCTATTCTTCAAAAAATTGTTTTACGTTATTATTTTCCACAATCATCTACACCATAAATAACAATAAACACTGAACTTTTCAGCCTGTATTTGAAGAAAACGCACTTCAAAGAGTGCACCTTCAGACCAATGTATCTTTGTAAGGGGAGTCCCGATTTTTTTTAAATTTCCATATTTGGACTACTGAAGTGATCCCCTACGATGCTCTGAATTTGGAATTCGCCAATTTTGAGACAGGGATATTCGTTACTAGATGGCCATAAATTTGGTTAGGTTGGAAGCTATGTGGTTTCTGGTGACAAACAAAAGATATTTCAAAAATGTAAGGCAGCGAATTCCTTGTAACAGTTGCAAATGGCTAATTTCTCGCTAAGTGATAGATGTTTTTTCGTTTCATTATCAATTTTGGTTTCTGGCGGCATATTTAGTTGACTTAATCTCTCAATTCATAGTTACCAACCTTAGGCATTCAAAGTTACTTTTGAAAATTCTAGTTACACAACATGAAAAACATTATTTCCTTAAAAATTCGAATTCTAGGGAGTAATTTATTTTTGACATGATTATAGTTGGTAATTTTTATCGAAGGAAGTAAATACGCAAAAATACTTAGTTGTTTTAAATTAAATGTTACTTCAATAAATTGCAGTCTACTCTTTCGACATCTCGTAACACGTTGTTTTATCACTTGTTTATGACATTTTAAGGTGTATAAATTTCACATTTCGACTAAACTAAAACACCTCTTTTGCAATGTTTTGAATAATTACAGATATAAAAATACATTGGCTTCTACAGAACTTAAACTTGTTTTACATTTTTATTTAATTGCCTACCTACATTAGGAGTTTTAAATTTTGTTTTCTTCACAATTTTTGCAAAAATATTATTTCTCATAAAAGTTGCGTCCAACTAGAAAGTAGTATCTGGACAATGTTAAACGTGTATATTAAAATAATTATTTCCTCCGGCATCCAATAATCGATAGCTACACCCAGATCACATTAATTGATTTATAACTGTTTACTAATTTTTTATGTCATGTAACTTACATAATAACCAGCAAATTAATAATTTTTGTTTGGGTACCTTTTGTTTTATTAACTGAACAACCGATATAAACACTGCAAATTGTGTAGGTAGTTACTTTCATTACTATAATGACCTGTTAACAACACATTTATTTTTCATTTACTTGTTCGACAAAGTCTCTCTCCATAACTAAAGTTCTTACAAAATCCTCTCAAAATTGCATCATCTCTTCTAGTTGTTGATGGTACTAACGGTACGCTTGGACGCCTGCATAAGAAGTCATTAAAACAGTGCTACATATTGGCTCCGGGTAATTATTTCTTTTGCAGGAAGCTTCACTTCTGACTCAACATAGTCACCACATAGGCATCAACACATTTGATATAATCATGCTGCAGCACTTAAAAGCCCTTGAGATGTTGTTCATTATTTGCAAAAGATATAACATGACATTTAGTTGTCCCTGTATAGGAAATATGAACAAGAGAGGGTTGAAGATAGGACCCTGCGGAACACCCATTGTGATAAGAATGTGGTCAGAAATCATTTAATCATAGTTTCACTTTTCTATACTTAATAAATAAGTACTTAATGATTGTCTCTTTAACGATAATAAAAACAAAAATTTATTATAATCGACAGGATATTTATCTATTTCTCGATAATTGCACACGGAGAAATGACGTAATAGCTACTTTTACATTACTTACTTATTTTTAAGTCCATTAAATTATATGCAGTATTGCAGCGGTCGTATTTTTTGTACAGTTGCTGATCTTTTTGGTCACCTTCCAAAGAGCAAGAAAACAGCAAAAAACAATAGTCGCTCGTTAATTTCTTTATTGGACATCTAGATTTACAATGCTTGGTGAACATCTGCTGTACCATTCTAAACAGCCCCCGGCGCAGCATATATGAAATAGTTACATAAAATCCCGGCGGTGCTTGCATTTTTTCTGTTCGAATTTGAACAGTACGGGTCTGTAGAAAGCTCGACGTCAGTCGGACGTTACAAAATATCGTGTGCAAAGCGGCTTCGACGAGAAACGTCTACAAAATTTAATTCGAATTGGACGGTGGCGTTAGTGGGAAGTGAAGGGGGTCCGTGCGGGAAAAATTCGTAAAGGTCAGAGAGCAAAAGATGGTAACCTGGCGACGGTTGTCGGTGGCGTGGACAAAGAAAGTGACGGTACGTATAGTTAGCGGCGGCGGCAAGTGAGAGTGCGGAAATAAGTCATTTGTAATGTGGTTTCCTTTTTGGATAAAATTATGTAAAACCTTGAAACTGTGGTAGGATGCGTCTTCGTAACCGCCAGTGAGATATGGATAATTTCTCTTTTTTAGATGTGTCAGTAAAAAACAAACGACACAACATGACACATTTTATCTAGACCATTTCCAATCATTTTTTCTATCAAGGAAGAACATTACGATTCTTCCAAAGAATGCTACTATCTTCCACAATTTTTAGTTTTGTAAATCCATTATTATTTATTTTAGTTAAGCAGCACTAAGTATTTCTGAGATGTACTATAGTCCAATTTTTACCCTTTTGAGGTGACGTCACGATTTCCTTCCTCGCTTGCTCTTTATTGAAACGACAGAAACAGAAAAAAACAAAAAAAAGGCACGTTTATTTATTGATGGTCACTTTGGGGTTATTTTATGCTTCTGTCAATTTGACAATTTTTAATTTCTTTCACTTATTACATTGATTACAAACATAACCTTTCGAATCAATTGTCAACAAATTTGACACATTTATAGTTATTTATGATCAATTCAAATTTGTTTCTGATCCTAGCTCAAACATACGTAAAGTTACTAGATAATGACGTCACCTCAAAAGGGTAAAAATTGGACTATAGCATGATTGTAAATTTACCATCACGTCTAAAGTAAAATAAATAACTATTACCCACAACTAGTTTAAATTTTAAAGTCCTTTTAAATTGGTTAAATTTGTCACACCTTAGCGTAAGTTGATAGATCGCCGAAAATTAGGTTATGTCTGATGCGAAGCAACGATTATTGAAAAATGAGAAGTTTTTAAAAACAAACAAATCAGAGCGAGGAAAAGGCATTTAATTTAAAGGTGTGGCTCCAATTATCAATAAAAGATTACAAAAACCAAGACGTTTAAATTTGAAATTTATGTCACCTGTCAATAATGACAATGAAACAAACGGAAATAGGTAGAATTCAGTCTTGCTAATATCAAGTAAAATTTTTTATGCCAACTCAAAACGTAAGTAATAATTGTTGCTCACACTGTAGTTATTAATATGTACTTCCATTTCTGAAGTAACACTGCACAGTGAACATTTTTTGCTCTAAAGTTAACATATTGTAATAGCACATTTTAATACTCAATTATTAATAATGACAGTCACTATTGTAATGACATTTGATGACATTTGAATTAAATTTTTACGTGTTCCCAACTAAAGCCTATTAATCATGGCCTTCTCGATTTTTTTTATTTTCGATCGCACGGTAGTTGGTAGTGTGAAACCGACATAACCGACAACATGTTGTTTTACATTAATTTAAATTAATTTTATTCATGGAATGAATCGTAAGGTTTATTGAAACAAAATTGCATATCATATCGGGATTATGACTTAGAACAATTTGAAGGAACTCTTGACAATTCTCATCTATTTATTACTAACATTAGACGTAATCAAACAGGGAGAAAATTTTAATTTATGACACTTCAAAATTTAAAATATAAAATACCTAATTACAATATCAGTCTCAAATAATTTTGAATTTTAGGAATTTAAATCAAAGAAGAGAAAAACCCGGCTTCGCTGTCAGTTTCTACAAATGAACGCTTCGAAACCTTTAATCTCACTATTATTTATACTTTTCGAGAATTTCTTCAATAAAGTGGCGCAACCTCCACATAAAAAATAATTAGATAATAAATGTCGGATAAAAATGTAAAAGACATTTTTCTGATGCAAGTGTCATAAAACGAATGACTGAAAAAATTATAACTTGTTTGTAAGTAATTTAATTAAAATGCATTTTTAGAAAAACCTGTTTCTGTATTAGTGCAGCGAGTTTTCCATTCAAGCGTATCATCTTGTTTCATGTAATTTTTATCTTGTGGACATTACATGAATGACAAGCAAGCAAAACCAATACGGATTGAAAAATGTAGGACCATAATGTGCTGACCATGAGGTCTATTTCTTTACAATATGGGGAAATGTTTTATTTCTTTTTATGTGAGTATTGAGTAGAAATTAAAGCTTAAAAATGAATAAAAAGCAAAATGCTTTAAAATTCTTGATGATATTTTAGTTCGATGGCTTCATACCGAATTTTGCGTAATAATAATTAAATAAACAAAATTGAATAAATGTGAGTAGGAAAAACCTAGAAAATAACTGCAATTGGTTCTAGTTAAGTTTGTCTGCTATTTGTGATGCTTAAAAATGGATTTAATGAACTAACAATGTTTAATTGAATAATTACAACTCAAGGACAAGTTCGATAAAAAGCCTTATAAAATACATATATTTTATATTACCAGATGACGATAAAAGGTTGTGTTTTCTAAAATAATAAACATTACTTAGAATGATTTTTCACTGTTATGTACAACATATTTATTACAATGACCGAATCCAATTTACTTTATCAGGACATGCAAGACATTACTTTTTTTTTATGAAGCTTGGTTTCACCTTTTTGGTTTCGTTAATTCTCAAAATTATATAATTTGGTCAGCATACAATCGTCACAATGTTATTGAAGTGAACTAGACGATGTGGAACTAAGAAACGACTATTTCCCACAAGGTTCAGCAACCGCTTACACGACACGAACACTTAACAACAATTAATTTAGACGAGCTTTTCCTCAGCCGATTGATAAGTGTAGGATTGTAGCCAAGCCCATCACCCGACTTGACTCCTCTTGATTTCTTTTGGTTCTTCAATTTAAGAAACGGAGTGTTTAGATATCTGAGTTTCCAAGAATTATGCATTGTAAAGTACTCGTAGTTGAAGATGCAACAGCAAATGCGGAATTTGAAATGCCGACCAATGTTTTTAATAATTTAAATAGAAGTATTCAACGTTGTTTGAACCAAAGTTGACATCATCTCGAACATTTTCTCTAGTCATTTACTTCTGTATGTTTGTTAAAATGTCCTTACTTTTTTTCAATGAATCTAATGAATTCACGTTTTTCACGTCCCCTTTTAATCACGTACT
The DNA here is from genome assembly GCF_963966145.1 of Tenebrio molitor. Taxonomy (NCBI): domain Eukaryota; kingdom Metazoa; phylum Arthropoda; class Insecta; order Coleoptera; family Tenebrionidae; genus Tenebrio; species Tenebrio molitor. The sequence goes on along the minus strand of NC_091053.1, from coordinate 20,233,856 downwards.
TTTAACAAACAGGTAATTGTCATCAGAGTGAATGATTAACATATGAAAAAACGTCACAACGTAAATGTGCTATTTTGCATCTTTTATGTCTTAAAATAAAAATTCTGCAATACGGTCGATTTAGCAAATTTTGTATGTGCATTGTGGTGTGTTGAAATTGACATCTGCAATTTAAAAATTTGTTAAGCTCAAAAGTGATGGAAAACGAAAGATAATATACCTACTCGTGTCCTTAAAGTAGGTACTCGTACTTGTAGGTAGATACTTCAGAAGTCATAAGAAAGATATGTACCTATTGCAAAATTCTAAATATGGTGTAAACAAAATAAAGTTGTTTCTAGTTCGACAATATGGTGTCAACGTTTAATTGCCAACCTTGCAGACGCAAAATAGCGAAACTATAATATTCAACAAAAATTACCATTTTTATTACTGAATATTAACAAGTGACATTGAACTCAAACATTTCTTTGACATCCTTAATTCAAAATAAATTAATCATTAATTAGACAGCTCGCTTGGTAAGTGGATAAACTAGATTTGTTTAAAAAAATATTTTTATTTATTTTACCAAACATATTTTTCACAGTCGAGAAAGTAAACATTCGACATTTAAATTTCTTGTAATAATTTAAATAATATGTTTACCATCATGTCTCAATTAGGTAGGTATGACCGAAATCAAAAAGGTGTGGTCACAAATGATCACTTTCCCTTAACTTTTTGCTATTCATTTTTTTTTTCTTAACACTACTAAAATTAGCCACAGATGAACAATCCGTAAATATTATGAAAACGTAAACGACTCACGCTGTATAAATATTGACAGCACTCACAATCAAAATTTTTCCATATTTACGTTTGTCAAATAAGAAACAATCAACCTTGACAGTGAAAGATGCAAAGAAATTGTTTCGAAGTAGAGCAAACGTCAAAAAATTTCTTTGACTCTCAGTTCGAAAAAAAATCCTCAACTTATTTTTTTGTATGTCTTCTAATAAAAGAAAGTTTGCACTGACGTCAGATCCAACGACGTCCAACACTTTCGGCTTTCTAAGTTTGCCAAGATCAACCATTACCAGTCGTGTCACTCGCTGTGATCGCCAAAACCAGCCACAATTTGGCAACAAAGCCATCAATAACAAAAAATGATTGAAGAGACGTCAGTTTTCAATCATTTTAGAAATCTCGTGGGTTTTTCACTCCTTTAATTAATTTGTTCGTCGACACTAATAATAATTTATCTCGTCGCCATTATAAAACATTTGTTAAGTAATAACCGTTGCGTGCAGTGTAGTACTGCAAAACAGTTAATCAGCTCTTACTTTTAAGTAACAGAAAGACTCATCACAGTAAAATATTAAGTAATAAAATACGTAACACCCTTCTCATGAAGGAACACTCCAAGTCCTCGTTAACGAGATACGATGACAATGGTAACCACAGACTAGACATGTGAAACTGAAATAAGTGTATCGCTACTTATGTCTGCACAGTTTATGGGTTTTTGTTTGACGAATCGTCTTCCGGTTCCGCTACCTATTTCCCATAACGACAATGTGTCTAGTGAAAGGAGAGATGCGCCGCAAATATGTTTTTAGACTGCCCACACTTGGTTTATCAATCAAACAATATTGGAATACAGGAAATGGGAAAAAGTGAACGGGTGTCGAAGATGCAAATTTGCAAAGTCAACACGTTCGGGGAAATTTTGCAACGGGCACCACATCTGGGACACAAAGAAATAGTCAAAACTCCTTTCGTTACAAAAATGATCATGCCATTTTTATTGCATTGCATAACTGACAAGCAAGTTTTTATTATTTGTCTGTCATGTGTGGGGCTAATGCTAATGAACATTGATACTAAACAGAGCTGGCACTAGCATACTTCCCTGCGGAACTCCTCCTTCTCGACTGATTCGCTACATGTGCAGCTTGGATCTAAGCTAAATATTTTTTTACTCCTAATTCATCATTTATGTAAAATAAAAAAGTTTTAATATCTACACGTACTTTAATTATAAATAAGGAAAAATTATACAGGGTGTCCCAGAATGAACCAGCATAATTTTAACCACGAGTTACTGGCTTCATGTAGAACTCGGAAAAAATATTTAAAAAATTCTATGTCAAAAAATAAAATGACATTTAATTTTTGAGGTACAATTTTTTTTTATTGCTTTTAGTCTTCTACGTTATCCCACAACCTCGTAGGTAAAATTTTTGCACATTTTAAAAATACACCCTTGTATATCATATTTTATAAAAATGTAGATACGCCAATGCGAAGTAACTTCTAGGAAATATGCTTTAAAACAAAACATTGGTGTACATTTTATAAAATATGATACAAGGGTGTATTCTTCAAATGTGCCGAAATTTTACCTGCATGGTTGTAGGAAAACGTAGAAGACTAAAAGCAAGTAAAAAAATGTTACCTCAAAAATTAAATGTCATTTTATTTTTTGACAGAATGTTTTAAATATTTTTTCCGAGTTCTACATGAAGCCAGTAGCTCGTGGTTAAAATTACGCTGGTTCATTCTGGGACACCTGTATAGTCAGGAGGGCCAAGAGAAGATCTGACAACCTATTTGTTAAATAGGGTCCACCTCAGGGTTTTCGATATTTGGACCAATTTTGTGTTAAACACGTCATAAATAATTTTTTCTACCTCCGTTTCTGGACTTGTACATTAACTCCGTTGAGCAAACTTTTTGGCCCTTGTCACTCCATATTGTACGATTCTGTCATCTGCCATGCTAGGGTTGGTTAAGATAAAGCGCGCGTCATTCAAAAGGATGTTTACTTCTTTTTTTGAATACTTTTATTTTTAACACCCAAGAGAAATTGTGCAAAAAGTCGTAAAGTTTTTGTTCATTTTGAGTGTTCAGAATCATTTTGAACGATTTCTTGTGTTCTTCTGAAGCGTCCCTCACTTGATGAGACGAAGGTAAATCGTTGAATCGGTTTTCAGATGTGGGTCCACCTTTTTTCACCAAAGAAGTGCTACGATTTTGTCATTGGTCAAGGTCTGTGACGCAATAACTAGATATAAATCCGCAGCTGTATCCACTTTCATTTATTTTAATAAATAAGTTTGTGCAGTCATGATGAACAAATAAGTTTGTTAACAAGTCATTGCAGTCGATGTTTTGTAGAGAGGGCTGACAGCGGTTGACCTACATTGCTATACAGACGGGATCAGAAGACGAGGAGGAATGCTCGGTATAAATCATGATGACCACGGTGACGTAATCGCCCCTTCACTGGACGACTACCACACTTACGTAACTATGAGTAGATGAAACAATTGTTAAAATGGAAAAAGTGTGAAATATTATAAAATCAATGGTACAGAGGAAGATAAATATAGGGTGTCACAAAATTAACGTATTCCGAGTTCGGGGCTTAGTAGGGGACATCCTGTTGACCAAGTAAAAATGTTAAAAAAAAAAATTGCTGTCACTTTGAAAAAATTATCAAAGTTGCCAATATTTGTTCAGAAGTACTTGAACAAAAATTGGAAAAATAAAACTTTTATTTTTTCGAGATAGTTGTTTTTTCAAGAAATGTCTTTTCATTTATAGTTTAATATTTTACATAATCATCCTCACCATATTTCAAAATGATATGTCAACCATTTATATTTTTTATTTGAAGAAAACATGATGAAAAGTTTGAACCTTCAGACCCATATATCTTGGTAAAGACCCCCCCTATATTTTTTGTTTTATTTTTTCGAGATTGCTGAGATTTTTCCCTACAAGACCCCCGACTTGGAATACGTAAATTTTGCGACACCCTGTATAATTGCACCAAAACCAATTTTAGCAAAAAATGGAATGCGTTGTTATTATCCGAAAGCTTCTCTTCTGATCTAGTTTAAACAGATTTATTGTCAGAAACGACTAGGGATAAAAGCGCTGAAGACAGTATTGAATCGTGGCGAAGAAAACAGGTCCAAATGAAGAACCTTGAGATACTCCAGAGATTACACGGCTTAAAAACGTAAAGTTACAATTTTTTGAAATGTTATGCTCTTCCAACAATAAATATTTAAACCTTAAAGATGTGTAGATGTCCGTTCCGGAAAGTATGAAAGCGTTTAAGAAGATCTTTCTTCCGCTTGCTTCCCCGACTAAACCAGAAAGTTTGATAGTAAGGTTCGTATTTTGCCAATAAAAGCCCACATAAAGAGAAACGAGGATTTATTTTTGAGAAGTATAAAATTGTAACAAAATAATACTGGCAACAACTTAAAGAAACGTACAGAAAATATTACCGAAAAACATTAACAAGAATATTATCATCGATCAAATGTTGGTGAAAGGTATTAAAAATGCTCAAATACGGCTTAAACTTGAATTTTTCATTGCCGATTTCTAACACTTCGTCGTTTGTACGGTCATAAGTGACCGTGACTTGGTGAGTTTCAACATTAAATAATTCTAGTGATATGACTTGTCGATTACTTTCTTCAAACCACTGTTTCTTCAAACTGTAAAGTACGTTATTAAACAATACCGACTGCACTTCCTGAACATTCTTTGTGTAGATAGTTTCGGGCAGCTCAAATTCATTTACAATCACTAACATGTTGTCTTGGACCTTCAATTCAAACAATTTCTTCTCTAGAACGAAAAATTATTTTTTCATACTGACTCCAAACCGAATTTACTTTTAATGTATAAACTGTCTCTGTAGCTAAATACGGCCAGATTCTTAGAATAGATCGGAAGCGTGTCATTTGTATCACAGATCATCAATTCGGTCCAACTCGTACCTACAGGATCGAAAACGTAACCGCGCTTGTTGTTAAAATTGAGGATGATCAATTCGTCTTTGAAAGAGCAACATTTTATCTGTCTCTCTTTGAACGGAAACTTCACTTCTTTGCTCCAAGTCCTGTCTTCAATTTCGAGCCAGAACAAGTTCTCCTGGATGACCCTGAAGGGTCCTGTGCCCCCTACTATGAACAAATACTTTCCGCAAATGCAGGATTCGAAATGGCGCCTCCGAAAGGGTAGTCTGCGCGGTTTAAGTCAAATGAGAATTTTTCAAATCGATTCGAACGCACCTTACTTACATTAATTTCGGATTCCAAGTTTCCTTCAGGATGTCGTAAATGTAAAAATCTATGTTCCAGTCGCCGTTGCCTAACATGTACTCTCCGCCAAACAGAAAGGTGAAATGTTTGAAACCGATTATCTTGAAACCGTCCAAGCTCGAACACTTTGTGGACTCTATGTCGAATAATTTTTTAAAAATGGCCCCGCTAGTGTCTACAAGAAAATATGTATTGCTAGATTTGTACGGTGTACATTTTTGGGGCAAATGTTCAATGCTATAACAATTAAACAAATTGTCGTTTGTGTAAACTTTTAAATAAAAAATTGCAAATAAACATACGAAATTGTTTTATTTTGTATTTTTACTGAGACGATTCTTTAATCATTCCCATTTTTTATTGCAAATACTGGTAACAAAAAGTTAAAGGTTGAAGAAATTGCGAAAAAAAGTCAAGTGGAACAGCAAAAGAAGTAAAGTCCACAAAAAATATAAAAGAAATGATTTTCGTGGGGGTATTCCCTAAGTGCGATGTTGCCAAAGTTCCATCTTGTGGATCATATCGTGCGTTCATTTAAATTTATCATCAAAGTTGGCGTTGAAGAGTCGATTGTGAACGCACCACACGTGTAAAAACGTAAGCTTTATACAGCTGATCCGTGATACGTACAGTTACGGCCACGGAATTTCGTCAGTTATATTACTGTCAATTCGGAAAAACTTGTGTAGCCTAAGCTTTATTGTCATTATGACTGACATTCAAAATGTTTGTGACAGAAATTCTGTCACACACAATAAAAATCAAAATGCCACCAGTAACGTTTTTGACTGACGAATTGACATCCACGTCAAAAATTCCAATGTGGGGTTAGAAATATTGGCTAATTCAAAATGATTGTGTATGGCAACTATGTACGAAAATTTATGTGGCAACTGTGTGGGTAGTATAGAGTTGACATTTCTTTGGCAGTTCATAGTCACGCAATTTTGAAAATTGTCAAATCAATGTGCAATGGTATAAAAAAATCAAATGCACGCCTATGAAATGTCATAATGTTAATTTGCTAATTTTTTATTATTTCATTGTCATCAACTGTTTATGCTTGCGATTTTTGAATAAAAATTCAAATAAAACAATTGCTTGATAAAAAAGGATGTTTTATTCAAAAAATCGAAATTACACCAAAACGGCTGGGAATAGGCATTCACAAAAAATGTTGTTACACAGTCTAGGACTGGTTTACAAATCTATGAGGGGCGTGATGACCAACTCAATAGACCGGGACCAATGGCTTAACGTGACTTCCGAATCACGAGATAGAATATAGCCTTTTTTTTTTTTTCGCCCTGGGTCGGAATCGAACCCGCGACCCTCGCGTCCCTGAGCCGAAACGGACTCCCTTAGGCTATATTCTGCCTAACATTATTAAGTAGGCTTATAATGAAATTTTACATTTATATCTAGTGTCAAAAATGGTAGTTGCCTTTTAAAAAAATGAAGTTTTCGACATTTTTTGATTACCAATTTTGAGAAATTGCAGTAGGCGTACGAAATATAAAAAAAATGTCACTAATGGCGGAAAATATCGGCAAGGCCTTTAGGAATTCTATTAAAAAAAAAATCAATTATTTATTTCCTGCAACCTCGCTTTTTTCCAAAAAAGATGACATAGGTCAAAAACGATGACAGATAAGTGTTGACAAAAGGGCGTTCTAAACTCAAAATTTAACTTAGAATGGAAATGTGAAGTCAAAATGGGGCATTTCCATTTAAAAAAACATCGGTATTTCCGGAAGTGTCGCCATTTTGAAAATATTTCATTTGAACTGGAGTAGTCGATTATAGTCGGCTACCAATTTTCATATTAATACGATTTTGGGAAAGCAGAAAGTTTCTAACGAACGGTTTACGTGACTCAGCCTGTATATGTATACTATGATGTAGCCGACTAAGAACGATTGTCATTGCACTATTGTTTCCAAAATTTTTCGACGTGATCCGTTCTTATTTTTGTTAACAGTTTGTGTTTGACGTGTGAATCCAAACAATTTCAGCACAAAGGATGATTCGCAAAACAAAAAATAGGCAAGTGGAACGATAGAGTTTTTCTCAAATCTAGTTTCTGAACGCGATGTTGCCCAACTTCCAGATTGTTGACAGCCGTGAGCTGATTAAGGTTAGAATATGGCCGCCAACGCTCCGGCTTATTTCATTTTAAATCGATGTTCCTAGTGAAATGAACGGTAACATCCTTCTCTATTAATTTTTACGTAATTCACAAGATTTAAACAATGCATTTTTCAATTTTCCAAATGTTTAACTTAGGTTTATTGCGGCCAAACTTTGTGAAAATATGATGATCAACTCTTACTGAGTTTCTTCGTTACTCACCTAATAAAAGTTTCATATGAAAAAAATAAAAACCTGTTGACACACGGGGAGGAGAATTCCCCGTCAATAAACTCAATGGACAAAGTTTTATGCATTCTATGAAATGAATGAAAGAAATTAAAAGAATGTATACAGTACAAACACAAAAAAAAAATTCTTTTGACCATTGCTCGGTATGTTGAAAGTTGATTAATTTGACAAAATTTTCCCTAGACGGTGTTCAACATTATAAAGTTGCATAACACTACAATGAACATTTGCACCAAAAACGACATGCATGAGTGTCCCCACAGCAGAAAGTTTGTGTTTTTATTAACTTCTAATTTTGTACTAAATAAGTGTGACAAAAAAACAAAAACATGATTTTCGTGTTAGTACAGTGGGGAGCACGGAATTTCGGGTAGCAGTTTATATGTCATTAAAAAAAACAATGTACCTAGTTTAAGCTTTATTGTCATAAAAATTAATTTTGACTGAACTTCAAAATAAACTGTCAGTTTTCGGAAAATCACATCCACGACCTGCTGTATTTTATAACCGGCCTGTTCAAAAGTGTAGTTTGAGTGATCGCCGCAGAGCGCTACTATACGGGCGCTTTTTCGGGATATTACTTATCTTAAGTTTTTGTCACTGAGAGTTTTTCTCGTTCAAATGACATTCGAATTTAAAATCAAAAATACAATTGTATTCAGTATTGTATCAGAGAGAGAACATAATTCACGTGTCACATGGTACATTTTTGATTAATTTCATTGGTTAAAATACAGAAACAAAGACGCAGAAGAGGCTATCAAATCGATGATAATTTTATCACCGCATGTTGACTCACCTGTTTTTAATGAATAAAGTTGGTTAATGTCAAAGTGACAGAAAGTTTTTAATTTGTGACAGTAGCGGGAAATTTCAAAATGACCTTCACGACCAAGATTTAATGCTCGCTACTGTACATACCTCAACTTGTCACCGATATTATAACGCCATGGTATTTATAATTATTTGAAAATTTCCCAAAATACAAAATTTATCAAAATTCCTCTTGGAACATTTTTTGATTTAATACACTGACCGGCACAAAAAACGACTCATGATTTCTTTAATACATGATCTTGAAATTATATTTGTGCTTATTTTTCTTTATTATAGTTAAATTGGGACATTTTCAATGATCGGGAGTACTATGGTCAGCATGGCAACCGAATTGTTTTGTTTAAATAAATTACCTATTATATGTATAGAAAATTTGCGCTACTTCCATGTTGTGTTTTTGTCGGTTGATTTACGTGTTAAAAGATTTAATTTGACAATACGAGATACTAATTCAAAATGCTGTTCAAATTTTGGCAATTTTTCATAACATAAATTTTTTTCACATATTATATCCCAAGTGCAAATTTATCGGAATTTTTTTGCTAATGAACGAAAACATCCATAAATGAGGTCAGAAGACCAATTATTAGCAAATAAGAGCACAAGACGAAGTCGAGGGCTTTTATTGATAATAATTGGTCTTCTGACCGAATAATTTATGGATGTTTCAGTTCATTAGCAAAAAAATTGCCGATATTAAAATTTTGCACGAAGGGTATACGGCTGATTATTTCCTGAATAAAATGAAACCAAACGCATTGTTTCCAATCCTTTTTATTCAAAATAATTTACTTTAAAAAAAAATCAGGTACCGACATTTTCTATCAGATTATTGTACATGTGCATTTTAGAGAAATTTTATCGGGTTATTTTTTGTTTTCTCGTTTTGACTGGTCAATATTTGTCACGCAATTGGTTGCTAAACACATGAAGGAAATAATCTAAAAAATTACTTTTTTTTCATTAACATTTTATTTGCTGTGTTTAATGTTTTGTTTGTCGGATATTCTTTGGCAAAAATTACTTAAATAACACTTATCAATACAACGTGATATAAAAAAAAAATTCTAAGACAATGAATTACTTAATTATATTAGTAAAATTCAAAGTTAGTCGTTTTTTGTCCCGGTCAGTGAATCTTAGGAAAAAAATCGAAAAATAAAAACACAATCTCTCGTTGTTGACGTACATGTTGCAAAATGTAGCTTGATACTTGGGAAATGAATGCGCAGTGAAATTGTGGGAAGTAGTGGGGAGAGACCCACTGTAAACGAAGCCGTTGGAGGATTTTCGGTCTTTCTTGCAACTCGGATTGCTCATTCTATCTGCGCATCTCAAGTATCAAGCTACGCTGTGCGACCTGTATTTTCCCAAACACCTTACCAACACAACCCACCGAAAAATCTGTGCTTGGATTGTGCTCCAAGACAGTATACCTCCGCTTACGCTTAAAGTGATCTACAGAACAACAAAATAAGAAATTTTGTAACGAGTCTACTGCCACAACTGACCATAAAAGAGAATCTTGTAATGTCCAGACATACTCTTCTCAGCGGTGCCCTCATCGTGCACGGTGTTCACTAAAATGCACGGAAATCCATTAACGTTCCGACTTTTCGAGGCGAGTAACGCATTCGCTCGTTCTACGCTCTCCTTGTTGAACTCGAGTAGATCCCTGTCGTTTTTGATGTGGATTATACATTTTAAAACGTTAGCGACGGCATCGTGTCTGATAACGCTCGGTCTACTGATCATTTGATGAATTTGATCTTGTGAAGCTTTCGTGAAGTCTATGCAATACAACAGTTTCAACAAGGTGTCAGCATTCTGTTGGTCTGAATGCTGATACCAGACAATCAGTGCTTCGAACACGGCAAATTCATTGGGGCACTGTAAATTGATGTTTCCCAAATAGTTTATGACATCTTCAAGACTCAATTCTAGAAAATAATCTGTGTCTTTGACAAACATAAATTCTAACAAAGCTATTAACTTGGCTCTGCGATAAATCACTTTTATGTCTAATTGCTCTGTGTACAACCAAATTTTCAAGCAGTTACCTACTGTCAAGCTCTGTTGTATACGTTCTACACACAACGATTTTACTTGGAGAAATTGCAACATACAAGCTGCCTGCAACACTAACAAGAGTGAATGTTCATCAACTGGATATTCGCGATCCCACAACAACCGCAAAATTATTTTCATAGCCTCTAATTCGATGCCCTACAATTTCAAATGTAGAAAAGTGTCGTTCAAGTCAAAATTTATAACATTTAACAATATAACATTTTGATTTCTCTCTATAAAATTGCCTTCAAACATAGCTCTGAAATAATCGCTGTGGGAAATGAGATCCGCGCGATCACATTCTAATAACGCCCCTTCGATATTCAGTGTTACCAGATTTCTAGAAGAGCCCTCCATTCTCTTCGCAGACCAAAAAATGGATTTTGGATTAAAACTTTTTGAATTGTTATAACCTCACAAAAACTGACACACACCAATTCACAAAAAATTAATTTGTTAGGGTTTTTGAGTGTGGCGAACCGCATGTATTGGTCACCTTGATTGTCACATTTGAAAAAACGTAAACTTTCAAACGTGTTCTCACAATAATGGTTCTTTGTAAGGTCAATATGATTAAAAATGACTTGCGAGATGGTCTGATTTGTTGTCAGAACTACCTGGAGACCCTTTCTGAAGTTACCTGCGAAAGAAGTAAAATTTTGGAATGGTTTCAGGTAAGTCGTAAATGTTTGGTGTTTCACCTGAATAACAATCAGTCAAGGGTCTTTGCAATCATTTGACAAAAATAATTGAGTCAATGGGCAAATACTATAGAGAAGCGAAAGACAAATCGACGGACTCGATCAAAACGTTGTTGTTGTACCTGACTCAAATACTCACTTCATTGTCGCTCCTGATCAACATCTTTGTCGAAGAAGAACAACTAAAACTTGTCGTAGCGGTCAGTAAAATCGTCTATTTAACTGTCCACCTCACGAATAATTCACTGTTGTAGGAGGCAAGGACTTTTCTTATAAAACAAATCACCTGTTGTTTGGAGTCGATCCAAGTGACTCTTGACCGTGGAAAATCATTAAACGACCCTTCCGGTAATTTCGTCAAGTGGATGGACGCCGCACTTGACAAAATTTCCGAAATCGATATCCAGGACGGTAAAATCAGAACCGTCGAAGTGTGCGAAGAGACGCGGCAACTCTTTGAAGAAGTGCTGTCCCATGCCATGTCAATAGCTCAAGTGTCACTCAGTGAAGACAGCAAAATTATCAGAGGCAGTTGCCAATCGGTATATTCGTAAACAGCATTTAAATAAGCGTTCACGTTCTCTTTCAAGGTGCTGTCAGCACTAAATTCATTGGAAAAAGAAATAAGTAATGCAGTCATCAACGGAGCTATGGTCAATCTGTTTGTGAACGCGTGCAGCGATAAACTGTGCATTTTAGAAAAAAAAGTAAACACGTCGGTTTTGAAACTGTGTTTGAAAACATTTTCACAGTTTACCGTCCCACTTGAGAAAATTCGGAACTTTTGTTTTAACCCTTTGAACAAAAACAGAATGAGTGAACTCGACGATTTAGTTGCAGATTTTGACTTGCACGTCGATCGCATCATGCAGATTGGTCTGTTTGCAATATCTTGTTCGAGCGATTTCGCACGTAACACTCACCATTTCGTTGTTTTCCCATCGGTAACGTTCTATTTTAAGGTGGTGTTAAAATTACAAGTTGTCTGGCTAGTTTGGAAGCGCTCGAAAGCGAACTCGTCCCAGCTCTAACGTCATTGTTGTTAGATCATTCCAGTCGCAACATGAATTGCGCCAAACTCTTGACAAAACATTGGCTCAATCAAGCATTTTGTCTGCAACATCTCATTTATTTGATAATCGACCCTTTTGCCTTCTGTCAGGTTGTTACACATTTTTTCAAAAAAGTCTGAACAAGTAGTTTGCACTTGCAGGTGATATACGACGAAGCTGCTGACATTGTTGATAATCTGTCGAGTTCCATCAGAAAGAAAAATATGATCAAACAAAATGACATTTCTTGTTTTATGTCCATAGTGAAGGTTTTACAAACGTTTTTGGACGAGGCTCGCCCGGAATTTACAGAAAATGAAGCGAACAAAATCAAAACGAAGTTGAAAGATTTCAACGAGGGTAAAATCGTGTCGGGGTTTTCGTCTGATTTCATTCAACGAACGATTTCGATTTTAGTTTTGGACGAAGTGGAGAGTGCGACGAGTACGCTCCTCAACGACGAAAATATTGACGTCGAGAACTGTAAACGTGTTTTGAAACGTTGTAAAATTCTCTTGACCGTTTTGAAACGTTTGTGGTTTTGTTTTGCCGACGACGTGATACCAAATAAGAGTGTCCGTTTGGGTATTTGAAAATTTTCGGAGGTCTTCTGCATCTGACAATTCGTAAAGTTTCAGACAAACAAATTTCCGACACGTCATCCAAACTGGGAAATCTACAAGTTGAACCGACGGGAAATGGTTTTCTAGACCATATAATAAACAGAGGTAAACAGATACTTCAAGACAGGAGTGTTTTGTACCGGACACCCGTTAAAAACAGTATCACTAAGACAAACTCGTTTGGAATAAAAATAACGAAAAGTATGTAAAATCTATTCGTGGAAATCGGTGCTTTTCTGAATCTTTTTTTAGATCGACGAAAGGAAATGTCTCTTTCAAAAGTCGTTCACTTGAGGAAATTGAGTTTTGTCAATGCTAACGCCAAAAACGAAACTAGTTTCGATTTGCAAATTACAGGTAGGATGTGCCTCAATAGTTATTTGGATCACTAGTCGAGAAAATGATATTTTGCAAGTGTGCGTGGTATTGCGTAGCCGAGGCGCAACAACACGAGCACTCGCAAAACATTTTTTGGACGTGTAATCCACAAAAATTTTCATGCCGACAGATTTAAATCCTTTTAAAAAAGTAAAAAATTATTATTAATTAATTCAACCCAAGTAACTTCTATGTCAAACTTTGTTGACATTTAAGAATCAATGCTGTCAGCCCATTCTCTAGCGAATTTTTAACCAAGGTCACTTTTGTAAGTACTAGGCCGGGAATTTAACGTTCCCGGCGGATTTTGAATCATGCAACCGTCGATAACGGCCGACGCCATGAAAACAATTATTTTCAAATGAATTGTTTTTTACAGATATCCTGAACGAAATGACCCATCTATCGACATCGCTAAATCCAGCGACAAGCTGAAAAAGAGGTTGAGGTCACTTCAATACTAACGTACGAAACAATTCAACAATACTTTAATAAATCACTATAAATTGTACGACAGTAAGGTATGATCGTGACATTTCGCGTAAGTCTTACGTTTTCGTTTGAATACTGGCAACAATAAACTAGTTTTACCGATCGTGACGTCCCTCTCCGTTGCACGATCACCCCTTTCCCACTTTATTTCGTCGATTTTCTTCCTGACTTTGGAATTTTCCGGCGGCATCTCGAATACTTCGTTGATGGATATTTTCATCGTTGGTTTCCCATTGGAACGCACTTTCCTCCCGGTCCTCAGCAAGTCACATCTGGTGTGGACGAAATTCAGTTCTTTTTTGGTCGCGCATTTGGTTCCGTATGTCGGCGGTGCGTTGAAGATGATCATTGCGTCGTCGAAACATTCGGTGAAAGCCTCGTAAAGGCACCCATTTATCAAATCTTCTCTAGACAAAATGTAATACGATTCCTGCAAAAAATGACTTTGTAAGTTCAACCGTTGCGAATCAAGCCGGCGGACAAGTTACCAATATGGAATAAATGAATGGTAAGTCTTGACGTTCCGCTGCTCTGTTCAAGAATAGAGTAATGTTGGGTACGACTATGCTTCGTATGGCGTCGATTCCGAGACTGTTCGCGGTCGTGACAATGGGGAGAGCATAGTTTTGGAAGACTTCGTCCATTTTTTGTAACAATTTCAAAATGACGAATTCTTTTAAAGGGTCCCTTCGGCACAATATCGCCAAAACGTTGCAGATCGGTTTCAACACTTCGTTTGTAGTCGTCGACTTTAAAAGTCTTTGTAAAATTAGTCTCACCAGTAATTTCAGCTGAAAAACAAATATTATCGTGACCGTTACGGACTCGAAAGAATCATAATAAATACCTGTTTTTCAGACACATTTATTCTACAAGTCGGGCTATTTTCTAGAACCTTTATCAGATCTAACGCTCGCAAAGTGAGACAATCGTAAGTTATGTCTTTTGATAGCAATATATAACCGAAATTGTAGAACCACTCTGTAATTGGACCTATTCGAAGATTCTCACCTATATTTGTTAAAGCCATTTTTCTTACTTCTACATCACTGCTGACTATCATCTGACACATTGTGGTGAAGTAATTTTTTAAAGCTTTACTAATTTCTTGCAGTTCTGGTATCCATTTACTTGACAGAATGGCTTCAGCGTGCTGGTAATAAACATTTTCTTCTTCTGCCATTTCCACCAAGTTTACTTGCTTGTCCTGCAAAAAATATCTTCCCAATAAAATCTGACACTTTCTGTCAATGATCTAGACTTAGGCGGAAAATGGTGAAAGCGTCAAGAATACCTCCCACCATCATGATCCAGTGCAGCGCGCTCATAATAATAAAACGATCCACGGTTCACGCTCGTAGCGAAATGATAGCGGTGCGCCGCTGGAGCGGACTGGTGGGGAGCGCCAACTATTTTCCGCCTAACATTTATAAAAATGAGTTTTAGCTAATAAAAATGCTTACATCTAAACAGAACAAGTTTTGGTCACTGAATTGCACCCAGTTGGGACTTGTGGGGGCTCCATATGCCCTCTCTATTCGTAAATTTTCAAACGTTTGTTCCAAATCATTCGTACTGATCGCATTTCTCCCTGACAGTCTGGCTTTTAATAAAGAGTCCTTAAATTGAATGATTACAAAAAACCACAATTTCACTTTCCTCACTTACATTGATGATGTAGCGCAACCTGTAATTTATGTCTTCTGTTAAAGTATTGGTTATTTCTTCTGATAAATGCTCAGCATTGGTTTGTTCTGCGTAGTTTATGAGAGAATCGGCATCAATTCCTGCGTACAGTCGAGCACTAGACTCCTAAAACTTTCAAATTATTCGCGCCTACATTGCACGTCCGCATACTTTTGTCGGGGACCCTTTTTCCGTTGCATTGTGATTATTAATTTCCGTGGTGCCCCCTTGAGACTTCCTCTTTTCCCTGTCTTTAGCAGTTTTCTTGATTTTTGAGTTTGACGAGCCGGCCTTATTTGTTTGGGTTGAAGGCTTCATGACATTTGAACACGCGTTGCACTCAAATGTTGTCTAAAGCCTAATTATTCTATATCGTCTTTTAAGAAATTATTATACACAAAACAAGCAAACGTGCCAACAAAGGTTAACCCCACAGAACAAAACACTACAGCCGGAGCCGGGAACCGGGAAGTAACCTTCTCAACACATGTTATGCGTCAACGTGAATTCCTTTTGGGTCAATAGATGTCGCAACTTGCAAGAAAGTGGAAAACTGTTTTACCACCATTGAAACGATCTACACAGAGAGTTAAAAAATAAAATGATATACAGAATGTCTCAACCAAAACTTTCGAGCCTAATAACTCGGTTACTTTCCAACGGATTTTTGTGAAATTTAAAGTGCAGATATTTTAGTTTTAGACGGTGAAAAATAAAATCCCATTAATGCTTACTTACCCAAGTCTTAAAATAGATATTTTTATGCGTGAAGAGAGTGTTTTTTGTGCATGAAAAGGTATTTTACGCCCAGACGAAGGTCGAGGCAGCATAAGCCTTTGAATGCACAAAAACATCTTCACGCACGAAATATAAACAATATTTTTTCTATAATTCATTCAAAAAATTGAAATTAAAAATTCAAATTTTTGAAGGAACTCTGAAGTTTCAATGCAGTGACCATGTTGCTAGGTAACTAATAAAAAACAGTGCGTGAAGTGAATACACGTAAAAAAATTACCCACTTCATGCACGGATAACTATGCGTGAATTTCAATTTTTTGAATCAATTTACACACTGCCGCTCAAAAAATTCCGGGCACTTCATTTTTTTAAATTTAAAGTATGTACTTAATTTATTTTTTGTGAAAATTTAAGTCAAGTGTTCAATACCGTCTATTTTTTTTTTTGTTGTTATGTACCTCTCTTTCTCTCTGCACCTCAGGGGATTAGCATCCCCACTCACTTGTATATAAGGGTGGGCGTCCCCTGAGGGTAAGAGTTGGTCAGTGTTGTTGTACGGAGTAAGATCTAAGTAAATCTAGAAAATCACACGAATTTGTTTCATCAACATCACATTTCACATTAAACTAAGTCGTTTGGAAACGCCAACGACTTTGTATCGCCGAGACGATACATCAAGTAATCAATTAATTAATGCCTTAGCAAGGTTTTAAAAGAAAATGCTAATTATTAGGGCAACTCTTTAGGGCAACACCTGCATTAAGTGATTTTCGCACTTTATGCGTATCTAAAATTATTCATTTACAAAGTTGCCTTATGTTTAGATTGTGTTTTTTTTTTCAAATCACACACATTTCAGATCACAGATTTTACTCATTTGTGTACCATGCTACCTGAAATTGGGTGGGTTCCGGGTCGGCTCCAGGTGGGTTTCAGGTCGGCTTCGGGTGGGTTCCGGGTCGGCACCGGGTCGGTTCCAGGTCGACTCCGGGTCGGCTCCGGATGGGCTTCGGGTGGGTTCCGTGTCGGTTCCGGGTCAGCTTTTATTTCTTTTCTATCCGAGCTGAACCAGAATTTTATCCGAATTATTCGAGAAATTCTAATAAATTAAAAAAAAAATAGTTATTTGTACAACTAGTTATGAAAGTCATACTTTTTTTCACGAATTTGCAGATTGATTAAAGAGGGCGCAGCCCGAGTACTCACTATTTTTTTACATATCGATGTAAGTTGAGAAATTTGGTCTAAAAGAATTTATGAAAAATAAAAAAAAATAATTGGTATGCTTTGAAAATCATTTCCAAGGAGATGGAATAAAATGATGCAACTTTTTCTTTTGGCATTGTGTTTACTTTAAACATGGCCAACTGTATCAAAACGCTAGGCGCTTATTATGGCCGTCCCACTTGGTTTGAAAAAGTGTTCCCGTCGAGTAGGCCCTGGAGCGTACGTACAGTGGCGCCCCCTAAATTAACATTAGGAACTGATTTGAAAACGAAATTCGTCACAATGACAGTATTGACAGTAGCGCAGCGTTCGTTTATATCATTTTTATGCTAATTTACGTCAAAATCGTTCGGTTATTGTAAAATGAGCAAATTGACGTAAATCTAAATCGTTCGGATATTAGACGTCAGAGTCATTAGAGGAAGCTCGATTTGCTAGGAGTATTTCGACCGAGGATGTTGAGATTTTGGCGCCTGTCACAATAGTAGGGTTATATCTGGTTATGTTTATGTGGTATGTGGAACAAGAGAGAAAAACGGGCATTTGCACAAGGTTTGAGTGGTGGGAAACGATGTAGGAGGACGCCCTAAGGATGTCTGGCCAGAAAAAACGCGAAAATTCGACCGGGAGCTAAAGTGAACAATTACCTACCTTATTTTCGTTCGTTTATTTCAGATTGATCTCCAATCAGCTGTTCAAGTCTATTAAATTTGTGCTTGCATCTCCGAGGTAGTATCCGAACGCACCTACATAGTACCTAATCAAAACTTAGAAATAGTGGAAAAAAAGGTCAATATGATTTTTTAAGGTTCCGCTGCAAAGATTTTTAAATTAAGCTACATTTGATGCAGATTGTCAGTAACAAGCTAAAGAACAATTAAACCATAATCTGTGAAAATTGTGCCGTTGTTAATGTTGAATGGAAAAAGTACCCTGCAGCAATTGTGTATCTAGTTGATAACCCGTGGATAACATAGCAGAGCATTTTGTTGGCTGTGCAAGGTCTTTCACCAATGGTTTCAGATTTGGTATTATCCAAACCATATACAGTATATATCGTTTATGACGACGTGGAAGGGACCGGCGAAATTCGGTCGTTATAACCGTAGGGCGCTATTTCCAAACCATTTTAATACTGAAAAATCTTTTTATTTTCATAGAAAAGTGTACATTTAAAGGTAAATAAACGTGTCGATACATTTTTAAAGCTTTTATTACAAATTTAGGATCTCATCCTGTGTGTTCCTCCCGTATGCATTTTCCTTTAAACAGAATGTTTCTTTTTGGTAAACGACTTGTTGGCTCTTGGTAACTTATTTGCTAGCTGGGTCCGCCAATCTTTGTATTTATTAAGTTCATTTGGGTTATCCTCTGCAACCATGAAAATTTTGTTCCATTCTAGGAAATTTAGGTACCATTGTCTTGTTGAATTTTTTTCATAGGTGACAATCTTTTTGATGTGCTCACTTATTCTAATGCTGACACGAGTCACATTATCCAACAACACACAGAAAAATACTAAATTCGAATTAAAACAATTTGAGGTTATGTCTCATATTTTCAAGCAATTGGAGTTCGTTTTTTTATGGTTTTTAAGCTATTGACACCAACACTTTACCTATTATATGTTTCTTATTTTACACTTTTACTATTTTTATTATTTTGTTACTGCATGCAATTAACACTTGCAGTTAATTTATTTACTTATAAATATTTAACATGGACATAACCAAGAATAGGACATAACCAATTACAGAAAAAAAAAGACGTTTCTGTCATCCGTTGTCTTTTAATTAAAATAATCGTCACTTGAAGTCTCTACTGTACGTACGATTTTTTTAAATATCAAGAACAATTTTTCTTACGGAGAAATCATCGAGTGGGACGGCCATAATAAGCGCTTAGCGTTTTGATACAGTTGGCCATGCTTTAAACAAGTTCACAAGAAAAAGCAAACGGGAAATGACTATTTTGTAATGACCATATTACATTTCCGGTTACATTTCAGAGGGCTTGGTTAATCTTATTGTACAAAATAATGTAATTTTGAACGTTATTGTTAGAAACAGGTACTGTAGCAGGTAGTCCTGCCTACTTTCTTTGTGAGAGGGGTGAAATCACCCACCCTTATTTAAGTCGAGATATAGCGGTAAAAACCAGAGTCTACCACTATCCTTGGTACTTAACACTTGTACATCAACATTTTGTCATACAATGAAGTTTTTAAGTAGTTATACAAAGACGACTATATCATTTGAACGGCTAATATCACCACCCAACAGTGATTAATCGTTCATAATTTTGGTCCTTCGAGCCGGATGATTAAATCCATATCACACGACGGTCGTCTAGTGTAATAACAAGTGTAATACAACAACAATTCAAGAAACAGTTTCGACACCCAGAGGGCAGCAACGATTTCGTCACCTTCAGCAAGGGCAAAAGGGCAGCACGAATAGTCACCGAATTGGGTAGCAGCGAAGCGATCATCACTCAAGACATCAACAAAGGTTAGTGGCTCTCAATCCTTTCAATTTCCCTTCCAAACTGCATTACTACGTACGACTTTTTCTATTGTTCCTAATTTCGCAAATTTTCATCTCGACCACGTAAATCAAATCAATCATTATGCCCGAGACATCCTTATTAGATGAATCAATTGCCAAATTAGAGGCTCTAAAAAGGAAAAGAACCTCATTAAAAGCTAGAATTACGCGTATTCAGAACTTTGTGTCTAATTTTCAATCAAATGATAATGATGTGTCTCCACTAGAAACTAGAAAAACATTCATCGAACAAATATTCAAAGAATATGACGAGGTACAGACTGAAATTGAATCACTCGATCTTTCATCAGAGGCGATTGAGACACAGACTCAGGACCGCGACGAAATTGATTTAAAGTATCTCGATGTATTATCATCAATTCAAACAAAAATTAGACAAACGACGCCTCCACCGCACACTGCGGCCACAGCGAATCCTAACGGTAGTTGTTCCAGCGCTAATTCACATTGCTCTAATCGTGATCAATCAATCAAATTGAATCTGCCAACTTTAAATTTAAAATCTTTCACTGGTTGCTATAAGGAATGGTTGTCATTTCAAAATTCATTTAAATCCATTATTGAAGACGAAAACAACATGCTAAACAACTGTCAACGTTTCCAATATTTGCGATCATGTTTATCTGGTGAAGCTTTGCGAGCAGTCGAGTCATTAACGGTGTCATCAGAAAATTATAATGTAGCGTGGGATATCTTAAAGAAACGGTTCTGCAACAAACGGCTGATCGTTCACGATCACATAATAGCCATCACAAAGGCACCCCAAGTAATTAAAGCCTCGCATTCGTCACTTAGGTGTTTTTTAGATACGTTGAATTCAAATGTTGCCGCGTTAAGACAGCTAGAAGTACCAATTGATACTTGGCACGCTCTTCTAGTCGTAATAATTGTGGACAAATTAGACGACAATCTTGCAAGAGAATGGCAGGCTACATTAACCGACGAGGTTCCAACTTACGGTCAAACGATCGAATTTTTAGAAAAGAAATGTCAGTTGTTGGAATCCTTAAATCTATTGCACCCCAAATCGAACGTCAATCCGAATCACAATAATGCAAAAAACAATATGTCACAAAAACGAAGCACTACATCTTATGTTGCCACAAACAAACTACATTGTACATTTTGTAAAAATGACGATCATACAATCTTTCAATGCAATGAATTTACAAAATTAAATGTAGAGGAAAGAAACGCTCAAGCTCGAAACCTGAAGTTATGTCTTAATTGTCTAAGAACCAATCATTTTGTTAACAACTGTCAGTCCAAATTC
Organism: Tenebrio molitor; assembly: GCF_963966145.1. Taxonomy (NCBI): domain Eukaryota; kingdom Metazoa; phylum Arthropoda; class Insecta; order Coleoptera; family Tenebrionidae; genus Tenebrio; species Tenebrio molitor. The sequence continues at coordinate 20,212,716 of NC_091053.1, read as the reverse complement.
AAATGCCGTAAATGCAATCAAAGCCACAATACGCTGCTTCACAAAGAAAGACAAATCACGCAAACCAATGAAACACCAGCACAGGTAGAAAGTTTAAACGCTCATTCTATGAGGTCCCAATCATCAATTATTTTGTTATCAACCGCGATCGTTCTCATAGAAGATCGTAATAATAAGTCACATAAATGTAGAGCTCTCCTGGATGCAGGGTCCATGAACAGTTATATTACGTCATCATTTTCCAAAAAATTACGTCTACAGCAGAAAGCCGTAAATATAACCGTTGGCGGAATTGGTCAAATTTCGACGAACATCAAACAGGCCGTCCAGGTAAACATCAAGTCTCAGTACAATAAGTTTTCGGCGAACTTAAGTTGTTTTGTTCTGGAAAAAATAACCGAAAATCTTCCCCTGGTGACCATAAACATGTCCGCAATAAATATTCCAAAGGAATTACAGCTAGCCGATCCGAAATTCTTAGAAACTGCACCAGTAGACTTACTTATCGGGGCTGATTTGTTTTGGAACCTTTTATGTCAAGACCGCAAGGAAATAACACTGAAGAACCATAACAAACTAATGCTGCAAAATACCCATTTAGGTTTCATTGCGGGTGGGTCACTAAATATGAACAATAACAATAGCTCAAGCACCTGCTCGCTTTCTCTAACGTCGGTAACCGACATTTTAGAGAACCAGGTGCAGAAATTCTTCGAACTAGAACAATGCAGCAACCCTTCCGAACAAAAATGCTTTTCAAATGAAGAGATTATGTGCGAGCAACATTTTATTCAAAATACGTGCAGACAAACAAACGGAAAGTTTCTTGTTAAACTGCCATTAAAAAATGATCCTCCAATTCTCAAGTCAAACCGCGATAGTGCTGTAAAGTTTTTTAACAATCTGGAACGAAACCTAAACAAAAGGCCTACACTAAAATCAGATTATGTGCAATTCATGCGGGATTACATCTCTTTGGGTCACATGGAGGAAGTTCCGGGTTGCGAATTAAATAAACCGAACTGTACATATTTGCCCCATCACGCGGTACTCAAGGATTCTACATCGACCAAGTTAAGAGTTGTTTTTAACGCGTCATTTCGCTCAGCTGATGCATTAAGTCTAAATGACAATCTTATGGCAGGACCTACAATCCAGCCAGACCTTTTTGCAATTTTGTTGAGATTCAGAACTTTTAAATACGTCGTAAACGGGGACATAGCTAAAATGTACCGTATGATAGAAATACATCCCGATCACAGTGACTATCAACGAATTGTTTGGCGCGAGAACACCGAAGATCCGCTAAAAACGTATAGATTAACCACTCTAACCTACGGTACAAAACCGGCCAGTTTTCTAGCAACAAGATGTCTTAAAGAACTAGCTCTTCAAAACGTAAATCAGTACCCGGAAGCCGCTAAAGCAATTCAACAGGATTTTTACGTAGACGATCTTCTGACGGGAGGAGACTCACTTGAAAACCTAATCACTTTACGAGATCAAATAATTCAAATTTTAGCTCATGGTGGTTTCTTATTACGTAAATGGGCCGCCAATCATCCTGCATTAATTCCAGATAGTCACGAGCCTAATCTCAACGTCAGTTTCGATAAGGATGCTTACACTAAAACGTTAGGGCTTTTTTGGAATCCTAATCACGATTCGTTACGCTATCAGGTAAAACAGTGCGACATTCCGAAAAGACTAACAAAACGCGAAATCCTGTCTAAAACTGCCCAGGTATTCGATCCATTGGGTCTTGTGGCGCCAGTAGTAGTAAAAGCAAAAATAATCCTTCAACAGTGCTGGAGTTTGAAAATTGGATGGGACGATCTATTACCTGAAACTATTTATTGTGCATGGGTTAAGATCTTGCAAGAACTCGCTCACTTAAACGAAATCGAAATTCCCAGAAACATAATAAAATCAAGCCCCGTACAGGTGCAACTACATGGTTTTGGTGACGCATCACAAATCGCATATGGCGCTGCTGTCTATCTAAGAACAACTGATCATAGTGGCAATCATCAAGTTCACTTAATTTGCGCTAAATCTCGTGTGGCTCCTCTTCGCGCTGTTACGTTACCACGCTTGGAGCTGTGTGCCGCCTTAACGTTGTCGCGATTATTTAATACAGTTTTACGAACGATAAATGTCAAAATTGATCAGCAATTTCTCTGGACAGATTCCACAGTCGTTCTGGCATGGATAAACGCTACATCTTCAAACTTACAAACATTTGTAGGAAATCGAGTTTCCGAAATTCAAACGCTAACGGATGCGAAAGATTGGTATCATGTCAAAAGCGAAAGTAACCCTGCGGATGTACTAAGCCGAGGTGCTTTACCTGGTCAACTCAAAACTAATAAACTGTGGTGGAACGGTCCTGATTGGCTGTCAGAAAACAACGACACTTGGCCCGTATCTAACGTAAATCTTTCGGATATTGAAATTCCAGAACGGCGAACTGTCACTCTGACCAATATTCATTCTCGCGAAAGACAACTACCGCTTCTTACAAAATTTTCAAATTACAAAAAAACTGAACGCGTAATGTCATGGGTATTACGGTTCATCAACAATTGTAGGAAGCCAAACCAAAGGCAAATCTCTAGTTCTTTAACATGTGAAGAATTAAAAGATTCCATGAAGGCCATCATGCGTTTAATTCAAGAAGTTGCATTCAACGATGAATTAGCTTGCCTTAAACAAAACAAACCGATTAACAAGAAATCACGTTTACTGTGCTTAAATATTTTTCTCGACAAGAATGATAATTTAATTCGCGCGGGAGGTAGGTTGCAAAACTCATCCTTAACTTACGATGTCAAACATCCCATCGTGCTACCAAACGATCACCATTTGATTAAGGCATTAGTCAAACACGTGCACATTGAGCAACTGCACGCTGGTGTTCAGGGAACTTTAGCCGCGTTACGTCAAAATTTTTGGATAATTTCTCCACGCAGTGTGGTACGCAAGATTTTGCACCAGTGTTTGCAATGTTTTAAAGTCAAACCAAGCGTTATGTATCCTATTATGGGTAATTTGCCCAAATCCCGTGTCGAACCAACCAGACCATTTTCAATCAGTGGCGTAGATTATGCCGGGCCTATTTACATCAAGGAATGTCGTGGTCGCAGTAAGCGTACTGTGAAGGCATATATTTGCGTCTTTGTCTGTTTTTCAACTAAAGCCGTTCATTTAGAACTAGTTGGTGACTTAACGACTCAAACCTTTTTGAATGCGCTAAAACGCTTCATATCAAGACGTGGTCATGTGTACCATCTTTATTCGGACAATGCTACAAATTTCGTTGGCGCCAATAGAGAATTACTGGAACTAAGAACATTTCTAAAGTCAGCTTCATTTAGTCAAATTACAGAAAATCTGGCTAATAAGGGTATCTCGTGGCATTTCATTCCCCCCAGATCCCCGCACATGGGCGGTATTTGGGAAATAAACGTAAAATCCATTAAAGGTCATTTAAAGAGAACAATTGGAGAAGTCGTGCTTTCCTACGAAGAATTGTATACCCTGTTAACAAGAATTGAAGCAGTCCTAAACTCCAGACCCTTGTGTCCCTTGAGTAACGATCCTAATGACCTTAATCCCATAACCCCTGGTCACTTCCTCATCGGAGAGCCATTAACTTCTATAAGCGAAAGAGATCTTACGACGACGAGGATCAACCGATTGACGCAATGGCAAAGAGTGGAACAGATGAGGCAGCACTTTTGGCACCGCTGGCAAAGGGAGTACCTTGTTCAAAACATCAATCGTTCCAAGCAGCTCCGTGGTTCCGGTTCCAGACCGTCTACCCCCGCCTTGGAAGTTGGTTCCATGGTGATTCTAGTTGAGGACAACACGCCGCCACTACAATGGAAATTGGGACGCATCGTAGAACTTCATCCCGGAAGTGACGGTGTTGTGCGCGTAGTGTCCGTAAAGACTGTCAATGGCATCTTCAAAAGAGCCACGCGAAAGGTGTGCGTTCTGCCAGCGAATGAATAGACTATGTTTGTATCGTGTAAATATTTGTTATAATTATGCATTAACCCTTTTTTTACAATTGACTTCAATGTTTGTATTTTTTAATGTTTTTTGTCATGTTTATTATGTAACAATCCTTTTTCCAATAACCATGTTCGATCTTTGCTAATTCCAATATTTTTGAAGTCCGTGCCTTCAAGGGGGGCGGTATATGTACAAAATAATGTAATTTTGAACGTTATTGTTAGAAACAGGTACTGTAGCAGGTAGTCCTGCCTACTTTCTTTGTGAGAGGGGTGAAATCACCCACCCTTATTTAAGTCGAGATATAGCGGTAAAAACCAGAGTCTACCACTATCCTTGGTACTTAACACTTGTACATCAACATTTTGTCATACAATGAAGTTTTTAAGTAGTTATACAAAGACGACTATATCATTTGAACGGCTAATATCACCACCCAACAGTGATTAATCGTTCACTTATATTTCTACTTTTTAGAACATGACACCCATAAAGTTGCTCTTATTGTTACAGCACGTTGCACATTTTGATAATTACGAGTATATTTCCTCAAATTTCACAATCAGAGAGTATTGTAAATTTTATTGAGGCATCTATCATCTATCTACTCTTTCGAATTAAATATTTAAAAATCTCTTCTATAAACTGGCCCTTAATGCAGTAACTTCCCAGAATTCGAATTTTTGGAAAAAATCGCGGAAATAAAAATATGAAATCGAATTTTTAGTCATTTTAGGCATGTTTAGGCGGTTAAAAAGTAAAACAGGCGTTTAAAGAACATTTTCAGCCGATTAGGCAGAATCAAATATGGCTCTAAGTTTCACACACATGTGAATTAAAAAATAAAAATCCCGACCCTATTGATAAATAGTTATCAAAAGAGTTCTGACAAGAACTGTTTTTTGAAAAACAAAATGAAAACGGAGGAATGAATGTGCAGAAAAATCATGGAAGCACGAAAGAACACAACTCAAAATCTCAAAAACTGAAATTTGTAATGACATTTGTCTCAAGACGCCAATAGAAATTTTCAAATATTGGTAGCACCATACACTGCTGTCAAATGTCCAAAGCAAATGCAGGTCATGTCGACTTCTTGATTCGGACTAAGCTTATCGGCCTATAATTATAAAATGGACTGTAGTCACCTTACACTATGTACATTTTCATGCCGCCGGCCGTTATCGACGGTTTTGCATGATGCAAAATCCGCCGGGAACGTAAAATTCCCGGCCTAGTACTTACAAAAGTGACCGTGACCAGGCAGCATTGAATATAGCCAACACACTCCGTTTCGGCTCAGGGACGCGAGGGTCGCGGGTTCGATTCCGCTTGTGAAACAAATTTTTTATTTTTTAAAAATGATTTAAATTTGTCGGCATGAAAAATTTTATGGATTACACGTCCAGAAAATGTTTTGCGAGTGCTCGTGTTGCTGCTTCGCCTCGGCTCAATATCACTCACACTCGCAAAATATCATTTTCTGAACTTGTGATCCAAATAACTATTGTCATTGTCAGTTGCAAAAAAACACTTTTCGCGGCCTGTTTTCGGTCTGCGAAGTGCTTATTTCGCGTACGGTTGCACACAAAAAACTTATTGTGTAATTTAATTACACTAGACAAATTGATTTTATTTCTTATCATTCAGAAAAATTGCCAGTAAGTTTGCCTAACACAAACAACAAATCTTATTCACCGAAGTTTCTAATAAAAAAAAAAAAGTTTTCATTGTGGAGATAATTACTGTAAGAAAATAAGAAATGAAAGGTCGAGCTTTTGAAATAATTTATTGGCAATTTACAATTTGTATAAAAGTTATTAAAACATTTTACATTATAAATACAATAAACATAGGCATAGAAAATTTTTATTCTGTATAAATGTACGATATAAATAACATATTTACATAATTGGTAATCTGACCAGAAATACTCATTAAAACACAGACAAACTAAGAAATATACAGTGTCCTAAAAACCATCAAAAAAACAAACTTTCGTGTATATTTCTCAAGTAAACAAGGACAACAAATAGCATTTCGATAACATTAAATTACAAGTGAAAAATGGTGAAGCACTTTGTTATAGTCATTAGGTATTTTTTATGCTACTTCTCCCCAAGATCAGGGTCAATCATTTTATGTAAACTGTTCCGGTGTCGAAAAGTTGTCGACGCAGTAATTGCCGAACAGTTTACAAAAAACATCGCCGAATTTGATTATCTCTGAAGACCAATAAATATTAAGAAACACTTTCGGTTCCGACGTTGCTCCCGTGCGTCAGATTCGAATCAAGACTGTTACAGTCGGAGTCGTTCGAATGGGGGCTCGAATAGTTGGCGGCTTCTTGCAGACGCATCAGCATGTTCAACAGGGGATCCCCCTCGTTCTCGGTTTGGGCGGTGGGGCCGCTCTCCAACCCCACGTCTTTGGCCGAGATAGTAGTCAGGCCTTGGGGCGGCGCCCCCGGCCACGGATAAGTGTCCAAGATGAACTGAGCGGGGTCCGTCCACGGCGCCCTCCTCCCGTACAATTGCAACCCCTCTCGCGCCGCCTCCCGCAGGTAGGGGGCCAGCGAGTAGTTCCACACGTCGGCGAACCAGGCCCGCGCGGCGTCCAGCTCCAACGGACAACCTACAAAGACCCTCTCAGTGCACCGCCCCCGCACGATCGTCGACCACTTACTCAGAAACAGTCTGGGTCCTATCGCTACGTCCCCGGAACTGTGCGTCTCGAGGAAGGCGTTCAGGTGCTGCCACACTCGCGGCAGCCACCCTAAAATCGCCGCCAGTTCGGGCTGGGGGCCTTGCTCCAGCTCGAGGGTGGCAAGTCTCCGTCGCAGGACGCGGCCCAACAGACCCCTCGCCGGCTCCATGTGGGGCGCCACCAGGACCCACCTGAAACCGTGCTGCAACTGGAGACTGGTGGCCGAGCAGGCGGATTGGGCCATGGTGCCGAGGAGGCAGGGCAGGTTGCGCGGTAGCGAACCCAAAGCGTCCGCCAAAGGTCCGGCCTTGTGGAGGTTGTCCAGAACCACGACGCAGGGGAGGACGTTGTTGTCGCCGGCGGCGGCTTGTTCGCTCAGATGGGCCAAGTACTGGCGCAGTTCCTTACCGGATTTGTTGTCGACGCTGAAAAAAAACCCATCTCAGTGACGGCTCACCGTCAGCGTCTTCGTCTTGATCTTGAACTCACTTGAAGGTGGCCACGGCCTCCGCGGGATCTCTTCCTTGCGACTGCGCGTGGAACTCCGCCAGCCTGGTGGCGAGGTGCGTCTTCCCGGTACCCGGAGCCCCGCACAGGACCAGTCTTCTGTGCTCCGACAGCAGCGACACCAATCTTTGAGCCACACCTTTCGGTATCAACGCTTCGAAGGCCAAGGCGGCGACGGGTTGGAGCACGACGTGTATGGTCGACACTCTTCCGACGGCGTATCCCACGGGTAACAAGTCCGGAGGACCCGAGTCCGGCTTCCTCTCGGCCTCTCCCAGTTTGTAACTGGCGATCGAGTCGCTTCCTGTGAAGACATTCGAGCTCGAGATTCCAAATCTTTGTTGTCGCGTCGAAAATAATTACCCAATCCCAACCCGCCTCCGGGATCTAGCCTGGCCACGTGCTGTTTGAACGCTCGTCTGACGGTGTTGTCCAACTGGGCCCAGCTGCAAGAAGCGCCGATGTTCGTGTGCGCGATGGCGATTTCCGTGATGGCGTTGTCTCCGATGCCGTCGTAGCCGTAGTGTTCGACGTAGTATCTGTGGATGACAATAACACGTAGTACCGGGTTATACAGTCAGGGCCGAGCCGCCCCTGCGTGCAATGTGTACAGCGCACACAGGCGCCAGATACTAAGGGGCGCCGCGAGGCGCCCCTGACTTAAGTTAGGTAAAATTATCTTGTCATTAAAAGGTAATGAAATATTTGAAAATAGCATAATACCATAAAGTTACGGAAAGTGCAATATGGCGCTAAAGCGCCTCGCTCCAGCGATTGACGCTCACGGTTCGATCTTATTGTCAGAGATTTTTTTGCTGAAAGAAAGAACGCATTGTAAACTTGTTTATGATTTTATTTTTAAACGCCTTTAGCCAACTGGCCCACCATTTTTTTCTCGTAAATTTACGAGCGTTCGGGCGTTTTCTTCCAGGGTGGTGATATGGGCAGCCTGCACCCTGTTTTTTTTTTTGTTAAAAAAGCCATCCCAGATCTATCGACCACTCCTTGTAAGTCCAAATATTAGATGGATTTATAGGACCTATTTTGTCAGATGGATTTCGATGAAAGAGTTGAAGTTAAAAAAACTGGACCGAGATTTTATGACTCTATTGTACACTTAGTAGGTACCTAATAAATAATTATGTATGTATTATGTAATATGAGTTTCCTTTTTTGTAAATTTCTCCAAAGGGCAGCGAAGTGGTTCACTAATTTATCAAAGAAGCGCTTCGTGGATTTCGCACACAGGCGCTCGCCAAGGTCGGCGCGGCACTGTATACAGTGTGGAAACTACTTATGGAATAAATTCAGTAATTTCAAAACTAATGACATTTGTCAAAAACGCTGAAAAAGGTCAACTTTTATTTCTCATAATGCTTATTTTAAGTTGCTTTATTTGTTTATGACGTTATTCATTTTTGAGCTATGACGTCATCACCAATTTTTTTAAATGACAGCCCCAACTTTTTTCTTCTCTCTCTGATAAATCTTCAAATACCTAAACGTTGAATAAAAAAAATTGGTACTTTACATAACAATTTTTTTGAGAAAATGACACATTTTACTTCAAAAATTCAATTTAATTTTTAATGTAAAAATTTTAATTGAGCTCAAACAATAACAAACAGACATCTAAGATTAACAATAAAATTTAATGTGAATGTTGAAATTGTCCCCCGCCAACCATTTGGCACTCACCGACACTTTGTACACAGAGCTCAATAATGTCAGGGCTTATTTGCTCCATTTCAGCGCGAATTCTCTGCCTTAAATCTTCTAAATTGTTTGCTCTATTAAAATAAATCTTCTATTTTAAATAAACCCATACAAAAGAATTTTTACGTTAAAAATAAATTAAATTTTTGAAATAAAATTTGTCATTTTAGCTACTAAGAAGGGCTATGGGAAAGGGAAGAAAAAAGTGGGGGTTGTCATTTCAAAAAATTGATGATGACATCATAGCTCAAAAATGAATGACGTCATGAACAAATGAAGCAACTTAAAACAAGCACTATAAGAAATAAAAATTGACCTGTTTCAGCGTTTTCAACAAGTGTCATTAGTTTTGAAATTACTGAATTTATTCCATAAGTAGTTTCCACACTGTATAAAAGTTTCTTTCATCGTAATTATCATACGTAAATGGGTGTGGTTAATTGGTTGCCTAAAAATAAGGGACTCGACGAGAAACTAAAAAAAAAAAGTCCATTCAATAAACATATGGACTGTCAAAATCAAAATTGCAGTTGTTAGGTTGGTTAAATCACTAGTTATTTTCATATTGACCAGTTGTTATCTATGATTTTTTAATTTTCCAAACTATTCATTTGTTTAAATTGACATTTGTCAAATACACGACCTTCTAAATAGTCGAGACGCTTGACTCTCTCCGGCCTGTTCAATTGCCAGTTTTCGGCGTTCGCCGTTTGGCGCTACTTTGCCGGCGCCGAAATTGGCGCGAAACGTTATATGTCAAAAAGATGACATGTAAAATGCTATTTGGAGACGTGTAAGGATTATAAAAAGACAAAAACATTTAATGAATTGGCTTCAGAAAGTTTAAATATTTGCCCAGGTAGGGATTTCAAAAATCTTTTAATCAGTAATGGACTTGCAATAATTTAAAATGTATTTGAAAAATATTCTTCACTAACATAATGTTGTAGGCAAACCTTTCCAATAGTGCTGCTAATGTACCGATCCCGACTGAAACATTCTCAGTCACCGCAAACACTCCTTTGCCTGCTTAAATCTTCATATTCTTTTCCTTCATCTACTTCCAATGTTGTGGGTATTATAGCAAGTACTGAATTCCGTGAAATAATTAAATTCATACTCACATCTCCATAAATTTCGTTGTATTTAAGAATATGTATATTAGGAACGATTATCTATGCAATTAATATGCTTAACTAACCGAAAATTTCGATTAAAATGCCTTTATCCGACAAAGTGACAACACAATGACAGAAAGCCAAGTTTCAAATCGCGTGGTTCCGAACTCAAATCCCCCGTTCACTAGCGCCAAACGGCTTACAAGTGCATAATGGTATTTTGCTCAAATGAACAGGCCGGAGAGAGCGTTTGCGTCTCGACTATTTAGAAGGTCGTGGTCAAATAAATTGCAAAATTATTTAAGTATATTTTGTAAAAAGGTTAAAATGGAAAGTTCAAAAAGAACTAGGGTGGTTCTATTGGCGCGAGAGAAGAGGGCCATAAGAAATTATTATAAGGAACAAACAAAAAAGTGATAATAACGGGAAGAAATTACAAATTTGTGCCAAAGCCGCTCCAGTATTGTTAACTAAGAATAAGAATTGGTGTTTGTTCTTGTGATTTCACAAATCAAAAGTGTTAATCAAGTGTTAAATAATTTTCTTCTGAATAAATGAAACAGATTAGTTTATTTTGGATGATTTTGATTGTTGTTTAATTTGTTACCTGTTTTCAGTTTGTCGCGTGTTTTTTATAAACTTTATTAAATTGCTCTAATTCAATTAATTGCTGCATTTCACTTCAAGTTTTCGAAGAAATGAATGATTCAAAACATTTTTAGTTCAATGATTAAAAATGAAAACATAACCTACAATTTTTTTGCAACTAGATCGGCACACTGCGAAAAATTTGTATATCCAACTACAGTCAAAACAAGCATTTTATTTAAAATTTAATTTTGACAGACCAGGAATTTTTTGAATTTACTATAATCTGTCTACACACCTGAATAAAATTGGATTGTTTCTGTTATTTTCGCTGTTTAAACAAATTTTTTGGATTACGTATGCGAAACAGAAGACATTTTAGAATTTGTGTCTGAATTCGCCTGATCCAAAAACTGGTGTATAATTTTTCTTCAAATGAAGTTTGTTAGAAAGGGAACATTTTTTATTGCGTTCTGCACTTTGTTTCATCACGACATGACGTCAGAGAGCTGCACAGTAACGATAACGGTTTTGTATGTTGCAATTCTAAATGTCACAAGTTAATTTTTTACTAAATTTTTACCTTAATTTCTTTACGGTCTACGGTGGGATTATTTACCTGATTTGTTGAAATGTTTAGCATTCACTACGATAACTAATGTCCTGCACGAAACAGTCTTGAAAAAAACTCTTTTGCTTCCTCAACCAATTTAGAACACCTTAATTGACACGTTGAAAAATGATTAAATAACGAAAACTGTCAAGTAACAAGTGTGATCTGTTGAATGTCACATTTTACAACCCAAAAGAGGCGGCAAAACAAATCACTAACCGCCAACTGCGACGCACAATTTTGTCCAATATTTTGTGTCCTATTTGGTCTAAAGACTAACGCCGAGATTTCAAGTTGGGTCGCAGGTCACTAGCGCGACGCAAAGTTGCAACCGCTGTGTTATCGGCCATAAGGTTGCGCCGTCGTCATAGCAACGAGAGATTTGCGACGGTGGCAACTCAACTTGAAATTGGACTCTAATCCTCCATCTTCTCGTTACTCACTTTTCAAAGCTGTGCGGTTGTCCGAGGTAGACGCTGACCGCGACCCTCTTGCCGTCTTGTTCCGGTTCGGGTGGCGCTTCTTCGGTGGGAATCAGGTCACTGAGGGCGTCTATGCTGTTGGTACTCCTGGTGTCGGCTAGTTCGTTGGGTATGCTCGTCGCCCCATTGACCATGCGTTGCAACCTCTCGTTGTTCTGCTTCAGACTGAGCATTTCGCTCTGCAAGAATCAACATTTCGCTCGATCGGAACACGATTTCGTCTCGGCTACTCACCCTCATTTTCATCACGGTGTCTTTCAAGCTTTCCAACTGATGGGCGGAACTTAAGGCCTCCAGACGGATGTCGGTCAGGACGAGGTCCTTTTCGCGGAGCTGCTTTTGGAGTTCGGCGACTTCCTGACCGGCGTCGGTAGGGGCGGGAGGGGGAGGGCTGTGTTGGCGTTCGTTTTCGCCTTCGCTTTGGCATTGTACTTTCGTTACTTTGGCATTTCGGGAGAAGGCTTTCGTGAACGAGCTGCGCAACTGGAAAAGTGGAGAAAACAAAAATTAAAGTGACATTTTGTACAGATTTTGATCATGACCAACTGGGATTGGAGTGCGACCTTGACAATTACACTAGCTCGTCGTTTAGCCGTTGGCGCTGCGTGAACTATGTTCTGTCACCGGGACACGAACTGTCTAGATATAAAAACCCACGCAATCGTCACTTATAAAGAGCGTTTTTTTTTTAATTTGGCGTTGGAGAGTCGATTGAGAACGCACCACTCGTGTAAAAGCGTAAGATTTAAACAGCTGATCCGCGATCCGTATCCGCATAGCAATAAATTTTGGTCGTCAATATCATTTCAAAATTTTGTTAGATTGTCACAAATTTAAAAAAATTCCCTGCCTTATTATGCCAAGTGTCAAAAAAATGTGAGAAAAAAATGACAATTAATGCAACATGATGATAGGATATGATATTTACGACGTTTTACAATAGAACATTTTTGATTGCGTCAAAGAATGACCTTGACCAAAATTTGTTGCTCGCGACTGTACATTCACAATCAACGCCAAATTTTAAAAACACCCGTTATTAATTTTTTTATTTTCGTTATAGACCATAATCAGAAGCAATAGGTACTTTAATCTTGATAGGTTCCATTGGACGACAAACTATTTTTTAAATTTCCATTTGTTTGGTTATGAAAACAAAAGATTTGTAAAAGAAAGATTGATGTGTTTATTAAAAATAACAAAATCGTAATAGGGGTCAAATAGTGGGTCAATAGGAGCATTTAATATTGTGGTGACGTAACAACTGATGACTCTTACCGTTTAAACGTTTAACAGAAAAACAAAAGATTGCATTAATCAATACAAAGTATTAAATCGTAATTTTGCTTTGTTTCTTTTTTTTATCTACTTTTTTAAATCTGCTCTTACCCATCCCTTTTTCTTTTTCTTTTCGTGTTTATCCAGACTGCAAGCTGACGACAAACTGGACACGCTGTCGGAGGACGGTTGACGAGCTAGTCCTGTGCCTATCCCTGCTTGAATGGACTGCGCCCGTAAGGATTCCATTGCAGTCTTTAACTCGGCAAGCTCAGAATCCTGAAAAAATTGTTGTTTACCAAAAAAAAAAGTCAAAATGTTCGAAATTTGGGTGCTGGAGTTTCTGAGAATTTTTCAAAACAAATCGCAGAGAAAAACAATGGTGCAGTGACTAGTGTTTATTTTTTAATTTTAATGCTATCAACTGTTGAGACAGAAGAGCGAGATCATCGTGAACGGAACAAATCTAAGCCGTCGGTAACGATTTGGGACTTTGGAGTACACCATGCGTGAAAAGTTAACGAAAAAATGTGTTGTTTTAGTTGTGGTGTGTCAAATAAAATTCAAATAAAAGTCGATTGGATTCCCACATTTGAAATGTTTTTTGACGAATTCTTGAAAGGTAATAATTCAGCGAGTGTATGAGGAAATTCTACACTCCGGTCGCGGTCCTATTTCCTCGTCAGATCAAATGTCAACATTTTGTTATCTGTTCAAGGTTAGAATCTTAAGCGAGAAATCCGGGTACAACAAACTACTCCAACACCGTTTTCATTTTACACGAAGTGATACCATAAAACTTTAGGTACTTATTAAATAAATCTTACAAAACAACTTTTATATTTTAATAAACAAGAATTCGGCGTTGTTAGGTCGTAATTTACCTAATTTATAATTTAATTAAAATTTTTTTAACGATTCCGTTACATATTAATTAATAGATACATTATTCATATTCAGGTTATGTATTTTGATATTATTAAAATTATAATTTATTAGAATACATCATATTGTATTTTTGCTTTTTTGCAAGTATATTTTTCAAATCTTCACCTCTTTCTTCTTCTGTTTAAATAATGTAACGCCCAAAAAGTTGTTGGGACGCGTCCAGAATTTTCCCGGATTCGCACCTGTGTCGCGAACGGAAGTGATGACATCGGATGTCGATCGGTGCAAATAAAAAAATTCACATAGTCTCTACAGGTACTGTAAAGTCAATAATTTCCAGTCATTTTCGATTTTTATTTTTAACACTCAGACTATAAAATTTAATTTTTTGCATATCGTAATGAAAGTGGCACTTTTTTACAGGCAAAATCATAGTGAAAGTAGCACTTTTTTACACGAAAAATCGTAGTGATAGTTGTACTTTTTTGCATCATTTTATTCCATCTCCTTGGAGATGATTGTCAAAGCATACCAATTTTTCTTTTGTAATTTTTCATAAATCCTTTTAGACAAAATTTCTCAACTTACATCGATATGAAAAAAATAGTTTGTACAATACGTTATGAAAGTCTTTTTTTTTCACTTATTTGCTGCAAATTCGTAAAAAAAGTATCAACTACATAACTAGTTGTACAAAAAACGATTTCCTCTTTTTACTTTTTACTCTGAAATGCTCCTCAACGTATGTGGTACAACTATTATTGGTTTTAAAAAACAGATGAAACACTGTACCTATTAAAATAGTTTAGGGAGTGAAAAAAAAATTATTGAAACCAAAGACGAATGAAGAATCATCATCTTTAAAATAACTTTTTTGTTTATTTCCTGTTAAATATTTTTATAAACAATTTTACTACAAATGCTTTTGCAAATTTTGCAAATTCAGAGCATATTCAATGATTTACATTTAAAAATCATACTAAAAACGAACATTCGAATTTAAATAACTTTCTCCATTAAAACCATTTCCAAAGAACGTTATATTTTTTATGGTATTTCGATTTTTTCGCCCAGAAAAATGTTCATCTAAATTTGCTAAAAAATAATTATCGGTTCACTTTTACGTAATTTACAACTTTTAAACAACGCAATCTTCACTTTTTGAAATTTTTATCTTGGATTTATTGTAGCTAAATTTTAACTTTTGACTTTACTTCTAACTTTATTCATTTATGATTCGGCAACAACAAACATTTACGAGTATAAAAATGAGACAGTCTTGCACAGATAACGCCGATCCACTATTGCCCAAAAATCCTTTTTACCTTCTTTTCAGACGTCTGCGTTAGATGGTGAAGTCTCTGCGTCATGGACGACAGACTTTGCTCGAACGCCGATACCACATGAGCCTGCAACAAACAAATTTTTTCCATTAGAAAAAAACACACTCAAACAGATGTAATCTTATTTCTAAATCATCTCATTAAAAATAAAATAATTGCGTCGTCATTTCTCTATAAACAATGATGATCCAAACCGGAACCGTCATCCGACGAGTATTATTTTTGGTTTACTCTTATTATTATTTGTGTTCATCTCGATTCCAAACAAAATCCATTGTGACACACTCGTTATTAATGAACGACCGAAAACACGATCCATAAATTTTAATGACGTGAGGCAACCGAAAACTAGGTGAGACAGTTTTCAGTGTCCGCATAGAATTACAGAATGATAGATTCAGAAAGAAATCCGTGTACGACATCCTGCTGTGCAACCGTGTTTGATTAGGTGTTGATTTAAAAATACAATTATGGAACGACAATAATAAATAACTCCGGCGGAGTAGCTTCTTTTCCTGTTGAAATCGGAGCCGTGGGTGGACGTCTTACAAAATACTCACTCGTCAAGGAGAAAAACAAATCGCCTCCTATGCATAATTATTTCATAAGCGATTATCTCACTTCCACCGGTTTCCAAACGGAGCAGCTCGTAAAATATCCAAAGATCGTAATTAAACAGTTTTGCCGAAAAATGTAAATAAACGTGTCGCGACAGCGCAAAGATACAAAGCAATAAAATGTAACGAACTGGTTATGGAGTCGGTTAGTGTTTTAATAAATTCGGATTAGTTACGGTTCGTGGAGCCACATGGGCTGGGTCGGGCCACCAAAGGAGCAGGATTGATCGGTGGCACGCGTTCGATCGTCGCGATCGAATTTGGGAGCTTTTTCGGAGGAACTTGATACCGATGGAAGCCGACATGACAACGGTGTCAACGATGAAAACATAAACGTTAAAGAATGAAATTCCTTTGGTCTAAACTTTTTGCAGTTGTGATACTTTTCAGTACATACATAATAGTATATTATTATACGAGTTTAATAAGACACTTGATTATCACATGAGTGTATTTAAAGCACGACGAGCGTAGCGATAATACGTCTTATTAAACGAGTGTAATATACTATTTTATTTACTTTGCTTTACTTATTCCTGAAATTTCAGCTGTTCAAGTTTTCATATTAGACGCGAAAGTTCGCGTGGGTTGGTAACAGACATTTTTCACAAAAATGTAAGGTTATATCACCGCCACTACCTTTTAGGTGGTGGTGGTTATATTTACTAAATTTACTTCATAGGTTCACTCATTACCTTGACGTCTGACGTCAAACGGGTGATGTTGCCAATATAACAAAAGCTAAAAGTTACCAGAAACAGTTTAATAATAATGAGCCCATTTGTAACGCAAAGTAGATAAAAGTATGTTTTTGATTGTTGTTTCCACTTAGAAAATTCACAAATTTACAAAACAAATCTTATAACCAAAATGTTTACAAGATCAAATGACTGAAAACAACAATTTTTTTGATGTATTTTGCGTTCTCTTTTACTTTTAAATGTAGCCAGTATTAGACCAAATTGTATTTGAAAACTTTGGCCCTTTTCTGTCAAATAATGAGTATTTGAAGTTGTTTTTGATTTACATTTTTTGTTTAAATTTTAATCTTGTCTAGAACAAAAAATACGGTTCAATACTCGTGATCAGGTGGGCTATAATGCTCACTTTTGTTTCCACGGTGTAGCGTCACTAGCTGAGTAGCTGTCAAACCATAACCTAAAACGTCCTTTATGTAGCCATGTAGGTGAATTACTTCTTTTACAAGAAAACAGTTATTTAGAGCTAACCAGTGGAAGCTTTTCCCGTTTTTTTTTGTTTTTGTTTTTATTTTAAGCGAATGATTTTAATTTTCACAATGAGGTTATGTATGTGAACGAAATGTCAAAGCATACCAAGTTTTGAACGCTTGATATCTTCTTGATTCTTGATCCTTTAACTCAGAAATATTTTTCTAGTTTTTCTGTTTAGTCAAAAATTGTGTAACATTTATTATTTCTTACAAATCTCCAGTAGATAATTTAATTTTCGCGACAGAACAAACGGTCCTTCCACGACATCCCTAAACACTTTGTTGTTAAAATACTGTGCTGAACAAATAATGTAGAATACCACAATTTTGGAGCAACAAATGTTTAAACTTTAGTACATAAAATACCATTTTAATTAAAAATTTACTCGTCACATAAAGAATAAAGTTGATAGTACTACCAGAGAAACGGCGATGTAAAAAAGATCACGTAATCAAAACATTCCGCTGATTTAAATCTCAAAACATTCCTTATGGTAATTTTTTGATTAAATTAATACTTAAACAGTTATACTCGTAGATAAGTATTACGCTGTAATTTTTGCCTAATCTTTACAGAGTGTCCACATCATACTTACAATTGACAATAATACAACAAACAAATTTTCAATTGGGGAATCAAAATTCACTAATTGCAATTAATACTGATTCGCGCAGGACGCAAGCACATATTCGTGTGGGTCAATTTACGACGCGACTTTGATTCAACCAAGCTGAAATACGCAAAAATGTGTGACATCCTGTATATACGTCGACAAGGTCCGTACGCATTTTGAAATAAATTTGAAACTTAACAAGGCGTCACGGTTCACGCTTGTATTAAAATTAAGAATGGTCCCTTGCATAATTGATGTAGCATTGACCTGAGAAGATTGAAATAACCCACTTAATTTATGTAGGAAGAACAATATATGACATAACGTACGAGTTAATTATATATTGTATGTGTTTTTTTTTCTCTCTTCTGTTGCTTCGGAAAAATTCCTTCGTCGTTTGGTGTACGCGCTTTTAGCACCTCCATCCCGAACGTAATCTTCTCATTAGCGATTGCGAAACAGAATTTGTCGAACATCCTAGTCATCCCACGCGTGCATTTTTAATCGAACGATTTAAATTCAAACAGTTGTCAGTGGATGTGTCAGATTAATAAATAAGAGTTCAATAAGCTGCTTCGAAGAGATCTTTTACAACGTTGCTCGCATAAAGAACTTGTTAACGTGAAAAAATGCTTATCTCCGGGTATTATCGTGGAGGTTTATGGGACCACACGAACGTTTTATCGACGATCCGATCGGAGTCATTTGCCTACGAAGTCACTTTCGTACGGTGTAAAAACACCTCCGGTGCGACATCGAAAAGATATCGGTGGCTGTATTTCACGATGCTGGAACGAGTGCAGGAATGCTTTGCAAAAGGTCTAGTCCGACGTCATTTTATCTCGACTTGTACTTTATTACCTCGCAAGTACGTAGGTTGCACCGAAAATTCGTTTCTGTCAACACTAAGAGGCCGATTTTAAGTTGACTTGCGACGGTCGTACTTGTTGTCATAGTAACGGCGCAAGAGAGAAAGATCACGCATATTGGTAATTAATGTGTTGGGCAAAGATAGCTACACATTTGCGCTGCACCACCTATTTGTCACCATGACTTGAAATCGGACCCTAAATGTACGTATTTGGTACGAGCACAAAATTACTAGAACATCTAAGTGAAGTTTTAAAAAAGCTTGTTTTCCACAAAAGCTCACGTGGTCGTGACAAACAAAAGTCAATTCGTAGATTGATTCGTTCAGTTTTAAATGTCAAATTAAAATATGTAATATCATGTAAGTCGTAGCAGTTTCATTTCGTCGACGTTTATCAAGGTATCATGCATGTTATGTGACAACCGCAGTTGTGCCGCAGCTCCACGAAAGAATCCAATTTAATATTTTTTGCAGAAAATAAAGAAAATATGTACTACATATTCACTTACACCCGTACGAATCAATCTAGGCGTCGACTTTGGTTTCCCACGATCAACGTTCTCCCAAATTTTATAGGATTACAGTATATTTTTTAATAGATAAATAACATTCCAACCAAAATTCAAGTATGTATCTAAATTCAGTTTTAACTAAATACCGTGAGATCGAAAAAAAAATAGAGTTGGCTGTGACCAAAAATTTCAGTCTTAAAAGTTAGGTTAGTGATTTTGAGAACGTTGAAATCTTGATTTTCGTAAAGGTGTCAATAATTATGTATCCGTCGGTTGTAAAAGAATTTCCTCACTTAGTTTTGCAGTGCTCAATAATTACTTGCATTACCTTCGCGAACTGTGCCAGGCCTGTTTTTGAACACGTTGTTTTTCAGGTATGGAAAAACAAAATAATCAACGCAAGTTCTTGGTAAGTGCCTTGAAATTTTTGTTGAAATTACTCAAAAACTCAACGTGTCGAATAGGACCATTCGCCGTCCTCAAGTCTTTCTCCATTTCTGAAGTAACGCTGCACCATGAAAATTTTTTGCTTTAACTGTAATAGCAAATTTTAATAGTCAATAATTAATAATGACAGTTACTATTGTAATAGGGTGACCAGAATTCAAAAATTTCAAACCGGGACATTTAACGGCAGTTGAAAATTGGGGGAGAGGGGTACATTTTTTCTTATATTTATAAAACATATAAATTAAACAAAAAATGCTAAAAATGTATTTTCTTAAACAAAAATCTGTTTATTAGTAGTACCTAGCAATGAACTGTCAATCCTTACAAAAAGTAAACAATTCTTTAAACAAAAAAAAGGTTATTTAAACAATATTTTTTGTTTGACACTGTCAGAATTTCAGAATTTTCTCCTGTGTGAACGGATTTTGATAAATGTCACAACTTGTCAAAACGAAACGTCAAGCTAATTTTCAAGATTTTAAGCGATTTGGAGCTTTTAAAAGGGGCTTGTCGAACAAAAAAAAAACGTTGTATTCAACTCGTTCTTGTGTAAATTGGGTTTTTTTGGCATGTAAGTACATAAAAAATAACCGGGACTTTTGAGCGTCCCGAAATTTGTTTTCGGGACACCGGGACTTCAAAGCCAAAACCGGGACAATCCCGGAAAACCGGGACGTCTGGTCACCCTATATAATTGTAATGACATCTGATGACATTTGAATGAAATTTTTACGTATTAATCACGGCCCTCTCGATTTTTTTATTTTCGATCGCACGGTAGCATTCATAAAGAATTGTGGTCGAGTGGCCTGTTGGTTGCTTTTGTTTCCGTTAACCGATGGCGTAGCTTCACCAGTTGCCAAATGTCATTTATTCAGCGAACAAACAGTGGCGTCAACTGGAATGGTTTTGCATAGAAATAAAAAAATGCCACTTTTATGCACTATTTTGATTCATTGTCGACGATTAAACATAATCTATCATTCGCAATTTTTCATTACTCGTACTTAATTTTTATACTCTGGATTTAAATCAACAATTCTCAAAGCTTTTCAGTGGTGTAACAGTAATTACGGAACGTTTAATTATTATCGCTTCAAGATAATTTTACTTCTGTTCATTTTAATCAGTGGCGGCTTGTCACGCTAAAGGCGTACCAATCGCAGTACACCGCAGGGTTCACTCTTGGGTCCATTGTTGTGATCGATTTACATATTCAAACATGCAAGAAAAAAATTTCTACAATAAAATTTATAATTCCATCATATAAATTAATTTGAGTTATAAATATCTGACAGGTGTATATTATATTTTTATTGTTGTGTTTTTCATCAAATTAAAATTTAACTAGGTATGTATTTTTTTTTTTTAAATCAAGACACTAAAAACTAGTGATAATTAGATTCCTTCTCTTGAAGGAGACGGTAAGAGTTTGGTGACTTGTTGCATTAAGTTAATTAGTACAAGTGTAATAAATTTTCCCTGAAGTTGACTCTATTATGACGTAATGACTCGAAACACGTGTAGCATTAGCATAAAATAACATTTATGAGAGTTATAAAAAACGTGTCTGTTTAAAAAATGATACCTGTTAATTTCAATTTTCACTGACTCTAGAATTACGATTAGACAAATTAATTTTTATGAATGGATTTTTTTTTCGAAAAATATTTGGTACTAAAATTTAATTTCCCTCTTCAATTTTATTCTGAAATGTGCATTTTAGACGGGAATTAGTCACTCGACACCGAAAAATGAATGGGACACCTTTCCCCTTTGAAAAAACATTTGATTTATTAAAAATCGAGTCGTCTACTAAACTGTATTTTAATTATTTTGAACCGCGTGAACTTTCTAAATGTCATTTTTTTCGATTCTCTTGTGTAACGTCAGCCGACCATAAATGTTCTGTGGGACACAGGTTTGGACAGCTTGCTGGCCACTTACTTATCACCCAGAATTAATCACGGCGAGCAAACCAAAATTTTCTACAACGAGTGTTCATCATGAAACACCCGGTATCCCACTTGTTTATTTCTACGCGTCTTCAGTGGTTTGTGGAATAAAAGAACCAAAGTCGTACACTTCAACTACGACCGGAAACTAAAATTAACTTCAACCAGAATCAAAGACGAAGACGCATTTATAATGTGCGTATTAACCGTGAGAGATCTAAGATGGCCTACAAGATTTCCTCCGCTTCGCTTACGTACCGAAAAATGTGAAACTTGGCACAAAAAATCAATTTTATTCGAAACAAGTTGCAGTATGAAACACTTGTTCTTGTGATGTTGGTGGCAAAAACGCCATTACACCAACATACCGAGCGTTCTTGCATTGTTCTCCCACCATAAACTAGGAGAAAAAAAAAAAGACTGTCACTAACAAGAGAAAAAAAAACATTATAGCTTCCATCTCCTGTCCATTATTTCGGTATTATAATGTAATTAGCTTCCTCTGTATTCCAGGTTTAAAAATAAAACACCACACCTACTCTTTGGTAAACAGAACACGCCCCTTCAGTACAGGGGGTGCATTTTGTGTCGCTAATGACATGCAGGAATGCTTTGTTGTTCGAAGATGATGCATGCTAGTCGAGAACTATTAATTACTTACGCACGAAACAAGTTTATTACGTCCGACACGCAACGCATGGAAAATAAAGCTTCATTCACGAGATCCATACAAAAATGAAAAACATCCAAACGAGCTCGGTACAATTTTGCTTTAACATCGAGACGTTAATGCTGGGTTTAGATTTGTTGACGCAACGCAGTAACATCTGAATTCTGTTCAGATCAAATCTGTGGTGTTGATGGGTGAATTGTGCTTTAGAACGCCGAGGGCGAGCGTGTGAACGGACATTCACATTTTGCATGGACCATCTTCATTACGGACGAAATCGGTTTTAAATGGTGGCGAATGCGGCGCGATTTGCAAATTTTATTGGATTTTAATTTGGTCCATTTAGTTTGATTGGTTAATGGATGCGTGCGTTTACGTATGCCAGTCAGGAGAGTCCGTTAATAATATGTCTCACTTAAGATGAAGCATGCCAAGTTAACAGCTAATTGGGTTAAATTTAAATTGTTATCAGGGGTCAACGAGCCTTCTGTTTTTATTTATGGGTCTCCGAAATGACGGACGATTTGTGTTTTATTTATGGGTGTTATTAGATGGTCGATGGTTTTTTTTTTTTGGTTCGATAATTTGAATAATTTGTAGTGATTTTTTTTGCCCGAAGAACAGTGTTAAATAAAAGATTCGCAAAACAAAGAGCCATCAAGAAACTTGTGATCAAGTGGTTCGGTGCTTGCTTTTGTTTCCGTTGACGTATGGCGTAGCTTCCTCATCTGTCAAACCATAAATGTCAAACGTCATTGATTCAGCGCACGGAGATGCAGTGGTGTAAATTATTCCGTTCGCAAAATATACTTCTTTTTAGAACGGAAGTTTCCGTGGTTTTCTTAAGGCGATATGATGGTTTCTTCACATTAAAATGGAGAGCAAAGTGAGGTTACGCATCTGAAAAATTTGTCAAAGCACACCAACTAAAAAGACGACCTACGTTCGTGAAAGAGAAAAAAATCATGGGCTTGCCAAAGCTTTTGATTTAATTTTGTTAAAAACTTAAGCTAGTGTGACACGATACTCAATTTCACAGAAAATTCTGTAAAAATGACAAAGACAGACTATGATCCTGATCGTTCATTGGTCCTGATCGAGGGTCTCTCTCATTTTCTAACAAATTTTCTACAAAATTTAGCATCGTGTCAAACTTGCTTTAGTACAGTTGGTTGAAAAAAAAACTGTCAGAATAAAATTGACGCATTTTTACAATTTTTTCATAGTGTGAAACCTTCTTACGAGAGATAGGATAGAATTATGGTCAAAATTCAATGACATTTTTAAAAATTATTTGACAGGTATTGTCAAGTAGACAATTAATTGACAAATGAACTAAACCAAATTTACATTAGATAATATCCTTTTCCCGTTTTTTTTTTTTGCAACCAACTGTATAATCTGTTTCAAAATCAAAAATCCACCAACACTGCATTCTACCTCGAAAATACAACCGACAACGTCGCCAACTTTTGTTTTTAGTGTATCTGCAAGTGTCAAAAAAAGTGGGATTATGAAAAAAACTGTTGACAGTCGTTTTGATCGTAGTTCATCATGTTTTTTATTCTGATTTTATTATTTCACTCAAAAGGTATGATATGGTAGCTACCACCTTTTTGTACATAATAATTATGTTGTGTTACGTAAATAAACTCAGCAGTTCAATGTCAAATTTTGGCAGGAGTTTGGGTCAACCCAAAAAAATGAAGCTTATTCTAGGGATTTTTTTTCTGCCAACATAATTCAACAGGTGGTGGATTTCTGATTTTGAAACAGATTATACAAAAGAATCAAAGATTGCGCAATATTCATTTTCTGACAAATCTGTTCATTTTTCATTTTTTTTATGGTGAAATTTTTTGCATTTCTCAAAAACCAGTACACTGGACTGTCCTTTGAAAAACGTTATTTGCGTTAAATGAACTCTAATTTACCGATCGAGGTCCGATTAGGCTAAAATTTCGAGTTAACGGTCCACGTAGCTTCGATTGCCGAGTTTATTAAATTAATTGCGTCTAAACACGACAACTATAACTGGTCATTTGCTTTAATTAATTAATCATTACAGGTACGTAATTGATTCCACCAAAAAATGTATTTTCAAAATTTTTTCTTAATGACCGCACGATCGATGGTAGCCGGGAACTCAAAGCAAGCAATAATAATTATTCGGGGGAATAGCATCGACGTTACTGATTACTCATAAACGTCATTTACCACTAGGAGAAGAAACAGATCTGATTTATAAACTCGAGGCCGCCTCACAAAAACCGGAAATCACGAATCCGTTTGTTATGATTTGTGCAGAACTGGACGACTCAATCCAGGTGCTTTGTACAATCGAAAAAAGTAGAACAATCCCAATTTCATCTTCTCAGAAATCAGTGGACGTCGAAGATATGAACCATGACCATAATAACAATTTCAAACAAACTACCACATAAAATTTTATTAGTGGCACGCAATATTTTTTGTGGAGAACGTGCCTCGGTAGCAGCTGGTGCAAAAGAAAACTACCAGCACGTTGATACATCAAGACGATGGTCAAGCCAACAACCTGCATATGACAAGACAACAAACACGCAACCCGCACCGATAACCATCTTCCTGGAAGTGGGATTGTTTTTGTGTTGGTTCAAAAATCGAGCAAACCTACATACAGAATGGATGTAGGTACTTTCGTACAGCAGTTTCCATTTTGGACAGATATGTTGGTCTTAGAGGCGCTGTCAAAATCATCTCATCTTAAATTTTCTGAGTCACCAGATAAGCCACTTTCGCCATAAAGACGGTAAAACAGCTCGGTCACATATTCATATTCCACGTATAATCTGTTGGGGCCAAATCGGGCGACCGAACCGGCGACGATAAGTGTATGACGTGTCTTGTACGAATTAAAAAGAAAGTTGTCGTTTCATCTCCTCTAACGTTTCGTACATCAGACGTCTTCTTCGTGGCCTTTATTACCACCTTGTAAAGGTCAATCTTCGACACGTACATTTTTCACCGAACAAACGAACATCTGCTTGACAGCCGCCGTCCACTGCCCGAACGCGTCTCCTTTTGTCGCGACCGCGTGAGCGCCCACCTTAATTGAATTCCTTTCTTTCATCGATCACCACGAAAAAAGACATCAGTTGAACGGGTGGCCGTCGAAGACGTAATTTCGCCGGTCAGGTGCGATGCCGACGCCGTCCTGAAAGATCATGTTCGTGAGCAACATCTGCGGACGCAACGGTAGATGTTTTGTATTGGCGAGGACGGCGATCGTTTCAGCTTGGCCGAAGAATCCGCGTCGGAAGAACAATCCTCACGTGGTGCAGATAAAACCGATTTGAACGCAATAAACTTCCGTTAAAATTTACGGAAAAAAATTGGCGACATGTGTGCAACAATGAAATGTCGCGGTTCCGACACGATCCCAGTGAATGGGGCTTTTTCACGTCGGGATAAAGCAACGGGATACTTTTATACCAACGTATAAAATTTACGACTTTTATTAACAATTAATGGATGCAACACATAAAATTCAATCGAGAGAGTTGAGACTTTACGGCCTTTTAAGTGCCGCTTTCTGAAATTGAGCAAAACGTGGATGCGTTCAGTTGTCTACATGACTCGCTTTTACACAATTAAAAAGAAACACAATAAAGAACTAAACGGACAAATCAGAAAATATACTTTGGATTTAGTTGTCGCATCCTTTTGCGATCGGGATGCGGTAAGAAGCCTTTTACGATTACTTGCTTATTCATGCAGCTATGACGTGTACGCATAAGCTAAAAAGGTTACTTTGAAAAGAATTTAGGAATTTACATGAAACAGCACAAAAATGTACATATAATCATGTAAATGTTTATTTTTGAAAGATAATATTTTTGTGTTACAAAAGTCAAAAGTAAAACAGTAATAAAATAGTAATAACTGTCCACTTTTTTTCCGTCTTTTGCTCATGTCGAAGTCACATCCAGATATTTGATGGATTTATAGACTTGTTTTGCCAAACAAACCTTTACGAATTTCGAGAAACGGTTGGACCGAGATTTACTTTTATGACCCATTTGTCACCACCGATTGCCTGAGGGTCTAATTTGAACTATTATCTGGGTTTCTCTATTTCATAATTATTGGATCCTTTCAGTATTTTAAAGGCGGACCAAATTACTCGAATGCGAAAGCGAATGTAGCACAGCACAGTGAAAAGTAGTGTTTATTTTCAAAATGGTTGGTGCCATTATTCCTGGAATCGAAGGAGTGACCCATCAGTCCCATCACTGCCCAGCTGACAAACCCAGCCGTCTTATCCCGTTAATTACCCCGGTTTTTTTGTGTTCCCTTTAAAATACGCCATGTCGAGGGTGTGAAAGAGTGTTGCTTGTATTTATGTCTACTTATTGTCTACATGTTACGGACTTTTCGTTTCCTATGCCTATGTTTTTATTTCATAATTTTTTTCGAATCATATAAATAGCTGAACATTCTAATGTTATTGTATGAATGACAAATTGATGTTTTATACATTTTTTTTTCGTTTAGAACAAATTTTCTGGTAGGTAGGCAAAATCGGAGAAAAATTGCCCCTCCCTAAGCGAAATTCTGTATCCGCCCCTGACAAAAGGTAACGATTACGCCTGATGGCTCATACAAATGTTGATATTTTTCGAGAAAAAGGAGCTCAAAGTAAAAGTTTGGGAGCCATTGAATTTTATAGAAAAATGGGTAAAAAAAAAATCATAGCAGACTTTTTTTGTTGTGATTTAATTCAAAATTAAGTCATTGAAGTCATTAACCTCAATTTAAATCACAAATATCTTTCACCAACCTGGAGAAAACCGATATGGTTTTTGATTTATCGCAAACATTCAGAGCTAGCACGGCAAATCTACTACGGTGAAAAGTTGTCTCAAAGGATACTTTGCAATGCACAGCATCTTCGCGATTTCGAGCGTTTCGAAAGAAATAAGTGTGATCTTGGCCACCAAGATCGCACGCATTTTAGCTGCAGAAGAAGACATTCCTCACGAAATCAAAGACTCACTAATTAACGTGTGGGTTGGGATTGTTGGAAATCACCTCGTAGGTCCCTCGCTCAGGAAATTTGTGAAAACAAACATGCTTTTACTCACAATTACAGTAGTTTTAATTTGCTGTTTAAGCCTCTGTTGTTCTCTGAATAATAATAAATCACTTTACAAATTTCATCCAAAATTCACGATGAAATTCAAAAAACTGGAACGATAAAAACCAAACATAACCTCGAATGACATAACAACTTGATAGACTACGTCCACTGTATTTTTTTAAATATCCTTGGATAACAAAATCCCCAAACCATAACATTAAAATATTAAGAAAGTATCATAGATTGTGTTGGTAATATCTTGAAGCATTCGCGCCACTGATTCTCATTGGTTGTTATAAAACCCACGCGAAAAATAAATTATATGACATTTCAAATCTGAAATTGTCAGTTCTGTCAAAGTGGTTTAAGCATTTATATTTGCGATTTTTCATCTTTAGAGCTTTGTTTTGCGATTCTCTGGTTTTAAAAGTTATTAGTTTTGATCGTGTTGCTGTTTTGATCTGTTCCGTTGCGATTTTTTGTTGATTTTTTTTTAATTTGTAAAGTGAGTGCGTGCCTCAAGAATCTAATTACAAACATCGAAAATGATACAGAGGTAATTTTTGTTCATGCATTAAATAGGAGTACATATTAAGTAATCTCTTACTTGTGTTTAGCCATTTCCGAAAAAAGCTGGATATTTTAATTTCAGTAGCGAGCTTTTTCTCAAATTCGAAAATGTATTGTGGGTAGCATTTTTTATTCCGTCGGCCACATTATTACTCGTGAAATACCCTGTATTAATAAAACCTAATATATTACTCCTACTGTACTGACGTTTTCTTTCGTCTTTCGTCTTTCCTAAGTGCAAACATGCAGAATAATAATAAAACATCAAGTGTAAACCTGCTCTTTCCATTTTTTTAAATTTCGCGCCAGATCTATTTGTTGTAGCGTAGAGTGAACACTTTTAGTAACATTTATGTCAAGCAATCTATGAGTGGACAGAGTTTACATATTTTAGGTTGGTCGTTCGTCAAAACTGCCCGCCAAATTTGAAATTTTTCAGCGTTTCCCAAACAAAGTGATTCCTTTGATTTTCTTGTAAACCATTAACATTTGTATAAGGCAAGTTGGGTTATTTTGTCTTCTTTTGACACGTACTACCTCAGGTTAAAATATCTGCACAACCTTCAAAATCACGCTGTATTTTATGGTCTATGTCCTTTGATGAATCTCATCTCAAAGCAGTCCACAGTAAAAATTCAAGAAGTTGGTCTACCTAATTGAGTTTTGTCTACTTATATAATCACTTCGTTTCTTTTCCGTTACAAAATAAAGTTATTACATTTAAACTTGACAACTTTGCTTTGTCTTCACCTTGAACTTATTTGTCATCATCATCATTATTATTAGATATTATCATCATCATAGTTTTTCCCAAATTCACAATTTCCCTTTCGTCTTCTCTTTATAACCCATTCATCATGATCAAGATCATCATCATGATTATTATTATTTACAAGTTTTCTCTTCCGTCTTTCCGTCCGGCTTGATTGCGTGTTGAACCTAGCTAAGACACGACTCTGGCCGGTCATGACACATCGAATCTTTTTTACACACCGATCCTCCATTACACTAAATTATAATCAAACCTTCACTCGTGTCACGTGTAAACGTGTTTATACCGACCGAGGCCTCGATTATCCTTGCGTGTGCCTGTTCTTCTACCACCGAAAAAATACTCTTCCCCGATGGGCAAAGCGTTACAGTTCATTAGTCACCTTAATATGATGCAACGTAAACGCACCCCCCGTTTGTCCCCCAAACAAAGGACGAGAGTGCAAACGAAAACGCCCACGTCATCGTTTCAAATAATATTGCGGATGCAAAAAGCGATATTTTATTCGTGACACTAATTTCGTTTCGAAAGGTTGGAGCGTTCCGTTTTAAAAAAAATTCGACTCGATCATTATCCCCGAATTGATTGCGTCAAATGACAAACGTTCATTCCGGGTGATAATCCGGCAACAAACAACAACGGAGAAAAGAGAGACGCAGTTTTTCTGTTGAGGTCACGATTTTAATTCGCTTCGACATTTTCGATAATAAGATGATGATTTGAAATCGTAACATGACATCACCTGTACCGTCCGTGTGGGTATTTTTAACTTTTAATCGTTCGACCAAATGGGTTTTGTATTTAGTGTTGCATAAAATTGATTGCGTACGATATTTGGTTTGTCTCACAAGGTCATCAAACGATAAATAAATATTTACACCTACGTCTTTATTGATCTCAAATATTATCATAATGCATGGCATAATATTTTAATTATTTCTGTGCTAATATCTGTCCCGAGCCCAGCCCACTGGACATGATATATGATCGACAAAACTCACATACTCTGTTCGTTTTAGAAATGGGAGAAGCCGTACGAGAGTTGTCGACAAAGCGATGACTCTAAAATACAGATTATATCATTTGAGAAGTAAAAAAAAAAATTACAAAGAAAAATAGCACATTTAAAGAAGAAATATCGCGGGTTTACATGAAATCCTGGGCTGAGTAGGCGTTGGAAAAACGAAACCGTTTATAACAGTGTAAAGTTTGAATTTCCCGCCGTTTGACACGAATGACATTTGTTTATGTTTCATCGGGACATAATGGAACATGTTTGTTTTCAGCAAAGAGTGGCCTTAGATATTTGCTTCGAGAATAGGAATCGTTAAGTCATTCTATTTTAATGTAAAACATTGCAAAGAAAGAAAAAAAGGAAATATTTTTTTGGCTCTAAATTTTAGGTTAGCTGTCAACATGCTACACGCTTTAAAAAAGCACAACAATTGATGGTTTCCAACGCCTTCCCAGCCCAGGATTTAATTTGAACGCGCGATAATTCCAATTTTGTTAATCACCGGCTTGCCGTGCCTATTTATCCTGATTTAAAATTTTTTACCAGTTTTAAAACGAACATGGTTTAGTTAACACTACAACTCAGCCGTCCAATCGGTAATTAGGTAATACAATAAATTTTCTGAATTGATCTAACAAATTGATAAAACAACGCAACGTAAATGTTTGCGCAAATTATCTGTTTACGTCAAAGGATCTATCGCGTAACCGATAAGTTTGTGGGTGAAGTTCAAAGCGTTTAAAACCGGAAACTGCAACGACTGCCATCAATAAATTAATCGCTTTCAATCCCGATCAAAATTAATCGTTCTCCTCATCCCACATTCCTCCGATTATTTCTTGAAGTTTCTTTCACTTCCCGCCGGATCACCATTAGTTCCGCAACCGCGAATCGTTTAATTCCAGTCATTAATTTTATTTAGTGTCACACTTGCTCAGTTTCGTCTCGTATTGGTTGAATTTACGGCAACAAATGGGTATTATCGCCCATTTTTTTGTGTCGACTCGAAACCGTCCTTGGCTCACGACGCTGGATGATGGTTTCGCAACGGCGACAAAAAAAATTCGTTCACTCGTGTATCAAAATCGACGATCGAAAAATTGATCGATCGATCGATCGGCTCGTGGGTTAATTAGTCGACCCACCACGGCAATACTAACGTGCAGTTCTAGCGTGGGACAGGAACGGTAGCGACTCCTCCTGGTGGCCAATTCCCACCACGGCACCGTCGGTCTTCCGAAGGGCGAAGTCGGACATCCTATGCGGGGATCTTCGGGGACGCTGGCCAAAGACGGGGGTCGCGGAGGGGCCCTCGGGGGACCCACTCGAGGTCTCCTGATAGTGGCGAAACCATCGTGGACCGTCGAACACGGCATTATTTATCGCCAACAAACGTGGGACATTTCACGACTGCAAGCTTCACTCAACTTAGAAATACACGTTCGCAAAAAAAAATAGATTGATGGAATGGTTCGGCACTGATCAGTATTAATCCAAAAGCAATTTCGCACAATTGATTCGTGCTTGGTAAACAATGAAACGATACGCATTTTAAGGTCGACCAATCTGGGTTTGGTTAATTGAAAATTCATCGTTAAAAAACGAGAATGTCATTTCTGTGGATGTATAAATTTTATGAGTGACACACTAAAGTGTTCGAAAAATTACAAAACCAAAAAACAAAGCAGGGTGTCTGCCGCCTACCGCCACTTTACGCAATTTAAGCTTTTAACTCCTTCACTCCTTCAAGTGAGGACATCCTGTTGTATTTTTAGGTGAACGTCTGAACCAATCACTTAACGAAAAAGTCCGTGAAAAATCCGATCATCCTCACCACCACCGTTCAACTTATTAACATCGATAACGCCAATCTGACTCACGCTACACGTTTAATAACGTAATGGAGAGCGGGGTGTTGGGTCGTTTTTCAAACGCTTATTCAATTAGCTTGATGGATTCCGAGGTGTGGTCGGCCAAGAACAATCGCTTCTTAATTGAAAAGAGTTTCCCGGGCGAATTTTTCGGAAATTGGTTCGGCAAAAGTCGATGCCGTGGCGAATCGCCTGGAATGATTTTTTCCATCAGACCTGATTGATGTTGACGAGAGGAAAAAATTGGAGTATGTGTGATGAGAAAATTGGACGTTACGCTGAATATCCGTTCGAACAGAACTAATGGGAGCTGCGAGGAATAGTTTTTCGCATGAAGAAAGAAAGTTTCTAAAGGAGAGACCAGTTCAGAGACAATGCGAACAATTTGCAGCTTTCCGACCGCTTGTACATCGTTACTGTAGCACATATTTCCGCTAAGTTGTATTTTTTAAATTAAGTCACGTAATAAAATGTAACAAAAAATACCAAAACTAATACATTACATTTGAAACATGAATACATTATTATGTTGGTACATACTCGCAAAATGTTTTGGCGGGCTTGTGTTTCTACCTCGGCCATGTCTCGTTATGACAACAACTTCCAGTTTCACTTGACAATTCTTTGGTTTTATTAGGTGTTTTGTGCTACAAGTTATATACAATTTTAGTAAAAGAATAAATTGTTTTTGTAACCGAGCGCTAGCTCAAACGTCTTTGGGCATATTTCTTTAGAAAAGAGTTAATTACTCCGTACTCTGATAGATTGTACGTTTTTTGACAGAAGACAGACCCAGAGAGTAGTGTGGCGGGAATTAATATGCAGGGATACAACGGTTTTCTACATAACGTGAAACAATTGAGATGGAGAGTTTAGTATTTTTCACTGCTTTATGTTTTGCAACTAGAATTTAAAAACGTACAATCTATCACCGTACGGAGTTTACCACGGTATAGTAATACATAATTGGTGGTAAATATTAACTAATAAATAACGAAAATACACTTTTTGTTGGATGGTCGTGACTTGATGAATTGCAATAATTTTAATAAACGTCTAAAACAATAGCTATTCTTTTTTGTTTTTAATTACATAACCTGTTTCGTTGTCTCAATTTACCCTAAAAAATACATATTGACTTATTTTATACCCAAGAGTGAATTTAAATTTTCGCGCCACATGAAAACTAATTTTCAACGCGTGGTAATCTAGTTACTATTCTGTCAGCGAAAGTCTCATTGGAAATACCGGGTGATTATAAATGAATGTGACTTTTTTTCATAGGTTGGTAATATTATTGTTTTTTTAATGTGATAGTTGACATAAACATAGGCGTCCTCGCCTATTTGACACAATTTATTAATACATAAAATGTCAAAATGACGTACGTACGCCAATGTGTTGATTAAGGTATCAAGTTTGCCAAAATAATTTATGAAAAATATTCTCAACCTAAGAAAAAAAGTCACAATCATTTATGTATAATCACCCGGTACTATCCCAAGTGACTACAAATCGTAAAGTAAGTAAATTTAGTGGATCGGCGTCCCTGAGCAATTAGTAACCTTCGCCATTGCCAACGTCTCATCTCTTGATTCATATTTTAAATCAGGATTTGGACGTTTAGTGTTGTTGTAAGTAAATAAGATTTGACAAAATAATGCTGAAAACAGCTCTTACTAACGTGAATTACTTTTCATTTTTTAATCCACCTCAAAAGCCATTACAGTAAACGCGTTCAGCTCCGTGGTAAAAACCATTTAGAAAAAATAAAGTTTGATAATGACAATTTCGTTTTATTTAACTTTTGGGTCATATACAGTGTGTCCCCGGATAGGTGAAACGACTCGTAACAAAAAATTTTCGATTTAAATTTTCATTTTTTAGGGTTCAGCCCGGGTTGGTTAAATACTAATTTTTAACAGGATTTTGGTTTTGAAAAATCAAGTATGACTTGGAAATTTTCAAAAAAACTTATTTCCTGTAGAGTAAAGTACATACCTTTTATGTGACAAATACGACAAAAAATTATTAAGGAAAGTTGTTTAAAATCAACATCTAGGCTCCTATACCAAATTTCAAAATCATCGGCCAACCATGATTTTTCATCTTTTTTTAAATGTTTATTTCGCAAATCAAAGAATTTTATTTTTAACAGTTCTCTTATTATGAGTAAAAAAAATTCACACCTAGATTAAAACTAGATTAAATGGAAAAAAAAGAAAAATCATGGTTGGCCGATGATTTTGAAATTTTGTCTAAAGGGCTAGATGTTGATTCCAAACAACTTTTCTTAATAACTTTTTGTCGTATTTACCACATAAAAGGCACTTTACAGGAAAATAGTTTTTTTTTGAAAATTTCCAAGGCATACTTGACTTTTCAAAATTAAAATCCTGTTAAAAATTAGTCTTAAACCAACCAGGGCTAAACTTCAAAAAACGAAATTTTAAATCGAAATTTTTTTTATCTTTTACAAGAGTCGTTTCACCTATCCGGGGACACACTGTATGTACATACTTCAATTTGAAAATTGGGCATGCCAACATAAAACTTAAAACGTGTCGACAATCAAACAAAGAAAAAACATTTATAATCGGTTGGTAGTGGTATTGTTAAGCTAGAATAGACAGCGAAGTAATTATTGATATCGCAACAATTGATTGGTCAAGTTTAGGACGTCTTTTCTCGATTATCGCTTGAGATGGGACTTTTTTTTCTTTAAAATTTAGATGATCACATTTACTCAAATACTCCCTTTTTTCTCTGGGGAGGAAGTTCTGGGACACTCTGTATAAATAATTGTGAATTATGTATTTTTGTTTTTTGATTTATGTATTTAATTCGTTCATTCATGATTGTCACAATTCCTTGAGACATTGCATTTTGTAAACATTTTACAGATTTTTCTTGGTATTTATTCTGTTACATTTTTCTATTTTTATTTATTGTACCTAGATTTCTGATTACATATTAATTTTTGCGTCTATGACGTACAAAATCTTTAAGATCCTATTTAAACTACTCTTAGAGTTAATATGTTTTTAATTTTTATATTATCTAGTCCATTCCATGCTATAAATAAATCCTTAATAAATATGTAATATGTACAGGCTGTTCCTGAAATGCACGGTAAAATTTTAACCACGAGCTACTGGCTTCATGTAGAACTCGGAAAAAATGTTTAAACAATTCTGTCAAAAAATAAAATGACATTTACTTTTTGAGGTACATACAATTTTGTGTGTTTTTACTAAAGGTAGACGATTCCTTTCAATTCTGTTTGTTGCAAAACAATATTGTATTTCAATCATCATCGTAAAACTATTTTGGAAAATATTTAAATGTGTAAGTAAACATTTTAAAACGTGACATTATTTTATTTTTAAGGCAAGGTCAAAATAAGCATAATTCTATATGGCAAATTTTAGCGTTAATCATCAACCATACTTTAATTTTAAAAATTATTCAACATACAATAATATTTTAATGACCCGTGAAGAAAAAAAATTTAAAACTCGTAAAACTGGAGGTCGACGTTGTTTTTATAACCGTCATTATAATCCGACTACAATTCGTGCAAGTTTGGTAGGTACTAGACCACCGACTGTACACATTTCCAAATTAATCTGCAACCAAAAGAAAATGTTCTCGTGGTTTCACAATTTGTTTTTTTACAAAAAATTACAGTTACAGCGATAAATATACGATTGCAGTTTTTATCAGTTCAATTTGTAGAAACTGGATGTTTTTTCGGAGATCACAACGTCGATAAAACTCGAAACCTGACTTTTTGAACAACACGATTGGCTGCCCGGGGCCGAAAAAAATACTATTTTATAATTTAATTGGACATACCGTCCGAATACCAGGGAAAAAAAAGAGAGAGATTTAGAAATGGCAATCTGATTGCGTAACAAAACAGATACCGTCATCTGAACAAATTGAAAGACAAGTGTCTTAATTGTATTTTAATTGGTTTCAATGAGTCTCTTCTGCAACGGACAAGATCCATTCGCATCCGCAACAATTAGTCCAAAACGAAAAACAACACTTCCTGTCGCTCGCAAAACAAACACAAACTGACAAGACGCGACCAAAAACTAGGTTAGTTCGGCAAAGACAATATTAGGATTTTGCAACGATCAGCACAATATTTACAAGAGATAACCAGTTTGGGTGGCACGGTTTCCACGCGAAAAAAAATTAGAAAACGACCCCGGGGGACGCGAGAAGAAACAGAAACAAGATTCAATCGACGGACTTTTGACACTGATTACGCCAAAATCTCGCCAATAATTAGGCGTTGCTCCTCGGTCGGATGCCAGTCATTCTTCATTTCGTAGGACGAAGAATTCAATTTGCAACTCACGTAACGAAGAAAAAAGAAGAAAAAGGCGGCGGCGTTTAGCACGTCAAAAGAACCAAGAGGAGCGTGCGGGTTCCGGGACGTGTCCAGGCACAAAGCCGATCATTTATTTATTTAAATAGATGGTGGTTCGAGAGTGGCGAAAAGATTTCGTCACCGTCACTCACTTATCAATCGACAATTTGAAAACGTCGATTTGCATAATACGCCAGTGCCACTTTTGGGTTAAAGGTGTTTTACTTTATCGGAACCGTTTGCATACATTTACACAAATTATCGACGGATTTGGTCTTCGGGTACGGTTTTGTTTGCCGAAAGGTGATCATTTTCGGTCACTTGAACCCGCTTTGGATGTTTTTACACCTCCGAAAAAATGAACCCATTTTGGGTACCGATCTTTCGCACCATTCCATCAATCCGGAACCAAAAACGAAACACTGCAACTGTTGGAAATCACTCACTTATCGGTTGTTCGCGTGTTATTTGCAATAAATAAGACGTCAAAGCGATCCGAACCGAACACGTGAGGAATAGTACACGTTTCGAGGTTTCCGTACTGTTCCACTGCCGTAAACAGACTGAATGACTACTACTACGGCGGCTACGAAGACTTTCCGACTGGTGATCCCGCCCCGAACCAATAACACGCAGAGTTGCAGTTCATCTGGGACTAACTAGACGTGAGTGAGGGTCGGGGGCGGCGTGCGAAGTTTTGGGTCGTACGTGTTTTGACAAAGAAAAATTATGTTTTTATAGTGACCAGGGAAAAAATAGAGGGGAAAGGAAAAAATAATGTTTCCGGTGAAATCTCAGGTTATAATGATTGGGAATTGTCAATGTGTCTGACTCTTTTAATATGTATAGAAAAAAAGGGGAAACTACACGAAATACATATGTTTATGGAGTTCAGATCAGGTAGTCTTGGTGGACAAGCTTTGTTGCATGGTTTGAAAATTGTGATGTTTAGGGCATATTAAAAAAAAATCAAAATGTAGAATTTCTCCCCTGTCTTGATTGTGTTTACTAATAACAATTAATATGTAGTTGATAATAATCCAATACAGGGTGTTTCTGAAATACGTGTGTTAATTTTAACCAGTGGAAGAACGCGCCAAATCTCTATAGCATTTTTACGAAAAAGCAATACAAATTGATTTAAAATTTGGAATAAATTAACCATCAAAGTGTATACCCGCCTATGGGTAAGGGCGAAAATTTTCTGTTGTAATAGAAACAGAGCGTTGTTAAAAAGTTCCATTGTTATAGAAAAAAATAAATAATCAAAATTTAGATTCTCATGGTTACAAAAAATAGAAACTAGTTAATCACACAAAACGACTCGTTTGGTAAAAATTGTGGGGCAAAAAATCTTGGAATATTTTTACAAATTTTACAAAATGTTATAGAGAAAAGTTTCATAAATTGGCGAGTTCTTTCACTGGTTAAAATTAACACACGTATTTCAGAAACACCCTGTATAATGTTTAGAAGATTTGGTGAAGCATGAGTGGATTAGTAGTTATTTAAATATAAGTGTAAAAGGTTATCCTTTACGACCGAGGTACGAGGGAGTATTTTAAAGGATGTGAGTGCAACAGGGGAACTTTTTACACGTATGTCTTATAACATTTTATCTACGAGAGATCATCGCACCGGTTTCAACATAAATTTGTATAAAATAATTATTATTGATTCAATATTTTATGAATAACCGAAGTCGTTGAGAACCACGTCGTTTAGCAAAATACTTCTAAACAATGTTTCCAGAGAATTGTATTGCTATATTCTGACAGTTCTATGCCATAAAAGCGTGCACTAAAAGTTTTATGGCACGATTCCGTCAGTTCCACAAAACGTCAACTTTGACAACGATTTTTAGTACAAAAAATGACTACTTTTTACACAATCGTAGATAAAAAAATTATAATAAAACAAAATTTTTTGCTTGAGCACCAAAAGTTTAGAACAACGAAAATATTTTGTTTTCCGTCAAGTTTTGCGTTAAAGAACCCGGACAGGTCATTTTTTTTTAAGAAACATTTTTCGACCCCTTTCCGTTTCCGCTCAATGTCATCAGGTTTTTTTAAATGGCAACCTTCAACTTTTTTGCAGATTTAGGAAGACCTATGTAACCTTTGGATTGAGTATTCCTGAAATATGGATTTTTAAATGTGAAAAACGGTGACAGTGGAATCCTACTTTTACGCCGATTTCCACAAAAAAAAAAAGTTGATAAGAAAATGATATGTACTAACATGGCCGAATTTTAATACAAGTTGCAATACCGGCGAAATATTTTTGATATTAACAAACTAAAACAAGTATGTACATAATTAAAAGAACATCCAAAATGCACAATTTTGAAAGTAAAACGTCTCTTTCAAATAAAAATAAACAATCAAAATAAATGTTCAAATTGAATGGCATTTTTTTTTGGCAGCACCTACGCTAAATACATACTTTTAGAACTAAGAACAAACAGTTTTATTCTTCACTCTTTCTTTCAATAGCTTCATTTATAGCTGGCCAACTGGAGTAAATCTTGGTTTTGGAAAAAGTCAACGAGAAAGAAAATATTACCATTATTCGAAACATTAGAAGAACTCTATTTGCAATCTGCATCCATACAATTGCAAAACTACATAAAGAACTTGTCTTTTGGAATTTTTTTCGAAATTTTTCGGACCATCTGCAACTTTTCTTTTCCTCTTTTTACAGCGTTTAAGAGAAATTATTAAATTAAGCCAAAAGAAGTCGCGTCCATCTTTTACGACCTATTTGAAGTAAACTTAATACCTTCTGGATAATGTTTACGTCGTAAAACTGACATAAAAGTAGAGATCAAGCCGGGACGAACCTGTAGTCCCATACGACTCTATTGTATTCGTTTCATTATTTTGTTAGGCCTGTTGTTTACATTTTGCTTATTTTGTGCACGTTTTACGACACTATTCAAAAAATAAAAATATGTATATTAATTTACAAACAAATTTGCTCGCTCAGTACCTCAGCTGTCCACACTTGCAACAATACGACCAACTTCTCTCGTGTAATTAAATTAAAGCACGTCGGATAATGAAGTTCATTACTTAATGGCCACCACATTTGGAAAAAACGTGATTACTAGATACCAAGGCAAAAAGTAATAACGATGCCGGTTCGTATTACGAAACACGATGAGCGTGCATTTTTGCATTACTTTACAACCACGAGAAAAAAAGTCAAATTCCACAGTCAAATCTGTAATTATGTAGTGGCAGAGCAAACTAATGAAATGTTACTTTCAGCAAGTACTGTCTTTCAAGAGGAAGTCAATCTCAAGCGCAAACAAAAAAGGAAAAGGCATCGGAGGCGTAG
This sequence comes from Tenebrio molitor, assembly GCF_963966145.1. Classification (NCBI taxonomy): domain Eukaryota; kingdom Metazoa; phylum Arthropoda; class Insecta; order Coleoptera; family Tenebrionidae; genus Tenebrio; species Tenebrio molitor. Next base: position 20,173,461 of record NC_091053.1, on the reverse strand, counting down.
CTTAAATCTTGGTACAAAACGTAATTAAAAATTTCCATTTTCAGTGGATTTAACTTGTTTCTCACGGACTTGCCAATTTTTCTCTCAATATCAAAGCTTTTAGAACAGTCCGCGTCTAATGACGGATATTAGCAGAGAAATCGACACTAACTAGATTTCGAAAGGTCACAAACGACCATTAGTAGCCGACTTCCTTCGTTCAGAACTCAACAACCAAAGGCGAGAAACACCAAATTACCATAAATACGAACAGGTGCGAATGACAACTGAGCCGGTACCACTGCAGTTCTCGTCATTGGTTTGAATAAATAAACAAACGCGGAAACCTTCCCTCCGCACCCTAATCGACAAACCACGACGTCGTCCGTGAAATCTGAACGACCTAGACCCAGTCCATCTTGAACGGTTCTGGGTACTCAAAACCGACTTCCTCCTAATCGTGAGCCAACAAGTGTGGAAAAAACGATCGGCTCACGACCGTGGTACCCTCTATGTGGTACCCGTCGCTGGTTTCCGTCAAACTTTGATTTATGGACGACTTGTGACGTCGTCTAGACCAGAGAGTACTCCAACCAACGAAAGAAAAATCGTGTGCTCAACCGGCCACGTCTCAAATTGAAGAGAATAATTTAAACAATCCACGCACAGCTGCCTAGGAATACTCGGGAGTGTTGTACATATTTTATTTATAGTAATCTTAGAACTACAATGTCAACATACTTACAGAAACGTCCATTCAGAGGTAATCGCCGCAATTATGAGCTATTTATCTTGCCAATTAACGGTTTTTCTGGACTGTGATGGTCGGAGAATGCAGATGAATAAATTAACGATATTTGAATTTTTTCGGCAGACGACTCTCAACATTATAATCATGCGAAATAAGCGATAGGAAATTGGTAAAGATAAAATCGGAGATAATTACAACAAGTCTTCCCGGTAAGCGATTAGCTCAGCCGACGTTGGCGGTCCACGGAAATGGTACTAGTCCAGGTAGTCCCTTTGTGTTTTTTCCGAATTTGTATCGGTCATTTCCCAGAACGATCTTTTCTGCAAAGCAAATCCCATCACTGCCGAATAGGAAACGGAAATGCTTCTGATTTTTCTCGTAATCATCTCTGACGTTTATGCTACTGCAGAGAAGCGTTCGACAATTATTGTCGAGAAAAATTCTTCGAGTCTTATTCAGTACTGCGGTTGCGGTTGGCGTTCGCGCCAAAATGACACACAAAGTGATCACACGTAAAAACAGTGTGGAATAAAATGATTTTCATCTAGTTACCTTTGCATTACCCTTGTAAAAATATGAAATGCCGCTCTACAAAAAAAAAAAAGAAAAAGCCTAACCTCAAAATACACAGGCTGTCTCAGCTAAGATTTTCTATCCTAATATCTCAGTTATTTGCCAACGGATTTTTATGAAATTTAAAATGCAGATATTTTAGACCGTGAAGGTTCAATTAGTAATAATAAAATTACCTCAAGTTAAAAAATGTAATTTTAACACATGTTTCCTTTATCGAAAATTATGCGCTATTATTTCCTTCATGTGTTTAGCAACCAATTGCGTGACAAATATTGACCAATCAAAACGAGAAAACAAAAAATAACCCGATAAAGTTTCTCTAAAATGCACATGTGCAATAATCTGATAAAAAATGTCGGTACCTGTTTTTTTTTTAAATTATTTTGAATAAAAAGGATTGGAAATAATGCGTTTGGTTTCATTCTATTCAGGAAATAATCAGCCGTATACCCCACGTGCAAAATTAATATCGGCAATTTTTTTGCTAATGAACTCAAACATCCATAAATTATTCGGTCAGAAGACCAATTATTATCAAATAAAAGCCCTCGACTTCGTCTCGTGCTCTTATTTGCTAATAATTGGTCTTCTGACCTCATTTATGGATGTTTTCGTTCATTGGCAAAAAAATTTCCGATAAAAATTTTTGCACTTGGGATATAATACTTAAATGATTATTATTAGATTGTTAAACATTAAAAAATAGAGGTCTATACAAACAATTAAGTAAATCACTTGTCTGATTCAACGAAAAGATTAGATTTTGTCGTTAAAAATTTAATGTAAAATTTGAAGGTATTTGAGCAGTTACCTTTTGAAACAATTGATGATTAATTGCCAAGCAACATTTTGTACACCCTTTAAAGTCTGTCAAAATTGGGCGCGCTTTATTAGAAACGTCAAATTGTGAAAATTTATTACTCTAAAAATAGACTACAGCGGCGGAAATTTTAATATTCTTGAAAAAGGAAAAAAAATTGCCTATGGAGAGTGTCGTAAGAACTTCAATGACACAGTTCGTTTCCTCGTGGAACACTATCCAAATGTAGGCTTTACAAAATATAAGGTTAAGAGAGTCGTCAATTTATTTGAAGACACAGGAAGCGTACGTGAACTAAATTACCTTGCTAAAATATCCCGATCGTGTCCTTTATGGAAGAATTAAAGCATCCAGTATAATAAATTACGTCCAAATGTTGTCTTTAACTTTGTAAGTGTTTGTAAGGTTAGCAAGATAAACGTCAAATATGTCACCTGCGCTTCTCGAAAAGGGATGACCAAAATTCTGCAAAATTGTGCGTTTGTTTCATACGCGTCTACGTTTTTGCATTTGCAGCCACGTTATCACAGTTTTTTGCTTTTCTCTTGCAAACCAGACGTCTTTCAATGCCTACAGCATTTTTTATTGACGATCAATTTTTTATGTAAATCTTTTAATTGATTCAACATTTTAAAAAGGCATGTAAAAATTACGTTTTTAAGACTTGGGTGATTGCATTAATGGGATTTTATTCTTCACCGTCTAAAATATCTGCATGTTAAATTTCACAAAAATCCGCTGGAAAATAACTGAGTTATTAGGCTCGAAAGTCTTAGCTGAGACACCCTGTATATCCAAGTTCCAAATGTGATTTATTGCGAAGGGATATGAATGCAAAGTTGACATTGAAATTAAAAAGGAGCTAATAAAAGCAAGTCACAGCTAGTGTTGAAAGTGGCCACCAACGTTTGTTAATTCAATTTTGTAAATTGCAACAATTGTCAATTCGATTGATGACATTTATTGACAGAACTAATAGTTCGGCACTTCAAAAAAAAAAAAAATAGAGCGGTGCAGGAATATTTACATGTGCAAAAATTCCAAAGCAAACTAGATGAAAATCATTTTGTTCCACACTGTATTAATTATAATCTCGTCTCAAAAATGCGTTGTTTTTTTTTTTAGAAAAACTGACTACCCGATCCCGAGGAATAAAATGAAACTATTGATAATCGCCTCCCCGACCTGGCCCCTAATTATTTTCACAGATTACGAAAGTCCCATTAATTATACATCTGACCGGTCGTCAATATTTCTAAAATTGAACAGTACATTTAAATAATTACCATTATAACTTTCACTAACCATTAAAAAATTTGCATAAGAAAGAACAATTTTAAAAATCCTTCTATTACTCTATTAACTTTTTTTAATCATTATTGCGAAAACATTTTCAAGTGATCTGGGCCGGGTGTCCTGTCAATTACGTAATCTTGATACGAACCACCAAATTTAAAAACAAATAAATCAATACAGGACTGATTAAACGAGTCTTGAAAAATAAATACCTATAAAATCTACAGTGAATAATAATAATTTACGAGTTGTGCAGATTGGTTTCAATTGGTTCATAATTATTGTGATTGGCTGCACATCATCTCGAATGCAAAGCAGCGATCTACTCAATAAAATTTTTATTTTCGTAACAGACTAAATTTATTATTATATGTGTACATCTGAATCAATACAAATACAGCGTACGGTGATTATCGTTCAAATCTTTTTGTCGTGAAAATTTTACGAAAGAAAATTTTTTAATTTCATCCCGAGCGACATTTTCGCTCGTTTTCAGCTTGACTGAAACTGACAGCGGATTAAAACCGACCGAATTAATAATACACAACGGTACAACGACACGTGACCCGTCAACTGTCAAACGCACGTCCCTCGTCCATTTTTTCATCGACAGGTGTCTCTAACGGCGAACGTAGCGGTTCGGCAAATACCTTCCTGGCTTTTCGACACAATATAAACATAAACAATAAACCTCCTGCCAAGTGAAACATTTGTCGCGACGGCCACAAATCTGTCTCATTAGTGATAATCAACGATTCTATCTCGCATCTACATTATAGATGTGGCAGAAATGCTGCGTGAGCTTACTCCTACCGGATGGGATTAGTGGCTGTCGGGCAGGTTTCTTCTATTTAAGGAGTTGAGGTGGACAATCGCTCTTGAAAATTCCAATCGTTGAGGTAAAAACTCGCCTTCCGAGAACAAAACGCGCAACTGTGTGTCGCTCTTACGTCGTATGACGTATGGATGTGGATAGTATACGATCTGGATCGTGTTCGTAACACCTGCAGGAGGATATGTGGCACTTCTGGTGATAATTTCAACAGGGGAGGGCCATATTGAATGGGAGAATTTAGAGAGGAGCACCGGAGTTGTGTCGTTACCAGATGTCGCTCCTACCAAACCTTTTTCGTTCATTTACTTTGATGTTTATTTTTCAAGCGCCACAAACGCAGAATTAAAAACACCCCGAGAGAAGAAATTACGTCTGCATTGCTTAAATGAGAGAATGGATTTTTTCTAATAACGTAATGAGTCCAATTTGGGTCGTCGAAATATTCATTGAGAGCAAGGCGAACGAAAATGAGAAAGAACCAAATTGAAATCGTGTATTCTGGGATAAAATAAATACTAACGCACCAGATTCGTCATTGTTGTCAACAAAAGGTCAAATTGACTGCGATAAATCAATTTTGAGTAGTAGATTAGCCGAGCGAAAGTAGAAATAAATTAATTTTAAAAAATCGGCGTGTCAAACTGTGCACACTGAATTATTGTCCATTTCCAATACCGCCTCCGCACGCACCGATTTCATTTTTTCAGTAGAGATACCATGGCACATTACTGAGCCAAGTCGGCTAAATTTGACACACAGGACCATCGAGACTCGGATTTATCTGACAGAATCGTTAGAGTGTAATTATTTTCTTGGCACAAAAACTCTAGTGTCCGTCCTGTGTTATTATAAGCCATTACGAAATCTCAACGAGCCGTACGACTTCCATCAGTTTCCTATCTTCAATCACGTTGCAACCAACCAAAAAAGTCTTTCGGTTCTATGATTTATCACGCCGCGGGCGAAATTTTCGAGCATTAAGTCGCATTAACAATGATTTCATAACGGGTCCATTAAAAACCCACACACAACCCGCTTTCGTGCACGTGATCCGATAAGACGGGAAAAGTTTTGTTGAAATTTTCCGTAACAATTTTCCGCCTCGTTGTAGATTAATTAAAAAATTTGCAAAGAGGAAGATGAATGATGAACAAACTTACATTGGTGCTGAGCTGAGACGTTAGCGTTTGAACTTTCTCTTGGGCTTCTGTCAATTCCCGTCTGAGTTTTCTGATTTCATGCGCTTGTTTTTCTTCGGCCGAGGAGTAGAGACTCGACGCCGTCGAGACCAAGCTTATGGAGGAGCCGTGTACTGGAATAAAGAATTTTTTTTTTTAATGAAATATCGTATTTATCCAGAAGAATATCCTGCTGGTTTAACGACAGGATGGAATTATAAAATTTGGACGGATTTGGTACGATGTGCATAAAAAACATATTAACACCTACTGGTGTTTGGAGTTGTTTCGGTTTTATATTCATAACTGCATCATATTAGATGACCGAATTAGAATGTTTAGTTGGGTATCTCAAGGCTTGGACTGTTGGTTTTCTGATGGATTTAACGCAGATTACAACATTTCAAGAGAACTTCCGGGTTTTAAACTTTTGATTAATTCATATTCAGACATAATAGACAATAAATATCCCTATAATTCCACATTATGCAAGACGAAACAAGTTTGCAAAACATAACCGACAGTTTCATCAAATCAAGTCAAATTGACACAAACTGACATCGAAGAAGATTTCGAACATGTTGAAATTATTAATGACAGAAACAATTTCGATAACTATGAAGGTGGTACAGTTGGTTGCAAAAAAAACGGGAACTGTCAAAATAAAATTGACACATTTTGACAATTTTTTCAGTGTGCAACCATCTTACGAGAGATAGGTTAGAATTAACGTCAAAATTGAATGACATTTTTTAAAATTATTTGATAGGTATTGTCAAGTAGACAATTAATTGACAAATGGACAAAATCAAATTTACATTAGGAAAATTTTCGTTTCCTGTTTTTTTTTTGTAACCAACTGTACCAATTTTTGTAAAATAGTATATTTTGATTTAGAAACCTCCGGTTTTAGCAAACACGGTAATATAAATAGCCACGAAATGCGAAGAAAATCCTTCATTATCCATTCATATCAAAACCTAAAAATGTATTTCACCAAGCCCCACAAAAGATTCTGGTTTAGAAAATATACAGGATTATTCATGAGAGACTTCCGATGAAAATTTCGTTATATGCAACCCAAAATACAAGAAACCCCTAGAACTTGATATTTTGTTAATTCGAAATAAGTTAGCAATCCAAGTAACTTGGCGAATAAGATTAATCATGACACTTTCTCTTTATTGAGGTTAGGAAGCTAGAAACAATTGGAAATTGTAGTTTCGGTTGCATATAACGAAATTTTCATCGAAAGTCTCTCGTGAATAACCCTGTAAATGAAGAATCGTTCGTCCATGGTAAAAGAGTTGTTGATTTACAGGAGTTTCTACTCATTTTCAGTATTTCGTCAAAGCCATCGTTACTAGTTGCACGTTTTGATACCAATATCTTACTCCAAACCACAAAAATCTTGGTTGACAATTTTAAAACCATTATTGCTGGATTTTCTGATTCCTTTTTTATACTCCGTAAAAATGGTTCCACTCGAGAAAGAAAAGGGACATTTAAACTATCTCCCTTAGCAATGGATTTGCTTCAGAAAATAATATATAGAACTTTGGAAGAATTTGCGTGTTAATTTAAGACTCAAGTACTATTCCGGACACGGAATCTTGGCCAACATTTTTTTGACATTTCTAAAAAAAATGATGTAAACCAACCATTAGTGTCATTAATAAATGATAATTATTAAAAACCACTTTGAAGTTTTTCTTGTGACATCAAAAAAGCATGGAAATGGCATTATCGAGTCAAAAGTTGGGTTATATTCAATAAAGGCTAGTTCACGTATACTTGTCAGTCAAATGTCAGTTGTGGCCAAGATTCCGTGTCCGGAATAGTACATAAATAGATTTGGTCCAATATAGCAATTGCACTCAATTTGAAGGCTTTATGTGTGATTACTTCTAACGAGAGGATAAAAAAAATTGAAGAAAACAATTTCCTATGTGTGAAACATTGATTATGAAACCAAAAAAAAAAAAATGGAAAAGGAATCAGTGGCAGAACTACGTCAGTTTACGAAATGATAAAACCACGGCCTCCTAGAGTCATAAGAGACTCGTCTCTTATCCGGCCTGCCGCATTCGTAGTTCTAAGCATTATTTTTGTTTTATAGGGTGCGCCACAATACGGGGCTTATGTGTTGTACTGGTTGCCTGCCTTGCAGGAAATTATTGTTTTATACGTGTTTTCAACATTTTTCAACAGTTTTAACGCACAGATACATCTGACACTTTTTCAAAATCTCAAATCAAAAAGATTTTTTATGAACGGTAAATTTAATTTCAACAATTTTCTTTTTTATATATTTTTTTTATTTGTCTGTGTGCAAGTTACAAAAATTTACAATGATAGGAAGTTCTAATTTTTAAATAAGTGTCTCACTCACATTTTACCATGAACAGGACAATGAATTAGTGGATTTCCCGAAAGATTGATGCCAAGATATTCTTCAAAACAAAATTTATATTTTCCTTTGGAATGCTTGGTAGAATTTCTACTATTTTTGAAATTATTGTAAATTGTATAGTTTGCGAACGAGAAATTGGAATTTTAGCTTCTTCACTTGCAATGGGTAAATTGTAAAGATTATAATAATGAAGATTTACGATAGTGTAAGTTTATCTACCTGCTAGTTACTAAAAAGGGATGCCGAATATCGGCAAAATGCAGATTGTTTGTCCCTCCTGGAATGAACTGCTCATAGTCCTAAATCTTTATCTATAATGTTTAACCTTCCCAAAACCCATTGCAAGTGAAGAAGCTAAAATTCCAATTTCTCATTCCCAAACTATACTAGACCCACAAATTGATCATTGGGGTAACTTAGCCTTCCTCTATCTTAGTAATAAATTAATTTCAGTAAAGGGATTTTCTTTTTCGAATTTGAATCTTGTAAATGTGACAAGCAATAATCACATCCATGGACTGCCTCCGTTATTTTCATAATTAAGTAGCCAGATAAAAAAGGTGTTGCCGCCGTCTCAATTTGAAAATTGGTACTTGGCAAATAAGTAAAGGAAGACAATTTTTCTAGTTTTTCCAGAGAACTATCTTGCAAGGTGACTGAAATATTTACATTGGTCCTTAAATTTTGGAATCTTGGTAACATTTTACTACTTACTTGCATATTCTGCGGCACTCATAATATTACCAGTAGGATCTCTCAGTCCTATCTTCTATGCCGCATTTAAAGTGATATCATTGGGTAGATTATGATAAGAAATGTTAACTTTATGTCGTGAACTAATACAACATTTTTTCTTTGTTTGTGGCATTTTTTAAAGTTTCGACTGCACTTAGTTTTTCAAATTGACAATTTATTATATAAAATGTCATTATTCATACGTATTTTTAGTTGCATATACTAATATATGGGTCACATTAAAGTCGCTAGATGGACATACTATACGGGGAATTTTCAAAAACAGACATTTATCGAATGCGACAGGCCGGATAAGAGACGAGTCTCTTATAAATCAAGGAGGCCGTGGATAAAACACATCGTGCATAGAGTTAGGCAACCAACAATACACACTAGGAATTCCAATTTGTTACTTGTTATTGTTATTGTTTTGTTATCTACTTCAATATACCAAATTGTAATTTGCAATAATTAGCAAGAGAGTCATTTTAATCAGTTTCTTAATTTTTAATACAATCAAAATAAATTCTACAAGGCCATCACTTTACGTAGATATATATTTTTTTTGTTATTAAAAAAAACACACTTCACAATGCTCGTTATCTAAAAGTTTCTCGGTGGATAATTTAATAAAAGTGATTTACATAAAAATGACTTAATTTCAAATGAAAATGAAAGTAAACAAAAAATTACTACCGCATTAAATTTAATGGTTGGCTTTAGTTGTCGATTATGTTAACGGGCCCACTTTCAAAATTTGCATATTAATAAACACAGACGCAGTAATAAAACGGCAAGCGCCTAAATTACACATTAAGGTCGACAGAACCCCTACTCACCGTCGTCATTCTTGGGTATGCTGTGTCTGGGAGTCGACGAATGCGTCGGGGACAATGGGAATGTCCTCGCACTTCCTGGTGCGGGACTGGTGGGTTGGGACCAGTGACTGAGAGCTCCTATCGGAAGGCAATAGTAAGGTTCGGTCTCCGGTTCGGTGTTTCTGTGCAACATCGACGGGTACAGTTTTTCAGATTTGGTAGATCTGCAACAAACCGACTGGAACTTCAGCGAATAAGTGACGCGACCACCCTCCAGTAATGGTGTCGTATGTCTGTTCAAATATAATGTGATAGACAACGAAAGCGGACGAAACAATGTGAGCTGAAGCGACAATGTTACCGACTGAATATTCATAATCTTGCAGATGAGCAAAAAACGACTTTGAAATGATGAATGTTCAGCCGCAATGTTTGTAGAGTTGATGTAAGATGCGTTAAAAAAAATTGTTTCTGTTTATCCGCTCAATACCTTGGGAATGTCCGTTCTCTGAGATAGCTGTCCACAAACAACAAATATTTATTGCATTTTTATTAATGTCTGGTCGATGGAGTGTCTATTGTATTTTGAGTTGATGGAAGAACTCTTACCTTATGCTGTTGCTTCTACTAAGTCGGGACGGGGAATCCCGTAAAAGTCTGGTGTGCGTTAGGCTGCTTCTGTGTCCTGGAAGACTCGTTAGGCTTTCCATGCTGTCCGTTTCGGACAAGCGGGGAGCAACAGAATACGTGTTACTGAAAAAAAAAAGTTATTAATCCAACATGTGTACAAATCACTACTTTTTTTACAAGTGGGAAGTTTACACACATGAGCGCAGCAAGCTTTATTGACAGGTCTCATACCTACATATTTTTTGGCAAATAGGTAAAGTTGTTACAAAAGAAATAACAGTAAAAAAAAAAACAATAAGGATCAGGTAGCGTTCATCTTCTACTGTCATTGCGTAACTCGGGTGACCAGATAACACTAAAAAAAAACTGTCATCACATTGAAGGGTTCACATTATTTTAGAGTTATTTAACAATTATTTCAGTGAAGTGAACGAAGACGGTGGTGAAACTGATAACGAAGCACGGCCAGGTATTCCAAAAGAATTTCTTTTTATGTTTACCTCTGTAGCTAATTAAGCAAACTGTGTAAATCAAGTATTTTTTTGTTCGACACTGTCAGAATTTGAGAATTTTCTCCTGTGTGAACGGATTTTGATGAATTTGACAACTTGTCAAAACGAAACGTCAAGCTAATTTTAAAGATTTTCAGCCATTTGGAGCCTTTGGGAGGGCTCGTCGAACAAAAAAACGTTGTATTCAACTCGTTCTTGTGTAATTTGCGCTTTTTAGGCACTCGTAGACCTTAAAAACTCTCGTTTCACTCGAGCTTTAAGCTGGCCCACTCATGCCAAAAAAGCCGAAATTACACACGAACTCGTTAAATAAATAACTATTATTTTAAACTCTAAAAAAAAATCTCACTTTAAAGTGCTTTAGACACCCAATATTGATTAAAGAATAATAAATTAATAATAAAGAATGCTTCTTTAATGGTCGTGTCAAAACATATTTCTGAAGTCTGGGAACAGAATTAGCCTATACGAATGAAGTTAATTGTAAGACACAGAAAGTGCAAGTTTTGGTAAATCTCAACACGATTAAAAAATCTTTCACTGAGGTAAATAAACAATAATAATATTAATAAACAAAAGAGGTTATGTTCTCATCTATTGCGATCTTTTTGGGACGGAGTTGGCTTGTTGGCTATGATTTTTTCTTTTCATGTTGGACTAACTGTAACTGACTCATTGATGAAACAGATGTAACGTTTTTTTTTCTGTCAGTGTTCTGTTCGACATTTTGTTGCCCCCGCATTGCCAAATTTATTATTTTAATATTCGTAAGAAAGTACAAATTGGGCCTTTTTTGGCATGAGTGGGCCAATTTACACACGAACGAGTTAAATACAACGTTTTTTTGTTCGACGAGCCCCTTAAAGGCTCCAAATCGCTTAAAATCTTTAAAATTAGCTTGACGTTTCGTTTTGACAAGTTGTGACATTTAGCAAAATCCGTTCACACAGGAGAAAATTCTCAAATTCTGACAGTGTCGAACAAAAAATAATTTTAATTTCCTTCAAAGGAAAAGTCAAAATTGCCAAAATAATTTTGTTACGATAAAAATTTTCCATTAAACGATGCTACTTCCAATTTAAAAAGGACAGACCACATTTAAGAGATCCGACAACAATGTACCTATTCAAAAAATGTAACCTTAAATTGAAACCAACCTAACCTAACACAAAAAGTGTCAATTTCCTTTAGGGAATTTAATTATCACCGAGGTACTGCCAACAAAAACACTAGATGGTCATAGCTAACTCGGTCCCGAAAAGATCGTGACTGCATATAATATGTGTATTTTGTATTGAGCTGAATTTGAACACTTTATATTTATTAACCATTTATTTTATATGTATCTCAATTATCCATATGTTGCCGAAACAGCTGAAGAGAAAACTACTATTTTTATCCCATTCTTATAGATTTCATTGAAAAGATGCTTTTGTACTTCTCCAGTTTCTCCTATTTAGAAATGTTCTTTTACTGATTTCATCTCTTAGTTATTTTTATCCACTCGATGATTTCCACAAACTTGAACATCCCTTCAAAGATTTCCAATTTTTTAAATCTAAATATCACAACAACGATTCAGTATTACACAAATACATAATTCCACACTTTAAGAAATTCTCTTTTGCTTATTTTTATCTTTTTATGGCTTGTTGCATCTTGGCCTTTTTGTTTTCTATTTTTTCTTTTCAGTTCTTATTATACAACGTGTCTCAGAAATAAGTACATTAATTTTAACCAGTGACAGTTCTCGTCAAGAACAACAAAATTTTTATGTATCATTTTTTCGAAACATAATTTTCATTTCAGTATTTTTCCCCCCCATAAATTAACGAGCTGTCTATTTACACGCATTGTCTAGTTATTTGACCCAATGACAGTGACCGTGAAATACATAATACTTTTTGTAAAATCAACGCAAAACATTGTGTTTTTAGAATACAGTTTTTTCCGTTCTGCGGCCGAGGTGTAGTTTTTAGTTAGTTTTGTCCGAGTCCACAAGGCAGGTGTTTACGTGTTGATTCTGCGATTAAAGCTAAAATTTTGTGAAAATGGCGAGTTTATTTTCGAGTAATGAATACATAAATATTGTGTTGGTGTATGGTGAAGCGTTGGGAGTGCTCCTCGATTCCAGAGAATTTCCGTGCTACTTCTTGAGTGGATACATGAAGGACTTGGTATATTCGATCCCAATTGACACAATTGTATTGACAATAACGGCGGTCACTTTGAACACTTCTTGTAATGGTTAATGATTAGTGATTACTGATTACTCTAATTAGGTACTTCATGAGAATTTTTACGGATTTATACACTAATTTCAGGAGACATTTTGTCATTATTTGGGTATGGGCGATTCATTAAGGTCAGTTTAACACTTTGGCTACTATGTGTACCATTTTTGGTACACACTCGACCTTTACCTGCAAACTATGTGGTCAGATTTGGTACACATTTCACGACTCAATTAGATCCACTGTGTACCCTGTACGGACACGATTTTCGTAGTTTACAAGGGGATTCTCGATAGTCGTAGTTTGTGAGTAAAGATTGGTGAAGCATTTCGAAAAAATAATTACAAATGTCGCCTAGGTCACCTTTCTAATGCCTTTCTAACTGCAAATGAATATAGACAAACAAAAATGTCGTAGTTTGTGGGGACATTTTTCAAAATACCCCCGTAGTAGCCAAAGTGTTAAAATATATATTACTAAAATTGTTTTCATTTAATATCTACCATATGATTCTCTTTTTTCTTTTCCACCCTTATCATTATAGGTTACAGCAACGGGTGCAGCAATTACCCGCTGTACTTAAGTTAAGTTAAGTTAAGTTAAGTGAAAGTTTTCTTGCATTTGTTTTTTGTTCTTCGCTTATCGCCATCGGCGAAGCAAGTACATAATCCCCATAGGCGGGTAACGAAATTTGTGCCAAATTTTTCAATAATTTTAATTGGATAACTATAAGGTTTAGGAAAAATATATTTATTACCAGGTAAAATTAATGTATGTACAATCGCGGCCATCCAAAAGTGAACGATAGCTTGAGAAAATTTCCGTATTTTTCGTTAGATTAAATCAGGCTGTATTCATTGGCGTTCGTGCAGCAGGCGTTACTATTTCAAAATAAAAATAAAATGAGACTGAGAAGTAATTAATACATTATTAAAGTGAAAGTAAACATTAGTAAAGAAACCTTTCCAACACTTCGTATTGGCCTCTCAAGCCTGTTTTCTTGCCAACCCCTCTTTATATTGAAGATGCAAGCCTTACTGCAATGTAATTCTCTCGCCACAGCAGCCAACGACCAATTTTCTTCTAACTTTGCAATAGCCATATCTGTCTGCGTCGGAGTGAGATGTGGCATTTAAAAAAAAATAGTTTCAATAATTTTTTTATCGCTATTGTCAAACTTTGACATTTTAGGACGCCTATGATTTAAAGTAAAAATCAAACTATAAAAAAAACACGTTCACTTTTGGATGGCCGCGATAGTACTTATTCCTGAGACACGTTGTATAGTTTGTTCCAACTGTTTTCATCCTTGCGCTTAAAATAACTATTACGCATTTTCAACTTTTACCCTAGCGCACTAGCACATAAATGTAATTTCGTGACGGAGTTACCTGTGTCTCAACCATGGTGCATATGGACTGGTATTTTCGATAGCTTGGGTATCAGAGAGGGACCCATCGCTGGCTTTAGGCCTGCCCTGCCTCAAGACTAGTCCGTAATCTTGGCCGGCACCCTTTGGAAGACTTTGTGACCCCATCATCAACCTTTCCCTCACCGACTGGCTGAGCTGGCTCGCCGCATTGCCGGTCAGAGAATAGCTCTTGAACTGTGGAGCGTTTGATTCTGAAAGACAATCTCAAACTCGATCCACTAACAAACCCATCGCAAAACTCACTGTGCGACTGCTGAAGATCGCTGGAACAAGTTTGGGTACCACCAGACACCTTCACCTTGGTCCTAGGCACTGCAGAAACGGACGCCGTCTTTCCCGACTGACTTTGGAGAACTGCAACGGCACAAACGTCGTTTCGCCGAAAATTCGCAACGAAACCAACTGACCTTGGACCTGGGGGGCGGTTCCGTTTGGTGTTCCATTGGTTCCGTTCGTTGCCGAACTGCTCCTCTTCACGTAGCCGAAGCTCTGTGGCACTCCTCTCACTTTCGACGAACCCTTCTCCTTGCCGCCGTGGGGACTGCTCCGTCGCTCTCTTCGGCTGCTGGTCGGACTGGAGGGTGCCGGTGCCGGAGGAGGAGGACTGCCGACTCCCGGTGAATCTGTGTACCTCTTCCATTGGCCGTGCTTGGTGTCTTGTAAGGCTACGCCGTTGCGGGACGATCGGGAATTTACGCGGGGTGCGGGCGGAGGGGGCGGCTCCTCTGCGCGCCCCCGTCTTGACGATTGCTCTGTCAACACCGTGAGGCCGGGGGAAATTCGCGGCGTTCTGAAAATAAATAAACACGTAAATTAACCAACAATGAAATTGACTTGGAGTGATACAAGGAAGTCACCTCAACCCTCATCTTATACCCTACATTTTGTACTAAAAAAATATTTTAACCCAAAATCGACGTAACATTTTCCTTTCGTACTTTTCACGGCTTCCATACGGAAAGCCACTTCATTTTCACCATAAAAAAAATTTCATCTAATTAAATTTGCAACGATCAATACCCTTCGCTGTTATAAACCTTTCAGTAGCATTTATTAAAGTCTAAGCCGCAAAGTTTTAACAGAACCTAAGCTCTTTACGAAGTTCGTCGTAAGCTTTCAATTAGCTAGATCAGGAAATTCAATTTATCCATTTTGCTTTTCTCGATTAAACTTCAGACGAAAATTCAGCTCCTGACGAATTTTCTCTCCTTACCTTCCAAAATACTCACTCTCGTTCAAAATTCACAGAAAAACGTGTACGACCTTAACGTTCCGAGATCTTTAACATATCACGCACGAACGTAGCTCACGCTCACGACGTCAATACAGAAACGAAGGATGAGAACGCTGTTTATGTAAGATCATTACTGAAATGGTAATTGAAGGAGATACTTTCATCTCGTGCAGGGAGTACGCATTCAGCGTCAACGTTGCGAAAATCGTTCCTCTTCGCTCCGTTCCCAATTGGACCAATTAAAATCGTCTTGATTAATTGGAGGAGTTGGGGGACGCAAAAATTAATAACAATTCGTCTTGCAGAATACATCGGAGTGTAGGTAATGATTAACATTAATCACTTTGATAGTTGCAGAACACAAGAAAATTAAATTAACAAAATGTAATTGGATCGGTTGGGGAATGAATATTTATTTACCGACGTCGCAGTCTCAAGACTGATAGTTTTTCTTATTATCAATCTCGTGGAGCCCGGGTCTACGCCCCTTAGATAATTACATTCCGCATCTGTCACCTCCAGATAACGATTGCGCTTCACAGACAAATAAATACATATTTGTTGGAAAACAGAGTTTCCGGTGCAGTGTTAATGTCACCGTTGATGCATTATCGTTTTCATCTAAAGTAAATTCACAACACTTCTGCACTGTCATAATGACATTTTGAGTAAATTTTCTCCCCGAGTGTACTTACGTCAAGTCCAATAACAAATTTTTTGTAATTTGCCTCCATTTTGATTCTCTAAGGGGCGGTTGCACCAACGCCAATTAAAGTTAACTGTAGGTTAAAATGCTTCGTTACTTTAGTTACCTATTGTTATAACAATGTTTTCGTATATTTTAAACTGTCGTTAAATTTAACTCACGTTGGTGCAACCGGCCCTAATAGACATATTAACGAACGCGACGTCATCATCTGGGATGTCCTTATAGCCATTATTTCACGGAACATTTTACGAAAATTTTTAGGTTGGCAAAACTTGATTCGTCATGCGTGTCAGTTTAAATTACAAAATGTGCAAAGAATTATTTATCAGGATTTATCAAGCAACAAATTCGCGATCGTATTTTTGGGAATTTCACGTATTGCAGCGGGCGCACATGAAAGATTATCTTTCATATTCGTGTTTTGTGACAGAATTTGGATAAAACAAAAGGCGACTTTGAAGACTTGATCAAATTTTCACTTTTAAAATTAAGACATTACCAACCGCCACGAAAATCCCTAAATCGAGAAAAGTAAACATTTTTGTTTAAAAACGGCTTAAAAAGGGCAAATTACAAAAAATAGTATAAAAAACTCGTTTCATAAGACCTTGAAGCACTCATTCTTTAAAATAACTCGTGGCTACGCCACTCGTTTTTTAATCTTGAATTCGTGCTTCAAGACTGGTCTTATGAAACTTGTCTTTTAATATACTATTTTTGTTCGACACTGTCAGAAT
The DNA here is from genome assembly GCF_963966145.1 of Tenebrio molitor. Taxonomy (NCBI): domain Eukaryota; kingdom Metazoa; phylum Arthropoda; class Insecta; order Coleoptera; family Tenebrionidae; genus Tenebrio; species Tenebrio molitor. The sequence continues at coordinate 20,156,572 of NC_091053.1, read as the reverse complement.
TTGAGAATTTTCTCCTGTGTGAAGGGGGCTCGTCGAACAAAAAAACGTTGTATTCAACTTGTTCGTGTGTAAATTGGGTTTTTTTGGCACGAGTGGGCCAATTTACACACGAACTCGTCAAATAAACTACTCATTTTAAACGTTTTTTTTTTCTATTTCGGCATCGTTTCTAGTGATTATTGAATATGGGGTTGGTATTGATAGTAAATTTCAGTGTTAAATGTGATGTAATTTGAACCTGAATCAATGCTTTGGATCAAAATTAACTATTAAGGTGGTAGATTATTATTGTAACAATTGGGAGACAATTTTAAATTGAATTTTTAATGAAGTGACATTGCTTCATCAATACCAACCCAATTCCATTAAAATAAAGTCACTAGATAGTTATTTTATTTTTTTTTTAATGAAATTAATGAAACCGAAATAGAAAAAATAGCATGTTACATTCGTTTCACAAGACAATAGCTATCTTGTGCAACTCGTATAAAAATATAAAGGGTGTTTTTTTAAATTTAGCGTCGAAGTAGGCGTTGAAATGTCGATTGTGAACGCACTATACAGGTTACGGATCACGGATCAGCTGTTTAAATCTTACGCTTCTACACGAGTGGTGCGATCTCAATCGACTCTCCAACGCCTGCTTCGACGCCAAATTAAAAAAAAACACCCTTCAGGTACTGTTAGAGTTAAATCGTGACTTATAAAATGCAACAACTGAAGAAACGTCCATAAAAAGTGACAAACTGAAACATGTAACAAAACTAAGAAGAGATATTTTCATATTTGATGGCGGAAACAAAAGACTGAGACATGTCACAAATTTGTATTGTCAGTGTCAAATTTCTCAAAGACGTTCGTGATTAAGGCAGAAATGCAGCAAATTGGCAATAAGAAAGTTATTTGTCGTCGAACTAGAGACATAATTTGTAATACGTTTGATTATATGAGAATAACTTTTCCTTTTGAATCACTGACAAAAATTGGTTTCCTTAAAATTTATTTTTTCAATCAATTTAGCGAAAATTTACATTTACCTACACATTCCTTTTTACGGCGTTTATGAGAAATTTGACACTGACAATACATTTTTGTGACATTTCTGTCTTTTGTTTCCGCCACCAAATATGAAAATACATACCTCTAACAACCAAAAACAATCTGTTTGGTATTCAGAATCAGAAGGAAATTAAAAATTAATTACCATGTTCTTCTTCGTTTTGAAAATTGGGAACGTTCCATTTAACAAAATACGATTAAATTTGCAATTTACTTGACAGTAACAAATTTAACCAATACAGTCGTTTTCAACGACATCCATGCTGTCAGTGCCATTTTTTATATGTTGTTGCAGATTGTACACACAAATTCATAACCAGTATTCAGAGTATTAGCACATCCTAGTTAAAAAAATGTCAAACAAGAAATTGAGGTTATGGTAAAAGAAAATTTATATTTCGTGAAACATCAACAACAAACAATAAAACTCAACCTTCAACATGGTCTAAAACATGGTTAAACTAAGTCATCCTCGCAATGCAAATCAGACTACATATTTTCTTTGATTTGTCGTAAATGATAGATAATAATTTGAATTTGTCAATTTGCCCCGTCAAGGTAAATTGGCAAAATAAGAAATTCAAAATTACTAAACTTGAACAGCAAATGATGCCAACATACTATCATATTGACAGCACGGATGTCATTGAAAACGACTATAGGTATAATTGATTTCGTATAAATGTGCATCAAGTGAGCTGTGCATTTGTAAAAGCACCTTTAATTTAGTTACATTACAAAAGTCACATTTATGAAGGTCATGTCCAATAAATCTTTACTTGGTAAAAATACAAAGACAAAAACAAATAAGAATTACTTTAATTTAATCAGTAAAAAGACGTAACATTGCTTTTAAAATCAGCAATGTTAAAATGGACAAAAACTGAAAAATTAGTCAAATCGGGTTCGCGCAGAGCAAGCAACTTTGAAAGTCAAAGTCACTAGCTTTAACTTTACTACCAACAGAAAATCAGATTTTCATGGCTTGCTTAGATGCACATTTATATGAGTATATGTATAGTCCGTTTTTTTAATAATCAACTGTCAGTGTCAAAATACAGAGAAAGACTAAACTGTATATTAAAAAAAACATTGACATTTGGTCCAGTTCTATCTCAATTTCACCCTAGATTTCCCCTAGATCATTATTGAGGTTATGTTGCATATGTTTAGGAGTGTAAGACACGTGATTTATAAAATTCACTGTTTCGAATTTTCTGCCAACCTGACAACACTGAGAATTGATTATAAAAAAAAAACAGACTTTATGTAGAATTATTTGAAAAATCATGGATGCCAACCGGGTACTATGAAAATAATTAACCCAACAACGAAACATTTTTTTGACAGTCCAGATACTGTAGGTCTACGGTGACATTTATCAAAGTAATATTAGATATAAATTACGTTTTATCTTTGATAAATGTTTGGAAGTATGTCACGAAACGTGAGGGACATTTGTTAAGGTCAAATATATATCTGTATAGTTTTTTTTTCTATTATTTCAGCAATTTGATATCGATTCGAAGCAACACAATGTGTTCGTTCTACCTCTCAAACATCACAAAGCATTTTCTAAATTGTTATCGATTTCAAATAAAGTTGTCAGTCTCAGGGAAACCTTAAAAATATGATTGGAATCGATGTGTCAAATCTAATGAAATTTGTAACATTCTGTAATGGACGGCCGTCCGAAAATTTCGACAAAATTTTAATAAAAAACTTTAATGCAAACAAAAAAAATCTCACCTGTAGTTGCTGTCGTTACTTTCGTTACACGTTGTTTCTGTGTATTTTCCGTTTCAGAGATTAGTGTAAAAAGTGCATCGTCCTCGTAAAAAAGTTAGTTACTGCACGACAATAAACAATACGGTCAAACATGTGTGCGGAGGCCCTTAACCGATAAATAAACCTACTTTTCTGATTATTTTCACATTGAAAAACACGGAAGTTACGTTGCACTGTTACCACAAGTCGAAATCCGTTGTCGCCGCTTGACAAGCCGACAAGACTGCTTTATCAGCAAGGGCAGCAGCTAGGGGATGATGCGCGCCACACCGAATAAACAAGATAACCGACGGTTAAGTGCTAACGCTATTGTTCTTCTGTTTTTCTCCACCAAATTCGATTAAGCAGACTTGAGTCACTCTCTCTGTACTGCATTGATCGATTCGAAACGTGACATGTTCGATAAGAGGAGACAAATTAAATGGGCAAACGTTTGTGAAGGTGGGACCCTCTCCTGATTTCCTACATTGGCTTAGGTTAAGTATTAAAATGACAAACAACACCGCAGTAATCGTTACTTCGGCTTAATAACAATCTAATACGTTTTCTACGTGTGCGGCGATTTTCGCCCCAAGCTTCGCACAAATTAATTAAACCAAATGAAATTACCCAAATTTGCAAGTTTCCGATTAAATTTTAATTCAATTAGTCCAATTCCGCCAAATCTTCGTGTCGCGAATAACCAAGAGAATAAAAATAATTTTATTCCTACAGAATGTTGCTGCTTGGGAGCTTTTTTATGTAGAGTTAATTTGATGCGATTACATCTTCGAAGCAGATCGTGAATGCTTTCCGTACAAAGGGATGATTTTTTCTTTGGAGGTGACGGCTTGTGAAAAAATTTAGCAACTATGTTTACTTTGTCTTTTGCAACTCCTCTAGTTCTAGTAACACGGTTTTCTTTGTAAGGCAATAAAAACTCCAACAGAAACAGTCTAAAATTGTATTTTTAATAACTCAAAAAAAAAAGGAATGCGAAATACAAATTCGATTTGACTTTGTGTATGGAGACACCTGATTATGGAACAGCTATACATTCAACAGAGTAAAGAAATTATTAGATAACCACATATTATTTGGTGTATTGCTGGTTGCAGTACACAATTATTATTTTTTTATTTCGGATATCTAGTGCGCCTTTGCCGCATTAAATATGCAAATATCTGCAAAGTAAAACATTCATTGTGAAACAAATTCGGCATTCTTCCAGAATACTTTAAAAAACGATTCTCTTTGTGTACTCGTCGTGTCCGAACTGATAACGTTCGCTTTTACAACTCCTTTAGAAAAGCGTAAGGAAATGAGCTGTACCTTTGCGAAAGAGCGAAAGGGTATTTAACGTTATAAAAACACGCAAACAAGCGCGAGCAATCGATACGAATTAATATTTGTGGTCGTAAGTGGTGTGTCGAATCGGTTCCATCGGAAGTGACAACAAAACCCGCCCCCGTAGCGATAGCGATCGCGGCTCGCTCTCGACGTCGACCGAAATGTGGAACTAATTAATATGTAATGAAACATAAACACAAATAGATCCGTCCGAGTCAAAACAATGAAACTAGAATGGGTGATTGTGAGTTCATACCAGAAGTTTCCCGCCTCGTCCGCTGCCACCACACAATACCATCCGATGGTGTAAGTATCATCACAGTTTACTATTTATTTCGGCCACAAAGACACTAACTTTTTCCCAACTGCTCCGGCAATGTGCGACTTTCGATAATAATATTTCAGTTAGGCCCAGTGACCATGTCTGTCTGGCGTCTACAATATGAAATCGATGAGGGGGCGCATGTACCCTACGGTTGCTCCCTCTGTATATTGCACCACGGTCGAATTAAACATCTGATTCCGCCCCCACCAAACGGACGACTACGGAGGGGTTGACAGTGGCGAGAAAGCAACAGGAGGGTCTCCTTCGGGGCTCTGCGGAAGGGTCTTCGACGCTGTCCCTATCGATTAGGTGTAGACTTCGGTTTTTTATTAACTTTACGGAAATGAGGTGTTGGGCGAAAGCATGTCCGCGCGCTTGATTATCCAGACCTAATTGGGCTGATTTAGGGAGTTCACGTTTCACGAACTAACAGAACAGTCTTCGATATTGAAACTGTGATCGCCGGAAGGAGTTCCGATCGAGATCTCATTCGGGAAACGTGAACTGGATGGATTCGCTTCAAAATGCAAAGTGGCGGAAAAATGAGATGTTCTCCTGCTTAGGCTCCAAGCGAAAAATTTAAACGTGGATAAAATTCCATTTTAACTCTGTCAAAAAACTGGGTCGATCGCTCGACTGTCAGCAGAAGAAAAAAAATTTTGAAATGTACAAATCAACTAGAGAAAAAACGATAAATTTGCAAATTTATATCAAAAGTGGGATGGAGAGGACAGACAATTAAGTCGAGTAAAAAATGCACAAATGTGATTGGAATGAAAATAGAAAAAAATAAAATAAAAGTGAGCAGTGAAGAATTAAAAAAAGAGCAAGAAAATTATTAGAAAACGTGGATGAAGGAATAGTTATTCAACACGACAAGTGTAATATGATCACACGCTTGTGTAGTTGCAGAAGGTTAAGTTGGTGTAATTACAAATGCGAAAATAAATGTTTTACGGCACACCGTGCGGTAAAGTAAGTCATTTCGTACAGATTTTAATCTCACAAATTCAAGAACCCCAGCGCACCTCGGTTAAAATGAAATAAAACAAAATAAATCCCGCTGCAATTATACGTCGAAAATCCCCGCAAAAAAGTTATTGCTCTTCAAATGACCGTAATTATTTCCCTAGCTTAAACTGGGTGGAGTGGTTTACTCCGCAAAGCTTTCAATAATTCCGAACGCAATATCTGGCGCTCTCGCTAATTATGCTCGTTTATCTCATTAAAGTACAAAAGCGGCTCAAAAATGCGCTGGCGCTTCAAACTAAATTGAAGCCATAAATCAAAACGCAATTTAAAGAATATTGATGATGTCGAATTTTGACGGTCAAGATTGTTCGTGATGTGGTAATGGTGCGTTTAATAAAAAACTGTGTGCTTATTCGAGAAATTAAAACTATACTATTTACACAGCCTGCTCGATGCCAACAGTACAAACGTATGCCGATGTCCTCCTATTTGTTCAACGCACCCTGTGTATACACACGTCCATGTATCTGTTACTGAAAAAACAAATGCATTTTTGAGGGTGCAAACGAGAACTGTCAACTTAAATCTTCGACGAGAATATGTTTTTATAGTCGATTCGTTTGACTCTGACAGTCTAGAGAGGGGTGTCGTAGTCAAATGAATCGACCTGTTAAATTGTATGAGAAGTTTTAATCTGGTCCAATTCATTATTGGTTAAGTTTTCACGGATAACTTTACAAACTTTAATACCGACAAAAAGAAACCGCCGAATGAGACTCCCAGTGCAAGAGTTACGCTAATGTACCTAAACTTTGGACCGGACTGGGAGTTTGTTGGCTGGAGCATGGTTTTAATAATTCAGAGGAACATTTCCAGAAGCCGCCACTAATTAGTACGATTTATACCGGTTCATTTATAATGGAATTAACCCAGTTAGTGGGTTTAAATCAAAACTTGTACAAACATGACAAAGCAGTACACTGTGAAAATGATACTGGTAGAAACAAAATTAAGATGTTCCAAGTACTGGTTGTGAGAAAAAGTTATTTCTTACGAATTAGTAAATCTCTTAACTAACGTAGTTATACTGTCGGAATCCAGTTGATGTGTAATTAACTGTGCAGGGGCAGTGGCGTAGTGCCTACAGCATTGCGGTTTAACTAAAAGCGCTGCTACAGAATTGTATTGGTTGCGGAACGAGTTTCAACAAATGGAATGTTGAACAGAAAGTTGAAAAAGAAAGGTGTAAATGAAAAACACTGGAAGGGAAGTGTATCGGTTGAATGATAAATAAAAATGTATAAAGAAGAAAAGGAGAGATTTGCAATTAAAATGCCTAGAATTTTTTTAGACACCAGCAAAATATTTTGACTTGAAATAAAGCACATTGCAAAAAAATTGAGTTTACGATGAGAAATTATATACAGGGTGTTTTTGAAATGCGTGCACAAATTTTAATCACGAGCTACTGGCTTCATGTAGAACTCGGAAAAAATATGACATTTATTTTTTGAGCTAGAATTTTTTTAAATTGCTTTTAGTTTTCTACGTTGTCCTACAACCTCGTAGGTAAAATTTCGGCACATTTTAAAAATACACCTTGTATATCATGTTTTATAAAATGTACGCCAATGCGAAGTAACCTATAGGAAATATGCTTTAAAAGAAGGAAATCGCATTGGTGTACGTTTTATGAAATATGATATACAGGGTGTATTTTTAAAATGTGCCGAAATTTTACCTACGAGGTTGTCTGACAACGTAGAAGACTAAAAGCAATTAAAAAAAAATTGTAGCTCAAAAAATAAATGTCATTTTATTTTTTGACCTAGAATTGTTTAGATATTTTTTCCGAGTTCTACATGAAGCCAGTAGCTCGTGGTTAAAATTTGTGCACGCATTTCAAAAACACCCTGTATAAAAATTAGAAACGGGAATATTAACGGGGATTAGGAATTTCGTTACTGTCGGGCGAAAAAAAATTACCAAAAAAATAAAAGTTCTCTGATTGAGGTGGCTCGTTGGTTCTTAGGTAATGAGTCCTCCTGAGTGGCTTGGCATGGTAAGTTTTTCCATATTCCGCTCGGTTGACTAAAAATCAAGCGTCAGTGAAATCATGGGGGCACTTGGAGATTTCGTCACGGTCGAACCAGTAGGACTAGGTGGATATCAGTAACAGGGACACATTCGTCGTTCATTTCTGTATGAATGTGAATTTTTTGGAACTGTTTCGAGCCCCCGTAAGCCCCCGGTGAGCGCTCAAAGGAGGTGACGCCCAGAAATGTGCGAAAAGTCCGTCGATTATTTTCTTCGTACATTTAATTTGATAATTAAGACGTGATGATGCACTAATCTACGACTCAACTTTTGTTTATCAACGCAAATTTTTAAAATCGTCTTCTACACTGCTACAATACGTAAAATGTTAACGTAAAACATCCTCCCGCTTCAATTCTCAACCATCAAGAACTGAATTTGCTTAAACGCTCACACCAAGACGTCGGCGTCGCCTTCGATTCTCCACGCTCATAAATTTCAAGTCAGCTCGTCCGAATGAAGAATTTTTATTTAAAATCCCATCATTCTTAGAAAAATGTGAGCTATTCGCAAAAGTGTTATTGACGACTCGACATAAACTTCGACGTGCACATTTGTCTGCATTCTGCAAGTCGTCTGCAAGGAGCGTTCATTACAATGTAGTGACGGCTGAATTGTCGCACGCAAATTTTCACGTCAATTTAAATCTTTCGGCACAGCTATGTTGCACCAATAAGGGACACAGATTTCAAGCAAAACACGACAGATGCTCTCGTCTATAATTTTATTTTGTCGATGAGTGCATTACAAAAGAGAAATTCGCGATACTAATTCAATTCAGGATTAGAGTGTTTATTCTTTGAGAACTAAAAATTCAAAAGGGGAAAGCGTGTTTTCACCGTCGGTTCACCACACCCTAGCTGAATACAGACTTGACGTCATCCCCAAGCCGACATATTCAAGGGTAGAGATGTCGAATTTCCAATTAGTCATCTCGATATTAATATCGAATGGACTCCCTCTACCAATGAATTATTTCAACTAGCAATTTCGCACTGGTTAATTAATATTGACGACAGTTCCGGAATAGCAAATAAACAACATTCAGATGTCTAAACAACATTAGTCGATGACAGTTTTGAGTTTACTGTTTATTTTGTTTGCTCAACAAATCACTGCTACCTATGATTACGTCATTTTGAACGTATGACCACGTAATAATTGATTATACAGGGTGTCTCAAAATTCGCGAATTCTAAATTCAGAGCGTTGTAGGGGATCACTTCAGTAGTCCAAATATGGAAATAAAAAGAAAAATCGGGACTTCCCTCACAAAGATACGTTGGTCTAAAGGTGCGCTCTTTGAAGTGCGTTTTCTTCAAATACAGGCCGAAAAGTTCAGTGTTTTATTGTTATTTATGGTGTAGATGATTGTGGAAAATAATAACGTAAAACAATTTTTTCAAGAATAGCTTTACTTTGGAGTAATAAACTCTTAAATGTTTGTAATTTTTCTTAAAAATGGAACAGCAACGTAGCTAGAATAGTATTTTGTCACTGTGGATATGAAGGCTGCTATGTATTGAACAAAATTAAAGCGCTTATATCTTCTTCAGGAAGAGCGAATTTGTTTTTCTAAGTATTTTTCGAGCTCCACTGGGTCCTTCCCTACCACGCTCTGAATTCGGAATGCGCGAATTTTGAGACACACTGTACTTTGTTTCAGATGACCTAAAAGCGTTGTTTCTTGAGGCGCGTTTGCACCCCGACCTTTTAACCCCCTTCGTAAAAAAATTCCCGTCACCTCGAGGAGTCATAACAGGATTAAAGCGTAAATCCCCTTCGATCCCTTCCGCCTGACGCAGTTAAACGTCCTTTAAGCACACTTTAGCATTATTAATGACCGCGGTGCACTACCTGTTATTCGACAAAGTCCGGGGTTGCGTCGGCCAGCTGCCGTCCGGACTGTTGGAAAAGGGGAAACTCCTCGACGACACGCGCCACGTTCCACCCCTGCCGGATGATTCATGTCGCTCCGGAGCAAGCAACGAACCGAAGAGCACACACGCTCGTTCGTCGCTTCCGACGAGCAAACAGAAACACCATCGCTCACGGTGTTAACACCGCCTCAACACCACCCCCCGTCGCTCTGGAGACGGCGAGCGATGCAGCTGCTCTGTATCACATCGTAAAGAAAATTTAATTAAACCGCCTCCTCCCGAGAGCAATCGTCGAGTGGTGCTCGGGCCGCGGATGTAAAATTTATCAAGCGGGGCACTGAAGTGTTTTGGGGAAATCTCGAGGAAGGCAACGCTCAAGAGTAGATAATCCTCGGGAAAAAACTTTTTGTCGCAGCTTAGCGCGTATTAATGAAAAAGCGATAATTTCGACCCTCGTCACCTTATTACCCTCTCCTAATATACAATTACGCACATGCGTAACAGTTCCAATGAAAATTAAGACGTCAGCCAACAACAGTCGGTGACGACTTTTCCAGAAAAAAACTGCACGATCACCGTCTGAAAAATCACACCGGCTTTGATCACCCACGGTGAGCCTTCACAATGATAAACGATTGCATTGTCATCAACAGTGGGGGAACCACCGAATTAGGGATTTATAAACATTGTTTCAAAAGTCGAGTAAATCACCCCCGCAGATTAATGGTTGGCAGTCAAGGCAACGCTTTTCCCAAATCCTCCAAAACAAAAGAGATCCAATGATAAATCACTAAGGTGTGAGGGGGACTAAGGGACTGTTTCCTTTTCGCACTCCTTCGACTCGACAAGTGCGACTAACTTTGGGGGACTCACCCGTTCGGCATGTGAGCTGGCATCGTCTGGAGTCGCCTCGCGTACAGGACTGACCCCCCTTCGGACATGTACCCGTCGGAGATGTCCCTCGACGGCGCGTTCCTCAACATCTCCCCGTCGGAGAGGTACCCGTTGGCCAGGGAGATCTCGCAATAGTCGGCACCGCCATCCGGCTGGATCCTCTGGTAGTGCCTCTGCCGCGGGGGCAGAGTGAGCGTGCTGCAGTACCCCCGAAGGAGAGGTCGCATGGGTTCGATACTCAACGGAGGGGTGTCCTCGTCGACTTGCGAACCTTCCCGCACGAAATTGTGCCGGTTGTTGTTAAAATTGTTGTCACTGTAGTGGTTCTGTTGGTGGTTCTCCTCGTTGAGGGTCTTTTCCTTTTCTTTAAATTCTTGGAATGGTGGCGCTTCCGTCGCCTCTGATATGTAAGTGATTGGTTCTTTTCGGTTCGGTATGACGTTGTGGTGCTCGGAACCGCTCTCGCTGGACGGTTTGTAGATGACGCTGCTCTCGCTGGAGTTACTGTGCTGGCCGGTGGAGGCGCTGTGGCTGCTCTCTGACAGTTGGTTCTCTTTTTCGTTCTTCATGGGAGAGACTAGAGCCACGGCGGGTTTGTTGTGCGTGATGCTGGCTTGGGAGTTCTCCCTTGACATCGGCGAGGGTGAAATTTTGATGCTGGCGAGGTTTTTGTCGTCCCGTACGATCTTTGTCGTACCTGTAAACAATGTTTTGATTTTTTTTTTTTGAACGACAAATGTGTAAATATATTTTTCATTCATCAATCAACCCGAAAGCTACCTAATTATATCAACTTTGTTGACAAGGTAAACGTGAACGTTAAACAAAGGATAAATCAACCAGAAATTGTAAATTTTAATTTCAATTTCGTGGATAGCACCAGCAGCAACGGATTATTATTTTTAAAAACAATGTAGGTTTTAAACCTAACCTCATTCCCCCATAGTTATGTTGTGATATACAGGGTCATTATAAATGATTGTACCATCGTAGTTGGCGTTGAAAACCCACACAAATTTGGGATGTGCCGCTAGCTTCGCAACGTTAGACAAACTAGTAAACAAATTTACACTACCGCCAGCAGCGCTATCTATCGGCGATGCTAGCCTCACTCATGTTATAAAGCTTGCGGCACATTCAACTAAGCCACCAACGCCTACTACGATGGTATAATAATTTATAATGACACCGTAGTTGTAGATATCGCGCGTTTAGAACAGAGTAAAATTTGAATTTTCCGCCGTTTGACACGAATGACATTTGTTTATGTTTAATGGTTTAATCAGGACATAATTGAACATGTTTGTTTTCAGCAAAGAGTGCCCTTAGATATTTGATTCGAGAATAGGAATCGTTAAGTTATTCTATTTTTAATGTAAAACATTGCAAAGAAAAAAAATTTTTTTGGCTCTAAATTTTAGGTTAGCTGTCAAGTGCTCCAATTAATCTACGCTTGACGGTTTCCAACGCCTTCCTAGCCCAGGATTTCATTTGAACGCGCGATATAGGTAAATCTTTAACATGTGTCGTTGATGCGAAAGTAAAAAAGTTTGTTCCAACGCAAATTGACCGATAGAAGAAGAGAGTGAATTTACATTTTTACTCAACTCTAAAAAAACTTTAAAATAATGTGACTGACACGAAAAACTACCTATCGTTAGGTTTTGCCAAAAATGAAAAACAGATTCCACTTGTCCCAACCTTCACTTTCTGTGAAAAAATAAAAAATGAAAGTGATTACTGGTTAGGGGGAACAATGCTTGCGTTTTGTCTCTTTGTTATTAATGTTGTTAATCTGACAACAGATTATTAAAAAATTGAGAGCATGTTTAACTGTGATAACTGATAAGTGAAGGAAAGATTTAAATGTTTAGCCAATACAAAGTGAAAAATTCACTGTTAAAGTAAGGTTATGTTGATATTGTGCATATTTTGTTTTATTTTTTTGGTCATAAAACGAATCCTTGTGCAAGTTTCTTTTACAGATTCGTGTTCGCGACACAAAATAAGGCATTTTTGCAAATCTACATAAATATCAGACCTTGGACATACTTATTCTTGTATTAAAAAAGTACTCACCAAAATGCATCACAAAATTTAATATCTCAAGCAAAAGCGTAAAATTGAAGACGGCAGTTATTGGCGAAGATCCCTTTGGGACCTGCAGCTTAAGCTGAAAAGTCTTTCAGAGCTTTATAATGGATGTCGGAGATTTCCCGACATTTTAACGAGACCTCTCTCGAAAGAAAAATTGAATTTATTATTATATTTTGTTTGTTTCAACATGTAGCGAGCTGAAATTTGAGAAAAATGACACAAACGGGTTTTCCTTCATAAATATACGAACGACAAGGTAATATTTTGCTGCACAAAACTGGCATTTTATACAGGGTTATTCACCGTAGAGTTCCAGCGAAAATTTAATGTTATGCAACACAAAATACCAAAAGCTAAGATTGCTAGATACCATGTTTTTTAACGTTTTAGTTCTCTATGTAAAGTTATAAGAAGAATAAGATTTTATCATGTATCAAACGATGAAAAACAGACATGATTCTCATTTTTGGTGAGTGCCGTAAAAATGCTGTTCAATCTGCTCATGTTTAGTCTTAAAGATATCCAAATAGGTCTATTATTAACGTTTTTGTCTAACGTTGATTTCATCCAATATTTCTTCGCATAACCTTACATAGAGAACAACATGATACTTTGATTCCTTATTTGTAATATACTGTAATTTTCATCTAGCAATCTCAGCTTTTAGTATGTTGTGTTGCATAACATTAAATTTTCGCGGGAACTCTACGGTGAATAACCCTGTATGTACAATACAACTTTGCAAAAACAATAAAATCGCAGTTGCTTTTAAAAAAATAAATTATTGTTAAAACAGAATTCCCATTACACTTTTAAAAAATAAAATCGACAAAATTGGGGGAATTACTCAAGTGTTTTAATCGTTGGCCGTTCGCGCTCTACGAAGTGTTAAACAGTCAATTTGACAAAATAGTCTAGACTGAAGTTCAATTCTTTTTCATGCAAAGAAATCAAACGTAATCTGTCTAACGGCATACGAGGGTAGAATTCATCAGACAGATATACAGGGTGTCTAATTCGCGAATTCCGAATTCAGAGCGTTGTAGGGGATCACTTCAGTAGTCCAAATATGGAAAAAAAAATCGGGACTCCCCCCACAAAGATGCATTGGTCTGAAGGTGCACTCTTTGAAGTGCGTTTTCTTCAAATAAAGGCTGAAAAGTTCAGTGTTTATTGTTATTTATGGTGTAGATGATTGTGGAAAATAATAACGTAAAACAATTTTTGAAGAATAGCTTTACTTTGGAGTAAAAAAATCTTAAATTTGTGTAATTTTTCTTAAAAATGGAACGGAAACGTAGCTAGAATAGTATTGGGTGATTCAAAATGAATGTGGCTAAGTATGGCAACTGTGTACGAAAATGTATGTGGCAACTGTGTGGGCGGGATAGAGTTGACATTTCTTTGACAGGTCAGAGTCGCGCAATTTTGAAAACTATCAAATCAATGTGCAATGGTATAAAAAAAATCAAATGCACGCTTATGAAATGTTATACAAATGTCAACCATACCCCATCCATACGGTTGCCACATAAATTTTCGTACACAGTTGCCATACTTAGCCACAATCATTTTGAATCACCCAGTCTTTTGTCACTGTGGATATGAAGGCTACTATGTATTAAACAAAATTAAAGTGCTTATATCTTCTTCAGGAAGAGCGAATTTTTTTTTCAAAGTATTTTTAAAGCTCCACTGGGTCCTTCCCTACCACGCTGTGAATTCGGAATTCGCGAATTTTGAGACACCCTGTAAAACACCTACGGCTTCAATTTTTTTCCCATGCATCTGAAATCTGCGAACGACCTACCGACCAGATTTAGTACCACTGAAGTTTTACAATCCTTGAAAACGCAACAAAAAATGTATAGCCTCATTAGTGGGTCACGGTTCAAGCACTTCTTAGTTCTTCTACCGGGCAGTACCCCAAGCGAAATTATGAGGTTAACGGATAACCAACGACCCCTTTCGTTTTCCAACCCACCCCCCTACCTTTGATAGCCGCCGTCGGCTTGGGAATACCGGTACCGTGCTGCATCTGCGTGGGCAAGTGGTTCTGCTGACCTTGTCCGTTCTTGTTGCTCGCCACCTCTGTCTTAGCCGCCGCCTTGACTTTCGGCTCGGACAGCTTGGACGCCGCCAGATTGGCCACCTTGTGGGCGTGCTTCTCGACGTCGGTCGCCGTCCTCGTCGGTTTCGCCGCCGACGCGTCTTTCTTCGCCGCGCCGGGACTGCTCTTGGTGGGGCCGGCCTTCGTCGGCCTCGTCTGCTTCAGCCTGGAAGCGTTCCGCACCGGCTTGACGTCCGTGCTCGGTTCCAGACTGGCGCTGCTGTCGCTGCGTTCGCTCCGCGCCGACGACACTCCGCTGGAGCTGCTGGTCCTTTTGCCGTTGGTTGGCGGCGCCGGTCGGTCGTTCGACTTGAACAGCTTCAGCTTGTCCAACATCGAGTTGGAGTTCTTCTGCTGGGGGCTCGCCTGGTAGGGGCTGGAGATCTGGGCGGTCGGGGGGCCGCGCGGGATCATGGACAGCGCGGGGCTCGAGGCCCTGCTGGAGCCGGCGACCGGACGGACCTTATCCGGGGGACATCGTCGAGCCGGCAAGGCCGACCCGGGCAGAGGAATGCTGCTGCCGCCCTTGTGAGGGATCGCCGACGATCTGCAAAAGCAAACAATGGATGTAGACTGTTGAGGACAGCGCTGCGGTAAAGCTATCTTGCGTAAATACAGAGATGCAGCTTGTTTGGGATGTCTAGCGCAAATAAACCATTGTCCTGTCTTTCCAGACCTGGAGAATTCCTAGTTACAGCTGACACAAATGTCAATTAATGTTTATATTTACTAACCTAAACGATCACCAAATTTTTCTTTGACGGTTTGCACAAAAAAATTAACAACAGAAATTTGTTTGAAAAGATTTAATTTTATAATGTAGCTAGCTAGCTAATTTTCTGACATTAGTTGGTTTAAATTTTTATTTTTAAATGAGTTGACATTTGTGTGACAACACTGCGTAGACTCGAGAAACAGTTGTTGACAAAATCAAATCGAAAACAGTTAAGAGTTTGAGGAAATTCATTCCAAATATGAACAATTTCGGAACAATGGAAGAATGCAAAACAAAAAACACTGAAGTGGAGGAATAACGTAAGTGAATCCAACAAAGAAAAAGATTTTCAAGCGTCTGGTCTCTGACCGCGACGTTGCCAAACTTCCAAGTTACGAGTAATTGAGGTTAGAAAAACCGATTATTTTCATTGCGGGCCCATTTACAACACGTTTTACACATATTAATTATTTTGTTTGTTCAAGAATCACGAAATTCGAGACAACCCCCGAATAGCATCCAACCCTTGCTCAGTGAACCTGCAAGAAAGATAAAAAGCGGGTGACCCCCGTTATGTTGGCATTCGCCATAATTTATATACTTCATTAGCATAGCCCTGCGATTAGATTATTCCGGCGGATAGTTGGTTAGGTGAAGAACGAGCCACTCCAAAATTGTTAATTCACTACCGACACATTTTCAATCGAAATTACTGGAGGATCCGACAAATCGACTTCATTTGCATAAATTGATAAATGAGGAATGTGCGAGAGGACCTTTTAAATTGGAATTGTCCACAAATTACCAGTCCAATCTCCTCGCACTAGATTTATCGAGAATTTGAAAATCCGGGGGAAATCTAATTTGTGGTGGGGAAATTCGCCGAAGCGTCACTTAAATCTGCTCGAGACTTGCAATTCGATGAATTCTAATATTTTGTTTTGATTGATGACAAGCGCAGAGAATCGAGTTTGTGGTTTAATTCGATTCTACAACGCAACCTCCACCGTTCAAGAAGCAAGCAAAAAAAATTCCAATTATCCGTTCGTTTTGCGAAAAAAAGCAATTTTCCGACAGACGTCACATTTGCAGGCTCCAGGTGTTGTCGACAATGAAACTGGTGCACCTACCGTGATTAATTGGTCGACTTCTGTTGACACCCGGTATATCACTTTAATACGGTGCTTAACCCGAATCTACAATTCAAAATTAGTCGGAAGCAGGTGGCCCCAAACGAGGTGTATTAGCATGTAATCGCAGTCACTGTGTATAGCCCCAACGGAAAAATCAAAATAAATCGTTTCGAAAATAAACGCGGAACATGTCCCACAGGATCGACGACGAAAAAAGAAGAGACACCAAAAAGCGTTAAAGTTTTAGAATAAAATCCAATTATCTTGTGATTTACAGATTTAGATTCGACGCAATTGGAGGCGTTCGATAAACGTTGCTGTCCCACTGATTTAGATCCAGATTAAGCGATGTAATTATAGAAGTGGTCGGTTTTCTAACGCTTCGAGTACTTCCGGAGAAATGGTCAAGCCATCGAACACGTAACTTTTAATTAAGCGATTTTGCAGAGAAACTTGCAATATGAATAATTGCGGAGTCTCACAATATGGTGGTTCAGCTTCCGAGTTTCACGTCTAGTAAATATCTAACGGGACAATTTTGGTGTATTTTTCCAAAAAATTAAACGGTTTCATTTTTGAACGTGGTGAAGGTTGATTCTACTAAAAGGAGATTCCTCTAGTGCAAAATAAAACGAGAAGACCATATCGGTGTAAGAGGACAAGTCTCTTGAAAAGATTCGACAAGATTTCCTCCGAAAAAGTTAAATACGAAAGGAAAATTAGGAGGAAGTGAAAAAAAGTGATAGATGTGGGAACGAACAAGCGTGAGAGATGACAGAAGAGTAATGACCAGCTGATTGGAGATGCAGATACAGGAAGAGAGAAATTAAATACAAAAGAAAATATGTAAAACAGAATTAATAAAATAGGAATGTGGACAACAGAAATGGAATGACAAAGGAAAAAAAGAAAAAATTAATACAACAGGAATGTGCATATAAGAAAAAAATAATAAACTAGAAAAGGCAAAATAAAAGAATTAATAAAATAGGAATGTAGATATCAGAGAAATAAATAGAAAGGAACTTACAAAAAAAAATAAGAAAGAATTAATAAAATCCAAGTTTGAGCATTGAAAAAAAAAACAAATGAAACTACAAAAGACGATGAGAAAGAATTAAAAAAATATGAATGTGGGCATTAAAAAAGAAAACACTACAACAGCGGAAGATACTTTCTGCAAACACGTTGCAAATGTGAGTCTAATTAATTTTTTTCTGCATTGTGACGGCGTCAACATCATTTCGATAAATAATAAACAACGAGGTTCGTTAAGATTCATGCCACAATATGTTCGCTTCATCCAGGTCTAACAATCAAAATTAATTTGATGCAGGTGCTCGGCTCATGTAATGGCATCTTCTGGTCGTGTCCCACGAATAGAGACCCACCGAAAACATGAAAGCCACAATGGAAATAAATTACAAAGCCCTAAATCATACTAAAAATGCACGGAAATGTGTTCGAATCCCTGGGTGCTAGATTGCGACGATCCATTAACGAGCTTTATTAATTTTTCGCATTGGCAAAATTACAACGACGAGTTGGAAAGAAGAGTTTTGTCCAAATATCCAGATGTGGATCATTGGTTTTTAAATATTTGAGCAACTCCGCTGACTTTATTATATGCGCTAGTTCAATATTTGAAGAAAGAAAGCTTGATTTAGACTGTTTTCAATAATTTAATTCTTTGGAAAGTTCTATAATTCTCATATTTTTAGCTTTTACCCGTGTCTGAAGTAACGAGTGTTCGAAAAAATGTGTGATGTTCTCTCTTCTACAAACGCAGGTCACCTTTTTAATTCATCTGCTTTTACATTTGCATCATATACATAACCTCACTTTGACAATCCTTTTAATGTAATTTAAAGTAAAAACAATGACGTACCTACAGTTCAGGCCACGGAATTTTGGCCGTCACTTGTCATTCCATTGACATGAGATGTAAAACGGCCCTTACGTATTCGTAACCTCATTAAGTCAATCATAATGACAATAAACCATGGACTACATTTTTTTTTGAATTGACATGAAAGTGACGGCCAAAATTCCGTGACGGCAATTGTACCACTAAGCAGTATCAGGACAACCCCAATTGGTTGGTTCTAAAAACGAATTGTCTTTTACAAAAGAAATAATTATGATCACTCTTTGTTCGCCGAATAAATGACGTTTGACATGTATGGTTTGACAGCTGACAGCTACGTCACACGTTACGAAAACAAAAACAAGCACTAGCACACACATTTTTTTGAACGCTCTTTATATTAATATTGAAAATAACTTGATTTTTAATTTTTAGATTTCTCCGTATCAACGCTTTCGATTTCGTTTTCACCGTGGTAAATGGAGTATGTATATAAAATTTCAAATTAAATTAATGAAAAAACTTAAAAGTTATTTATTAAAATTTAACATAAAATAACATTTTAAATTTACAATGCGGAATCTGGAAAAGTGCCCCGAATGCTTGCAGCGTTTCCACGTTGAATGGCAAGGGAAATCCTCTCAAAAAGGAATTTCTTAGATTTTGAATCCCCTGATTCCGCGATAAGTCGGTCTCCGATGACATTAATGAAATCTATTGTTTCTTTGCACCAAGGGCCTAAGGTTTCAAAGGCTAAACCTTTAAATATGTAGTTTGACGAAATAATTGAACGATATTTGTTATGTTTGCGTTTGCAAGCCATTTCAGCGGCAAAACCTGAGACTTCAGATGTTTTCAATACGTAACTGTCTGCAAGTGTATCTACGACAGTAACGTCCCAAACCAAAGGTTGACCTTTATTCCACGGTACTAAAGTCATCCCATCAGGGCGTTTTCCGTCATCACGAGATAGTCCGTTTGGTTCTAAAGTTGAATTAACATGAATAGAAGTCAAAGACCGGTTGATAATAGAATTAATTTCAGTGTGTCTTGAAAATCTACCACTGCTTTTGGAACAACTTAGACCGTGAATACCAATTGAAAAAACAATTTCTTGACAATATGATTGTGTCAACGTTGAGACACTTGTTTGTTGTTGGTAGATACGGAGTGGATCAAATAAATAAAAAAATTGTGCGACTGGTCTCACTCTATATCCGCACTTAACCTGCACCCAACAATGAAAATTAATTTAACGCAGGTGCTCAAACTCGACCGTATTAACACTTAATCGCAGCCACCGGTCGTCCTCCCACAAGAACAGCGCCAGCAGGAATTCGAACCACTAAATCACACAAAAAGAACTCGGTGAACTTCCACCATCACAGGTATCAATCACCCAATTCTGTCGAGACCGCGACCGGACGATCGACGTACATTACACACCTCCGTACTTCCGGGGACGTGGGCAAGCTCCTGGACTTGCGAACTCCGGAGCTCGTGTTGCCCATCCTGCTGCTGGTGCGGCGATGGTGATGCGACGACACGCGCCCGTGCACTGCTCAGCCACCCCAACAATGAGAAACTGCATCTGCCACTCTTCCATCGGCCCTCCCCTGCTCCCCTAAACCCACATT
Organism: Tenebrio molitor; assembly: GCF_963966145.1. Lineage (NCBI taxonomy): Eukaryota > Metazoa > Arthropoda > Insecta > Coleoptera > Tenebrionidae > Tenebrio > Tenebrio molitor. The sequence continues at coordinate 20,136,669 of NC_091053.1, read as the reverse complement.
TGCATCAGAATGGTCCACCGGACCCACGAGCGTGTCGCAGGAGTACGTGCGACGAGAGTTCGTACGGCCGTTCGTTCGGCTTAATGGGATCGCCGATTAAGGCGGAGGATTCGAGGGGGTTGGGGAGCTGATAAGAGATCGCCGGATTAATTCGGTTTAATTGCGCGAGTTTAACCGGGGGTGGGGGGTGAGTTTTCGAGTACGGAGCAACAACGGAACTGAAACGATTCAATTCGAACCAATTTGAACGAGCAAGTTCGAGAGCAAGAATTTGCTCACACGGCTTAAACACGTAATGTGTGGTGGTAAAACTTAGCGTGCAGACCAAAAAAAGTAGAGAAATATGAGAAGTAGGTAACAAAAATTTGAAGAAAAAAAAAGAGTGTGTGCTTAAGACCGCACGACAGAAGTGAAAAATTCTATGACGCCCGTTATTGATTGCGTGTTGCGAACGATTTTAGCGTGTCGCATGAAGCCAATTTACTGCCCGGGAATAAAATGTATGTGGTGCGCCTAAAGAAGTTTTCACTTCAAAAAAAATACAAAATCACAGTTCTTCAAAAAATGTTTGGCATTCAATAGACATATCTTATTTTACGAGTAGTTAATTAATTACACTATTTTGCTACTATTGTTATGAAACAGGAAGCAATGTTTTTTCTTAATCTTTTATTCCATATTTTATTGCCTCCAAAAATTCGTAGCCTTGAAATATGCGCCAAGCTAAAGTTCAACAGAGTTCAGGTCTTGGTTCCGAGCTGACATACCACAAACAACAAATACATACCTAATTATGATAAGATTAAGATGAATATGTAATGGTAAAACTTACTGTACATACATACCAAAACAAGTAGAGAAATGTGACAAGCAATTCTCATCACTATCTTTATTTGACAAAAATTTAAAAATATAAAATGATAGTTTTTCAAAAAAATGTTTACAATATACAGGGTGTTTCTGAAATACGTGTGTTAATTTTAACCAGTGGAAGAACGCGCCAAATCATGGAACTTTTCTCTATAACATTTTTACGAAAAAACAATACAAATTGATTTAAAATTAGGAATAAATCAAGCATCAAAGTGTGTACCCGCCTATGGGTCAGGGCGAAAATTTTCTGTTGTGATAGAAACAGAGCTTTGTTACAAAGTTCCATTGTTATTAAAAAAAAATAATCAAAATTTAGATTCTCATGGTTACAAAAAATAGAAACTAGTTAATCACACAAAACGACTCGTTTAGTAAAAATTGTGGGGCAACAAATTTTGGAATAATACATATTACGAATTTTACAAAATGTTATAGAGAAAAGTTTCATAAATTGGCGAGTTCTTTCACTGGTTAAAATTAACACACGTATTTCAGAAACACCCTGTATACTTCGTCCAGCGAGAGATTTGGAGATTTTAAATTGTAGGCTTGTCACTCAACATTACAAAATGCACTAGAATACCTTAATTAGAGCATAATTTCAGGGCAAAAAAATGTTACTGCTTGAAGGATATACAGGGTGTTTCTAAAATAAGTACATTAATTTTAACTGGTAATAGAACTTATCAAAAGGAACAACTTTTCTCTCTGCCATTTTGGCGAAAAACGTTGCGTAGTGGCTTAAAAAAATAGGAAAGATTTTCCTAAAACCGTTCATATCTCCAAAACTAAGCTACTTAAAAACGTGAAACAACCAGATTCTTACGAAGTGGATTTTTTGCTATACGGGTAGATTTATTTGAATTTCGATTTCGGCGTTAAAACACGTTTTCTGGATGAAAATGGATGTTTTTTTCATATTAGCGCTGATCTCAATTAGCCATTGCAGTATTTAGTGGCGTAGGGTTATTTTAGTGAAAAATCTCTCCAATTTTTTTTTGGAATTAAACATCGTTTTTTGGCAAAATGGTAAATAGAAAAGTTGTTCCTTTTGACGAGTTCCATTACCAGTTAAAATTGATGTACTTATTTCTGTTACACGTTGTATTTCGAATTTTACGCGCGCTAGGTACTACTTCCTTTGCGTAAAATTTTGTGATTTTTATGTCAACCAATCTCTCGCTGGACGAACTATATAACATACATATCTTGAGACACCATTTTACAAGCAGCCAACCAAAATCGCAAAAAAACCAACCTTTTTTTCAGTATGTGAGACATCACTGACATTAATCGGAACAGGATGGGTCGTAGGACAGATGCTTGCGTAACACCAAATCGAATCTATACGTCAAGTTCATTCTTCAGGAAATACATGTAACAATTCGAAAGAGGAGACAATATTTTTTGTTCTTAATCCTTAATTCTATCTTTTATTTGCCTCAAAAATGTAATTTCTCGACACCAAGCAGACTGCTCTTCTCACACCGTTCGCATCTCATTCGCGACGACACCGCAATTAACTCCGCAGCTTTAATTAATGCCGATGCAAATTGCTGTCAAACATCTGCCACGTTCTTTTTCCTCCGAGAAAATCTCGACTTGCCACAGTCGGCGTTACTCTCAATTTCATTTATTATTGAACGAGCACTTTCCGAACAGCTCTTGAGGGAATGCCGTTTTTAAAAAACAAAAATCTTCCACCTGTAGTATATTCTAAATGACAGTTTTATTAAGACGCAGGGAGAAAAAGGACTCTTTACGGCTCCCGTAGGAAGCATCTCGGAACCCATGTTTATATCCATGGAAGACCCGAAGAGCAAGAGCAGTAATAAATATTGCAAAATTCATACACCCGTTAATGTTTTACGGTGCAATTAATAATAATAAACTATCAGTGGAACAACTCCGTTTTGCATCGCGTCATGATTTCGGTCAAATAAATCCGTTCTGAAATTTCCCTCGAGGGTGTTTGAGAGAAAGGAAAATTTCAGAGATTTTTTCCCTATTATGTGGTGAAAAATGGGCTTCTAGTGGTTTTTCAGTTTATTTGGATGTAAACACACCAAACAAAAATATCCCAACTTGGTAGCAATGTAGAGTTTTTGCGTAAACATTTCTATGTATCAATAAAAAACAATACAGTTCTTTTCTAATTGAAATAAAAGAAAATCCGATTAATATTACGACTACAAATGTATGTACCGGGTGAGATAAGTTTTATCGTCAGCACGATTAACCCTATTAAAAAATTAGTAAAAATTAAGAAACTTCAGGATTACATTCCCTTGATATAAGACTTGTGTGTAATCAATTTTCACTTATCACTTAATTCAGAGGCATAAAATTTAAAAAATCGATTTTGAGCAAAAAAAAATTTTTTTTCGTACACGCTCATAATTCACAATTCATTGAAAGAACACATTTACGAAATTCGCATCAAAAGAAAATGATTCGTTTTTGAATTATTCCAATTTTAACATTAAGAGCGAAAAATGACCTTACAACTGCAGTGTCATAAATAAATACCTCATTGTTGGTAAACATCTGTTGATCACTTTTCTAGTAATTCAGTCGTGAGCATTAAATCTTGGTCAAAGTTTTATTCTAAACATTCAAAATTATGGCCCCAATATCGTATTTTAACAGAGTAAAAAGTATTTCGTTGATAGAGACAGATGTGTTTAGAAGCTAGGGTGGCAACCCAGTTGGGATTTCCAAAAAGTTGACAAGATCTTGACAAGACAAGACAAATACAATTTATTAGAGGTTATGCCCGTTTCACATTAGAGCACTTTCCGTTGCGTCAAAGAATGACCTTGACGACCAAAATTTATTGCTCTCGACAGTAAATAACTACTCCTTCTTTCATTACTTTGTTTTTTATCTATTTGTTTTTATTTAATTAAAAAGTTTTGGTTTTGTTGTTTGAGAAATAAAGAATAAAAGAATAAATTTAAAATAGTATATTATATTATAAGTGATAGAAATGCATCATTATACAAGAGTGAGAATTTTGACCGACGAGTGCGCTTGCGCACGAGTGGGACACTTCTCACGATATCACGTGTGATATACGACGTTTTATCTTACAGGTGCAACTATTGCAAAAAATTCAAGAAATGAAGTTTCATTCAAGTAAAATGACAGCTGTCAAATTTAGTCATTTGTGAGTAATTTATGGCAGCTGTCAAATTTACTCACTAGTGAGTACTTTATCTCACTTGTGATTAAAATTTGACTTGTGTCACCGAAAACAATGGTCTAAGGTACCTCAAAAACTCCACCTGTAAGATAAAGACTATTATTATTATTATTATTAAAGATTCCAGAATTGAAACAGGTTTTTCTTTCAGAAAAAACTGTATTGCATTGATGAAAATAACTCAAAAAGAAAGAACCAATTCTTGCAGAGGAGTGCCACAAGGTCGTACCTTGTCACCAAATCTGTTTATAATTTTAATTGGCCACATAACGAGCTCGAAAAAGCACAAAACAAAGATTCATGCTTGTCTGAAACCGTTCTAGATTGATTTACCTAATTTGGATTTTACAAAAAACTTGAACAAACATCGAACTTCCTGACTGGCAAAGCCCTCACTTATTTTTACTTCTTGTACAATATTTTCCGTAGAGCAGAAAAAACCTGTCGGGGTCTATAAATCGCGCTCGTTGCACACAACCGGCAAATTTGGTTCTTGCAAGTGTTGAAAATTAGTCGGGCCTGTAGTTTTTTTGTGCAGATGAGACCGATAATACAGTTTTATGGCACACTTTATGACTCGGCGTTAAATGCAAATTTGACCCGTACCACGGCGGAGTTAAAGGGTTTATTGGCACGTGGAGGGTTTGTCAACGGTGATGGTTCCAATCGCGATCTTCTCCCGGAGAAAGTTCCGTTGCAAGTCACGGGCCAGGCCTGTTGGAGATCGTGTGCTTAATGACACTGCTCAGAATAATAATACCCCAGGAATCAGGTGTTTCGAGGCGTATCTATATTTAGTAAACAATGAGCGTTTAATTAATCGAATTTCGACATGTCGACCGAGCGAGAGGAACCTTTCGAGATCACCAAAATGAATGTGACGTTTTCTGTTGCTTTCTTTCTTATTACTTCCCTGGGCCTGGGTATTTCGTGCATTCCAACTCTATACCAAAACGTTCAGGCGACAGCTGAATCACACTGTATTATATGCACTTTATGCAAATACAATAATGCATGCCTACCTCGATAAATTTTCTGTTCGGTGTCCGATCGACTTGTAAACAAATGCTTTATAACAAGTTATGTTACAACGTTCGATACACAAAATTAACATTGCCCAAAGCGTGAATCCTGCGTAAATCGAATGTAAATTGTGGGATTTTGCTGATATTGTATGTTCCTGCTCTGTACACTGATTTACGACATTTTAGTATCCAACGAACTACAGAATTGGAATTGTGTCCTGCTAGTCCTATTAAATTAAAATTTTGTTTGTTCATTGTTACTGTTATACTTTGAATCGGGGAAAATGACCAGCAAATGGTCAAAACCAATTTACAAAATGTTTTCAAGTTTTGAAAATAAATGAACAACATTTTTCAAATTATTATCTCTTTATGTACAGGGTGTTATTGCAAGTTGTACAGATATTTTAACCACGAGCTACTGGCTTTATGTAGAACTCGGAAAAAATATTTAAAAAATTCTATGTCAAAAAATACAACGACATTTATTTTTTGAGCTACAATTTTTCTAAATTGCTTTTAGTTTTCTACGTTGTCCTACAACCTCGTAGGTAAAATTTCGGCACATTTTAAAAATACACCCTGTATATCATGTGTTATAAAATGTACGCCAATGTAACCTATAGGAAATATGCTTTAAAACAAGGAAACCGCATTGGTGTACGTTTTATACAATATGACGTACAGGGTGTATTTTTAAAATGTGCCGAAATTTTACCTGCGAGGTTGTTTGACAACGTAGAAGACTAAAAGCAATTAAAAAAAATTGTAGCCCAAAAAATAAATGACATTTTAATTTTTTACAGAATTTTTTAGATATTTTTTACGAGTTCTACATGAAGCCAGTAGCTCGTGGTTAAAATTTTGCCTTGCATTTCAGGGACACCTGTACAGTTTTTCATTTGTTTGTTATAAACAGCTATAAAAAGAGTACAAAAAACTCCCCGTTTAAAAAAAGAATAATTATTTTGCCATAAACAGTACAGGCTGGAAACAATTTCAGAATTTAGTAAAAAATACAAATTAAAATTATATATTTTTCGGTGTCAAAATTCGAAAATAATTGACATTAAAAATTTCTTAATAACATCTACATACACTGATTTTTTTCAAAATTTTATGATTTATTTCATTTTATCATTAAACCGGTGTGAACTGACGAATATGTAAGTCACTCGAAATTGGAGTATTTTGCGGCGCCCTTTGGAACGTTTCTCTCGTCTAAACTAAAATAGCTGTATTAATGCTCTTCCTGACTTTTTGCAGGAAATTTTGTACAATGCCATTGTTAGTTTACAAAACTCAAACAATTCTTAAAAAATATTTCAACAATTTCCTTTGGTGCAAATGTACAGTGTGAAAACTACTTATGGAATAAATTCAATAATTTCAAAACTAATGATATTTGTCAAAAACGCTGAAACAGGTCAATTTTTATTTCTCATAGTGCTTATTTTAAGTTGCTTAACTTGTTCATGACGTTATTCATTTTTGAGCTATTACGTCATCACCAATTTTTTTAAATGACAACCCACACTTTTTTGTCCTCTTTCTGATAGACCTTCTTACTCCCTAAATGATTAATAAGAAAAATTGGTCCCTTACATAACAATTTTTTTGAGAAAATTATAAATTTTACTTCAAAAATTTAATTTAATTTTTAATGTAAAAAATTTAATTGACCTCAAACAAAAACAAACAAACATCCAAGGTTAATAATAAAATGTAACGCAAATGTTGAAATTGCCCCCCGCCAACTATTTAGCACTCATACAGGAGTATAAACATTGTACACCGCGCTCAATAATGTTAGGGCTAATTTGTTCCATTTCAGCGCGAATTCTGTGTCATAAATCTTCTAAATTGTTTGGTCTATGGAAGTAAATCCTCGATTTTAAATAACCACATAGAAAAAAAATTAAATACATTAAAAATTAAATTAAAGTTTTGAAGTAAAATTTGTCATTTTCTCAAAAAAATTGTCATGTAAGTTACCAAGTTTTTTAATTCGTAGTTTAGGTAGTACGCAGGTCTATCAGAAAGAGAAGAAAAAAGTGCGGGTTGTCATTTAAAAAAATTGGTGATGACGTCATAGCTCAAAAATGGATGACGTCATGAGCAAGTGAAGTAACTTAAAATAAGTACTACGAGAAATAAAAATTGACCTGTTTCAGCGTTTTTGACAAGTATCATTAGTTTTGAAATTATTGAATTTATTCCATAAGTAATTTCCACACTGTATAATAAGGTCCAATGAACCGATTTGTATCTGCCATATATTTTTTTACTCTTAGAATCAATGCAAATGATTACATGGACGCTGTCGCAGCTCCACCAGAATTATCGCCTAATTTAAAATGGATTAAATTTCAGCGACTCTCCTCCTACACCAGATTATTGCCATTTTTTTTCCGGAGCGCACGCAGAACAGCCATGCCCGGAAATCTTTATTTACGGCGAGTTTTCCTTCGAATGCACCCGTCGTAAATAATGATAAATTTTTTTCCATTATTTGTATTTTCCCGACGACGAGAATAAAGTGGAAGCTTCCAGTATAGATGCTATTGTCACAATCGCGCTTTTATCAACACGATTATTTACGATCAATCTGCACTACCCCATTCATTTCAATACAACTGTTTTCGACAACTTAATGTATTTAGGAGAGGCTGTAGAGTCTCCATTGAACATCACCACACCAGGACCAATAAATAATCTATAGCTGAGGTCACAACACTCCCTTTTTCCTCATTTTCCAAAATTGTGTGGGAAAATTTAGTCGACGTCAGAACTCTATCAAACTGCGTCAAATATTAAAAACGTCAAATAAGATCACGAGTCTACAAAGAAATCACGATCGTGACCAAGAAAGTTTGTGATGGAGTCAGGTCAGGTTAGGTCATTTATGTTATCTGCAATTTATGCAATATAGGTATACTCAATTCATTGTAAATGTGCACCTTAGGTGGCTGTGGAAAGCTGATTTTAGTTTGGCAACCCTGGCTAAAGACCCGCATGTAGTGTTTTGTTATGGTTGCCAACCATGTTGTGTAGTCTGAAAATATGCTATAACCTATAACAATTAATTTGTATTTTCCGTGGAATTTATCAACAATAAACAAATTTTTAAAAAGTGTATCATTTTAAGGTTAGAAGCGGGGGCCAATATGGGGCCAATCGCTCGGGCTCGTGTCATTTCTGTCATTTGTCAACGGCTAGTAACTTTTCTGGTGAGAAAGCGAAAGGTGCATTCACACTTCCACTCCCTCCTAGATACACATTTCTAATACATGGAGTATTATATTGCTGGAATTTAATAAAATAAATGCCTAATATTTTTTTATTTCAAAATCCACTTATTTTTAATGATAAAACTTTATTTAAAAGTTATCACGTCCGCCATTTTTTGCGACTGTCAAATTTAGATCATACCTGCCAACTCCATTAACAGAAAGTACTAGAAGCCCACTCTGCCAACTTTATTTTTCAACTGGCGAATGGATATTAACGAATACGACTTTAAAATGAGGAAATGCAATAGAAAAACAAAATAAACGCAATCCGAAGAGAGTGAAACTGAGATAAATGTAGAGGTTAGGTGAAATAATTCACCCAAGTCAAACCGATTGCAGAATCCATTTCGTTTTACAATTACGGTCCGAATAAACCTTCCACCGGCAAATAAAAGATCTTATCTCTGGCAACTCGGGAGTCGCCTGGGCACAGTTGCAAGGTGAAAGAGTTGGAGACCCATCCTGGAAATACATTTCCCATAGAGTCGTAATGCACATCGAGTGAGCCCCTTCATCTCGACATGAAAGCGCTTGAGCGTAAAAGTATCATTAGGTCCAAGTTAAGGCTTTATTGCGAAACTTCGGTCTGGTTCCAATATTTCGCGCAACATAAAACCCCTTCGTCCGGGCGACACGGCATCCCTTGACATTTTCCCCCTTTTCAATAAAAATAAAAGTATGATGAGTGCGTGTGTTGTGTGCGATATGAAAGGGACCCGTTTCACCACTTGGACTCGCTGTCGGACCAAAAAATTCCTAATTGAAACATAAAAACTGGATGAAAGTTTTAATAATTTAACGACGTGGGGGGGTTCTTAATTATTCAGTTCGTGATTTCATTTGGAACCAGACAAAGATGTAAAAGTTTATTTCTCTTGTTTTGCGACGTCTTAACGTCAGATAAATACGACAGTTTGGATTTTCTCAATGTGGGGTTTTTAACAAGAGGAAAACCAATCCTACACGACAACATTTACACCACAAAAAATATCAAATTGTGATGACAAGTATATTATTATTATTTCAATTGAATCAATTTACAAAAATCCTTCATTGTTAATACAAAATTTTGACACAAAGCATTAAATATTTTTGAAGTGAAACTTTTTATGGGAGGGTTTTGAAATTCTGATCGGCAACCTTTTTGTGTGACGAAAGTGGTGGGGGTAAACAATTAAATGTAAGTTAATCTGTTTGACACGATACAAACATCCCTTAAAATTGTGTATACTTCTGTCTTTGTCACACTCACGGCATTTATCCATAATGTCCTCCCTTTTAATTTGGAGGCTTAAAAATGAACAATGAGTTACGCATTTCGATATTGTTTAGTGTTATCGTTGTTTATAATTTATTTTCTTCATTAAAATATACAATTTTGTTGTGAATATGCTATTTAAATGTGATCGATGAATAATTACAATGTTTCCCTGTAATACCTACAAAAGTTTCACTTCTATGGTGCGTCTTTACGACACACTCTGTTTTTTTCTTACAAATTTGCATTTATTATTTAACTTGTTTCAAAGTAGTTCTGTCACTGGCCCCTTTCCTTGGGAAAGCATTTAATTTTTTATTGTTTTGTAGGAATCGGCAGTCGTCAAAATCATTATTAGATTAGATTGAGTCACTTTATCCAACATGATAAAAATTAATTACAGCCGCCCCCTATCCACACTCATCGTGAATACACTATAGACTATATTACATACCGTGAGTTTTTTATTTTATCGAACATAGGATTCATGGATCTGTAAGTTTGGTTGCCTATTTCAAATGAATTGACTTGTCCATTTAAGAACAAACACAGCCATTTTATTATATATTTATTATATAACTAGTAAACTAGTAGTATGATTATTATCGATAATCATACTACTTTCACTACTATCATACTACATTTGACTCGTCCTTCGCACTCGTGAAATTTCCAGCTCAATTTCACTCATAATATCATCGATGATTAATCATACCACGTGTTATATTCGACGAGACTGTAGAGGGATGAGACAATATAATGAATGAAATACAAAATTATTCATTTATTTGTCAAACTGACAAATTTATTTCAATCAAAAATCGTAACGACGAAAGTAAATAAGATAATACTTTTTTTGTTTTTTATTATCGCTGTGATAGCCACGCAACTAAGGACTTTACGCGTTTTCATTGGATCATTCACGATCACGTGATACATGAATTATATTGTCAGCGAAATAAAAAACGCAGTGTATAAACCATTCACGATTATTTCAAATTCGGACTATCTATGACAATCTGACATTTTAGTTGGCAGTATTGTGATTTGTCTTAATAAATCTATTTTAGGTTATAATTCAAACGAACACTGCTCCCAAGTTGTTACATTTTTTAAATAATTGAACGCATTAGGAACAATAATCGTAAAATTGCAATTGAAATGAAACATACATACAGGTGTCCCAGAACTCGCGGATCAAATTGAAACTGTATATTCCTTGATGGTAATGAAGGTAAAAAACGTTTAGAAAAATATTCAGGGTGCAACAGATTTTTAGTTATGAATTAATCAAATTGACCAATAGAGCTCGATCTAATTTTCCCTTTATGAGAAAATTGAGTACCTTCCCTCAATTGCCAAGCAACGTATAATTCGATGAATAATAAAATTATTTTCAATATTTATCTGGTCAACTTGTCGAAACAGACGTCAAAAGTGACAGCTACTTTTGAAATAACCAAAAATGGGATAATTGCGCCAAAGGCAGGTGAATAATTGTACAGAATCTAGATCAGGAAACGCAAGAAGTTTCTTCTTCCGACAATGAATGAAATATGGTTTGTTATGAGCGAAAATTTCCAGAGCAATTGTAACCTTGAGGGGTATGGGAAATTGACGGGAGGGGTATGATGAATTGAACCTTTGTTGATGGAAGGTAAAATGGCGACGTAGCGTCAAGTGAGTAATACATATTACTACCTTAAAAATCTTAGTAAAAAGTGAAATATGCAGGGCCTGTGAAGTGAATCGGAATCACAAGAAATTTATCCTGACTCCTGTGCATACACTCTGCATCTGCAACGTATTAGCGCAGCTACACGAGCGGGACGAGTCATCGTCGAAATGAAAGAAAAGACTTTTAGGAACATTCTTGACATTGCTAAAAAAGCTGGAGTTACACGTAGGTTTTGAGCAACAAATCAAGCATAGTGGCAGTTCTGAAAGAAAGAAGACAAAACTGGATTGAACTAACCTATTTATTTTAGCATCATTATTAGTAAAAATTTAAGATCAAATTTTATAACTAAACGATGTAGAATGCAACAAATGAAATAAGAAACATGCAAAATAAAAAGAATAATTTATAACATGTGTTCAAATTGACCACCTTTCATCTGAAGGAATAGGCGAGCTCGTTTTATTAAATTTTCCCTTGCCAGTCTAAGCACATTAGGAATAACAGTAGCCAGTGTTTCGTGAATTTGGTTATTTAGTTCTTCTAAAATATTGATAGGTTCGCGGTAAATATAGTTTTTCAAATATACTTCTTCTACCGTCGTCATCAAAGGACTGAAGAACAGCACCTTCAGTCTCTGGCGTTCTAACTTCTCGCGGGGGACCACCAATTTCTTGTCAGGTAGGCACCAAGGACCCAGTGTCTCGAGCACGGTATACCAACCATAGAAATACGTTATAATTTGGATATGGCAAACGTCGTGGAAAACGTATTGCACGTGCATTGCGCGGGCACTTTCCATAAATTATGAGCATTTCGGCATACTCTGCAGCTGTATATATGATTTCAATACGAAGTTTGACAATTTCGAATCAAATTATAACTTGACGTTGTCAAAATCTTCACAGTTGCCCAAACATTTACTTGAAATTCCATACCATTCTTACTAGAATTATGTTACTAGGCAATTCAAACCTTTGGTTAAATTTACGTGAAATTCAAATTAACAGCGTCCTTCTGATTGGTCAACTTGAATTATTCATTACAAAAAATCGATTATACCCTGTTCTTTTTTTTAAACGCTATTGCTTTCAGTTATCACCAAGGATAACGCACTGTAAATTTGATCCGCGAGTTCTGGGACACCCTGTATCTGCAGGGCAGTTCTGGGTAAATTCTTATTAACTAAATTAATGACGGAATTGACAACAATGCGAATATTTAAAAACGAAACGTCATATGACAGGACCTGACGCCAATCTAACAAAAAAATATCGCGGCCTCCTGCGTGTTTAAAATAATCGTGAACGGCATATATATGGATTATAAATTATTTAAAATTAAATCTAGGCGGTGTTTTAAACCGTATTTTGTGTTGCATAACATTAAATTTTTGTAGTATGCGGTGAATAACCATGTATGCATATGGTTTTATTTTTTTTTCAAACTGTCTCTAGTTAATTAGTACGAGTAGTTGGATATGCAACAATAAAGTGGTATCTATAAAGCGTTTATTAAAAAACTTAAGAATGATGGTCTTGCCACGGTATTTGATTGAAACTTTAATTCATTCTAAAGCTCTCCAAAACATTTATCAAAATACTATCTCTTGGACAATTATAATAAAAAGTGGCACGTTATCAACGTCGCATGTATTTGTCATTACGCATATTGCGTAATTATAATTCCTTTGAAATTACTATTTTTATGTGATAATTTATTTTGCTATACCTACGCATTTTGCGCAGTTTCGGCCTTCCAGTTCTGAGTTGCGTTTCAATTAATAACTGTATTATTATTATTTTAACTACATACACTACACTAACCATAATGTTGTAACAACGTGTGCCGCACAAATTGTCACTCCTGCAGACGATGCCTCACACGAGTCAATTCTCTTCACTTTACCAAGTCTTGGCAACACTTTCTGGTAACTAAACAAGTGTGCTTTCTTCGGTGGCTACATCTTTTTTTACAGCACTACTGATACAAACAGTGGTTGGTATTAACGAAGGATGGCCTTCTGTATACGGTCCAGTTCTCTTAGAAAGCTTCAACATAACCACATCCGAAGAAGCGTGGATAGTCCAAGCCATGAACATTGGAGAACTACTTGGTTGTCTCGTTTCTTTACCTGCCGTTGACAGATTCGGACGCAAAATTAGTATGTTAGGTGCGTCACTACCGTATTTGCTAGCTCCCACATTACTAGCTTACGCTACCTCGACACCACTCTTTTGTTTGGCGCGATTAATCTCAGGCCTAGCAATGGGAATTTCGAACACCACCATATTTTCTTATTTGGGTGAAATTTCCCATCCCACGATCAGAGGAAAACTGACCATGTGCCTGTACATACTGAACTTGTTGGGAATCGTTTTGATAAACGTGCTGGGCTCAAGTTTGAACATACGAAACAGTTCTTTTTCGACAGTTGGAATTGTGATAGTGTTTGTCTTGACGTTCGTTTGGATGCCCGAAAGTCCCTACTTTGACGTGATGAAGAAGAATTTTGATAGAGCTAGGAAGTCACTGGTGAAGTTGAGAGGACATCCTGACGTTGACGAAGATCTCGACCAAATTAAAGAAACAGTGAAGATCCAAACTGAACACGAGGGAAAGTTTAAGGATTTGTTCGTCGTCAAGTCCAACAGGAGAGCTCTCTTCGTTGCTTTTATTGTATTAAGCAGCAAACACTTAATCGTCGATGGAATTATCGACGCTTACGGTCAAACCATTTTTCAGATTCTGGTCCCGAATGTTTCGCCAACGCTAGTAATTGTCGTGTACTACACCTTAGAGATATTCACCGCGTTCTTTGCTTCTTGTTTAGTCGACAAACTAGGACGAAGACCCATGATTCTGGTGGCACTCTTTGCTTCAGGTCTGGCGATTCTCACAGTTGGTATTTATCTTTATCTAAAACTGCACACGTCGACAGATCTCCGATATATGAATACTGTTCCAGCTACAGCTATAGGAGAGTCTTTGCAATATTTTACAGTTTTCTCTACTCCATTCCTGCCACTATCTTGAGCGAATTGTTTCCCATGAACGTGAAAACTTGCGCTTCTTTCTTGGCCACGCTCTATTTCAGCACCATATCGATCATCAACATAACATTTTATCAAGTGACAACTTGCAACTTCGGCATGGACGTACCGTTTCTCACACTAGGTGTGTCATTTTTCGTCCACTTTGTCCTAGTTTATATTTTTGTCTTTGAAACTAAAGGAAAAAGTTTGGGCGACATAGAAACCGTAACTACAGAATCAACTGCAATTTGTATAACGTATAACGAGGAGTGCTAACAGCAAAAATATCTATTGCTATTTCAAACGCGCGTCTGTGAAACAGCAAAAAGTTCTTTTATAGTTAACAGTCATATTGGTGAACTTTCTTTATACAGGGTGTTATTGAAAGTTGTACAGATATTTTAACCACGAGCTACTGGCTTCATGTAGAACTCGCAAAAAATATTTAAAAAATCCTATGTCAAAAAATAAAATGACATTTATTTTTTGAGCTACAATTTTTTTAAATTGCTTTTAGTTTTCTACGATGAAATTTTACCTACGAGGTTGTAGGACAACGTAGAAAACTAAAAGCAATTTAAAAAAATTGTAGTTCAAAAAATAAATGTCATTTTATTTTTTGACATAGGATTTTTTAAATATTTTTTGCGAGTTCTACATGAAGCCAGTAGCTCGTGGTTAAAATATCTGTACAACTTTCAATAACAGCCTGTATACCAAATTTAATTTGTTTTGATAAAACCAAGAAATCATATTTTTCGAAGGAGGTTTTAGTTTTAAATTGAAATAGTTGTTGTTGTAAATGTTTTGGCATTCTGTTTATCCATAAGTTTGTATCTTACGTAAAATATAGCATACTTATCTGTTTTTTTTTTCCACAAAGTACATACAGGGTGAGCGAAACTCGATGTATCAGCTCTATTCATCGATTTTTTTTTCCCAGAAACAACATAACTATTTTTTGGCATATTTAAAAAGAGCAAATTTTTCTGAACAAATTTTGTAAAGAAAAAAATTTGATTTTTCCGTTAAAAAATTACATACTTATAAGCAAATTTGTAAATATCAAAAATTCCCAATCGTCACGATTTAAAAAGATAGCAAATTTTTTTCTTTACAAAAATTGTTCAGAAAAATTAGCTCTTTTTAAATGCATATGCCAAAATATAGGTATGTTTCTAGGAAAAAAATTCGATGACGTCATTACTTCAGTTTCCAAATATGGAAAAATATGCTAATTTGGTTTAAAATAGACCTTACTCAATCCCATTTAAGAACCTCTTTTCAGATTTTTTCTATAGTCTTTCCTTTTCTTTTAATAGAGCTGAGACATCGAGTTTCGCTCACCCTGTACATATGTATTTTTTTTTTTTTTTGGTTTCATAACCACTATCTCAAACTTGTCGTGGCAGTGTTTCCAAAAAGTAATCTAAAACTATTCAACGAAATTTTGTTCGGATTAATTCTGAGAGTAAAAAAATATATTGGTCCAAATCGGTCGTCACCATAGATAAAACAAAAACAGAGCATTTTCTGTTACTTATCAACCACATTCAAAACTCCTCATTAACTGCGACAACAACAGTGAATGTAAGGTAGTTCAGTGGCGTAGATAGCTTTTTGCTTTGGGGGGGGTCCACGTACTTTTGCATTAAGTTTTTGGTTTTCAATGTAGTTTCCTACTTATAACACTAGAATATGAAATTATCACAATACGACATGTTTATTGTTTATACTCATGTTGAAAAAAAAAAAACAAAAAAACCTCAAAGAACAATTTTAGATAAATAGTACAGCACGGAAAAAATCGCCAAAAATTATGCTGTTTTAATTAAAAAAGATCATGATTTAAACAAATACGTACGTATAGTTGCGATCATTAAATTTTGGTCGTCAATGTCATTCTTTGACACAATTTAAATGATCTATTGTGTTCAGGCCGTTAGCCCTACCACTGGTGGGGGTTACCACCCCCCCTAACGCAAACCCTTGTTAGTTCTGTATCGCACTTGCAACTGAGAAATAAAACCAGAAACATCATTTCAATAAGTCTTTTTTTTTTGCTTCACCAATTTTAAAAGCGCCAAACGATATCGCAAATCTGGTCCTTCGAGAAAACGCGATCACATTGTAAAACGGTATCACATTGTAAAACGGTCGTACTATTGCGGGCAAAAAAAGTGGGACATCAACGTCATCGTCTTGACTTTTAATGTGAAATAACCCTTATCTGATTTGAATTGATTGACGTTGTCATTAAGTATTGTAGGTTGTAGGGAATGATTGTAAGTAACCACGTAGTGAATATTTATTTAATGCAAAGTTCCAATCAAAATCTACCTTTATCAAAAGAAGAGGGCATTTGGAAAAGAAAAATAGGAGTATAAAATAAATTTTTAAACTGTCAGCTGGAAAAGTGTCAAAAAAAATGACAATAAAGCTTCAACTACATCGAATTTTTCAAAACTGATAGAAATTTGATGTCCCACTTTTTTTGCCCGCAATAGTACCTAAATATCATAACCTATCATCATGTCGTATGACATTAATTTTCATTTTTTTTTTCATTTTTTTACACTTTGTTGACGTGGACATAGTCCGCTAGGAATTTTTTTTTTAATTTGTGACTAACCAAATTTTGAAATGACATTGACGACCAAAATTTATTGCTCGCGACAGTACTTAGGCAGGCAGGCAACGTTCACGTTATTTTGGCATAACGAGAGGCCATGATTAATTTTTTTAACGTTGGACACACTGTTTGATATCTGTCACTAAAGTGCCTGACATGCGGACCTATTAAAATGAACATAACATATTGCTGAATTTCCCGCGATGTCTGAGTATTCTTCTATTGCAAAGTAGTAAAACTGACAAAAATGCACTAGACATAACCTCGAACTTAAAAAAATATAACCTAATTCAACAGACAGCGTTACTAAAATTAAATGCAAAATTTCCATGGCCTCCCATTAGGCCAAAACAACGTGATTGCATTTTATGTAGTCGATCTTTCAATTTTTAAATCGTGATTTTTTTTTCAATACCTTATGTATAGGTACAGTGCATTTTTTTAACTGTTGCCAAAGGTAATTGCATGGTAAAACTTATACCCCCTCTTAACTTTTGTTCAACACAAAATATTCAAACCATTTTTGGAACAAAGTTGGAAGATTTTTTAAACTAAACTGTCGAAAAAGTTGTGAAAAAAATATTTTAGTAAAAGTATTTTCTTGCCACTATCATTTGTAGCAAGCAGGCTGAAATGTTAGTTAACTTTTGTCACCTTCATTTTAAAAAAAGTATTATTCAGTTGTGAAAGAATATGGATGAGCTCTGGGGAGGGTCCGGACCCCCTGGACCCCCCCCTTATCTACGCCACTGAGGTAGTTACTAGAGTTTCGTGCAAGACCTCCAACTCAAACTTGAACACGATTGCATTTAACAACCAAAAATGCACCACAAACCCGTTTTTAATTTTAACATTTTCATAATTTTGAATATAGAAGTTCTTAATACGAAACCTTGAGCCGCCCCCGCAAATCGTTTTCGGTCATTTCCAGCCGGAGATTTTCACGAAACTTAATCCAAAAAAGGAAATCTTTGATTTGTTGTGTCTGCAGACCGCAGAACGGTCTCGATTCTCGTTTTTTGGCCAACAAAAGAGCGTTCTTTGTACGAAGCCACTAGACGCAAAGTGTATGCCCACATAGACATTAAGAACGACAAAAGGGAACGCAAAACACCTGCGTTTGCTCTCTTCATTTGCATAACAAACCGTGAAGGGTCGCTTTACTTTGTATTGTGTCGAGGTAAAGGAATTAAAAAAACACAATTGAAAACTGCGCGCTTTTCATTCGCCAGCCAATGAGAGGTTAAACTGATACGTGAATAACGTCTGGAACAAATTTGACGTAGGATCGATGAAGCGGACATCCGGTTATTAGTGCCGCCGAATTCAAAACGTTATTGTTGTTATCGATGTTGGCAGTGTGTCCGATTCCATTGTGTCGGATTGGTGAGCATAAATTTACCACCGTGGGGATTTTGGATTGGCAGTTATTAACGCGTGGAAGGATGCACACATCTACTCTAATCAGTAACAATTTTTTTTCATGTCCATGTTTGTTTTTCTTTTTTGTTGCTGTAATTTCCGCTCATGAAGTGCGAGAAAGAAACGTATCTGGACCAAAAAGAGAAAACTTGGGGAAACTTAGAACAATCATAGGATTGGTGTGATGGAGGAATGTGATTGTAGAAAAATAAAACTACGTGATGATAAGTACAGATCGATGGGGGAAGTGCAAAGAGAATTGGAAGGAAATGGAAACGAACAGAAAAAAGCTGTTGTTGAGGTTTAATATCTTCGAGATGTGCCAAGTTGTCTGGAATAACACTCAAAAAGATCAAGGGGAACCACAGACCTTAACAATGCGGCAAGCAAACAAAACCCCTTCACATTACCAATGCAAATTCGGCAATTAACCCTGGCACACCTCTCGTTCATCGAGTTGCGTGAGTGCGTCAAGTTTTCGTTTGAAAACCGCTGAAAAGCGCCCAGTTAATTTGGAAGCAGAGTTGCGGGAGCGAACTTCCGAACAAGCTGCGTAATCATAATTTGTCTTCCCGAGGGATAAATAAATAATTTTAACGATTCGCACCGACCGCTGGGAATACGCGTTCGAATTTCAGAACTCGCAGCTTTTCACACCGCCGATTCCGAACATCTGCCGCCTCTCAAAAGCAAATCCCATTTCGAATTTAATCCAATATTTTGTTTGCACAATATCGGGCCGCCTGCCGAAACAAATGCGGAGGGCACAAACACGAAATGCTTCTTTAAATATCACTCGATTCGTTTACGAAACGATTTTATTGTTGTCTGTGCTTTGTTTGTCAAGAAATTGAAACCTCACACGGTGCGGTGTGCGATGATTTTTTTGTTGCACTCTCTTGAACAATTAACAAAACGATGCGCAATCCTATAACACGATTATATTGAGGCAGTGCTTGGAATATTAATTTTAATCCGCCAAAATCATCGCCAGTGAGACAATTATGATCGGATTGTTTGGGAACCTCTGGCGTACGGCCGTTGATATTTGGGTTGCATACACCTCGGGCGCAAAGCGCACCACGCACCACACTATCGCTTATTCCCGGCGTTCATTTATGTCGTGAGAAGATTTATCACGCTCGTAAGGTTTATTATCAAAATGTCACTGTCTTGACGTGCCATTTTTCACATTTCGTTCACAAAGGACCGCCTGCTATTGCACCAATCCAATATAAACGCATACATAAATGATAAACACCAAATTACGACCGTCGCGTACACTAATCATTATGCTTGACTTAAATAAAGTTAAGTTTGACTTACTACTACATACTTCGAATTAAATCAAGTATGTACTTGTGTCAAGTATAAAAGATTTGACAAATAAATCACAATTAGAAATAAACGTTTCCGTGTAACAACAATGCACGATTGGTTTGTTAAAAAGTGCCACTATTAATTAAGTTCACAAAGAAAGAACTGAGAAATTAAGAAAAACTGAGCTTCTGCGTTGACAACCAACAACGCAACGGTGTATAAAGTGTTGCCTACCTGTTAGGCGTCATGTCGGCTAGCTGATTCTGTTGGATGTGTTGCGCTCGTTGTTTGGCCGCTTGTTTGTGCCTTGACAAGGCAAAAAAGAGTGCCAAAATGGCTTTTAGCTTCCCATCCCGCAGTTCTTGTGCAGAAACATTTTCCAAACCGGAAACATGCTGTGCCTTCAGTACGCCCAAACACAAATTGATGTTGTCGAGCTGTAACAAAAAGAAACAATTTTGTAAATACGTACAAATCGGCTCGTTTGTACATTTTTTGCTAAATTATTTTCAATAAACCGCGTTGGTTTATTTTTATCCAAAATAATATATATTTTGGTTGAAAAATGACAGTTTGAGGCGCATCCACCAATTTTTTTTTTTAATTTTTATTAAGTTGTAAAATGGCACTATAAACAATCGAACTTCCAAAAAATCTAATAAGAACGTCTAGAAATATAAATATGAAATTTCGTTATTATGTTCTTCCATTTGTTCAAATTTTATTGGACGAGTAAAGAGTTGATAAATGATAATTCTTGGTGATCTCGCCAGAAATGCCAACTTTTCGTATTCTTAAAAAAATTGAAATTTGATTAAAACATGGACAAACGTCAGGAACTGTATTATTATTATTATATATTTTCTTAAATGAGTCACGAATTATTCACTCAGTAAATTCCGACAAACTGTTTGCTAAACTTTTGAAAGCTTCTAAATCAACAAGTGTCAGGATCTTTTACGACGCTTTGTTTTTGTAATAATTTAAATTCTAACTAAGTGGCGGCATCTCCCTTATTTAATTGTGCATGTATTGATTTTTAATTCCAATTAAACATAATTTTTAGCCACCATTTTGGGCTCCGGCGTCCACAGATATCCAGTTTTTGGTGTAAACCGATAACGTATTTAATTAATCGCAATTATGACGGCAATGTTTGCAGCTTTCACGCCAATAAATAGCACAAAGAGGTGCCAGTAGCAGCAACTTTGTCTAATTACTGCACACATTGTTGTCGGCGTTCTCGTAAATAAGCAACTAATGGACCGCACCCTTCTATTTCTGTGCCCCACTGTTAACACTTATTTTTAATAATGTTGGCGTTCGAGCATGAGCGTACAATGAATAATAAATATAATTGAATTATGCAACAAAAAAAATTGCATTCACTTCGCTGCAAAAATTACCTTCTTCAAGATTTTTGCTGCCAAAATTAATCTATGAAGTAATTTTTTTTTGTATTTTTAATAAATTTGTAATTTGTTATTGGCGTGAGTCTACTTGCCACTTGATTCGATGGAATTAGTTTTTGCGTCCTTTAACTTTTGTCACTCAGCACAAGAACTGGAACACTTTGGCAAACTACGAGTGCAGAAGAAACCTATTGCAATTCTAGTTCGTTGTCAAGTTAGCAATAGTTAATGTATCAAGTTTCATGAAAATCAATATGACAGAGCGGACCTTGAATGCGTCAAGTTATCACAACATTTTAATCAATAACATCTAATAAAAGTTGATCAGTATTCGCAAATGGATATCAAAAGTTGAAAATCAATATGCGACAGGAAAATCACGGTGTCAGTTTCGTTTGTAAACAAAATAACTTGTGAACCAAACGAGAAACTCGTCTAGGCTGGTCTAATGATACCTCAAAGTGTGGATTTGAGAGGCTATAAAGTGATTGTACATAATTCATTAAGTTTTGATGGTCTCTTAATTTGATCCTTCTTTGTCTCTTCAAGTTACACATACAGAATACAAGGACGAACAAGAACGAACGAATGACATTGTTTGAAACTTTCATTAGAAAACGGTCACAGATTTCAAATGTGAAAAATGAATCAGATTTCGATTTTTCAATGAGTACACAAAGATGGGTTCCAAATAATAGTTACATACATAGTATGTATATCAAGGCCGCGAAATCATTCTTTAATGTACCGAGAGAAAAATTGTCGCCGAGGCAGACAATCTCGAGGATATTAAAGGATTTCGCTGCCAAGGTGTACACAACATGTTTTCTGAACTCACCACCTTCAAAATGAGATTTCGCTACCGTATAGTAGTGCGCGAAATTAATGTTCGCGCACTAGTGCGAATGCTTTTTGGATGATTTTGAAGCACTAGTGCGCGAACGTCGATTTCGCGCATTGTTTCACAAAATCATCCAAAACGCCATTTCTCCAATTTGGATGACGAAAATTTCGAAAGAGTGAAAATAAATCGCTATTAATTCAGTTGAAACTTTGGCAATCGCAAGGACAAGCGCCATTCTATTCATAAAAGGTATACGACAAATCAAACATAGAGTTAGTTTCAAAAAATATTGCACGAACTTCGATGCGTGAAGACGTATTCGGCACATTCGCGCAAATGAAGCACTCGCTCCTTCGTCGCTCGTGCCTCAAATAATGCGCTCATACGCAAAAAATGTCTTCTCGCACTCATTTCGTAAATAACTATTATTATTTTTTTAATCCAAAAACAGTAAACAAAGTAAATTCAAACAGATTTGAAAATTTTAATAAAAGTTGTAAATAATACAAACCGATAAAATTGAATTCAAGTAAAAATTTTTTGTTTCTGCTGCGACCGTGTCGCAAATTAAAATTTATTAAAGTTTCGTACAACCAAATATGCAATGCGGTAGTAACAGTAGTATGTATTATTATTTATTCCATGTTTACAATTTAATGACACAATTAATATTCGTCGCCAGATAGATAAAATGCATCAAGAAATTTCATTAGACGACTTAATTAAATGTTAAGAAGTGAAATTAGCGTCCGTATTTCTTTTTAGTGACCGCAATTTGAGAGTGACATTTCAAGGCAAAAATTAACGCAAAAAGCTGACTCGCACGTTTTAAATAGATCTTACTTAATACATCTTATTTCGTTTTCACAATACATACCTACTCACTCGTATATGCATTTTTTTGTTTGCTCTTACAAAGTACATAAATTTTGAAATTTGCTATAAAATATTTCCACTAAAAAGAATTACCACATACCGCAATTTACGTCGAAAATACACGTGGCAAGAAAATGTCCTTTTTTCGCTATTATATTAAATTTAAAATTTTCTAAACGACACGCGTCAATTAGGTAAAATTAAACTGTCATTTCAGTTGTGCCAACTTGTATTGTCTCCAGTTACTACAGGGTGATTCACGAGTAATAATGAACTTAACGAAATTTGTGATTCAGCCAACATTACATTAGCACCGATTATGAGGATAAAAAAAAATATTTTAATTTTATACAACATAGTCAATATACCCAACACTACATTTGTCAAATTTAATTAAAATCATTATGTGGAATAATTAACAAAAACACAAACTAAAAAACTATGGGAACATGTATTGTTGGTTGCATCACAAATTTTGTTTGGCTTATTATTACTCATGAATCACCTTGTATACATACATATACAGGGTTCTTCACGTAAGATGACGAACCTGACCAGGTAAAAATACAACCCAAAATACAATTTATAAAGCTATCTCGATCCACATTAAATTATCATAATGCACATAAAACATAGATAGCTTTTAACGTCAGTTTAATGAATGTCAAGTTCTGACAGAAAAATACCTCTGTCAACAAAGTTTGATTTAATAACAATAATAAGCAATTAAAATCGCAAAAGTAATGGGTAAGTAGGATCATGTCGGTTCTGTCATCGTTCGAACATATTTTCAAATACTAAATATAAACGAAAAATGCAATGACAGATATGTATACCTTTCAAACTAATAGAATACCTACTTGGATTCCTGATTTAATTTTTAAATACCAAAACACAATAAATGCTTTGTAAAATGTATTTTGGGTTGTATCTGAAATCGTAGAACTAGAAAAAACAAGGATTTTGAAATACAGTGAAATCTCCTATAAGCGGACATCGGTCGTGACAAGATTTTTGTCCGCTTAACAGAGGTGTCCTCTTAATAGAAATGATAAACAAATAAAATGTACGAGTATATGTTATTAAAAACGTTAAACATTCGGAATATGTACTAATATCTACTCTTTCTGGAAAAAAATGTAATAGTGTAGTTTGTCTGTTGTGTTTGGCTTCAAACATCGAGTTGGCATGATAAGTTTCCATTTTGGTTGCAAGTTCGTAACCCCTCAGATCACCTTGATTGTTTGCATAAGTTTTAAGATTTTTCACTGCCGTAATGACACCTATCTGATTCTTTAGAGGGCAATCTATAAATACAACATCCTCTATTTCTTCGTCGACTTCATCAGAATGCAAAGCACTGTCGCTAAGTCAACATAGTCATCTTCAAGTTATCATCTTAATTAATAAAATCCTCAGTATCAACACTATTGGTATTTGCGCATAGGCAGCCAAAAGAATTTCATCCTCCACACCAAATTATTCAGGGGTTTTTGCATTTGAAAGTGATGTCTTTCATGACGAATTCGAAATTTTTCGAGCCATCCTCAGAAACTTTAAAATTTTCATTACGAGTTTTTGCAATCTCTTTGCCTTTTTTTTCTTACAATAGGTCCGGACAAAGGAATATTTTTGTTTTTATAAACCATTCGAAAGTTAATTGATCTATCTTCAATCCTTCAGTTTTCAAAAATCTTCGCTTTTCACTCATATTTCCACTTCCCTGTTATTTCTTCATTAATTCGTCTTCATTTTTAATAATACATATGTATTTGCTGCTTGGGTTTTTCCTTTTCAAATTTTTCAAAAATTAGAATGCTTTCTTTTAATGTTAACATACGTTTTTTTGTGATTCCTCGAATTTCGGAATGTCCAGTGATTACAGTAACACTAAAATACACACCATGCTGTCCGCTTAAAGGAGAGATTTTTCTCAAAGGTATCGAATTGTATTGTCCGCGTCCGGTTAACGGAGAGTCCGCTTAACAGAGGTGGCGTCTCATTTAAAATACATTGGCTCCAAACGGGGCTAAGAAAAATGTCCGCTTAACAGAGGGGTCCGCTTAAGGGAGGTGTCCGTTACGAGAGATTTCAATGTATATATTCAGTTCAAATTGTCAGTTTGAGAGCAGCAGTCTCACTCTGTATATATTTTATGCAGGGTAATTCTTATTTTTTTTTATATTTAAATATTTTTCAACAATCCATATTTTCAACTCCGGAACTAATGTAACATCTTAAAAAAAACATTATCATCACGTGGTGTGTTCCTGCATAACGGTGGCTGTTTTCTTCTTCTCCGTTTAAAAAATCACTGCACAAAAAATTACAAAACACTCGTCTAGACTGTTAATTTAGCTTGAAATTTAGTAGCAGTCAGCCCCCCGATCCTACAAAACAAAATCTATTTGAGTCGGATCTCCTTACACAAATTCCTTTTTGTGTACACATGTTACCCAACAAAGAAAACCCTCTCGTTCCATCATAACGAAGTGACCCCAACTAATTCCTTCGATCTGACACACCCCCAGTTTCTTCACGACCAGGTATGAAACGAAACCCTTCCATTGTTACTTTAATGGCAATTTTTCCCAATCTCGTTGTACCCCATCGCGCTTTTTAAGCCTCGCCCCGCCAAATTCCGGCGCGTTTCACTCCGATCGTTCATAATTTTTCAAGCTCGATCGTTCGCGA
This sequence comes from Tenebrio molitor, assembly GCF_963966145.1. Lineage (NCBI taxonomy): Eukaryota > Metazoa > Arthropoda > Insecta > Coleoptera > Tenebrionidae > Tenebrio > Tenebrio molitor. Next base: position 20,111,102 of record NC_091053.1, on the reverse strand, counting down.
TAAAGCGGAAAAGTGAAATGGATGGTGTGCGCTAAATTGCATTTGTCGAGGTAAAAAAATACGGCGTGATAAATGTGGCGCGTTTGCGGTGCGAAATAAGCCATATTTGTAAATGGAGGCCTTTGCCCCCGGTTGATTACCACATTGGGCACTTATAATGACCGTCGTGTTCCAACATAACACTAATAACTTCCATTCATCAACGCCGTCCAGCCCAAACTATCGCATTGTTTCACCTTTCTGTTACCACTACCGGCATATGCAGACACGTATACATTGCGTTGCGTTACAAAAACTCGCCTAACGTTTAAATGTTGCATTGTGCAACGAATGGTACTTTGTACGTGATTGTACCATTGCACTACGATTAAGATGTCAACGTGACCATTAGGAAAAGTAGTGAAGTGACAAACGAATATACAGGGTGGTTCATATAGTATCACACAAACTTTAACCGGTGGTAGATTCCAACCCCTAGACACTCTTACAAAAATGTCTAGGTTCTAAGGTTAAAATTGTTGAAGATAAAGCATGCTGAAGAGTGCACTATGTACCACGTTTTAAAAACTAAATGAAAATAAATAAAATAAATAAAATGAAAATATTTTACGTTGAAACAAACTGTCAGAATGGGAAGAATGGGATTTACTAATATTGAAAAAACTTATATGCTAATTTTTGCCAATTTTTGATGTATGACTCAAAATTTTATTGTCAAGAGCCTTTTGAGACCGGAATCTGCCACTGGTTAAAATATTTATGAAACTATATGAATCACCCTGTATATTGAACAAATTTAATTTTTAAAAAATTTTACTATTTTTTTTCATGTGTTAATACGTTACATCATGAAAAAAAAGGGCATACCATCACAAATTTGCAATTCGGTTTCTTTGGACCCCTGCAGTGTGATTGTCAGCTGTCGCTGCTCGTGTCGTGTAAGTTGCATATTTACCAAATCGGAAAATATCTTGTTGGTAGTTTTGGAAATTTGAAAACTTTGCACGTGGTCAACATCGTAGGCGTTTGTTTATTTTCGGGAGAAATCCGTTTAATGTCAAGGTTAATTCTACTACGAAAAAATCCACGTTACTTCATTCATGGCAGTCATGTCGCTCTAAAAATAAACAGTCAGATGTAGATAAGACTAAATAAAAACAAATAAGTAAATAACGAAGTCGTAAAGCATTCGTCGCATGACATCCACTGCAACGTGCATTCGTTTCGCCAAACATGCTATCCTTGCGCTGCAGATGATTAAATCAGAATTTAAAATATCCATTTCTGGCGAGTGTCTAAATCGATGGCAACGCGGAACAACAGCTGCGACTTTAATGAATTTCAAGCAATTGCTGAAAACTACCGAGCACACCTAAATAGTCAGTCGGTTCTTGTAGTTTACGTCGCTTGTCACATGTCAGCCACTGAGACACTGTTTGTATTTATGTTCCATCTTAAGTGTGTTTCACACGCGTACCATTGTCTCACTATCGTAATAAATTTGTTCGATAAATTCGCGATCTTAAGCGTGACAGGTGTTAACAAGCATGAGCAAACGAACGGATTTCGCGAATAAAATCTTTAGACACAACAATTTTTATTTTTGTTCGAAAGTAAAGCTTGTGACAGTTTTTCTGATTTCGTACACCGCAAGGGACAGTTGGCGATCACTTTGTAAGGGTCTATTGTCAGAGCTTTCGGTACGTTCAGAAACTAGAGCAGAAAAGAGGAGAGATTTTGAAAAGGTGAAAGTGGAGAGCGTTGTAGATTTCCAATAAAGCAGGAAAAATTTGGCTCACGTTATAAAAACATAAATCTGGAATCTAAGGACCAGATAAGAGAATTGTATTCATCTTAGAACGAAGCAATGAGAAAAATGGAAATTTTAGAATGACTTTGTGATCAAGACAACGAGATAGAATGGCAATACGGCAGTTGATTGTGATTTTGTATTTCATATTTTGATGGATTTTAGGTCGGTCACTGTCTCCTCTTCTTAACAGAACTACCTCAAGAAACAAAACTCCCACGCACTTGTTTTGCAATAACAGAAAAGATAAAGAACTATTCACGATCTTTTTGGGGCCGAGTTCGATATGACCATCTAGTGTTTTTGTTGGCAGTACCTCGGTGATAACGAACTACCCTAAAGGAAATTGACACTTTTTGTGTTAGGTTAGGTTGTTTTCAGTTTAAGGTTATATTTTCTGAATAGGTACATTGTTGCCGGATCTTTTAAATCTGATCTGTCCCTTTTAAATTGGAAGTAAAGTCCATTCACGTTGGATTTTCCTAGTCAAGGTCAAATAATTCAATATTGTGGCGGTGTGATTTTTAGTTTTAGCTGTGTATGTCACCAATACGGGCTGATAAAGAAACCAAGTCATTTGTAGACTGTAGAGGTTATGTTATTCGCTGTCAGCAAAGAAACAGTCATTTTTCAAATATTGTTCTTAAACTTTTTAGAGGATAATAGGTAATAATACATCCATTTTGTAATCATTTGCACTAGAAATAGTGTCAGTTGTTCATCGGTATGATAGGATTAGGAACATACAATAGATACCTAACTCCTACCTACTGGTGTTGTATTTTTCTGCTTGCGTTGTTGATTAAGTGAAAAAACCCTTAAAGACTACATTTACTTAACCTTCTGCGACTAACATGATGAGTGATGAGGAACCAGAATAAGTTATAGAAATGAACAGGAAATTGTGTGAAGTTTCTTTCATTGGAAGCGATGGAAGTAAGGAATGCATCTAATTCTAAATGATGGAACAAATTTGGCAATAAAATTTCAGTTATTCAGAGACACTTATACGTTTTGATTGTGGTTGTGACGTTTCAAGAATATATTGTTGCAATTGCATACCACAAAAGAAAGGTGTATTTTGATTTTTAATGATTTTTTTCTAATTTAAGTTTTTTCGATGTACATATTACCTTTAAAATAACGTTGTATTGTTAAAACTGCTCAATAAAGGTCGTAAACAGATTATAATCATGTTAATACATACAATACATTAAATATTAAAGGATTCTAACTAATTAATTTTCGAACTGAAGCTATTTTTTCTTGAGTCCGTATTAGCTTGCGGGTTTCGTCACATTACGTCAGTTGTGGAAGGTTAACGCAATTTTAAAATTAACCTTTTTTCTTTTCGCCATGGTAAAATCACCCAGGAATAGAATTTTATTAAAAAATCTGTGACTTTATTTTACACGTCAAACTAACATTCAAAATTAAAGACGTCAAATCGCTCTCAATCGCTCTACCACGAATAAAACACGATAATGTAAAAATTACTAGGAAAGGAGGCGCAGGTTTGCAACATGACAACAATTTGGCAGGGAAAATCCAACGTGAATGGACTTTATAATCTGTTTCAAAATCAAAAATACACCAACAGTGCATTCTACCTCGAAAATACAACCGACAACGTCGCCGACTTTTGTTTTCAGTGTGTCTGCAAGTGTCAGAAAAAAGTGGGGTTATGAAAGAAAACTGTTGGACAGTCGTTTTGGTCGTAACTAGTTCATCGTGTTTTTTATTCTCATTTTATTATTTCACTCAAAAAGTATGATATGGTAGCTAAAACCTTTTTGTACATAATAATTATTTTGTGTTTCGTAATAAACTCAACAGTTCAATGTCAAATTTTGGCGGGAGGTTGAGGCAACCCAAAAAAATTAAACTTTTTTTAGGGATTTCTTTTTTTCTGCCAACATAATTCAACAGGTGGTGGATTTTTGACTTTGAAACAGATTATAGCATCGTTTAATGGAAATTTTTTGTCGTAACAAAATTATTTTGGCAATTTTGACTTTTCCTTTGACGGAAATTAAAATTATTTTTACCTTAGTAAATTATTATACTTTATTACGAATATGTATTAAAATAATAAATCTGGCAATGCGGTGACAACAAAATGTCGAGTAGACGCTGACAGAAAAAAAAGTTGCATCCGTTGCATCACTGAATCAGTTGATCCAACATAAAAAGAAAAAATCATAGCCAACTCGGTCCCAAAAAGATCGTGAATGCCTAATAAGTAGGTACTGTTTAGAACAGAAATTTTACCAAGGCAAAATAAAATTTGGCACGAACTACTACATAAACAGCAATTTTATGCAATTAGCAGATGTATAATTACAAGAAAAAACTAAACATGGTTTCAAAATTACCATCCAGCATATCGGTGCGTTCATCTCGAGTAAACCTTACTTAAGCACTTATGGATATGATGTAGTCGAGTGCGCAGCATTTCAACATTATCTCTGATTAAGTCAGAACTCAAGTACCTAGACATCTGTACAAGAAGAGCCTACTCGTCCAGATAATCGTTTTTTAATTATTCCGATCGCCATAAATATCCGCGTCACACATCTGCGCTCCAAAAACCGAAATCCCACACTTTCTGCTAAAAACCTTCACGATCCCACAGAAACAACGTCCCCGGGTCATTGTTTGACATCGACCGACGTACGTTTCATTTTTTTCGAGTCGGACTAACGAGCCAAGTCGTGATCGTATTGTTCGGCGGTCATGTATGGCAACGTATATGGGTATGGCTGGACGAGCACACAGTTTTCCATATTAGGCACGAACGCACCATCAGCAACCCTGGGAGGACTGGTGCGGACGGGCCGTTGCACCCACCAAACGATCGCATTAAAAACAAACCTTCTTTCACCGGGGCATAAATCAAAAGCGCCGTTAGTGACGCTTTTAGGGCACCCACCTGTAAACCATCACCGTCTTCGTATGCTACCCGATAATTTATGTGCGTCTCGAAACGGAATAAATCAAAGAGAGTGGAAGACGCGTTATCTAGTTGTTGGTCACTTTCGGGTTGTAACAATGTGGAGTATGTGCATTCCGCATCGACCAATCAAAAAAGCAAAACCGGCGGAAACGCTGCCGGTGCATTTTTTATACCGAACGGCATTTTTACTTGGCGGCCCCCGGGAAAAATATTTTTGTCACCACCGGAGATCTACAGAGATTCATCTGAACGAAAAGAATATTTCGTGTGTGAAATGCACACACTCGGGCCCTTTGCAAGTCAAATACGTTCGACTCTCGACGACCGAAAGCGACAAGAAATTGAAATTTATGCCCGAGACTGGAATATTTAACATCAGAAAAGCAATGTTTCCTGTGTCAAGTTCATTGTGGCGCATTGTTTGGTCGCGTGTCCGACGCACATAAACACAACTAGATCTTTAGCATGGGCGTTGCCGCTACTGAACGATAAGAGTGCCACACGACAACAAATGTGAAGCCCTCTAGGTGAAGATGACACAACATAAACAACAATCGTCGGCAGAGATTGAAACGTTTCGCAACTTTAACTGTTCGGTTTGTTGCGAAGAATGACACCAATATAACAACAATGATAATGATAAATGTGTTCTGGTGGGAGGATTGTTGCGTGCCTCGAAGACGTTACTTATGTTTGCTTGCTTTATAAATGCGGATGATCTCTTATTGTGCTATCGCTTAATTTAAATGGAAGTCGGTGTAAACATACCATTCATTGTTTTAGATGGTCGAAGAGAAGCGAGACTTGATGATGATTTTTTTTTTTAATAAAACAGTTGAAAGCACGTTATGCTAGAAATATGTACATAAGGAAAAACTCGTTCGTTAGTTTTTCTTTATTAAATCGACACTACTTTTGGCGGGAAGTTCTTTATTAATTTCAATTCTACCAAAAGATGCCAAGTACGTACTATTATGTATTATAAATGGGACACAGCATCAAGGCCGGATTTATTCCTCATTACATGACTCAATTCCTTTCCTAAAGCACTATTTATTTATTTTATTATCAGTTATTTTCAGTACACCCACTTTTTACATGACATCAAGTAATGAAGCAACAAAGGGACAACGGATTGGCTTGTCACCATTCAAATATTCACTAGCGTTACTTAACTTCTCCAACTGTTATCAACACTATTATTATCACTGTTAGTATTACTAAATATTTGAAGAAGGATACTCTCTCTAATTGCTTGTATGGTTTTTAGAAGCATGGAAAATAGTCATTAAGGTACATAATTCCATTGTTACAGTTCCGACGAAATTTTCTTTTATGGCTTATGATAGGAAATGTAAAATACATCATCTGCGGGGCAGTTAACTTTTAATAAAGACTATAATGGGTGTTGTTTTTTTAATTTTGTGGCGAACTTGGCGTTGAAGAGTCGATTGTGAACGCACCACTAGATTACAACTCTGATCAGCTGTTTAAACTAACCTCACTTTTTGCGTATTTTTAATACTATGCAGTTTGAAAAATTAGTCTTTTTTAAGATGAGTAGTTGATCAGCCGTTTAAATCTAACCTCACTCTTTGCGTTGTTTGTGTTTTTAATCTGCAATTTGAAAAATCAGTGTTTTTAAGACGAGTGGTTCATTCACAATCGACTCTTCAACGCCAACTTCGACACCAAATTAAAAAAAACACACTTTATTTGCTGACGGACTATTGGAATATATTTTTGACTACCCGAACTATCCGAATGATCGTGCCAACGTGTGTCATTAATTGTTCACTGTTACGATATTTTTTAAATAAATTCGAAAAGATCGGTTACGATTTAAAACCAAACTGAGGGATCGAGGTAAATTTAGAAGATTTCGAAAATGTTACAGTTATTAATAACTTAACAGAAACGATTTCGATACTGCCCGTTCCTGCCAAGTAGCTTATTTTGATTTAGAAACCTCTGCCTTTAATAACTAAACAGGTGCGACATGAGAAGACTTCACTATCCATTTAAATCGACTCATTAATAGTTATTTAATAAACTAGTTTGTTAATGAGGGCGATTAATAATCGAAACTGTTTAAAGCACGAACGAGTGTAGCGAGTGAGTGCCTTTAATAGTTGAGATTATTAATCGCCCATTAACAAACTAGTTGATTACAAAAAATTTTCGTTGACCGCAAATTTTTTTTTTGTGACAAAATTTCAAATTAAAGCCAAATCAAAACCAATTTCATCTTTTTCGATAAAGATGAGACCTTATAAAATACCTTCATCCTTTTTTTGTCGTCAGGGTAGGCCATTTTTAAATTTTTCAACACTTTCTCTTCACTTTTCCACAAAGAGTGTCAGAAGACGTCAACTCCATTCACATTCAATTTCACGTAAAAATCACGGTTGCTAAGAAAACCTAGTTACCTACCTTTGAAAAATATGACATGCGAATTATAACCAAAAAGGTCGGCTTTTGAAAAAGTGAATTCGTAATTGTGCAGTTATGGAGCGAGCTATCAAATATAGAAAACCCTACGGCACTACCTGCTGCAGTGTTGGTGGACGTAGACGAGTTCCTCCCAGCGGTCAGTTTACACCACAGGTGGTCGCTACTTAGCTGTTATCTGTAGACGAGTTGCTCCCGCTTATTGTCGTAGGATTAAGGAAGGCGGCAGGTATATTTTTACATTTTTGAGTGCAAGATCAAGGAATATTATAATAAAATGTTTTTTGTTCGACACTGTCAGAATTTGAGAATTTTCTCCTGTGTGAACAGATTTTGATAAATGTCACAACTTGTCAAAACGAAACGTCAAGCTAATTTTAAAGATTTTAAACGATTTGGAGCCTTTGAGGGGCTCGTCGAACAAAAAAACGTGTATTCAACTCGTTCGTGTGTAAATTGGGCCTTTTTTCGCGCTCGTAATATTATTACAACATAGGTTTATTATGATAAGAAATTATTTGTACAAAATTTATTCTAGGGAGTATTCCATTTTCATAATTTTCTATTAATTTTTGTAATATCTCCTATTTGTTTCTTACCTCGTTTTTCAACTTTTTCATTCCTCTGTTTGCAAATTGAATTTTGCTATACGTATATGTTTGAAAACAAATAAGTACATCTAAATAAGTAAAAATGGAAAGATGACTAGAATAAAAATTATTTTTTAAATGTGCAGATAATAATTACCACCTCTGCAATGCAGTCTAATCCCCAACCCTTCGCTACCTGCATCCAAGATTAGATTAGATATTTTGGGTACCGGGAGGAACTCGTCTCCGCCGGTGTTGGTAAGTGCAAACAATGGATGTTCGAGGTTGTTTATACTTCAAAATTTCATCAAAAGGTCAAAATCGCAAAAATCGTTGATTAATGAAAAATAGTGTATTAATGAGGTTCATTAATACACTACATATATTTTAGACATAATTCATTAATATTGAAATTAACAAGCGGTCAACGGAAAAATTTATTTCAACTGCTCTACTGAAGTTACTGGTTCAAAAAATAGAAATGGAGAATGGCTATACGAGTAGATAGTTTATTTTAGAACACATACATAATATATTTTATCTTCAAACGTCATAACTCATAAAAGTGACAAATTGTGTCACTCAAATGACAAGGTAAAAGTGTCATTTTATGTGATAAAACACATAAAATAGCAAAATTGATTATTTTATGTGCCAAATCACATAAACTACAAAAATCAAAGAGACAATAAATGTAATTCAAAATTTTCAACCCACCATTGCTGGATTTTCTTATTTCTTATTAATAATCCAAAAAAAAAAAAAATCGAAAAAGAAAAAGGAAATTTAAATTATCTTTGAAGCATTTGTTTACTCAATATCAAGGCTTTATGTGCGAACTGATAAGTGATAACTTTTAAAGAAACTAGCGAAAGCTGGAACTTCTTTTTCTGATTTGCGAACCCAAACGTTATTTTCCGATTCAGCAGACCGTCACAGTTTTAGAAAACGTCTTTCTTAACGTGTCGCATCCTGTGCATCCACATTTACTTCGAATTCAAATTCGAACCAGATTTCTGGGTCGTCCTATCTGCCGCACAATTACTGCACACATTTATATCGAAACAAAGAGCAGATAAAATCCGTGCACGCTTCGTGTTTATCCTATTGTTAACAATAAAACAAAGTACCGGAGCCGTCGTTACACTGAAGAACCTTGAATTGGTTTCTGGCTAATTTAACACAAATTGCAAGGTCAAATTTGATGATACTATTAACCGCGCCACGGTTCGGCCACTTGAGTTTTGACCAAATCACATTCGCAGAAATCTTACTGACGAGACGTCGTTTTTATCTGACCGCAACATTTCTACGAACATAGTTTTGTGTTTTTTAAATTCGACTTATCTTAATTGCGACAAATCCTCATTTAGCTGAACGACGAAAAAAATTAGAACAATGATGCATTGTGATTAGTGTTGTGACACTGCGGAGTTTATCTCTTGACCGGTCCGAAGAAAATTAATTGTTGGTGGCAAGTGATGTATAGTCCTTCTTGAGACAAGTGACCGTTTAGTCCTATTCCTCTAATTAAAACTGCACTCACTATTTTATATGGAAGTAGTCGGAATATATTTCAGTGACCTAAATGACTTCATCTTTGATTAATTCATTCTAAAACTGCAATCTGAGAGAACGTAAAATAACTGCATATTAAATTACTTTATCTACCCTTGCTGTTAAAGTGGCACTTTATCTACACTTGCTGTTAAAGTGGCACTTTATCTGCCCTTGCTGTTAAAGTGGCACTTTATCTACCCTTGCGGTTAAAATGATACTTTACCTTTTGATTTGAATAGACAACAGCACACTTTAACATCTGTTATAGAAAAAATTATATATTTTTTTGAAAATCAATGGAAACTTTCTAAAGATGGATGGCTACAATATCGGAAATAACCGTAAATTACACTTTGCACAAGAACCAATACATCGATCACTCTCTACGTGTAATTTATTTATGAATAAATATATGTATTTATTATTGGGTGCTGTAATTCGCTAGTATTATTTATTACGGTAGTTCTGAAGTTAGCTGGAAGAAAAGGTCGCAAAGGTTAATCACAATCGAAGATAACGTATCGTCATGAGAGATCTGTCTGATGATGAATAAAATTACTCAGAAAATGATTAATTAATTTCTCTTTTCGCAAAAAAAATTGTTTTTTCGGCGACCACACATGAGCAAAACGAGATTGTAAACGGAAATTACCACAAAAACTTGATTCAAAATTAATTCAAAAAATAACTTCGAAAAGTCAAAAACCAACAAAACTTTTTTTTTGGTTTTCGAGTGTTAAAAAAACCCTATGTATTTACGTTACCTAATAAAATTGTCATTGAGACAGATCTAGTTCGTCGCATTCTAGAGCAATGTCACCAACTTAACAAAATGCAAACAGAGTGCAATTACGTTAATTATTAGTAACGTAAAAAATAAATAAGTGCACTCTATTCAGTCGACTGTTTTACTTTCAACACAACCAACGCTAAATATTTATCTGGACTATATGGTCCAATAAAAATGGCACGACGCAATTATGTAATGCAAATAATTATAACCCATGAAAAGAATATCAAGACTATATTAAACTGGAACAATATCTGTTTTATGATTCAACGAATGGGATTGCAGGCGCCTTTTGTCTACATAAGTAATGACCAAGATAGATTTAAAAAATAACAACAGAAAAATATCGAGGGATCAGTGTTTGCTCGCTGAATAAATATGACGTTTGACGTGTACGGTTTGACAGCTGAAGAAGCTGCGCCATACGTTAACGCAAACAAAAGCAAGCGCACAGGCTACTTGACCACACAATTTTTAAACGCCAATTACAATTATTTCGCAACCGAAACGAAGGTCTTTATTTTTACTACTTTTTCATCGCAAATTTCTTTGATAAGAATCCGAAATTTTGTAAAAATGAAAACAGACTACACCGAATTCATTCTTTAATCTTTGTACTTTACATCAAACGTCTCCGGCTTATTTCGTGTGATCCTAGATCATCCCGTGTTAGAATTTGTCAACGGCCGAACCTACGTCAGATTCCAGTGAAAGAAGATTAACGCACCGAGGGAGAACAAGTGATCCACACTTGTTAACCCGTCAGAGAACAAGACACGAAACGAAATTTCCCCAGACACCAACAAACACTCCTCACGACAGAGGAAAACGCGGTTGTATTACCAAAATTACATAAAATTCGAGCTTTCCTCCACTTTTTAATTCAAAAAAGCTACATTTCGAGTCTCCGGTGGGGGTCTAGCACCATCCTGCCGGAGTAAGATTCGCCCTGACGATACTTCCCATTAATCGAAACGACTTGCGTGCCCACTGGACGCGTATTAAAATTAATTTAATAAACTCGAACCAATCATTTGAATAATTCGCCTTTAATCAATTTGTCGCAGTTATGTCACTCGCTCCGTGACATTAATTGGTGTAGGAGCAACGTTTAATTGACTAATTACACTTGTGCGTTTATGCTTCGGGTTTTTCATTATGATTTATTACCACGTGTCATGTAAAATGACCACTTCTTGGCTGCTGTTGGAGCAGATCTGGCCCTTTTTTCACCCACAAAAGTCCGTTCAAATTAAAAGGTGATAAATAGGAATTCTTTCTGGAGAGTTTTTGCACGAGAAAAAATCTCGCAAGTCATTTCTGCTCAATTATACAAACTTTTCGTGTGCTTTTTTTTGTGGCTTGCGGGGATCGCCGCTATTTGTTGAACAATTTACCGCGAAATCGTAATTAATTTTCGATTATTCAACTAGAAAGAGAATCGTGTTTGGACCAACAGAAAATTGTAATTAAATATTGTGCAATTGGACGTGAGACTCGATTCGTCTCTAAATTAGTCTAATTTGTGGAATGTGAAATGTCGCCGGCCACAGGCTTTGATTGCTATCTGGAATACAACCGAATAATTGGAACATGTCTTTATCGTCTATTAGTTCAATCGACGTAATTTTACAACGGTTCAATTTAAATCAACTGGTAATTTAATAAATATGACGAGATTACAGTTGAAACCTGTCAACACTTATTTAGTTAGTTTAGTTTGTTTGCATTAATTTTTAGAATAAAAAAATATATGACTGATACAAATCGATTCATTAGATCCTTGCACCGAAGAATTGTTGAAGTTTTCGTATTACGTTTTTGGATCATAATTTGCCTCCATATCGAAAACTATGATAAATAGAGCAAAATCAAAACTATTATAGTTACAAAATTGAAGACGTTCAAAAGCGCCCCCCGAAATGCCCAATTTCGCGTGACTTGGAAATTTAAAAAAATGAAATGTATTCTAGAAATTCTAAAAAAAAATCATTTTCAATTTTTAACGTTGAGATATTTTTAATTTCAATTTTTTTAGGATTGTTAGACAGCATTTATATTTTTTAAAGCAATTGTTACTAAATCGGGAACAAACTGCCGAATCTGTAAATCACGCGAAATTAGAATAATTCGCGGCGTACTTTTAGACATTTTTTTCGTTTAAAAATCTTTCAAAAAACCGGTGTAGCATCGTTTACAGAACAAAAAACCAAATCTTAATTCTGATTAAAATTAAAATTTCATGTTAAAAACTAAAAATATACAGGCTGTCTTAAAAAAAACGGCCCACGCTACTGATGACCCAAATGAAAAAAAAATATATCGCGCGTTCAAATGAAATCCGGCTGCGTTGGAAAAATTAAACCGTTTAGAAGAGTGTAAAGTTTGAATTTCCCGCCGTTTGACACGAATTACATTTGTTTATGTTAATCGGGACATAATTGAACATGTTTGTTTTCAGCAAAGGCTGCCCTTAGATATCTGCTTCGAGAATAGGAATCGTCAAGTTATTCTATTTTTAATGTAAAACATTGCAAAGAAAGAAAAAGAGAAAAATTTTTGGGCCTAAATTTTAGGTTAGCTGTCAACATGCTCCAATTAATCTACCCTTTAAAAAAGCACAACAATTGACGGTTTCCAACGCCTTCCCAGGCCAGGATTTCATTTGAACGCGCGATACAGGAAACGAAATGCTTCTAAAAACACTGCAAACCTGAGTGAGCATATAATTTTTATACCATCTACCCATTTATGGTAACAGAATTTTCGAGAAAAAACAGGAAAATATGTTGCATCAAAATTGGATTTATTCTTATTTCATAAACAAAAATTTGTTGGTAGTGTTCTGGACTTCACTTAAATGTCAATTTTACGCACGTTTCATGTTGCAAATTTTATATATTTAATTATAATTCATAAAAATAATTGAATAATGGAGGCCGGTTAATTTGATTTTTTTTCATTAAAATAACAAAAATTATTTTGATGCAACATATTTTCCTTTTTTTCTCGGAAATTTTGTTATCAAATGGTGTAGTTTTTTTATGCCATTACAATCAGAAAAAAAACTCTAACAGAATCCCATTGCCCATAAATGGGTAGATGGTATAAAAATTATATGCTCACTCAGGTTTGTAGGGTTTTTAGAGTCATTTCGTTTCCTGTATATTTTTTCCATTTGGGTCATCAATAGCAAAGTTATAGCGTGGGCCGTTTTTTTTAAGACAGCCTGTATATTTGAAAAATCATATCTTAGCGGCATTACAAATTCTTTATCTTTATCTGGATAATATTTGAATGTCTCACAATTTTTAGAAAACATTTAGATTTTCTTCATCAATTGTTATTAAGCTGGTGCGAATTACAAGTCACGCAAAATTGGAGTATTTCCTGGGGCACTCACCTATACCTAAACAATAATAGCTACAATACAGCCCTAGCCGAGTTTTTTGTAGGAAATTTTTGCCCTATGCGTTAGTTTTCGAAACGGAAATTTAAAAACACTAACAGTTGTTAATTGTTTGCAAACGCAAACATAGCAAATATAGATCAATTATTTCGTCAAATTACATATTTAAAGGTTTAGCCTTTGAAACCTTAGGCCCTTGGATTTCATTAATGTCATCGGAAACCGACTTTTTGCGGTATCAGGCGATTCAAAATCAAAGAAATTCCTTTTCGAGAGGATTTCCCTGGCTATTCAACGTGGAAACGCTGCAAGCATTCGGGGCATTTTTCCAGATTCCGCATTTTTATCGGAAATTTTTGTATTGTAAAACAAAAATGTTATGTACTTAAGTTGATAAGTTGATAATCTGAAAAAAATTTAGTATGTAATTAATAACCTACGCTTGCTTGTTCTTTCTTGTTTATGTGCTTTGCTCATCTATTAACAGTTTTTATTAAAAAAAATAAACAATCTCTTGAATATTTTCTCTAATGCAAATCCATACCAGTCATACACATTTTTATTTCTTTTTTTTTGTAGAATTAATGCAAGCAAAATTATAATTTGACTGGACCAACGACCGAATAATTGGAACATGTCTTTTATTGTCTATTAGTCCAATGGACGTAGATTTTACAACGGTTCAATTTAAATTAATTGGTAATTTAATAAATATGACGAGATTACAGTTGTAACCTGTCAACACTTATTTATAGACCGTACATCTATATAACAACAGTCTCCAGTTTCGTGGTGTTCTAAAAGCTGGTGTTAAAACTGCGAATGTGGCATATTAACAAACAAATTTTCCCTACATTATTCCACCGGTATTTAGGTGAAAAATTAGCTTGTGACAGTTACATCGAGAACCTGTTTAATCGTACATGTGAAAACGCAACCGATTTAAAAATCGTTACCACCGCCGCCGCCACCACTGAATGCAAATCGGTAGCTCCGAAAATCCGAACACATGCAAATATCATAAAGCCGAAAACAATAACTGTCAATTTTATTAGAAATCCAATTTCCCCTCTCGACAAAAAAACATCACAGACTTTGATGGCACTATTAATTTTCAATTTCCCATGAACTTTACGATGACCCGCTTCGAATTTTACGACTTTTTATCTAAATTTCGTTGCATTTTAGTTTTACGACCGAAACGCACCTGATCAGATCGGCTCGGTACCAGTCGGTCTGTTTTACTCGTTTTTAACGGGCCACCCCCGAGCCGCCCCCAGAACGCGACGAGCCCGTCGGGCCGTCGATTTTGCCCCGTCGCGTATTTATGGAGCAATTAGTGCCAGTTTCATTACGAACAACTGGCTCCACGGATCTCGGCAATATGTTAACGTCGAAGAGTCGGTCGTGTTTTCGCCTTTTTTGGTCAAAACTGAGCGCGAACAGAAAGTTGTTTTGGCGGTTTACGCGATTGCAAAATTCAAACGGCGCAAGCGGCCACCGAATCGCACTCAAAAACGAGAGGGTTACGTTTACGATGACGTTGCGTGCGGAATGCAATAAATGCAACACGGTTTTAGTTCGACAAGGATCATAAATGATATTATGTACAACAGGCGATTTGCATAATTTCGTTTTTATTTATTTTGTAAGGCGTGTGCTGCACGTTTTCCTCCGATTTTACGTCAGGCCGAGTTTATTTTGGCACATTTTTGACTGTTGGATTGTGCGACGTTGCGCAAAATGAAATAGTGAAAACTGTGCCCCCATAGATTTTGACACAGTCGCTTCAACGTACCAAAATGAAATAATAAACAATATTTATGAATACACGGTGAAAACAAAATCATGTGTTTTATAAGACAACATAAATAAACTTTAGTAATCTGAATGTGAAAATAAAGACGTCATATGGAACCACACGGCCAAAACCTTCGATGCTGTTCATTAACTAATGAGTTAAAATGATAATGAAGCCTAGGAATAATTTAAAATTAAATAACTAACCCTCCATCCACTTTCCTTTGACTTCGATAAGTTTCATCTCATTTTGGAGTGTTCCACAAGGGTCACACTTGGGCCCACTGTTATTTCCCTTCTATAAATACCATAAATCTTTTCGATGATGTTCATTGCCGCTTTATGCTTAACCACTTAAACACATTTATGGAGATAGATATCTTCTTTTAAATTCTTATATCTAAATTATTACCAGGAAGGATTTCAAAAATAGTTCACAACACTACATGAATCTATGAAACGTTCCAAGTTATAGACCTGAGCGTACACATCGACAGATGTTTTAAATACTTCATAAATCAACCATTTCTGAAACAAATGTAAAAAGTGATAAATCTTTAATTTTGAAGATCTGTTAATGAGGGGAAGGGTCAGATTCGTCATTTATCAAATTAAATCGTATATTCAATTTGTCCTTCATTTCTATTCCTCCTTTTTTCGATTTCAACCTCCACATTCATCCCACTTAATTATTATAATTATTATCTTTTTGCCGTCACACTTTTTTTTGTTCTTATTCTGTTTACGTTAAGTTTTTTCTATCTTCTTTCCCTCTAACTTCTAACTCTTTATTATTTTTGCTGTTCTATTTTTCCATTTCACTACCCTTTTTTCATACTGCTTTTTTTACTATCCCACATTTCAAAAATTTCTAAATATATATATTTTTTTATATAGCCTTTCCTCTTGCGGTCGGCTTGTTTTTTCCTCTCTTTTTTTTCCTTATGTGCGGCGGGGCTCCGGGGTACTATCCCCGGCCACCCACGCTCACCCTCTCTTTTCCTTTTTCCTTTCTGGACAACACAACACGAATACAACACACAACATCCATGGGAGGCCCATCCGGCCTGGGATTTGAACCCTGCTGACCTCGCGGTGGTGTTGGATGAGTGTCGCTCTTCCTTCCACCACCCTACCGTCAGCACCACACATCCATGGCCCGGCGGAGGTTCCTTTCTTGGAAAAAATTCTCCCCCTTCGGTGAGATTCGAACCCACTAGCGCCGGGACCGCGACCTCGGAGCAGTGTCTGCGACAGCCATGCGGCTACCGAGCTACCCAAATTTCTAAATATTGTTATGGCACTTATGTTTTCTTTTTTGCATATCGTAATGAAAGTGGCCCTTTTTTACACGCAAAATCGTAGTGAAAGTAGCACTTTTTTACATGAAAAATCGTAGTGAAAGTAGTACTTTTTTGCATCATTTTATTCCATCTCTTTGGAGATGATTGTCAAAGCATACCTATTTTTTTTTTTGTAATTTTTCATAAATCCTTTTATGAAAATTTCTCAACTTACATCGATATGCAAAAAAAATAGTGTGTACAACTCGTTATGAAAGTCTCTTTTTTTCACTTATTTGCTTAATCAATCTGCAAATTCGTTAAAAAAAGTATGACTTTCATAACTAATTGTACAAATAACTTATTTTATTACGTTTAGTCATCTTTGCTTTTCTCTTGATGAGCTTTCTCATTATTGTGTCCTTTATTTATTTATTATTTTTATTCGTCCTTTTCTCCATTTCAAGCTGCTCATTCGCTCCAGTTAACCGTTTTACCTTTTTTAATAATAACTTTCTGATTTTTTTTCCTTTATACTCTTTGTTTCTTCCTTCTTCATTTCCATCACACTTTTTTTGTCCTTATTCTGTGTACGTTAAGTTTTTTCTATCTTCTTTCCTTCTAACTTCTAGATATTTATTATTTTTGCCGTTCTATTTTTCCATTTCACTAACCTTTTTTCATACTGCTTTTTTTTTACTATCCCGCATTTTAAAAATTCATAAATACATATTGTTATGGCACTTATGTTTTTTTCTTATCACGTTTAGTCATCTTTGCTTTTCTCTTGATGAGCTTTCTCATTACATATTGTGTCTTTTATTTATTTATTATTATTTTTATTCGTCCTTTTCTCCATTTCAAGCTCCTCATTCACTCCAGTTAACCGTTTTTTCTTTTTTAAAAATAACATTCCTTGATTTTTTTTCCTTCACAATACTTTTCGTTTCTTTCTTTTTCATTTCCATTACACTTTTTTTTTCCTTATTCTGTTTAGGTTAAGTTTTTTTATTTATGTTTCCTCGGTACTCCTTCCTTGTAACTTCTAGGTATTTATTTATTGCAGCTTTTTTTTCCATAGGTATTCTTTTTTTGAATATGTACTATTTTTTTTTTATAATACTTTGTCACCTTTGCTTTTCTCTTTATTAACTTTCTGATAAGATTTCTTTTTTAATCAATTCCTCAGAATTATGATTTAGGTATGTTAAGTTTTTTCTTTTTTTTTACCAACAATAAACAGTCCAATTTCTTACAGGTTCCTTTACATGCCAAATGGAAGTAACTCGTATTAAAAAAAAAGAGATACATATCTATTTCATTCTTGTAATTCAAATTATCCATAATTCAATAAACTCTTTTCATTTGCAAAATGTCTTTCATTTATTCGATTCAATAAAAAATTGTGCTCTGGCATTCACTCGATTTACTGACCCAAATCCACACAAATCATTGACTTTACCTTAACGTCTCACATTAAAACCAAATTGGAAAGATTTATGGCGACACAGTGTTAATTATGGGCGGATTATCTTTTCTTAATCGACACGACAAAATAATAATAATGGATTAAAACCAGGGTAAAATCCCCCCAGACAATAAAACCTTCAGTCATTAGCATTCTGCCTGACACGCATCATATTTATTTTAAAGTTTTTTAATGGAAATGAATTTAGACGTTACCCTGTCCCGCGACCCAAAGATTTTCTTGGGTCAACAAACTAATTCAAAGCGAAATCATTTGCTCGATAATCTTCGCTAATGAAGCATTAAACCGCCAAGACAAAATATCTAGGCGAGCACATCTGACACAAGTGATTGATCGATATCCTCCAAATAATAGTTCTAAACGATTTGCTGATTAGATTCTCTTTATATCCTAATTAAATAATACACTCAATTAATTAAATGATGTCGGATGAGTTCCGTACGGATTGGGTGCGGTGCGCCGCAAGGTGCTAACCTTAGACCCACGTTAATCACAATTTCTTCACCGTCGGAAGAATCTAATCGTGGTTTGCGGCCAATTCCACCAGAACTTACACCACAGTGTTTTCTACAGAGCTACCTATTAATAAATATTAGCACATCGAAAGGAAGCGACCCACTTAAACCCTCTCCGAAAAACACACCAATTAGTAGAACTAACTTCTTTTTCCTCGTCTTGTATTTATTTATAGTGTTTGTTGTATTGTAATTCTGTCAGTCGCGTCCAGCTCAGAATCTGACCGAAACGACATAAATTTTATTGTAGGCGGAAATTAGAGTGTGTTACTTCACCCAAAACCAAAATAGTTCATGTCGTTGACTCTTGTGTGTTTTTCGTGATGCAATTTTACCGCCATTGGCACCTTTCACGTACGCAAACATCCAACTCTTTGAAGATGTGCGCGTTGTCTATTTATAAAGCACTCGGGAGTTGCCCAACAGATGTCGTAAAGGGCTGGGGCTTCTTCAAAATGGAAAAGAATCAATGAAGCGGCAACCTGTGGTGCACGTTTCTTCTATCAAGGCATTATGACCATTGTTATGACAATAAGTTATAAACTGTGGAAATCCTCCGTATAAATAATTTATAGGACATTAAAGTGTCACAAAAGAAAGAATAAATTAGAAGGAGGAAAAAGTGAATACTGTATCTTCCTGTTCTTCACAAGTTTTTTATAACCAGTCTAGATTGCAAAGCCGAACACTGTGTACGTGGTCATGACGTGTAAGTTATTCCGAGTGGTTCATCCTGTATATTTACGTATGTAAAGGGTGTAAGAATTGATAGATGCATGTCCTATGTAAATTACATTATGAGACGTTGTAGGTTTGTGATGCAAATAAACGCATCCGACTCGATGTGGGTTAGGATTGTGGGAGAGACCACACTAAAAGATTACCATTTCTCTTTCGCTTCTCAACACTCATTTCACTAGTTCGCACCAAAGAAGGAAATAATTACGACGCCTCGTACGGTTAAACTGCATTAGTGCAATTAAAGTTGACTCCCCATCAATTAAAACATTCCTAAATGGGGTTCAATTGATCACCGAGTTATGAATTTTCTTTGCGACCATATATGGTACAATAGCCTTTATAATTTGATAAAAAATGTTCCAATCTATAATCACACATTGGAAGGAAAAATAAATGAGCCATTGTTACACTATTATTAATAATGCAGCACACCCACGATATCTCGGTCATACTTTTTGGAGAATTTACATGGAACCGGTTCTTGTAAAACACATTTTCAAATGATACGATGTAAAACAACAATTACCATGAAAATACAGTAATCGAGTGATCGTTCAACACCAGAATCCGTCAGAATTACATGGTTTACGGCTTCACGCGAAATTAACGTGTAATTTCGTACATGCAATTAATCTTTGTTTACTGTTACTTCCATAATCACACCAGTGGGCGCTTATCTGATTCGCAAATGTTAAGAACGTTTCTCGTTAGAAGCATCAAGATTAGGGAAGATATGAAAAGAAACAATCACAAGACCCATGTTAGTGTGGCGCAATCTACGACTCTACTTTTGCCCTTCTTGGGCTAGTACGAGTATATTCAAGTTTAAATGTAAACATTAAAAAACCGCTTTCAGAGGGGCTGGAACAAAACTTGCAAATGTAAAAAACATGCCATTGCTTTTTTTAATACCTACCAACTATCTGTGCCACAAAAAAAACACCTGTTGAATTAGGTTGTCAATAAAAAAAATCACTACGTACCTATACTCTATACATAGTTAGTAATTTTTGGTTTGTTTGGTTGGCCTGAATGCACGAAAAACACCAACATTTTAATTGATAAATTAGCGTTTTCAAGGTAATTTTTTTCATAAAAATGTCTCACAACAGTGAAATGAAATTACTTTTTAGACCTTAATTCGGCATCATATCGAAAACTATAGTAGATACAGCAAAATTGTATAAAACCTTATACAGATGTAGAGCACAAAATTTCTCACAAGATGTCAAGAACGACGGTATTGTACCTATTATAAGTTTAGACGTGAGAATCTTTCAAAAGCGCTCCCCGAAGTGTCCAATTTCGCGTGACTTGCATATTCGTCGGTTCCTGGCTTAGTCACAATTCATTAAAAAAAGGCCCCAACAAATGAAAAACCATTTTGTACTAATTTATTCAAAATAGGGAATGAAAAAAAGTACAGGTACAACAGGTAAAAAAAAGTCTATTTATTGTTAAAGATTTTTGTATACTATTTTGGAGGAAATGTTTATACAGGGTGTCTCAAAATTCGCGAATTCCGAATTCAGAGCGTTGTAGGGGATCACTTCAGTAGTCCAAATATGGAAATTAAAAAAATTCGGGACTCCCTCCACAAAGATACATTGATCTGAAGGTGCACTCTTTGAAGTGCATTATGGTGTGGACTGGATGATTGTGGAAAATAATAACGTAAAACAATTTTTTGAAGAATAACTACTTTGGAGTAAAAAAATCTTAAATTTTTGTAATTTTTCTTAAAAATGGAACGGCAACGTGGCTAAAATAGTATTTTGTCACTGCGGATATGAAGGCTGCTATGTATTGAACAAAATTAAAGTGCTTATATCTTCTTCAAGAAGAGCGAATTTTTTTTCCAAGTATTTTTCGAGCTCCACTGGGTCCTTCCCTACCACGCTCTGAATTCGGAATTCGCGAATTTTGAGACACCTGTATAATATAGTTTTGTCTGGATTTTTACATCTTCAGTGTTTGGGTTTTTTCCCAAAAAACGTGCTCGTATTTATTATTGAAATTTAAATACATACATAATTAATTTAAAAATTATAAAATTTATAATGTTTAGAACGAAAAACTAATACTCGTATGTAATGATTTTTTTCTGCTCTATTCTATTTCTTCTACGAAGAAGTCGTTTACACAATTTTCGCTCTTTCTCTTCATACAATAACATAACCCTACTTTTTTCATTTTCCAGGGAACAGTGTTGCCAGTTGTAATTTTGTGTTCGAACACAGGTTGTCTTTTTTGGCACACACAATAACAGAGCAACGAAAACATTTTGTTCAAATTTCTTTTCATTCCACTGCAACTGCTCACAGAACTCACGAACCTAGGAGACAAAACAACAATCTGCAGCCAAGTGAAACTAATAATGTCCACACGAAGCAACTAGACAATTTTCTTTCAAACGAACTAAATAAAACCTCGACTTTCGCATGGTTATTTACAAATAAAAATGAAATCTCACTTTTTTTCTGAAAACATTAATTTGTTTATAAACCGCATCAACTCTAATGTTTTAACAGCTTGATTTAGATTACAGTCTTTTTTATTCCGTCTGTTATTTCGGTACATTTGAAAATTCATCATCATGACAGATGATTAATGAGGAAAATGATTGACAAAACAAAGTGTCTTGTATTATCTCGGTCGCTAATAAATTTACCACGCGAAAACGACCGAAATCCAGGCAACTTATCTAATAAAAAATCTTCTTGTAACCTTTCGTAAATAATAAAACGAAACAAAAGAGATAAGCTCATTGTGTAAGCTAAATCGTTACGTCTTCTATGCAGATCCTCTTACACAAACAACAAGCACAAAAGAAAGGTTTTCATTAAAACAATGTTTTGGGAGCACGTTTATGGGGCAGTAATTTATTCGCTTTGCATCGAACCAATTTGTATCTTACCAGATAAACTAAATATTTGGGTTAAGGGAAAATTAATGAAACAAAAATGGCGACTCACTCATCTACATAATGCAACAATGAGACTGACAATGAGAAAAATCTTAACTGGTGCAAGACGACAATGGAACCATTTTGTTTTCTCATTTCTCCAAAGTGAATTACATTCTGTGTAAAAATACATATCAGTGGTGAAAAGCGCCAGTCTTAAGACATCACCCTGAGGTGCACCCTCTTTGTATTTTCTATCTAACAACAAAATGCGCAATTTATCATGATTTGCAGAGAAAAAAAAAGACCTGTTGCATTCAGCATACCACAGAAATTAATTAAGCGACGTCTACGCTTTAATAGTCAATTATCTGGTTTTAACAGATCTGAAGACTTTGAGTAATAGTTCAACTTACACAATACAACTTGAAATAATTTGCAGTCGGTAAGAATCTAAATGTTAATAATTCACATTTGAATTCACATCGGTTCGGATATAATTAACAACAAATTAGAAATTGTTGAAACACAATACACTTAAACTACTTACATGATGTCATTCTTAATGAAAATCACTGTGGGTGGAGTTGGAGAGTTGTGCAAATACTATTTATAGCAAGGTTGAGTCTTTTCACAATAGATATCACCCGTTTTGAATTTGTGTTAAAAAAAAATTATAAAAAGCGATAAGTTGAAATTTAGGTTAAGCATAAATTATGAAAATTATGCACGTACGGTTGTACAGCAATGACGCAACGTCGACATAAACTGAACGACCGATCCAAATAAAAAACCTGCACCACCTAGTGATGACTGTGGAGATGATTTGAGTTTGTTGCGTGACGACGTTGCGTTTTGATAAATCAGGCTTTAATAATTTCCCGGTGAAATAATGAAGTCGCCTCACAAACGACGACGATATTGTACCGTTACGAACGGCAGGATTCTCAGATCGTCTCGATTATTTTTGATGCGATGATGTGGTGATAAGCTCTGGAAGAGATGCTCCAACGCAATTAACAAGAGTGGAATTATTCCGGTGGGCACTGCGTAACGAAATATTGAGGTGCAACTGTTTTCTTCCTTATACCGTGCGATCAAAAATTAAAAAAATTGAGATGGCCATGATTAATACACTTCAGTTGGCAGCACGTAAAAATTTAATTCAAATGTCATCAGATGTCATTAATTACAATAGTAACTGTCATTTCGGACTTTCAACAACTTGCCTTGATTATTTTGTTTTTCCATACCTGAAAAACAACGTGTTCAAAGACAGGCCTGGCACAATTCCCGAATTAATGCAAGTAATTACTGATAACTGCAATTTAATTGATGTCCCGACTTTACGAAGGTCATTTGAAAACATGAAGCGAAGAGAGTAGCAATATGTTTGGAAGCTGAAGGCAGACATTTCGAACATTTACTCTAGTTCGTAAATACGATTGGATCTCCTCATGATTCTTTTACAACCAACAGGTCACACATAATTCACACCTTTATGAGAATCAAGATTTCAACGTTCTCAAAATCACTAACCTAACTTTTAAGACTGACATCTGATAACTGAAATTTTAACAAACTGCCAAATGAAATTTTTGGTCAGCCAACTATAATTTTGTTTTTTGTTTTTGTTGTTTTCAAGATATTTTTCGATTTCGTAATTATGCAACAAGAGCAGATGACAGCTGCCGATCACTCAGGCAGGTCCAAAACTCAGCCTGTAATTTTTGCGGTTGTAATAAAAAAAAGTAAATAAACTGTCTTAGAAGTTACTAACCAAATAATGATTTATGTCAAAATTTGCATATGAATTCTAATACGGCATTCCGCTATCTGAACGGAGCAAAAATTTATTTATCACAACATTACGTGACTCCAGAACGAAACCGCAAAAAGATATTGTTAAAATGACTAATACATAATTACATATCGGAAAGTTAGGAGATTACTTCATCATTCCATTTCGTGCGAACACAAACGTGTCCAAGCTTGACCGTACACATAACAAGAAATGTTATTCAGTGTGATAACAGCTCGAGATAAGGCGAAGTTTAACAATGGGGACAAAATAATTTCGACTTCTTCGGGCGACGCAAATTTTAGATAAGGCTCATGTTTACCTAAATCCGCAAACGTAAATAATATCGGTGACCGTTAAACCTGGTTTAAGTGAGTCGGTAAATCAGACTTTGCCACTATCAATATTTAAACTTTTCGATGGTGCTATCTACATGTGCAAGCCCTTGTTTGCTGTTTGATTGTATGACACTCGTTGCAATTTACTTCGACTTACTTCCACTTGGGAAATCGTTAGTTTTATTACAGAGTGTGCGTCACACAGACACTTTTTTATTATTTGTTGGAAAAAAAAAATGTTGCGCGCGACGACAGAAATGTAACAAACAAGGAAAAAAATTAAAAATTGGAAAGAAAGGAAAAAATGTGTAAATTAGAACCAAAAATTTTTTCGGAAAACTAGACCATCAACAAAAATTTTAATTTCTTGAATTGGAAATGAAAAAATAAAAATAGTGCTTTCCAAGGAGTTATCAAGACTTGATAGAAATATCCGTAATGACAAATGCCCCCTTTTTATAATAATTGTAATAGTGATAATAAATATGTGGTATAATAATTTCGGTCATTGTTCACTTTAACTACTTCTGGAATTTTCCCGATTTTTCTGGCTAGACAGCCTCAGGGCGTCCTCCTGCATCGTTTTCTATCACTCAAACAAATGAATTTTCCTTACCCTTTAGTTATACTAAGACATTAGCGCGACCTTGAAACATAACAGGAGAGAAAAAAAAGGCATTTGCACAAGGTTTCAATGGTGGGAAACGATCTAGGAGGACGCTCTGAGGCTATCTAGCCAAAAAAAAAACGCGAAAATTCCAGAAGTAGTTAAAGTGAACAATTACCATAATTTCAAAAAAGTATACAAATTTTAATTATTTACTTCAAAAACAATATTTTTTTTATTTACTCCACAGTTTTAAAAGTGTAAAATTTTTTATTTGGGCGACGAAATGTTTTTTTTTTTTTTTTTTGTACAAACGAAATTAGTAATTTAATGCGAATTACGCAAAGTTCAAAAAATGTCAATGTCAATTCCTGTGCGATAAGGCAAATGTCGACACACTGCTAAATAACAACATCGACTCCTGCAAATATTTTCCAGCGTTAACTGTCAGTTCCTCGTCCGAAACTGTTACGTGATTAGCGCAATTATTAGTGAAATCACCGCCGAAAACAAACAAACGTTGAACCAACAGAACATCTTAACCGGCCACACTCTGTAAACCTTCAAATAAACAGTCGGATCAATTGTAAATTAACCACCCGGAGTTGCGTAAGATAAACCGAAACTTACATATCCCAGGTGTATACCTCCGGTGAATAATGTGGGTCACACGAGCACCTCACTGGAAATCCGGTCGATTAACTAAACGTCGATCGGTCTGCACGTATCAATCCACGACGGGAACTAGCGGGATCGGACGGGCTTATCCAGAAGAGCCACGAACTGGCGCACTCCGTGCCGAGAACTGACCGCGACTTCCACTCCGGCCGGCTACCGAAGCACACGAGGACCGGATCCCCACCTTTCGGCGAAGATGCAAGAATCTCTTCATCGGTGTCGTACAAGAAGATCGCTGATAAGAGGGTCATTTTTATTCGTGACTGGGTGATTTCGGGTGGCGGTCGCCACAGCTGTTTATCTGGGATCTAGGTCGGGGGTGGTCTTGGGGTGAGGACCGAAAGTGGACGCGGATTAACGAGAGGTGTCCCGACGAGGCCAACGGATTCTTGCGGCTTAGGAGATAAGGCGAAAGCGAAAGCTGCAAGAATGTGAAGGAAAGGAAAAACGAAGGACCAATTCAAATGAGAATTGCAACTGGAGATTTGACACCTCTAAACAAAGTGTTTAAAATGTCCTGCACGGGATGGTCTTCACTAAAAGACTTTTGATGCCTTATCTAATCATAATTTACTAGTTGAAAAATGATAAATAATGAAAATTGACAAGTACGAAATGTCAAATGTCAAAATTACGTTTTAGCGAGAATGCAGAAGAGGCGGCAAATCTATTACAAACATTAATTAACCTTGGAATGAGAAAAAAATACCATAAAGTGAGAACTTGTGGTTAAATACCGTCACCACAAGCATTATTACGGTTTTCAATTAATTTTAAGGAAAATTTAAAAACCAATGACAAAGTAATTTTGTTTAACGAAACCAACTAGTACAAGGTTATTATAAATGTTTCTTACAACCGTGATTTATGTTATTCGTATAGATTTGCCGCCTCTTCTGGATTTGAAAATTTGACATTTGACAGCTCGTGCTTGTCACTTTCCAGTTTTCAACGTACTAATTAAGATGTTCAGAGTTAGTTGAGGAAGCAAAAATGAACAGACGAAATTTTGTTGTGGAGTGATTTGATCTTAATTATTTGTCAGAATTTCTTAAAACCCCTTGTTATAGGCAACCAAGTAATCACATCAATTTACCATGAGTATAGTACAATTATGCTATTTTTTGCAGGTAGGAAATGTCATAGTCATCTACGACGAATAAACATTTACAATACCGCCCCCCGTATTCGATTGTTGGATCTTTGACTTGACCTAAGCCTAAAATTGAGATAATTGTTTTGAGATATGACAGAAACTAATTTAATTTCCCATCGCGAAATCGACTCAACTAACAATATCTTCATCGGTTTGGATAACATATCATGTTTCAAACTCACTCCTTTCGCCACCAATAAATAAACGCAACTTTGTTATTGAAAGTGAGGTTCAAGTCTAATTAGATTGTGCTAGGAACTGGCTATATTGGTCGGCTAGCTAAAAGTTTATTTGTTGGTGATGTTTACCTCACGAAATTAGATCAAAGTCATTCGAAAGATCGACGGATTAACTTAGAAGACAAACAATTTCGCGCAACAAAATACATACAACTTGCAAAAAATCATCAGTTGTGCGGTGCGAAATGGAGACTGTGAGAAATTAAGAGCAATTAATACATAGAAGAGTGCGTTCTCAGCTCACGTAACAATTTATCTGGCGGGTTAGAAAAACACGAAAGAATTTCATTATCCGCGGCTATCTCGTAGAAAAACTCTCTCACTTACGCTTCGGCACTAAAAATTAGTCGAACATGATTAATTAAAAAACATGGAAGTATTTACATTTGAATAAAAACTTAACGATACAGTCCAGAGGCCAAATCTAATTCTGTGAATAATTTCAACAACGCTAAGAATGCTGTCTTCAATTACTGTTTTTCTGTTTACAACTACATACAATTATCTGGAAAAAAAAACAATCCTCCGCTTTAATTTAATTGGTCGTACCTCAAATAATAACGGAATTGGTGGCCCCAACTGGGCAACACATTTTTTCTCAGTTAACAAATTACGAAAACCTGTTCACAATTCAGCCGAATTTGAGAAAATCTGATCGTAAAAAGTGAATTTCGGTAAACACGCGACTCACTTTCTTTCAAAAAACCAAATCAAACGAAATAAAAAATGCTCCCTCGGTCCCAAAATACTTGGCACATTTCATGTGTCTTGTTTTGATTCTGCGATTTTAATCCAACTAAAACTTTGTAAATCTTCCTAATATGTAACACAATTTTATTTGGTTTTCTTCTTTAAAGTGAAAAAATTAAGATTTTGACAGTACAGTCACTGTGAATGGATATAGTCCAATTTTTACCCTTTTGAGGTGACGTCACGATTTCCTTTCTCGCTTTCTCTTTATTGAAACGACAGAAACAGAAAAAAACAAAAAAACTATAGTGTCATTTATATTATGGGAAAGGAGTGAAACGTCACGTGCACTCGTGCAGCAAATAAAAAACGTGAAATAAAGTCCATTCAAAAATCAAAAAACCACCAACATCGCATTTTCTTCGATAATTACTATCGGCAACGCTGTTTAGCGTAAAATTTAGTGAGAATTGTAATTTTGAGGTTAAGTGTTTATTAAGTGTCAAATTATTCAAATTTATCGGGGGTTCGTGTGAATTCTATTCTGGGCATGTTTAAGTAAGAATAATAAAAATTAATAAATAAATGAAAGGTGCTGAGCAATAATAAAACAATTTGAACGAAATTCAAAGAAATTGAATTTTATTTTGAGTCAAATAAATGTCAATTTATAGTTACCAACATAGTATGAAAAAATAACTACCTAGGGTTTTTTAAATTTTACCAACCTAAAGCAACAGGTGGTGGTTTTTGATTTTTGAATGGACTATAGATAAATATACCCGACGTGCGATTCTCCAATTTTTTTTGCAGCACTACGAAAATTGTCAATTGGGATATGGCATTGTGACTACTGCTTCAAAAAAAAAAAAAAATGACGTTCATCGTCGCACAATTTCCCGTTTGTAAAACCAAGCAAAGGAATCAACAGCTTCTGGTTGGTGCTTCAAGGTGGATGCTCAAAGATCTGATAGATGTGGAAGGATAGAAGCCTATCGTGTGCCATAGATATTGAAAGAATTTCATCGCATTTTTGAGAGCGAGTCACTTAACAGAATATCTTCTACAGTAAAACCACTCCAAACGGATCAAAACAAACTTGAAAGATTGCGTTTTTGCCTTGGACATTTGAATCGCATATGCTGAACTTGCCAGAAGAGTTTCAAAAAATTGTCAGAAAGGTACGCCAGTGACAAAACCCATTGATTATATTAACAGAGAAGACATTAAAAAAATTTTACGCAACAAGTTTCCAGTCTCTTTTAGAAACCATCTAGATAACGCAAAGCCGAGTTTGGGGGCTGAAGACGAAGAAATGAAAGCAGAAGCTTTAATTTATTGAATTTTGCTTTTTTCCAAAAAAACTGAATTTCAAAATTATGAAATTTAACTCGTGTGTCGTGTTTTACCGGAATGTGCACCAATAAATCTTCAAAATGAGACTGTTATTTAATTTTGATTGTGTTCGCAGTCTAGCATTGCGGTTGTCGTCCCAAATACATAAAATTAATTCCACTTTATTATTATATAACCGTCCGCCGCACATGCTAAATTAATAGCAACATATTTTCCATTCATAACTTTAATCGATCCCGAAGCGAAGACGATCAAGGTCGCAACGGTACATACGTCCATACATCATCATCGTGATAATCCAAACCTGAAGGAACTGCAGTGACAGGACTCCAACCTGAGCTTGTTTGTGCACGTTCCAAACGTGGACAAAAGAAGCATTTAAATACAACAGAAATTCTTTGTCGTGATTTATTTGACCACATTTTGTGCCACCCTCCCCTACAATTATGAAATATATATAACGGTAAATCTTCGATAATAATGGGTTCGGAAACTTGTGATTAAGTTTTTTAATGTGTATAGTTACTACTTCAAAATTACCAATATCTGGGGGTCATATAACTGGCAATAACTTAAACGAGTTTTGGGCGAATCTTAATTGAAAATTGTTCTATTTGGAAAGGAAACGTGTTTCTAAACAAGATAATGCAAAAACCCACAACGACCTGGAAGGCCAGAAGAATGATAAATGAATGGAAACTTCATAAATTTAAATAGTGAAGAGGTAGAAATGTGTAGAATGTGAGTACAAAATTGTCCCTGAGTGAGAAGTATTGGAAAATTTTCCAGTACCTACTGGTCCATTTTAAAAATTCTAGAGAAAGATTATCCTAGTGCCCTCCCGTTAATTTAACTGTTAATTAGAAAACTCTTGTTTGTTTTTATCATCTTGTATAGAATCAGTGGTAATAGTTATTTACGAACCAATTTTTAAAGCACGAGCGACGAAGGAGCAAGTACCTTTAATTAATGCGCCAATGAGCGGAAGATGTCTTCACGCAAGTGGTTCGTACAATATTTTTTGTACGAACATTAAATCAAATTTTTTTGTTTTAATACATTAAACATAAACGAACATAAAACCAAGTAGGCAGTGACCTTTGGTTATTAGAAACAATTGCTTCACTTGAAATTTCAATGTTTGCAATATGTAATTTGTGAATTTTGTAGGAACAATTTTCAACGATTATAAATATTTCCCTAATTTTTTAATGGAGGAAAATCCAGGGAAGTTGTATTTTATGAATTAAATTTTATTATTATCAAGACCGAATTTTTTTTTTAATGCCTCAAAGGGCCAGTGTTTTTTGCAATTTTTACATTCGAGTCGATCGGGAAGCACTCGCTTCGGAGTGACCGTTGGATGTTGGAAGCGTCGCTTTCAAGGCTATGACTACAAAACATTTATTTTGGACTTCTTTCTCATGGTCATGAGTGAAACAAATGCCAATTTTTGTTAGAAAAATTAAGAAATTGTGTCAATAATTTGTGCAAAAAATTTATCAAAGTATTTGAACACCTGATATGGTTGTAAGAACAAATATTTGAAATTCAGTGCATAAGCAAATATTTGACTTCAATTCATAATTTTATCTCTAAATAAACTTCATTTGATATCAGGTTCTTATCCGAGTTCCAGGAAACATCTAAATCTCGATTTTCCCATCATCGTAAAGAATCACAGTAAAACGGATGCACAGAATAATTTGAAAATTTTTTCCCACAAACGCGAGTAAAATGATATTTTCAATTTCTAGAAATTAGAGAATAGCAGTGTTGCCAACTGGGAGTTGTTGTTGATGCGACATATTAACAACTGTCGTATTTCCTTCCACCGGGACTTTCACTGATAGAATAGTAACTAGATTACTACGCGTTGAAAATTAGTTTTCATGTGGCGCCAAATTTAAATTAACACTTAGGTACAAAAGAAGTTGATACAAGGTGTCTCTAAAAGAAAGTATATCGAGAGTCCTGTAGAATTGTGCAGCTCTATAATTTTATTGTGTCGAACTATGTCGAACCGTTGAAGTCGTCAAATCGTATGTCAACAGTCAAATCTCAAATTATTTAATCTTAGCGTCAGCTGTGAGTTTCTTCAGGTTTTATATTATATACTATAATTACTTTTCATCTTACAACAGTTTTTATTAAAAACCTGTCATTTATTTACTTACATAACCTCGTTTTTTTTATTTGGTACCACCATATGCTAAAGAGCGGCAAAAATCAAATATGTATTATATTCGAATGCCACAGGACTTTTGGAGACACTTTTTACTGTACTGGATGAAGTATGTACATAATTAAAAACAAAACAATAGCTGTTATTTTGAATTTTTATTGAAATTAATCCAATGCACTAACTCACGACAATACAACAAAAAGTATATGTATTTTCGTTATACTATTATTTATAATTTATCACCACTACATATTATGTACGGTCGCGATCAATAAATTTTGGACACTAGTGTCATCGGGCTGTCATACATTCTAAAACGACCTTTATGTATTAATAACCTTAATTTTGATTGTGTCAATTTTGAAAATGTGAATGTCAGATTTACCGACAAAACAGTCAAGAAGTTTTAAAAATCAGACAAATGGAATAGAACGAGGTTTTAATTAATAATTCATTATTCATGTGTGACAATTTCAATAAAGCATGATTTAGAGTAATTTTTTTTATATGAAAAAAAATTATGTCCAAAATTTAATGATGGTAATAGTTAGTACTATAAGTTCTTTCTAAAGAAATCTCCTCAAAGACGTTGGAGCTAGAGCTCGATTACAAAAACAATTTATTCTTTTACTAAAATTGCGTTTAACTGTACTTAACAATTGAGAATCACTTTGTATCCCATTGGTTAAAGCGTTCATAAGTGTTTTTTTTTGTCCAACACAAAACACCTTTTAATAAATAAAACCCAAGACTTGTCAAGTAAAACTGAAAGTTCAAGTTAATGTAAAAACTCCATCCAGCAAAACATTTTCCGAGTACCAACATAATAATGCATTCTTGTTTCAAATGCAATTAATTAGTTTTTGTGTTTTTAATTTAATTTTTTAAGTTTTCTAAAACAAAGGAGTACGCCTATGGACACTGTCAAACATGGAATTCCCAACAGAATGAGCAACATTTACGTTGCCAACATATAAAAAAAAACGTCGCAACCTTTTATACTCGTAGTAACTTGGTATAAATATGGCCTTCATGCAAATAGCATATTGTGTTTCTACCAATTTATATTTTTATGGACAAAAACTAAAATATCCATCGATTCTGAAATAACTCAAATTTATTTCGTTGAGTTGGCAACACGACACAGTTGTCAGATGGCTTTAGTGCCACGTCAAAAAGTAAGGTTAAGTGAGTGAATTTTAATTCAAAATGATTAATTAATTAATGCTGTTTAAGAAAAATTTAGTTTGCAAGACGAGAGTAAACTAAAAATTTAGTCCCTCATTTCATAAATAATTGTCTCGAACTTCGATGATTTAGCAAAACCATGAGATTGTTATTACACCACTTTCAAAGTTTATAATCGCTTCCAAACAAGTTACCACAAAACCCCCGTAACAGTCTTCGACTCGGCCCCGTCACAACAACATTTCAACGACACCGAACACATCCGAACGATAACCCTTTTTAATTCTTTTTTACGTTATTTATGGTGATTAAAACACGTAACATAATTTTCAGTTGCAGCCAAACGACTTTTGTAATCCGTGTGTGTGCGGTTTTTGTTCCAATATTTCTCTTTTCCTGTTCGTCCGCGTATTCCGGTCACATTCGCTTATGTTCCGGGGTTCTTTTGATGTTTACCTCGATTGAACCATTTGTGTCGGTGTGGGGGGAAAAATTAAATAAAAAAACAGACCGGCATACAGATGCATTTCCATTACCGATCGATTCGCAGCGGTACGGTTCAAACGGAGAATTGTGCAGTTTAATAACTCGCTGCGGTCATTATTTGCTCCGATGTCATTTCGAAGTAATCGACCTCACACACATCAACTTGTTAGTGTGATGGTGCGGTGCATTAGTCTGCACACTCAAAACCGTCGCTAATTTCCCTTCGACGAGGAGATATCTACGATGCGTTTGGGTGTCATGTATGTTTGTATGTTTGTGCGCCACTGTAGCCTTAATTAATCACCCGATTTTGATGGGACTTTCATCGACGTATAGCTCACTTATCTGAGGGTGACTTAAGATATATAACATTAAGCTATCTTATCAGCAATAAACACAAAAAAACAAAAAGTAAGTACAGAAAGTTGTATCTAAGATTTTTGATTGTTTAAGTTTTTATGAAATTTTATTTGTAACCGAAAGAAACAGTAGTCATTTAACATGAGAGCTGCATCTGCACAACAGTTATTGATTTGATGAAGTTTTCCTCTTGAGACAAGCACCTAAACACTATCAATGCTCGCAGATTCCTGAACTCGCAACAAGTTAGCATGTTCCGTTTCCGCTACAAGGATGCAATTTGTACCTTGCGGCAATCTAATTCAACAGAAAGCCCAAAGCTGTTGGACGAAATTGAATCAGTTTTACCAACAAACTCTGTTAAACGTGGCTTTGAACTGGAAACGGAACAGACACCGATAAATAATAATAGTGAAAAACAGTGCCAGTGCAGTTCCAGGCTGCAATTAGTGAGGGTTGAAGCTTCGCACGGACAGAATGCATTCTCCAAATGACATTACAGTAGGTCGTAACATAACTCACATCGTGAGAACCAAATAAATTCATAACGCATTGCATTCTCCTGAAAGCAAACGCCAGTAAATTTCGCACTTATGTACGCAGCTTTGATATTAAACGATCGTCACGGGTTCAAAATGGCTCGTATTGACTCATTTGACCCAGAAACTCAATGACATTTAGTATAAAATTGTTCGTTAATCAAAATTTGTGACCGTGATTTATCTATGTCGTCTAGATTTACCGCCTCTTTTCATTCTTTAAAGCGGTCTGAGTTACTTAAGACTAGAGAAGAATCTTTTCAAGACTACGTCATCGGGGCATTTGTTAAACTTGTAATATTTTTTTCATCTCAAATTAAATTATCTGGGAGCGCCTTGCGTTAGGCAACCAATTAATCACATCCATTTTTTTTTAAATAGTACAGGTACAGTCACGGCCACGGAATTTCGTCAATCGTTGTCATTCAACTGACATTAGCTGTAAAACAGGTTTCATATATTTCTAACCCCACATTGGAATTTTTAACACAGATGTCAAAAACGCTACTGGTGACATTTTGATTTTTATTGTGCATGACAGAATTTCTGTCACAAAAATTTTGAATGTCAGTCATAATGACAATAAAGCTTAGGCGACTTGACAATAAAATAACTGACGGAATTCCGTGGCCGTAACTGTACACTATGTACTGTAGCAAATTAGAAATAGACAAGTTTTAATAAAAATCGATGCCAACTTGAAAATATTGAATTTTGTCGAGATTTCAAAATATTTCATTTTTATTTTACAAAACGTAAGCGTACAAATAAAACGCGTCCATATTGGATTACCTTTTTTACACCAATCAACAGGAAAGGGTGGACACCGACTGTTTTTCCGTTGCGTTTTACAGTAATCGAATCCAATAAATTTCTCTCGTTAATTTTACACAAATAAGTGCTAATTGTGTTCGGTTAAAAGCGCCATCATGCGTTCGGTTCCTAAATTAATCCTGTCAGGGCTTGCTGTTTTCATTCTTTTATTAGCGTCAATTAAAATGGACCACGCTGTGTTGAAATTATCGCATAGAATATTAAAAAATTCAAAATCCTTACATTGGTTGGACCGCTATAAAATGTTACAACTACACAGAAATCATCTGGAATATCCAGAATTCATATTTAAAGTTTGAATAATTTAAAATGCAACGATTTTATTACATATTACATTGTACCGGACGAAATATCAGAAAAGTGTTTATGGCAAATGATGTTCTATAGTTGTATAAACTTATATGATGTTTTCTGTAAAGCATAAAATTCCCTACAAGTCAGGGACAATCGCATTGTGGCTATTATATCGCACGTTCAAATGAAATCCTGGACTGGGAAGGTGTTGGAAACCGTCAATTGTTGTGATTTTTTAAAGCGTAGATTAATTGGAGCTAACCTAAAATTTAAAGCCCAAAATATCGTACTTTTTTCTTTCTTTGCAATGTTTTACATTAAAAATAGGATAACGTAACGATTTCTATTCTCGAAGCAAATATCTAAGGGCACCCTTTGCTGAAAACAAACATGTTTAATTATATCCCGATTAAACATAAATAAATGTCATTCGTGTCAAACGGCGGGAAATTCAAACTTTACACTGTTCTAAACGGTTTAATTTTTCCAACGCCTACTCAGCCCAGGATTTCATTTGAACGCGCGATAGTTAGACCTGAGAGACGTTTGAAAGCGCGCCGCGAAATACTCTAAATTCGTGTGACTCAGAGTCTCTGACACGGCAAGCAGTAACAGTTTGAAGAATTAAAAGAAATATTTCAAAGACTGCACACCAAGAAATGTAATTATCATTTCTTGATAAGGGAGAACAATGTGGTGCTGCAACAACGCAACAAATATTGCAGTCAACAAGTCCAAGTTTTTGTCTCAAATCTAAAAATAATTCCCGAGTCCAGTTCCAATTAAGAACAATTAACACAAGAGACTTGAATTTAACCTAAAAAAATAAATTCTCGTTTGTACTTGTCCAGCTTGGTGGGACAGTGTATTATAATTTCGTCGCATCAATTCCACACAATAATGTATTCGTCATTGGCGATCACTCCTACTTTTTCACGTTTCATCTGTCCCGTATCTTTTTTTGGTAAACTGACGACGACAATATATTCCGAGAAGATGTAATCCTATTTCCAGATAAACTGGTATAAATCTAGACCCAAGGAACGGTCGGACTCCCACGTTAGGCTTTGTCGGACGTCGACGTACAGATGTGACCCCTGATTAAACAGTTTGATGATGGAACGAATTGAATACTTAAACAATCATATACGAATCGTTATCTCGACGATAAACAAGATACAAAGATGCGTTATCTGGAGAGAAGGAAAAACTTACCATTTGTGCTGGCGTCTTGGGTTTTCTGTTGATGTCCGGAATCTTCTGGCAGGCTGAAAACACAACAAAATCGTGATCAAAAGATAAAATAGAAAGAGTGGTGGGAAGAGCGAAGCGGGCCGCTGTGATGTCCTGACGCGAGCCCTATTGAAAACGTCTGGGCTCAAAATAGTTATTTGTATAGCAAGGCTGCGAAATCCTACTTTGACGAACCGAGAGAAAAATTGTCGTCAAGGCCGCTTTGCGGCCGAGACAAGACAATCTCGAGGTCGTCAAAGGATTTCGTAGCCGAGGTGTACACAACATTTTGTGTGCAACCCGAAAATTTGTAATTATAAAATGAACAAGTAAAATTTCCTTCACTGTCAATAAAAATAAAGTCGGCCTACATGTCGCCATGTCGCTATGGAAACGACATAAATAAAACAATTCATTTTGAGAAAAATTGGAAAAATGTCGCAAAAAAATTACAACGTTTTTGTTCCGTCTACTTCCCCAGATTGTGCAGTGTCCAATTTAATACCAGAAAAGTCCAAACGGCAGTACGATAAGTGTTACAATGACTTTAAAGAGCGGTGTAATAAAAATAATGTGAAAACGGTGTCGGAGAATGTTGTTTTGGCTTATTTAATGGAAAAATCAAAAACTGTGAAAAGTTCAACTTTATGGAGTACATATTCAATGTTGAAGCTCACGCTGAACATACGGGATGGCATTGGTGTTACGAAGTTTCTGAAATTGGTACCTTTTTTGAAAAAAAATCAGTTGGTTATCAGGTGAAAAAGTGTAAGGTATTGACACGAGACCAGATCAATTTGCTGTATAATCTGCCCTTTTTTTAGGTCATTTTAATCATGGGAATATTAGGAGCCATGCGAAGAGACGATGACGAACTAACCAAAATGTCTATCGATGACATCAAGGATGAACATTCTGTATTAATAGTGGCCGTTCCTGACACAAAAACTGACATAAAACGAACTTTTACTGTCACCAATCCAGAATTTGTAAGATTATACAGCAAATATGCAGCTCTTGTTCCGTGTACTCATCCAGAGTTAAAAAAAGATTATAAATCGTGCAGTGTCGCATTTGAAACCTGAAAAATCGAAACAGCAATATAAAAAATGTTACAGTGACTTTGAGACTGATGTAACAAGAAGAATGTGAAAACCCTGTCGGATAATGTTGCATTGGCTTACCTATTTACTGGAATTTATTTATTGTGACAGGTAAACGTTAAATTCTGTTATAAGTTTTAGGTTATTTTAATCGTGGAAATATCAGATGCCGTGCGAAGAGACAAATAAACCAAAATGTCTGTTGATGCCATTCATGATTCAGGATATGTTACTACTTACTAGTTACTAGATATTTCCCTTTTTGACCGGTGGAAAATTAACCTAATTCATACGTGTCTGTTCTAGATCGATCTTTTTTACCGACTCGTCAATACGTCAATCATCGAATCATCAGGCGACCACACCATTTGAAATTGGCGGGAACTTCAAACCGGATGAAAATTCTGTACTAATAGCGGCCGTTCCTGACACAAAAACTGGCATAAATCAAACTTTAACTGTACCCAATCCAGATTTTGTAAGATCACACCGCAAATATAGAGATAGATATGTTGTAATTGTGATAATAAATAAATATTGAAATGACTTTTACTTTTACGGCCGTCGTCAAGGCAACGGCTGCGAAATTCAATTTCGCGGCCTGCTCTAGGCACGCGAAGTGCTCATTTCGCGTACGGTTGCACACAAAAAATTATTATGCTTTCTGATGCAGTCGGTGTGGTGAAACAACGACTAAGAACGTGTCGAAATCTGAATTTTATTTATTATCACGTTAAACCTGTGTCTATGAGATCATCAGACGGCGCTTCACCTAGCCCACATCCGAATACATATTCAAGAAGTTGAATAGCTGCATATTACACAATGGCGGTGTCGAACCACCCATGCAGGCGCAATTTTACAAATCAAACACCTAAACACCTCACACCCTATGATAATCACCTGTTAAACATATTCGAATAATAATAGACCTCACATTTTTCCACAGAACATTGATGCATTAAATACAACATAAATCAAATCTTTTACACAATTGGAAAAATTCTTGAACGGCTCAACTCTCAACAAATTGATTTCCACCACGATTTTCTTCGACTTCACGCTTCCAATCCGATTTACAAACATTC
This sequence comes from Tenebrio molitor, assembly GCF_963966145.1. Lineage (NCBI taxonomy): Eukaryota > Metazoa > Arthropoda > Insecta > Coleoptera > Tenebrionidae > Tenebrio > Tenebrio molitor. The sequence goes on along the minus strand of NC_091053.1, from coordinate 20,072,628 downwards.
ATAAAATGTGGGTTTTAATGGGTCTTTAATTGGATAATAACCGTAAATTACGAAAAGCAAATGGTAATAAAATTCGAAATATTAATCGAATTCACAGTCGCCGTAAGAGAGTTTTTGTGTTAGATTCATTGATGATGCGGTGCAGAGGCGCCGCCACTTTTAAACATTTTAATGGTGCCCTTACAGAATTGGCTGTGGGTGGTTCAGGGTCGAGGAATGAAATCACAATTTGACTTGATGTGTTGGCTTAACCAACTAACATCAAAAGTGGGACGCAAAGTCGCCTTTTATTTTTGTCAAATTGATAAATTACATTATCCTGTGATGGACGTTTCAGCAACGTGAATAATTTGTGTCCTACCTCCTGTATCTGTAATGGATAGCTTGACCCTAGAGTCCAGATTGATAGGTAAAGTGATCCTTTATTCACCTCAACGAAAAAATGTACCTCGCTCCTTTTTACGTTTTACTCGTTTTTTACGATTTTAATTCAGCACGAGTCATAAAACATGAAATAAACTGAACAGCATGAAATAAAAAAGAAAGGGGATGAGGTGTTCGCACTGGTACCGCCTCGCCGGTACTTCGTTCGACAAAAGATTTGAACTACTTGTCCACCGAGTAATAAAATGCAAGTTGTGCAAGTCGTAAATTGTACTTACTAACAGATTCGATGACTTCAGCCAGTAACACTCCGTCACTGCAATCCGCTGCTAAGGAATTGACTCGCTTTTTACTGCGAGCTTTTTCCAAGTAATGATTGGCCCAGTCCGTGTAGATCTGAAAGAGGACAATAAAAAGTTGAATTATAAACCGCAATGACTTGTGGAATACAAATAAGCGTCAAGTGGAACTGTACATGTCGCCGGTAATTAGATTAAAGTCAAAAAATAATTGGAAACGGTCAGAAAGTTCTCGTTTTCTTAGTTCTTGTACATTTTCAATCGACTGTTACTTTGTTGCAGTTATTATCTTGACAAATCCGAGGCAGGCGTTTAAAATATAACACCAACAAATCGAAACAAAATTTTCCCGTAACAAATGTCGCCATATTTTACTGGTCAATAACGAAGAATTGCGTTTCACAACACGGGAATGGTGGTTGGAGGTAATAAACTACGTTTGAACAATAAACGTACGGATATTTCACGCTGGATTTTCAACAATGTTTCAGAATACAAACACTCACGGCAGTATGGATTATGGTGTGTTTTACAAACGGGGCAGGATATGCGGCACTATTAATTCTTTCAAGTGCTACATAATAGTACATTAAAGAACGAGTTTTATAAGGGTTGATTTGGCGCACGAGTCCCAAGTGTAGAAAACGACCCGTACGGGAGTTTTCTATGGGACGAGTGCCCCATAAAACGAGTTTTTTATGTTATTTTTTAGAATTTGCACCCTTGTTTTAATGTTTAAATAAAAACATTACATTTTCAAATTCTAGGGAATTTTGTATTAATTGGTAATTCAAGGTAACGGATGCAAATACATCTGCAACATTTGTTAAAAAATAGAGTTTGAACAATAATATTGGAAGTTTTTTGGTGTAAATGACAATAATACACTGAAATATTGATAAAAATTTTATTAGAGATCTATTAAACTACGAGTGTTTTAAGAGATAGCCATAAACGACGCCGAATTTAATACAATAATAGACCTATTAGAGACGCAGATTCTAAAAATTCATATTTTAAAGCTTAAAACCATCAAATTACAACAATAACGTTTTAACTTATCCCAGCGGAACATTTAGGATACATACATACATATGTACACACATACATGTTGCACGTTTATTGTTGTTTATTTGTTTATTAAACATTAAACTTTAGAGGCAACAAGAAAGAAAGAATGATTGTTCAACGTTGTATACATGAAGAAAAATCCTATAACTAGTTGATAACTAATCGACCAATTTTGACAATAAATGTGCTCTTCAAATTATGACGAGCCGCCACTGCTTGTCCTCATTGCACCAACACCACAACGCTTCTACTTCTGTAAATTTCTAGGGAAATGCTGTCCAATACAATTAGAACCACCGGGAAGCTTATTTAGGACATGTATTAAGCAGCAAATGACTGAAATGAATTCTAAAGTAATGGATAAAATTTACTGGGGCCCGTCTAAATTCCTGCATGACGTACTGTGATAACAAATAAATTCGACACACACTGGCTGTCGTTATTACACGAAATTATTCGAAAAACCGTTTAATTTAGGGCAGTAACTGGAGAGTAAAATATTCAAATGTCATTTAAAGCGCGGGATGCACGCCATTGATGATGACAACTGGGCGAGTCACACCAAAGTGTCAACCCGTGATAAATACTAATCTGAGACAATAGATGGCGGTGGGAGTCAACCATTAAAATATAATAGTTATTTATGCAACGAGTTTCTGTGTAAATTGGGCTTTTCTAATTGCCCCAGGGACAAGATTAAAACACGAGCATAGCGAAGGTTTTAAGGCCGCGAGGGCAATTAGAAAAGCCCAATTTACCCAGAAACGAGTTGCATACAAAATTTTATTGTTTGAAACGACGTCCTTGATTCTTCCAAATCTTTTAAAAATGGTTTCGCATTTGCCTTTGACAGTTTTGACAAATTTTTCATGACCTGTCAGAAATGTAACGTTGAATGTGTTGTCTAGAGCAACGGTTCGTTATCTGCTCATTTTGCTTTAGGGTAGTTAAGAGGCAGTTTACAAAAAAGAAAAATGAGAATTTATGACAGTTGAAAACAATAAATACAGTTTTTAACTTGATTCTGAACGTCATTAAATTTCTAAAGGCACATCCAATGATTTATGAAATGGGTTAGTGACATTTTGTGTCAAGTTTGACATCTAACGTTTAAATTATTCTTTACAAATACTGCAGGAATTGGCTTAATTAACTAAATTTTGTTTTTCAATAAATCTTCATTAATAAATTAACAATTTTAACTGACATTCATATTAAGCATAACAGACCAGACATTATAATTTTAAATAAACAACAAAAGCAAGCATATCTTTTAGATGTAGCTGTTCCAAATTCACATAATATAACACAGACATATAACACAAAAATTAATAAATATTTAGAGCTGTCCGTTGCTATGAGAAATCTTTGGTGTTTAGAAAAAATTTCGATTTTACCACTTGTAATTTCAGCAACGGGAATAGTACCGCAATCTCTTTTTAAAAATTTAAAAATTCTGGATTTAGATAACACATTGGTAGTTGAAATTCAAAAAGGTATATTATTATACTCATGTCACATCGTGAGGAAGTTCCTTAACATTGACACAGAACATAATACACAACAAAGTCAAAATGCGGAGGCAAGACGCCGGTAATTATGTTGATAAGCACTGCACTATTACTTGATAGTAATATCCGTAATAGTGTATATACTCCGGCAAAATTGCCGTGCCGCCGGGTGGAGGTGGGATAGTAATTAATATGTATTTCAAATATTGACTCGACGTTATTAGACATAATTTATTATTTTAAACATGCTGATAAGAGTATAAATAAAACAGGTGATGATGCAATACAAAAAAAAAATGTGTTTCCGCCCGGGATCGAACCGGGGACCTTCCGCGTGTTAGGCGGATGTGATAACCACTACACCACGGAAACCGTTATGGACTCTTTTGATCAGAGAGTTTCACAAAGTTCGAATTCGGAGTATTAAAAATTTAAACAATAAATACTTTTTACAAAATAATGATACAACTCATCAAAATTGTGAATTACAGTTGCCTTTTATTATTGTTTAAATCTGTTTTTTATGTGGTTATATTTATACGTTTTTCAAAATTAATTTCATGCTACATTCTAAGAAATTCTTGGAAATTTACGCTTCCTAGATAACAGCTGCACTGTGCTATTTTAATTCACTAAACCTAAATGTTCCTGTTACGAAAAAAAATAAAGATTTCTCATGTTAGGTACAAATTTTTAATAAATACCTATCAATTAATATAATTTTCTATATGTATTTGTTATTCTCAACAAATTGAACTTTTATTTATAAAAATGTAGAAATTAAAATATAATTAATCAACTTAAGTACATAACATTTTTGTTTTATAATACAAAAATTTCCGGTAATAATGCGGAATATGAAAAAGTGCCCCGAATGCTTGCAGCGTTTCCACGTTGAATGCCAAGGGAAATCCTCTCAAAAAGGAATTCGCCTGATTCGTCGGTTTCCGATGACATTAATGAAATCGATGGTTTCTTTGCACCAAGGGCCTAAGGTTTCAAAGGCTTTAAATATGTATGTAGTTTGACGAAATAATTGAACTACATATACATATTTGCTATGTTTGCGTTTGCAACCCATTTCAAAAAACCTGAAACTTCAGAAGTTTTCAAAACGTAACTGTCTGCAAGTGTATCTACAATAGTAATGTCCCAAATTAATTTTTGTATTAACATAATTTGATATTCTTCTTGGTAATTTCATATTTCGAAATTTAATTATTTCAGTCTAATTATTATCAATATCTAGACTCTACGACAGATGCAAAATAAAATGCACTAATTTTACATGTTTATTAAATTTACAGCGAGCGCTTTACATTTCAATAAAACGCCAGCTCCATATATTCGTCTGCAGAAATAAAGACGAACCATAAATCAGCAATTTACTCGCAAGTCACCACACCAAACAAAAGGAGAAAACTCGGTGAATTTCAAAATTAACGTCCACTTAATCACAACCCCGCCTCTCCAGTAATTTATTAATTACCTTTCAATTTATTAATTCACCTACTCGTTATGGCAGAAATGAATAAAGCTGTTCATTATTTTATGTAGGTTAAACGCCGTCTCATTTTGAAGTTACAATAATTGACTGCAAACCGTTCTTCATTACGACACAAACTTGACCTGAAAATAAAATTATTGGCGTGTCATGTGGTCGCGCAACCCAAGAGAAGACACTTAATTCACACATTTTAATGTAACATCTGCATTCGCACTCAGTTCCACCGGAAATAACTGCATTTTCTTTTTTCGAACCGTAAACCGTACTGGAAATAATTGGACTAAAAAAATCGCTCGTTTAGACAGGGGCGTACCCCAAGGTACTAAAGTCTATTTTTTCCTGGTAGGCGCGTGCGTGCGCATCTCCGAAAGGTAGAATCACATAGCTAAGATTTTTAGCAGGATGCAGGAATTGTTAGTATTTTTGGTTGCATATTATCTAGGGGGATCGGTATTTGTGGTTGCAGATTAAAACTCATGTTTATGATTTAATGTTTCTATAATTTGTAAAATGTAAACAAAAAAGTTTATGAATCAACTCGTGGAAAAATTGATAACAAATATTATATGTACAACATTTTTTATTTTATACACACAGGAGTTAAATTGGGTACAAAACAACTCGATACTTTTGGATTCAATCGTTAATTAAAAAAATAAAATAAAATAATCAACACCGCACTTTTCACCTAAAAAAAAATACAGTGACATCGACAATAATTGTCAGTTCACATGAAAGCGGCAAAAATTTCATAACATGGACATGGCCTGCTTCGACAACAATCATTTCTAATAACCATGTATCTTGCAAGATAAAAGGTCTCCCTTCTTGGCGTATTTTTTTTATTTCCCGTAAATATCTTCTTCGCCAAGATATGTCTTCTCTTTCTATTAACAGGCTTTTTCTGTTTCGTTATTTGTGCTATTTGAAATAAACATAGATTTAAATGTTTACAGTTAATTGAAAACAATGTATGTACTTACTTAAATTTTAATTCATGTAAAACATTATAAAGCTTAGAACGACTGATGTTTGGAATTTCTTCATTGTTTTGCACTTCCCTGTACACAGCATCAATTGTAGGAATTCTGTTTGCAGAGAAAAATGAGTGCACTGTTTTTCGAATGAGATATTTTTGATGTTCATCCATTTCCTATCAGGTTTCTTCGGTGCCTGTAATTGCCCACACTTCTTTTCTTCCGCCAAGTATCATTGAATGGTTCTAAATCCACAACCTTCAACACAAAGTAATTAAGCTGTGATACAACCAAAAAAAACTCAGAAATCAATACCAGTATAATCTGCAGTTTTTTCCATTTGAGCCGTCTTGGTTAACTCGGCAAAATCCTTGGAGATCCCACGAAATACTTTAACGATCATTTCTTTCTCGGCTTGTAAGAAATTTGCTATAAATATGCATTAAAAAAAAACTGTTACTTGATGTTAGCATAAATCCAACTTACACCGTTTGGTGATCAAAATTAAGACATCTTGTTGACATATAAAAACTTCTTAACCTCTAAGAACTAAGAACTGTTTTTTTAATAAATAAACGGACACAACACAAAATACACACAAAACACGAAAGGAAAACTAAGACACGATGAAACAAAAATGGCAGCTTGGACCTGATTGACAGTACAGAACACTGTAATATTGCACATTTCTCTAGTGTAAGTAGAAAAATAAAGTAACCAATAGGAAAGTCGCATTTCGTTGCAGGATTTTGTAAATGCGCACGCACGCGCCTACCAGGAAAAAATAGACTATAGCTCAGGACCATTCCTATTCGCGTTCTGGCGTAGACATTTGGCCAGTCTCGCCAACGTGACAAAATAGTGACGTCCATAAAAATTGTTTTGGTTTAATTATTTTCAAGCTGGACTAGACACAACAATAAAACATGAACGAAACCACGTCAAGTACACATCCAGATTCGGTTGTGCTCTTGACGCATTAAGATGTCTGTCATAGATACACTGACTATTCCTTTTAGAACATGAGAATTCGCGCCAAATATGGAACCTCGATGAGAATACAATGGAATGCCGACGTAAAAAACGAACACTGCGTGATGGGGACCTGGAATTATCTCTGTGACGGCAAAAGGTTCGGTTGTTCCCATTTCATTGGACTGACGTGACGTGATGATTCATTTCAATAAGTCATTGTCACTACCTCTTCTATTGCTAGAACCGATTTAAGTGCTTCACTCCACCATTGTGTGGAGACGAAACAAAACGAAAAGTTCTCTGTTTAAAATCATGTTGTTTGGATGAAACATTAGATGACGGAAGTGCACAAATGAATTAAAACCAATTTCCGGCAGGATGCAAAGCAAGTTTAATTGCAACAAATCGGGATCAGGTCCTGTGTAATGAACAAACTGAAGTTAGTACATCTGGTGGGAGTACAGTGGTGCCACCTTGGCACCTCTCCAGTGGGATACAAATTGGAAATTTTTGTCGTGAGGGATAAATATTTGATCAAAGTCTTCAAGGAAATGTGTTTAATAAGACGGCATAGGATCCAGTTACACCCAACAATATGAACAAGGAATGAATAATGTAAAACCACCAGTTGACCCTCGAGCTGTACGGCAAGCGGCTGCGAAAAGGGTAGAAACTGCAAAAACCTCCTCCGAGACCGATATCATCTCCATTTACATTCCTCTGAAAAGTTGTTACATCATATCAAGCGACGATACGCCCAATTTTGGCCCGCATTTAGGCGGCGACACAATACTACCCCCTTAATAACAGGGGTTGGATTACCGCGGCTATTTACGCGCACATCCTGAAGGGAACTGACTTATTTCCTTATGACGAGAGACGGTTACCGTCTAACTCCACCCAACTTTCTCGTGGCATCCGAACCATGTAATAACCGTTCGCCCCATTGCGTGCATTTTGGGGTGGCTGATCTGCGTAAATGGGTAAAGTCTACATTGTCGGATCCACCGACGCCCCGCTTATTAAACTTATAATCGCGCTTTACAAATTAACTTTCTATCTTGATGAAAATATGCTGAGAACATCATTAAGTTCGAGGCGCTCGGGGAACAGATCCGTTTGGTATTGCAGACGGGACCAGATGGGTAAGAAAAAACACAGAAAATGAATTACCGGACGTAATTCACTCGGGGGAAATGTACGTGAGGTAATCTTTCCGTGTTGAACGGGGCTTAGTCGGAGAGGCGACGTTTACAGGAAAAATTCTGCTAAATTAACAAGAAAGGATATTGGAACAACGTGAAGTTAAGTCACCAATAGCAACAACGATGCAGTTAACTTGTTAACTAATACCGTGCGATCATTTAAATTATAAATTAGAGTAGGAGGGATTTTTTTGTACGATTGCCCAGAATGCCAATTGACTGATTGAATAAATGTGAGGTTATGGTTAACTTTGTGATGGTTCTCATATTCAATCGTTTTAATTTAAAGGAAATGAAAGCAATAAAGGATAATGTAGTTTTATTGAGAATTACAGAAAGTGTTCAGTGTTCTCCCCAGCTTCAATGCAAGTGTTAACCCCCCGTTGCATATTTTCAAATGCATCTTGCGTTGCATGCATTAGAAATTGCCTCTTGCAGTTCTTCAAGATTGTGCGGGTTATTTTTAAAAATGTTGGTAACAATGAAAATTTGAATGATTTTGGTACCACTGTAAACTAAACGCATTTCCGGTTGTGAGCTTTGACAGAATTGAAGGAGAATTTGACGTTTACCATCAAAGGGTCATTTTTGTAACAGCATAAACATAACCGACATAACCTAATTTTTTTTAATGCCGTGTCAAGTTAAAACATCCGGTCAGTGCCAATTACGAAACAAAAAAAAACACCAATATTTTTCAATAGTTTCATTACCAACAGACTCAGTCATTGTTGATCACGTTGTAGTACTAAAACCTGTTCACGTTGGAATGAACATAAGTGGTGCAAATTGCACACATTTGGCATTAACTTTTATATGAGTTGTCATAGTAACAGATCAGTCATTTGCACCACAGCTGTTCTTCCCAACGTAACAGATGGTAGCAAAGAAGAATTTGGCTGAAAAGTACTTCACTAGATACAAGAGTTGGACGCAGCAAATAAGAAATAAACGATCTCGACATTACAATTCCTGCATTCAATTTATTATAAAAATAAAAATTTGGATTTGAAAATAATCAGATTTTAACGAGCTGGGAAATAACTGTGTTGGTGAATTATTTGCGACTTCTTGAGCCTTTTTAAGTTCCTGCACAATGATTGTGTCATCTGAGAGCTCTGAAAACATCTTTGAGCACATCAAAGACAACATTTTGAGGAGCAAACTGGCACGAAACAACTAATTACAAGTGGTTTTGTATTTCTCTCGCTTGCTTCTTTGAGGAACTGAAAATGTAATAAAATGATGACAATCCAATTTGACGATCGATAAGTTCTGGGTGCACTCTTGAAATGAGTACTTATCCGGTTGATAAAAGAAATCGAAGAGGCACAAAGATGGAAAACCCTTCTGTTATCGGATTTTTCCCATTTTTCGTTGAGATTTATTCGTCCCGTGTAGCAGAAGTTTAAACGCGCTATCACAAGTGGAAACGATATCATTAGATTCACACAAAAAGGAGTCGGAACGCTTCTCAACATCGCGAGTTATTTATTATATATTTATTCCGGTCCCGGGAGAAGTTGCAAGGAAAGATAAAAAGAATCGACGGACTCTCTTAACACAAATACGATTTTTACTCTGTTTGTTACAAGCAACGCTATTTACCATTCTGTCTTCGACAAAAACGCCAGTGAAAAGAAAATTATCTAATACGCGTCGAGTACAAGTTTCTGTGGGAAGAATGTCAGATGATGGGCCCCGCCTTGTTTCAATAATTCTTATCAGGTGGTTTGTCAAAAAAAAAAACAATCACGAAAAGACAAATCTCGTTAGAAACAGAAGGTATCGACGCTAGTACCATTTGCTTCATTTACATTTAAAGTAGTTTATTCAATAAACAAGACATGCTGCCTACCTGGCCATATATCACTCTAAAACAAGAGTAATAATACCGTGAGTTGTTGGGAGGACGTTAAAATAAATATACACGATTTATGGTTGAGACGTTAAAATTTATTAATGAAAACAATCATTTAACCACAATTCGGTCACAGTATTTATAATACTAGATTTTTTCTTTTTCTTTTAGGATAAACAAACAACCTCTCATTTTGCAATTTTTATGAAACTGGATACGTAATTTAATGATGTCTAAAGCCACCCCAAGTACGGTCAACGGGAATCAAATCAGGTGAGTACGCCACTTATAATATATTCATTAGGCTTGCTGCTGGTCGTAGATGGATCGCTAAAGACATGATAAGGTAAGAATCTGGATCTAGCTGTCTTTAGTACTTGCATCGCAATATACAAGGTTGTTATAAGTATTTCTTAGTTAAATTTGACATTTGACAGTTTAAAATTTTTTTTTTTTTTATACTTGTCACTCTGCAATATTCATAGTTTAATATTATTAAGTGTTGATTAATTTTCAGTTACTTTAGCCAGCAGAAGAGGTTTTTCAAAACGTATAGTACACATACAGCGTGATCAACAATGACTGAGTCTGTTGGCAATGAAACAATTGAAAATACTGGTGATTTTTGTCTAGTAATTGGCACTGACCACGCATTGACTGGATTTTTTAACTTGAGATGACATTAAAAACATTCTTGGTAATGCAGGTTATGTTTATACTATTACAAAAATTAACCTTCGTTGGTAAATTTTAAATTTGCCAAATTTCATTGTTACCAACAGACTCAGTCATTCTTGATCACTCCGTATTAGCTTTCGTATAAATAAACATCAAACCTTCCTTGCTTCAGCAATAATGAAAATGAGGAAGTTGTTGAGAAGTAAAGGCATGATTAGAAACACGACCCACAAAAATTTTGCAATAATTACTAAATGACAATTTAAAGACTACAGAAAAAAATTAAACTGCAGGTTATTGACAATGTGGCAAAAGATTTTTAAAAATAAGTGATGATTAGTGGTAAATTTTTGAACATGACAGTTAACATTTTTTTCTCTGAAAAAAAAAACACATTTGATTTGGTGCTAAGTTTTTGTTTTTATCTTTTTTCCTCAAAATTTTAATCACTTTACATTACTCTAAAGCCCCTTGTTTTTAGGCAACCAAGTAATCACATCAATTTATCTTTAGTTTATATAGCATAGTGTCTACGTAGTATAGTAGGCTAATTATGAAGTGTCACAGTATGGATAACGTAACGTATGGATTGTGGTTCGGAAAATTATGAAACACTGTCAATTCACCAGAATCTGTAACAGTCAATTTGGTTTCTAGCCATTTACGCATCAAAAATTATTATTTATATTTATTTTATATTAATTATTTAAGATCTGTCACCTGTCACCTATTTGGTGATAATTTAATTTTTACGTTACCGTTGTTTTAGGGTGCTGAGTATAAAAGTACAGTATTTAGTTTTCAAGAAGTGTATACTTATTGCAGAATTTTTGTCGAAAATTATATTTTACTGTAAATAAATAATTTCAGTGGTATTTTTTTCTTATTTTATGGACCTTAAGGCAGATCACTTGACACATATACTGATAAATCGTTCTGCAGTAATATCCACTGCTTTAAAAAATGTCATATCTGACATCTAGTTCTCGAATAATAAATCAATAAAGTTAGAACTTTCTGGAGAAAAGCACCATTATAAGTTATGATTATAAATCATCGGAATCTGGACGTCTGGCAACGTCGCGTTCAGAGATTAGACACCCGAAAGTCGTTTCCTTTCTTTTGTTGTCTTCATGTCTTCACTTCACTGTGTTTTTCACTTTATTTCTCAAAAAAACAAAGATAATACATAACAAAATAAAAAAGTATCCTATTAAAAGGTAAGAAATAGGAGGCGGAGTCTAGCTATAGCTACTCCACTCAACCTCCACTTCACTTGTTTTTTCACTTCACTATTTTTTGTCTTGCGAATCTTCCATTAATCTAAAATTGTTCATGTTTACATCCATTTTTTCACACTTATTACGATATGACGAGTCAACAACTGTCACTCGCAGTCACGTATTGTTGCCATATTTATTTCAAGTCAACTCATTTACAATTTTCCATTTTCAGTAATTTAATTAATTCAAAAATGCAATTACGAGTCATGCTACGAGTACGTATAATCGTGTCAAAAATAAATTACTCCCTAGAATTCAAACTTTTAGGGAAATAACGTTTGTCATGTTGTGTGTAACTAGAATTTTCAACAGTAATTTTGAATGCCTAAGGTTGGTTACTGTGAGAGATTAAGTCCAACTAACTAACTGTTTTGATCAGTCAATTACAAAATTGTCACCCTTGCACCCCTCTTTCATACAGTGTTTAAGTTGTAAACTTCTTCCATTTCTTTGTCAATATACGTGAGTGCCTCTAACATCCCTCCGAGACCACTCCACTTATGGTACTTCTTTGGTCGTAAATTAGCATCGCCGCTACCCTCACACTTACCCACAATAAAAAAAAACTTAAAAACCCCATTCCACCCTCGACGTACCGCAACGGTGTAAATCCCCACAGATTCCCACCTCCTAATTCGAAAAATGTGTCGTCTTCAGATTCCGCAGCGACGAGGCCCATCAACTTATCGACGGTCAAATGAAATTTAGATCTGATCTGGTCGTTGTAAAAGACGAGACCGCGAGAGAGGGGCAAGGACCTCATCCCCGTTCGAGTTCTCTCCCTATTTGGTGCTATTTCTGACTCAAATACGACAAGGTTACGTGAGCTGCATTATTTACACCACCTTTATCCCCGTCTTAGCCGAAAATCTATACTCCGACGTCGCCCTTTTCAGGGGGAAAGTTGAAAAAAGCCCCGAGGATCGTATATCTCGCGGCCAACGTATTGCTCTTAACTAATACGGTCGCCATTAGCCCTATCTTTATGGGATAATTGAGCCACTTTTACAGTATTAACTGGCGAGATGCGTTCCAGACTGCCTTCTAAACTACGACCGCATAAATTCCGGGTGAATATTGTTTTTTAAGTGACGAGGTGGTTGGATGAAGTCATCATTGCGAATCACAACAGATTATGCCCCGTTCATAAATCCAATCAGAGCCTGCGTTTGTTCTGATTGCTCACAAGACTTCATTTCCCTCAGGTCATCTGCCCCACAGGCTGTTCCAAGAACGAAACAATTATTTATGCGACCTGTGCATAAAGCATTACTTTTGTTCACAAGTTGGAAGTTCACACGCACGAGCGCGGCGGCGTAAAAATTTGTTTTTTACCGTGAACGAGGACCAATCTAGAGTACACTCCAAATCAATTAAATTTATTAATAAAAACTCGACCACGTGTTTGAAAACATCTAATTCCATAAAGGGAATTTCTCAATTCCTCGCCATGTGATACCCCATTCTGTATTCATTTTATTGAAGACTTCCGAACGGTCAGGGGATCGTTGGAGAGTTCCAAATGGCCAAGCAGTTCGCACAGTTGCGGTCAAAGGGCACATCTTGCCCTCAAAGCTGCTTCACGTCAACGATTATTATCGAACATGATCGTGAATTAAAAACGAACAACTCTGAGCTTGTTAATAATGGAGCGAGCACCATTGGGGTGTAATTGACAGACTCACCCTTTCCGACCCTTCGTCAACGCAACTTTGATTCGTCTACTTTCGTGTAAACCTCCATTAATTATTTTAGTTGGGCTCTGTTACAGTCTTGCGGGGGTGAGATTGAGTGTTTGATCTTTTGTCCCGATTGGAACAAATTTCTTTCAAAAATCATTTCTCGTTGTCTATATTCATAATATTATTTCAATTAGTGTGATTTCCTCCCCCGTCAATAATAATAAAGTTTCATAAAAATGTTATGATTATATGTTTCGTCCCTTGTATTAGCAGGGGTTGTATCCAGCTCGGGTAGCTTGATGTAAAAGTTTTCCGTTCCATTACCCCAAATAGAGCGGAAAATTGCGATATTTGTGCAGTCTGTTTATGATCACAACGAAAAATTGCCACCGTTGTCGCATTATTCCCCTTTATTCCGCCACAATTAATGAAAATTAAATTATCGAGCTTGTCTTTGACACAGCAAGCGATCGATTGGAGGGGTACACCGAGTGGTTCTTCACAAAAAAAAAAAGAGAAACTTAAAAGCTCCAACTAACGAACTCGGCTTCGCCTCGTGCCTGAAACCTAGTTTTCGCGCTGTAAAATATTCCTACCGTACCGTAATCTAAATAACCATTATTTGACGTAACCTTTACTAGTTCAGTCGAGATGGCCATAATTAATACACTTTAGTTGGCAGCACGTACAAATTTAATCAAATGTCATCAAATGTCATTAATTACAATAGTAACTCTCATTCCGGACTTTCAAGGCACCAACAACTTGCCTTGATTATTTTGTTTTTCCATAGGTACCTGAAAAACAACGTGTTCAAAAACAGGCCTGGCACAATTCCCGAATTAATGCAAGTATTTACTGATAACTGCAATTTAATTGATGTCCCGACTTTGCAAAGGTCATTTGAAAAGATGAAGCGACGAGAGTAGCATTATGTTTGGAAGCTGAAGGCAGACATTTCGAACATTTATTCTAGTTCGTAAATACGATTGGAGCTCCTCATGATTCTTTTACAACCGACAGGTCCCACATAATGCACACCTTTATGAAAATCAAGATTTCAACGTTCTCAAAATCACTAACCTAACTTTTAAGACTGACATCTGATGAAATTTTTAATACCAATTAGTGAAGTGATTTCCAATCAGTCTCGATTTTGAACAGTGAAAAGCAAAAAACCGGATACTGTACTATATAATTGCAAATAAAATAATCAAATTTCCATTAATACGAATTCGCCGTTCTGTCGAACAAATGCATTACACCCAATAAAAAAAGATGATCAAGTTTAGTAACTGCATGATGGTTTGATGGTCCTGGAATTGGGATTGATTATCGACTAGTGGCGGCGGTCGGCTTGTGAGTGTCATTATTTACAGTCAATTAAAGATGAAACCGATCCTCGTAGCAAGTTAGCGTATGCAGGCTGGTCTATTAATAAATCATGCTGGTATTCAACCCCATCCTGACCCTCTGTTTACGGAAGGGGTCCAACGTGGTGCCTCCGGATCGCCAATGAAGTCTATTAAATTGTCGGCTGGCGCTTCTGTTTACCAGCACAAAGACAGAATGCGCACGTAACGAAGGTGTTTATGGACCATTTCTACTATCTACTGAAATAGAGCAGACGGAATTAGCTCTGGAAGATGTTTATCAAGGCGGGACGAATTTTAGACCGAAACTGCAGGAGCACAACGAGAGTTCTCTCGTGAATGGAGACGAAACGCACGCGAGATAATAGAGATAAACTACAAAGATCATTTTAGTGCTGCTCAGGTAAAGAATGTCGCGCAGCAGTTCCACCAACCCAAGAGGCTTTAGTCACACCTTTTCAACGTTCAATTAAAAATAACTACTTGTGCGGTGAGATAAGACAGACAATGCAGATGACACATCTTAATGAGGTGATTTTTGTCTTTCATTTAAAACATGTGTCCAATGTCGAATTTAACTCTGAGATCTCTAAATCTGTAAGACACATCGCTTTTACGTTGTCTCATCTGCATCTGCTTAAAACAATTTCAAGATTAATTTTATTGAAGAAAAATCAAATACATACATACAGGGGCTTAAAAAATGGCGAAACAACATCATTCTGCACTATTAATAAATTAAATGTTGATTTCTTTTTTTTTAACATTTTTCTAGTACTCAGGGGGTGTTCCTGAATCGTCTGGTATAGCGTTGTTTCGTCATTTTTTAAGCACCCTGTATAAAAATTGTATCACTCGTACCACTTCATTTTTAGATTCTTGTAATCAAAAAATTATAACACAGTGTCTCACTCAAATTTTAAAGCTTAAGTAATCAAAACTAAGACTTGAATTTTATTTTACAATGACAACTTGTCAAAACGAAGCGTCAAGTTAATTTTAAAGATTTTAAGCGATTTGGAGCCTTTAAGGGGGTCGTCGAACAAAAAAAACGTTATATTCAACACGTTCTTGTGTAAATTGGACTTTTTTTGGCACTCGTGGGCCCACTCATACCAAAAAAAGCTCAATTTACACACTAACTTGTTAAATAAATAACTATTATTTAAAAAATGCAACAGAACATGTTTGACGTGTACATAATACCAACTTGTAAATGAGTATTGATGTCACTAAATTTTGCAGATAGCTTTGATCTAACTAGAAACTAGTACTTATTCATGTATTATCTATTCAAATATCTGCTGCAATAAATGCTTTGTAGCAACACGAGCAATTAAATCATGAATATATTAAATACCATTAAATTAAACAAATAATTAATTAATTTGTTTGTTCTAAAATGTAATAAATTGCAAAACCTACTGAACATGTCAGAAAATTTGTTGCATTTATGTGGTAATGTTGCACAATTCAAATAAAACGATTGCTTGATAAAAAACAAGAATATTTTATTCAAAAAATAGAAATTACCCCAAAACGGCTGGAAATAGGCCACAAAAGTGGCCTTAAAATTAAATTCTACATTTACATCTAGTGTCAGAAGTGATGGTTGCCATTTAAAAAAATTAAGTTTTCGACATTTTTTGATTATCAATTTTGAAAATTTGCAGTAGGCGTATGAAACATACAAAAAATGTCACTAGTGGCGCAAAAGATCTGCCAAACCTTTAGGAATCCAATTTAAAAAAATCAATTATACATTTTTTGATGTCCTGCAACACCGCTTTTTTGCGAAAAGAAATGACATAGGTCAAAAACGATGACAGATAAGTGTTGACAAAAGGAGGTTTTAAACTCAGAATTTAAGGTAGAATCGAACTTTGAAATCAAAATGGGGTCTTTCTATTAAAAAAAAAAAAAACAAAGATGGCTTCAATTTCCGGTACTCGACCATTTTGAAAATATTTTATTTGAATAGTCAGCTACGAATTTTCATATTAATACGATTTTGGGAAATCAGAAAGTTTATTTAAGTATATGGACACATAAATAACTAATATTTACTTAGTTATAACATGACTCATGATTGAATTTTTACATTATTTAACTTTGAAAATTAAAAATAATTTGACTAGAATTGACAGTTATGTTAAATAGATATGACAACATTGCGTGACTACGAGTAAACAGATGCTGACGACGTCAAATCGTAAAAAAATAATGGAACCTTCACAAAACAGAAAATAGTGAAGTGGGAAAACAACAAAACTTGAAGATAAGAAATAACATGGTGCGTCTATGTACGCTACGTTGCCAATTTTCCTAGTTGACGACAGATAGTTGAGGTCAGAATTGCCAGCAACGATTCTGATTCGGATTTTTATCTTGATGCCTAGCGATCAATATGACATTTTTTATTTAATACATTTTGATTTCTGTTAATCGTACTATGATTTTAAAGTTGTTGCATGTGTGATTCATCTCTTATATCTGCTCACAAACTTTACGAAGCGACAAGCAGCCTAAAGCCGTTTTCCATTGAGTCAGGTGCGGAAATAATTTGCCGCATCGTACACACACTTCCTTACCACATAATTAGGAGTACACGTTGCGAGTGTACGTAGCCGAGTAAAAACGATTGCTTCCGAAGTTTACCGATATGTGTTTACACATGTCTCGGTGTTTCAAAAATTCCAAAAAATCAACAATTTTGGCACAATGCAAGATTTACAAAAAGAAAAATTGTGCATTTGAACAAGTGTTTTCAATAGGAGAAGAAAGATTTCGCGACTGCCGATTGAGGTTAGAATTCGACCGATTTTGAAGTTTTATAACTAAATTTTGTATGAGGTTTCAGTAAATCTTTTAAAAATTCCAATTCTATTGATTTATTATGTAGAAACTAGAAATCATTTTTGATAATTTTTTTTCTTGAATGCATTGGATATTGCTGCATAAAATAATAAAAGTTCTGATTTTTATCTTAAGATATATGACATGTCTATGCAACTGTACACCATAATAGCGAAACAGACAATAGACAACAAAAATGGCTACCAAATACACCTGGTCACCAATGCAAATACATTGCATGCATGCAATGACCTCCAAAAAGGCCAACTTTAAATCCTGTTGACCATATCTGCAGTCTATAGCCGTTATGAATTTGAAAACAATGAACAACTGTCTGGCTTAAGAAGTACTTTCTGAATTATTATTAAAAGTCCGTCAGCTGTATTTGTTTCGTGGTTTCTTCGTAGTTGCAAAAAAATTGTCAAATCGTAC
The DNA here is from genome assembly GCF_963966145.1 of Tenebrio molitor. Lineage (NCBI taxonomy): Eukaryota > Metazoa > Arthropoda > Insecta > Coleoptera > Tenebrionidae > Tenebrio > Tenebrio molitor. The sequence continues at coordinate 20,054,534 of NC_091053.1, read as the reverse complement.
TAAAAAACTGATTTTGATTTTCGAAGATGACACAACTGCGAACAAGAGATGTACTTAATAAAATATAAAGCAGAAGGTACGGACCTGAACCCCATAGAAAATTTGATATTACACAAGACGTGCCATGTTTGTAAATTATTACAAAATATCTAATTATTGAAATATAGAATTTAGTGTGAAAGTTCCAGATGTGTCGAAAGTGTGATAAAAAAACTCCGTTCTTTTATTAGTTTACACAGGTTTCATAATAAATAATTTTCCAAAATGGGGTCACTTTAAATATGTCAGACTATATATACCAGATGCATCAGAAGCAGGACTGAAATCCATAAATAAACCGATTCAAAATGATCGACCTTAAAATTTCTCATTAAAAATAGTAATTGTTATGATAATTACCAATAGCAGCGTCGTAAATCCAGCTTTGAAATTATTTATTATCCGGCGAGGAAAATTTTTTAAAATCACCATTATTATTTTAATACAGTCGTCGCTTTTAATGCATTTCCAGCACAGTCATCTGCATGTAAAAAGCGTCGTTTCGTAACAACAATTTATTTGGACAGCGCTGGTATACTTTCGATTCGGTCGCCTGTCAAAATAATTGTTTCCTACATGGGAAAAAATCAGACAAGTGAACGTTCAAAGGAAAAGCAACAAACAAGACGGAGACCTAAAACTATTTTGGAGCGGTGCATCAATCTCTTTCCTGATGGAAAAATGTGGATATTTTGGGTCATGTTTGCTATCACAAAGCGAGCAGAAGCGTTGCTGAAGGATCGTCGACGTGAGTGGGCTTCCGATAACACTTCAGGAGATAGTATTCCCGGTAAGTTTGCCGAGTGGTCCCGCAAGGTTCGCTGTTCGACTCGAGTGCCATTCAGAAGAGGATATCCGCAAGAGTGGAGTTTATTCGAGGATTTATCAGTGAATGATTGAGGAATTTTCCGATAGGAGTCACGTTCGAAAAGGAAAGCTGCCACATTAGGCGTTTTGGTGATAACTCGAGACGAATTACATCTACTGCAAGGGTTCTTCGCCTTCGCGAGAATTCAGAAACTAGCAAGTGTTGCTGTGATGCAATTAGAAAGTCTTTTGTAGATTTGTCTGTGACTCGTTAATACAAATTCTAATTTGCTGCGGCGAAAAATCGCTGCCACGTGCACCTTATTCGCCTGATTTAGCACCCCCAGATCTCTTTTACTTCCACCACTAAATCAACAATCAACGATATGTTTAATTTATTCCTTCTAAACATTCCCTTCCACATTTACTTTGCAATAATCTAAAGATAGGATGAAACAGTTATTTACATAATTAGTGGGATAAAAGCAATATTACAGGACTCGAGTGTGAAGATTGCGGATGACGAGGGCGTTAGGCCGAGTTCATCTGTAATCACACGAGTTTCCTGTAATATGCTTTAGCCCACGTGTTATGTACAAAATTTTATCTAAGACCGCCCCAAATTAAAAAAATAAATCTTATCTATTGATTTTCGCCAGTGAAATAAATGAGTTTCGGTAAGCACTCAGTGGGATAAGAATTTACTTATTCCACTGAGTGAGGTAATGAAACTCATTAATTCCACTGAGTGCGGTAATGAAACTCATTACCTCACTGAGTGAGGTAATGAAAATGCGTGAGGTAATGAAGTTCTTATTCCACTTAAAATTAGTGGGATAAGTATCATTTATCCCACGGGATTAGATAAAACAAATTTTTTACACTGATAAAGCCCGTCTGTCAAATTTGAAGTAGATTTTTAAATTGAAAACTGCCTCTTCCGTTAAGAGAACTGCTTTTGCCGAACTGATAAACAAATTACACACAGCAAACCAACAATTAGCAAAGGTCGGGAAACATTTTATCGAAGACAGGAAAATTATTCATCGCAACACGCCACACTGTTTGTATTGAACAAACGTTTAAATACTAATTACAAGCAATTATTTGCAATAGGTCATTTATGTTTAGTGAACAACGTGGCTGACAAACGAATACAAATGACCGATCACTAAAAAAAATAAGTCAGAATAGGTTATTTCGGGAAACGAAGAAGTAATTAACAAAGCGTTTTGTGTTGTAAAAGTATCAAACATCTCCATCAGTGTGCACTACCCTTCGATATGGCGATGGGGTGATAAAATAGTGTGTCATACCTACCACCCTAAATATTCAGAGTGACGTATTCCATATTTTATATGTTTCAATTAAGGAAAACCCCGCGGTTCGACGTTCATCAATCACTACGTCTATAAATACAGTTACTACCCCTGATGGTTTTAACTGGTTGTCGGCGATAAAGTACAGTGTGTTGATTATAAAATACTAGGCGGTTCCTGGAACGACGTAATTCAATTTGGTAATTTTATGGAGTTAAGTTTTCGAGTCTCGTCTGGTGTAAACAGGAAACTTTAAATTGGGGAAAAATGTATGCGTTGTTACAGATTTTTATTTGGTTGTTTAGATAAAATAAAAAAGTTAAAGATTGACAAATCGGAAAAATGCAAAATTTGGATTTTTTTTTGTATTTGTAGTTAAATTAAGCCACAGAAAAGATTATAATATAAGGACAGTTTCAGGTAAATGAGTGGACATATAATTCGGAGAAAAAAAAATGAAGAAAAAACAGCAAAAGTTTGAAGGGTAGAAAAGGTGGAAAAAAGAGAATTTTCCAGCAAATACTCATCGTACACGAAAATGAGAAAAAAATCTGGGGGAATTTGTAATACATAACTGAAAGGACGCTATTATTTAACTTTGGGTTTTACGTGAATTTAGTACGCCATTTTATAGCTTATTCACAACCATTTAATTTGGTGTATAGATAATTAAAATCCTCCGATAAATAAGGGAGTTATGGATTTGTCTCTTTTTTTGGGAACGTCCTGTATATTATACAGAAATTTTATCTTTCTGCACTCCTTCTCCACATAAACTTTAACTACGCCAAATCTCACAACCCTCCGTGCGCGCAATTTGCTTAAAAGGGGGTACAAAGGTTTTCCTTCACGTATTAATACATATACAGGGTGTCTCAAAAATGGCGCCCAATCTCTTGAGTGGATAACATATTCGAAGAGTAGAGTTAAATTTCGTTGTCAATTTTTTTGTCCTTTGGCTAGTTTCCAAGTTATACACAGTTTAAAGTAAGCAAATGTGGCAACATCGGTTGGTATGCACAATGAACTAAACCAATTCTCCTTTGAGGTCAGTGTTGCCGCTGTTATTTTAGCCTATTTTGGTAGGTCATTACTCGAAAAAGAAGGACTTCTGTGTTGTTCCACTACCCAAAGGGGTCTTAGAAAAATTAAAACAGTAATGAAATTTATAATTCACCTGTAAAATTTGTTAATAAAGGAGATACATCTCTTTAAAAAATCAGCATATTTAAGAGCAAGTTGTACAAAATCTATTGTTCCGATCAAAGTTTTGCATTGAGATTTACCTTACCAGACCTCTATTCTTTAAGACCCTTAGGAGATTGGGCGCCATTTTTGAGACACCCTGTATAGATTAATATCACTGAGATTTTGTTAGGTGAACAAATAGATTTTGAAACCATGAATAAGAAATCGATCATTACCAAAAAATTTTCTCATTTTCAAATTTTTTGTAGTGTAAAGCGACATAACAGTCTTGTCAAATAAACTATGCACGGTGTATCAAAACGACTGCACCAACTACTTGTAATCGTCTAAAGTAGAGTGAGAGGAACATGAAATAATAATAAAAATGTTCTTCTGATGCTTTTTTGGTTTTTCTTATTTTTCCAAATTTTGATTTTTTTTTGGTGACATATACAAGCACATGATTAATTGACTAAGGCCCGGTTGTATAAAATGATGTCAAGTTCGTTGTTAAAGTTAACATAATATTAAGCGATCTGATTGGGGGATATTTAACATTGGATTTGAATCAGCCAATCAAATGGGCGGATTTGCAACTTGACGCGTTGTTGGCTGACACGATGTTAACTAAGCTTTATACAACCGGGCCTAAGATTTATTAAAAAATTGTGTAATTAACAAAAAAATTTAATTTCAGTTTTTAAAAAAGCAAATGGACTAAAAGAAAAATAATTTCATTAGTGAATGTTATTGCAATTGAATGAATACTCTGTCTAATATAACTGGAACAAAAACGTTTTTTTTTTCAAGAACATTTTTGGTTAAAATTTCCTAACTTTAACACGCTGCAACTTTTAATTGAAGCTGGGAGTTATTTTTCTCAGTTTTTTATGTTCTTCTCATTGTATTCTGTACAACTGTTAGCAGTTGGTGCGTTCGTTTTGAATCACCCTATAGATATATAAATAATATAGAATGAGACCACAAAAATATTGTGTGAACCAAGTTATAAAGAACATTTTCCCTCCGAAGCAGCCGACTATTCTTATGACGACGTTTACCAAGTTGTGAGAAAAATTAGTAGAGGAAGACCAAAAAAAAAGTACAGCCGAGGTAATAGATAATAATACGAGGGAAATTATGAAAGCAACTCCAATTCTATTGCATTCCAAGACATTGTATCATTAGGCAAATAAAGAAACCAGTGAAGACTTGCCCTTGTTTCTTCATTGCCTACTTTGATTATTTTTTTTATCGCGATGTAGTCCATTCAAAAATCAAAAAACCACCAACGTCGCATTTTTCTCGATAACTACTATCGGCAACGCTGTCTAGTGTAAAATTTGGTGAGACTTGTAATTTTGAGGTTAAATGTTTATTAAGTGTCTTGTTTTTCTGGGCATATTTAAGTAAAAATAATAAGAATCAATAAATAAATCAAACGTGCTGCTAATAAAACAATATGAACGAAATTCAATAATTCAAAGCAATTGAATTTTATTTTGAATCAAATATCAAATATCAAATATCATAATTGATAGTTACCAACATAGTATGAAAAAATATCTACCTAGGGTTTTTTAAATTTTACCAACCTAAAGCAACAAGTGGTGGTTTTTTAATTTTTGAATGGACTTTAGATTCTAAAAATATTTGGACTGTCAAAAACGAAACTGTAGTTGTCAGGTTGGTTAATTCTCTAGTTATTTTCATACCACACACAAGAGGATGGTTTTGTTACCAGTTTTCGATCTGTCATTTTCATTTGTACCTTTCCTTTGCAGACTTTATGAAATTGCTCTGCTTCTTAGTTGCTATACTTTGCTCTAAAAGTGCAATAACCTAAATTTATGTTGTTATTAGATTTAACATAATGTAAGTATTAAGCGAAAATTTTATAGTCAACTTCAATCAAAACAAACATTTTGACAGTCCAAGTATTTTTGAAATTGTTATGGACGTTTGTTGCTTGCAATAACCGAAGAAACTGTACAAAAATAATAATTAAAAGTTAAAAGCTCGTATTTTTGGCCTCAGCAATATCCATTGTCTAGTTATCAGAACTTTTAATGTTACTAACCTCGTATTTTTAGATAAGAAACCCAAGATAGGCATTATAAACCAAAGATAGGCATTATAAAGTTAACTGAAAATGAAGTTACCGTTTCCTGTGATATTAATACATAAGTACTTATTTGTAAATCGTCAAAATCTTTGCCAGTTATTCTATGGTCGACAACGTGTAAGTTTGACAACGTCGCAGTCACTCATGTTGTTTTCCCTCCTCACGATTTTCTGCTTTGCAAATTTTCTTTTTTGCGGAAATTGTTGATTCTTGGCGATTTTTGCGCCACCAGTTGATAAATTCTCTCGATCGTGCGATGTTGCCACATCTATTTCCCATAAATTTAATTTTTAATTTTCAAATATTCATGCCACCATGAAAGTAAATAAAAATAATCGCAATGTGACAGTCCAATCGCGACAAGAATTACATCGAACGTGACCACCGGAATATGAAAGACACCCTGGAACCACGGAAAGCTGCAGGAACGCACTCCCCGGAGATTCTTCCGCTCCCCAAATAATTTATATGGAATTAAAAGGATTCCGATAATACTTCTATCTGGTGCATCGGATTACCCACAAAGATGCTGCTGCAGTCCGACCATCTGTGCAACTGCACGAATGTAACGTTTCCGAAAGACCAATCAAAAAAGAAGCCAACGATAAATCAACAAACAATATGAAGAAAGCGGCGTCATCTTCCCCGGACGTTTATTTCGGTGTTGTAGCCTTGCTGGTCGCTTTTTCTTGGAACGCTCTTTAGATGTCGCGTGAGTCATTTAACTACACTTAATTTTATTGCAATTTGTTTACGACCCGATGACGGACAAGTTTGGATTAATACAACGGCCATTTTATAGAGAAGTGGAGCTGCCGATGGAGGATGTGACAGGCGGAAGTCCTGACGTCACTGCCAAAGCTCATACGTCCGAATTCGTATCAAAAAATGTAAATGTTAAGTTGCCCCAAGTTGTTGCGGAACACAGTGGATGTTTTACATGACGGTGAAGATCCCCTCTTTTTATGTGGTGATGGAAGACAGCCGAAATTTATGAGTTTTAAAATTAGCCGGAATACACGAGAAATACGAGCTTTTATGTTGATTAAAGTTTAACAGCTGTAGTATTAGCACGGTGAGTGAGTTGCATTTCATAAACAACCAATAGAGCTCATGTCTGGAATTTGTTATCTACATTCTATCGTAAATACTACCTCGCTTACGAAACTATTAGTTGGTGGGGTGTTCCGGAGTAAGTGCACTCAAAGTCGTCATAAATCGCTTCATTTAAACGATTTACGTCGCTGTTAAAATTAACGGGATGGTTGTGAACGTTCCCGTCAATTAAAAAATGGAAAAAGCGGATTAAAAAAAATTTAAAAACCTGCTAAAAAGTGTGAATTAAAGCTTCACACTTTTACTTTTTCATTAACCAATAAGTAAGTAATTTAGAAGCTACAATTTTCGTGAAAGAATGGTTCATTTATTCAACGAGCGTGTAATGATCGCTATTACCCACCAGTGGGTAATGTTCATGACACGCGAGTTAGAATACGATACGTTTTCTATAACGTACAAATCTCATCCTTTTCACCATCAGAATTCATTTGTTATTCCTTTTTAATAAAGAACGTACACAAACTCCCGAATTACAACATTTGCAAAAACTATGACACACGAATATTGTGCTGTATCATAGCAATATGCATGCGAAGACTTTCAAATGCAACCTGTAGAGTAATGTCATTATCAATGGAGTCATTACTCACGATCGTGGGTAATGAATTGCATTACTTTACGGGAAATGAATACATCATGAATGTATTGTTTAATAGGAGTAAAAAAAGTACTTTATTTTGCAGTTTGGGGACTTTATTTCACACTTTAGTACAGTTTTAGTTAATACATATTATTTAATAATTTCATGTTGCAAAAAATTATGTATGCGACTTGTGAATAAGGCACTTTTTTACGCGTGGGTTTACAATACATATTAGCTATAGTCGTGCATGTAAACTTCCCACTTGTAAAAAAAATTGTACTTTATACACGTGTTGCAAAATAACTGTTATTAAAATTGCGCTGGATAAAAACTTGATGGTGGCGTCGCTGTCTAGGAAGTTGAACATCAAAAGCAATTTAATAAAGCCGCCGCATCGTAAAGGTACACATTACAATTTTACAATCTAAATCTAAAATTAAATCGGCTAGTATTTACTTTGTAAGGAGCATAATTCCATTCATAAATTATACAACAGTGTACTATAAAGAATAGGAATTAGAAGCGCTGCACACAATTTTAATAGCACATTTTATTAGCCATCTGAAATTCGATTAAGCCGAGTCCCACTACGTAATGTTCTTTATTAGTTTCGGACATAAATTTTCTTGGGAATTTGTTTCATAATGGAATACATGAATATACGAGCGCGACAAAATTTAAATCCATTAAACCAAGTTAAATTAGTTCACTCATAAGGAGGAACGAAACTAAATCAAAAAGTAATTTGGCCAGAGGAGTTTTCATAATCACTAAGGAAGTTTGACGTAATTGCTCCCCCTCAAGGTCACGTCGAATTTTTGCGAATCAAGACGCAAGCTCCCATTCGACAATTCTTTCCCACAATCTGAACCACCTAATAATACCTGTGCCGCCTCCAAATTAATTTCAACATGCATTAGAAAAATTCAGATTCAATCAGCGACACGACTTTGATTAAACTTTAACACGTACTGGGTACAATGAAGCCGAAAGTTTCGAGTTGCACGTAACGTACTGTGTCAATGGCTTTGCATTAAAAAAAGATTAGCGTTCACAATATTGTGGGACATCACAAAGAACGAACATTTGTCTAATGAAAAAGTGTTTGTTGGGAGAAGTGCTGTGTTGATTTCTTCTTTGTGTGCTTGCTTTGTCTGGACATTTATCATCATGGTTCAAGTAATATTTAGATTTAACTGTGATGCGTTCAAGTCGGTGGAAGATTCGATACAAAATTTCAAAAAATTGTAAATGAAAAATATTTTTTAAGTGAAAATAAAAATATACAAAAAAGATTGAAATAGTATACCTAATGCAGATTAAAAGAGTCTTATTCAGAATTAAAAAGTATACAGGGAGTATCTGAAATACGTGTGTTAATTTTAACCAGTAAAAGAACTCCCCAATTTATGAAACTTTTCTCTATAACATTTTGCAAAATTCGCATAACGCAAAGAAAATTTAAAACGTAGTTGCATGGTTAACAAAGAGACAAATCGCTGGAAAAAGACGTGCCAAAAAATTAATTCCGCTTGCTTAATAACGTAAATTAATTGCACCGTTGACGGGACATAATTCGGTAATTAATTAAATTCTTAATTAAGTTTAATTAGATCCTCTTAGAGCAATATATATCAACGTAAATCACTGAAATTTGTAGAGTGTACACCTTCAATGGTGTACCCCAGGGGTCAAGTTTAGGCCCACTGTTATGTCATATAGTTTATATAAATTTATAATATTGGTGATATACTCGCTAATTCGACTGTCGACTGGTGAGTATATCATCAATACCTGATGAAAATCGTTACAAGCAGCAACGGTCATTCGTTGAAACACCCAAACAGCAAGTTTACATTGGACGCTATTTGATTATCAGAAATTAAAATTATTATGCTCGAATAACGACAGTTTTAATTTCATGCTTAATTGACTTTGTTACGGCAGTATTTCCTGCAATAAATCAACTTACGATTATCAACTCTTAAACAAAACTTCACGATGCAGCGTGGTGCCATTGTAACACTTTCACCGAGTGCATGATACCAAGCTTCAAGTTTCTGGTAAAACCGTTTGAAAAAAAATCCACCCTTGCCTCTCGATTTTGCATTTTATCCGGAAAAAAATTATGCGTCGTGAATCAAAATTCGCTTATCGGTTCGTCCTAGAAGGACATCTCCCTCGAAAAGCAGTCCCAACTTTCGTCATTGTCGTTTTTCCCTCCGCAGCGTCAGGTGCGCATCCGTTCAATCAAGCCCCGAAGTGTAAATATAGTTTTCGTCAAATAAGCAGGGTCGTGTGAATTTATCAAAGGAAGGAGAATTGGGAATTGGCTGAGATCACAGCGCCGAGTCTCCCGCTTTTCTCATTTTGGAAGTTTCGGGGACGTCGTAAATCATCGCGCAACACACATCAGGCGTCTCTGTAAACTGGGCTGAAATATTTTCACACGGTTTGAACGAGGGGGTGAGTTTTGTTGGTCACTTTTACCCAATAATCACGATTTGCTTCCAGGCGTGTGCGGAAGTCGCGATGATTTACCAACATGTTTTGGCGGCGAGTCCGAAACAGTTAATTAAATTATCTTTGAGAATTCGTTTCGTTTGAAGCGACTCTTTCATCCTGCACCTTTTTATTTTCAGACGGACAACCAACAGCACGAGCATGATTAAAAATGAGAAAAATGCAACCGCGATAAACGCTCTCGGTCATTCTTACGGAATGGGAGATTATGCAGAATAATAAATAGGAGAACGTTAATCACAGAATTGTCGCCGTTGCTTTTAATTCTTTCACGGAAGAGATTCGTTTGATGTCTGAGTCGTGTCTGCCGGGACGATTAAATCACAAAAAATCACCGCTTCGACTGGGAGAGAGTAACAGATACAAAAAAGAACTCACAGGAGTGGAGTTTTCCTACAAACGGCATTAATCAATAGTTGTAAAAAATGTAAATTGAAATTTACCTACTTAACCTCACTTTTTGACGCTATCCAAACACTGGACTAAATCAGCTGATTGTTGTGTCGTCACGCCAACGTTGCCAAGCCAACGCAACGACATACATTGTTTTAAAATTGGCAAATATTTTATTTTTTAAAGCTACAAAAAGGACAAACTGGTAGAAAAGTGCATGCAATAGGTATGCGTTTTAAATGAAAGTGTGTATTTCTTCTTGTGTTATTTAAAAGCATCGTTGAAATTGAGAGATGATGACATTTAAAAAAACTGACAGTTGGTAGCAATGCTTAGTTTTAATCCAGTTTGTAGAAAAATTAGTTTTTTATATCTATTTTTGTCTAGAATAACTAGAAATGGTAATAAAATAATTCCAGAGTCAATTTCGTCCAAGTTACATCATTTGAATACGGTTATTAGATTGACTCCGTTTTAAAACTCTCCCGCAGCCGCCCCCGATGCAACTTTCTGAAGAACTTCCACGGGACGTAAACGCGTCGTAAGTAGATGTCGTCCAAGTTTTCTCATTTCACCTGAGAGTCTAATAAAGACGCCAACTAACCTGCACAATGGACTTTGTTTGCTTGCTGATGTCATCGGTGGAGCCCTGCGTGGAACGGGGCCCTCTAATGCACCCCGGAAACATATCCGACGAGCTTATCCCGTCACCAGATTTCCTCCATTCCACATCGACACCGATTATTTTTATCCCAGTTCAAAGCACAAAAATGACATTGTCGTCCACCCCCGCACTGGTGCTAATTAATAAACCAAAAATATTCGCCCACGCACATCTGAATATGCAAAACGGATTAGTAACCGACACGGAATATCCATTTCGGCAGCGAACCGATTTATGTCACATCGAGCGACCATCACTGGAAGACGGCGGAAACCGTAAAGGCAGAGATTTGACGAAAATAAGTTTGTTAATGGTGCTGCAAGAACATGACATTGTGACCGGAAATCCGTCATTTCACATTCTCGATCACGTTCGTCAAAAGCTTCGAATGGAACAATACGTCTTGCATCATCGTCTCGCGAAAAAACATTCATTATTCATTGACAAGATTGTTATTGCAGCGGTAGCGACAACACAAAAAGACCAACACAATTTTACGCCGATTCGTGAATGGAGCCATTGTGGATGCGTTAAAGGCAAAAAGAGAAAATCGATGCACTTGATGGTGATGACCTAGAGAGTGATCAGTATGCGTTACATTAACTGCAGAAAGTTCTAACAATTTTTGACTTCCATTATCTTTTATGACAAGACTCGGAATTTTGTAATAAAAATTAATGTCATTCACCCCTGTTGCTAAGGGGTGTTGATATTGAAATCCATTACTATTATTCCTCGGAAACAGCTTAAGCCTTAGTGTCTTAGTACCATCCATATTAGCCACCTGTATGTACGAAATACAATTCCGGTGGAGTTAGCCACCTTACTCCCTTAATGTACCCAAATCCAGACGGCCAACTTTGTAATTAAACCAATGTGAATGCGTCCAAAGTGCTCCATTAAAATTTGTTTGCAAAGTGGCGTGAAGACACTAGACAATCAAATTTTGATTCAGCGTAATTTCAAGACGCTTATCTTGCACAGGTTTAAATCTACAATAAATAAAAACGTCGAGAGAAGTACGTGATTGGAACGTGAACAGAAACAACACCGAAAGGTAGTGAATACTAATATGTGGAAAATTTGTGGAGATTTCGGGTGAGACAATGCAAATTGGTTGTGTGCCACACACGAAATGAATACTGTCGCGTTCTGAATATATTTCGGCTCTTAATAAACGTATCAAGGTGCATATTAATAAGATTCCACCTTCATTCATCATTTATTTGATGTATTATGTTGTTATTAAGTTGTCGTCGTGCTACTTGATTGAATATGAATCGGCTAACAGATATCCCGCGCATATTTTGTACGGCTGTGTATACAGAGTGATTCAGATATGGAGGGGGACGAGTAGTCTATAATCAAGATGTGAAATATGATTTAGAAAAAAGCTGCAAATTAAGAATTATAATAACAACAATAATAGTGAAGGTGGTGATGTAAGCGTTGGAAAGAAGGTCAAAAAGAAACAGAAATTACAATTTTTAATACTCTAAAAGAAAAAATATTTAGTAAAAAAAAAAAACAAAGACAGAAGCTTTGTGTCAGCTTGATAAAATCAAAAAATAAATTGAAGAGGAGAAAAAATGTTGTGAAAAGTGAAAAAATAGATCGAAATAAGTGAATGAGAAAAAATATAACGTACCTAAGGAGAAATTAAAAGAAATGGAGACAGACACGAACAAATGATTAGGAAAAAAAGACAACAGAACGAAAACCAAAAAATATAAAGTACAAAGACAGAAAAATTGATACGTGCACACAATAAGAATGTACCAAAAATAAAAAAGGAACTCACACCGACCTACTCGACAAAATTAAAAATATAAATAGATGTGAAAAATTGCGTGGTGAAAAAATTCAACCAAAAGACAATTTTAAAACAATTACAAAATACGAGTATGTTTTTTCTTGATTTTTCATTTACCTTTTATTGGTTTAGAGAAAAAAAAATTGAGGCATCAAAAAAAAAATTATAACGCTATTGAGAAACTATTTATAAAAATTTTACATTTTATTTTTTTAAGTGGATAAGGAGAAGTGAAAATAGAATGGAAACATTCGTTTTAAAACTGAATCTTTGTTTTTCGTTCTATTATGTATCTTCTAACTTTTAAAGGAATTATATACCGGGTGTAGAATTGGTTTACGAGACATAGGATTTTACATGTAAAAATAAAGAGTTCCAATTATTGGCTCCCCTAATAATTTTATGCCAAAATAGTTCAAATAAAAGTTAGAGAGAATTAAAAATAGTGTCTAATTCCACTCTTTGTTTTTTTCTAACATCTTGTGGTACTGAAAGAAAAGCAAGAAAGGAGTTAACACAAAAATACAAAAAAGTAGCATTAGCCATGAAATTTGACTTTTAAAATACTATGTATTAGTCGGATGGTTTCTCTATTATTTAATTGTCTTTTAATTTGCCCTTCAAATGAAGTCGTACAGGACTACATGATGAATGAAAAGGTAACTTCCATTAAATGCTCAAACTTCTCTCCAGTTCTTCGAATTGTTTCTATGGCAGGAATTGATCGGTCTGGGAAACCTGAAGCAAATGTTGCTTAGAAGTTGCTTAAAAAAGATCCTCCATTATAACATTTAAAGAAAGAAATACAATTTCATGCTTAGTAGTACTTTTTACTGTTTTTGTGTCAACTCCTTTCTTGCCTTTCTTTCAGTACCAGAAGATGTTAGAAAAAAAGTAGGACCGAAATTAGACAGTAATTTTAATTCTCTCCAACTTTCATTTTAACTATTTTGCCGTAAAATTAATAGGGGAGCCAATAATTGAAACTCTTTATTTTTACATGTAAAATCCTATGTCTCGTAAACCAATTCTACACCCGGTATGTATACAGGGTGTTTCAAAATTCACGAATTCCGAATTCAGAGCATGGCAGGGAAGGACCCAGTGGAGCTCGAAAAAAAAATCGTTCTTCCTGAAGAAGATATGAGCACTTTAATGTTGTTCAATACATAGCAGCCACTGTGACAAAATACTATTCTTGCTACGTTGCCGTTCCATTTTTAAGAAAAATTTAAGATTTTTTTACTCCAAAGTAAAGCTATTCTTCAAAAAATGGTTTAGGTTATTATTTTCCACAATCATCTGCACCATAAATAACAATAAGCACTGAACTTTTCAGCCTGTATTTGAAGAAAACGCAGTTAAAAGAGTGCACCTTCAGACCAATGTATCTTTGTGGGGGGAGTGCCGATTTTTTTTTTAACTTCCATATTTGGACTACTGAAGTGATCCCTACAACGCTCTGAATTCGGAATTCGCGAATTTTGAGACACCCTGTATATTTAAATTTTAAATTGAAAAACCAAATTTGCTCTGAATGTGAAAAAATCTGGAAAATATTATATGCTACAAACATTTACTGTAAAATTGATTATATAAATCTTTGACACCAATATTATATTATTCAATGAGCGAATAATGATGGCTATTACTCGTGAGGATGATTTTGTGTCACGAATCGCAGGCGAGTGGCGTAATTCATCGGAGTGAGGAATAACCATTATCCGCGATTAAATACTATACTTTTTCTACGACTATGAATAGAAATTGATAAATAAATTTCATTATTAAACAAACTGAACCTGACGTTTGAAATTGACGTTTTAAAATTATTACTTTGTATACTTGATACCACTGCATTAAAATTTAATTTGCGATTGGACTTCATAAACTAGTTGCTACGATATTTGCAGTGAGTTTTGAAATTATCATTCAACGCGCTGTGGGTAATGAATCCTGTTATCCAATGAAAAACACTTTAATAATTACAGTACCTACTCGTATTATCCACATCTTCATACACTGTCTTCATTCAATAGTAAAATTTATACATAATTATTTTTTACATTTTCGCCCTCCAAATTGAATAAGCAGATATAATTTTGATTTCTCATTTATTTTCTGTAGTCAATAACTACGTTAGAACAAAAAAATACAAAAAGAAAATATAATTCAGCGATAATTGCAAGTGTTCTCGCTGTTAAATGTAAAAAATGTTTGGAAATTGCCTCTGATTGGAGCGAACCGTCATCTATAAGTCAGGCGAAATTAGAGTATTTCGGGGCGCAGTCTTGAAAATCTCACACGTTTAAACTACCATGCGATCGAAAAAGATTAATAAATCCAGTAAGCCATGACTGTCACGGTTCAGTTGGCAGCTCTAGTCTAAATATTGCTGTTTTGATAACGGTCAAATTTCTCTATTGAAGGTCAATGTGTTTCTTTGACAGCAGCAGTATTTAAACTAGGGCTGCCAACTGAAGTATGATAGTCAATTAATTTTTTTTGGTCACACAGCACAATAGCTACAATGGAGACATTGCTGCCTTTTTGTAAATAGAACATGTTGTTCTCAACAAAAAAGTCCTATAGAATTTGACCCTATGTGCCATAGTTTTCATACGACGATAAATTAAGGTTCAAAAACATAATTTCCTAAACTTCAACAACTTTCATAAATTGTTTGATCAATTTCTTGAGTATTTACTCAGGTCCAAATGTGCAATAAACCAAATTGTACCAGCTCGAATTAACGAAAGCAAAATTATTTGTGAATACATTTGATTCTATATTTTTTCGCTTTAATAGATAAAAGAAAATATAAACGAATCCATTACAATCACAAAATAACATATTTTGATTCAGCAAAAGAATAAAAAGATAGATTAGGACCAAATGGCTATTCTCGAAACGGTGATTTGATATTTTTTTCGATTAACCGTACCAATTTGTTTGACTATTTAATTCATCTGTCACTTAATGTTCATCAACCAATGAAACAAACTTAATTTTAGTGGTTTCCATGGTTACAAAAGAATTGCAGCGGATATTGGACTAGTACAAATATCAGCGACTATTGTACTAGTAATCGAAGTGAATATTTTAAACAAATGAAAATCTTCATTAATTTTTTTTTTGCAGCGAAAAACGAACACAAAAATATTATTTTCTAAGAAAATAAAGTGTACAATTTGAAAAACTGACAGAAATTTGAGGAATTTGCTTCATTAAATAGTCCTCCAAATACGACTCGTAGTCAATGTTATGCAGATCATTTTTGCGGTGGTGTTACTCATGTCAACGGCGCTTTCGAATTCGACTCGTGCTAACACACTCGTCAAATTAATATCCCAGCGCCGTTGACATTCGTAACACCACCACAAAAATAATCGGCATAACATTGACTACTCGTCGTATTACAACTGAATATTTTATTAGGTAATAGATATCTCCTCTAGTTCAAAAGTTGCCAAAACAATTGAAAAACTTGGATGTGCAAAACAAGATTTGCAGGGAAAGCAACAAAGTTAAAATCATTTCCAACAGAAACATTTTTTTTAAATTACCAATTTGATGACTAAATAAAATTTCCAAGTTTTCTTTTGAATACAGATTGAGCTAACAATCTTATCAATAACAATATTTAAGTAAAACACTTTGTATACTGTAAATTCAGTGCTTGGTCAAGATGTGACATAATCAGTTTCTTAAAGTAGATTCCTTCGTTGTGACACTTTGTTTGGGCACTGTTTCGGGTACCACCCCCGTCCCTACACTCCACGAAAACCGTGAAAACTTCACCGACGACTCGTTCCACACCGCCGCATTCAGAATTCC
The DNA here is from genome assembly GCF_963966145.1 of Tenebrio molitor. Classification (NCBI taxonomy): domain Eukaryota; kingdom Metazoa; phylum Arthropoda; class Insecta; order Coleoptera; family Tenebrionidae; genus Tenebrio; species Tenebrio molitor. Next base: position 20,038,124 of record NC_091053.1, on the reverse strand, counting down.
GTCCCCGTGTGAAAGCAGCAAACTCCAAAAGTAATACAACAAAATAATGACCGCCCTCACGCCGTCGGTGCCGATCCGACCGGGGGCACCTTCCGGGGGTTGCGCATTTTTCGCCCGTCGCGCAAACTACGCCGCTCCATGGTGAGACCGCCGCGTCCCTCCGTGCGCTCGTGCGATTTTCCAGGTGGCGGCGTCGAATATTCAGCACCCTCGCGACCGACGCCCGAAACGCGCTCCCTACGACGCGCTGAAGCCGGCACTGAAACGGAGTTGGGCCGAGGTTTTTGACTGCCACGGCGCCAACGGACGCACTCACGCAAGCGCGACACGCACCAAAACAGAGGACACGCGGCGACGGCGGCCGAAAAACGCAAAAACTGCCGACGCCTGAAACGTGCCACCCGGAGGAAATGACGGACGGAATGTGGCCGGCTTGGCGTGGACTGGACGCAGATTGGGTTGCTTCGGGGGCGGTATCGCCAGCACAAGCACGATCGTGCCAGAAAAACGATAATCTACCCCTCAAGTCGAACCAGGAATTTTCATTGTACTGTCACAAAGGATTTTACGTTGTTGTAGACACGAATATTGATAAGATGTAATTTAGTGGGATTAAAAAGGTGGCATGTTGCATTCTCGCAAGGGTTCACTTTTTCAGACCTCGCAATCATCAAACATTTCGTGCAACAACCGTGTTCTTGGTTCTAAAACATGTTTACTTCTTTTCTTCAACGTTCCAAAAAATAACCACTTCTGATTCTACATAGATTAACAACAAACATTATTTTTTATTCATTTGTTTTTATTTATTCTTTTAGTAACCTTTGATATTTCTGACTTGGAGTCAGAATGCCCGTCAGAATGCCCGTAGGAATAATGAAGAGGATCATCAACTTACACGTTAAAGCGGAACATTACTCGCTGCGACTGCTCGAAATGATGAACTGCATACAGTAGCTCCTTGATGGTGTAAAAATCAGCAATCGTCTAGTACTCTAGTAAGCTCCGGTGACAATTAAAAGGGACAATAAATATTAATTTGGTCGATACGACTCGATATTTCTTTTATTTACAATTTAAACTTGAACTGATTTTTTTAGCAGTGGCGTGCGTATGGGAAAGTGTGATTTTAAATCTCGTGCTATTTGCTGACATATGCTATTTATTATAAAAAATACATAACGACATGTTTGTTAAGGAGGTTACGATTTCAACATTGAAAGTGATCTCTGAATATCACGGCTATGTAGTGACAAGAGTCGTTTAAAGACTTCTTCATATTCATCTAAATTAAATGTCCGTCAAACTGTTAAAGCTGTAATTTTAAATCCAATTTTCTCAAATTCGGGATTTCTCGTAATTGTTTGTTGTGAATATTTTGCTAAACGTATCCCAAATTCATCATACAAGGCCAGCTTATTTATTGTACGGTTGGCTTAAAAAAAAACGGGAACTGTCAGAAAAAGTTCTGTGAGATTTTATTAAATTTTTATAGTTTGAAACGGCCTTTTAGAATTTAGGTTAAAAAACCTGCACTTATGTGTCAGAAATACTACTGTCAAACAGATACAAATTGACATAAATTGCCAAATTAAATTTTCAGTTCACATTAGGTCAAATTTCATTTTTTTTGAAGCCAACTGTATCATTAAATCAAGTCCGTTTTTTTTTAATAATCAATTGTCAAAGTGTTCAGGTTGGCAGAAAATTCAAAACAGTGAATTTTATAAATCACGTTTGGAACATTGACTTTTGAAATTGTCACCGATGACCGAATGTTGCATTTGACAATTTAAATTTATATTAAACACGTGTCTCAAACACAAATATATGCAACATAACCTCAATAATGATCTAGGGGAAATCTAGGGTGAAACTGAGATAGAACTGTACCAACTGTCAATGATTTTTAATACAGTTTGGTCTTTTTCCATCTTTTGACACTGACAATTGATTATAAAAAAAACCGGACTTTAACTTACAGAACTCTGCTAATAAAAATGCAGGTTTTTAATCTGGGATATATCGAGCGATTGGTAATTACTTAATTACGTGTAATGTCAAAAAATATCATTATAGTGTTTTTCTCTTTGTTTTCCTCTTTTGTCAATTGTATTTCCCTATTTCTCAAAACTATTTCCTACCTCGATTAAATGTTAAAGTGACGTAAATATGAAATAGTTTTGAAAAATAGTGAACTACAATTGAGAAGAGAGGAAAACCAAAAGAAAAACAGTGTAATTAATTGAATTATTATAGATTTTTTTTTTAATTTTCAAAATCATATAGCTCCATTATGACATTTCAATAAAATAACAATCATTTCATTAATTAATTCATTTTGTTCCATTATACTTTACGTTTCATTTCATCAATAAAATTTGATAAAGACAACATAACGGCAATTAATGTCAAAAACATACTTATTGTAGGTTATAATAACCATTTCACAATAGAACACTTCCATTGAGTCCAAAAATGACATTGATGATCAAAATTCATTACTCGCAACTCTACTTCGTGATTCAAATTGAATTATAGAAAATTTAAATTACGCTTGATACATAATCTGGCATCTGGCAAAAAATATGAAATTAATTTCTATTCAACGAAAAAAATCTGTTTATTTTGCGTAATGTCTAGATATTTCGGTGAACCGGAAATACCGTCAAATTTATGTATTTAAATTTAGCTCGAGTTAGTCGTAGAAATGACATTGAATTTAAATGAACACTTTGAACGAAACATTCGGATGGTCAAAAACAAAATTGTCGTTAAATTAAACAACAACAAAGTACATAGTTTTTTTAACGTGAGTAACTGAAGAGGACTTTATTTTTGTTGTGTAGAATTACTGCAATATTCAAATTCATCTATTTTTAGTAGAACCCTGTTTAATGGTGGTGATAAAATCAAATTTTGAAAATGTCAATTAATTTGACACTTATTTTGATAAATTACAAAACAAATAACACAGCGTATTTTTAAATATTTTCAAAAATTCAATGAGAAAAATGGACAAAACCTATTAGTTGAAAAGTTCTTCAACGTTGATATAACCCTTTGTTATAATAGTTAACTTAAAATATGGTCTTTTTTTTATAATCAATTGTCAGTGTCAAAATACAGAAAAAGACCAAACTGTATTAAAAATCATTCACATTTGGTCCAGTTCTATCTCAATTTCACCCTAGATTTCCCCTAGATCATTATTGAGGTTATGTTGCATATGTTTATGAGTGTAAGACACGTGTTTAATTTAAATTTAAATTGTCAAATCTGACAATCGGTGACAATTTCAAAAGTCAATGTTTCAAACGTGATTTATAAAATTCACTGTTTCGAATTTTCTGCCAACCTGACAACACTTTGACAACTGATTATTAAAAAAAAACAGACTTTACATACATACATTTTTGAGAAATCTTCAAACTAGGGGAAAATGGCATCCTTGTCTAATAATAATGAAAGGTTGAATCGCAACAAAAAAAAATCTATCTAAAGTTACCAGATTTTGATACTCCCATGTCAAAAAAAGTACTATAGTGAGTTAAATAACACTAGTTACTTTCGTATTACCGGATTGGTACGCAGGAGTTTTCAAAGTGTTTTATTTGTTTAAATTTGGTATTGTCAAATGAATTGCAAATGCAATCATGTGTTTTGTTAAATTTGAAAATTTTCAAAACATTTAGGGTGGTTTTGTTACCTGTTTTCACTTTTATTTAGTCATTTCCTTTATTACAGACTTTATTTCTCAGCATAACCTAAATTTCTCTCATTACTAGATTTGACATAAGTATTAGTATTTTAAAATCAAGTACAGTCAAAACAAACACTTTTTTAAAACAGTCTAATGTTCATTCACGTTATTTTCCTCGTCAAGGTCAAATTATTTAATTTTTTGGCAGTATGATTTCTACTTTAATAATACCGAGTGACTATAAATGATTGAAGGAAAATAGTGGATTGGCAACACTGATGCAGTTGGTAGTGCAAGTCTTCTCGTGGATCATCTGTCAATCATTTCTATTTAGGTTAGGTTAAGTCACGAAGTACATTGTCGATTTAGATTTTTTTGACGTTTGTTTCAATTTTAAAAATTGCGTGTGTCATGCCAACGATGTTGCCAACTAAAGATTTCAAATGTGTGACCAATATAACAAAATAATTTTCAATCATTTATAGTCACTCGGTATTTTATCTATGTAGGTCGCCAATACGGGCTGATAAAGTCATGCGTAGACTGTAGAGGTTAGGTCGGGATAGGCATATTTCAGTTCTTGGTTACATTTAATAAACGAAATTTTCAAATTACCTGTTAATAAAACCTTCATTTTTCTTTCCGCCATGGTAAAATTAACCAAGAATAGGATAGGAATAGAATTTTATGAAGAAATCTGTGACTTTATTCCACACGTCAAACTAACATTCAAAATTAAAGATGTCAAATCGCTCTAACACGATAATGTGAAAATTACTAGAAAAGGAGGCGCAGGTTTGCAACATGACAACAATTTGACAGGGAACTTTAGAAGACTTTTGATTTCACTGTGTTTCAGTCATCTAACCAAAATTTGATTTCTAATTTTTCTTTTATCTGGGTCTTTGAAAAAATTAACACGACTTCGTTGATGATTTCCACTGCTCGCACACCTCCCCACGCATAGTGCACTCAATCAATAATCGCTTCGGATGCTCCTTAATGCACGTTTAGTGATCACCTATCCCAAATTGAAGCACTTAACCCAAACAAAATCTAATTTTCGTCGACTTAAACGTCTGGACAACTTGAAATTACGCACCCAACATAATTCCGTCGTTTTTAATTCGTCCACATTTCGAAATTAATTTATTTGGAATGGTGGGATTAAACCTTATCAAACGTAATCATGATTAATGTTCCTTTGAAAGTGACAGATTGCCCTATTTCAATCAATGGCCGCTTCAGTCTCTCATCAGCTTTGTTGACGTAATGAATGGGCTCCTTAGAGCCGGAATCGATTGATTTATTACACCGCACATAAAAATCACATAAAACTTAATAAGATTATTTTAAATAAATAAAGGGGAATAAAGAAATGCGTTTTCGTTGCACTCGCCGTCATTTCAAGCGCGAGTGCAATTCTCCCGCAGTGTTACCAACTCGAACAACAATATCCTGCAACCTGAAATTTTAATGACCCAATAAAATTCCCCAACTCGCAATAAAGATTAGTCTCGGCTAGTTTAATGCTGCCGTTTCGTAATAAATAAGATAAATAAAATATTGCCACAGTGTACACAAGAACACGCCGCGTACTACGCGCTAGGACTTTGCAGGATATTTAAATATAGCGGGAGTTTCGCACGTGCCACCGGATAGCTGGAGTGGCCCAGCTAGCGGTTAGCGCATCTCCGGGACTGTTTCCTTCTGGAGGTGGGACGATGTTTAGTTGAACGTTTCCAGCAGGGGCGAGCACCTTTCGCCTAACTTTAGATCCTCTCGCGACGTATGCGGAACTTGCGGTTGGCGTTTTTACGACGACGCTTACCAAAAAACGAACGTTTGTTAGATTGTGATGTCGAGATGGTCTCATTAGGCTTAACTAGGTGCAGGCGAGTTAGACTTCCTGATGTAAACGGCCGCTTTAATAGGATGTTTCGTCGGCTCCGTCATAAAACTATTTTTATTGCGACGAAGATGTAACCGGGATGGCCACGGCGGTGGTTCCTGCCACGACACCGCTCTCTCTATAATTAGAACACAAATTATGAAATTCCCCAAACATTTTATTTTACCGCGACAAACCAGCCTAGTCTTTTGTATTAATCTGGGAATGCGTGGCACGCACCAGACAACCATAAACCCATCCGCTTCCTCCTTGTTCGAATTTATCGCGAGTGCTCCACCCCCCTTATGTTTTTGCTAGGAAGTGGGTGCAATCCTGTGCGAAAGATTCCGTAATTACTTGTAAATTGACTTCATAACCGGCGACACTTCAAGCGCAATTACTGCGAATCTACGAGACCGTCCCCGAGTATCGTGGGGAGCAGGAAATCTAAACAGAATCGTAGCCTAAGTGCATAGCGCTGTAGTGCAAGGGTGACAAGAGTGCACAGGAGTGTCGCTGTTAACACGATATGTACGTCATTACGTTCGATGATTGCCAGTCGACGTCATCCTCCCGGATTTTTCCAATCACTTTTCATCCACACCGGATTTGAAATTGTATTAATCTGCTTTGACGGACTAGAATAGTAATCTCCTCGTTGCAAATCGGAGCGTTTCCAAAATCCAATCGAAAAGGATGCTGATGGACAATCTAAAAGGAATCACAGTGCTGATGCGACTCTTTCTCTTGATTTGTCTTCTCTATGATGTTTTCTTAATTGTTTGAAACTCGGTTTCACCGAGCTGAAGCGAAGAATATGAATACATTTCAGCGAGCACTTAACTTTTATTAAACTATAAGATTGTTCTGCAAGTTATGCATTTTAAGTATTCAAGCCAGACGCTAGAGTTGAGTAGCTGTGTTCCTTAATTAAAATGTCATTCTCCTATTAAGAGAGCTCTCGTAATTCCTTTATAAATCATGAACGAACCAACTTGCTCTTAATTAAGCAAAAGTGTTTACAGTTGCTGCCATAATTTGAAATTTCATAATTTGAGACCAAAAACTCAATAAAAAATCAATTTAAAGTGATAGGACATGGTTAACAACGTGGAAGTTTGGCAACGTCGCGCTCGGGAACCAAAAGCGCGAACATCTTTTCTCTTCTCTTGTTGTTGTTTTCCACTCACTTCTGAATTCATTCCTTCAAACACATACACTGAATACCGAACTAAGGGCATATCACATCGGAAAATTTCGGCAGCAACAGCATCGTGACAATCGTTCCTGCTCGGCTAGATACGCTCATAGTCATAAGTCATAAGATGTAATTACTAAGGAAGGGTGCGTATGATGCGGCAAATTATTTCCGCACCTAACTCAATAGAACCCGGATTTAAGCTACTTGTCGCTTCTTAAAGCTTGTGAATAGATGTACGGGATGAATCACGTCTGCACTTTTGATAGCAGACAATGAGTAATAGAAATTACAATGTTTTAAATAAATCATTATACAAAGTGTCTATAAAAGAACGTGTATCAAGAGTCCTGTGGAATTGTGCGGCTCTATAATTTTATTGTGTCGAACTATTTCGAGCCGTTGAAGCCGTCAAATCAGATGTCAACAGTCAAATGTAATAGTAATAGTTATTTATCTAATGTAGGCGGAAAGTGAAATTCCCCGCATGAGCACTTTGTTTAGTGCAAACGCGGGAAATTTCTTTCCGCAAAAGTTAGATACAATATTTTTTGTAACGACTAATTCACAAAAGGACCATTTTGTTCAAAATGAATTGACGTTTCCGTCTGTCTACGTTATTAAATATCAACCTTACAATGCATTTTCCCCTGGTTTCTGCTTGGAAAGTAAAAAACACGGCGAGCGGGAAATCGTTGTTTCCGCACTCCGAGGACAACCGGGAAATACCGATTTTGAGGCTATGAGTACAAAAAATTATTACATCTTAGCGTCAGTTGTAAGTTCGACGTCTTAGTTTGTGATTTTCTTCAGCTTTTCCATATTCTAATTACTTTTCATCTATAACAGTCTTTATTAAAAACCTGTCATTAATGGATTTACATAACTAACCTGTTTTTTTATTCGGTATCATTATGCTAAAAATCAAATATATTCGAATTCCACAGGACTCTTGATATACGTTCTTTTATAGACACTTTGTACAAAATCTCTAAAGTACAGTTGGTTGCAAAAAAAAAAACAGGAAACGAAAATTTTCCTAATGTAAATTTGGTTTTGTCCATTTGTCAATTAATCGTCTACTTGACAATACCTATCAAATAATTTTTAAAAATGTCATTGAATTTTGACGTTAATTCTAACCTATCTCTTGTAAGAAGGTTTCACACTATGGAAAACTTGTAAAAATGTGTCAATTTTATTCTGACAGTTCCCGTTTTTTTTGCAACCAACTGTACTAGGTACCTTAAGAAAAAAAATATCTCCTCATTCATTATTGCAACATTATCTTGTTGAATTGTCTATCTTACGTTGAAGTCAACAAAGTAGTCTCATATTAAAAAAAGAACCCAAAATAAGAGTAGATCTTTCCCTTTTACTTTTTCTCTTTATCTATGGAACACAACAAGTAAACTGTTGTCACTAAGCGCCATGTAATCCATTTATTTCTTTTTCTTTTTTTATTATTATTTTTTTTATTTCTTCATTTATTAAAATACATGGTCTTATCTGTTTCAGTCCTGTTAAATTTGGAACGAAACGGTCAATATCTACTTCTGGTAAGTTATTCCATGCATGCTTAATACCTGCTCTAATCTGATGTAGGATTATAGGAGGTTGGGGAACCGTTCCAAGTCCGACCGATACTAACTCACACTATTCAATGGGGAATAATTCGGGAGACAAGCAGGCCAATTAAAAATCTCCGTATCATTGCCTTACAGGAAACTGTCAGTTACTCATTAAGAAAGGGCGTCTTTCATCTCTTGAATATATATAACTGCAGCTGCTTGCAGAATGTCGTTAACGTGGAGTTCTCTCAGACTGTCTAAGAGCCAAATTAAGAGGCGACCTGTTACAAGAATATGTCCTTTGGAGATCTCCTCTTGAGGCCTTGAAGAGCAAACTCTCGTTTCTCTTCTCTCCTGAGCTTAGTCCATCGTCTACCCTACTTATACTTTCTACTGTTCGTTGTATCTCAGTTATGGTTTCAACAGATGTGGACGAAGCAATTGAACAAGAAAAAAATCTACATTACAAATATAAACAAAATATTTGATAACAAGGACTGCCATTTCGTCTGAAATAGACAATAATTCATTTCTCAAGAGTACAAAAGGGTGCTTTACAAATAAAGTATTTCCCTTTTGAATGGAACATTTCAAAATAGGCCAGAATCGGGACATACAACTTGTCAAAAAAAATTGATTTAAGTGGTCTCGGGATAAAAAATATCGCACAATAACTGCCTCTCCCGCCATATTTCCACTTGATCTGACGACGGTGACGTTTCCACTCTCCAACCTCCATCACTCCCATTGTTTGTTTAAACGACGCCGCGAACAAACACCGACACCTTCCCGTCGAGATGACAAAGTAAGGAAGGACGTACAAAGATGGTGACGAGAGTGAGTCACGACTCCTGGGGTCGACCTCCTCTCACCGAATTAGATTCCGATATAGCAGACCTTAGATCATTGTCAAGTTCAATTTGCGTACTCCCGACACCGTAAGTAATCAGACGGTGAGTGCGTGTGGGGAAGAATTTGCCTTAAGTGCTTATTTTCACGGTGATTTATCGGTTTTTAATTGATTCCCCCTCAACTATAGAAGGACGCGGAGCGGAAGCATAAGGGACCGGAAATTTACGATGCTTTATCAAAAGTGATATTTTGGGGCAATTTGTAACGTGAAGGGTGATGTCGTTTCACAAACGGTTTTGCTTAAACTGTTACACGTCCAGACAGATACTTCTAAAAGCAAGATGGCGCCTCTAAAGCGTCATGTTTACAACTGAATTTTATTTGGTGGAGTTTGTAACTCGAGCATTGAAAAAGAGACGTCGACAAAATTATTTCTTATTTTATGAAAAGGTTTCGTAAGTAGGATTACATCTAAATGACGGTTGATCGAAAAAGCACAATTCCTTTTCATCATAAATTCAAAGAACTTCGGAGAATCTTTACCACGTTTACGAACGGTCGCTTTTATATTTGATTCACAGAAACTTCCAGACTTGAAAAAAATCAATTCAGAAGTTTTCGCTGATTGAGCGGTTGACTTGTTAAAATCAAGGACGACCTATCGAATACCAAACATCAGACTGAAAATTCAAACAAGAATAATTTTGAGAAGAAAAAATTGGATGAACAAAAATATTAATGGTGTCATCTTGGGGGACTTTGACACGTGACTATTGTCAAGGATGCGCAGGCCTCGTTGTACAAACCTCACATTAGCCTGCACGATCGATTCAAATTTCCTCCACGTCAACTATTCTTCACTTCTCCATTCATCACTCCCCTCGAAAAAATTAAAATTAAGCGCCGCCAATCAGAGGGTGTGTTTTAAAATTCCATTACGGTAAGTGTGAAAACGTATCTATTGTTGTCACCGGAACAACAGCCAACACACTAAACTACTTAAATGAAAATGCAAATGGCCCGATTTGGTCCCGTTAAAGCCTCTTATCTTTGTCATCTCGGTATTTTTAAGAGAGCGAAAAGAAACGCCAACATATGTACAAGGGAAGCAGCCGGCTTTAAGAAGCCCACCCTATTACATTAGTTCCTTTTGTCTCTCTTTGTGGAGGGTGGCACGTCCTGGAAAATCTTATAAAACGACAAAAGAAAATGGAAAAGTGCGCCTGCAGATGCAGGCGGGATCCATAACGTCAGACGAGCCAATTGGAAAAAGCAATAAAATTAAAAAGATTTGCTATGCTATGGTATCGGGTGTGGCGCAAGGTTTGAACGTAAGACCCCAGTTATTGATATATTTTTTTTAAATCTAGTTTGTGGGTTTTCGTTTTGTGACGAGTGCTAGGTCAAATGGGGGCGCCACGCGACGTCACAAGAACCAGGACCGGCCCTTGAAGGGTCGCCGATTCAACACACCCAAATCAGATAGAGCATCGAAGCGTGCAATAATCGAACCCACCCTCATCTATAGTTATGTCCCGAAGGGTTGCGCACCCTGTATATTACTATCAAAGGGCTCCCTGTGTCGTTTGGGTGTTTTCATTTCGATGCAAATTTTTTTAGGGTTAACGGCGAATTGCTGATTTCGCATTAAGATACAACTATTAATGTGCTGTTATCTGTGGGGTCGATTTAAATAAACAGGTCTTCATTAAAAGGACATTACGCAACGGGATTGGACAGATGGCGGCGTCTAATTTAAACGAGCGCGAGATGAATAAATCTGAGAGATAAAAATTGTCTGATTCGTGATAAGGGTTATCAGAGGGGGTGTTCGGCGAGATCGTGGAGATTTTCCGGGAAAATGGTGGATTTTCCCGGCGGTGGGAAACTCCGAATGAGTCACATTACAGGTTGCAGTGTGGCGGTGGGCGCAATCACGAATTCGTGTGAAACGTGACTTTCACGCTCGCTGCTCGGTTATAACTGGGGGTTCGGCTTCCCTTCACCAAAGATCCGGAAAATATATTTATTTTCGTACAGCTAATAAACTAATCGGGATAAGAAAATATTTGCGGTTCGGGTACGTTTCCATCGAGTTGCGAATGAATTTTTGTTTGTGTTTGTAGCCAGAAATGTTTTATCAATAAAGAACTTTCCAACAAATCGTCATATTTACCATTCCAACCTGAATTGAGTCAACACTTGCAAACACCAAATATTGCAAGGTGCTTGTTAGGTAGAGTTTGGGCGCAAGGAATTTTAACCGGCACGTGATTGAAAAGTATTTTAATTCTAACCATAAGTTTCATTTACTGAAGATTCTAAATTTTGTTACGCAACCAGCGTTTCGTTCATCTATTACAGCTTTGCTATAACGTCGCATTGTTAGTTGTCAAAAGCGAACCTGAAGCCAAAGTGGTCTCATTTTTCACTGGAGAGATGTACAAATGAGCGAAACGTTGAGTGGAAACGAAAAGAATATATTTTATAAAATTTCCATTTGCGAGCAAAAACTCATTCAAAATCTTCACTTAGATTTTATGGTTGATGAGCTAAAGTGTATACAATTGATAAATCGTGTTAAAAATTAACTTTGGGTACTGCTTGGTACTACATTCTTGTATAGGTTAAAATATGACCCGGCGCATCCACCATAATGGTTCACTGTGAACCTGTTCCTTTTAATTCGAAATGAAAATACATAATGCGTACTAGCCCAACATTTAAAACACAACTCAAATACATTGGGCCGTATCACGACACCGTTATTAAAGTTGCCGTTAACTAGAATCGTGATTAAAGTAAGCATAAAACGATATAGATTTATGCAATTATAACCTGCCAGAAAGAGATGAATTCGTCACCAAGGTAATTAGAGTTATGATTAAATTTAATAATATACGGCCCATTGACTTTTTACTATCCAAACAATTTCAAATCACATTTATTACCCTAACTGTCAAAAATTATCAACTTGCAAGAAATCTATTGTTGGCAACGCCGCAACATGCTCGGCCGTAATTCGGACCAATGGAATATGTATGGTGTGCGTGATTACTTTTTATTGCCAAACAATGAATTGAAAACTGTCATTAATTATTCTGCACATATCCAAGTTTATTGGTATTGTATCCTTTTTACTTGACTGCTACAGGAAAACTTACATGTGGGAATAGTTTTTTGAGGTTATGAAAATTCGAAGAAATGAGGTGAATTGCATTCGTTTGACGTTTACCTGAACGAGTGGGACTCAGAAGTTGACACATTATTTATATTGTTATTTTTTACACATTATATTATTATCATTTATATATTTATACTTATTTAACCCCAAATTTGTCATCACCCATCAAGAGAGATCCCTGGATCCCTCCACTTCGTATTTCATTCCGTTAGCCCGAAAATTGTGACGTTGCCAACAGTTCTCTGCATAATTTTGTACATCCGGACAATTTTAACTCAAAATTGAAACGTTTTCTTTGCAATGCTGCACAAATAAAGTTGCATTTAATTAAAAATAAATAAACACGATTTGAAATTATTCGTGCAATAAAAACTGTGTTTGCAAATGTTAGGTTAGGACATAATAATATTTACTTATTTTCAGTGCGAATGTAAATTCAATTAGATTTAAATCTTTCTGATAATAATTAACTGTGTAAATGTATTGAAATAAAACGTGAAATAGCATTCTAGAGTAAATTCTCTTGATGCATTTCTTTGACGCACCAAGTGTCTTAGGTCAGAAAGGGGCATGGACCTCACAAGATCAATAATGATCCAACAATTGTTGCAGAAAAAGTCCAGAGACTCCGGGCAAAACCAATTAGTCCGAAAAACATTGCCGTTCATTGTCCTGTTTACCAATCATTAACTGCTTACCTTGACTGTTTCCCTAAGACACAACAACTTGAGTCGCTCCTCCTGGCTGATAATTTGCGAGCATCCCTCCTTGTTCTTATCGACGTAACCCAGGAAACCGTACAGAGAAGACGGCGAAAGCGGCGAAGCTATCCCGGAATCGGTATCGGACAGCTTTCCCGCCTTTCCGTACTCAGCCAGATATGCATGTTGATCGGGTGTTTCCGAAGAACTGCCTCCTTCGGAAACTTCCATCGGCCGATATCCTTGCTGATCCTGAGTTTTACGGGGCGCTTCGAGATTGCACGCGAAAGGGGCTCGCTTTAAAGCCAACCATTTCGTCCCGACGCCGGTTCCGCCTTTGTCGACGGAGCGAGAAGGATTTACCGTTGCGGCCTCGTCCTGACGCGAATTGGATTTGGGAGATTGCGACTTGTGCGACTTCAACACGTGGAAGCTCGGGATCCTTGACGGTTTCGTCGTCGGAGACACATCTGAACAAGGAGTGACCAAGCTATTTTTTCACTTCCAAAACGTCCAAATTGGCTTGACATGCTTTTGTAAAATGGGCCTAAGACATCATTTCAGCTGACAAAAAAGATTATGAAATCACCGAAGCGTCGAGTGTATGAAACTATCTGATTATCCTTCGAACCAGTTTACACCTAGACCCTCTCCGTTTGGGCCCATTAGAGCCAAGCCGCAGGATAACAGAATTAAAAGCTTAGCATTTAGCCCAATTTGGCACGTTTAAGAAATTACTCAGCTTTGTCATGGGATAAAAAGGGAAAAGTGCTCCACCGACCTTTCGAGGGGTTATCGCCGCTAATCCTCGCAGGAGGCGACGCGAAGCGAACCTGTCCGCCCTTACATCTTCCTCCGGGAGAGTTACGGGAGGGCTCGTCCTTATCAGTCAGGCAGTCACCGGACACGGGTCGACGCTTCACCGTTCCAGTTTTTGCAGAGGGAGAGTCCCAATCCAGGGAATTCGAAGCGAGCGTGAGAGCTCCTCGACCAAGTATACCTCTGTGTCTGCCAAATCTCTTACTTGACATCGCACTAACATGATATTAACGGAGCTGTCACTTTCACTCAGTTAAATGAATTGTCTGGCAGGATTTGGAGGATGCGTTTTACCGCCGGCATCTTGGAAATTCGCCGAACTAATTTTCAGAGAGCGTCATGAATGAAGGTGCTAAGTTACGTCCAGGATGTCAGATAGTTGCGAAGGGAGAATTTTTGAAATAGATCAACAAGAGCTTCTCAATTTTCAACGTTCTCATAAGTTTGAACCGTTTTTCGACAAAAAAATCAATTCTCTTGCAATAAATAGGTTTTTGTTAGGTTGGAAACAGGTTTGTCGATCTATCGATCAACCTTTAAATAAAATATTATGTATTTGTTTAATCCATTTTTATTACTCAGTCTATTAGACATGATTCATCCTTTACATCTGTTCACATGTTTTACGAAGCGTCAAGCAACACAAGATCGGCGCTATTGAGTTAGGAGCGGGAATAATTTGCCGCATTCTATTGACACTTCCTTACTAATTAGACGTCCATGGTGCGAGTGTACAAAACCGAGTACAACGAATGTCAACGAACTGATGCTTCCGAAATCCGAAACGTCCCGATGTGATCCGCCCTCAGTTTTAACATACACCTTGGTGTTTGCGAAATGAATCGAAAAAATGAACAATTTCGGCATAATGGAGGGTTTGCAACTAGAAAATATTGAAATGGACAAACAAGGTAGGTGAATCCAACAAGAGTAACGTAAAGATTTCGCAAGGCTACGCGACGTTGCCAAACTGCCACGCTGTCTGCAGCTGATTGAGGTTAGAATAATGACTCCGACAATTTATAACAATTTTAAATTAATATTCGTGAAAAGTGAACGGTAATATCCTTTTCTGTAAATTTTTAGTGATTTACAGGGGTCTGTATTTTTGGAAATATGTGTCTTGAATTTATTTGATTTTTAATATTGCAACTTCAACATTTTGTGTCAATAAGAACTGCAACATTTGTTGACAAACGTCAATAATAATAATACCCAATGACAGAACATTCCGATAGAAGTGATGCATCTTTTAAAATATATCTGCACTGTCACTCGATAGACCTAACCTCAAAAACTTTGCCTGAACAAGTGCATCGAGGAGAAAGCTTTCAAATCGAGCGAACAATTTAACCACCTGTTCCGGTAAAAATTCTCCATCCTCTACCGGATTCGAATCCGGCCGTTGTATTTCCAGCTCACGTGCTCCCGGAAAATTAGTGTCGACTCCCTGGGCGCAACCACCGTAAAATCTCCTCCCGCCAAATCCAATAAATCGGCTTACACCGAGTAAAACACAACAAAACAGCAACAATACACCACCGCACTATCACCACCACATCTTCATATCGCGTTACATCAGCCGATTAATCGCCTCCCCGAATGGAAGACGACGACGAGGGTGCCGATCCGCTTTCCACCCCGCCGCTGTAACCAATCTGGTGCGCCCCGCTCTCTACCTTCGACCCCGCGGGATCGGCCGTAAGGTGTCAGAAGAGTGACCGTCGCCCGACTGGGGTCGGAAAACCACCCCGTCAGTTCCCGATGCTATTTGCTGGATGAGTCACGGGACGCGTAGTACGGGAATCCAATTGGAATCCCCCGGAAGGGCATCACTCGACGTACACTGTTGCGTTGCGGAATTGCCATGGACGGGCGACGTTCCATTGCACCACCGTCGATCGAACGTGATCCGGCACTGAATCACGGGAATAATTCGCTGACGATGACGAATACTTCGTATTTTCAATTTCGACGAATTATTTCTATTAATCGGATCGAGTGGGACGCCAGATGATTATTTTCGGGACGAACGAATCGCCCACATTTTTCCATTTCAGAGATTTTACAATTCAGGCTATTGATAGAAAGCTATTCTATTATTGGCTCGCGAGGGATCCTCTGCTCAAAATTTAACAAGATCACCCTCACACCAACCTTATCAAAAAAGAAAAGATGTGAAAACGTTGGTGTAAGAATAAATAGAAAGTAGGGGGTAGAAAAAAGCAAAAAAAAATAAAGAATAAAGAATGATGAGATTTTACAATTCAGATTCTTAGTGATAGAAAGCTATTCTACATATTATTCGCTTACGAAAAATCCTGTGGTGAAAAAAGGGAATAAAAAAGAGAGTACTGTTACGTTATAAATTACGCTCCCGAAACTGGGCAACCCTGTTACCGGTTACAAATCCGGAATGTTCAGGGGTATAACGAACAAGTCGTGGCTTCGACTCGGTTTACAATGCGAACCACGAGAAACGCCGACTGAAGCTGAAAAATTGGTGAGAACAGCCCGGAGTACGGGAAATGATACACAATCTTCCAACTAATCGTTTATTCAGATGTCAACAATAAAAATAATGATATAAATGAAAAAGAAAACAACGAAGCCTGACTAGCCTAATGGCGTGTACAAATTTAAATAACCCTAACTCTTCGGAGGGTCCTCCGGGTCCCAGACGTTCAACAAACGAGTACCGGCAAAACAATAAAAAAAAATCCTTTCTTTAGCGAAGGAGGAAGGCCGACTGATCCTACGTAACGTCGCTATTCGGCTACGCCGCCCGCAAAGCGGAGAGGTCCTCTAAGTCTTTCTTCGCTCAAAAAAAAAAAATTGAAATCAAGATGTTTTTCTTCGTGAAGAACCACGCGCAAAAAAATATTCGGTGAGCGCGATACAGAATTCCTGGCGAGGTCGCTCACGGATTGATAATAATCGTTCGTGAATATAAAAAACCCGACGGACTTGATAAGGAAATTTTATTCTTAAGTTAGTACAATTATTGAAATCACGCGCCTTATGACAAAACTGGAACTTTAACAGTCGAACATATTATAAATCCTAAACGCGATATCCAAATTAAATGAAACTGATGGAAACTATTCACCCGTCGAAATAATGAGTTGACAATGGAAATTTGACAACAGTTAAATACAAACGCTCAATTAGTTCGACGGAGTGACAAATTATACAACCAAAACTTTGGGAACCCAAGGCCTGTGGAAAATGGGGTGTCACCACTGCTCCTGACTTGCTGGAGGGTAGATCCGGCACCTTCCGGTGAGTCCGGGGACGACCTGGACTGACAGAACTCGACGAGATCCTGATCCGCAAAAGCGTTCGGTCTGGAACCTTCCGTAGTGAAGTCCGTGATCCGCTTGGCGATGTGGGCGGTGGTACTTAGACGAATCGTCTCCAACGGCCCTCGTGAACTCCACTACGTCGTCTCGTCGGCCCTGCAAATTCACTCGATCACTGTCCCCTTGACTCTCCCCAGGCACTGACAACACCACCGGCAAAAGGTCGTGAAAAATCCCCGTTCTGTCTCTGGTTCCCCCGATTTATAGCTTCCACCCCCTCTGTGCGCAGATTTTTCGGCGGAAGTCCGAGTACGTTTCCGTCGCGATGGATTCTAGAACATTCTAGAAAAATCGCGAAGATTTACAATCGCGCGGCGATTTAAATCGTAACAGTACCTACATAAAATGTTGGAGTAATAAGAAACAGAAAGCAGAAGGTGGAATAAATCAAAAGATACCCATGCTACTACATATTTTCATAAGGACGGAACAAATATAAAGAACAAACAAGGACGCTGTGCAGAATCGGACGTCAGGTATAGATACAGAGTCATTATAATAAATGATTGTCCCATCCATCGCAGTAGGCATTGGTGACATAGTTGAATGTGCCGCAAGCTTCATAACATGAGTGAAACTAGTATTGCCGATAGGTGGCGTTACCGGCGGTAGTGGAAATCTGTCTACTAGTTTGTCTAACGTTGCGAGGCTGGCGGCACATCCAAAATTTCCGTGGGTTTCCAACGCCAACTTCGATGGGACAATAATTTATAATGACCCTGTAGACTGTTAAAAAATATTTGGAGGTTTGAGAGTTTGTTGAAAAGCATTATTTTCAAATTGTAAACTGCAAAAGAAAGAAAACAAATACAAATGAAGAATCAAGTATGATGATATGTCTATAGAAATAACACATGAAAAGTGAGAAGTGAAAGATGAAATACTGGAACGAAATGAAGTATGAAATACCATTAAAAAATAGATACGCATACTCAAAAAAGACAAAGAATTTGGTAAAAGTAAATTGAGTTGAACACATGAAAGAATGTCATGTTGACAGATGTTACAAAGCTTACAAAAAGACTTCTCCATCGCTGTTGAAAATCTACCGAATAAATAAATACGCCAAGACAGACTTTCATGAGAAGGCGTGCCTGCAATAACAGCGGAGAACTTCACAAAAGACTCTCACTTATTCAGATCACTCCCGTTCAAATTTTCTTTCATCCACTTTGTTTACTTTGTCGATTTCATTTTGTTGTCGACAAACTCCAACGAACCATTTAGGTGGCAATTGCATAATTAAATTTGAGCACAACCACTGCCATATGTTAAAACTTTGCCGACGAAGAAATCGAGCAAGTTTCAGTTTGGCTTAATTAGATTTAAAAACCACAAAACGAACACTGTTCGAGCAAACACGTCTTTGTAATTTGTTGGATGTGGAAAGAGAATTCAGTTTAAAAGGTGACGTTCGACTGAGAGACTGTGGTGCGGTTGCCGTCCACCCCAAAATGTTTCGACTCCGGTTAATTTGAAGCGAGAGAGCAATATTTATAAAGGGGTGTTGGGATATTAAAAGAGATGATTTGTGGCCACTCTAGCTATTGAATTTAGACAGCATATTGTAACAGCTTTTCGTTCCCACTCCAGACACAGGAGCTATTTATGTTTTTACAATATGCCGGATAATATTTAACTGGGACTGCATATTTGTTGTGGTGGCAAAAATTGATACACTCAAGAAAAACTTCTCTCTTCGAGCTGTAGAATAGAAAGCTCACTAGTTTCGAAGTTGTGAAGGAGTTCATTGGAAGTTGATCTCCGCCAAGGCTAGTTTTTGATGTTGAACGAGAAGATACGAAAGAAGATTTTGCTGTTCCCCCCTCCGTTAAAAATCTGTTTGTCGTGCAACGTTACGACTTAATGAAGAAACATCCTCACACTTATGAAGTTGCGCCAGTTTCTGCCACGTCCCTCTGCTTCCCATTTGGGACCGTTAAGTCCTAATAGCCTCGACAAGAAGATATAAATCATATTAGAACAATTCCAGCTTTAGCTTTTCTCCAGAAACTCGCCCTCTTCAATCCCCAAAACGTGGTAGTAGTGCAGCGAGCAATGCCCCGGCCTCGGGGCCGGAGCGGTGCACGTAATTAAAACGGGGGCGGCGTGCACCGGCAGCAGAGGTGTACCTGCGGGGCTTATCTCCTAAATTATGAGTGTGCCGGTGTTGCATTCTCCGTTTTCAGGCGAACAGGACTAAATTGTGTTTGGACGGCACAACAGCCGTCAGCATTGAGCCTTCAGCTTAAATTACGCCAATTCCGCTTTATGGAGTCGTTTCTCTGTGCGAGGCCTTTTCGTCGGGACCTCAGACGAGATTTGCATTTTGTTATTAAGTTAATTGGCGCGAGGACTCTCCCGTCCGCCCATAATAATACTGCTATAGGGATTTTTTCACGAGCGAACGAAGGTTTTTCGCTGTTTTGGGGAAATTCGCCCCAAAGGGGACGCTCGTAAAACGACGCTTTTTGTTTTGGGGTAACGGAGTTGTGGAGTGCCCGAAGATGATTACGTGTGTAGTATTTAAATTTTAACGGCGGGACGATGGGCCATAATGTCAAACATATGAGCTGGAGTTGTTATGTGGTCGAGACCCCTTTAAGAGAAGGGTTCTGGTTACGGCCGAGACGATCGTTGGCTTTTATTGTTGCTACGCTTTCCACAGTAAATGGTTAAGCCTTGTTGCAGATCTACGCATTTGTTGCAACAAAAGAGATGGTGTGGTAAACAATCTAGATTTGACGCGTTTTGAGCGGGTGCAGCCAAAACTGAGCTGGCAAAAGCGAGTGCAGCAGGAAGCCACCAGGACATCACGTCTTACGCAGTATGGATTTGCCATTAAAAGCGCAGCCATGGCGCATGTTCAAAACGCACGTGTTCGAGATTCGGAATATGGTGCTGGTGCGAGTCGCAGATGGAGGAGAAGAAGAGAAGAAAACCCAAACATTTCGGCTTGACTAGACTGCGTGACGGCGATTTTACGTCTTCGTTCCCCGTCTATTTGTAACTCCATCTGCATACAACTCGATATCTTTGGATTCCGGTGCGGGAGATCGGAATTACAAATAGAAAACGGCGACGATAAATTTCGACCCTCCTGTCGATGTCTACCTGTGCCCCCGGATAACGCGAATCGATACGCATAAATGTTTATTTTCGGCGTTGAACAATAACATAAGCAAAGCCAGTGGCAAATGTGTTGCTACCTACTGTCTGTTGCACTAATGGCAGAAATGATGCGATTTGTTGGGTGATTGGCAAAAGACTCACCTGGATTGTCTCCTGGGGGCTGTATTTTCGCTGGTCCGTCGACATGATAACTCCATTCTAGTGACAACTCTGCAACAAATAAAACTTCTAAGGGGAGAACAAGGTTTGATTAAATTCGTGACCGAAATTATGGCGCTGATAAAAAATTTATTGTGCGTTTCTCTCTGCAATAAATTAAATTTGACAGCTTCGCTAGTGCTGAATAGAACTTTGTTGTTTCGTTGTCCTTTGTTTTAAATTAAATTTGGTACGTTTTCAAATTTGAGACCAATTGTCGATGCAGTGGCTTGTTATGGAATTCTTTTACATTTGCGAAATTAAATAACTTAAAAAACGTTTGCTTCGGTAAAAACACCTTTTGATGGTTAAGGTTAAGCAATAACTTTAGTTAAATATATGCCGTTGAAGTATACCAAATTAGATTTGCCTAGAACTATTATTTAAAAAGTTACAGGTTTTGAAAAAAGTGTTCCCCTAATTTTTTTGAGCAGTGTATATTTTTGATTAATTCCCACATACTGTCGCGAGCAATAAATTTTGGTCGTCAATGTCATTTCAAAATTTGGTTAGATTGTCACAAATTTAAAAAAATTTCCCTGCCTGACTATGCCCATGTCAACAAAGTGTCAAAAAAATGAGAACAAAATGACAATTAATGTCATACAACATGATGATAGGTTATGACATTTACGACTGTTTTACAATGAAGCATTTTCGATTGCGTCAAAGAATGACCTTGACGACCAAAATTTATTGCTCGCGACTGTACATCAAACGTGCATGTTCAGCCAATCCGAGCGCTTGCTTTCATCCTATCAAAAATGTTTATCGCTATAAAAACGTCCTACTACTCCTGTCAAAAGTGATTAAAATTGCATGCTACTCCTGTCAGATTCTCACATTGTTTTTAATAATTGCGTCTTTAATAGCTATACAGGGTATTTCACGAGTGATAATGAGCCCGACGGAATTGAAAATGCAACCCACACTACATTTCCGAAAAAAGCTGGCTATTGAAATTAAAATATCAAGCTTTTTTCAAAAATGTATTGTGAGTTGCATTTTCAATTCCGTCGGGTTCATTATCACTCGTGAAATACCCCATATTATAAATAAATAATTAACGTTAAAGTTTGTATTCTGGAATTAATCTTGCCAAAAATAACACGTCATAATTTTTTATATCTGGTAAATTTCCCAATTTTCACTTAAACATTTTTGCTCTAGAGAATTTTACTCTTTTGATATTTGGGCATTTTTATTCAAAGGTTAAACCCTCGAGCTAAAGCTCTCGGGCCTATCCAGAATAAAAACTCGTAAAATTGTCAAAGCAAAAAGTGTTCGTAAAATTGAAAAATTTATCCGATTATTTTTAAAAAAGTCCTGTCAGTAATGAGGAAAAATTTCAAATGGACCAATAGCATCAAAATTACACTGACTATTTGCTAGTAGCTAATTACCGCGATAATTTTTTCGTTGTTAAGGTAGCGCAGCCATTTGTTTCAATATAAAAATTAAAAATTCAGCACCGTTGCCATTATGGAGTACCATTCAGATTTCGCTTTTGAGATTTGACATAGTTTAAAAAATAATCACGCCGAATTACATTCGTGATGGTAATTTTTTTGATAATTTTAACTAGATTAGCACTCATCTTTGTTGCTATTATTAAGAAATCCCACTCGTGGACCGCGTCCACTCGTGATATTTCTATAGCAACAAAGATTCGTGTATCTAGTTAAAATTATCAAAAAATTACTATCACTTGTGTAATTACTGTTGATAAAAAAATTAGGTCTTGTTATTTTACCTTCATACCTTCGATAAATTTCAAGGGAAATTTTAGATATTGCCAACTGTAAAAAAAAATACAACTACATACACTGGCGGCCATTAATTTGGAAACACCGGCCTAATCTAGTTTACTGGATATTTCTAATATTTGATAGTGTAAGCGTTATGTCATGAACTCATGTCACTCATGTCATCGTTGAGCGCATTCAACAGACTGTTGCAGCCGAAACTGATATGTCAATAACATTATCAAAGTGACAAACAATTTACAATAGAAAAATCTTGGTGTTTCCAAATTAATGGCCGCCACTGTACATACATATCTAGCCTTGTTACGATTTCTGTTGGAAGACATCCTAATTGGCAAAGAATGGTTTCCAGACTTTGTTCAATCTTCAAGAATGAAAAAATTTTAAATAATTTATTTCGACGGAAATAACAAATATCTAGTTTAGAATCATATTTTTTTTACATTAAAAATGTTTCTTAATAGTTATTTATGCAACGAGGTTCTGTGTAAATTGGGCTTTTCTAATTGCCCGCGAGGCCAGATTGAAATACGAGCATAGCGAGGATTTTAAGGCCTCGAGGGCGATTAGAAAAGCCCAATTTGCACAGAAACGAGTTGCATACAAACTTTTATTGTTTGAAACGACGTCCCCAAAGCTTCCAAATCTATTAAAAATGATTTCGCATTTGCTTTTGACAGTTTTGACAAATTTTTCAAGAAATGTCACTTTGAATGTGTTGTCTAGGGCAACGGTTGGTACTCTGCTATTTTTTGCTTTAGAGCAGTTAGCAGGCAGTTTACAAAGGAGAAAAATGAGAATTTATGACAGTTGAAAGCAATAATAGCTATTTATGCACCAAGGGCGTTACAACGATGATTACGCCCGGAGAACGATGAATCCAGCTCGAGGGCTTTAGCCCGAGAGATGGATATCGTTCGATGGGCGTAATCATTCGGTGACGCCGTGGTGCATACCAAATTTTATTTTTCACTATACGTGTTCTTTAAAAAAAAAATTGGCGTCTTTGCAATTATGAATTGATGAGGGCGTTATGAATTCATTACGCCCGCTTATTCTTATTACGCCCTGGTATTATTCCCCGGTTGTTATGGACATGTTTACGTATTTCGTATCCTAGGAGTTATCATGCAATTATACTAAAGTGAAAAATAAAATTAATTTAAATCCTGTCTGGAGTGTTGTTTATCTGGTTGCAGGATTTGAATTGCAAATCTGTTAAGTGAAGCACGTAAAATTAACGCATCAGAAACATTGTAAATGAGAAATTCGTCTGTTGTTGAGTAAATGAGGTTATGTTTATGTTGCAAATAATTTTATTTTTTCTGTAATAAAATGCATTCTCTGCTGTGCGTTAATCTTCCCTGCTTTTTGCAAAATTTGTTCATTCTGAAGACATCTCTGCAACAAATAAAACTTCTAAGGTTGAAGAAGGTTTCATTAAATTCGTGACCGAAATTAGAGCGCGGATAAAAAATTTATTGCACTGTTCAGTCTCCAATAAATTAAATTCGGAGGATTCCCTAGTATTAAATCTTGGTTATGGTTCATTCCTCTGTTTTAAAGCAAATTTCGTGCGTTTGCAAATTTTAGGTTATGACCAACTGTGGAAGTATGAAGTGTGAACACAGTGGCGGCGTGTGTTGCAGAATTCTTTTACATTTTCCAAAATTATATGAACAAAGATTTTTCGGCTCTTTTAAAAACGTTTTGGTCAACAGAACAACACTGAAATATGTATATTTTTGATAAATTTTAAACAAAAACTAAAATAATAGAGAATCATTGTCAGGTACTGCCAACTGTAAAAAATACAATTCTGGTGCTATTACACTCTCACTTGAAGTAACTGCCTAAGAATAATTTCAAGTCTTTGCTTTACATTTTCCTCAAATGTTTATACATATTGGTTAGCAGCGTTGATTGATTTTTTTTATTTAACAATTATAATGTAAGTTTTAGAAAAAAAATCAAATTGTAGATGAGCTCATTAGCGTAGATAGTTTTATGGCGATAAATAAATAAAAATCAAAATAATCACAACTATTACGATACGAGTGTCTGCTTAAAACGGATTTGTTCATTGAATGCTACTGAAAATTTCCAATTTTAGGATTTGTTTCGAGGTTTCTTAATCTCCACTGTAAATATTTTAAACGTGGGTCTAGTCGGGGACCGATATGAATTTGGAGGGTGCGGTTATAAACGAGTTAGACGAACGTGACAGACATACGCCAGTGTTCAATCAACGTACGTCACAATATTTGTAAAGCGGCAAAGTACCATCACAACCGGAATCGTGAATATCCTGTGACACTCCAAGCCACGTCTTAGCTTAGGCCACCTCGTTGAACGACAAATCAGCCCGAAAACACAATTTTAAAACGAGCCTAATTTCGATCTGAAGTAAATATTGATACGTATTTGTCACTCCGGATGGTCGACAACTAATTAACTGAACCGTCTCAACAAACCAAACCTAAATTTAAGACAAGTGCGGACGGAGAAGACAACACGATAAATAAAAAGCCAATGCTTTTAGGCACTTTACAAGCCGCAGCCGCTCCACAGAAATAACATTAAGAGCTAAGAGAACGTGCGTGGGCCACATGTGGTACTGTCAAAGGTACTTCCGGTTTTACTTGGCCAGGTGGTGTAATTAGAGATCGATATAAAATTACGTGCACGTTTTACTAAGGTTTTGTCGATTCTGTGGTGATTAATGGATTGTGATGTATTTGCTAACTAACAAAAAAATACTACTTTAAAGTTGTCCAAAAATTATTCCAGTAAGAAGTAGTTTAGCTCCTGAAGAGATCTTTTCCATCTCAATTTCTAGATCTTTGTGTTATGTCGTTCGATTCCATTAATTATCATGAATCGTTTACATTGAAAAAAAAACTGCGTCTATTAAACTTCCTAACGTTTGTTAACAAAGACATCAACTTACTTTATCTCTTGATGCAAGGTAGGTAGAGAAATGACTAATTACGGTGTCAGCAAGTGTTGAATATTCATGATTTCCCTTAAAAGAGATTAATTTTCAAGAACCCCACTCGATCGTGGTGTCGTTCTGGAATTAATTACTATTAAGTAGTAATTGATTTGTGCGTTAATTTAAATTGGTGGATGACAGAGTATTGATTAAAATCTGTGTTGAAGAGAGACTTCGGGTGAAGTTAATTGCGGTTGTGAGTTTCCTTAGCAAAAACTTCTCCTCACGAGTTTCAGCTAAATGAGTTATTATCTTTTTGTGCTCGCTACAAGCTGATCTCTGATCCTGTATCTTTTTTCTCACGGAAAGTAACAGTAGCAGGCCGACAAGCTAACAAGATTTATACGTTTCGTAATTAATCATATCTATGCGCTCACGCAACTGTTAATAAGTTACAAGAGAGATATCGGTAATGGATTGAAGAACTTGGTAGGATGGAAGTGCAGCAAAGTACAAATGTCTTCACGAAATAATTGAATTGGATTGAATTATTAAGGGGCAAAAAAGTGATAGTCAGATCTTTGTGCACGAGTGATTGACGGCGCGATTATTTGTCGAGCAGGAGAAAGCGTAAAAATAGTTGTTTGTTCGTTAGCGGTTGATTGTTTGTAATAAATAAATTGAAAAAGCAACGTACAGGTTTTGTTTACAAACAGCAGGAGCTCCCAGCACGTGGTACAACGGTTACGTGAGCACCCACCCGCGCGTCCAGACACTCCAACACGACACACATCCGACCCACCACCATCGTCCACCTCTGCGCTCGTAAAAACTGAACACCCACTCGTTACACCCGCGACTACCACCCGCACGTGGACACACGGTTCAGGTAAAGAGACGACACGAGACTGGCCGAGGAACGCCCACGTTTTCCTTCTGCTTCTCAGGACTTGCGCTGCTGGTCCTGCATGTTGTCCGATTCCGGAAAAGTCGGAAGGGTTGTCGAGATAATGAGGGTCGAGGTGCACTTTTCTGGTAGTTCGTCGGGGAGGTCGCGGGTCGGTTTTGGAGTGCCGGAAGATTGGGTAATTAAGAAGGAGGAGGAATGGATTGGTCCTGAGAGTGATCCAGGAGGATTTGCCAAAAATGTGACGCCGGTGGTGGTGGCGGATGGTGTCTTATCTTATCAGCGGTTGATTAACGGGATTTTGTGTTTTTTTTTATTTTTATGTCTAATATACAGGGTGATTTACGAGGAATAATGAGCCCGGCGGAATAGCAAATGCAACCCACAATACATTGCAACAAAAAGCCGGACATCGAAGCGGTAAATGTCCGGGTTTTTCTCCTGATGAATTGCGGGTTGCATTTTCTATTCCGCCGGGCTCATTATTCCTCGTAAATCACCTTGTACTGGATAGTCAGAAATAAACAAAAAAAAGGGAAATGAAGGATTCATCTTGACATGACGTCGAAGAATATAGGAAAAATTGAATGACCGCAGTTTAAAATATACATACAGGGTTATTCACCGTAGAGTTCCCGCGAAAATTTAATGTTATGCAACACAACATACTAAAAAATCAGATTGCTAGATCCCATGTTTAACGTTTTACAAATTAGGAATCAAAGTAGTTTCATTTTAAAGTCAAAATGACATTTTGTTCTCTATGTAAGGTTATACGAAGAAATATTGGATGAAATCAACGTTAGACAAAAACGTTAAAAATAAGCCCATTTGGATATTTTTGAAACTAAACATGTACAGGTTGAACAGCATTTTTACGGCACTCACCAAAAATGAGAATCATGTCTGTTTTTTCGTATGATAAAATCGTGTAAAACGTGCGAATTTTTTTATTATGTCAGACTATAAAATGATTCTTCTTATAACCTTACATACTATGTGAGCTTTTGGTATTTTGTGTTGCATAACATTAAATTTTCGCTGGTACGGTGAATAACTCTCTGTATGTATGGGTATTTAAAAAATGCCGCACTAAAACTATAGTACAGTGTTGAGAAGCATTTGATAAGTGAAGGAAAAATATTTAAAAAATTCTTGGTGTTAAATTTGCACGTGGATGAAGGTTTCTTTTATGGTGAATTTGGAAACTGCGTGCAATTACCAGTACCTATTAGGCATTCACGATCTTTTTGGGACCGAGTTGGCTATCATTTTTTCTTTTCATGTTGGACTAACTGACTCAGTGATGCAACGGATGCAATTTTTTTTTCCTGTCAATGTCTGTTCGACATTTTCTTGCCACCGCAGTGCCAAATTTATTATTTTAATATTCGTAAGAAACTAAATGATTTATTAAGTGTGTAAAAATAATTTAAATTTCCGTCAAAGGAACAGTCAAAATTGCCAAAATAATTTTATTACGATAAAAAATTTCTATTAAACGATTTAGGGCGTTTCATAATAAATTTAAAGTCTACTTTATCTTAAAGTGACTTTAATGGATTGTTGCAACAATATGTTTCTATGGTAAACGGTAAACTTTAGGCTGATTATAAAATTGGGGGTTAATTTAATTTAAAAAGGACAGACCAGATTTAAGAGATCCGGCAACAAGGTACCTATTCAGAAAATATAACCCTAAATTGAAAACAACTTAACCTAACACAAAAAGTGTCAATTTCCTTTAGGGAATTTAGTTATCACCGAGCTACTGCCAACAAAATCACTAGATGGTCGTAGCCAACTCGGTCCCAAAAAGATCGTGAATGCCTTATAAAAAATTGAAATACATAGTTTCATCGATTTTTGCATAATTTTAGATAATTAAAAAGAGGTAAATCGCATTTACCTATACTCAATTTCATATAAATGTGCATCTAAGCAAGCCATGAAAATCTGATTTTCTGTTGGTATTAAAGCTAAAGCTAGTGACTTTGACTTTCAAAGTTGCTTGCTCTGCGCGAACCCGATTTGACTAATTTTTCAGTTTTTGTCCATTTTAACATTTCAAAAGCAATGTTACGTCTTTTTACTGATTAAATTAAAGTAATTCTTATTTGTTTTTGTCTGTATTTTTACCAAGTAAAGATTTATTGGACATGACCTTCATAAAAGTGACTTTTGTAATGTAACTAAATTAAAGGTGCTTTTACAAATGCACAGCTCACTTGATGAACATTTATATGAAATCAATTATATATTAAAGACAACAGAGATTGGGTTAAAAATTATTCATCAACCTTCTATTCTGCATACTTTAGTTAACGTTTAAAAATCTTTACAAAAACTCCCATTGTGCAGAGAAATGAAGACCAAGAATTTTTTAAATATTTTTCCCTCACATACCAAAGGGTTCTTTCTTAACACCGTACAATAATTTTAGTGTAGCACTTTTTAAACACCTGTACATCGTTTTACTGACACATCAAAAAATAAATAAATGGAGTAAGTCATGACGATCATGGTAAATAAAGCAAAAGACACTTCTCGGTATTGTATTAAATTAAATAAATAACTGTATCATAGCCACGGGAACGAATATGACATTTAATAAACTTCGTCCAGCGAGAGATTGGGAGATTTTAATAGTATTTTACAGTAGAAGTCCGTTAGGATAGCCTTTACTGCCGAGCCAGAAATTTTGTGAGACGAGCTCGCAGAGCGAGTCGAATAATACTGGCGAGGCGAGGCTGTAAAGGCCCTAACGGACGTGTATTGTACAATAGTTTTTGTAATATCTCTACGATTCGTTCACAATTATCTTTTTGAAATACATTTTTTTCAACGCCATCGAAAAAACCGAATGATTAATAAGTGTGCGGAGGACGTCGTCATGTCGACCGTTGTTTGTGAAAAAAAATTGTTTCAATGTTGTTTGTCAGATTTGTTCAACGCTTAACTTTCCGTTGAAAATAATTGAATGAAATCAATAAAAAAAAACCGCAATCAAGATATTCCCGATGTCCTGAAGTGAGGTCACCGTTATTGCCTGCAAAATCACGCTTGTGTTAGTGAAGCATCATCTTCGATCTTGTCTCCATTTGCTGCTGTTTGTCAGATTTGTTCAACACTTAACTTTCCGTTGAAAATAAACGACTGAAATCAATAAAAAATCGCGATCAAGATATTCCCGATGTCCGGATGGCCGCAGAGCAAGTGAGGTCATCGTTATTCCCTGCAAAATCGCGCTTGTGTCGGTGTTAAAATTCTGAAGCATCATCTTCGATCTCGTCTACATCTGCTAGTGACTTACGGATTTCGATTAATTCAAAGTGTGTCCCATAACATTAAACATTAATTATTGTACCAATTATAAAAAAGTTGAAAAATAAAGTTTAGATATACGTTGCTATAGTTATTTAGTCATTCATAACGGCCGCTCCCGCTCATAACGGACACCCTTAACGGACTCCGGCCGTTATGAGGTTGTTTACATGGTAACAAACAGTCCGGATATCCACCTTTAACAACTAGATATTACAAAAATTGTATTAAATTAACCCAACACTACAAAATGCACTAGAATACATTAATTAGAGCATAAATGTTACTGTTTGAATAATATATTTCAAATTTTACGTGCGCTAGCTACTCTTTTCTCTACGTAGAATTTAGTGACTTTTATATCAGCCAATCTTTCGCTGGACAAACAATCCCTCTTTTTCTCCTGCTTTTTTTTGCGTCAAAGAAATTACACTTAATGAGCAGTTTAAAAAAAGGACTGGATTTTTGGTTAATGTTTTTTTATTCCTCTAATAGTTATTTTTATGATATATGTTATAGACATACCTATTAACGCACGTCTTGTGAAGAAATGCCCCACGAAGCCGTAGGCCGAGTTGGGGCCACATAGTGCGTTAATAATACAGGGTTATTCTAAATGATTGTAGTCGAAGTAGGCCATGCCCATGTTATTACATTTTTGCCGTTTTCATGTGAACTGTCAGTTTTCTCGCTGTCACTGTCATTTTTTAGGTGAAAAGTGCGGTGATGAGATTTTTATTTATTTTTCTTAAATTAACGGTTGAATCCAGGAATATTGAGTTGTTTTGCACCCAATTTAACTCCCGTGTGTGAACGGTGTGTACTCACTTATTCACATCATTTTGATGTTTTTTTATGTGGAGCGGCAACCATAAATTTTACATTCAGTTTTCACGCCTACTTCGACTACAATCATTTAGAATAATCCTGTATAATATTCCACGAATACTGTACAAAGTTGTATCTATCAACGCTAAAAATGCTAAAATTGTCTTAAATTTATGATAGAATAATAAATTAATCAAGGTGACGATAGCATCTAATTTTTTTCAAGATGACAGCAACGCGTTAGTGGTCTATACTCGCGTCTTACTTACCAAATAACAACAAAGAGGAATTTTAAATTTTTTGGAAGTGAAACTATTGTTTTGTGGTGTAATTTGCTTGTTGTTCCTTGCATTTGTGAGTTGTTATTTTCATTACTTCATTAGTGCAGTAAAAATTTCATTACCGCACTCATTGGCATAAGGAGACCATTACATTTCTAAAATAAGTGCGATATGGTATAACTTAAGCCACGGTGATAAACAAAATTAAAATCAAAAACCTGAAATGAACGTCATAATTAACAAGTGACAGTTTATTAACTATAACGTCCTGTGCACGTTTTCAGTAATTTTGTTTTCCATATCCGCCCGTTATCTCTTCTTTCCTTGATCATATTGTCTCATGTCTGTTACAAAAATATTATCTAAACCTATAGAATAGTTATTTTTATTTCACTACATTACAACATGTTTCCTGATTGGATTTTTAAACATTTAAGTTATTGATTTAGCCAGAGTTGACATTTACGTGAAATAGATGCGACAACATTGCACGACGCAAGTAAGCAGCTGCTGACGACGTCAAATTGTAAAAATTAAATGTTCAAAGAAGCTAACTTAAAAAGCGAACAAAAAAAAGCAAAATAATTACCTATGAAGTGAAAAGCGAAGTTTCACAAGAGATATAAATCCAATAAAAGAAAATATTATATTATTCAATAAGGGGATAATGATGGCTATTATTCGTGAGGGTCATTTTGTGTCACGAGCCGCAGGCGAGGGGCGTAATTAATCCGAGGGAGTAATAGCCATTATCCGCGAGTAGAATACTATACTTTTTCTACGACTATGAACTATGAAGAGAAATTGATCGATAAGTTTCATTATTGGACAAACTGAAACGGACGTTTTAAATTAAATTAAAAATTAATTAAATTAAATTAAAAATTATTACTTTGTTTACTTGATTACTTGATACCATTGAATGTTTGCAGTTAAGTTTTGAAATTATTTTTCAACGGGCCCTGGATAATGAATCCTGTTATCCAATGAAAAAAACTTTAATAATTACAGTATTATCCAATAGGATTAGAAAAAAAAATTTTCGTCCGTCTAGTCTCTGAACGCGACGTTGGCAAACTTCCATGTTGTTAACAGCTGATTGAATTTAGAATATGACCGGCAACCATTGCGACTGTAATTTAGATATAATCATTATAATATACAGGGTTATTCAAGTAAGATGACGAGTCTGACCAGGTAAAAATGCAACCCAAAAATCTAATTTCTACCTTCTATCGCTTCCAGTGGCGTAGATAAGGGGGGGGTCCAGGGGGTCCGGACCCCCCCCAGAGCTCATCCATATACTTTTACAACTGAATAATACTCTTTCAGTATATACACTGACAGTCACAAAAAACGACTCACTTTGAATTTTAAGTAATTCATTGTCTTAGAAAAAATTTTTGGTATACATATTTGGTATATCATATTCTATTGATAAGTGTTATTTAAGTTATTCTTTGCCAAAGAATATACGACAAACAAAACATTAAACACAGCAAATAAGATTTTAATGAAAAATGATAAAATCAATTTTTTTACCATCAAAGGGTCATTTTTGTATTAGCATAAACATGCCCGACATAACCTAATTTTTTTTTAATGTCGTGTCAAGTTAAAACATCCGGTCAGTGCCAATTACGAAACTGAAAAACACCAATATTTTTCAATTGTTTCATTGCCAACAGACTCAGTCATTGTTGATCACGCTGTATGTAGCAAACTACATTAAAAACCAAATTTTTATAGGTGCAATGGCGGACACGGAATCTTGGACGATTTATCATTCGATTGACATAAAAATGTAAAACTGGCTTTAGGTACAACTAACCTCACTTTCGATTTTTGTAATGATGATGCGAAAAACTTTCTAATGTCAAATAGTTTCAAACGTCAATCATAATGACAATAAAGCGTGGCTTACATTGACACTTTTTGAATTGACATAAATTTGACGTCTAAAATTCCGTGTCCGCAACTGTACCTAATACAAAAGTATGTGGACCCCCCCCAAAGCAAAAAGCTATCTACGCCACTGATCGCTTCAGTGATCGATAGATATCAAGGATGAGCGAAAGAGAAAAAAATACTACTGAAATAATTTATTTACATTAAAATATAACTCTCTACAAAAATTCTACAAAAAGTATACACTTCTTGAAAACTAAATACTTTTATTATTCAGCACCCTAAAACAACGGTACCATAAAAATTAAATTATCAATAAATAATACTTTAGCAGTTGTTAAATAATTTGCATAATATAAAAAATCTGTGAATAAATTTAAAAATGTACAAAACTCACTAGGCTTCTTATCGTTTATTATTTTACCTACTGAAGAAATGAGACAACAAAATAAATATAAATAATGGCTTCTAATTCCCTAAGATGCGTAAATGGTTAGGAACAATAACGAAATGAATTTAGCTGTTACGGATTCTGGTACCCTGGTATGCGTAGTACACGGTGTTTCGTAACTTTCCGAATCACAATCCATACGTTACGTTATCCATACTGGTGATATTTCAGAAAATCACAAAACGTCATACGTTGCGATTCAAGCACTAAATTTGATGACCAGAACCG
This sequence comes from Tenebrio molitor, assembly GCF_963966145.1. NCBI lineage: Eukaryota > Metazoa > Arthropoda > Insecta > Coleoptera > Tenebrionidae > Tenebrio > Tenebrio molitor. The sequence goes on along the minus strand of NC_091053.1, from coordinate 20,004,885 downwards.
ACTAAATCTTACAGAAATGCACTTTGGTATTAAATTTTCCTTTTTAAAGCCTTTTCACAAAACGCTTTTATATAAATCACAAAAAAATTAAATTTTGCAGTAAAAGCTTTGGTTAATTAAAATATGTATGATATGCGTTAAAGTTACATACGTAGCTCTGAATGAAATCTCTTAGCATCAATTGCACTGAATTTAAACGTTAAACTAAGAAACTCCATTCGCCTACATACTACGCGCACCTCGTGGGTGCACCCCTTCAATGCAATCGTGCTAACGATTAAAATCAATGAGAATAGTGTTTAAAAATTGGCATGTGAAGGATGGATTCGTACAACCACAAACTGTCAAACTGTACTTAAATAAATTTGTACACAATTCTGTCAGGAATGAGCGCCCTCTACTGGCTCGCTATGCTCAACCACGGATGGTCGAGCACGTCCTCTGCGGAAAACCGCAATTCCGGTGCCAACTGGAGCATGTTCTGAATCAGCTCCTTGGCCAAATTCGACACGTCCTTCCAGTACTCGTCGGGGAAGTCGTATTGGCCGGACAGGATGCAATCGAACAGCTTTTCCTGGTCGTTGTCCTGGCTCACGAACGGGGGATAACCGCACAGGAGGATGTAAAGGATCACTCCGGCCGCCCACACGTCGATCTGTCACAAACATTCGTTGAAATTTAATTAAGAAAATAACGTCGTTACCGACTTTTAAGCCGTATCCTGACTCGGCAAGTATCTCGGGGGCCACGTACGTCGGAGTTCCGCACACTGTGAAAAGTGGTCTCGTCACTTCGCAAGCCAATCCGAAGTCGCCCAACTTGAGCAGTCTTATCCTGTCGCTTTCAAATTCAACCTGACAAAACAAAAATTTTGCACACCCGGAAGTAAAGGTACTAGTCGAGTTTCTTCTCCGAAGGGATTCATTGATCCAAGGGACTGCAGTGAAAATAAACAATACGTTGCCATGACAACATCCCACTGCCAAATCAAAATAAATGTCAAATTGGAATTTGTTGACGGCTGTCAAAATCACACGATTTTACTTCATTTCGGCCATTTTGATTCCGAATTATTTGTAAAAAAACGGTGCACTTTAGTCCCTTGGTACATAACGCACTGTTAAAAAAGTGTCATTACCAGTAAATTTTCCGGTTTCACGTCTCTGTGTACAATGTTGAGATTATGCAAGTATGCAAGAGCCGACAGCAGGTGGTTTATCATAAGGGCTGCTTGTTCCTCGGAGAATTTTTGAGCAATCGTGATGGCGTCAAAGAGATCTCCCCCTACGACATCAAATGAAATTTCTATTTTGCAAAAAAATCAAATAATCACCTTTGACATATTCACACACTAGGTATAACATTGTTTTGGTATCTTGTTCAGCTATTAACGACATAATGTTGGGATGACTGATCTGTCTTAAAATCTTAACTTCGTTTTCGATCATGTCCTCCTGAAAACGTACAAGTTTAGAGAGTTTCCGCGCAAACGAGTCAAACACGAACCTTTCCTTTACATTTTGACTTGTCTATGATTTTCAACGCAAACTCTTCCTCCGAATTTGTACTTTTACATAATCTCACCACGGCGAAATTACCGTCACCTATCATCCTACCAACTACGTATTTCTGCCTCAACGACAAAGGCAAAATAATATTATTGTCTTCGCTCAGTTTCCGCAACAAACTCTCCGAAGATTCGTAAGTTCGGTTCAGTTCTTTTTTGGGCATTTTGGGTTTAGGTCCAGCACTGAAACCGCCGGCTTCAACAACTGACACCACCAGAAGAAAGTAAATAATTACCCGTTTTTAAGGCCAGGTGTTTTCTTGTATTGTTGTATTGCTTTACTCTCTTCGAACTCGAGTTCGAAGTCGTCCTGAGAGAACCTTTCGTTGCCGTAGACAAAGAAAACATCTTCGGATGAGAAGAACTGCGACAGATTCGTGACGGGCTGTCCGGACAACGAGAACACTTTGCGGACAGCCCCCGAATCCAGTTGGGCAGCTTCTGTTAATGCACTTAGGACTTGTTCCATACTCGACGAGTTGCGTTTGTTCAGCAACAAACGCTGAATCTGTGGAGTAAAATTTCTTTTCGGAAAAAAATATATTTCAACAGTGTGACGCGCGCTCTGACACGGCAACTGTCATCGCACAGAACCTCTTTAATTTTTTCGCTCAAAATTACTAAATACAAAAAAATATTTATTTTAACAATTTTTGGTATTTCAAAGAGGCAAAGATTCGTTTTAACCTAATGTGCTGCTTATTTTCATTCAAATATACTGGGTGAGCTAGAAATCCGCTTAATCTCATGAGATTTATACAACCAAGCATGCAACGAAACACGCAACCATTTTTAAACGAGAAGAATGCTTCGTCTAAAATAAAAAATAGGGGAGGGGAGATGGTAATAAATAAAATTTGAAATTTTTTTCGTTTTTTCCTTCAAGTTGGTAAAACGTGGAATTTTTTGTTGGTATGTTTTGACATTTCCTTGGCACACATAACCTCACTTTGTCATCACTTCAATACCAATAAGAAAACCAGGAAAACATTCCTTGATTAGTTCCAAAAAGAACTGTTTTTTGCAAAATAAATTAACCACGCCACTGCTTGTCAGAATAAATGACGTTTGACAGCTGACGAAAACAAGAAAGCATCACACAAAATTTTTTGAACGCACGTTACATCATCGAGCGCAATGTTTCTTTATAACGATTTTTTAAAATCTTGAATATAAATGTTTTAATAAGATTTTGAGGCAAAAAAGAGTTGAATCATGTTTTTGATTTACTTTTTTTTTTTTTAATTAGAAAAATAATGTTACTGTTGCATTGTCAAGTCGTACCTTTCTGGGCTTGATCCCGTTCCTAATTAACGTAACTATTCGAGGCCGAACACAGTCTGGAGGTATAATTTTTGGAGTATAAGCTGGTGTAGTAGAAAATTTCGTATTGGACAGTCTTTTACTTCTGAGAGTATCTGTCTTTGTATATTCAATACGCTTAAAAATCTCGCCTTTACCACTGCAGACGTATTCCTTCCCATCTTCCAGATCATCCAAACTGGACACCTACAATGAATTGTAAAAAAAAATACTCAACTCTATCACATCTACCTACTTTCTTCCCTTCCATGGAATAAATGTTCCGCACGCCACTGGGCAAAGTGACATTCTTTGTCAGAATGCTGGTGAGTTCTGTGGTCAAACTGTCAAAAGACCTGTACCTTTCGGGTGCCACAGGTATAACAACGCCATTGAAAAACCTGTTACCATTATGGTAAAACCTGATCCTTTTGGCTTTTTGCGTTCGCGACGTGGACGAGGGTCTGCTCTTACTCAAATTGAGCTCGTCAATTCCATTATCGATAATCTCAAAGTCTGAGACTATGCTGTTGCAACTGGTCGAAGAAACGCTTCTTGAGCCACTGATGTTGTTTTTCGACATGGTGCTTGCTGAGATTCGATGCTATTCTCGTAAAATCATCGTAACATTGTTGGTGTTTAATCAATCGGGTAGTTTTTGAGGAAAACTTGGAAACTGGTACCGCCTATTTGCCAGCTGTCACTAAAACTACAACAAACACCGACTCCCAGTGATTGTAGAACGGGTTTGCGGACACTTTCAAGGTACACTTCACACACAACACAATAAAACTATTATCTCATTATGAAAAAATGAATTTTGTGTTAAACTAACTGTTTTTACGGTTAAAAAGGTAATAACCTCTTTTCGGCAAGTAGGAGGGATGGGATTTGTTACACGGCACTACCAACCCACCGAGATAATCTTAGTCCAGCCGAATGGCGAATATGACCAAAACGCTGCTTCCAAATTGATTAGAAAGATACATTTTTATCAGTTATTTCTCAAAACTTGTTATTAATCGATCGTTATCTACCGATTCGCTAATCAAATCAATTGCTCTTAAAATTGTTGGGGTTTTTCACTTGCAAGTGTTGGCACACTTACAGTCAAATGTCACTGTGAGTCACTCGTGGAGTCACCGCAAATTACATGATAATTTTATTTATGTTCAAAGAAAATGGTGCGTAAACTCAAATTTCACGAGCAAAAGTTGCTCAAAAAAGTTGACTTTATATCGTGGGAAGTCGACAATAATTTACGCGAAGTGAAAATATTGAAAAAGTACCACATTCAGAAGCGAGATGACTACTCGAAGTGAGGTTAAGTTTGAAGTATTGAGCATGGACATTTTATTTTTGTTTTTAGATACAATAAACTGGCACGAAATATTAAAGAATTGGCGCGGAAAATAAAAGAAGTGGACGCTAAACATCCGTTTCGGACGGAAAAAAGTGCACAGCTGTTGGAAAAATTGTGAGAAGTTTAGACTCATTGTGTTGTTTTTAATATTTTGCTTTTAGGTATGTAATGGGTTTGATACCCACGCGATGGGATTTAAGTTTAGTTGAAAAAGTGACGGCGTCGTCTTTTTGTCGGCGGCGACTCGCGGTTGTAATGGTCAGAAGTGAGTTGTTTTGTTATTTTTATAAATAAGTCATTTGTGGTGAAATTTCAGACAAAATGGCTGAGAGTATTAAAGGAGCAACTAAGTTGATAGAACAGGGTCATGTCAGAGTTGGGCCTGAATTAGTGAAGGACCCTGCACTGTTAGTGACAAGGACTTTAGAAGATTTTGTAACCTGGGTTGATAATTCCAAGATCAGACAGCATGTTTTGGAATATAATGGAATGGTAAGTTGTCTCAGTGTGTCAAAGACAATTTTTATTTATTGATTTCTTTTCCTTACAGAGAGACGATTTTGTATTGTGAACTTTTATACTGTGTATAAAATATTAATAAAAATGTTTTTTAAATGTGTTGTTTTCATTTCATTTGATTTGACAGGTCACAGGTGACGTTTAAGAGTGAGGTTAGGTGAATTTGTGAACGTAAACAATTACCACGTTATTTAGTAAAATAATGAGGTTTAAGGCGCTACCATTTATAAGACATTTTACCACGGCCCCAAACATTAAACCAAAAATATGTGTGGTGGGTTCGGGGCCAGCAGGTTTTTACGCCGCCCAATATATGGCAACTCGTCTAGAAACGGCCGAAATAGACATTTTTGAAAGATTGCCGGTGCCTTTTGGGCTGGTGAGGTACTTTTATAACTTAAGCATTAAAATCAGATCTGCTTCAATTCAATTTAAAGGTTTGGTGTGGCTCCAGATCATGCTAACCTCAAAAATTGCATTAACACGTTTACGAAGACTGCTCAGTTCAAAAATGTCAGATTTATGGGAAATATTAATGTAGGAAAGGACGTGTCCATCAAGCAGCTTAGGGAGGCGTATCATGTGATATTATTGGTATTTAAATATTGTATCATTTATACATAATGTATGTTTTATAATTTTTTTATAATCTTGATGGTAGGCTTATGGTGTTGATGATAGTCGCAAATTAGACATCAAAGGTGGTGACTTGAAAAATATTTTTCAAGCTAAGGACTTTGTGGGCTGGTACAATGGGGTCCCATGGGACAAGGACTTGCCAGTAGATCTTTCAGGCAGGACTGCCACAATATTTGGACATGGAAATGTGGCCATTGATGTGGCAAGATTGCTGCTGTCTCCAGTTGACAAGTTAAAGGTAGAGTATACTAAATAAACTAGCATCAGAAACTAGAAAATTTAGTTCAGATTGCAAGAGTGTAAACAAATTGTTTATAAAAAAATTAAGCCAAATATTGCGCAAGTTATTAATTTGAAATTCAATCTTTTTCACGGAAATGAAAGAGCCATAAAAACTATTTGCAAAAGTTGGCGATCGTGATCTTGTCAGATACGTAACGGTTGAGCGCTGTTGCGTAACAATTTTATTTTTCATTTATTACAGACCACTGACATAACTGAACACGCTTTGGCAACTTTTTCAAAATCTAGCGTGAAAGAAGTATGTTTAATCGGTCGCAGAGGGCCCCTTCAAGTCTCTTTCACAACGAAAGAACTCAGAGAACTGCTCAACATGAAAGACTGCTGCACAATATGGCGTCCCGAAGACATGGAAGGCATACCCGAAATCGTCCCACAATTAGTGAAACCCCGCAAACGCTTGACCGAACTGATGGTGGAAAAATTCCAAACACGTCGCATCCCCGAAGACGCCGAAAAACGACTGAAAATGATTTTTCTTCGATCGCCTCAAGAATTCGGTGGTCGGGAGAAAGTAGAGTCCGTCAAACTGACCATCAACAGGTTGGAAGGAGAAGATTTGTTGAACAAGAAAGCTGTTCCGACTGATCGAGAAGAAACAATCGACACAAGTCTCGTCGTTAGTAGCATAGGGTACAAGTCTATCCAAGCCGACAGTGACATACCCTTCGATAATGAACGCGGGGTTGTCATGAACAAGTATGGCAAAGCGGGGGATGATTTGTACACCGCGGGTTGGCTGGCAAAAGGGGCAAGTGGAGTGTTACTCCACACCATGGAGCACGCGTTTGGAGTGGCGTCCGTTGTCCTGAAAGATATAGAAACTGAGGGACTCCCCCGAGCAAAACCGGGATTCGAACAAATCGCGAAGATTCTCGACGAGAAGAACGTGCAAGTGGTGCGGTGGGAAGATTGGTTGAAGATTGACCAATTCGAGAAGAACGAGGGTCAGAAGGTGAACAAGCCGAGAGAGAAGGTTGTGGATGTTGAGCAAATGTTGAAGATTGCGGCGGCGTAACAGCAACAAGAATTATATCTTCATTATTTTACAGAAGACAAAGAAAGTCAATAGATTAGGTCACATGGGACGCTTATTCTGAAGCTTTAATAGAACCGGTTTGAACACAATAACTTTTTTACAAGTTACGACAGAGCGCAAGATCGACTAGAATTTATATAGACGAAGATTTTATTTTTAAAGATTTTTGTACAATGTAATTTTACATGTGGTATGGGGATTTTGTGATGTTGGCAACATTGTTTTTTAAAATAAAAAGACAAATAAAATACTATTTTTATACAGTTTATATTGTTATCTAAAATTCCTGCAATTTGTATTAAAAAATAGAAGAATGAGTTAATGTCACACGCATGAAAAAATGTGCTTGACAAAAAATTCACAATTGTCTTCAAGCTCAAAAGGAGCGTGTTTCTTTATCATTATTATGGATTATTATAAAAACTAAAAAGAGGTATGTCAGTACGTACTGTTACGTTATTGTTTGTCGTTTTGTTGCAACAACAACGATTTCGAAAAGGAATTGGCTCTCCGTCGAGTCGCGCAGTCGACGCCTCGAAAATGCGGAAGAGAGTGGACCAAAAAGTCGTGATTCTGCCCGGGGGTCAGGAGAATAACACAAGTATTAATACTAATCGTTTATTCGACTTGCAAATGAACAATAGATAAAAAGCGCAACTTAAATATTCAATGAAAGCTAGCTGGCTTCTGAAAGGCGCGAACAATAAAAAGAAGGAGCAACTTAAAGATGCAATGGAAGCTAGCTAGCCTCTGAAGGGCGCGAATAATAAATAGAAACTCTAGTGGTTTTCCTCCGGGTCCCGACCGATCAGCCGGACGAGTACCTACCGGTGAAACAAAAAATTAACTTTTACTGAGGGAAGAAGGGCCACCGATCTCCGTCTACGCCACCTGCTTAAGCGGGGAGGTCCTTGGAGTCCTTCCTCGCTCAAAATTAAATAAAACTTGTTAAATTCTCTTCCTTCAGTGAGGCCCTGAGAAAGAATCCGCGCAAAAAAATGATGGATGAGAGCGATGCACGAAAACAGTTCGGGTGTATAAAAAGGGAAAACAACAAAATGGCTGACTTGATAAATGAAAATTTCGAAAAATGAAATACGAGAGGCCTTCGGCAAAACCGCTCCCTAACAACTTAACAATTTATGAAATACTAACGAACACGACAATTTCTACAATTTCAAAAAAGGACCGAAATGGAAAACTTTCATCCGTCGGAATATCGAGTTAGCGTTTGAAAAATGGATATGAATAAAGTTTGAGATTCACGCTCAATTATTCCGTCGGGAAATGGGACAGAAAAACAATGTTTTCGAGAAGCCACGACCTGCACGTGGAGATGGGTGTCATCGCTACTCCGGGTTATGCTCCGGTTGTTGTGGAGTCCGTGGTCCTCTAGGAGAGCTCCGGGGACGACACGGTCCAGCAGACGCCAGGGTGGATTGAATCTGCTGCTGCGGAGGTCGCAACTCCGCTTCCGCGATACGGACTCCTTCGATACTCGCTCCTCCAGCCTCTTTTGACTCCACCACGTTCACACCAGCACCTGCTGCACGAGTAATTGAGTAGGTAATTACCCCCTTCACTCCTTCTTTGAACTCGAAACCCGGCAAAAGATCGTGAAAACTTCCTCGACTCGAGCTGGTTCTCCCCTTATAGGTACCTACCCATGTGTTTTGCCCCTCTCTCGGGGGTTTTTCTTCGGAGGATACGGAAATACCGCTGGCCATGCACACGTTAATTGGGCATTCGAGAGTGGTCTAATTTTAGTCTATACCTATTATACCGGGCGATTTTTTTAACATTGAACATAGCCCATACTTATTCCCTATGTTCAGTTTTAAAAACACAGGTCAATGCATGTATGTAATCACGTAACCAAGGTAACGAAAATAAGTACTTGACAGATTAACAAAATGGTCAAGTTGTTTGAAAAAGAAATACACATAATGCAGTTATTCTATGCCAATCAGAGCATTAGAAATGTGCGTGACATTTCCAATGCAACACATGATAGACCAATTCCATCAATCGGAACAATTTTTAACATAGTTTCAAAATCTCTGGTGTTCGGTATAGTTGGTTACATAGCAACTCACAATGCATTGATCTGTGTTTTTTAAAATTGAACATAGGGAATAAGTATGGACTATGTTCAGAGTTAAAAAAATGTCCCGGTATAGAACTCTAGAAATTCGATTTGGTGGGAAATTTAAATCGTAACAGTAGGTAGAACTACGTCCACTGATAGAATGCATTTTTTTTAAATATCCTTAGATAACAAAATCCCCAAACCATAACATTAAAATATTAAGAAAGTATCATAGATTGTGTTGGTAATATCTTGAAGCATTCGCGCCACTGATTCTCATTGGTTGTTATGAAACCCACGCGAAAAATAAATTATATGACATTTCAAATTTGAAATTGTCAATGCTGTCAAAGTGGTTTAAGATATATATTTTTTTTAGATTTGCGATTTTTCATCTTTAGAGCTTTGTTTTGCGATTTTCTGCTTTTAAAAGTTATTAGTTTTGATCGTGTTGCTGTTTTTATCTGTTCCGTTGCGATTTTTTGTTGATTTTTTTAAATTTTTGAAGTGAGTGCGTGCCTCAAGAATCTACCTAATTACAAACATCGAAAATGATACAGAGGTAATTTTTGTTCATGCATTAAATAGGAGTACATATTAAATAATCTCTTGCTTGTGTTTAGCCATTTCCGAAAAAAGCTGGATATTTTAATTTCAGTAGCCAGCTTTTTCGGAAATTCGAAAATGTATTGTGGGTTGCATTTTTTATTCTGTGATTTACCCTGTATTAATAAAACCTAATATATTACTCCTACTGTACTGAAGTTTTCTTTCGTCTTTCCTAAGTGCAAACATGCAGAATAATAATAAAACATCACGTGTAAACCTGCCTTTCCATTTTTTTAAATTTCGCGCCGGATCTATTTGTTGTAGCGTAGAGTGAACATTTTTAGTAACATTTATGTCAAGCAATCTATGAGTGGACAGAGTTTTTTTTTTACCTAGAGAGAGAGATGTCTAAAAAGTCACAATTTGGCGATTTGTCCATATCCGGTTTTGGACTACTTTACCCTATTCATTTGTGAATAACAAATCAGCCCGATCAGCCGAGGATTTTACGTTCATTACCGGCCCTCTAGAGCGGTCGAACTGTCAAATCCATCTTCGGGGCCGGTGTCGATTTCTGGACCGATGCCTTTTTCAAGCTGGAGTGGCTCTGGAAAGACCCGGTTGCGTCGCGCCTCACGACGCACATGGTTTCGAAGAAGAGCATCGTCTTTTTGTCCAGCTCACTTTTATGGAGCCACAGTCTTTTTTATAGAGGGAGAGGAGAGGAGTAAACTAAACGAACACGTTTAGAACGTGAACGAAAATGGGACGAATTTCGTTCATTGGCCGGCCAATGAGAATGCAGAGTGCCCAGAACAAGAACAAAACCGGGACGGAACGCCGCCCGGGTGACACCTACCAGCCAATTAGAATGTACCTAATTTAAAGAAAAATGACTTGATATTTCTGAGATAAATTTACTTTACGCAAAGCCATATGGTCCGTGCAAAAAATTGAGTGTCGAAATCACGTGCTGCGTAATTTCTGCAATAAAATCAAACATTGCACAACACAAAGTTGAAAAAAAAACCTTATGGAGTAATATTTTAAAAGTTAAGACAGCAGTAGTTAGTGCTATTAAATTTCGCAAAGCTGAAAATATTTACATGTCCAAAAAGATAGAGAACTTGAGAAATGATAGGTATTTTGAATCGACCATGCATACCTTTATCTGGAAGCCATGTGAATTGTGTTATTAATACATATGAATAAAATGAGATAAGATGAGGCAATATTTGTTTATTTGAAAGATAATCCCTTATCGCAATTTTTTTCCTACAAAAAGTATCTATGCATTTTATTTTATAATGTGGGAATTCAGCCGACCACGAAATGCAAAATTCTGATGAATCTGATGAAACACCGACGATGTCAAAATAATTCTTGTTTTGGCTTTTTTTATTTGTGTCCATAATTTTAATTTATCCGGTTTTTTAATCGCATTTTATCTGATTATTAAATTAATGAATATCATTAGACTTTGTTTGTATTTTTTGTATTTTTTATTGAAAATAAACTGTAACAAATGCCTTTACAGAATATGGAAGCTTTGAAGAACACAACAAATAAATAAGTATTTTAGCTTTAGTTCGTCGGTCCTTTATAACAAGAATTCAACCGAGTTTGCAAAATGGTGGAAGACATTTTGAACAATCTTTACGATATCTAATTATTTTTTTTAAATTTTATTAGATCTTTATCCCATTTGATTTTGAGTTCGATTTTAATGAATAAAATTTCAAGTTTATACATCCACACTATTCTTCTCAATGTTTTCAGCGAAGCACAAAATTTCACTTTTTAACCAATTTATAATTATCACTCAATCCAGATAACGACGCCTTGCATCGAAATTAGGATGTTATTATCTTTCTGGACAGATTTCAAATTACCTTAAACCAAATCAACTTGGGTTCGGTACCAGAAGTGGTTGCGAAGCAGCTATGCATTCCCCATTCCGTAAGATCATATTTAACTAACTCTTCAGCCGAAGTTTTTTTGAAGATTGACGTGGATTGACGTTAAAAATGCTTTTAATTCTGTTGAACGTGACTCCCTGCTGTTAATGGTTCACAACAAGATTCCCCTGATTTATCATTATTTATGGCAATGATGTTACTCTTCTCCTTCATATCTAACATACAATGGAAGTTTAATTTATTCCCAAGTTGGTTGACAACAAGGCGACCCCCTTGGTCCTGCTATATTCAGCTTATCAATTCACCGGACCATTGAAAGACTTTCGTCGCACCTTAATGTTTGGTATCTGGATGATGGCGCTTTAGGAGGTTTAGCTGAAAATGTTTTTAAAGATTTGGAAACCATTATATGTATGTACAGCCAACGTCAAACGTGATGGCGAGAGAACACCCTGCGCACAAACCCATTTTTACTTTTACTCCCACTACTACCCTTATCCTCAGAGGCAAATACACTATGCATAGGCGTCTCATTAGTTGTCTTTCTGTTTTGTCAAGGGTTTAAGTTCTGTGTTAGATTTATTTCTCATTTTCTTGAAAATGTCGTCGCCTGGCAAAAAAACCTGTCATTAGGAGTCAGACACGTGAAATAATTTTTAACGTTTTCACATATTTTAAAAGTGTTAAATGTGAGTCGGACACGTTAAAAAATCTAAAAGACAAAACATCGCTCGCCGCAGGTAGGATTAAACCTATTTTTAAAAATTATTTTTGAATACAAATCTTTATTATACAGGGTGTCCCAGAACTGGCTCCCCAGAGAAAACAGGCATTTGCCGACAATAAAAGAGACTCCAAATTGACTAAAATAAATTTTCTGCTAGCTCAAATTACCGAGTTATAAAGTTTTTAATTTCACCAATCCCGGAAGCTCGTCCTCAGGTGTTACCAAAAAATCCGATCGGTTGCTAAACAACAACAAAAAATCTCTGATATCGCACAAATCAATAAAATGTTTGGGCAACTGGAATTTTGACATTTTCCGATATAAAAATTCGTTGACGTTTATCTGTCATCATCATCAAGACTTGACAATTGGAAAATTCGAAATAAAACAATAAAAATGGCGATTCTAAAAAGAACCATTTATTTAAATAGGTAACAATGTTAAAGCAGATGTTCGAAATGACCACCATTCATTTGTATGCACAATTGTGCTCTACGTAACAAACTTCTTGTAGTAGCGTTAGTTATCATTTCTTCAGTAACTGAAACAAAGCCTCCTGAATTCGAACTCTCAGATCAGCCTCTGAATTTATGGGCCGCCGATAAATGATTCAGATCTGGAGACCTGGCAGGCCAATGATGCGGTCCTCCTCGACCGATCCAGCGCTGTGGATATTGGTTATCCAAAATTTCCCGAACGTTTCTGCTAAAATGTTGGAACCAGTCATTTATGCAATAAGCAAGAGGTACAATTTCAAGTAAATCAGGTAGCTCCGTGCCAATGAACTGAGCATATCTTGGATCCACCACGCTTATACTTGCCAAACGATCGCCCAATAGCCCAGTCCACAAATTAACAGAAAACCTATGTTAAAAACCTCTGGGAAATAATTCTCTTGGATTTTCCTCTGCCCAAATATGAAGGTTGTGATAATTAGAACAACCTTACCGGCAAAATAGCGACTCATCAGAAAACAGTATCCGTGACAAGAAGTGTGGAGCATCGTTTTGGTTTATTAACCACAGATAAAACTCTCGCCTAATTGGATAATCCTCTGGCAGAAGATGTTGTACTCCTGTATAGTAGTACGGATGCCTCCTATTATCAGCTGGAACTCTCTGCACCGAACTCTTGGATAAACCCATTTCACGAGAAACTGTTCGAATACTCCGGGTGCCGTCTTCTTCAAAGACATTCAATACGGCTTCCTCGTGTTCGACAGTCCTTACATTTCTTGGAGTACCCCCAACTTCTTCTTCGAACTGACCTGACCTGACCTGACCTGACCCGACCCGTTTCTCGACCCCGAGCGATTAATTTCAGGATTGTTTTATGATCCGGATGACTTTGTCTTTGTGGAAATTGTTCACGGTACAACCTTACTGCTTCACGTGCATTGTTCCCACATCGCGCAAAAGTAAGAATCATATCTACGTACTCAGAGGAAGAATACATGTTAAATGATACACTTGAATTAAATATCGCAGCGAAATTCTATAACAAATGTCAAACTGACGTAAACAATCATTCTAATAAATGTAGTGGACCAAATCTAATGGACAGAATTATAGAGGTTTACGGATACAAAGGAAACCTAGGCAACGCAAAATTGCGATTATTCCACCTTAATGATGCTCAACTCTAATTGGTCAACTTCAGAATGTCTTTTCTCGGTTATCATTTGAGATAGGACTTCTTTTCTTCAAAATACACGTTAATATATTCGCCCTAAGGCTCCCTTTTTTCTCTGGGGAGCCAGTTCTGGGACACCCTGTATATCAGGTGTTTCTATACGAACCATTGAACGAGTGATTAAAGAAGGGGAGCAATCAATTGCAAATACCGGAAGTCCAAAATTTTCCACCCCAAGAAAGAAGCGGCCTAAAAAAGCACCGGGTAACTGATATCCCTGAATATCAGTGTTGTAATATTCGACAGATTATTTATGATTTTCATAAAACGGAAGGATGTCGTGTTACGGTGAAAAATTTGCAACAAAAAATCAAAGATGATTTGGGAATTGTGGCTTCGGAAACTTCTCTCCGTAGAATTTTGAAGAAAATGGGTTTCAAGTGGAGAAAAACCGAAAACAACAGAAAAATTTTAATAGAAAAGATGGAGGTAAGAGCACTAAGAATTAAGTATCTCAACAAAATCCAGTATTTTCGTACCCAACAGCGGCCAATTGTGTTTCTTGATGAAACATATCTTCACAGTGGACATACTTCTTCGAAAAACTGGACGGATGACACGACAAAAGGTTTATTTAAAAATATTTCAAAGGGGCCCCGACTAATTATTGTCCATGCAGGGGGTGACATGGGATTTATACCTAATTGCCAACTAATATTCAAGTCGGGTACAAAATCGGGGGATTACCCCTCTGAAATGAATTCTGAAAATTATGGTAAATGGTTACAGGAAAGGTTAATCCCAAATTTACCTGTAAATTCGATAGTTGTGACCGATAACGCTCCATACCATAATGTTCAAATTCATGCAGCCCCTAATTCTAATTCTAGGAAAGCTGATATGAAAAATTGGTTGCACGAGAAAAACATTATATTTGATCGTAGCATGCTCAAACCTCAGTTATACGAGTTAATCAAAATAAATAAAAAACGTCATATTAGGTATAAATTTGATGAAGTAATGCTTGCTCACGGACATACCGTTTTGCGGCTTCCACCCTACCATTCGGATTTGAATCCCATAGAACTTATTTGGGCTACCGTAAAAAACAACGTGTCTAAAAAAATATAACTTTTAAGTTGGAAGATGTGAGGAAACTGGCCGAGCACGAGTTTGATCATATCACTCCAGAGGAATGGCAAAAGCGTTGCCAACATGTAATAAACATAGAACACAAATATTTGGAAAATGAAGCTTTTACAGACATTCATACGGAAATAAATCCATTGATAATAAATTTAAATGACGATAGCAGCACAAGCAGTAGTGAAAGTGAAGAAAATCATTATTCGGATAGTACTGAATAAATTTTATGTCAAATTTAATATCCTTTATCATTTGTTCCCCTTATTTGAACTGTCTATGTACGTCACTGGCCTGCCAGTTGCTTTAGGCGAATGATGCTTGAGAGGGAGTGTTCTACCTGCGCGACCGCTCGCCATCACGTTTGGCGTTGGCTGTAGTTGAATTTGAAAAACTTGGATTATCATTGAATTACTCTAAATGTGAATTATTCCTTTCTTCTCATGTTTCTGAAGAACGCAAAATCGACATTTTGAAGAAATTTGAATTTATTTCTCCAGATATTAGAAAGACCTCTGCAGAAGATTTACCTTTACTTGGTTCGCCGTTATTTGAAGATGCAATGCCTAATTTATTCTCAAAAATTTTGGGAAAATTCGATTTGTTAGTGAAAAATATCGAAAACATAAAATCTCATATGGCTTTGGATTCCGAAACTTAACTACCGAGTGACTATAAATGATTGAAAATTATTTTGTTATGTTGGTGACACATTTGAAATCTTTAGTTGGCGACATCGTTGGCATGACACACGTAATTTTTAAAATTGAAACAAACGTCAAAAAAATCTAAATCGACAATGTACTTCGTGACTTAACCTAACCTAAATAGAAATGACTGACAGATAATGCACGACAAGACTTGCACTACCAACTGCATCAGTGTTGCCAATCCACTATTTTCTTTCAATCATTTATAGTCACTCGGTATTTTCTTCGTTGCTGTCTTTTTTGGAAATTCAAAAATTGTTGTAAAGCTTTTGATGAAAAAATTCAATCAACCTTGGAAAAAATTTTGAACATTAAATTATCTTCAAAGTCTTGGAATCAAGCATCACTTCCATTGGATTTTATGGACTAGGTATTCGTTCAGTGACTGAATTATCTTTAGTAGCATTCCTTGCTTCAATACATTCTTCAATTGCTCTCATCGGATGTTTACTCTCTCCTTTAAACAATACCTACCTTTGAGATCAAATATTTGTCAGAAGCTTTGGACTGTTGGAAGCTCCTCTGTCCCGGCATTGAGATACCTGATTCACCTAATTTGCAAAGAAAGACTTTGGGATGCACCAATTATCAACAAAACGTTTAATGAAATTTTGGATTTTTCTGATCATTGCAATAAAGCAAGACTATTAGCTGTTTCTGTTTCCCCTTGATCAAAGTTCAACAGCGTTGCCACGTGTATTTTCGATGTAAATTGCAGTGTTGGTGGATCTTTGACATGCAAACCTTTACGAACAGGACAAATGTTGCGTTTCATAATGTGTTTTACATTTTTTTTTATTATAAACTGATTAAAACTCTCAATTTTTTTGGCATTTATAAAAGCAAATATTAACTTCCATTTTTGTTAGTTATTGTTTGTCAGAGAATCTATGATAAATAATAATACGATTCTTACAATAGAACTGTCAGTTTGACAGAGAAACAATAAAACAGATAAAGCATGAATCCGCTGCAATTGCCAACGCCTGAAGAAGAAAAAGAAATCCTCCTACCGAAAAGTTGCTACTTCCTCGACGGCAAAACAAAAGTAGATTACGTTATAGTGATCCCAAAACTGGACGAGCGCATCCGCGGCGATCGCGTGCAGATGCAAATCAATCAATTTGTGAGTCAGATGAAGGACAAAGGTTTACTGGTCGAGAGAGACGTGGGGAAGGTAAGAGTTAACACTTGTCGAGCACCACCACCCGACTGACGTCTTCCAGTTTTACACCACACTGGTTTTTCTCAAAATCCACGCCCCCCACAAAGCTCTCTTGCGTCACGCCAATATCTACAACGTCCAGTTGACCTGTCAGAATCCGTACTACAAGTACAGAGAGAGAATTTGCAATCTATTAACAACCGAACTGACCAAACCCAATCCAGAAAGCGAAGTGTACAGGAGGGCAGAGTACGTCTTTTTTCCCCTTGTTGGTGTAATCTTCGCAATATTCTTCGCAGGAAGACGCTCTCCGGGAAGAGACCAGCTTCGATAACAACATTTGAACGCAGTCAGATTGTTCTCAAAGTCCTCAATAATATCAGTTTCTTGTTTGAAGACGACGAAATTACTTTCGAGACTCTCTTAGACAAGGAGATATTCTTGCAAGCTTACGCAATCCACGACGGCGACGGCGACTGGACAGACGAAGGACCTCTAACAGACCGACAGGTACCTCCCCACGCTCTTCATTCTCTTCCTCCAGTTTTATTTCCTAGCTTTTGTGCAAGTACTGGGCGAATTTGAGGTACATATTCAGAGAACAACCGATACACTTGATCGAAAAGTACTACGGACCCAAACTGTCCTTCTACTTCGCTTTGGTCAGCTTCTATACGAAAATGTTGATGGTACCGACGGTACTCGGTCTGGTCAGTGTTCTCGCGGGTGTAGTATTTCTGCAAATGGACGGTTTCTATATAGAGTAAGTAAGTGGTCAACACACGAAGCTAACCCACACTACAGATCGCCACCAGAGATGAAGTGTGCAAGAGCAACATTGTACTCTGCTCCGACCAACAACTCAAGACCGCTTGCGAACTCATGAAGTTAGCTTACGTCATCGATAACCCTGTCACTGTGGTTTACGTCGTCATTTGTTCGTTTTGGGGTAATTGCAGAATTGTCGTTTAAATTTGATCCAGAAGAGTTTTCAGGAGCTATATTTTGGAACCTGTGGCAAAGGAGACAAGCCATGTTGCGTCTGCGGTGGAACTTAATGGGACTCAAAATCGACAGAACCATGAGGTAAAACTGAAGATTTTTTTGAGTGGAGTTTGGTAAAAAATTGTCAGACCGGAGTTCCAGGCGACCGCCAAGACGCGAAGGTCTTCTATTACTGGCGAAATCGAGTACTACATACCCCCTTTCAAGAAAGTGTTGTCGTTTATATTCTCTTACATCGTCATTTTCTTCATGGTAAAGTAGGAATCTTTGTTTTTGGGCATGGTGTATTGTTAAACACTTAACAAACTCGTCAACCACTCTTTCTCATTCAACTGCGCTTTTCCAGGTGCTGATCTATTTCGTGTTGATCTTCTTGGTAATTCAGTACCGATTCCTCCTCAGGACAAGGCTGGACTACGACACGTTCAGCTACGCCAACGAGATCGAACTGTTCACCTCGACCATCATCACAACCATCATCATCATCATTCTTAACACCGCAAGTCCCACACCTCACCTATCCCCAAACCTCGAATTCTCTTTTTAGTGTGTTCCTTTGGTGTTGTCTCTCTACTCCACAATAACTCGTTTTTTGACACTGCTGAGAGTACCAAGGACTCAGCTCCAGTACGACCGAATGAATCTGCACATGACGTTCGTGTTGACCTTTGCCAATCACTTCTGTCCGCTCTTCTACTTGGCGTACATCAAAGGCTTCCTCCACACCTACCCCGGCGACGTGTCAAACGTGGAAATGATCGCGAGATTGCAAAGCGACTTGTGCAAACCTGCTGGTTGTCTGGTGGACCTCGGGATGCAACTGATCACCATCATGATCATCACAACTGGGGTCAAAATCGCGTTCGACTTGGTGGAATAGTGAGAAGTCGAGTTTTTGTGCTTCGTCCAATACTCTTTATGTTTTGTAGTTTGGCTTCTATCTTGAGGACTGACTCGATACCGAAAGACACTCAAATCCACTTTGGCCAGTGGGAGAAAGACTACGCGAGGAAAGAGTTGGACGACTCTACCATTAACGAGATGTACACGGACATGGGTACTGCAGTCGTTCAAATTGTTTTTTGTCTAAATGGTACTTTTGCAGTGTTGCAATACAGCTTCATCGCATTTTTTAACTCATCGCTGCCAGTGATAGGACTGATTGCGTTGCTCCACAATCTGCTCAAGATGCAACACGACGCTTACAGATTCCTCAGACTGTATCGTCGCCCCGTATTGGACAAAGCTGCAGATATTCAAGGCTGGAATCACATTCTCAGAGTGGTGACAGTTGTTGGGACCATATCAAACGTATTAAAAGAATATGCGGAAGAAATCTAGTAATCTGTTGATTTTCAGGCGTTCGTTGTGGCCTTCAGGAGCGACTTTATCTTGAGGTTTCTGTACAGGAGGGCACACGATAACTCTTTGGTCGGATACGTCAACAGCACGTTGTCCAGTAAGTCACCAATTTACGAAAGTACCATTTTCTAGATTGATTGTTTGCAGAATTTGCAATAAAAGAGTACCAACACGACAGCATGATAATAGACCACGAGAACGCAACTAACTGTTTTTATCGCGGGTTTCGGTATCCCCCGAGTCACAAGAATAAGTACCAACCTACGGAACAGTACTGGCACCATCTCGCTGTCAAAGCTTTGTATTTTATAATATTGGAAGTAATTGATTGGTTGTTGTGCATGAATTCGGTGTGAGGCAATGTTTTGTTGCAGAATTTTACCCTGATTTTGTCGTTAGTTCTCAGTTATGTGATTCCGGAGATACCCCGGAAAGTTAAAGTGAAGTTGGAACATGACGAGAAAGTTTTGAAGGCGGCGAGGGAAGCGCAAAAAGAAGAGACAACAAAATAAAGTTGTTAATAAATGTTATATTGACTTTTACACATAAGCGTAGTGTTATTAAGTTATTATAGAAATATTTGTTTTGTTCGACACTGTCAGAATTTGAGAATTTTCTCCTGTGTGAACGGATTTTGATAAATGTCACAACTTGTCAAAACGAAACGTCAAGCTAATTTTAAAGATTTTAAGCGATTTGAAGCCCTTAAGAGCTTCATCGAACAAAAAAACGTTGTATTCAACTCGTTCGTGTGTAAATTGTGCCTTTTTGGCACTCGTAGGCCTTTAAAACGCTCGTTTCACTCGCGTTTTAAACTGGCCCATTCATGCCAAAAATAAGCCCGATTTACACACTCGTTAAATAAACTACTAATTTTGAACTCACTAACTTCAAAATGACATTTCGCAAACGCAACAGTTAACGCACAGACAATTAAACTATAGTAAGACTGTCAAGTGGGATTACATTTTCGGGGACGCGCTCAAGTGGCGCTGCCCGAGCGTTAGGCCAAACTAATGTATAACAAGTTGCATATCTGACTAGTTTCTGTATACCTAGTTGCCTATTTTTTTTTTCAAAAAAAATAAAAACGACTAATTAAGTATTGAACATTTTAATACAAATTCTAACATATACAACAAATTAGTAGTTCATTAAACGAGTTTGTGCGTAAATTGGGATTTTTTGGGCAGGAGTGGGCTAGTTTAAAAGGCGAGTGAAACTGAATTGAAGGGTAGATCTAGTTCAATAATTTGATTTTGCGTTAACTTTTAAAATTTCTGGAGATAATTTTAGAATCGTTCAAAAGATTTTTTAATTTTGAAATTGTTTTTCGCTCATATCGGTCCATGTACCTAATAAATGTTTCTACCTTTTGAAGTAAGAGTACTAACTTTCTTGCATTCAAGTACTTGCAACACACTAGAAGATTTTGTTGGGTGTCTATTTTGGGCCTTTTGCATAACAGGAAGGATTAGATTCTCTACAGTGGGATTTTCAGTAATCGTAGAATTTTCAATTTGTTCAGCCGGTCTAACATTGTTTATTGAAGTTTGTTTGTCTTCACGAAGAAAAACCGACGGCAGGGCGTATTTATGGAGTTTTGTTTTTTGAGTAAAGAAATTGTTGCTAAAAGTTATTTATTAAAATTTAACATAAAATAACATTTTTAATTTACAATGCGAAAATTTCCGATAATAATGCTAAAATGTTTCTCGCAAATAAAGGCATTATCTGTTTTGAAGGGTGGTGCAACATTTACCTAAAGCTTCTATCCATCGTTTCCTTTGTTCTTCTAATTTTGGAAATTTAAAATCGCCGATCTTGTTGTTTACAAAGCATTTATGTTTAATTTTTCCCATATCCAAATAAATAAAATAAAAATTACGAACTAAAAAACGATATTTCGTACTTTTTCAAAAAGAAAAAGATAACTTACCAAATAAAAAGATAACAAAAAATTACCTCAAGATACTGGTTTGGAGTTAGAACAATTTATAAAATTTATTGACTAAACCTTGACAGAAATTAGAAAATTCAAAATTACTGATGACATTATTAATTAATATTCAAATCAACCTTTTTTTAAACGGAAATTCCCGATCGGATTAACGAGTAAATTCCGTAATTTAGTTTGGCCTAACGCTAGAGCAGCGCTAGTGTTGTCAGTGTCTCCCATGTTTTATACGGGTTTTGAAAGTCTTAATTCTGTTGATGGTCTGTGAGTTAACGGCGAACGTAGATTTCTACAAGGTCATTCTTTGACGCAATCGAATATGCTCCATTGTAAAACAGTCGTAAATATCATAACCTATCATCATGTTGTATGACGTTAATTGTCATTTTTTTCTCATTTTTTGACACTTTGTTGACATGGGCATAATCAGGCAGGGAAAATTTTTAAATTTGTGACAATCTAACCAAATTTTGAAATGACATTGACGACCAAAATTTATTGCTCGCGACAGTAGATAAGATTGACATTTGGGCAAGCGCCACCTATTCACTAAATTGGAAACTATTGGGTAATAATTTAAAAATGCCAATGTTCGTTTCAAAAAAATAAAAATGTCTTCACGCACTCGTTCAAAAAACTCCTGGACTGTCAAAATTAAATTTTAATTAAAATGCTTGTTTTCACGGTACTTGGGTGTGAAAATTTTTCGCTGGAATGTACCCACGTCAAAATCTACTTACAAAATAGGTATATTTAGGTTATGTTTATGTTTCTTTTTAAATCATTAAACTAAAAATGTTTTAACACTTGAAGCGAAATGCAGCAACTAAAAAACTGGAGCAAGTTAATAAAGTTTATAAAAGAACATAAAGACAAAGAGAAGGTG
The DNA here is from genome assembly GCF_963966145.1 of Tenebrio molitor. Taxonomy (NCBI): domain Eukaryota; kingdom Metazoa; phylum Arthropoda; class Insecta; order Coleoptera; family Tenebrionidae; genus Tenebrio; species Tenebrio molitor. The sequence goes on along the minus strand of NC_091053.1, from coordinate 19,983,012 downwards.
ACACACGACAAACTGAAAACAAACTAAACAACAACCAAAATTGAAGATCTCTTTCCATATCTACCTATTTGAGTCAGATTCCGCCAAGATATTATGGGTGAAACATTTCTAATACTCATCATGGTTAATCAATCAGCTTTAATTAGGTTTTAACAAAGCAAGATGCTGTTTTTCTTCATAGTTGGGTAAAATCAGAAACGTTTTTTATTGAAGAGATGGCTTTATAATATAATAATTTTTGAAGGCCCTCTTCTTTCGCGCCAATATAACCACCCTAGTTCGTTTTGAACTTTCCATTTTAACTTTCTTACAAAATATACTTAAATAATTTTGCAATTTATTTGACAATGTCAATTTAAACAAATAAAAGTATGAGAGCTTATATTAATAACATAATTACATAAACATTTTTGTTTTATAATACAAAAATTTCCGATAATATTGCGGAATCTGGAAAAGTGCCCCGAATGCTTGCAGCGTTTCCACGTTGAATGGCAAGGGAAATCCTCTCGAAAAGGAATTTCTTTGATTTTGAATCGCCTGATTCCGCGATAAGTCGGTTTCCGATGACATTAATGAAATCGATGGCTTCTTTGCACCAAGGGCCTAAGGTTTCAAATGCTAAACCTTTAAACACGTAGTTTGACGAAATGATTGAACTATATTTGCTATGTTTGCGTTTGCAAGCCATTTCAGCGGCAAAACCTGAGACTTCAGATGATTTCAATACGTAACTGTCTGCAAGTGTATCTACAACAGTAACGTCCCAAACCAAAGGTTGACCTTTAATCCACGGTACTAAAGTCATCCCATCTGGGCGTTTTCCGTCATCCCGAGACAGTCCGTTTGGTTCTAAAATTGAATTCACATGAATTGAAGTTAAAGACCGGTTGATAATGGAATTAATTTCAGTGTGTCTTGAAAATCTACCACTGCTTTTGAAACAACTTAGACCGTGGGTGCCAATTTCGTCAACTTTCGCATTGCATTTGCAAATATGAGGTGTACAAAGATTACAACCCAATCTTAAACCAATACAAACTTGGAACGAAGTGTTATCTAAAAGAGTACCAATATTAGGAGAAGGTATTGCATGTAACCAAGATCCTGATTCTCTGCATTGCAAAGCTTTAAAACGAGCCAAGTCTCTAGGTGAATTAAAGATTAAGTCATTGGCAATTATTCCTTTGATATTAATATTATCCCAATTCTTCTGAAATTGCTCATTTGCTACACCCCAGACTGCTAAAGCTTCATCATAATGGTGAATATTAAGCTCATTATCCTTTGAGTTTAGTAATAAAGAAACAAGCTTTTTAACCCCATTAATTGAAGATAGGAAAGCAGGGAGGCAAATATCGGAAATGCGACGAATTCCCAGACCACCAAATCTAATCGGTAAAGTGGACTGACGCCATTGTAAATCAGTTAAACGTAAATTAAGTATTCTCTCTAAACAATACTTTAAAGAAGAATCAATTGAATTAACATAATTAGAAAATTTCCAAAATGGAGTTGTTCTTAATAAAAAATTAAATTTTGGTATGAAAAGACAGTTTTTGATTAAAGTATAAGCCACGTGTCTGTTAAGGAGTTCAGCTTTGTTTAAAAGATTTTCAACTGTAATTATAGTTTTTTCGACGGTGTTTTTGAAACCTTGGTCAAAGATTGGAGAGCCCAAAAGAGATAAACTTTCTCGGTCACAGATTTTAATGCCTGGTGCTAAATTTTGAAATTCCTTTATGACTTTTAAATCTGTGTCTCCAGAACAGCAAAAGATCTCGCATTTGTTAAAGTTTAATTCAAGGCCAATTTCCTGAGATAAATTTATAACTTTCTTAAAGTCGGATAAAACTACTTCTGGGTAATCAGCTAAGGTTCCATCATCTAAATACCATATATTCATTTGAGAATCCAAAGATAAAATAATTGGTTGAATGGCAAGACTAAAAATCATGGGACCGCAGGAATCTCCTTGCTGAGCTCCAACAGAAGAAGAAATTAAATGATTACCGAAAAATAAAGTTGAAGGATTTCTATAGCATTGATAAAGATAAGGGTACAGAAGTGGGGTATGACATTGGACTTCTTTCAGAATACAATCCCGTTCGACTGAGTTAAAGGCATTTTTGAAATCTAATTTAAGAAGAACTTTGCCAGGTTCGTGTGGTATGAATTGCAGCTTCGCATCCTAGTTTAGTTGCAACTCCAAGTTGGTGTGGAGATAAATACGAATTTACAATATTTCGACTTTGAAAACAGGCTAGCTTTGAGGTCAATCTTCGCAAACAGTTTCCGATAGCGATCGGTCTAATTCCTCCATCTTTTTTGAAAAATCAAAAATTCATAGATACCGACCGGGCAACATGAAAATAACTAGTGATTTAACCAACCTAACAACTGCAATTTTGATTTTGACAGTCCAGATGTTTTTTGAATGGACTTTAGTACATGCTTTTTAACCGTTTTTCTTCTTATTTGGTTTATATCTTCGGAGAACTTTCACAAAACCTAAAGTAAACATATTTTTTTTTATCTTTGGATGTTTTCCAAAACGATCTAAACGAAGACTTCTTGAAATTCCTTCAATTTCTCTCCATTCCACTTCAAAATAAATTTGTTTACTTCCTTAACCACTCTTTATGAGTTTTTTTACGACTTTGATATTTTCAGAAAGCAAATCTAATTTATTTTTCCTGCTTTTCTAGCCAAACTTTACACCTCTTGGAACGATTATAATAATTGAAAACAACCTTACCATTTTTTTCATAAACCAACAAGTAAACGTCAAGAATGGTTCTTAAAATGTTTATTTGGTATTGGACCCGTTACAAAATCTGTTAATATAAACTTAAAATTACATTTCCGCAAAAATATCGGTTTTCTTCTTGTCCTGTTGTCTCAAATAAGTATTCTGTAATGCTTTCAGCTTGACCTCTTTGTACTGATCTCTTTGATAGTTGATGTGTTCTTTGACCGAAAATGGAATGTCAGGTATGATGTACGCTATGACCCCGGTAACTAACATGACGAGATGCTGAGAAAAAACAAACTTTATATAAAATTTAAATTCGTCTTTACTCACCTCAAAAATTACCACCGTAAGAAATTTTATTGTTAAGTTGTACCAGTGGTCGTCCGTGAGTTCATACTTCTCTGTGTGGTCTGGAGGATATCTTTTGCCGGGGTAGTAACACACGCTGATGTTGGTAGGCCCTTCGTACGTCAAAGGATACTCGCTAACGTTAAAAGCTGAAAAAATACTATTCAACTATGGTGATAGAAAGGATTCAAAGAGTAGACGAAAGCAAAAGTAACAAATGTCGAAATTATAAACGAGAAAGAAACAAATTGACATTTTGGACGTGTTCTAGTGTTACCAACCTGACAACGTGCTGTTGACATATCCCTGCAGATCGTTGGTCACTGTGTGTTTGTAAACAGCTCGTTGTACAAATTCACTGGTGAAGGCGATCACAAAAGCCTAAAACATTCCATCGACTTTAAGGAGAAGATAACGAAAATGAATCGGTTACATTCGTGGCGACTCCGATGTAAGTGACTCCTTGCAAGATCCCATTCCAGGCTGCCAAATTTGGAACTTTGAAAGCCACCGGTCGTCTGTAAGCTTGAGTCATCTTAAAAGCGTCAACCCTCAACTCTATCAGATTGTTGAAGAGCGCAAGCAACGGAGCTGGTGGAAACGCGGCGACGAAAAACGTCACAAAGCCGTACTGAATTACTGGAAACATTTTTTATTTTTACCAAATCGTGAAGATTTCATATTCTTGTGATTACTCATTTGCATGTACTCCCCCATCATGTGGTATTTCACCACGGCGTTCAGCATGTAGTCGCATTCCCATTGCAACGTAATGTCGACGCTTTTGTCCTTTTTTTTCCGAAATCTGTTTATCCAGATAAGGACCTGACTACAAACAGGATTTTTATTTTGTCTCGACTGTTTAACTTTAATCCTTACGGTCTGATGTATTGTTTTGCTGTCATTAAGAGATTCTTGGCGAGCAAAATGATAACAAGCTGGATCCCGAGCTCGATGATGCATCCAGCTGGATCGCACAAGTCTGAGCCTATTCCTCCTACAGAGGTCCAGAGTTTGTGGTCTCCGGGGTATGTGTAGAATCTGGCCTAAGACACTATGAGTTTGTAAATTCACTAATTGATGATAAAGTGATTCAGGTATATGTGAAAAAATCACAATAACTGTGTTTTTCACGGTCTACGGTGCTTGGGTCAGTTGTGACCCAATTCTTTTTCGTCACATGTCACGTTCTCATTCGATCAATCTTGTAGTGCAAGAACAGCACAATTAAGGAACGACGTAAATTCTTCTTCGGATAAAACTTTCAACTTTGGTTGTTCTCGTTGTCTCAGACTTGCCAGAAAAAGTTAAAGAAAAATAAAATTAACAATAAAAACAATATTTCTGAAGCCACCTTAAACACAAATTATTTCAATTCCATTCGCAGTTGAGTTTTTGCATGTGGGTCCAAACAGACCCAAACACCGTTCAACAGAGATTAAGTAATAGATTAATAAAATTCAGGATTAGAAATTATAAAAAGAAATATTTTCGTAATTTATTTGCTTTTCTTTTTTATATGTAATTCTCATTTCTTTTTATCTCCAATGCTTAACTTATTCTGATTTTCAAAACATTTCTTTTTTTGTCTTGCTCTCCTAGGTTCAAAAACATTTTTTTGTTCCTCTTTAACGAAAAGCTTTGTTTCTCATTTCTTCCGTTCTTTTTGACATTTTGACATTTCTTCGTTTTTTCTCAACCGTCACACTTACGCATCGAGGAAAACTTCTTAATTTCTTTTTGCAAATTACTACACAATTTAAATAAAAGAATCGACTCACCTTCATAAACGCAATGTAAAAAATAACGCAGTAGTTGTTGACGAACGCAATGGCATAGCTTTTGTAAGTGTAAGAATTGTCAAAATCGACTTGCGTTCTTGGATTCTCCTTGTTGGTCAACCACATTGCAATTTTCCCGTAGAGCTGAAAGAAGAAATTCGAGAAAAAAATTTGAGGTTCTTCTAAACAAAATACTCACAAGCTCAAAAAGAAGAATAAAACAAACTGACATTATTGAACCCGAAGCCGAAGCAACTAGACCAACATTTGTAGTGATTATAGTCGAAGAAGAACTTCTTGTCAAAAACACTGACATACTCTTGACGTACACCATGACACCGAATATTCCGAGCGCCATCAGCAACCCCTGAAACACCACAAACGTACTGTCGGGTCGGTGCAGGTTCTGGTACTTGTACCAGAAGCAATATGGCGCTGGAAGTGATGGCGTATCTGTAGCACAAGATTTTCTTCGGAGTGTAGGGTTCCAGTGTGCCAGTAATGGGAGAAATCCTTCGATACGGGGTCTTCTCCTCGTACTCCGGCCTCAGTGAACAGTCGGTCTCGATGTGCCTCAAGTTCCACCTGATTTGCAACATCGCCTCTTCCCTCCGCCACAGCTCCAGGAACACCGTTGCTGGTGGTGGAATCACACGATTAGAAAGTGACAAACGGAAGAGGCAAACAATTTACTCACACCAAATGGACATCAGAGCGGCGAAAGTGATCACCAACGGGTTGTCGAACAGGTAGATGAGGTGCGAGTGCAAACAAGAACTCTTCAACAGTTCGTATTTGCAGTGCTCGACGATGCATCTAGGACACAAGATTAAGTCACTCTCGCAGACTTCTTTACTGGAAACAAGCGTTATGGTAAGGCGGGCCAACAGGTTGTGGTAGTGACCTTCGTAGGGTGAACGCTTGGTGGAAGCTTACTATTCCGAGGAGGAAAAAAGCGAAGCCGGCAGCAGACGCTGGGATTAGCATTCTGTTGTAGAAACCCAACCAGGCAAAGTAGAAACTAGTTTCGGGGCCGTAGTACTTCTCGATCAAGTCCAAAGGTTGTTGCTTGTACCAACACTTGAGACTGCTCCAGTACTTCGTCAACAACTGCAACACAACTCTTTACCAGTTGGTCCCGAAGGTTTTCCCACCGGGAGTTGGTACCTGTCGGTCGTTGAGGGGACCTTCTTGGGTCCACTCGTGGGGACCGTCGTGCAGAGGGAACGCCGAGTCGAAGATTTTCTTGTTGATCAGTTTCTCTATGCCGTACTCGTGCCTCTGGTCCCCGTAGGGGTTCTTCGACAGGACTTTGTGGATGATCAAGCCCTTCTCCGCGTTGGTTATGGTCGCCGGGGTAACCCCAGAGAGGGTGGCCCTGCAAGACCAAGCGAATCAAAAGATTCTTTGCGCCAGACTCTTGTACCTTGCCCTTGCGTAATTTGGACTGTATATGTCGGGAAGGGTCAGTTCTGTTCCCATGAACTCGTAAGGTCTAGTAGGGTACACTTTGTAGTCTACGTTCTGGAATGATAATTGTATGTTGAAGATCTCGGCAAAATTCAACAGCACGTTGTCCGGAGCGTGGATCTTTATGAAGTTGATGTCGTCGTTAACCTAGAACGAATCGTCACGCTCTTGCACTCTCCAAACTGTTACTTACAGTGAAAACAGACGACTTCAATTGGAACCCTTTCTGTTCTAGATTAAAAATAAACGTTTCGATCTTGGTGTAGGCGTCGTCAGTGACGGCACTCTTCTCGTATACCAAAACAAAGTCGACGCTCTTTTCGGGTTCCGTTACCTTGCCCTGTTTGTTCAACTCCTTCCTTCTGTTAGGTTTTGAACTGTTTTTGTCCAGAGCGCTCCTGTAATAAAACCAAATGAACAGTTTAAGAACCCAAACGTACACAATCTATAAAAAACACGTCATTTTGACACTGCCATCGACAGATTTTACCGTTTTCGTACTTTCGGCTTTCTAACGGGTCCCACCGAAATCAACATTTTTTTGTCCTGGCCAAGACTGTACCAGACACATTTAATTTAGCGTCAGAAATATTCCATCAGAAAACAGAAGCGTTCTGCTTTCAAAAATAAACATGAACGGAGAAGATTAATCGTACGAGTTGAACTGTCAACGTCATTTTGACAGCTTCTTCGTTCGAAAATCTGCTGTCTTCTGAATTGGCAAAGAAATTCTCTACGTACATGTTTGACACTCTGGAGGTCACCGATTCACTATCAACATTTTTCATTGTTCCAAATCTTCGTATTGTCCAAGTGAAGAACACCCAAACTCCAATCTTTGTTCCTCTTGCGTTTGGCTTCTGAGACTCGCACGCTTGACAGGTTTGACAAACTGTCACACGTTATAAAGAAAACCGTTTCCAAGAGTTCATTTTGATCCTTTAACAATACAAATAAGTGAAACAGTAGCGACACAAGTGACATAATTTTCCACACTTGCTGACATGGATTCTGATACTGATAGTTTCATCGATTACGCTTTTGAAGACTTGGAAGATGAAGAAATCGTGGAGAGACACGACTACATTATTGTTGTTGATCGAAATATAAAGAGCACGCGATATTTTCCGTACTTGGTGAGGTTCATTGACACCTTGCAAGAGCGTGGAGTAAAAGTGGAGTTGGGTTTTGGACAAGTACTTCCCTCTTCTTCTCTTCGCAAACACTAATCACACTCTGTTGCAGCTTAAGGAAAATGTGTACGTCAAACTCCACCTGTCGAGGGAAGCGACCAAAGAGCTGGCACGAGCCTACGACATCGACATCCAAAACACTGGACATCACTATATTTCAGTGTCGGCGATCAATCTGAAGATAAGTCAGACTCCGCTGACACTCAACCAAGACATTTTTACGAGAAAAGGGTAACCGCGAGTGTTGGTTTCTCACTTGTAGATTGTCCACATTGTAGGGAAGCCACGAACATGGAGAGAATCATGATCGTGTGCCAGTTGTTGAACGAGGCGAGATTTGGAGGTAGTCGCTTTGATAATCTGTACGGGATTAAAAAGCTGATAAGGATGGGGGCGGTGAAAGATGCGTATCCTCTGCACGACGGGGACTGCCACTACGACAAAAAATCGAACGAGCCGCTCAACGACAGACAAGTAAGAGCTTGGCCAAAAATTTTGGCACGGATGCAACGTCTGGATTACAGATGTTGTTAAAGTACTGGGCTAGTTTCTCCATGTGGTACAAAGAACAACCTTTGAACTTGATCGAGAAGTACTACGGGACCGAGGTGGCGTTCTACTTCGCTTGGTTGGGGTTGTACAACACGATGCTCATCCCGGCGTCCGTTGTTGGACTTGTTTGCTTCTTACTCAGCGTGCTCCACTTGTTTGCAGTGACTCACGAATCACTGTGAGTAAATCTTGCAAAGAAGTCACCGTTTTTCTCTTGGATGCACTTGCTCCACATGGATTTTTTCCGATTTAAACCTTCTAGGGAATCCATCTGCAAGAGCAAACTAATGATGTGTCCGCCTTGCTCGAGTGGCCACAGTTGCGTCTTCTATCCTTTAAAAATCGACTGCTACTACACCCACCTGTCGATCCTTTTTGACAACTACTTCACCGTGTTCTTCGCCGTATTCATGTCTTTTTGGGGTACCAACAAACTTAACTGAAATTGTAATTGCCAATTTCAACAGTACTTTGCAGCTACTGTGTTTCTGAATCTTTGGACGAGAATTGAGAAATTGTTGAAGATCCGCTGGAACGTCGAATATGTCCAACCAGTGTCCGAGACGAGGTTGGTACTCTTGTGGAGAAAAATCACTAGCTCCATCTTCAACTACTGATGAAGATTTTTTTGTTAGGCAAATATTTCGAGAGAGATCGGCGTACAGCAGGATGTCTTTAATCACTGGAAAATACGAACCGTACACGCCGTGGAAGTTGCAACTCTTCTACTATTTTCTTTCTTACGGGACTTGCGCCTTGCTGGTAAACTTCATTTCGTTCTGACTAGAAATCTTTTGTTGGTATTTCAGGTGGGAATAGTTTTGTTGGCTCTATTCGGAGTGATAATGTACAGAATAGCGATTAGCGCGCTTCTAAGAATGACTGATTCGAAGTACCTCCAAATTCACGCTACCTTCATAGAAAGCGTCGCAAGTGCAGTGTTGCAAGTTGTTTTCATTAAACTTTACGGAAAGGTTTGTTCTTGAATCTTCTTCAATCTTTCGTCCCTTCTATTTTGCTGTTTTTATTCTATTCAGAAATTTCTTCAAAGTATTTCATTTCTAATCTTTTAGTTTTCAATCAACCATTCTACATTTTCTTCTTTCCCCCAAGCACCATCTTCATCTGGTTCCTACTCCGCACTTCTAACTCCATTCAAAACCAGCGTTAACAATTCTTTTTTACAGTTCTACGCTCCACTGTCCGAATGGCTCGCAAGACTAGAACGCCCCCGCACCCAACAAGAATTCGACAGCTCCGTCGTCCACAAGAGGTACTTCTTGGGTTTCGCCAACAACTACGTGGGACTCTTCTACATCGCATTTTTGAAGGTATGACTCCAAAAATCTTCTGAAATTTTCTCAACAGAACGAATTAGGGTCGATTCTATTTGCCCTTCAACACCAGCGTGTCGAGCGTCAGATCCGACTATTGTCACCCTTGCGGGTGTCTGATGGCCGTGTGCGTTCAACTCTTCGTCATAATGCTCCTCAAGTCTCTAGCTGGTAACATCTTGACGTTGATAATCCCGTGAGTACGATCTCTCTTTGGAAGAAGAAACTAAACAGATTCCAGTTTCATAACTCAGTTCTGCAAGAAGAAAGAAGTTGACGAGAAGACGCCACGACCTCAGTGGGAAGTCGAGTTTCAGTTGTATCCAGCAGGTAGATTTCTGTTGACAACTGAATTCATGGATATGAGTACGTTCCACAATTCCTTCCAACAAATTAGTCTATTTTATGACTTGCAGTAATACAATATGGATTCGTAACATTCTTTGTGGCGGCATTTCCTCTGGCACCTCTTTGCGCTTTGATCAATAACTGTCTACAGCTTCGTCTAGACGCCTACGAGTTGGTAACCAGGTACAGAAGACCACTACCAAGAAGACAATCCGGAATTGGAATTTGGAACAACATACTAGTCAGCGTTACTCATCTCAGCGTTGCGACCAACGTGAGTAGACGTTCTCTCTTCTTCTAACCTCATCACACCTTGCAGGCGTTTGTGTTGGCCTTCACAAGCGACTTCGTCTCAAGAGAAATCTACAAATACAAACACGGAAACACCTTGAAGGGATACATCGAATCAACTTTGTCAGGTACGATCAAAACTTCTCTTGCTCTAGTTACGTTTAGAACTTGCACAGTTGTCGACCTGAAAGATGTTCTTCAGTACGGAGACAGCGACATGTTAGTGTACGAGAACAAGTCCACTTTGTGCTACTACAGGGCGTCGAGATACCCCCCCGACCACCCCCAAAAGTACGAATTGACCAGCCAGTACTGGTTTGAAGTCGGGATGAGGTTGTTGTGCGTCATTCTCTTCGAGGTGAAGATCCAAGGGTGATGTTATGTACGCTAATTTATCATCGTAGCATTTCATCATGTTCACGTGCGGTCTGGTTGCTCATTTCTTGCCGGATGCGCCACAAAAATTGAAAGAAGCGATCCATCGCGAGAAGACGGCGGAATGCAACAAAGCCCTTGCGGCAATTGACGATAACGCGAGAACCGCGAGGAACAGGTGGAGGAGAAGTGCCAGACTGGTCATTCAAAGAAAGAAAGCTCAATAAGTTTCGTTTAGGTTTTATTCGTATTGATATGGTTTAAAGTTGTAATAAAAAAGTGAACAATCCTTGGGGCATTTTTTCTTGGCAAAAACTACCAAATCAGCACACCTTAGCGAAAGCTGACAAGTGTTGTCAAAAAAGCTGAAATCAGACAAGAACATAAAAAAGTCAGCGTTCTATTACAATTCGGTGGTCAAAATTCACAACTAGGTACTTGCAAGGACGCGAAGTGATAGTCGAATTGGCCTACGGAAATGTATTGACCTTGCCTTATGCAAGTCATTTTTCTAGAGCTTTGTCAGATCAAAGAAAACGTCTACATTTTTTGGCCTACGGGCTTTCAGATTCCTTACAATTAAAAAAAAAACATAACTGAACAAAAAATGGCAATTCCAAAAATTTTCCAACATAACATTTTCAATTCCTATTTCCACCCCTCTCTTTCTCTATCCTTTCTCTCCTCTTCCACACATATTTCATCCATCTTATCTCCCTTCCGTTTTCGCTCAGTATTTCTCGCCGCTCCTTTCCCTCCCTCTCTCTCACTTTGTCCCATCCGTTCCACATGTGTTCTATCGTCTCTCTCTCCTCTCTGCACATCCTGTACCTTCTCTCCTCTCCTTCCGTCCAATACCTGTTCTCTCTCTCCTCATTCGCGCATCTGAATCTCGCCATCATTTTCCTCTCTTTCGCGCTCTTTCTCCCCAGGTACACCGGAACATCCTCTGTCATGCATCTCTCATACTCTCTGTTGTACCTCGATTCTCTGATACTCTCTATTCTCTCTTGCTTGTCCGTATCTCTGTCCCTCTCGCTCGGCTCCGCACACATCCATCTTCCTTCAGCTCTCAATCTTTCCACTTCCTCACTGGCATAGCCATTCGTCCTGCAGTATTTTTCTTTCTCCTTCTCATCCGCGTTCTTTTTCTTTTCTCTATAGCACTCAGTCAGTATCCTGCACTCTTCCCTTCCGCCCATTCTGTCCTCGAATTTTGCCGCTCTCTTCCCCGCTTTCACTCTCAGCTTGCTCTCTCCTCGATCTTCCGCACCAGCCATTCAATTATTCCTCTCTCTCTCTCATACATTCAACCTTGTCGAACGCCGCCCTGAAGTCTACGAACAATGCGCACATCCTCCCCCCTTTCTTCCTCAATTCGTTTCTTGTTAAATGGTCCAGGATGTACACATTGTCCATAGTACCCCTTCCCTTTCTGAACCTTGCCTGACTATCCGGCAACACTCCCTTTTCGTCGATCTCTCTCTTCATCCTTTCGCTCGAAACAGACGCATACAACTTATACCCCGTGTTCAGGAGAGTTATTCCTCGGTAGCTTTCCGCTCTGTTTTTCTCACCTTTTTTAAAAATTGGGCAGATTACGCCTTCTCTCCAGTCCACCGGGAATCCCTTTCCTCTCCATACCCCATTCATCAGTTCAACCATTCTGTCTACCATTCTTTCGGTCCCATACATCCACGCTTTATTTTGCACCCCGACCCTCCCCGGTGCCTTTCTCTTTTTCAACTTCCTTATCTGTCTTTCCACCTCTTCCGCTGTGATTTCTGTTTCCTCCGGCGCCGTCTGCTTCTCCTTCATTTGTGTTCCCGCCTCTCCTTCTTCCTTTCTCCCTTCCAGCAATTTCATGAAGTACTCTTCCCATTCTTGCATTGTTATTTCCTCGCTCACTGATTTCTTTTTTTTCCCTCTCGGTTTATGTATTTCCACACCTCCCTCTCTGTTCTTATTTCTTTTATCTCTTTCTCCTTTTCTTTTCTTCTTTTCACTCTTAGGAATCTGCTTCTGTCAATCTTGTTCCTCGTCCATTCTCTCAACGCCTTTACCACTTCATTCTTCGATTGCTTACATTCTCTGTCCCACCACCCCTTTTTCCTTCCTGTACCTTTTGACCCCCATACTGTCACCTCCTTTTTCGTCGTCGCTTTCTCGACCACTTCCTTCAGCTCTGCCGCCATCTTCTCCACTTCCTGCCCCTCAAATGTTGCTTCTTCTAGTCTCCTCCTGTACTCCTTGTTCATCCCACACTTGCTGCTCCTCCCTTTCCCTTTTCTTCGTGGTTAGTTCCTTCTAGCGTGAGATGGTCGGAGTCTACTCTTTCTCCCATTTTGAATTCCTCCACTCTCTCCCATGCTGTCTCATTCACTATTGCAGTCTATAACTGTTTCCCCCCTGCTGCCTATGTAGGTCATTTGTCGTTCTTCGTCCCCTTGTTTGTTCCCGTTCAGCACTTCCCATCCATTTTCTTCTATCCATTCCATGAGCCTCTTCCCCTCTGCATTTTCACCTTATCTTTTGTTTTTCTTTTTCCATCCCTTTTCTCTTCTTCCCTCCCACAAGCATGTATTCTTCCCTGTCCTTTTTCATTGTGTTCTCGACTCGTCTTGTTGTTGTTCTCATCTCTTTACTATGCACCGTTAATATTTTCCACCACTCGTTACCAATATGGACGTTTCTCTCCATGCATCCTTCTTCTTCTCCCCTTTCTTGACTCTTTTCTTTGATCCCCAATTTCGCCCCTGTTATTATTCCCCCGGTAGCTCGTCCCTTTTTCTTTTCTCCTTATGCCCATTGGCTTTTCCACTTGCAGTCTTTCGGTGGCGTTTTCTCTATTTTCTTCCAGCTTCTCTCCTCGACCCACGTTTCCACCAGACCCACTATCTCGAATTTTCGTATGTTTACCCAAAATTCTTCCTCTTTTCTACTTAATCCGGCCACGTTCCAATATAGTACTTTTACTCCTCCCCACCCTTTCGTATCTTCCTTCTTGTGTTCCCCTTTGTACTTCTTTTCGGTTTCCCGATTTCTTTGTCCATCTACCTTTTTCTTAGTCCTTTGTACATTTCCGTTGTCTCCGTTTCCTCAATCCCATCTTCCTCCCTAGTCCACGCCTCTTGCTTTGTTATCTTTTCCATTTACCTCTTTCGTTTCCTTCTCATCCCCTTTGTCGTTTTTTATTTCATTTCTCTTTTTTCTTACTCCTTGGGGGTTTTTGTTCCTCTTGATATTGTTACCCTTTTTATCTGATGATAGTGTTCACTATTTTCCGGAGATCGTTTGGTTACTGTTCTTTTATTGTCTTCCTTCCTTGCTTCTTCCCTCCCCTATTTCAAAGTAACCTGTCCCGTAGACTTTACCCTCTATAATAAGTTTGTCGTATTTCATCAGTGCTTTGTGTCCATCTTGCTTTGCTTGTTTTTCTTGGCAAAAACTGCCAAATCAGCACACCTTAGTGAAAGCTGACAAGTCTTGTCAAAAAAGCTGAAGTCAAGATTGTTTAGAGTTGAGGTAAGTGAAGATGTCTGAGCAGAAACCAGGACAGTCGGCTGATAAAGACGAAGATGACAAGAAGGAAGAAGAGAGGAGGAGATTCGACTATGTTATAGTCGTCGATAAGAACATAAAAAAGTCGGCGTTCTACAAGTCGGTGGTCAAGTTTCTCAACTACTTGCAAGGGCGCGGAGTCACAATCGAATTGGCCTACGGAAATGTATTGATCTCACCTTATGCAAGTCATTTCTCTAGAGCTTTTTCAGATCAAAGAAAACATCTACATTAAGCTGCACATTTCGGCAGAATGCGTCGAAAACTTTGCAACCATCTATGACATAAATATGGAAGACGTGGGTCACTACTACATCCCTTTCTCTGCGATTAACTTGCAAATGTGCCAGACCCCGTTGACCCTCGATCGAGACATTTTCTACAGAAAGGGGTAAATCTTCGTCGTTGCGAGATTTCGACGATCTAACTTTGCCTCCCAGTGAAGCTACCAACACCGAGAGGATCCACATTTTGTACGCGATGCTCTGCGAGGCTAGATTCGGCACCTCCAACGATGACAACAAGTACGGGATTAACAAGTTGTTGCGAATTGGTGCTGTCAAAGACGTTTATCCTCTACACGACGGACCCTACGAACTTAACGGCAAGTCAGACGAGTTCTTGAACGACAGACAAGTAACCAGTCGGAAAGTTTCCGTTCGTTAGACTTCAGTTTGTTTGTTAAGATGCTGCTAAAGTACTGGGCGAACTTCTCTGTTTGGTACAAAGAGCAACCGTTGAACTTGATCGAAAAGTACTACGGAACAGAAGTTGCGTTCTATTTTGCTTGGTTGGGATTCTACAACAAGATGCTCATCCCCGCGACAGTTGTCGGAGTTATTTGCTTCCTGACAAGTCTGATTCGGTTAAATGTCATGTACCACGATAGATTGTGAGTACGATGAGAGCCTAGAGAGTTTTCACACTTGCCACTTGTCTCTTCTTTTAGAGAAGACGTCTGCAACAGCGAGTTGATCATGTGTCCGCGTTGCGCTTTTGGCCACAGCTGCATAGCTAGACCCTTGAAAATGGACTGCTACTACGCCAGAATATCGGTTTTGTTCGACAACCCCGCAACAGTATTCTTCGCAGTGTTCATGTCCTTCTGGGGTAATAATCTCAGATTATTTTTTACGCTCTTTTCAACTTGTCCTCACCAGCGACAATCTTTATGAATCTGTGGAAACGTCTCGAGAACGTGTTGAAAATACGATGGAACGTGACCACTTCTACCATACAAGCCAAAACACAAACGCGCCTGCCGTTCAAAGAGAAAGCAACGCACAAAAGAGTTTCTACCATCACGGGACAGTTAGAACCCTACACACCAACCATCATCCAAATCTTCTCTTACTGTCTTTCATTTGGGACTTGCTTGCTACTGGTAGATTCCCTCAAACGCGCAACTTTCCCTCAAGCTGAATTGCAGGTCGGAGTCGTGTTGATCTTCGTCGTGGGGGTCATCATGTACAGGATCATAATGGGGTCTTTGATCAGGATGAGCAACTCGACGTATCTCGCGCTCTACGCCCCTTTTATAGAGTCCTGCACCAGCTCGATGATACAAGTCGTCTTCATCAAACTCTACGGAAAGGTGAGTCCTCGAGGTTCACACTCTTTCACAGCTTGCTCCTCCAGTTCTACGCGCCTCTGTCGGAGTGGTTGACCAACATGGAGAACCCAAGAACTCAGTTCGAGTTCGACAATTCCGTCGTGCACAAGAGATACATTCTGGGTTTTGCCAACAACTACGCCTCTCTCTTCTACATGGCGTTTTTAAAGGTACTGACAAGTTTTAAGAAATTTCATAACGACAGTTCGACAACAGGGTCGGTTCTACTCGCCTTCTTACGCGACAGTCACCAGTTTGAACACCGACTTGTGTCACCCTTGCGGGTGCATAATGGCGCTTTGTATCCAACTGTTCGTCATGATGCTTCTCAAATCCATGGCGGGGAACATCTTGACGCTCGTGGTTCCGTAAGTGATTGTCTTTCAAATTAAGATTCAAAGCGAGCTTGTCCTAGGAAAATCACCAAAAGGTTTGCCAAGAAGCCTGAAACGACAGAGGCGGCCCCACAGTGGGAGGAAGAGTACGAGTTGTACCCGGCCGGTCGATACTTGCTCACAACAGAATTCATGGAAATGAGTGAGCTATTTCTCTTTGGGTGAATCCCCCACTAACTAGTCTTCAGTTGTTCAGTACGGCTTTGTGACCTTCTTCGTGGCAGCATTTCCTCTAGCACCACTGTGCGCTTTGATCAACAACTGTATGGAGTTGCGTCTGGACGCCTACAAGTTAGTAACCAGATATAGAAGACCAGTTCCTAAGAAGGATTCAGGAATTGGGCCCTGGAGGGACATCTTGGAAGTGATCACTCATTTAAGCATCGCCACTAACGTAAGCTCTTTGACAGTTGTGGTGCCAACGTTCTTTACGCTCTTGTCGATCTCTCGCTTCTTGTAGGCATTCGTTTTGGCCTTCACTAGCGACTTCGTAGCAAGACAAATCTACAGGTTCCAAAACAACAGCTCACTGCAAGGCTACATATTGTCAACTATGTCAGGTAAATAGTCGAAACGAGAACCGCACCAAATGATTGATAATTCGAGTCAGTTTACAACATGAACGAAACAATCACGTTTGGAACCAACGACCTTCTGGAAATCACAGGAAGCAACTCAACTCTGTGCTACTACAGAGCGTTGCGCTACCCTCCAGATCACCCCAAGAAGTACGAATTGACAACGCAGTACTGGTACGAAATTGGTATAAGGTTGTTGTGTGTGATAGCCTTCGAGGTAAGACATCGTTGGGTTTAGAACACAAATGGAAAACTTTCTTGTAGCACGTCATAATGCTTACGAATGGTGTCTTGGCGTATTTCATTCCAGAAATGCCACAAAAGATACAACAGGCGGTCTACCACGCCAACACTTTAAATCAGCAAACCAGGCTTCAGATTATGCACGAAGAGGCGAAGAAAGTGCGAGAGACGGAGAAAAAGTCGAAGATTAGAATAAAACGCAAACGAACATAACTTTAATGTTAAGTATTTAAGTTAGATATGCTGTAAATATAAAAATCTTGTTAAACCTGTGTTTGCGTTAAAATCTGTCATAATTCTAAATTTCCACCAACACTGCATTATTCTACGTTGGAAATACAACCGGCAACACTGCTTGGCGTCAGATTGTATTTGTTAGGTTATCTGTCAATTTCCGTTTTTACAACTCAAAATTTTAGAATAAAGGAACAGAACGAAAACCTTTTTTAAAATGCAGCAAGTAAGTAGGTAGAAAATCAAATTCTAAAAGCAAAATAAACTTATGAACTAATTTTAATGTTTTCGAATCATGTTTGTGAAATAATTATATCGCCAACTTTGGTTATTAAGAATCCCCAATTTAGTAATATTTTTATTTTGCCAACATAATTCAACAGGTGGTGGAAATTTAGAATTGAGACAAACTAAACTCCATTCAAAAATCAAAAAACCACCAACGTCGCATTTTCCTCGATAATTACTATCGGCAACGCTGTTTAGTGTAAAATTTGGTGAGACTTATAAGTTTGAGGTTAAATGTTTATTAAGTGTCTTGTTTTTCTGGGCATGTTTAAGTAAAAATAATAAGAATCAATAAATAAATGAAACGTGCTGCTAATAAAACAATACGAACGAAATTCAAAGCAATTGAATTTTATTTTGAATCAAATAAATGTCATAATTTATAATTACCAACATAGTATGAAAAAATATCTACCTAGGGTTTTTTAAACTTTACCAACCTAAAGCAACAGGTGGTGGTTTTTTGATTTTTGAATGGACTTTACTCTCGTGTCAAAAATGGATTACTCCCTCGGATTTAGGGATATTCGTTACTAGATTGCCATAAATTTGGTTAGGTTGGAGGCTATGTGGTTTCTGGTGACAAACAAAAGATATCCCAAAAATGTAAGACAGCAAATTAATTGTAACAGTTGCAAATGACTAATTTCTCGCTAAGTGATAGATGATTTTTCGTTTCACAATCAATTTTGGTTACTGGTGGCATATTTATTTGGATTTAATCTCTCAATTCAAAGTAACCAACCTTAGGCATTCAAAATAACTTTTGAAAATTCTAGTTACACACAACATGAAAAACGTTATTTCCCTAAAAGTTCGAATTCTAGGGAGTAATTTATTTTTGACACGAGAGTATAGTTACACTTTAAATTGAATTGTCAAAAAAGGATTGCCAAGATCCACCAATACCGCAGTTTACGTCGAGATATGCGTGGCAACCCTGCAGAATTTTGACCAAGGTGAATAAATGTTAAGTTAATTTTTTTATCCACAACCGATACATTATGAGGTCATAATTCTACTGTTTTGAGACGTCTTATGGGATTAATAAAACACTAATGTCTTATATTATTAGTGTCTTTTTATAAGTAATAAGACACGGTAGCGCTAAAGTCAGAATAACTTTATTTAGATCTACTAAGATTTACATTAATATTCACATTAACAGACAAAACATTGGCGTTGTTTCCTTTTAAAAAAGAAAATATTATCGGTCTTTTTTTGTTTCATTGGCGAAGACAGGTTAACTGCAATAGTAGATGGAACTGGAGTCTCACAGAAGTCAAAGCCGAAGTTTCGGTGCACTTTCAAAGTTGCCTTTAACATAGAGACATTTGTCTACGACGATGAAGGTACAACATACTTTTTAGTACTAACATTGAAGAATTACGCCGATAGGAGCTCTTCGGTTATCTATCACCATAGATTCTATCACTGATGTTACACTACTTTTTTTCTTTCCAATTAATAAAGTTTGCAAATTTTCGTAGGCTTCCTTCGATTTTCTCGGTAATGACTCTGAAGTCGCTTTTTCAGTTTCTGCAAGTATTTTCGCTGAAATATTCTGATTCTTGCCAATATTTTCTATTTTTCAAAAATGAATGATTGCAAATTGCAAATGGGGTCGACAAAACAACCGGAAATAAATAGCAACCGTTCCATGACTTCCTGGTATAAATTAATTCATCGTAAAATGACAAACGTAATTTGGAAATGTCATTCAAAATGTGATTCTTTGTATGTATTGTCTTATTAGTTTAAAACACTCAAGAAAAGCGTAAACAGCTCGAGCTAACGCTCTCGCTCTCGTGTTTACGGTTGGCTTAAAAAAAACGGGAACTGTCAGATTTTTATTAAACACAAATTGACATAAATTGACAAATTAAATTTCCAATTCACATTAGGTCAAATTTCATTTCCCGTTTTTTTTGAAGCCAACTGTACCTTTTTCTTTCGTGTTTTATATGCTTAATAAGACACTTATACACGATAAATAACTATAATTATTTTTCCGTACACTCCATTAAAATAATTCTACAATTTTTAATTGTTTGTTAACTAATCTTTTTATTATTGCACCATTGTATTAAATTTATATTTTTTAATGTGTCAGTTTGCAAATTTAAACTGTAATTTCAGTGGTGCCAACTTTTTATAGTCACTAAAGAAAGAATATTTATTGTTTAACCAAATCCAAACGTTACACGATTTGAAAAGAAAACAAGCCCAATCGACGGTTTGTAGTGTATTTCAAATTTATTTCACAGATACAAAGTTCCATTTATATAAAATAATTTACGGCAACAGCACAGAGAGGACATTGTGTTGTGGCTGCCCTGGAACGGTTCCGGATTTTTTAATTGAAGTTAAATTCAACAACAGCGAAAGCATTTAAAATCAATTACTCGTCCGCGGAATAAAAAGTAAGGTATAACGTAAAAAAAAGTCTTATGGAAGTTTTTGTGGGCACATAATCGAGAGTACCTAGAGCTAAAGTCAAAACGAAACATGACATCACGTGGTTTGCGCAGAAGACGAATGTAGATCAGTTGAATCCAGCTTACGTATATGACAGTGGCGGAGCCAAATTTTTTCTTTTGTTTACGCTATAGAGGGTGTTGGAGGAATGCTATGAAGATGAAGATAGTTTTTATTATTCTATTAGAGGTTTTACAACAAAAGTAGATGACCTCGGTGTAGAATTTCTTTCAGGTGAAGAAAATTGAGTTTTGGTTAAGTTTTGCCCCTAAATTGACGACTGTATGATACGCCTCTTCTCAGCGAGCGCGCATCCTAAGCTCCGCCCTGTCATGTTTCGTTTTGACTTTAGCTCTACCTATTTTACGTTAACGTCAGGCCAAAGAATAAGTACGCTATACGTATAGCGTACTTATTCTTTGGTCAGGCCCACAAAAGAGCTCTTGTCAATTTTTTCTTGGGTGTAAACAGGGAAAAGTATTCTTTTGTTAATGTTTGGATAAAGAAGTGAAACTTTTACCAGATTCAGGCGGTTTAAGAAGTTTAATGTAATTGTTAAAAATGAAATTACATACGCTTTAATAAGAGCACTTAAATTATACAATTACAATTTTATTAATTATATAATTATAAATTACAAGATATAAATTACACGACTTGGACCATTGAGAGGAATATACTATGGTACCGCGATCGAATAATCTGCGAGTTGTTGGATCGGCCTCTGCAGGGGATGCCCCAACAGCTTCCCGACCGAGTCATGCAGAGTCTTCGTGTCTCTGGCTACCGAAAAAAAGTACGCAAAACCCTTCTGATCCAAGTTTTGCAAGACGTTAAAAATTTTGTTGCAGTTGTTGTCGTCATCGACTGGTTCGTGCGTCATCAAGACGTCCAACGTGAAATACGGAGAATCCAACAATTCTCTCACCTTTTCGCTCTCATCCAGTTTGGGTAGCGTGTACGAGCGACCGTAGAGTAGAATGGTGCGCACTACGTATGGTGGGGGGAGTAGCGCACCTTCTACTCGACACGCTTCCGGAACTTTGACGTTTTGCAGAATCACGTCAAACAACGAGCTCAGATCGAAAATATCTTCAGTTTCGCAAGCGTTGACGTTTTGCAACGCGTTGATCACCTCATTGATGTTATTGGTGAAGTTAACTTGCCACATCACGTTGTTTTCGTTCAACACCGCCAGTGCGTATTCGTGTTTTTTGTTTATCAGTTGTTTGGAGTTTAGGAACATTTCAACTGCGTGTTTGAGCATGTCAAGTGGTTTCTTCTGTTGGGTGTTGAGTCGAAAAGGTGTGAAGTTTTCGTCTTCCGCGGTGTCCACGATGATTATGATTTTTTCCTTGACGTTGTACATTGGTAGAGTTCTTTTTAAAGCTTCCTCAGGAACCATTACTTCTTTAGGTGGGTCGGAAAATGCAGGCTCGGGGAGGCAAGTCGTAGAAATTTTCTTCTGTTTTTCGTCTTCTACTAAGTTGTCGCCTTCGCCCTCGATTTCGATGGGGATAATGCGCTCCCTCGAAGTAGACGGTTTTTCAGACATCGCAAATATGTAAACTGTCAGCAACGGTGAAAAGAAAATTTGATAATTTGAGCAAATAACTTAGGTTAAGTGTCAGACAACTGTCATTATAATTTCCTAAATCTCGGATAGGTGTCACCAGCACCACTTAAACTGAAAAGAAACCTGTTTTATCCGCCAAAAATAAATAAATTAATCGATGAATTAAAGAAGTCGACAACCAGTAAAACATGCACAACGCGAAAGAAAAATGTTTCGCTTTTTATCTATTTTTGAAAAAAACAAAGGTTTTTCAGTAACACAAATTCAGAATTTAAAATTTTGTATTAGGTTTTAATTCAGGACAAAAACGGTGACATCTGAAGTAACCTGAACAGTAACACTTAATTAGTATCAATTTTTAAAAGTAACATTTTCTCTGAATAACACTCTCCACACTAATGATCACCAATTAAAATCAACTTTTCAAGGAATTGTTCGGGATGTTCTTTGAGGCTCTGCAACAAGCAAATCAGACTAGATCAAGGCAAACTATTTTTACATACTTGAGACAATCATTGTGTGTTTTGTATTCCATAGTTGCACTAGCTGGAATATTAAGTAGTCTTTTAAGTGCATCTCTTATTCTAGCTGTGGTTGCTTGGTCAGAAGCAGTCCGATTCCAGATACTCAAGAGGTATTCCTGATACCTGGTTGAGACCACCACACCACAAATTTCATTCCCTGCCTAAAATTCACACTTAATCCTGCACTTCAATATATCTGTCATTATTACCATAAACTGTTCTCCTAACATGGCCATACAGAGATTTTCCCAAGCCCTACCAGCTTGTTCTTTCCTTAACCTTATCACCTGAAACAACACATCAGGAAAGACAATCACCACACCATAAGTGACTTACCCATTTGCCCCCTTTTTTGTTGGCAGCATCCTCCCACATGGGTTTAATACCTTTTTTAAACAAGTGTAGATCTCTGTGTGCTGGTATATCTTGCAGTCGAACAATGTGTGAGTACAAGGCCCACCACTGCTCCACAGTCCCAACCTGCCCCACAAGCCTCAAGGCCTGACTATATCCTTGTGACCCTTGTACATGGGATGGCCTTTTTGAAAACCATAAACAATAAGGATGTTGCAACTTGTGCTCTCCTGGTGGGTATTCTATCGAACCAAGGTCTGTAATGTATGGACCCACTTCGTCGTCACCGCTACCGCTGTCTGAATTTTCCGTATGGTGTTTCAATCTGTTCTTGCAATAAATAAATAAACAATTCATCTGGAAATTGACAACTCACGGCTCGTATTTGTTGGACATGTTGGTGTTTGTGGTTGGTTTATCGACGATGTATACCATGAAACAATATTATCACAGACTGTAATTCGCTTTCTTACTGTTGTAAAGCTTTAAATTTATTTATTTTTTTGAGGCTAGATTCCTCTAACATCAACTTCCTCTTTGTTAACCTTGTGGCGCAGGGGTACCAATCACGGTAATATTTCAATCTTCTACTGTCAAATCTTCCATACCATAAAGACACAAAATTTACCTTGAAAACAGCAATATAAAGAATTACTCTACTGAAAATTTGTGCTCGTCAAAAATAGGCGCTCGCTTATATCGTCGAGAGCATTTTCGAATTTCATTTCAAATGGCGCTGTTGGCTGTAGTGAATTTCCAAATCCAGAAGCAGCGCGAATTTTCAATTTTACGTCGACTCGTTAAATTTAACAATCTAAGCAGCCCAAATCTTTCTTTCCACCTCATATTTTGCAGTTATAAAATCTATTTGATTAGTGTAATAAAAGCGACCATGTATTAGCAGGAAAATTGCAATGTTTCAAATACCCACGCGTATGAGGGGTATAAAACTGTATTAGTACGCTGTATTCGTGTGGAAGATATAAATTCGTAATTAAATTCTATAATTAGGTTTAAAAC
Source organism: Tenebrio molitor (assembly GCF_963966145.1). Lineage (NCBI taxonomy): Eukaryota > Metazoa > Arthropoda > Insecta > Coleoptera > Tenebrionidae > Tenebrio > Tenebrio molitor. The sequence continues at coordinate 19,959,702 of NC_091053.1, read as the reverse complement.
TGTTTGAGGAGCCCCAGAAATAAATCTAAAACGATATTATGGATGGTGCAAAAGGTGAAAAAATGTTTTAATTCAAATTTGGCGGGTGTTCGGCGCTTGGTGCGCATGCTCACAAGGAATATCAATTTCTGTTCGTGCTGACGAAAGCATCCGGAAGTGAGCGAATCTGCCGGAAACGAACGACAATCGGCGACAGTATCAAAATGGCGTATCGCTTATGATAGTTTGTTGTGTATTTATTGATAAAACAGTGAATAAAATGGATATTTTGGTGGAAAAACTTACAAAACAGTGACTAAAATAGCCTCACCATGGACGCCGTTAAGTCTTTTAACGCGGAGGTAATGATCGAAGCTTTTTGCGTTTGTCGCGACGATGCTATAAATGTTTAAACAATCCCTGATTTGTTCGTCAAATTATTACAAAATACGACAAATTTTGCAAAATAGATGTGCGGAAGATTTTCCTAATTGTTTTTATAATTTTTTAGCTTTCCTCTCTGTATGAGGTGAAGCCTCCCATATCAAAAGCCAAGATGACTGCAATAACAAGAGGAGCTATTAAAGCCATCAAGTTCTACAAACATGTAGTGCAAAGTGTAGAAAAGTTTATTTTAAAGTGTAAGCCAGAGTATAAAGTGCCCGGACTCTATGTCATTGATTCGATAGTGCGTCAGTCGAGACATCAGTTTGGTGCAGACAAGGACGTGTTCGCCCCCAGATTTGCCAAAAACATGAGGCAGACGTTCATCAATTTGTTCGTGTGCCCCGGCGAGGACAAAGTAAGACACCCCAAATTATTTTATTCACACTTTTATTTTGTGTTTCTTTCATTTGATTTTTTTTCCTATTCATTTATCTCCCTTGTAGAGTAAGACCGGCCTGAGATATGACATTTGGTGGGGGAAATCTGCGCCGACAAAATATTCCAGTGGCGTGGCAAAACTGGTCAAAGCAGAGAACAGTGGTCACAGTAACAATCATCTGATTTTTAATCTGTTGAACACCCCTATTTTATGAAAGGTGGACTCGTCCGACTGTTTTCCGTCTACGCACACCCCCACCAAATGTCATATCTCAGGCCGGCCTTACTCTACACAATTAACCAGCATTGTCATGAGAGTTTTAATTTTTCACCGATTTTTAATTTTTGCGATGGATTAAGACGAGCGTTGCTTTTCAGAGCAAAATCATCCGAGTTTTAAATCTGTGGCAAAAAAACCAGGTGTTCGCACCTGACGTAATTCAGCCACTTTTCGACTTGGCCGACCCCAACAACCCCATTCACAAGGAATTGGGCACCCCTCTGCAGTCGAACGGGATGAACACGAATCCGGGTGTCGTCAAAGGTTGGTAATTTGATTTCTGTCTATGTCGTATTAAATTAAAAATATACAGCGTGCCAGAATTTTTATTGTGTGGTGAACAAACGGTGTATTTTGGCACGTTGTATAGCTCTGGTATTTGTCTAAATAAGCTGTTCGTATTAGGTTCCCCCGCTCTTCAAAAGACGCCCACCAAGGGTTCACAACAAGGCGTTGATGGTGCTCATCTTGGAGGAGCTAACTTGGTACTAAATCGGTTCAGTTTTTGTCGGTGAAAATTGTAACAAAGAGTTACATGGATAGGCTAGCCGTAAATCGAGAAAGAAAAGATGTGACTGATAATTTATTGTAACGTTTTAAATGTGATATGGAGAGATCATCACGGCCCCTGTGAAATACAATTTGTAGTAAAAAGAGAAGACGACGTTTAGCTTCTGTCAGGGTCTGGGGAAACTCGTTTCGATAATTTTATGTCAAATAAAGCGTTAAGAAATTCATAACAAACCACAGGAATACAGAAATGACAGTTTGGGACTGTATATTACGTTGGAATGTGTTTTTGTCATTTTCAATACTGAATTGGCTATGTGGCAGTAAAAAGGAAATTATCTGGGATAATTGCAATAGTGGAAGATTACGACTAAGAGTTGAATTAATTTGCAAAAATGTTTAATTGAGATGTAACCATTTTTGCAACAAAAACGTGATTAGTTTGGTGGCCTGAAAAAAAGTAAAAAAATTTTGTTGCAAAATTGGCAGCATTTTGGTTTGACTCGTAAAAGGTGTCTTTCACTGTTAAATGTTACCGACTGCAAACCCGGAGGTTTGGTGAATTTGTAAAAAATATTGTAGATATGTAATACAGAAAATTGCAAATTTCGGAAGATAAATAGTTGTGACGTTCGAAAAAGAAATTAAGAAACTAGAAATTTTTATGTAGGAAAAGTAAAACATTAATATTTGAAGAATTTCTAATTTTTTAGAATGGAAGTAACTGCGGTTGACGTTTTTAAATTTATTTGGAAATACTGAGTAATGTTTTTGATGTTGATATGCAGTTGTCTATCTTTGTTGGAGGTGATGATGTAATATCTATTAAAAGAAATCTTATCAAGTTAGTATGAATGCCAAATAATTTAGAACGATGTCAAACCAGGATAAAAAGCGTCCATTTTTTTAAAATGTGTTAGATAAAAATTAGGATGCTCTCATTATTGGAAACTGTACTAAATGCCAATTTTTTTTGCTTTTGACAATAATTAGTACGTTATAACTATTTACTTCTACGAGTTTCGACATTTTCTGTGATTTTTACTGTAGTTTTCTAAACATTAATTCAAACAGAAAAAATCCAAAAATAAGTGAGATATTTGACAAATAATTCAAGATTTTTAATCCTTGAAGCGTTTAAAAGTTTTTCATAAAATAGAGGACAAGGCAACAAGGCCCCAGATTTATTTATTACGGATATTTTCAATCAATTTAGGAAAATTCCTTTTAATTATGGTTTATTCTTGCCATACGTACTTTTTGCAAGACATGAATTGTAATTAAAAAAAAAGAAACAATTATTACATCTAATTTAAATTTGCAATTAGTCTGTACGACTGTTTTTTTTTAATTAATTTTTATCAGTAAATTGTTAAATTTCAAATTTAAACGTAAAGCTGTAAAAAGATATATATATATTTTTATAAATACCACAAGTTAAATGTGGTTTTATTAACTTTTTATAAAAATATTTATTAAGTTGTGAATTTCAGGATTTATTGCTTGTTTTAAAAAAAATATTGAGTCACTTTTTATTTAGTATTGGATGCAAAAAATCCAAGTTTTTGACAAATTGTTCATTGCAATAGATGGAATTTTCACTGATTGATTCTAAAATATTATTTAATGAAAAATATGTCACATTCAGCTGTCAAATTATTTGTTATTTATTCTGTTAAGAGTTGGAGGAAATGAAAAAAATCTAACAATAAAATTTTTTGTTAAAAGTTAAAGTCGTATAGCCAATTTAGTGATTTTAGTTCATTTTGATCTTTGAATTACAATATAAAATTAACGAAAGACTGTTACGTCATAGCCAAAAAATAAGGTTTCTTTTTACCACAAGAGATAAACAATCGGTCATTTCCAAATTTGGAAAAGAACAATAAGAGACTGACGAAATTTAAAAAAATCTGGATAATTCGTTACCGTAGACTGAAGTTGTATGAATCTGTGGAAGTTGGGAATGTGATTTTGAGTACTACAAGCCCAACTAATTATTGTGCGGAATGTTACGTATCTAGAATTAAGATTGTTTTTACGAACGGTGACAATATTTAATTTAAATCTAAGAAATAGTTAATTGTAGTGTTGGAACAACAATTACATTTTTGTATTTTTTCCAGAACATGGCCGACCCAAATGTCCTCGTCCAGCTGCAACAGTTGCAAAGATTGTTGACGCGAACCGGCGACTCGTCCTCAAAATCCGAAAGCCAAGTCCACTTCGACAGAAAACTCTTGGATTTCGATTACGGCGACGAAGACGACGAAGCACACTCCTCGCCCAAGGCGGGGCCCGGACCCGGTTCCGGTCCCAACGATTCCGTCTCCAGGTAGTGCTTCCCACAGCATTGTATTCGATTTTTACATCTGAACTTTGCACTTTAGTCTGCTGACAAATCCTGAAGTGCTGCGCCAACTCCAGACCATTCAACAGACGATGACTGCCGGCCAGACCGGCGAACTGGACATCGACAAGCTGAGAAAACTGCAAGAAATGAAGCAACAAGAGGAGGAGTTCGACAAGCACTTGGCGCAGACGGTGCCGGTAAGGAAGTCTGCGTTTTGTGGTTGATTCGTTTGTTGATTCGGTGCGGTTTAGAATCTTCCGTTCGCCGCCGAATGCGAATTCAAACCGGGGAACAACTCGTCGCTGTTGGGCAGCTCGTATTATCTGCCCCCGGCGGCCGACCTCACGCAGCCGCCTCCGGGATATAAGCCGCAACAGCCGTACGAAATTGGCCAGCCGCCAAATATGGACAACGATGTGCAGTTTGTCGGTGGCGAAGCTGACAACGGCGCCGACGTAGAGGTAAGTTTGTTGCCTAATAAATGTAGTTGTAGGGGGCGCTTGTCAGTTTTCGCGCGATCACTCTGTAGATGTTGATTCCGTGTGTACATAACGATACGCCTTCTCAAGCCCCACCCTCAAGCAAATAGCGGGCGCGCTGGGCGTGGAAGGCGTGTCAGTCACACCGTCTCGACCAACGGGAGTCGAGAGTGGTACAATCACCGCCACAAACAGACTGGAAGGTGTGGAGATAATTTCGAAATTTAAAATCGTCCTCAGACTGCTTGTTTTCAATTTTATTTTTGAAAGCTTGGAGGTCAGTTTTTTTCCAATTTTGAAAACACTACCTTCGACAACTCCAATTAAACGACACACTGTTGCGTATTTTGTTGGTGCGAGATTGCAGGAAAAAAAGCATTTGATTTTCGGATAAATAAATGACAAATAAGTGACAGAAATTGAATTTTTGTCGTTCAGGTGATCACTCTGGACCACGGTGATTCGCGAAGTCCCACGCCTGCCGACGACCGGTACAGCAGAAGGAGAAGGAGCAGATCGCGCGAGCGATCTCGAGAGAGACGCGATCGAGACAGGCGGTCGCGCAGGTCGCGATCGAGGTCGAAATCCAGACGGCACAGGTCCAGATCGAGGGAGAGGAACAGAGCCAAAGAGAAAGAGTCGGAAAAGGACAAGGAAAGGAAGAAACGAGGGTTGCCCACCATCAAGAAGGACAATTTGAGCGGTAAGTGTTTGGAGATTTGCGAGCGAGAGTAGTGCGTAATCGAATGTTCTGTGGTAGTTTGCAGTACCACGTTGTGGGTGGGACACTTGTCAAAGTTGGTCCACCAAGAGGATCTGTCGAATACTTTCGGAGAGTTCGGAGACATCGTCAGCATAGATCTGATACCTCCGAGGGGATGTGCGTTTATAGTGATGCACAGGCGTCAAGATGCTGCCAGATGCCTTACCAAATTGAAGAATCACATGCTCCACGGAAAGGCCATAACGGTAAGTTGTTTAAATATTTTTCGTCGTCGGTAGATGTTTGTTTTGAGAAGAGTGGCGAAGTGCAGATTGACGACGAACAGTCTGTACAATGTATTTATTGTAGCCATGTCTTCGTCCGATTTATTAGTAAAGTACAACAACTGTGGTCATTACCGAAATAGATCAGAATGTATTTTTGTAAGAAGTCGCCGTATTTACCAAAGCCGGAGGTTTCTACATCAAAGGAAACTATTTTGGAGGAATCGGCAGTTATCGAAATTGTCTCTGTTTTTATTATTTTCGAAATCTTCCAAGTTTACCTCGATGTCACAGTTGTTCATTGACAGAGCTGCCTTAAATATGTTCAAGCGGAACACCGCAGGGCTTGGCTTTGAGGTTCTTGCTTTTCACGATTTTCCATATTTGACGTGTTCAATATTTATTTCACTATTCTCAAAAAACACGACCACAATCCGACGACCACCAGAATTTGTAGTCGCTCATCAATTGTTGTAAATGTTTGACATGAATTTAGTCATGACTTAAAAAATTAAAGAACGTCGCCACAAGCACGAACATTCCTATAAAGATGTTACTCTTGAAACTTCTTAAAACATTTTTAATAAAAGCGGAAAAGACAAGTGAAGAGCTCATCTTAGTGTTTTTCTTTTGTTTTTATACTCTTTACACATAAAAAAGGTAGCGTTACAAAGAGAAATGCAAGAAATCGACGATGTCCAACTTGAATGTGGGATCTGATTATTATTGAATACTTATGGGTCGCACCCCCAAGTGAACCCGTGGGAAGTTATCGGCCCGGTTTAAAGATTCTCTGACAAGATATGTCCTAGATTAGAAATATTTAATGTTCAACTAATAAAGATCTCAACCGAATCGTGTGAGCCGGAAGTTGAACACTTTAAAAATAATTAAATAATAACAATTAATGCTTAACGTAAACAAATATTAAAATTACGAAGTAAAACAAGAAATGAAGTGTTTTTTTATTGTTTTCATTGTTACCTGGTGTACTTTACCGTTAATTAGAGCGCATTTGTGTTTACTGACTGTAAACCACGGTCACACCTCTAATATGCCAGATGAAACAAAACGGAAACACCGCAGAATAATTTTTTAAATTGTTATATTCGTGCACGTCACATTTAATATATTTATCACGATTTCGTACGATCAAAAAATTGATTTGGAATCAACAATCACAACTTAAAACACTATTCTCGAGATTCGGTAAGATTTCACAATTTCTTGATCATACGAAAAAATATCTAATCATTAGTTACATTCACAAAAAACAGGGCGAAATATGTATGTGTGCAACAGCTGTTTGGGTTATTCCCCAGAAGGTATTTTGTCACTGAATACTGAAACAGGGATACCACCAGAGTAAAGCTTTTTTTAGAACTCTCGAATAGGTTTGAAAGAAGGCAATTTTACTTTTTAGTGGTTTGTAAAAATTTTGGAACTGCTGTAAAAATATAAAAAATATAAAAACATTTTGATAACTTTATTATAAATTTGGTATTAATTTTTTTTTTGCTTATTAAGCAGTTTCCAGTTTGAAAATTTTTACCCATAAGTAAGAAATTTTTTTTTTGAATAGAAAAGTGTACATAAGTGAAAGAAATGAAATAAACTTTTTTTGCGAACACGATGTAACACTTTTCTTGTAATGAACGTTTCGACGTAATCCCCACACCATAAACGAGAGGAGTGACAGAGTTAAATGCGAAAATTTGATTGGTGTAATTTTAATTTCCAGCTGGCATGGGCTCCCGGCAAAGGGGTGAAAGGTAAAGACTTGAAGGACTACTGGGAAGGAGACCTGGGGGTGTCTTACATACCTTGGCACAAGCTCAAACCCGACATAGACCTCGAGATGTTGGAAGACGGCGGCATGATCGACGAGGACACGATGCCCGCCTGGATGAAGGCCAAAGTGGCCGCCGTCACCCCCAACAAGCCCGCTTCGATAACGACCGCCACGGTGGCGACTGACTCCGCCAGTTACATGGCGGCGGTCGCCGAGACTTCCCGACCGTCGGTCGACACGAGCCAACCGCCGCCTGTCCCCGGGACCGGACTGCTCCAGCCGCCTCCGATGGCGCTGCCCCTCGTCTCCCCCTTCCAGTTTAGCAACCGGCTGCTGGGCATGAACATACCGCCGGGGATGCTGCCGAACGTGCCGATCGGCGTCCCGCCGCCCAACATCTCCAGCGCGATGATGCCCAACCAGTTGGTGGGACTGGGGTCGCCCTTCCAAGGGCACACCGGCCTGATGCAGCAGATGTCGTTGCAGAATTCGGACAAGGGCCAGGCGAACGCGTCCGACGTCAGCATAAAGAACCTGAGCGAGAGCCTGATGAACATGGCTCAGCCGTTCGGGATGATCCCGCAGCCGCCGATCGGGCTGCCGGCGCCGCACGACGACAACATGGACATCGAGATGGAGGATGCCGAGAAGCCGGAGAGACCTCCGCTCTTGAGCGAACAGTTGCAGTCGTTGGTGCAGTTCTCGCAGAACAGTCACAGACCGAATCCGGGAGGGTTGGGCAGCGACATGTCGGAACTGGATATGGATCGAAGGGACAAGCGGGGCGACAGGAACAGGGAGAGGAGGGATTCGCACAGCAGAGAGAGGGACAGAGATCGGAACAGGTGAGTCGAAACGAGGTAAAGGTCTAGCTTAGGTTAAGTAGGTACATGTGACGTGCACGAATAAGGTCTGAGCGTAGTGCGTCATAGATGACGTAAAATGTTTGACGTGTCTAGTTTTAAGATGGTATTCTGTTGTGTTTTGTCTCGGTTGGTGATCTCGTTGTGTACTGATCACGCGCAGAAAAAAATCTGAGAATTAATTGCGTGAGGGTCAGGGTTTTAAACGGATTAAGACCAAAAAAAAAAATCCAAGAGATATAATTTTAAAGATGGCGGCGTTACAATTAGAGAATATTCGTTGAGTGTACGAACAAAACAAAAGGGATAAGGACGGCTGCGAAAAAGATTTATAAAAAAGTGCTAAACTGTCACTTATCAATTTTGTAAATTATATCGGGTGTTTTTTTAAATTTTACCTCATAGAAGGCGTTGAAGAGTTGATTGTGAACGCCCCATACAGGTTACAGATCACGGATCAGCTGTTTACACGAGTGGTGCGTTCACAATCGACTCTTGAACGTCTACTACGAGGTGAGTTTTTTTAAATTTGGCAATATAAAAATGCACAGGTGACCCCAAACAGATTCGTTAATGAACACTCGTTAGTTAGAATATTGTCGCGATATTGTAAAAAATGTCGTCAAGAAAGATTGCAATCAAATTTCGGATCTTGGCAGATAAAGGACGTTCAAAAAATATTGTGGTCGAGTGGCCTGGCGCATGCCTTTGTTTCTGTTAATATGGCGTAGCTTCATCAACTATCAAATCATTGTTGTCGAACGTTCTTTCTTTCTAAAACTAACCAACAAGAGTTTTCGTGGGTTTCTTACAAGGAAGTTACATTTAACTTCCTTGGTTTCTTCATTAATTTCAAGTAAAATCCACTGATTTTACTTGAAATTAATGAATTCAAAGTGAGGTTAGAAGGAAGTGTCAAAGCGTACCAAGTAAAATGAGGACGACCTGCGCTTAGAAAAGAGAGAAATCACGGCCTACTTTTTTTTTTTACACTCATTACGAAATTTTGAAATGAGTTTTAACATCAAATTCAAAGTTTAAATTCGAATAAGTGTTTGCCAATTGTATTTTTGTAAGTTTGTTTTCTAGAAATGAAACCCGCCCGTCTTTAACTTCCACATCTCAGCTTGATGACAACCGTTGACATTAAAACATTACAAATATATTTAAAGATTTAAAAAAATGATTGCAGTTTTTTTCGGGTAATTTCTTAAATGAAATCGTTTTATTTGCAAAATTTACAGTTGTTACAATAATGATTTCAAATTCAACATGGATGCCGTGCCCCTTTTTTAATAATAATTACGTTTTTCGCATTTTGTACAGTAATGAACGACATATATTACTGTACTCAAAATCGAACAATAATAGGTCACTTTACAGTATAGCAACCATTACTGTACGATTTTGAGTAATATTTAACTTTTTTACGAACAAATTTTAATATTCTTAAAATGCGAAAAAATAGTATACGCTCCTCGCCAGAAAAGTGATTTTACTGGACTCTTTAGCATTTAAATACTCGCTGACGCCGTATTTAAACTTGCCATACTCGTCTAGTAAACTTCCACTTTTCTAAACGCGTAACGTAATCTACTATTAAATTACGAGATCAAAGCATATGAAAACATTATCGCAGTAAATTGTCTAGTTTTTAGGACATGTAGAAATTATGTAAAAGAATTTTTACGGTCAATACTGATATGCAGGCCCACAAGTCGCTTTACCATTTAATTTTTGTTTGTTAACTGTTTGTATTTACATATATTTTGTTTTTTGTGTAATAAAAGTGCAGAAAATTGATTTTTTTTCACTACATATGAATAACTGGACATAATAATAGTGAACCCCATTAAAACATGTTCGGTAGTTTTTTAGTCCAGTTTTTTAATTATCAGCGCTCAAGTGATATTTATAGGTATACTCCGTACTCTGATAGATTGTACGTTTTTTGACAGAAGACAGACCCAGAGAGTAGTGTGGCGGGAATTAATCTGCAGGGATACAACGGTTTTCTACATAACGTGAAACAATTGGGATGGAGAGTTTAGTATTTTTCACTGCTTTATGTTTTGGAACTAGAATTTAAAAACGTACAATCTATCACCGTACGGAGTTTACAAATGTTTACTTTTACAATACGTTAACAAAACGACATTACGTCAATATGTTTCGTATTTCTTCTATGGGGTGTTCATTTAAATTTCCGGTCAAAGTTGGCGTTGAAGAGTCGATTCTGAACGTACTACAGATTACGGATCACGGATTAGTTGTTTAACTTTATTATATTTATTTCAATTTCAAATTTGTACAAAATCTTCACCCAGCATATGTATAAAATTGTTTGTGTGTATGTTGATATGTTCCGGATAAACTCTGGAATCACCGGATCGATTTCCAAAATTCTTTCACTGTTAGGTAGTGCGGTTCTGCGGGAGTGACGTAGGCTATCTGATCATCACGCTATCACGTAAGGGAGTTTAATTAATAATTCATAATGGCAAATTAATAAATAATACAGGGTCATTATAAATGATTATCGCAGTTGGCGTTGAAAACCCACACAAATTGGGGATGTGCCGCTAGCTTCGCAACGTTAGACAAACTAGTAGACAAATTTACACTACCGCCAGCAGCGCTACCTATCGGCGATGCTAGTTTCACTCATGTTATAAAGCTTGCGGCACGTTCAACTACGTCACCAACGCCTACTGCGATGAGACAATCATTCATAATGACCCCGTAGTTGAGCTCACTAATACATAATCCGAGGTGAAAAACCAGTTTTACATTTTTTTTTTAATTTAGTGACCGTCATTGTCGGTGGAAGAAATCACTGACGACGTGCTTCGTTGCAGGGACAGAGACCGGGGCAGAGGCATGACCAGAGAGGGACCTTACTCCGATCGTGACGACAGCAGAGGACGGGACCGCAAAGACGACCGCCGGGAACGCCCCAACCGTTGGGGCGAGCGTGACCTCGACCCAATCGAGCGTCGCGAACGCGAGAAAACCCTCAACGACAGACTCCAGCAAATGGCGATGCCGAACGACGTCCCCTACTCGAACCACGACAGACCGCCCCGGGACCTGGAGATGAGCGATCCTGAGGTCGTGATGCACGCTGAGCTGCTCGAGAGACGGATGTACCCGCCGCACAAGGGACCCCCGATGAACCCCGATATCGAGGACCTGTACCCGATGCGGGGGCCACCGGACGACTATGACATGAACGGCCCCCCGCTGATGGACGACTACCCGCCCATGATGGAGCATCCCGACGACTGGTTGGACGAGCCCCGGATGGACGGACCGATGCTCCCAAGGATGCACCGCGACGAGTACGACCACGAGCGCTACGGACGCGGCAGGAGGGACTTCCGGGACAAATTCGAGCCGCGAGGGAGAGGACTTCCCGGACCCGGACCGGACTTCTATCCGCCCAGGGACGGGTTCGGTCCGAGGCCTATGATGCGAGGGGGGCCAGATTTTCCGCCCCCGAGGCCGCCGCTCATGAGGGGGCCCGGACCCCACAAGTTCCACCCGAGGGGGCCGCCCCCGATGAGGGGACCCAGGCCGAGTAAGTAGAAAACATTATCAAAGACTCCTCGATACATTACCTCACTTTAATCGTCACTTCAACGTAAATTGAATCGTTCTTTTAAAGTAAAAATGAACGTGTCACATTAATTTAACTCTGATCGGTTAGTTTTTTGCAAAAGAAATAACTCGCACCACCGTTTCTTCGTTGACAGCTGTCAAACGTCAACTGAAACAAAAGCGAACGCCAGGCCACTAGATCGCGATGAATTGTTAGACAAAGTACTGATTATGTATATACAGGGTGATTGACTAACAATTGAACCCAATTTTTTGTGAGAATAGTTAGAGAATCACCCAGTAGTTGTGCGATTTTGTCGGTTCCGCGATAATTTATTTTCGCGTTTGACGTTCCAGACGCCCCATGGAAGGACAGGCCCGGCTTCGGCCCCAGATTCGACCACCCGGACTTCCACCGCGGTCCGCCGGGTCCCCCCGGAATGTACGACGACCCTCCCCACATGCGCCACCGCGGTCGGTTCGACGACAGACGTCGTTCCAGACCGGAGTTCGGTCACGAAAATGCCCCGGAAGGCGACCGCTTCCAGAAGCGCAGCAGGTGGGGCGACTCTCACGAGGATAATCCGAGAGAGGCCGACCAGAGCCAGTCTGTCGAGGCGAACGGTGCCGACAACAAAGGTGGCAATACGCCGTTGCATGACGAACCATTTAATCGTGACGTTGTAGAAGGGGAGGGACAACAGGAGGCAGAACCGGCACCGAGCGAGGCACCTGCTCCGGAAGAAGCCGTCGTCGCCGCCGCAGAGAAGGCGGATGAGGCGACGGCAGCGGAGTAACGACGATTTAATCGTCGACGATTCGAAAGTTTCCTTTGGAGGTAATGCAGTCAGGTGATTGATTTTTTTTAATTGAATGACAGTTTCCAAAGGGAATTTTGAGTTGCGGACTTAGGTCTTTAAAGTAGTTGAATTGATGCAGACTGTATTGTTTGTGGACGACGCTTAGCTGTGATAGTGTAGTGAACACAGGTGACCCCACTCAGGGATCGTTTGTCTTGTCATGTTTTATACAATAAGAGGAATAAATTATTTTTATTAATTTACATTTCCTGGTTTAAATTCTCGTCCACTCCAGTCGAACCGAGCTGAGTGATTTAAAAAAAATGTTCACTTTGTGTCTATATTGTGTGTAAGGTGACTTACAACGAAAGGTAGGTCCATCTGTGTTCACAACAGCTGAGAGGAGGAGCCCCGTGCCAACTTTCAAACAGAAAGTCTGGTACAAGGTACGGTCCAAGTTCTCTTATACTTATATCGTAGATTAGCACTTGGTAACGAATATCGTGTAAAATAATGAAAAACAAGCAAACTTTTTGTGTTGTCAAGTAACAAAACAACTTGCTCTGTAACACTGTACATACTTATTTGTATTAATTTATACCGGAAATTTTTTATTTAGACACCCATTGTTTTGGCGCTAGCTTTAGATGGAGGGCGTCGATGTATTCGTACATCGCCGTAGACAAATTTAAATTTTTTGTTTTCCCCAAAAGTTCACCGGATTTGTCCGGAAGGGAAACGAAAATTAAAGGCCGTCTATTGCGCCCCTCGACTAACTTCTTGTATCCCTCTATTTTATGATTGCAGTAAATGTGTATAACTGGTTGGTTTGTCGATTGTTTGATCGAACGTTTCGAATTGAAGCGAGCAAAAGGGAAATTATTCAAGTTTTGGTGTACATAGGGATTAATTAAGTCTTTTTATTATAATAGAGAGCATACTTATACCTTATCTTATTTTATGAAGTCTAAATACATTTTTAAGGTCAATTTTGTATTTTCCTATCCCGACGACTGAAACACGAACGAAAAAATCTCAATTTTTTTGTTCTCGAACCGGCCAAAAACACCACAAGAATGATGTCATTCATTTCAACATTCTCACGTAATCTCAAAACCCACACTACTACTATTAATACACGAAATTCTGATTGAACTCGACAAAATCAGCATCACTTGTCGCGCAGGAGATACTGCGTGTGTAAACCTTCCACCAGCAGATCTCCCGTCTTCTTATCTGTTATCTTCGCCTCCGAAAACACAATCGCCTTTCCGATTCTTCTGACGGAAGCATTGACAAGGACATCTTCACCCTTTCTTGCCCCTTTAACATAACTAAAACCCACCGCTCATTACGTTTGTTCGATGCGAAACCTCCTTTTTACCTCACGTGCATATTAACTGACACGTGTTGACATGATATTTTAGTCATGAGCGCGAAGCTCGTTATGCAATCGACCAAAGTGGCGGACAAACCGCCGTGTAAGGTCCCCATCGAGTTGACGTGCTCATCGTCGATTTTTAGTTCAGCTGAACATTTCCCATCTCCAACGGAGAGAAACTTCACCTGCGAGTTGAAATTCTTAGCTCGGTACAGGTTGCAAAGACACACTTGTCATTTGCAACAGCATTTTTTTCATATTTCTGAACCAAATAAAGGCACAAAGGGACCAGAAAATCATAGTTTGGGTTGAATATTTTCCATATAAGTATAATTTTAAAGTAATTTCAAATGACTAACGCCATAAAAGTGCTGTTGCAAATGACAAGTGTGTCTTTGCAACCTGTACCGAGTTTAGGTAGTGATGCGCGAAACGTGCGTGATGCATTAATTCAGATGCAAGTAGTACACAAATTGGTGTAATTTAATAATGAACGTGTTGATCAAGTTATTTACCTTGTCTATAACGTAATTAAACGATTTACCAGCCTTTATGTACCGAAGTATACCGGCTACGTCTTTTATTCTCGGATTCATTGTCACTTATGGACTAGAGCGTAATGACAAAACCTTGTTTAGTTTGAAGGTTTTTATTTACAAGATAATTTTAATTGCGCCACGCCTCATTACTGCATGATAGAAGTAATTCGATAATTGCATTAATAAAAACGTGTTTTTTCTACTTCTATTGATTTATTGCTTTAATTGATTTATTATACAGGTGATTCAAAACGAACGCACCAACTACTAGCAGTTGTACAGAATACAGTGAGAACATAAAAAAATTGAAAAAAAAAAATTCCCCAACTTCCATTAAAAGTTACAGCATGTTAAAGTTAGAAAATTTTAACCAAAAATGTTCTTGAAAAAAAATGTTTTTTGTTCCAATTATACTAGACAGAGTATTCATTCAATTGCAATAACATTCACTAATTAAATTATTTTTCTCTTGCTCCATATTATTTTTTAAAAACCAAACATTTTTGTTACACAATTTTTGAATATGTAAATCTTAGTCAATTAATCATGTGCTTGTATATGTCAACAAAAAAATCAAAATTTGGAAAAATAAAAAAAAAACAAAAGAGCATCAAGAGAACATTTGTATTATTTTTTTCACGTTCCTCTCACTCTACTTGATACGATTACAAGTAGTTGGTGCGGTCGTTTTGATTCACCCTGTATATTTACTATACTGTACTTTAATGAGATTCATTAAGACACAAATAATTCATTACCATGCAAGTTTATAACCATTAGAATGCAACATCACGGCAATATGCGGACAATATCAAATATTGCCATGAGCATCTGACAGATCTAAAATTTATCAATTTTGACACTTCATAGTTACTGTTAACCCGGTAAATTGCAAAAATTTGTACTTTCCTCTTGTAACGCATTTACTAGTCACTTACTTTATTCAAAACTCGGTCAAATGTTTTTCTTCCTTTTATGTAATTTAACACACTTGCCAGATCTCTGATTTTTGGTGTCATTTCGGATCTTTTTTTTGTCGAGTTTGACATGTCAGAGATAAACGAGTAGGTCACATAAAATATGCGTTAACTTACATTCAAAACTACTGCTCAATTAGTTTTAGATCAAATAACAGTATTAAATTCTCATCAACACTAAAATAATTTGTTTTAAAATTGCTTTTTGGAGTATAGAAATGCTGATTGGGTGTTTTGTTGGTTGCATATTCGATGGACAATATGATCAACGCGAAATGGATGAGACGGCTATGGAAAACAAAAAAATTTCTACGAACGTCTTGCTTAATAAACTGTCAGTTGTCATTTACGACATTTTGAAGTTTTTACGTGTATTTTATTTTAAAAAATGGTTCTACGATACCGTACCTACCAGAGTACTGACGTATGAGGGAGACGGTAAGCGTTTAACGCAAACCAGATAATCATTGCCATTACTGTATTATTGAGGCAACGCAAAAGTTTTATTTTCCATAGCCTCCCTTATCTATCTTGCCTGACATGTATAATTTTTTTAAGGAAAATCAAATTAGGTACTTCCTTTAATTCATTTTAATGACCAACATAATAGTAGTATTATTTTAGACGTCACTGACAGTTCTTTTTTAGTTTAACTCTTCTCCAATGTTTTTACTCTTCAGATCGTAGTCATGACATTTTGTAAATTGTTACTTCTCAAATTAGAGGTGCTACATTAGAAAATGAACATACAGGACTATTCACATAAGAGTACGAGCTGTACTAGCTTATAATGCAACCCAAATTACATTTACATTACAAAAACACGGTGCCGGTAGTGTAATGTGGGTTGCATGCATGTTAGGCTCGTACTCTTACGTAAATAACCCTGTACAAGTTGATGAGCATTTTCCATCATACACAAATAACATTGAAGGCCAAAATTCATTGGTCGTCACTGCAGACGTGTTGATTTGAAGAAGTTGTCACAAGAAACGAACAAATTTAGAAAAATGGAGGACCTTTATTGGGTATAAAGTGTATAACAGAGTCGTTGCAGTTACTGTATAAAAATATAGTCGCAATTTTGACAGTTGCCAACATTTCCAACGTTAGTGTTTAGAATACAAGAACAGAACTATTAAAACGAGAATACTGGATGTTCAGTAGTCGATCGGGTGTAATAAATATGTAGCTAGGCTCAACTTTAACATCTGTCTAGACCTAGAACTCGTCCCGTGATCCCGCCGAAAAACTGAAATTTCTTCCTCACCGAGTCGTGTCGACGAGCACGGGACTCGACGTCGTAAAAACATAAAAATATCGAAAAACGCGTCGTTTTGACCTCGTCTACTTGACCAGCAGGAAGCCCTGCACGTTGGCGATGAACTTGTCGAAATTGTCCCTGAACTTGAGTTTCGGCTGTCGCTCGCCGCTCATCGCCACGTTCAACGTGAGATTGTGAAACGCCGCCGCCAGCCTGTCCGCCACCAGCGGGTCGCTCTGCGACTTGATCAGCCTCTCCACCAGCATCTTGTACTCCTCCTCGTAGCAGCACATGAGTGCGTAGATGCATGTGCTGGCGGAGCTCATCAAGTCGGAGTTGATCTGGTGCGAGAGCGTCAGATCCAGGAGCATCTTGAGAAAGGGTTTCATCGCTTGGCAGATGGCGGACTGCTGCAGCGAATTCCTGAAGAAGTAGGACGCCATGCCTTGGATGAAGTCGAGAGAGGCCTGCGCTATGTCCGAGCCGAACTGCGTCAGCCCCAGTTCTATCGAGCTGAGCAGCTGCTGGAACAGGTTCTGCGGGAGGTTGCAGATCTTCTCGGGGTAGATGTCGTTGATGAGGACGAGCAGTCGGTAGTACTGCGAGCACAGGCTCGGATACTTGAGCAGGTCGACAGTCATCAGGGGCATGATGAAGTTGAGGCCGAAGAGTGAAACGTCCGACGCCGTCACCGTGACCACCTCTTCGTCGTTCGGACACAAATCGATGCAATCTTTGGACAGGATAAACGTCAACAGATCCAGAATGAGAGCCAAATCTTGGAAACTGTTCTCTTCGGCGAGACTCTCCCCGCTGAACTTGTTCGAATTGCACTTGGCGTAGGCCTGCACCGTGGCCAAGGTGCTCTCGTACAACTTCTTGCTGTCGAGTTGGCACAGGTAGCACAGCATGTTCTTGGCGCACTGTCCGAACAACTCCAAGATCAGCTGGACCACCACCTGGTAGTTGTTGTAGAAGGTCAGGACTTTCGGCAGCTCGGCCAGCATCGGCGCCAAGAACTGGAACAGGATCTGGACGGTGGACATGTGCGACCCTTTGGCGATCCCGATGAAGCTCTCCAACACGTCTATCACTTCCTTCTGGACTTCCTCTTTGTGGTAGTTCACCCGGAAGGTCTCCTGAGTGATCATGTTGTCGAAGCGCAGCTTGAGGGGGCGCAGGATCTGGTCGAAGTAGCCGTTCAGTTCTTGCACGTCGCGCAACGCCACCCCCGCTAGGACGAAACTCTTGAAGAGGTCCCGACGGATGTTGGACGGCAGACGTCCAGGTGTCAACTTCTCCTGGAGGCCGATCACGTTCCACAAGCTCTTGCTCTTGACGATGCACAACGACCTTTAATTTGATTTTTAAAACAATCACTTATTATTATTATTATTGTACTTTTACATTTGGAACGCACCCCGATTGATTGCACAGCATACTCTAACTGTCACCTGTCAAACTTAACAACAACAGATTTACTTACTGCTTCTGCTTGATGCAGACGAGGGCCGTGAGCAGATCCACCGTGTCCCTCAAGAGAATCGGTTCCGAGTGGAAATGACAAATGTTGGAGTAAATCTTGTCCAGGATAAAATTCACCACGAAAATCGCCCCTTCCGTGTCTTTCCCCACGGCACCGACCAAAATGGGACTGACCTAAAACCACAACTCTACCACGTGCTCCCCCACTAGCGCGACTCACCTCTTGGTAGTAATTCTCCACTGGGAGGAGATAAGAAAGGCACCAACGCTTCAAGAACCACATGATCGTCGAGCTCACTTCGGGACTCATGAAATGACCCAACTTGGCCTCGGCTGCGGAGTTCTCCACCACGCACAGTTTCAAAATGTCCGATACTATCCTGACGATGTGGTCGCAACGGTCGATGTCGGAGGGGACGCTGTTGATCTGGTGGGCGGCGGCCAACACGTTCAGACTAGATTCGAGACTCGTGTTGCCCTGTCTCAGCTGGTCTATGCTGTACTGCATCATCTCCGAAGGTATCATGGGGGTCTCTCCGTCGCTGTCCATGCACAGGATGTGACCGGCGATGAGTATGACCCAGTGGATGTCTTCGAAGAGGTTGTCCAGGTTCGTCGACTCCGACATGTTCATCGCTCGCGACTCCATCAACTGCAGACTCATTTTCAGCTTTTCCGTGTTCACCTCCAGCAATCTGCGAGAAAACAGGGGGAACAAATGAAACTCTTCGGTTCGCGGCACGACCACCAGGTGGCACCCGCATGATTGACATTTGTAAAAATGTACAAAAGGCCAGCTGGCCATGAAAAACAACGAACAACGATTTGCCCGACTACAACTGTCAAATTAAATTAATCTGTCATTACTGTCAAGTCTTGTCTCAACGTTACAGTACTGCTAACGTCTTCAGTTTCGCTCGATTCTACCATTTCCCCATTCTCACTCACTTGTATATGATGGGCAAAGCGTGCGCCGGTATGATCCTGCCGAACATGCCGACCGTCTGCAGCTGGTCCTTGAAGGAGATCCTGT
The DNA here is from genome assembly GCF_963966145.1 of Tenebrio molitor. Taxonomy (NCBI): domain Eukaryota; kingdom Metazoa; phylum Arthropoda; class Insecta; order Coleoptera; family Tenebrionidae; genus Tenebrio; species Tenebrio molitor. The sequence goes on along the minus strand of NC_091053.1, from coordinate 19,940,555 downwards.
CGATGTCCTCGTTGTCCTCGATCTCTTGCACCTCGTTGTCGTTGTTCTGTCTGGAGCCGTCGGGTGGCGCCAGGTGAAACTGTATGTAAGTGTTGAATATTTGCACCGCACATTCCTGTATATTGCCGTTTGAGTTGACCGCGTACTCCTGAAGGATGCTGGTCCAGGCCTCCATCATATTGTCGAAAGAGTCGTTGTAGAATTTTTCTTCGTCTGAAGACTAACACCGCAAATAAAATCAACAGGGAAAAACTGCGACGCTAATTCGTTACCACATCTTCCAGAGCTGCTCCTTTACAGAACGAACACGTCAGTCGGGTCAGTTCGTCCAAATATGAGTCCTGCAGCTGCGTCGGCAACTTCTGGATGTCGTTGATGAAAAACAGAATAAGTTTTTTCACTATGTTAGATACACCGAGTGATTCTTTGTTCTTGATTGTCACACTGTAAAAGCGTCCAATGTCAACAAGTAACTTTCAAAGAAACAAACTGTACCTCGATACGAGCTTTGAAAAATTTTCCATGTAAGATTTTAAATATTCCAGTCTGATGTTGTCGCTCGACACTACGCTCCCATTCAGTGATGCCAACTGTACTAAACACGTCAAAGCGTGGTGAGACAGTCCCTCGTATTCCTTTACCTTCCAGAAAACTTGGAACATGAGGGGCAACAGCTGAGGGGACAAAATTATTTCGGACCAGCTCTCTGACAGCCTCAAAGCGGGAGCTTGATCCGCTTCATACACCGATTCGTATATGCTAATCAGTCTCTTGGGCAGTGTTCGTCATTAAGAAAAATAATTGTAGGAATTTTTTTTACAAAGTTGCAGTCACTTCTGACGATACCGAAAGATCAAATAAAGTCTGTTCATACATCAAAGATCCGCCATTTATTGAGTTATGTTCGTTAAACAAAAAATATCCCCATAAAAATATGTAGTAACTGAAAACAATACAAGTTGGCACGGCTGAAACATGTTCATTATCAAATTGATCCAATAAAGAAGTTTGCTTCAAAAATAAAAATTTGATTCAATTTTATTTTAATTTTATACGTACCAACTGACAAACAACGTTCACATAACCTAACTTTTCATTTTCCTCTAAATCAAAATTATACAACGTTCCCACGTTTACTTTTGGGTAAATTGCGATGTTGGTGGATCTTTGATGTCAGGACAAATTTTGTATGACATCTCTGTAGATGTGGTCTGTACAAAAGAGCGCCACCCAGTATATGCAAGATTTGGGGCTTAGCACAAAAGGATATGTAATGGTGAGATGTAGCCCCAAGTGAGCACGTTTTCGGTCACTTTCAAAATGTGCCGAGTTAATTCTAGCACGTTATCAGGATAAGGAGGATCATTTTTAACCACTTCAGACAAAAGTTGGATGCAAAACTGAAAAATTCTTTTCAAATCTGTTGATTCAAACTGTTTCTTGGCCTTGAAATGCACCTCCCAGGGTAACCCCACGTCTGTCGATTTAACAGTGCTGGCGTACTCTTGCATCAGATTTGCAATAATATTGAATCCCAGAATTTTCTGCAAAAGCGTGATTACCTCGTGTGACGTATTCCCACTTCAACTGACCTTCTCTGATTCGGCGTTCAGAATGATGCTCTCCACCTCTTGCAAAATGTTGGCGCGTTCTCGGCCCCCGTCCTCCACACTGGCCCTCTTCACCATGATGGCGATAACTTGCAAGAGTCTGTCCCGGACGAAAACTGGCACCTGCTTCGTTGTGATGTAGTGCATCAAGTATTGCCTCAGCGAGAATTTGTCCGAGTCCAGGAGAAACGACCATTCGCGGATAAGGGCACTTTTGAGGGTTTCGGCGGCTTCGAACAATACATAGTGGACTTGGCAGTTGTCCAAAATCTCTCGACATATCACGAACGGCGACTTGAACTTGCGGAAGTTGATGAATATGTATTCGGCGTTGTGTCGTTGCTCGTTGGTCACCAGATTCGGGGGCGCCTGAAAAGAACGCTGTATACGCGAAGGGGGTTTCGCAAATCTCACCATTATGATCGCGGCGGCCGACTCCAGCTCGGAAATTAGATTTTCATTCATCTTGAATGATTTGCTCGCGAAGCTTGACACATTTAAGAGGATTACACTCAACTGCGACTTCTTTTGTCCTGTTATTCTGTTGATTACTCCTCAAACATTGAGGTTAGGTCGAATGGCGCCCCACTCTGAGAGCGACAAGGACGGAGAAAACTTAAATTTCGAAATTTGGGCCGCTGGATTTGTCCCACCGCAAAAACTCTAACCCCTCTACAAACCAAACGTGCTCTACTTAACCAACACGCAAATATTGATCGACATTTGCCTCTACAATTTTGCAGTCATTATTGACAATCCAATCGTCGCTCTCTCTCTTCCTCCATTTTCTAAAAGTGTCATCTGTCATTTATCATGTGTTATTATTTTTTTCCGACATAACCTTATTTTATTTTTGGTAAACAAAATGATTAATAACGAGACCAAACTGGGAACGAAGTGAGTTTCTACACTTGGAAAGTGACACACTAACTTTTTTATTTCAGGCGCAAACCTGTAGTTCCTCCGCAAGGTATTCGGTGCCAGAAGTGTCTAGAGTATGGGCACTGGTCCTATGAGTGTAAAGGACAGAGAAAATACTTGCACAGGTCGTCGAGAACGCATCAGTTGCGGAAACGGATGAAACTGTGCGAGGAGAAGGCCGCGTTGAAGAACAGCCTTGATAGCAAATCTAAGGGGGCTGACAAGAAGAAGAGTAAGACAGAGAGCAGTTCCAATTCTGATAGCAGCAGTAGTAGCAGTACGGACAGCAGCAGTGGCAGTAGTAGCAGTACCGACAGTGACAGTTCGTCGTCTGATTCAGAACCTTAAAGAATGACGACGAATAATTTATTGAAACTGCTCTTCTTGTTAAGTTACTGACTACTTTGTATTGCTTTATTTCCACGGAAATACTGCGGACAGTTTAATATTTTTCAATAAAATGTATAAAATGAAATTGGTTTTTATTTCGATTTGTCGCGCTCATATACGGGGTGAGATCGAAATCGTACGTACCAGAGGTCCCAAACAAGTTCAGACACGTGATCAGTGTAAACGATATATTTCAAGTAGATATTTAAAATGGCAGCAATAAAATGGTAATTAAAATAATAATTAAAACTAGGTAAAACATTCACAACGCTCAGACGAAATGTCGACATCTACAAGTTCTGCATGTTCATATTTAACAAATTCCTCCTGACGACGAATCGCAATATCGGGAAAGTCCTCTGTCGGCATCTTTGCAAAAGCTCGTTGCCGTAGACACACGCGGTCGGTATTTCAGGCATCTCAATGTCGAACACCTCCCCGGGGACGCGATTTGCCCTGTTCTGGGCGATGGTTTCCAAGTCGTTGATCTCGTTGTCCTCCGCGAGCAGATTCTTCACGACCGAGAACATCATCCTGACCCCGAACCTGGCGTACTGTCGCCACTGATTCTCGTAGGCCTCTCTGGAAAAAACGCTCCTGCTGTCCAGATCGTAGTACCTCATGTACGACGACAAACGGTCGTAGTAGTGGTCTTTGAGGTGATCGAAGTGTCGGAGGTTGTTGGGGTCCAAGTTGGCGAAGATGAAGTAGGAGACGTCGTAGAGGGGCGGGGCCATTCTGCAGAATTGCCAATCCAACAATCGAACGTCTTCGATGGTGCCGTCCTCCTGGAAACGGCAAAAATTGTAATGGTGTCGTGTGAAGGGTGTTTGGGGGAAAATATGTCAAATAGGATCGCGTACTGGCTACACTCGAACAGTCCGTACCGCGTACTTGAAGAAGTAGTTGTTGTTTTCGCAGTCCCCGTGGATGAAGACGCACTCTGGAGGGCAGGGATCGGTGGCGTGCATCATCGTGGACAACAGGTCGAAGGCGTTGGTAAGATCTCCGGCGTTGATGTTCGCCGCCATGTTCCTCAAGTTGGCGAAGTAGGTTCGTTCTTGGAGGATCTCTTCGAGTGAGACATCCACCATGACGTTGCCCAGCTCGTTGCTGAACAGCCAAAAGGCCAGCTCGTTGTGGTCCTTAAGACCGAAAGCTACAGCGTGCAGTCTCGCGTACAGATCCAGCACCACTTCCATGTGGGCCAAGTCCATGGGCTCCTTCCGGTTGTGCATCCTGTAGCCCAGCTCGTGCAAGTTCTCGAAGGCAAACACCTCCCTGTCGGGGATGTTCAGGTTGAAGTAGTACAGCTCGGGCACGTGTTTGAACATGCGATTCTCCGGAACGTGGAAGTGTTGCTGGGTGCCCTTCAACAGAGGGTAGATCTTGGTGTAGAAGTCGCGCTCGTTTTTGCCCATGGCGGCGAACGGGACCATCTCGCGCATGGCCGGACCGATTTTGTAATTCTTGACGGCCATGCGACGCGGCAGCCCTTTGTAAGGAGACTTCGGCTTCGGCCTCCTCCTTCTTTTTCTCTTCTTCTTGCTTTGGTTCGGGTTGTTCGGGTCGGTATCGTTCACGTACAGCTCGATAAAAGTCACGTCGGATAACAAACCGTCACCTAGATTGGACGTTCCCATTATGGTGATCTCAACATTGGGGCGCTGGATGCCGTAGTCGTCGAACATTTGCCCCAACCATGTTTGCAGTTGCTCTCTTGTCACGCGGTTTGTTGGATTTTGTACGGCCATGTTGAGGGCCTCGCAACTTATTGTCGACTGAATAAATCTCAAATCATAAGAACTTATCGTGCGCTTTTTTCAAAGAGCCGAAGGATTTTCTGGTTTGGCAAGATAACGGTCGAGGGATTTTTTGTTCTTTTTACAAGTTCACTACTTTGGGTCAAAATGCAAAAAAAAAACCAACAGAATCAGACCTAAATCTAGACAGAATAAATATTTATTTATAAATGTATCTTTGTCACATTATCTCATCTTTGTACAGCTTTCTTGTGCAGTACTGAAGGTCTCTGTAGATATCTGCGGGTTAAACAGTAAACCCTAAAGCAACCGAGAAAGATGAAAACTGGTACAACTGAAACGACAGTTTGATTATCGTTTTTCCAATAATTTGAATTTAATACCTAACGCCTCGAAAATAAATAAATTTGCTTCCAAAAATGTTCAAATATAAGAGGGCGTATCGCAATAATATAAACTTCTCTAATAACAACATTACTTCAGTTTGCGTCTCTAATAGGTCTATTATTGTATTCAATTTGGAGTCGTTTAGGGCTATCTATTAAAGCACTCGTGGTTTAATAGATCTCTAAGAAAATTTTTATCAATATTTCAGTGTATTATTGTCATTTACACCAAAAAACTTCCAATATTAATGTTCAAACTCTACTTTTTAACATCTATTGCAGATGTAGTTGCATCCGTTACCTTGAATTACCAATTAATACAAAATTCCCTAGAATTTGAAAATTTAATTTTTTTATTTAAAAATTAACACAAGGGTGCAAATTCTAAAAAATAACATTAAACATTCGTTTTATAAGGGCATTGGCGGACTCGTCCCATAGAAAACTCCACTACGGCTCGTTTTTTACACTTGGGACTCGTGTGCGCTAAATCAACCCTTATAAAACTCCTTTAATATACTATTAAATTAACGTTTAATAAAAAAGTTGCTTGTTTCATTTGTTTATTTGGTCGTAGAAAAAGTATAGTATGTAACACGTTCTCTAGACACTCGTTTATAAAACTCGTGCCTAAAGTGTCGTTTATAAAACTTGTTGCATAATATACTATTAGCGACATCGCTTCATTCCTTGACAACAGAATACAATTTTCAATAAGTCGGTATCCGTATCAATCTCGCTAAGAAAATATAAGGACATTATTTATCTGACTCTGAAGCCGACTAATAAAACTATTATATTCACCAAATACAGGGAGCGGCATTGTATAGTTGTATTTCCCAAAGTATTACGATTAAATCTGAATTTACTAAGAACATGAGAGATTAAATATTCGTTCGGAGTTTCTACCTGATTTGACAAGAATTATGAATGAGACAAAAATGACAATATTGTAAATTAATTTTAAGATAAAATTACAATGAAACGGTGTCCCTTCGGTGAAATATTGAATATTATCGGTTTATTAGTCGCAACTTCAGAGTCAGATACATATCCTATATCGAGTGGAATCCATTTTTTAAAATAAAATTCACATAAATGTCAAAATTGACAAGTGGCAATTAAGTTACGCAGCACGTCTTCAGAAATTCTGTTTTCCACAGCCGCCTCTTATCTTTTTTATTTTGTTGATCATGTTGCATAATGAATGTATTGCAAGCGACATAGTTTCATAGAGACGAAGTTACAGAATCGATCTAATTATATCATTAAGAGTAAAAGTGTATCTTTTTTTTGCTAAGACCAGAAATTGAAGACCGAGACGAAGTCGAGTTTGGCACCTGTGTTAAGCACAGAAAGTCCTTCTACAGAGTAGAAGAATGATATACACCTTCAAGTAGATCACAAAAAATATACAGGTGTCCCCAAAAAAGAAGACGTGTCCATAACTCCCTTATTTATAGGAGGACTAATTATTTATACACGAAATTAAATGGTTGTGAATAGGCTACTAAAGGCCCTAATAAATTCATGTATAGCCCGAAGGGTTTCAATGGTAAACTGTCAAAATAGTTTTTTTCAAATGTGAACATATACAGGATTAAGTCACGAGAGACTTCCGATGAAACTATTTCCAATGGTTTCTAGCTTCCGAAATTTATAAAAAGTAATACTTAAATCAATGATTGCTGGCCCTTATTGTCTGTCATGTCAGTTTTCACATTTATATTAACTTTTGCTCATAACCTCAATAAAGAGAAAGAGAATGATTAATCTTATTCGCCAAACTACTTGGATTGCTAATTTATTTCGAATTAAACAAAATATCAAATTCTAGGGGTTTCTTGTATTTTGGGTTGCATATAACGAAATTTTCATCGGCAGTGAATAACCTTGTACTTTTTTTTTTAGTCATTCTGATAGAGATTTTTATTCTGAAAACAACAATGTATCATCACAAGTAGGTATACACTTACATAACAAAAATACAAAAAAAAAAACCTTACTATCGTCTGTGCGCTCCATTTTGCGATAAACATTGGCGGCATCTTTGCGCAATCCCTATGTTATTATTTGTCATTTGTTTTTCCAGCTAACTTAATTTGGTTATTTCACTGTAACGCAATGCATTTTGATAGCTTCTCGCTTGGTGCTCGTCATTTGTTTCAAAATTAGGTGTTATTTTTTTGCGAGTTTATATTTATGATTCATTGTTGTTTTCAGAATAAAAATCTCTATCAGAATTTCTACAAAAAGTATGTGTTCCCATTTGATTTTTTTTTTTGATAGTTTAACCTTGAACCCCTTAGGGGTATACATGAATTTAGTAGGCCATCTTGTAGCCTATTCACAACCATTTAATTTGGTGCATAGATAATTAAAATCATCCGATAAATAAGGGAGCTGCGGGCTCGTCTTCTTTTTTAGGGACACTGTGTACATCTTCAAGCGGATCACAAAAAAAAATCGGACATGAATTCATTTATTTTTGGAAGCTTTTTTTAATAGGGATACATAATTTAATTATTAAATATGTCGTGTAATTATTGATAAATAAATCATGTGAAATGCTTCAAATGACCTTACATTTGACTCGGTCAAGCCGCCTGGACATTTCAACTCCTTGGACTCAAAAGTGTTTCAAGTCCGATTACAAAAATATGCCATTTCTTTCTATAGACATAGAGAGCCATCATCAAGGGCCCAAGAAGGAAGAAGAAGAAGAAAACAAGGAAGAATGAAAAACACACCCAACACGTTAATTTTTTTTTTTATTGCACATATTGTTAGTCATACTTAAGATGCGCAATTGTTAAATGAAATATTTAATTCCTAAGGCTAAAAAGGCTTTAAGCTTCAGCACTCCACCACCAAATATACCACCCCTGAAACAAAATGTATGTAGATAATATTTTATTGATTAGTTGATTGTAAGTATTCCCTTTGTTCGTCCTGGGACCTGAAATATTTTTATTATTGATTGTCAATCTCCCTTTCCATGTTAACTTAATTCAAAACAATTAAAAATGTACATCTCATCCTGATCTAATTTTAGATGTTGTATTATTTGCAAGAGAAGAATTCCTAGATAGTTAAAATACTCCATTTCGTTACCACTCATCTAATAGTTATTTATTTAACGAGTTCGTGTGTAATTTTGGCTTTTTTTGGCATGAGTGGACCTGTTTAAAACTCGAGTGAAACGAGAGTTTTAAAGGTCCACGAGTGCCAAAAAAAGCCCAAATTACACAAGAACGAGTTGAATACAACATTTTTTTGTTCGACGAGCCCCTTAAAGGCTCCAAATCGCTAAAAATCTTTAAAATTAGCTTGACGTTTCGTTTTGACAAGTTGTCAAATTTATCAAAATCCGTTCACACAGGAGAAAATTCTCAAATTCTGACAGTGTCGAACAAAAAAAATAATTTAATTAAATGCATTATCATTATAATCAAGTGTGCAATCCCGCAAGACGCCTTTACTACCACTCTTTATCATCTCTTTACGTCATGTTTCCATTTCTTGGTTCGTAAACGATACATTTTGATGGTTTTTGTTAATGTCGAATTACGATTTATGAAAATAGCATATTAATTTACAGCGTAACGTTGTTAACTGCTTTGGAATTAGACGCACGATTAAAATTATTAATTAAAAAACGTTATTGGAAACACTCTCAGTAGGTATGCACTAATTATGAAATAAACTGTGCACTATTTTTAGTAGATAGTAAAGTTCTTTGTATTGTAATCCAGTTGTACAAAGTTAATAATGCGAACCACTAGTACAAAAATTCCATTTTAAAATTTTTGGTGGATTAATTTTAAAGATCGCAGTTAGAACTGTCGATTTGCAAATTAAAACAAATTGGATCGACAAAACATCTGAACACGTGTGGTGTAACTTAATAAACTGTCACTTGTCAACTTTCACATTTACGTAAATTTCATTTAAAAAATGGTTTCCAATCGAGAACAAAATATTCACCACAGAATCCTAATCAATACTGATCATGAAATGGAAATTAAGAAAATGCCCACTGGATTTACACACACAACTTTGTTGGAGTTGGTAAAACATCAAAACATTATCATCGATATTCGTATGATTGACACTACGCCGTCCGTTTTCCAAAGTTTTGTTTTCCATGGTCGCCTCTCATCTCTTTTTTTGTTGAAAATATTACAATTTAAAATTCAGTTTTCTGATTTGACATTGCAAAAACTTTTACGACTCGTGTAACACACACACTTTTACCTACTAATTATTGTAAAGAGCGATCAAATTAATTTGTAGATACATAATCGAGTTATCCATGAATCCGAAATCGTATGTCGTTTCTTGAACTCCACGCTCCAATAAACACAGCTTGAAACATAGCTTAGATCTCGACATATCAATCGCAAAAGACATACGGATTCAAATCCATGGATGACTCGATTACAAATTAACAAATTAATTTGATCGCTCGATATAAATAAGTAATGTACAATTAAAAAAATCCTCAGATAAGTAATGTAAATAACCTCAAACCGTATGACATTCACTTGAATGGTGTGGTAAAGTAAAGTCCTCGTCGAAAAATAGTCAATTTTGACTTAAATTGTAAATCATTTGACAATAGGAGAGAAATTCGTCTTTAACTACCATAAATAATTCCATAAATAAATAGGGGCTGTTACTTTACCTGATGTTTGCTCTTCCTTGAGTCGGCACTGCACACCAAAGGGGCAATAAAGTTAGAGGGTATTATGGTAGTTATAAGACGGTTTGCTGTCCTATTGTAAAATGATTTACAATTTAAGTCAAAATTGACTATTTCTAGACGAGGACTTTACAAGGTATAGTCCAATTTTTACCCTTTTGCGATGACGTCATTATCTAGTAACTTTACGTATGTTTGAGCTAGGATCAGAAATAAATTTGAATTGATCATAAATAACTATAAATGTGTCAAATTTGTTGACAATTGCTTCGAAAGGTTATGTTTGTAATCAATGTAATAAGTGGAAGAAATTAAAAATTGTCAAATTGACAGGAGCATAAAATAACCTCAAAGTGACCATCAATAAATAAACATGCCTTTTTTTTGTTTTTTTCTGTTTCTGTCGTTTCAATAAAGAGAAAGCGAGGAAGGAAATCGTGACGTCACCTCAAAAGGGTAAAAATTGGACTATAAAGTGATAGAGATAGAGTCAAAACGAAACATGACAGGGCGGAGCTTAGAATGCGCGCTCTCCAATTTACCGCTGGCAGTGGCGTATCATACAATCGTCAGTTTAGGGGAAAAAACAAATTACTTAGCGTACATTAGTAAGCATAATTTTACATCAATTTTATTCATAAACAATTTTTTTTTTAATAAAAACAACCAAAACACAATTTTCTTCATCTGATGAAAGAAATTCTACACCGAGGTCATCTACTTTTGTTGTAGAAAACTATCTTCATCTTCAGAACATTCCCCTAACACCCTGTATAGCGTAAACAAAAGATCTATTTTGTATTTTTGACTCCGCCACTGTCATATACGTAAGCTTGGATTCAACTGATTTACAAATCTCACATTTGTCTTCTGCGCAAACCATGTGATGTCATGTTTCGTTTTGATTTTATCTCTAAGAACATTTCTGTACTACCGTGCGATGAACAATTAGTTAGATCAAAGAAGCCCCTGACATTTTTGACGTATGTCTGGTAGAGGTTAAATTCTATTTAAATAAAAACAATTTTTATTATCCATTTGCTATACCATCTTCCAGCCCCTTTTTTATATTCTACACTTCTATGTAGTTTTACGAAACACTCTAACCGTATTTCTCAGAACATTCAAGAAATCTGCCCTCAAGAAGGCAAAATTTCGAAATTTTTGCCGAAACTTGGCTGAACAGGCAACAGCGCTATGTGCCCATTCTCCGTTATTGAAAATACCATTACGAAAGTAAGATTCAATGATGAAACTTTTATACCTATTCTGAAGTAAAAACCATTTTTGCGTTAAAATTTGATTAACAGTGACACATTGTTCATTACGGTACCCAACATAACCTGAAATTATGAATTACCGCCTCCCGCCTGTCAAATAACAAGAATCGCTTTGCGTTTGTCTTATTATTCTTTAATATGTACTGTCGCGAGCAATAAATTTTGGTCGTCAATGTCATTTCAAAATTTGATTAGATTGTCACAGATTTAAAAAATGTCCATGCCTAATTATGCCCTTGTCAACAAAGTGTCAAAAAATGAGAAAAAAGTGACAATTAATGTCATACAACATGATGATAGGTCATGATATTTACGACTGTTTTACAATGGATCATTTTCGATTGCGTCAAAAAATGACCTTGACAACCAAAATGTATTGCTCGCGACTGTACAAACAACAAAAAGTCTCGTACTTACAGCATTCTAAAAAGTATCTTTCACAACAAATTATTTAGCAAGTTGTAAACAACATTTTGCTTTTAATCCTTCATGTTGCTATTCTTATCATTCATGTACAGTCGCGAGCAATACATTTTGGTCGTCAAGGTCAATCTTTGACGCAATCGAAAATGCTCCATTGTAAAACAGTCGTAAATATCATAACCTATCAACATGTTGGATGACATTAATTGTCATTTTTTCTCAATTTTTTGACACTTTGTTGACGTGGGCATAATCAGGCAGGGAAATTTTTTAAATTTGTCACAATCTAACCAAATTTTGAAATGACATTGACGACCAAAATTTATTGCTCGCGACAGTACATACTCATAAAATTTTTATTATTATTATTATTATTTTCTACTTGCTCATAGCTCACTTTATAATTGTTTAATTATGCTTTAAATAAATTAAAGAAATCATTAAATCGGACAGCGTTAGGTGATTAAATATTTATTTTTATAAGTTTACGACGCATATTAAAATCGTGCAATTAATTGCCCCGTGGTGCTCAGTTGGTGTTGAATCGCAGTACCACAAAAAGTACCATGATTCGATCAGGCATAATAAAAGACCTCACTGGTCTTCTAAACCTTTTGAAAACCAGTCCCAATTCTTTCGACAAAGTACTCCACAAGGTAGACAAGACCTCACGTTGAAGTGGTTCCCTCTAGTACTTCTTTTAGGTGAACATATTGTCAGTCGGTGATGGCAAGTGCCGCGCTAGGTTGAAACTAGATGAGGACCATCTTAATCCGTTCGGAGCGATGCACGGAGGCTTCTCTGCTACTTTACTAGATTGCGTGTCAGCATACGCTTTGAGTACCAAAATACCAGGTCCACACGCTTCCGTCGAAATACACCTCAGGTAGAATCAGGTCTCCGGGCGTACTTTGTACTCCAAAACCTCATTGCAGTTACTTCAAGAGTGCGAGAAAGGGCGACGATGTTCTAATAGAGGCCAGCGTGACCAAAACTGGAAAGAAACTAGCATTCATGGAGGTGGAAATCAAAAATGGCGAAACTGGAGACTTGTTGGCCAAAGGCACCCATACGGCGTTTATTTTGTGACTGGTGGTACTTCCCCGTTCATCGAATGTTCTTATTTTTACAAATCAGTACTGCTTTCAAAGAACTAGTTATTTAGTGTTGTAAACGTGGTAGACCTTCTTCTGTTCTTAGTGGAGAGCCATACGATACTGTATTTTCTAAAAGATCATCAAAACATGACTACATGGATATTTAAAGAAATGTGTAAATTACCTGGATAAACTCGTCTGCAAATGGGACAAGTGCTGTTGGCTTGGATCCACGGTACTATACACAGTTGGTGGTACATGTGCTTACAAAGCAACGACGCAACTCTCTCGCCTACAGTAAAGTCCTCCCAACAAATGGTACACCGAGGGTTATCGTTCTTTTGTGCCGAGTTTATATTTACAATTTGTATTAATCTGTTATTCCTAGAAGAAGGGATTCTCGCTAAACCTACTGCAAAATGTTTCATGAGACTTTGATACGCGTGTCGAGTGTAAATGTAGGTACCTCTGGTTGATCTCCTTTGCCGAGCAAAACGTCGACGTGAAATTCGTAAAGTGCTGAAAAAAGAAATTGCTTTGGAGATATCTAGTTTGTAATCTATGAAGTCACTTTTTGCTATTGTGTCGTACTTACGGTACTTCGGTACGAGTTGCGAATGAATGTGTTGGTCTCTCTCTCAGAACTACTGAACTAGCACGACTTACATTTTCCCCAGAAGAAGAAAGTCGGAGAAATTCTGAAAGTGTCACATTAAAAACAAATCTGTTGTGGATAACTCTAAATGTACGTACTTCTGATTCTTCTTCTTAGACGGGAAATATATCGACGTATGTTTGACAAAATCCTAAAACAGTAAGTTACGAATGAGTGGTGATTGCTTTCTGGAAAATAACTTCGCTCTGAGAAGTCATTTTCTGTAACACTTACGGTACTTTGGTACGACTTTCTACTGAAGGTGTTGGTCTTTGTATCTCATCTGATGGTCTCAAATAATTCTTAATCCGTACATTAGTTAAGTAAAAATTGGATTATTTAATGACTTACAGTTTCAACGCCTTGAAGATCGTGCACTTCTTCAATAAAGTCAGTCAAACAGTGGGGACAGAATAGACTCTGTAGAAAGGTAATCAAATTTTGTTGATTCAGGTATTTGCAAATGTTTGGACTCACCCTTGAAGGATTTTCAAAAATGTTTTCGCAAATGTGGCAAAATAAATTTATATTGGGAGAAGTTGCGTTGTTTGGTGGTGGAGTGTTTCCAGAGAGTTCCAAAACGAAACAACGATCAAAACATCTTATGGTAGGTGTGATGTGAAGAAAAATTAATAATAATAATGATGAAGGGAAATGAAATAGGAGAATGTAGAGTGAACGTCAATCACTAATACGGGGTGATCAAGAAGGACTGTTTAAGTTGGTAACACTGGATCGTATTTTAAATCGTATAACAGGAGTAACTTCCGGTTGTTGGTGGCTTGTCGTTGTTAATGCTATACCTATATCAGATATTTGTCAAATAAACCAACAAAACATATCCAGTTGCAGTGTTATAAATAACCCAATTAAAAAATTTTCTTAATTGTATTGCCAACTTAAACAGTCCTTTTTGATCACCCGGTAGTACGAAAAGTGAAATAGAAGAAACAACCACAGAGGAAGACTGAAAAAAACAAAACAAAAAAACACAGAGAAATCGTTTTTCTTAACCGGTCAATTGTGATGGCGGGGGTGGTGGTAGTGGTGGTGGTGTTGGTATAGTTGGTGGTGGTGGTCTTCTGAGTTGGGAAATGTCAAATGAAGATTCTGACGAACTTGCAGAGTCTTCGAAATTTCCCTAAAAATCAAGCATCTTTGTGCGTCAATCTTTGATTTTAATTTTGACTTACGTCATCGTGAAGAATTTCTTGAACAAATTCACCGGAACATAGAGGGCACCTCTATAATTAACGTTACGTAAATGAACGATAAAATGATTAAAATAGATGCTTACTGGAAATGAATTCCCAAACTGAATGTCACATACGTGACACTGGAATTGTCTATATGATCTACGATCTACTTGTCTGTTACCTAAGACTAGAATATATTCGATTAGTCTGCAAATATTGTTTTGAAATATTGGGTGATTCAAAATGATTGTGGCCAAGTATGGCAACTATGTACGAAAATTTATGTGGCAACTGTGTGGATGAGGTAGAGTTGTCATTTGTATGACATTTCATAAGCGTGCATTTAATTTTTTTGATATCATTACACATTGTTTTGACAGTTTTCAAAATTGTGCGACTATGAACTATCAAAGAAATATCAACTCTACCCTACCCACACAGTTGCCACATAAATTTTCGTACATAGTTGCCATACTTGGCCACAATCATTTTGAATCACCCAATACATATTGTCCAAGCGGATTTTTTTATGTTCACATATCAACCAACACCGCAATTTACATTGACGATACTTGTGGCAACGCTGTTGAGTTTTGACATTAGGAGAATGAAAAGTTAAGTTAAATTGTTCCTTTGTTGCACAGATCGTATTAAGGCAAGTTTTTAAAAACATTTCTTTCTTTTCGAACTGTCGCTTCAGTTGTACCAACCTGCGTCATCTCCAGTTACCATATACTGGGTGACTTTTAATGATTGAAATTATTTTGTTCACATTTACGATTTTATGTTGGTACACTTGACTGTCAAATTCATATATGACACTTCAAAAGAAACAAAAGAAATTGCTATTATTTATTTCTACAATCTTAACCCAGAAAGCGAATTAATAGACAACTCTTTGACAAATAACTAGCCGTGCCAATTATTCGGGAGTGCCAACCCACTACATTTGTCTCAATCATTAAAAGTCCCCCGGTAGATAGTAGAGTGAGATCGAAAAAAAAAAATTGGAGTTGGCTGTGACCAATAATTTCAGTTGACAATTCGTTAAGATTTCAATTATCTGATGTCAGTCTTAAAAGTTAGGTTAGTGATTTTGAGAACGTTGAAATCTTGATTTTCATAAAGGTGTGCATTATGTGTGACCTGTCGGTTGTTAAAGAATCATGAGGAGCTCGAATCGTATTTACGAACTAGAGTAAATGTTCGAAATGTCTGCCTTCAGCTTCCAAACATAATGCTACTCTCTTCGCTTCATGTTTTCAAATGACCTTCGCAAAGTTGGGACATCAATTAAATTGCAGTTATCAGTAATTACTTGCATTAATTCGGGAATTGTGCCAGGCTTGTTTTTGAACACGTTGTTTTTCAGGTATAGAAAAACAAAATAATCAAGGCAAGTGCCTTGAAAGTCCGGAATGACAGTTACTATTGTAATTAATGACATTTTTACGTGCTGCCCAGTGAAGTGTATTAATCATGGCCATCTCGATTTTTTTTATTTTCGATCGCACGGTATTATAGGGATATTTATTGTGTGACCAACATAAATGAACGTAGTGGTGAATTTTGAATATGTGGACAGGGTTTAAGTACCAGAACTGTTTGCTTTTAGTGGATATTGTTTTTACTGTAATACGGATTTATTTTTTAAATGACATACATTTTGAAGTAATGAGTAATGAGGTTATGAGTACAACATTTTAGGTTCGATCTAAATGAAATTTTTTCGTTATCAAATTAACATTTTTATCATTTCACAAATTTGGTTGCCCAACAAACCAAGATTTATATCAGAGTTCAACGCTTTAACCACATTTTTCTAAACGTTCCTTATTATACTAAGGACAACGTAACATCTTATCTGCCCCGCCCATTACATTTTCTTAGTTACCAATCAAATAGGTTGTTAAGACGATCTGATTTATAATTGAAATTTTTTAATAAACAATTGTCAAAACGTTATCATGTTGGTATGAACCAAATAGTGATTTTCATGATAATACGATTAGTCACACTGAGTGTCAACATTTTTTTAATCTAACTGAGCCTGCGCCCTGACGAGCGAGACTTTATTTCAAATTCGAAAAATATTTCCGCTGATTTCTCATTAAATTTGTTTTGAAAATGAATTTGCGAAAACAGGTCCGGGAAGTGAAATGAACATAACCTTAACTATGATTTGGTGTCAAATTGTTATACAGCTGGTCCATATGTGCACATTTTGGGGTGGTACAGAGTGGTTTTTTACTTAATTTTGACATTGACAATTGTTTATTAAAAAAATTTCACTATACACAGAAAAAAAAAATCTGACATTGGAATTGTCTTAATGACATTTTATTTTTTAAAACCTAAAACAATAAGTGTGGACTTGACAGCAAAATTCTAACCTTAAGTTTTTTACGTGGCAAATGTGAAGAAAAATTATAGATTGAATCTGGCTTTGATTCTCATTGGTCAATTTATGTGGGCGGAGTAGATGAAAAGTTATAAGGGCAATACTATAGTTAGGTACAGTTGGTTGCAAAAAAAAAATGGGAAATGAAAAATTTCCTAATGTAAATTTGGTTTTGTCCATTTGTATTGACAATTAATTGTCTATTTGACAATACCTATCAAATAATTTTAAGATGAATTTTGACCATAATTCTAACCTATCTCTCGTAAGAAAGTTTCACACTATGGAAAATATTGTAAAAATGTGTCAATTTTATTCCGACGGTTCCCGTTATTTACAACCAACTGTATTCATATTAAAAAAAAAGTGATTGTACATTTTTTATAAAAATACTACTTACATGTCGCAATATCACTTAGAGGGATTAGACTATTCCTGAAAAACAAAAATTGCGATAACAAATAAACACGAAATAAAATTGCTACCCAAAAAATTGGGGATACTAAACACTTTTAATTATTGTACAAGAGAATTATGTTGGCAAGAGTGTTGATAATTTGCATTATAAAAGTGAATTAATAAAATTAAATAAATACCGGAATTCTACAGGGTCCCTTCGCTCTTGTTCAGAGGCGTTTTCTTGTCTAAATTGTCCCACTGGAGATTCTGTCACATCTTGAAGATCATCTTCATATTCGACGCCGTCTAAAACTTCTGCCACCCATTCGGAGAGGCAAAATGGGCATTGTTCATCCTACATAAGTAAAATCGAAGTAATACTGTAATTCTGAAGGGAACCACTCACCGGTGAATTTTCTACAAAGTAGCAATTGCAATCAACACAATAATGAAGATGTTCTTCAAAGTCAAAAAGTGGGGAAGCCATAAAACTTATTAATCAATAAACTAAAATAGCGAGTGCTGATGTCAAATGTAGAAAAAAACACTTGTAATTACTATTTAATGCCATCTTCTTGTGAAATTTGATAAAATGATTAGATAAGGTGATATATAGTTATTAACAAAATAGAAATCGACTTCCAGTAAATAATTATAGTGAATAACTGTTTCACAATTAACAGACTCCCGACTGACATCGATAATCTTTATTTCCAATATTGGAAAAACTGATGGTACAATTCGATCAATTAAAGAAGAGATAAGGGAAAAAATCTGATAACGTGCTGTGTAATTGAATATACTGTCTCTTGTCAATGTTGACATTTACGTGAATTTTATTTAAAAAATGTTTTTTGCATATCGTAATCGTAATGAAAGTGGCACTTTTTTACACGCAAAATCGTAGTGAAAGTAGCACTTTTTTACACGACAAATCGTAGTGAAAGTAGTACTTTTTTGCACCATTTTATTCAATTTCCTTGGAGATGATTGTCAAAGCATACCTATTTTTTTTTTGTAATTTTGATAAATTCTTTTGGACCAAATTTCTCAACTTACATAAAATATGCAAAAAAAATAGTGTGTACAACACGTTGTAAAAGTCTCTTTTTTTCACTTATTTGCTTGATTAATTCGGGCTACGCACTCGTAAATCAATTTTCAAATTCGTGAAAAAAAGTTGTAGTTGTAGTTCTACGAATAGAAATAACTATTTGATAATCAAAAAAAGAGACTTTCATAACGTGTTGTAGACACTATTTTTTGCATATCGGGAAAAGTTGAGAAATTTGGTCTAAAAGGATTTATAAAAAATTACAACAAAAAAATAGGTATGCTTTGATCTCCAAGGAGATGGAATAAAATGATGCAAAAAAGTACCTACTACTTTCACTACGATTTTTCGTGTAAAAAAGTGCTACTTTCATTACGATTTTGCGTGTAAAAAAGTGCCATTTTCATTAGGATATGCAAAAAATAGTATATTATGTTATGAGGAGCAAAAATGAAGGTTTATGTGCTGCGGCTGGTAGATTGGCTGCCGAACGCAGTGAGGCAGACAAACCAGCCAAAGCACATAAAACCATTTTTGCTCCGAATAACATATACTATTTTTTCTTCAAACCTTCATAACAAATTATTTAAGACATGTTAAGAAACCAGGTAGGAATTTCAAATGATTTACCTAGTTTACTTTACTGCCGCTCATCAGCGGAGATAATAACTTCACGGACGCCCTCAGCGGAGATAATAACTTTATCTGCCGCTCTCAGCGGAGATAATAACTTTATCTGCCGCTCGTCAGCTCGTTAGATGCCATGACAATGAAGTGACACTTTAGCATTATCAATGCAGCAGGATAATGTCATAATTTACGGACGTTTGAAGAAAATAACTATTTTCGTCCGAGAATACAAATTGTTCATGACAGAATCCTATTTGCGACATGGAATCCAACCTGTAAGGTTTCGGATCTCTCTCGGTTTATAAAGAACAAGGGCTAGAAACTTTACTAACAATTGTCCAAGGTGGATTCTTCGTTTTTTATGTAATGACTCTGACAAATTCCACTGAAATTAGTCATTCCGAGGCGGCAACCAAACGTATCTACTTATTCCTAGGAAACACTACTTTTACGCAGGAAATGGCAGATAGATAGGATAAAAAATGAGATAATCAAAAAAGAAAACACAACAAAAATGTCTGCGTGGTGTGATTTCGACTGAAGGTTCCGCGTCGAACGTTAATTGGCTATAGACGTGTTAAAAAAAAACAAGAACAGAAAAGAAAGTTGTGTCTTAAAGGCTTGTCTGTTTAATGTTTTTGACAAAAAAATGATATATAATCTGTTTCAAACTCAAAAATCCACCACCTGTTGAATTATGTTGGCAGAAAAAAAGAAATTCCTAGAAAAAGTTTAATTTTTTTGAGTTGGCTCAACCTCCCGCCAAAATTTGACATTGAACTGTTGAGTTTATTCTCGAAACACAAAATAATTATTATGTACAAAAGGTTTTAGCTACCATATCATACTTTTTGAGTGAAATAATAAAATGAGAATAAAAAAACACGATGAACTACGACCAAAACGACTCCAACAGTTTTCTCTCATAACCCCACTTTTTTCTGATACTTACAGACACACTAAAAACAAAATTCGGCGACGTTGTCGGATGTATTTTCGAGGTAGAATGCACTGTTGGTGGATTTTTGATTTTGAAACAGATTATTCCTACACTGTCAGAATTTGAGAATATTCTCCTGTGTGAACGGATTTTGATAAATGTGACAACTTGTCAAAATGAAACGTCAAGTTAATTTTAAACATTTTAAGCGTTTTGGAGCCTTTAAGGGGGTCGTCGAAGAAAAAAACGTTGTATTCAACTTGTTCTTGTGTAAATTGGACCTAATTTACACAGAAACTCGTTAAATAAATAACTATTGTACAACTAGTTATGAAAGTCATACTTTTTTTTACGAATTTGCAGATTGATCAAGCAAAGAAGTGAAAAAAGAGACTTTCATAACGTGTTGTACACACTAATTTTTTGCATATCGATGTAAGTTGAGACATTTGGTCCAAAAGGATTTTAAAAAAATTATAAAAAAAATAGGTATGCTTTGACAATCATCTCCAAGGAAATGGAATAAAATGATGCAAAAAAGAACTACTTTTCGTGTAAAAAAGTGCTACTTTCACTACGATTTTGCGCGTAAAAATGTACCACTTTCATTACGATATGCAAAAATTATAATTTAAAAAATGTCCTCTCGGCCGTTTTATCTAAACTGTGAATTTAAATTACGCGCGGAGGTTCATAGATAAAATAAATCTATGATGAAATTTAACAGAAAGCCGCAACTATCAGTTAGTGACTCAACTACGGCGATTGTAAAGATTTCCTCTGTAATGGCGTCTTGCTGTTTTTGACAATTTCATGTCAAAATAAATGTCTCACAACAATTATTGAATTTGTTGTCGGAACAAGATATGTTGAACTCTGAAGTGAGTTTGTAAAAAATTTAGAAATGCAAAGAATAAGTCGCCACCTAGTGCTAGGCTAATTTTAATTTGTCTATTTTCATTGATTTCTAATTCAAAATTCTATATTGCCGTCTTCGCACCCTACAGCAATTACAAATATGTTTATAACTAAGATAGAGCAAAATGCAAAGCTACTGAAGATCGCAAACTTTCCCACCATAAGTTAGAATGGCCCTCTTAATGTGAAGCCATTTTGACTAAGACCGAGTAAAAACCGGTGTTTATACCGTGAGTTTTCTATTTTATTGAACATACGCCTAATGCATTTGTAAGTTTGGTTGCCTATCTCAAATGAATTGAGGGTCCACTTTAGAACTGAACATTGCCATTTTACATTGTACTGTCGCGAGCAAAAAAAACTGGTCGTCAAAATCGTGTTTTGACGCAATGCAAAATGTTCCATTGTAAAACGGTCGTAAATATCATAACCTATCATCATACTGTGTGAGCTTAATTGACATTGATTTATTAATTTTTTTGACACTTTGTTGATATGGGCATAATCAGGCAGGGCAGTTTTTTAATTTGTGACAATCTAACCAAATTTTGGATTGACATTGACGACCAGAATTTTTTC
Source organism: Tenebrio molitor (assembly GCF_963966145.1). Lineage (NCBI taxonomy): Eukaryota > Metazoa > Arthropoda > Insecta > Coleoptera > Tenebrionidae > Tenebrio > Tenebrio molitor. The sequence continues at coordinate 19,919,208 of NC_091053.1, read as the reverse complement.
AGTTCAGCGAAATAAAAAACTTAGTGTAGATGCAGAAATAAAAAAAAGAACTTATTAACAAATGTATTTCACTTAATAATAATAACATAAATTAAATTATTTTAATTTTACATAAATAAGTTATTACTATCTACTATCTATATATATACTATCTCCCATTGCCTAATGTAAATTTAAAAAAATAGAGTGGTGTAAGGTGCGCTTTAGGGAGATATCTGTCAAAGTGTTAAATATCACAAACGTCAAATGAGATCACATGAAATCGGAACAATTTGAAACGCAACAATACACTATTAAAGGATATAAATGTAATTCTAATTACAGTAACTTTCAAGCATTGGTCGAACGTACGAGCGGACAATGATCAATGTCAATTATATTGTAGACTTCCTCTATTGTCAGTGGTTGGGAAACCGTCTACCATCATGTATAATAATTGGATTTGTTCTTGGTGTTCTTACCGTTCCTAAAAAATATAAAAAACATGAATAGTACACTAAACGCTGTTCAAAAATCAAAAAACCATTGTGGTGGAAATAACACACATTTTTCATGACATTTTCTATTACTTATCACAGTGATAGATAAGTCATTTGCACCACAATGGTTTATTCATTTTTGAACAGTGTTTAGGTTATGTAAATTACCTGGAAAAACTCGTCTGCAAATGGGACAATTGTTATTGCTTTGCATCCATGGTACTATACATGGTTCGTGATAAATGTGATTGCAAGGTAATTCAGCGACTCTTTCTTCTGCGGTAAAGTCCTCCCAACAAATAGAACATCGAGGGTTAGCATTCCTTTGTTCAGAGTTTACTTTTATCATTTTTACTATGCTGTTGTCCGAAGAAGAAGAAAAAGAAGAAGAAGGAATTCGCGGTGGAGGTACTGGAAGAACGTCTCATATAAAGTAAGGTCTTGAGATGTGTATTAGGTCTAAATACAACGTGTAACAGAAATAAGTACATTAATTTTAACTGGTAATAGAACTCGTCAAAAGGAACAACTTTTCTATTTACCATTTTGCCGAAAAACGATGTTTAATTCCAAAAAAAAATTGGAGAGATTTTTCACTAAAATAACCCGACGCCACTAAATACTGCAATGGCTAATTGAGATCAGCGCTAATATGAAAAAAACATACATTTTCATCCAGAAAACGTGTTTTAACGCAGAAATCGAAATTCAAATAAATCTACTCGTATAGCAAAAAATCTACTTCGTAAGAATCTGGTTGTTTCACGTTTTTAGGTAGCTTAGTTTTGGAGATATGAACGGTTTTAGGAAAATCTTTTCTATTTTTTTAAGCCACTACGCAACGTTTTTCGCCAAAATGACAGAGAGAAAAGTTGTTCCTTTTGATTAGTTCTATTACGAGTTAAAATTAATGTACTTATTTCAGAAACACCCTGTATACATACCGATTGTTCTTCTTTGTTGAGCAGTATATCGACGCGGGTATGATGAAGTGCTAAAACAGTAAGTTACAGTGGAAATATGTGGTTATTGATGATTCTTAAACCATTAAAAATTAAGATAAGCAATTAGATATATTTCATTTTGGTTTCTTCTGAAAAATAATTTTACTTTAAAAAATCATCACTTTTGCTATTCAACTCTTTAACAACACTACTTACGATATTGTGGTATGCCTTGAGATTGAAGCTCTCGGTCTTTCTGTCCCAACTGATGGACGAGGGTGCCTCTTAATTGGCACATTAATTAAGTAAAAATTTGACTATTTAACGACTTACATTTTCAACGACTGGAAAATCGTCCACTTCTTGAATAAAATCATTACCACATCGACGGCAGGATTCTTTCTGTAAAACGCAACATACATTTTTATTTATTTGCAAAATATTTTGTACTTACCCTTGAAGAATTTTGAATGATACCTTCGCACATGTGCCAGAAAAAAGTTGTACTGCGAGAATTTTCTCTATTTGGTACCGGATTACGGAGAGGTGGCGGCAGTGAGAAGCCATGAGGTGAAGAAAATGCAGAGAGAGTGTGTGCATAGGGTCCTAAGATTTAACAATCAAAGAGGAACAAAACATTATACAGTTGTAGAGACAGACAGCTACGAGTAATTAATCAAAAAGGAAATGAAATAAAATCATGTATTGGAAATGTTCCTGACGAGAGTCAGAACAGTAGAAACGAAGAACAGAAAAATACATTACCTGTAAACCGTAGTGGTGGGATTGGTGGTCGTGGTGGTGATCGTGGTGGGGGTTGTAATGCTGCAGATAGAGTTGGTCTTATGGGGTGGAAAATGTCAACGAAAGATTCTGCTGAACTTGTCAATCCATCAAAATTTACCTAGAAATAAATTTTTTATTTGTTCCGCACTTGTAAACATCAGTTTATCAGTTTATTGGTCACGCCTATAAAATTTTAAAATCAAAGCCTCTCGTTCCAAGACATCCATTGCAACACTTTTGCATCATATTCTAAACTAAACTCTTTGTATTATAGCTATTGAGTGATTCTAAATGATTGCGGATAAGTCCGGCAATTATGTTCGAAAATGTATGTGGCAACTCTGTAGGTAGGATAGAGTTGACATTTCTTTGACAGTTCATAGTCGCGCAATTTTCAAAATTGTCAAATCAATGTGCAATGGTAGGTATAAAAAAGTCAAATGCACGCTTATGAAATGTCATACAAATGTCAACTATACTCCACCCACACAGTTACCACATACATTTTCGTACATAGTTGCCATACTTATCCAGAATCATTTTGATTCACCCAATATACCTAAGTATTCACATGAGCATTTTGGCTCAATAATTTGTCAAATTTTGTTGGATTGTCGCTTAAAATTGACCGCATGATGAACGATGCCAACTAGCAACCGTAAAAATCCCTTCTTTTTACCAACCTAAGCATTTCATGATAGTCTCGACTTACGTCGTCATTAATGTCGGAAATTTCTTGAACAAATCCACCGGAACAGAGAGGACATTTCTGTAATCATCGATCCACAAATTAATGATCAAATCAGAAAATCTGTTGCTTACAGGAGATGAATTCCCAAATTTAATGTCGCATACGTGACAGTGGTACTGCTGATGAAGTCTGTCATCTACACGTGCGTTATCTACAGCTACAAAAGATCAAATCCAGATTTAACATAATGTCATCGTTGGAATTTTTATATACAGGGTGATTTACGAGGAATAATGAGCCCGATGGAATAGAAAATGCAACCCACAATACATTGGAACAAAAAGCCGGACATCGAAGCGGTAAATGTCCGGGTTTTTCTCCTGATGAATTGCGGGTTGCATTTTCTATTCAATCGGGCTCATTATTCCTCGTAAATCACCCTGTATTTGTAGTAAAAATATCACTTACGGGAAATAAATATTTGCTCGACTAGGCTTCCCAGGATGTCTAGTCTAGTGCTGAAAAACAGAAATTGCTAGATTTTGGTAAAGAAATTAAGTTAAAGTCTAGATGACAAAATTGAAGGACACTCCTAATTATTGTACCAGCGAATTATGTTGGCAGAAGTGTTAACAATTTGGAATCACGCATAGGTATTCAATTTAAGAAATACCTGAATTCTTCGAGCCTTCGGTCTTGTCGCGGTTGGTTTGTTTGTCGAGATTCTTCCACTGGAGATTCTGTATTGTCTAAAAGAGCTTCTGGAAATTGGTCTGTATCTAAAATTTTTTCCACACATCCCGAAAAGCATAAAGGGCATTCTGTACTCTACGTAAGTGAAATGAAATAAAGTTGTGATTTTGTAGTGAACTACTTACCGATGAATCATTTCGAAAGTAATTATTGCAACAATTACAATAAAAAGGATGGTCTGAGTCAAACAGTGCCGAAGCCATATTTAATCCACATCTGAAATACAGACTTTGATGATGAATTCGATGCCACCGCACTTGTATAATGTTGATAACTTGATTAGATAAGGTCAAAGACAGAGATAAAAAAATTGGAAACACAGTCAAAACATTGCAAATATTTAGCAAAAATAAAGACCACTAAATTACACGATTTTATTTTAATGTAACTTACAAAACACAACTAACAGCGACAACAACAATAATCTTCGTTTTGAAGAGTGTAGATTTTACTTTGAATTGTTTAAATTATTCGTAGATTGGGGAAACTGAAAGTCAGATAAGTTTATTTGATGTAATTATTTACAGAAGTGTAAAATGAAATAATTTATCAAAACAATATTTACGGTTTGAAGTTCAGAAAATCAGAAAGCCAAAAAAAAATCTTAATGTATCTATATACACTGACCGGCACAAAAAACGACTCACTTTGAATTTTATTAATATAATTAAGTAATTCATTGTCTTAGAAAAAAATTTTGATATCATGTTGTATTGATAAGTGTTATTTAAGTTCTTCTTTACCAAAGAATATCCGACAAACAAAACATTAAACACAGCAAATAAAATTTTAATGAAAAAAAAATAAAAGTAATTTTTCAGAAAAAAATTTATGTTATGAAAAATTGTCAAAATTTGAACAGCATTTTGAATTAGTATCTCGTATTGTCACATTAAATCTTTTAACACGTAAATCAACTGACAAAAACAAACACAACGTGGAAGTAATCCAAATTTTCTAATAATTTATTTAAACAAAACAATTCAGTTGCCATGGTGACCATAACACTCCCGATCATTGAAAATATCCCAATTTAACTATGATAAAGAAAAATCACCACAAATATAATTTCAAGATCATTTATTAAAGAAATCATAATGAGTCGTTTTTTGTGTCGGCGAGTGTAGTTTTTCGAGCGGCAGTTATCATTTCCTTGAGAAATGGTACAAAATAAATATTAGACTGTTTACAATGTTTACAACATTTTCCTAAAAGTATTACAACATTCTTGTTGCAGATGGAATTGTCTAAAATCACAACCATCACCTCTTGAAGGTCCTGAAAAATTAGCAACAGATAAAAACTTCAAAAAATACTAGTCCTCTCTACCTTGCCTGCAGATAGGACAGTTACTGGTTCTGTTAAACCAACCAATGCAATGCAATGCTTAAATGTTTGCGCTTCGTCACCTAGCCGGAAATCTTCCACGCAAATGGAACACTGGGACGTTGCTTTGCTTTGGAAGCTGATGCAGATGGTTCGCAGCAGCTTTTCTTCCTTGGGAATGCTTCGAGGAACGGTTCTTGTCGGTTGGTGGGATCTGTTTCTTCTTTCGTTGTCTGCGACAGCGAAAAACAGAATTTTTGGGTAGACGTAACCTTACATTCTTCTGCGTTAAATTGTTTGGTTCTTGCGAAAATAAAACAAATATCTAGTTAAAATGGATGATGATCTAAGTGAAAACAACGATAAATTAATTTATAGCACATCACCTGATCTGCATTAGAAAAGGAATGCGGATGTACAGAATTCGCTGCTATATGATAAATTAGGACACAGATTTTTCTTCAGTAGATTTACACAAATCGTGTTCTTTCAAAAAATGTTTTGTCACAGTGAGGATTCAAGGTTTGTTGATTTTGGTAACAACGAGATAAACTGTTCTAGAAATATGTCCAGTTTTGTAATTGTTAATAAATTTATTCTTATCATAAAAAATTGTTCTATTATTATTCAGTAACTATGTATAACAAGGGCTTTCTGAGAAATTCTACTGAAGCCAGGCGCACTCATTCGTCATTCCTGGGAAGCACTACTTTTATGCAGAAGATAACAGTCAGATTGGATAAAAAATAAGATAATTAACAAATACACCACAAACGCGAAACGAAACTTGATACTTGTTAACTCCATACGATGTTAATTTTATGATTTGCGGACTTTCTTGTATTTACTTTTGTATATTTTTTTACAATATGTATTGGTTTTAAAGAGCTAGTTATTTAGCATTGTAAACACTTCTTCTGTTGTCAATCACTTGGAAACCGGATGATCGGATTTGTTCTTCCTGTTCTTACCGTTACTAAAAAATTACAAAAAGCGCGAATAGTACCGTGAGATCATTTAAATTTATAATTAAAGTAGGCTATGAGTGGCTTTTAAACACTCTTGATAACTTAATTGTCAAAATGACGCTTCAAAATTCAATACAAAATATGAAACGGCAGATAACAGTTGTATCCAAGCTGGAGGAGAATACTTTGAAAATTTTCTATGATTGTAAGACTGTATTATTTTTTAGTCCTTCAATTCCTTTAAATTAAAACCAGCCAAAAGTTTTGCCAATCTAATTTAAAACTCATGGCCTAAATTTAAATGGTCTCACGGTACCATAAATTATTCATATTTGAAGAAATGTAAATTATCTGAAACATCTCTTCTGCAAATAGGACAATTATTGTTGGCTTGCAGCCATGTTGCTATACATGGTTGGTGATAAATGTGATTGCAAGGTAACTTAGCAACTCTTTCTTCTACGGTAAAGTTCTCCCAACAAATAGGACATAGCGGGTTGGCATTCCTTTGTTCAGAGTTTATTTGTATAGTTGTTACTATGGTGTTGTGGGAAGAAGAAGAAGCAGAGGAAGAAGGGGTTTGGCGTGGACGTACTGGAAAAATGTCTCATAAAATAAGGTCTTGAGATGTGCATTAAGTCTAAATGTACATACTGATTGTTCTTCTTTGCTGAATAACATATCGGTGAGGATATAAAGTGCTAAAACAGTAAATTTCATTGAAAATATTTGGTTAATGATGATTCTTAAACAGTTAAAAATTAATACAGGGTGTTTTTGAAAGTTGTGCAGAAATTTTAACCACGAGCTACTGGTTTCATGTAGAACTCGGAAAATTTTTTTTAAAAATTCTGTTAAAAAATAAAATGACATTTATTTTTTGAGCTTCAATTTTTTTTAATTGCTTTTAGTTTTCTACGTTGTCCTACAACCTCGTAGGTAAAATTTCGGCACATTTTAAAAATACACCCTTGTATATCATGTTTTATAAAATGTACGCCAATGAGAAATAACCTCTAGGAAATATGCTTTAAAACAAGGAAACCGCATTGGTGTACGTTTTATAAAATATGATATACAGGGTGTATTTTTAAAATGTGCCGAAATTTTACCTACGAGGCTGTGGAACAACGTAGAAGACTAAAAGCAATTTAAAAAAATTGCAACTCAAAAATAAATGTCATTTTATTTTTTGACATAGAATTTTTTAAATATTTTTTCCGGGTTCTACATGAAGCCAGTAGCACGTGGTTAAAATTTCTGCACAACTTTCAAAATCACCCTGTATAATTAATTAGATACATTTATTTTTGGTTTCTTCTGAAAAGTAATTTTAATTTAAGAAAACATTTTTGCTATTCTACTTTTGTAATACTTGTAATACTTACGAAATTATGGCAGGATTTGGGACGGAAGCTCCCGGTGTTTCTGTCCTAACTGATGGACTAGAATGCGTCTTAATACGCACATTAATTACGTAAAAATTGGAAAATTGGAAAATTGGACTTACATTTCCAACGACTGGAACATTGACCAGTTCTTCAATAAAATCATTAGCACATTGAGGACAGTATGAACTCTGTAAAAATCAATCAGAATTTTTGTTCCTTATCAAAGCATTTTGTAATTTTGTACTTACCCTTGAAACATTTTGAAAAACCTCTTCGCACACGTGGCAGAAAAAAGTTGTACTGCGAGAATTTTCCCTGTTTGGTAACGGATTAGGGCTAGGTGGCGGAAGTGTGGAGCCGTGAGGTGAAGAAACTGCAGACACAATGCTATGTACGCATTGTCATTGTCATTGTCTTAAGATTTAACAATCGAAGAAGAATAGAACTGTGAAGTGTAGAGGGAGAAAAGAAATGAAAGCAAAGTAAGAAGAATGGAAATGAAATAAAATTTGTACTGGTACCTAATGTTAGTGGAGAGTCAGAGTAATAGAAATGAAGAACGGAAAAATACTTACCTGTAAACCCTAGTCCTAGTGGTTGCATTGGTGGTTGTGGTGCTGGTCGTCGTGGTGCTGGTCGTCGTGGTGGTCGCTGTGGGAGTGGTGATGGTGCAGATGCAGAAGGTGTTGGTGATGTGGTGTGGACGATGTCAACGGAAGATTCTAGTGAAGCTGTCAATCCGTCAGAATTTACCTAGAACGTAAAATCTAAAAGTACTAATTTCTGAACACGAATTTAATGGATCCATAACTTTAACAGTCCGATAAATACAAAATTGTGCAATGTGATTGGTTAATTTTGATAATTTCTATGGTCACGTTGCATTTACTTAATCTCTTCATAACTATTCATCGTGTGTTCAGAATCAGGGCCTAAGGGCTAGTTTCAGCAACGTGAGTTAAATTTAACTACAGATTAAAATATACGAAAACTTGTTGTAACAATAGGTAACTAAAGTAACCAAGCATTTTAACCTACAGTTAACTTTAACTGGTGTTGGTGAAATAAATATATTTGTTGAAAATATTTTCATTGGGGATTAGGGATTTTTTATTTTGCTCACGCCAATTAAATTTTAATTTAAAAATCAGGGTCTCACTTCTCGACGTTCATCGTAACCTTGAAAATATTGTCTATTCACCATGAATGTGGATAAGGGGTGGCTATGAGTGCTGTGACATCAAGTATTTTGTTGGCAACTTTTTATTATTTATTTCGAGTAGAATCATAATAATTATAAATAAATATAAAATATATAAAAATAATATAAATAAATATAAAATTATAGAGTGCCGTGACAACTGTCTAAATGTCAATAAATTCGCTCTCTAATAAAAACGCGCCAAATGTTGTTGCAAGTGCTTCACTGCAATCCAATGGTGCTACAGAAGTTAGAAAACGCAAAAAATGGACTATGGAAATGAATATTTTCATTATACGGGAATATTTTCGGATCACGAAACTACAGGATGTTGTGAGTACTTACAGGCTTGATTTATTTAAAGCGTTCCAAAGTAAGTACCCCCAGTTTCCTGTGACTATTCAAAATTTAGCTGACCAGAGGAGAGCCATTATGAAGAAAAACTATATCCCTTCGGCAATTTTAGAAAAGATCAAAAATGATGTAAAGTTAGAATTGTCAATTAATTATTCTGACAATAATGAAGTTTCTAATAATTTACTCCAAAATTCTGTTGAACCGCAAAGTTTACAAAGTTTATCTAATCATAATGACTCTTTCTGTCCAATTCTCGATTCACCAAACACCATACAAACAGACATACATAATTTAGACTTTAGTTATAATGATATACATGTTATTAATCAAAATTTTTACTACCATCAAAATTTTAAAGAACAAATTGAAGATGAATTTAATAGAACTCTGAACGAATTTGAACATATAGAACCATTTAATAGACCACTATTACCTAAACAACAAAGCTCCAAAAAATTCTTTGCAATGATTGAAATTTTAAATCAATTCATTTTACCTAAATTTGTAAATAACACCACAAGTTTTAAAAAATTACACAGTATTATATATAGTGGAGCTTTAACAATTATCAGATTAAATGGATCAAAAGAAATTGGCCAGACAAATAATATAAAAGCGAAAGAATTACCAAAATGGGAACAGAGACTAAATAAACGTATTAATAATATCAGACGAGATTTAGGTAGAATAACTCAATATTTAAAGGGTATAAATTCTAATCATCTAAATAATTGTATTCAATCCATTTTAAATAACAACCGAATACATTGTTTAAAATATAATGAATATAATAAAACATTAATAGAAAACAAAGACACTTTATTACAGAAGTTAAATATTTATTCTAAATGACTCAAAAGATATAAAAATAATAAACAACGGAAATTTGAAAACAAACTATTTAGAAATAATGAGAAGTTGTTTTACAAAAATTTAACAGATAATAAAACTCAAACTAATAATGGTACACCAAATATAAACGAAATTAAAGAATTCTGGTCAAACATATGGTCAAATGAAGTTCAATTTAATAATCAGGCAGAATGGATTCCTCATTTAGAAAATGATATACCAGATAGTAATAATCGACATCATATTCAAATTAGCTTTGAAATTTTAGTTAAAAATATTAATAGTTCACATAATTGGAAATCCCCTGGAGGTGACCAAATTCATAACTTTTGGTTAAAAAAATTTACTTGTATTCATAAATGCTTACTTGATCACTTTAACGGATTTATTAGGGAACCTAACACATTTCCAGAGTTTTTGGCCCATGGTATAACATATCTGAAACCAAAAGATTCCGATACTAAAAATCCATCAAAATATAGGCCAATCACATGTCTACCTACAATTTATAAAATTATGACATCTTGCATTAAAGTAATAATTTACGACCATTGTCAAAAATTAAATATACTTAATGAAGAACAAAAAGGTTGTGTTAAAGAGTGTTTTGGTTGTAAAGAACAACTCATAATAGATACGGTAATAATGGAACAAGCTAGAAAAAATAATAGAAATATTTATACAGCATTCATAGACTACAAAAAAGCCTATGATTCAGTACCACATTCATGGTTAATTAAAATTCTTAAAATTTATAAAATTAATTTGGATTTGATTAACTTTTTATCTCATGTTATGACATTTTGGAGAACTACTTTAAATTTATCAATAAACAATACTAAATTAAAATCCGAGCCTATTCAAATTAAACGGGGAATTTATCAAGGAGATTCTTTAAGTCCTTTATGGTTTTGTCTAGCCATTAATCCTTTGACAAATCTATTAAATAGCACTGGATATGGTTTCAATATTAGACTTAATAATACCACACTATCCAAATTAAATCACCTTCTTTATATGGATGACATAAAACTTTATGCATCAAAAGAGAATCACATTTTATCTTTAGTAACAATAACAGAAAATTTCTCAAATGATATTGGGATGAGTTTTGGTATTGATAAGTGTAAAATGCAATCAATATGTCGCGGTCATTACGAACATTTAGAATATATAACTCAAGAAGGAGAAATCATTAAAAATTTAAATAAAGGAGAATTTTATAAATATTTAGGTATTAATCAATCAAATCATATTCAACATTCAATTATAAAAGAAAATTTAGAAAAGCAATTTTATTCAAGAATTAAATCTATTTTAAAATCAAAATTAAACGGTAATAATTTAATTAAAGCAGTTAATACATATGCTGTTCCATTACTGACCTATTCTTTCGGTGTTATAAAATGGTCCAAAACTAATTTACAGAACATAAACATTAAAACTAGAGTTCTTTTTACCAAATTTAGTAAACACCATCCTAAATCTGCTATTGAAAGATTTAATTTACCACGCGAAAACGGTGGTAGGGGTTTTTCAAATCTAGAAATACTGCTAAAAAATCAAATTGCTTCACTAAAAAATTATTTCCTCAATAGAGCTCGTGATAACACCTTTTTTAATGCTTTGGTTTCAGCCGATAAAGGCTACACACCTTTAAATTTAAGTGATAATATAATTTCAGATATTGTTAAGCCAAATATACCTGACACTATAGCAAATATAAAACAGAAGTCTTTACATGGGAGATACTTTAAAGAACTGGAACAACCAGAAGTTAATATTCAGGCCTCTCATGCATGGCTTAAGAAATCAAATATTCACCCTGAGACGGAGGGTTTTATATTTGCAATACAAGATCGTGTTATAAATACAAGAAATTATAAAAAACACATATGCGGTTTACAATCGATAATTGATAAATGTAGGATTTGCGGAACTGAAGGGGAAACAATTGAACACATCATTTCTTCTTGCACCGTTTTGGCTCAAAGCGAATATAAAAAACGTCACGATATATTCGCTAAAATTATACACATGAATTTAGCTGTTAAATTCAATTTATTAAAGAATACACAACCACATTATAGTTATACACCAGAAAGTTGTTTGGAAAATGACAGTTACAAGTTATATTTTGATAGAACAATTTTAACTGACATTCATATTAAACATAACAGACCAGACATTATAATTTTAAATAAACAACAAAAGCAAGCATATCTTTTAGATATAGCTGTTCCAAATTCACATAATATAACACAGACATATAACACAAAAATTAATAAATATTTAGAGCTCTCCGTTGCTATGAGAAATCTTTGGTGTTTAGAAAAAATTTCGATTTTACCACTTGTAATTTCAGCAACGGGAATAGTACCGCAATCTCTTTTTAAAAATTTAAAAATTCTGGATTTAGATAACACATTGGTAGTTGAAATTCAAAAAGGTATATTATTATACTCATGTCACATCGTGAGGAAGTTCCTTAACATTGACACAGAACATAATACACAACAAAGTCAAAATGCGGAGGCGAGACGCCGGTAATTATGTTGATAAGCACTGCACTATTACTTGATAGTAATATCCGTAATAGTGTATGTACTCCGGCAAAATTGCCGTGCCGCCGGGTGGAGGTGGGATAGTAAAATATAAAATATAAAAAATATAAAATATAAAAAATATAAAAAACGTCATGATATATTCGCAAAAATTATACACATGAATTTAGCAGTTAAATTCAACTTATTAAAGGATACACAACCACATTATATTTATAAACCAGAGAGTTGTTTGGAAAATGACAATTACAAATTATATTTTGATCGTACAGTTTTAACTGATATTCATATTCAGCATAACAGACCAGACATTATTATTTTAAATAAACAACAAAAGCAAGCATATCTTTTAGATATAGCTGTTCCAAATTCACACAATATAACACAGACATATAATAGAAAAATTAATAAATATTTAGAACTCTCCGTTGCTATGAGAAATCTTTGGTGTTTAGAAAAAATTTCGATTTTACCATTTATAATTTCAGCAACAGGAATAGTACCACAATCTCTTTTTAAAAATTTTAAAATTTTGGACTTAGAGAAAACATTAGTGGTTGAAATTCAAAAAGGTATATTATTATACTCATGTCATATCGTGAGGAAATTCCTTAACATTGACACAGAACATAATACACAACAAAGTCAAAATGCGGAGGCGAGACGCCGGTAATTATGTTGATAAGCACTGCACTATTACTTGATAGTATTATCCGTAATAGTGTATGTACTCCGGCAAAATTGCCGTGCCGCCGGGTGGAGGTGGGATAGTCTATAAATAATACTTGATTAAAAACATGATTTTTTAATGAAATTAAATTAGGCAAAATATTTTGACAGGTAAAAATATCAAATTGAGTCACATTGTCATTCATTAATGTCAGAAATTTCTTGGACAAATTCAACCGGAACATAGACGACATTTCTGTAATCATTTTTCCACAATTAAATGATCAAATCAGAAAAACTGATGGTTACTGGAGACGAATTATTGAAAAATGTAATGTCACATACCTGATGGTGCATCTGCCGATTCGGTCTGTCATCTAAACGTACGTTATTTATGGCTACAACAGATCAAATTTAGATTTAACATAATCTAATCGTTGGAAGTTTTTTATATTTGTTACGAAAAATATCACTTACAGGAAATCAATATTTGCTCGACTACGCTTTCCAAGAAGTCTAGTCTATTGCTGAAAAAGAGAAATCGCTAGGTTTTAATGAAAAAATAAAGTCTAAATGACAAAATTGAAGAACATTAGTATTTCTAGCACTCCTAATTATTGTGAGTACCAGCGAATTATGTTTCTAGAAGTGTTGACAATTTGGGATCACGGAATATTCATATTGTAGAAAAAACAGTACAATTTACGAGTAAGAAATACCTGAGTTCTTCGTGTCTTCGCTCTTGCTGCGTTTGATTAGTTTGTCCAGATTCTTCCAGTGAAGATTCTGTATTGTCTAAAATAGCATTGTTCACAGAGAAGCAAAAAGGGCATTCTGCAACCTACATAGGTAAATGAAATAGTGTAATGTTGTAATTTTGAAGTAAACTACTTACCTGTGAATCATTTGAAAAGTAATCATCGCAATTGTTACAATAAAAAAGATATCCAAAGTCAAAGGGTGAAGCCATATTTAATTCACATCTGAACTTGACGGTAAATTTGATCCTACTGCACTTGTATAATGTAACTAAAATGATTAGGTAGGTATGGTAAAAGGCAAAGATAAGAAAATTGCGAATTTTTAGTGACACAGCCAAAATATTGTAAATATTTACCAAAAATAAATACGAATAAATTAACAGGAATTTATTTTAAAAATTATTCCTAAGCTATGTAGTTTGTCGAGCATCACTTATTTACAAAAAATAAATATTAGACTGTTTACAAAGTTTTCAACATCTTCCTAAAAGTATTACACACATTTTTGTTCCAGATGAAATTGTCTAAAATCACAACCATCGCCTCTGGGTGAACAATTAGCAACTGATAAAAACTTCAAAATGTGATAATCCCTTCTACTTGCTAATTAAATTCTCGCGGGCAGATAGGACAGTAGCCTACTCCTTTTCGAGAACGACCTGCCATAAATCTTTATTATCGTTATCATGTTGTTAAATAATTTGACTTAATAAAGTCAGGATTCACATTTATTTTGTCCGGACTGTACACTCGTTCTACAAGACATTTTATCGAACTCGTTCCTCGCTACGCTCCTCGTGCCATCAACCCTCTCATTCTACAATAGCTGTCTTGTGCAACTCGTATAAAAATATACTATTTTGGTTTATAATATTGAGTTTACAGTTTTTTTCATTATACAATGAGTTTTTTTTTAAGACTGGCCCTAGGGTTTTACATGCTAATTTTTCAACCCCCTGTTAACTTTTATTTTTGTAAAAATTACAAAGCTTAGCGCTGTTTTTAGATTAAACAATAATATTATCTAGTCATTTACCACCATTTATTTCATTTTGTGATACCAAAATGGTTGTCATAGACAATTTACAAACAAAATGTTATTTGCAAAAAATAGTTTGAACATTACTTCAATAACGATAGATTCATTTTTTATGTTAACAAGGTTCTTTACTTCAATCAAAATTAAATGAAATGTTCAAAATGACCTCTATAGGCAGTTAATCAATTACACAATTAATTACGTATCAAAATTACAAATGTCAGGTGAAATTTCAGCCTACTGAAAATTTAAAATTGAAGCAAACGGAATTCAAAAAACATCTTTTTTTAACGTCCGTCAAAAAAAGTGCAAGTTTTTTCATTCGTTTGCGTTAATAAAATATGTAATTTTTGAATCGGTCAAGAAGTGTTAAAGAAGTGCCATAGCGGTTCATTTTTGCACGCATTTTGCGTTAAAAAAAGTGCCGTAGCGCAATTATAAAATTTTTCATTCATAATTAGTAGTTTTTTAACGAGTTCGTATGTAAATTGGGATTTTTTTGGCATGAGTGGGCCAATTTAAAACGCGAGTAAAACGAGCGTTTTAAAGGTCCACGGGTTCACATAGGAGAAAATTTTCAAATTTTGAGAGTGTCGAAAAAATTGTTATCTAAACTTGCAACTCGTTAGTAAAGTATCTTTTTTTTACTCGGCGCATTTACGCACTCGCTTCGCTCGAGCGGCAAATTTTCCTTCTCGTAAAAAAAAGTATTACTTTACTCACTTGTTTCATAAATAACTATTTGCTAACTTATTCCTTGCTTCTGGTTATTAAATTGAAATTGTTTCAATACATTATCATATCCCACAACTTTACTATTAAACTGGGTTGAATATTTTCAAGAGGACAAAAGTTAACAGGGGGTTGAAAAATTAGCATGTAGAACCCTATGGCCAGTCTTAAAAAAAAATCACTGTATGTATTTTATTTTTAAAATAATACATGTTTTACTATTTTAATAATTAAATTAAATTATTGAATTCAGTAAAATAAAATGAATTCTAAATTTTATGGTTTTCATAATGAAACGCCACTACTTGTGTGACATTATGTGATCTCATTTTGACATAACAGTCAAATTACAATGCTAAAAATTAATAAAAACTAACTACTAGATAAAGAGGGGTGTTTCCATTTTTTTGGCCCCAATTGTAACATCACAAACACTTAGCTCCATACGATGTTCATTTGTGATTGGTAGTGCTTTCTAGTACATATATAGAATGTTTTTTTTTATTTTTTTATAGTGTGTAGGTACCTACTGCTTTGAAAGAATTAGTTATTTAGCATTGTAGAGTAGTACACTAGTTTATGTAAATGAGTAGAGTATGTAAATTACATGGAAAAACTCGTCTGCAAATGGGACAATTGTTGTTAGTTTGGAACCATGTTACTATACATGGATCGTGATATATGTGATTGCAAGGTAAGTCAGCAACTCTTTCTTCTACGGTAAAGTCCTCCCAACAAATAGAACATCGAGGGTTGGCATTCCTTTGTTCAGAATTTATTTTTATCATTCTTATTATGCCATTGCCCGAAGAAGATGAAAAAGAACGCATTCGCGGTGGAAATACTGGAAAATCCTCCAGTTCTTGAATAAAATCATTATAACATCCAGGACAGAATGGGTTCTATAAAAAGCAACAAGAATTTTTGTTCATTATCAAAATATTTTGTACGTACTAACCCTTGTAGAATTTTCAAAGACATCTTCGCACACGTGGCAGAAAAAAGTTGTATTGCGAGGGTTTTCTCTATTTGGTACTGGATTATGAAGAGGTGGCGCCAGTGAGAAGCCATAAGATGAAGAAAATGCAGACAGAGTGTGTGGATAGGGTCCTAAGATTTAACAATCAAAGAAAATAAAATTGTAGACAGAAAATAAATCAAAGCCAATAATTAATCAGAAAGGAAATGAAATAAAATCATGTACTACCGCGGCCATCCAAAAGTGAACGTTTTTATTTCATAGTTTGATTTTTACTTGAAATCATAGGCGTTCTAAAATGTCACAGTTTGACACTAGCGTTAAAAATATTATTGAAACTATTTTTTTTAAATGCCACGACATCTCACTCCGATTCAGACCCCTAGGGCTATTCCAAAGCAAGAAGAAAATTGGTCGTTGGCTGCTGTGGCGAAGGAATTACATTGCAGTAAGACTTGCATCTTCCTGCTGCACGAACGCCAATGAACAAAGCCTAATTTAATCTAACGAAAAATACGGAAATTTTCGCAAGCTATCGTTCACTTTTGGATGGCCGCGATTGTACCTACTGTGAATGTTACTTGAAAGAGTCAGAGTAGCAAAAACGAAGAACAGAAAAATACATTACCTACAAACAGTAGCGGTGATGTGCCTGTTGGTGAGGGTGTTAGTGGTGGTGATGGTGTTAGTGGTGGTGGTGTTAGAGGTGGTGATGTTACTGGTGATGGTGTTAGTGGTGGTGATGGTGTTAGTGGTGGTGATGGTGTTAGTGGTGGTGATGGTGTTAGAGGTGGTGATGTTAATGGTGATGGTGTTAGTGGTGGTGTTGTTAGTGGTGATGATGTTGATGGTGATGGTGTTAGTGACGATGGTGTTAGTGGTGGTGATGATTCTGGCGATGATGTTAATGGTGATGGTGTGCGTGGTGGTGATGTTAGTGGTGGTGACGTCAGTGGTGATGATGTTGATGATGATGCTGTTAGTTCCACTGGAGATTCTGTATTGTCCGAAAGAGCATCTAAAAATTCGTCTGACTCTATAATTTCTTCCACCCCCCATTCAGAGAAGCAAAGAGGGCAATCTGCAATCTATGTAAGCAAAATGAAATAACGTAATTTTGAGGTGAACTACTTACCGGTGAATCATGGCGAAAGTAATCATTGCAACTATTACAATAAAAAAGATGTCCTAACTCAAAAAATGCCGAATCCATATTTAATCCACATGTGAAATAAAGACTTTGATGATAAATTCCGATGCCACCGCACTTGTATAATATTGATAAGATGATTAGATAAGGTAAAAAGCAGGGAACACCTTATTTATTATTAGTCACTCACAGTCAAAGCATACTACTCGTGAGGCCCCTTCAGAACACTTTGTCTTTCAAGAATTTTGCTCTGGTTTTAAAGGTATATTTAAAAACCAAATATTTCAAAGATTTTACCCTGCAAAACTATATGGGCTTGTTCAGAACACTTTGTTTTTTTAAGGTTTTTGACCTGTTTCTAAAACATATTAAAGCCTTCGGCCTGGTTTTTAAAGGAATATTTAAAAATTAACATTTTCAAATACTTTGCCCTGTTTTTAAGGTAGAAGGCATACTATACAAACTCATGTAGTTAACGATTTTAAAAGAAAATTGATAGATTTTTCCGACGGGGTAAAATACCCTGTCTGTAAAATTGATGTAAAACTGTATTCATTAATGAATTAGGATTATAACGTATGTTGCAAAAGTTTTGAGAATACATATTTTCAAAAAATAAAAAAATGTTTGCAATAATTTATTTCAAATGTAACAAGAACA
The DNA here is from genome assembly GCF_963966145.1 of Tenebrio molitor. Taxonomy (NCBI): domain Eukaryota; kingdom Metazoa; phylum Arthropoda; class Insecta; order Coleoptera; family Tenebrionidae; genus Tenebrio; species Tenebrio molitor. The sequence continues at coordinate 19,900,906 of NC_091053.1, read as the reverse complement.
AGTGATAACAACAATATTTCTTAACATAAAAATTATATTGTATAATTGCTAATGGGCCATGGTCTTCAATGGCTCGCAACTTCCTCTTAATGTACCTCATTAGATTTTGGACAGATACTAAATCAACTTCTCTGATCTTCTGCATTATTCTCCTTCTTAACTGCTGTTCGTTTTGAGCTTTCCAACCATTGTTATAAACTCTTCCACTCAGAAGAGCCCAAAAATTATCGATTGGTCGTGCTTGAGGAAGATTTGGGGGGTTGTCGTTTCTTAATACAAAAGGTATCCTGTGCTCTTCTAGTCTCTCTACTCTTTCCAAGCAACTGTTAAATTCAAAACGTTGAAGTAGCAATTGTTGTGGCAAACCAATACGAGGATAAACGCCATCTTCTCTAAAGTACAAAACCTTCAAGAATTTACGCAATATTGATTCCACCAATAAAATGTGGCTGTTGTAGATGTGTACTCGATCTTAGATCTCACTCATGCGGAAAACAGTGTAATTAGCGTAGATGATTCAACAAATTCAAATACAAGTTTAGAGATTTTCCAAGCATCAGGAAAAATACGAGATTGGAAAGACAGATTAAACAAAAAGCGTAAGAGTTTACAAAAAGATTCAGCATAGTCAGACACGAGAAAAGCTGGAATCAGATCTGGGCCACTGACATTATTATGTTTCAATTTTCTAAATGCGCCCAAAATAGCTTCTTTATCTAGAGAAAAGGACATTACGTTGTTCTGTGAAGTACAGTTTGGAGAGATATGTTGAAATTCATCTTTAGAAAATGTCGACTTAAATCAGTTGCCTGGTTTGGCAGCGATAGCCACGACGAGCGAGTGAGAGGTGATAAGCAGAAGACAGCGGGCAAGAAAGAGAGGGCATGCCGAAATCGCCGAAAGCAAGGAAAAAAAGCAGCAAGAGAGAAAGAGAAGAGGGTAGGATGTCGGAAGAAGGCCTGAACCCATTCAGAAATAGTTCCAGAACGAGAAGATTACCAAATAGAAGCGAAGAAGAAAATCAAAGCAAGGAAATGGATAAGGAAATGAAAACAACCATGATAAGAGAGATGAGAGAGGAGATCAAAACACTAAGAAAGGAATTAGCGGCAGTGAGAGAGTAAAATGGGGAGCTAAGCAAAGAATTAGCGACAGTGAGAGAGGAGAGAGGAAGAGAAGAAAAAGGGCAGTTGGAGAAGGCAGATTGGATGAAAAGGATGAACAAAGATGGAACAAAGAGAAAAGAAGGAAAGGAAGAATAATGTTATAATAACTGGAATAAGGGCAAGAAGTGGAAATATAGAGAGGGAGGTGGAACAATGGTGAAGAAGTGAAAGTAAAGGAAGCATGTAAAATAAATAAAGATAAGATGATGCTGGCGAAAATATAAAGTTGGGAGCAGAAGAAGAACATAATGCTAAGTAAGAGTTAGTTAAAGGAAAAAAAAAGTGAGAGGATGTATATAGATGACGATTTGACAAAAGAAGAAAGGGAAACACAAAAGAAGTTAAGAGAGTTGGCCAGAGAGGAGAGAGATAAAGGAAAAAGGGTGAAAATAGGATACAGGAAAATACAGATAAACGGGGACTGGTTTAGATAGGACGAGAGACAGGAGAAACTGAAGAAAATTTGCTAGAAAAAAGGAGAGAATAAGAAGACGACCCGGCGAGAAAATGTACAAGGAGAAGGTGAATAAAAAGGTAGAGGGACAAAGACACAGATAAGTAAGAGAGAAGAGAGAGAATAAGAGAATCGAAGTACAATATGGAGGGGAGAGAGTGTGTGTGAGAGAGGAAAATGATAGCGGGTTGCAGAGGTGGGGACGAGGAGAGAGAGAACAGGAATGGGAATGAAGGAGAAGAGAGAGAGAAGGTGCAGGCGGTGACCGCGAGTACAGTGAGAAAATCGAACACATGCGGCGAAATGAGAGAGAGAATGAGAAGGGAATGGGGAGAAATATGGAGCGAAGACGGTAGGGAGATGGATGAAAGAATAAGGAAGAGGAGAGAAAGAATGGAGAACGAGAGGAGTGAGGGTGAACAATAAATTGTTATTTTTATGTTTATGTTTGTAATAAGGAATCCGAAAGCCCGTAGGGCAAAATAAAGCATTTTGATTGATTTAAAAAAGTCCGCAAAACAATTTGCGATATGGGTACTTCCAGTAACCTCATTATTTTGGTAAACCATATAATGAGGCAATCCAGAGTTGTTTTTCATCTGTTGAAGATAACTCCGAAATCTGGTTGCTTTAGATCTAATGCATTCCTCCATATCTCGATTGAATTTTATGAACGAATCATCTATCAGTTTCTTTAGTTTACGACCCAATTGAGAGAACTCCTCATAATCTTTTATTTTTCACTTTAGTATAATTGCATGATAACTCCTAGGATACGAAATACGTAAACATGTCCATAACAACCGGGGAATAACACAGGGCGTAATAAGAATAAGTGGGCGTAACAAGAATAAGCGGGCGTAATAAGAATATGCGGGCGTAATGAATTCATAACGTCCTCATCAATTCATAATTGCAAAGATGCCATTTTTTTTTAAGAACACGTATGGTGAAAAATAAAATCTTGTATGCACCACTGCGTCACCGAATGATTACGCCCATCGAACGATATCCATCTCTCGGGCTAAAGCCCTCGAGCTGGATTCATCGTTCTCCGGGCGTAATCATCGTTGTAACGCCCTTGGTGCATAAATAGCTATTTTATCCCTGCTTTTGAGATATCTTTTTCTAGCCATACCCTTGAGTTTTATAGTATTTTGTATTTCAGGTGTACACCAAGGCGGAAAGCGCAGTCGAGAATGACTTCGGATTGTGAATTCTGAATATTCAGATACACAATTAGTGGGCGAACGCATACCTCGAGTCGACGTCTATGATGAATGCGAGATGCGATTCCCGCATTTTGTCCGCGCTCTATTTATAAGGGAACGTTTATGTTGGAGCTGCGATGAGCGATAAAAGCGGCGATAAGAGCGAATTGCCATTTGAAAACCATGGCAGTGAGGTTAAGTATGTGTATTTAATTTATGAATCATTTAAATAACACCAAATCACAACAAATTTTTAGATTTACATTTTTTAAATATAGTCCGATGAGCCTAGTCCGTGAAGAAGTCGCCATGACGTGCGTCTACTTTTGACATTTAACAGCAGTGCATGGTGCTACCAATATTTGAAAATTTATGTTGGCAACTTGAGACAAATGCCATTCCAAATTTCAATTTTTAAGATTCTGAGTTGTGTTCTTTCGTGCTTACTTGCTTTTTCTGCAAATACATTCCTTCGTTTTCATTTTCTTTTTCTGCGATTCTCTGCTGTGACCGGTTTTGCCACGCCACTGGAATACTTTGTCCGCGCAGATTTCCCCCACCAAATGTCATATCTCAGGCCGGCTTTACTCTACTTTTAAGCCATTTTTAGCCCGTTTGAAGTTTAATAAAACGGAAATGCTTATTAAGCCGCACGATGTCAAGAAAGACATAATGGCATTCGATGCGCCTCGTCTTAGAGGTTCACATCAAATTGGGACTACCGGGATTCTAATTCGACGATATGGAAAACCATGGGAAAACATTTTTCTCAAGACTACTAAAATTCGGGACATCCTGATGGAAAAAATTAGAATCTTCATAGGGTAAGGAAACATTCGTTTTTAATTTTTAATTTATGTAGTTACTTCGTTACTTGTACAAGTACCTACGTAGGTACATAGTTCAAATGAAAATTATTGTGTAATTAATATTTGTATTTTTGCAGGGATTAGTCAACTGCTTCCTCGGAACCAGCAGTCTCAGAAGAAGGTTCCGCCTCGAGCTCCGCTCATGAAGATACAATAACTAATCATATTTCTATAAATATAGTTATTTTGCTACAGTTTTAAATCCTGATGTTGGTTTGTTTTCTGTCTAACTCTAAATCGATAAGGAATTAACCCAATTTTTTAACTGGTAATGGAATAATAACTTTGTTATTTTTTATTATAAAGAGGTCAAATATGTACCTTGAAATGCAGCAGTCTCATGGACTGAAGGCTTTTTTAATATGCTTTAAAAACAGGAGAAACCCTTTAAAAATGTTACTGTTTCAATATACATTTAAAAGCCGCGCAGAATTCTTAAAATATTTGCTTTTGAATAGACCTTTAAAAACGGGGTACCTAGAATCCTTAAATTTGAAGTGTTTTTCCGAAGGTGAATTTTTTTGCCGAAATGGAATTTTATAGATTCCTCAAAATTTGGACTGTTTTAAAAAGGTACTGTTACATTATTGTTTTACTTTTGGCTATGACAACAACGATTTCGTATGAAAGGTTGGCTCTCTGTCGCCGCTCACCGTCGTCGCTTCGAAAGTGCTGAAAATCAGGAGCGAAAAGTCTTGGATCTGCCCGGAAGTCGGGAAAAAAAACTCGAAAAACTGGTACAATCGTTTATTTTTCTTCCAATTGAACTACAGGGAATAAAAGGTAATCATAACTTCGATACCGCCTGACTGGCCGTTGAAGACCCGGATAATGATAACATAAATTCCGTATTAAAAAGTAAAATTAAATTACGGGACACTACTGGCGCTAAAGGTGTGAACAATGACAAATAAAAGGAATTTAATCCTGCGACGCTCTCGAAAGATCTTCCTCCGGGAAATAAAATAACAAAAGTGAAAAAGGGAGGAGGTCGCTCGAGCCCCGCCTACGCCGCCCGCATATGCGGGAGGGAGGTCTCCGAAGTACTCCCTCGTCCGAAAACAAAAGACATTAACAAATAATCTTTCTTTCGGAGAGACCCGGAGTAAGAACCCGAATAAAAAAAGGATGATGAACCTGAGCGATAAGCGAATACTGGCGAGGTGAGCAAAATGGCTGACTGATAATGAAATTTTTGAAAATTTAATTCGTGGGGTATACAGCAACTCCCCCTAACCGAAGCTTCTATCTGAGATTAATTGACAAAGAGACACTTTACACGAATGACCGAAAAGATAGAATACAAGGTGAACGATCTCTTCGGGAAGCCACGACCTGAGGGTGAGGGTGTTATCACCATGGTTCCGGTTGTAGGGAAGTCCGTGTCCTCCAGGTGAGTTTCGGGGACGAACGGCCCAGCAGATGCCGGCATGAGTTGGATCCGCTGAAGCGATCGGAGGTGGCGGAGGCCGCTAATGGGCAGCTGCGATTCGGTCTGGACTCCTTGGATGCCTGCTCCTCCAGCCTGTTTCGACTCCACCACGTTCAACCAGCACCTGCTACAAACTTAAATACCATCTACACTCCCCCTTTGTACTCAAAACATACACCGGGCAAAAGGTCGTGGAAACTTCTCAGAATCGCGCTGGTTTCCCCCTTATATGCTTTCTGCCCCTGCCCCGGAACGGCGATGTCAAATTGCAGCGAGGATCGAAGGTTTTAAAATCCTAAAAGTACTAAATTGCAGCGCGCGGTTAGTTTGGGTCTTAATAACCTGATGTAAACTGCAGCGCTTATAATCTTAATAACGGGTCGGCTTATCATTTAGAAATTTTCAGGTAGCACTGCACTTCTCAGTTCATTACGCATCATGTACACCTTTGATACGGTGTACATGATGCTCTTGAATCGATTCAAATTAAAACTAATCGAAATCAGGATTTTCTTCAGGTGAATGACAAAAGAAAAACATTATAATTTTTTCTTGCCACAAAAATTTTTGTCAACATCGTCAAAAATTTACGCGGACGGTACGTTTTCACACTGTACAAATTTTTTTAAACAATTATTTACTGTTCACGGATATAATAGTACCGGGTGATCAAAAAGGACTGTTTAAGTTGGCAGTACAATTAGGAAAATTTTATATTTCGGTTATTTATAACACTGCAACCGGGTATGTTTTGTTGGTTTATTTGACAAATATCTGATGTAGGTATAGCATTAACAACGACAAGCCATCAACAACCGAAAGTTACTCCTGTTATACGATTTAAAATACAATTCAGTGTTACCAACTTAAACAGTCCTATTTGATCACCCCGTATATTATGTACCGAGGGAGTGAAGTGGATGATTTTTACCCGAGGTGCAGTTTGTAGCGAGAGGGCGTAGCCCGAGGGCTACAAAGCACTGAGGGTAAAAATCATTCACTCCCGAGGTCCATATACTATTTTTTGCACGACTCACCGATTTTAATAGAAAAAAGCCGAAAATTTGTAAGTTATCAGTTATCACTAACTGTCAAGCTGAATTTAAATGTCATGTTGACAGTTAAAAATAATTTTTAACCTTTCGGCTTTTTTCAATTAAAATTTTTGGATCGTGCAAACAATAGTATCTGCACCTCGGGATTGCAAGATTGTTACCGTCGGTGCTTTGTAGGATCCTCGGGCTTCGCCTTCAGGCTACAAACTGCATCTCGAGTGAAAAAACAAATTAATTCGAAATAAATATATACCATAAAAGGTTGAATAGGCTATGGTTTTTTGCCCAAGGGGAAAAAACATGACTAAAAGCTTGAGTTGGCTGCGGTTGTTTGCCCAAGGGGAAAAAAGAGCCACTTCACTCCATACAATCAGGGAGTAAAGTTGCTCATTATATACAGGTCGTGCAAAAAAATATAATTTACCTTCCAATGATTTCGAAGAAAATTTTGTTTCCCGTTATTATTCTCTTTTCCGAAAATTGCAGACTTTGCAGATGATTAATTAGTTACCTCCTTAAAAGTCCCAGGTAAAGGATAGTTATTACTTATAATAGTCTACCTGCCCACTCCCTGGGGGGTAAAATGACAAGCGCTGCTATTTACTTATTTGGAAATCAGTACCTGCTTCCCCTAAAAGATTAAGACTTGACCGCCGCTGCAATTTGATACTGCCCTCTCGGAAGGTTTTTCTCTGGCGGATGCGGAAACACCGCGGGCCGTGCGCACGTTCTCGAACATTCGCGAATGTTTTGGAAATACGATTTGCTGCGAAATTTAAATCGTAGCAGTACCTAAAAACAGAGCAAAATCGTCAAAAATGTTTTTAGTTTTTTAAATATCTATCTTTAAAAATAGGGTAAAATCCTCAAATTTGAACTGTTGTGCTGAACAGGCCCATATAGTACAAACTTCAAAACCGGGAAAAGTCGCATATAATCCTAATTCATTAATAAATACAGTTTACATCAATTTTACAGACAGGGTGTTTTACACCGTCGGAAAAATCTGTCAATTTAAAAAAAAAATCGTTAGCTACATGAGTTTGTATAGTAGGTATGCCTTCTATCTTGAAAACAGGGCAAAATCTTTGAATATGTTAATTTTTAAATATACCTTTAAAAACCAGGCAGAATTCTTAGAATTTTAACTTTTTTTAATATGCTTTAAAAACAGGTCAAAACTTGTTATGCAATGTATAGTTGGTTGCATACTGTATATAATGTTTTCTGGGTCTTCGTGAAGTGCGAATAAAAACTATATTGTGTTTCTCCTGTAACAAGAGTTTTTTATTGATACCTAACAATTTTTCTTAATCTACCCATCACCAAATTTATTTACAATATAAAACAATCTTACCTGTAACAAGAGAAACGGCATTAAAGCTATTATTCGCTTTCTTTCGTTTCGAACAATCTCGAAGGTTGGTCCCCTCTCTTGTTACAGGCTAACAACGACACGCCGCCATCTTTGTCGTCACATGTCGCGCGCGCCAAATTCAAATGTACCGAAGTACAAATTAAAAAGAACTAAAAAGAAGTACGACGAACTTTTTACATCTCCCCCCCTGCAAGAAAAAAACATATATACATTCATAAAGTTGGATTCTCGTAATCCAGAACCGGAACAAGTTTTGTGACATGGAAAAGATTTGATTCCGACTTCCTGTGGCCCGTGTCTACCCTGTATATAGAGTTTGAAAACTTTTCTAGAAACTTATATGGCCCAATCTTTAATTCGTCTAATTTTTTTCTGTTTAAGCGGTTTCCGTTTTCAACATACACACAATCTCCTACTTTTAACTCGCACTTTCTTCTGTTTTTGTCAAATCGTTGTTTGTTATATGTATGTGATTTTTTTGTATTTTCCAAGGCGAGTTTTCTATCTTGAAGGAAATCAATGTAAGTTTTTTCGCGTTTTAATTCATCTGGTAATATATCAATATTTTTTCCTTCCAATAAATATTTAGGGGAAAATCCTGTCACCGTGTGCTCCGTTTCGTTATATCTTCTCGTGCATTCCTGTGCTATGGTCGTCCAGGCCAATTTTACCTTTGTTTCATTTACCTTACATCTAATTTTATTAACTAGCGTTTGGTTAAGCCTTTCATTCAGACCATTTGAGAATGGTGCGTTTACTGCCGTGAAAACGATGGGTATATTCTCTTCGTTCAAAAATTTTTTAAAGTCTTTTGAGTTTATACCTGGATATTGATCCGATAGAATCATACCAATTTTGTTGCCTTCCGAGGCTCGTCGAACCAGTTTTATAAAATCATTCGAATTCTGAGTTTTCGAAGTCAAAATGAAAGCGTATCTCGTGAAGTGGTCTACAAGAAGGTGTAAATATGTTTTTGTGGAACGCGAGCCACCGAATCCCTCGATGGTGTCTATGGATACTATCTCAAAAGGGTGAGTAGCAGGACCTAAGTGAGACATTAGTCCAAATCTATATTTCCCTCTAGATTTGTTTTTTATGCAGGTTTCGCAGTTTTCACAGATTGCTTTGATATTGCGTGTTAGGTTCTGTGCTGTATAGAATGGTTTAATTTTATTTTCCATTTGTTTTATGCCTATATGACAATAAACATAGTGTATATTTTCTATTAATTTTTTACTAAATTCCTCCGACAGTATTATCTTTTCCTTTTTCCCCATCTGTTTATAATATTATTGTATCTTTTACTCGTAAGTTTAGTTTGTGTTTATTATTTTTTATATCACTGTTTTCTTTTTGATCATGCTGGATGTCCTTTAGCTTGACTAAGTTAACGATTGTTAAACATTCGTCTTGATTTTCAAGTGGTTCCAATACTGAATTTCTGCTCAAACAGTCTGCTTCCAAGTTGTATTTCCCTGGAGAGTATACTACCTCGAAATTAAACTGAGATAGATAATATGTTAAGTCTCCGAGTTCTTCATCCGTTCTAGCCTTGATGTTCATTTTTTCTAGGGGTTTGTGATCGGAGAAAACTGTAAACTTTTTCCCCATGAGCCAGTGCTGCCAATATTTCACTGCTTCTTTTATTGCCAGACACTCCAGATATACAGCTTTTTTCCTTTTCTGAGTGTCGCTCAGTTTTCTTGAAAAATAGGCGCATGGGTTCTCTTCTCCATTTCGTTGTGGTTGTTTCAAGACAGCTCCTATGCCCTGTATACTCGCGTCCGTGTAAATGTGTATCGGTAAATTTGGATCAAAGATCGCTAAAATAGGTGTCGAACAAAGCAATCCTTTTATTGCCTCAAATGATTTTTGACATTTTTCTGACCAAATGAATTTTTGTCCTTTTCTCAGTAAATTATGTAACGGATCTAATGTAATCGATATGTTGGGTACCTATTTTCCATAAAAGTTTATTTTTCCTAAAAACTGTCGGACATTTTTCTGTGTTCTCGGGACAGGAAAATCTTTTATAGCAATTAAATTATCCTTCAGTGGACTAATTGTATCGTTTTTGATTATATTTCCTAAATACTTCACCGAGTCTTGTGCGAAGTTACATTTTGAAAATTTCAGTCTGAAGCCTTCCTTCAAAATTGCTTCCAACAGCAATGATAAGTGATCAATGTGTTCTGCAAATGTTCTAGAAAAGATCAAAATATCATCTATGTAATTAACAGTGAAATCCGACAGCTTATGTTTTCTTATAATTGTACTTAAAATTCTTTGGAAAATTGCTGGTGAGGTTTTTAAACCAAACGGTAAACATGTCCACTGAAAATGCCCTTCTTGAGTAACGAATGCTGTTTTTTGCTTATCTTCAATCTTCAAAGGAATTGACCAGAATGCGGAGTTTATGTCCAGCGTTGAAAAAAATTTACATCCTCTCGTTTTAACCATCAGATCCTCGATTAGTGGAAAGGGTTGTGACTGAGGAACTACAATTTTATTTAAATCGCGAAAGTCTATACATAATCTTGATCTTTTTCCTTCTTCTTTTTTATAGGCCAGCGTTACTGGGGCAGCAAAAGGACTATATGATTCTATATGATTCCCGAAATTTCTAAAGTATCATTCAGCAATACTTTAATTTTGATTAATGGTGGAATTAAGTTTTTTGGATCCATTTCGTTTAATTCTCTTTCTAATTCAGAATTGTTAACATGTTTTATTTGATCTCTTTTTGGTCCGTCGTTACTTTTATTTTGGAACCAGCACGAGGACTCGGGATGATAACGGATACCTTTGTTTCCTTTTTCACAAATTCTGCATGGTTTGTCTTTTCCGTTTTTTGCTTTGGTTTTATTTTCAGAACCCGTCATCTTCTTTTCCGAATTCTTCTTATTTACTAAATGTTCCAACCCTCTGATGCTATTAAATAAGTCGTTAGTTTCCTTCAGGCTCTTTCTATCGATTTTGTCAGATATAAAATTTGGGAGCCCCGTAGCGATCAAATCTATTAGAGTGGGTGTATCTATTGACTTATTTACTTCCAATAAAAGTCTTTCTTTCTTCAACGCGTATTCCAACAATGAGCCTTGCATATATTTGAATAGTATCGCATATCTGACTGATGTCCATCCTTTGTCCACATACGTTTCACAAAAACTATCTCTCCATGTCGACCATTTTAAGTTTATCGTATGTTTTATAAGCATGGAACTGTACCAGTCCAGGCACGACTCCTCCAGAAACAACCTTAGGACTTCAATTCATTCAATATCTTCTTCAATTCCTAGACGAGTACATTCACTTTCAAAAATAAACATCCATTGAGATACGTCTGAGGTTCTTGTAGTGAATTTTTCTATCACAAACTTTTCTGACAATTTTTTTATATTATGGCGTTGAGGAATATCGTTTTTCTTTTCAGTGAAACTTTCTAGGATTCTTGTTAACGCCTCTTCTGAAATACCAGCACTAGGCGCCTCTTGCTGGGTTGTCGGTGTTACTTCTTCTAGCAAATAGTCCATACACTGCATGTTTCCATCTTCATCTACATATGCTCTACTTATCTCTTTTGTCAATGAGATCCACACCTGTCTTTTATCGTGTCTCTTTTGTAGTGTAGCTTTTACTTTTTGGTAAACCTGAGTTTTTATAATCGCCTCATGTAATTTTATTGGTTGGAGTTTTTCCGGAATGATGCAAATTCGTCCACTGCTTTCCGTGATCGACGTTATGCAAATTATATTTGTTTTTGCATCATCCCCAGATTTCACCACAAATTCAAATCTTAATTTATCCATCCTTCTCGCAAACTAGCTGTAGAAATGCCGTTTTATAATGTTTTCTGGGTCTTCGTCAAGTGCGAATAAAAACTATATTGTGTTTCTCCTGTAACAAGAGTTTTTTATTGATACCTAACAATTTTTCTTAATCTACCCATCACCAAATTTATTTACAATATAAAATAATCTTATCTGTAACAAGAGAAACGGCATTAAAGCTATTATTCGCTTTCTTTTGTTTCGAACAATCTCGAAGGTTGGTCCCCTCTCTTGTTACAGGCTAACAACCTTGGCTAACAACGACACGCCGCCATCTTTGTCGTCACATGTTGCGCGCGCCAAATTCAAATGTACCGAAGTACAAATTAAAAAGAACTAAAAAGAAGTACGACGAACTTTTTACATATAACACTGTACTATACAGAATGTCCCAGACCTCGCTCCCCAGAGAAAACTGACCAATGCCGACGACAATTTAGATCTCAAGAATGCAAACGAAGACAAATTAATGGCTTGCATAACAGAGTTATGAGACGTTTAAGATCCACCAATTCCAGAAAGGGAACTCCAGGTGTTAATGTGAATAGAATGGGTTGCTAAGCGTATATAATCTCACTGTCAGGATGACATTCATGCCAAAGTGCCAACATCAAAATGTTAGGTTAAGGCGGATGTCATTCAAGATGTCACACTCCCCATCAATCTTATGAATCTATTTTAATTTTTTTTAAATAAAACAACAAATGGCGGTTTTGAAAAAAACCTTGTTTATTCTAATAATTCTATTGGAGGTGAACAGGAGAAAAGGTGTAACATAAACCAAAAGGGTTCATGAAACGAAAAATAAATACAATCAGAGCAAATGGTCAAAGTGGCCCCAATTCATTTGCAAGCATAACCGTGCCCGTCGCAAAAGACTCAGTTTAGAATTCCTAACCATTTCAGGAGTAATTGTAGCAAAAGTTTCCTGAACGCGACCCCTGAGTTGTTCTTCTGTATACAATATTTTTAACATGGCTCCAAAGAAAGAAACCCAGATGATTTAATTCGGGGGACCGTTCAGGCCAGTGTCGTGGACCGCCACGACCTATCCATCAATGAGGATACCTACTATTGATCCAAAATTTCTCGAACTTGTCAACTGAAGTGTAGTGGTGTTCACCGCGCAAGAAATTCAAACCTAAAGAGGGAAAGTTAGGTAACATGTAAACTAATTTCCAATGAAGACATACCACACCATTCCCCAATAGACCAGCTCACAAATTTATAGAAAATCGTTCTTGAAATGCTCTTGAAAATTGAGCATGTGGATTTTCTTCCACCCAGATGTCCCAGTTATGCGCATTGTAGCATCCTTTTATGCAAATTTAAAAGGCATGTACAGAATCCTCGTGTGGCAGGGTAATCTTCTGGCTGCAAATGCTACACACGCGTATAAATGGTGTGGATGTCGTCGTTCAGTCTTCATCACTCGATATAGGTACAGAAGTTTTCGAAATATTCAATTCCCAGGCAACTTCTCTAATGCTTTCGATACCTTCTTCAAAGGCATCTAAAATAGCCTCCTCGTTCTCAAAGTTGCGTACAGTCTTCCTGGTAGCATCACCAATCTCCTTGCTCTTTGGTAAAATTTAACCTGTCTCAACTGTTCGTGCGATAACACTAAGAATTGTTTTGTGATCTGGATTATTCCTGTTAGGAAAACGTTGGTCATAAACCCTTGCTGCCTCTCTAGCACTCCGTCCAGATTTTCCGTAAATTATCAACATTTCCACATAATCCGTTGCAGAATACATCATGAAAGAGTACGGTTGAGCACGACGGCGGTACTTTAGGGGATTTCAATGAAATTTTGACACTGACGTTTCTCAAAAGTTTCACTGCCGGTTAGTTTATTGAAAACGTAATAAAATATGCAACCTAGCAACAATTACGGGAAATACACCTGGATGGGTTAAAACGTTTTGTTTGGTCGAATTAAAATGTTCTTTTCTCGAATACCGTTCAAGGTAGAAAACATTTTTTTAGGGCTTATTTATTTGTGTTTTTATGAAGATTTCTGCTCTTTTCTCTGGGAGCGAGTTCTGGGACATCCTGTATAATGTTAAGCTCTTGTAAATAAACCTTAGTCTAAGCTCAGATGTCTTCTCCATAATATCCTCCCTTCATCCTCACCCTCGGTGTCCACAACAAGACACAACATGGGGCAGCCGATCGTCTAATCCAGTGTTTTTCAACCTTTTTGAATACGCGACCCCCTTCTGAGTAAAAAAATTTTGGCGACCCCCAGGACTTTAATTAAGTTATGTCAGTGATTAAAGGACGTGTTTCATTTCTTTTTATTGAGACCGAGAGGGATGCGAGGGAGTGGAGGGGTCACGGGCAGCGGAGGGTCTTCCGGTTGCTGTTTGTTTTCGACCGGTTACTGGTCAGTGGTCAGTTTCAGTTGTCTGAGTATCCCAGCGAGTACAAACGTGTTTATAGTGCCCTCGTGCTTTGCTCCGAACCAGCTTATAATGGACAAGTTTCTCAAAAGATCTGCTCAGCCTTCTACATCTGGTATACAAGTGGCGGAAGCGACACAAAACCAAAAAAAAATAGACTTTATGACGACAATTATTTGAAATATGGCTTTACTGTCATGGCTAATAAACCACAATGTGTAATTTGCGGCGAAGTCCTGTCACGTGAGAGTATGAAACCATCAAAGCTTAATCGTCACCTCTTATCTAAACATCCCAAGGAAGCTGATAAACGGTTAGATTTCTTCGAAAGAAAGGGGAAAACCCTTAACCAGCAGCAAACTACTATGACTCAGGTAATAACATACTCGATATTGTAACTTGTTGCATAAAATAATATTATATTATTGATTTATTTGTTTTTCTGATTTAACAACTACCTTTTTATACGATTTTAGGTATCCAGTGTCAACGAGAAAGCGTTATTAGCTAGCTACCGAGTCGCATACCGAATCGCGAAAGCAGGGAACCCGCATACAGTTGCCGAAAATCTTATTTTGCCAGCAGCTATAGATATGGTTGAAGTTATGTTAGGTATGCAGGAGGCAAAAAAGCTAAAAAGCATACCACTTTCTGATAATACTATTCAACGGAGAATTAACCACATGGCCGATGACATTCGAGAACAATTAGTCGAAAAATTGAAGAAGAGCCCACATTTCGCAATGCAGTTTGATGAATCAACTGATATATCATGTTGTGCGCAATTTGTGGTATTTGTGCGCTTTGAAGCAGATGAAAGTATCATGGAAGACATTTTATTTTGTAAAGCACTTCCCGCAAATACTACTGGGCAGTGTTTGTACGAGATGTTTTTAGAGAGCACTCGTGACTACGAAATTGATTGGACAAAATGTATCGCCATTTGTAGCGATGGCGCTAAAGCTATGACTGGAAATAAAAGCGGGTTTGTTGCGAAATTAAAATCAATAATGCCAAATGTTTCATGGACACACTGCTTTCTTCATCGTCAAGCTCTGGCAGCCAAGGTTTTAACTTCTGATTTAAATGATGTGCTTAAAGAGGTAATAAAAATTGTGAACTCTATTAAAGGTAAAGCCTTGCAAACTCGACTGTTTCGAATCATTTGTGAAGACATGGGTTCGCTTCATCAAAATCTCCTTTATCACACAGAGGTTAGGTGGCTATCCAAAGGAAAGGTATTGACATGAGTCATGGAACTGAAACCTGAATTGTTGATGTTCCTACAAGATGCTAAATCTGAGTATGCGAATCATTTTTGTAACCATGTGTGGCTATTAAAATTAGCATTTCTCGCTGATCTTTTTGGCCACCTAAATATTCTAAACAAGAGTCTCCAAGGGAGAGAAGAAAATATACTAGCAGCCAAGGATAAGATCAAAGGATTCATCGCAAAAATTCGCTTATGGTCAACGTCGCTACAAAGAATGAGCTATGAGTCTTTCCCTTGCGTTCAGAGGATTGTGGAAGAAACTGCAACGGACCATTCGTTGGTAGTAAGTGCTCACATTCCTTCTATGATACTGAGCTTGCAAAAGTTGGAAGAGAAACTGTTAAGTTATTTTCCCAAACAGGATTCTGAAGCTAGCGATGGGCAAAGATGGATTCTAAATCCTTTTTTGGATATGTCAGTACAACTGGCTAATCTGCCAGCAAAGTTGAAAGAAAATCTCATAGATATTGCTGCTGACGGCATGCTGAAAATGGAATTTCATTCACAAAAGATTGACGTGTTCTGGATAAAAAGAAAGGCAGAATATCCAGAGCTGGCAAGAGAAACTTTGAAAGTATTAGTGCCATTCGCCACATCCTACTTATGCGAACTCACTTTCTCTTCAATGGTGGATCTCAAGACTAAAAAGCGAAATAGACTCCAATTAGAGAACGATTTAATAATTTGCGTCTGTAAAATAGAACCACGGTTCGAAAAATTATTAAAAAATAAACAGGCACAGCCTTCTCACTGAAAGTATTGTATTTTTATTGTAATGTAGGATCTACAACCTTCGCTTTTACTTTTATCTTGCTTGCGACCGCGACCCCCCGAGCAAGGCTTCGCGACCCCCCTGGGGGTCGCGACCCACAGGTTGAAAAACACTCTCTAATCCATACATTTTCTCTTCTGCCACAAAATGACCCAGCCGTCGTTTTTATGTTCAAACTTAGTTAGAAACTTAACAGAGGCAAGTTTTTGCAAAATTGCGGAAACAACACTTCACCGAGGACTGATATTTTCTTACGAATTAGACCGTCTTGGTCGAATTAACAGCATTCC
This sequence comes from Tenebrio molitor, assembly GCF_963966145.1. Classification (NCBI taxonomy): domain Eukaryota; kingdom Metazoa; phylum Arthropoda; class Insecta; order Coleoptera; family Tenebrionidae; genus Tenebrio; species Tenebrio molitor. Next base: position 19,884,771 of record NC_091053.1, on the reverse strand, counting down.
TGCTCTTTCCAGCCATTGTTTATTTACAACAGAATTCTTAAGCAAGTCAGTTTTAATCTGCTTGTGCTATGTGAGATGAAATTTGTGTTGTTTAAGGCAACAAAAAATGTTGTGAATAGCGTCTGTGGAAGCATTAATTCCCTTCACTTTTTAATTACCGTTCTCATCGTTTTTAATTAAGTGTGTGGCAATTTCAGTTTTGTAAATTTTCACAAATTTGTCGTTGGTATCATTAAATTCTTAATAATTGGGGTTGCGTTTCGAAATGTCAGACAAGAATTGGTTCCTCCAGGCTTGATTAAAATTAAATCGTTTTCTGTTGACATATTTCATCAGAAGCTATTTAGAGATAATGATAAGGATTATTTGAAGCTAGAAAATGTCCTTGTGTCATCAGTGACGTATATCTTCGGTGGGATGCGATTCCGGTGATTTAGTAGACGGCTATTTATTTTGTTTTTGGGCCATAGGCAGTAGCACTAAAGTACACAATATTTGTAGAGTACGGTTGGCTTAAAAAAAACCGGAATTGTCAGAAAAAGTTCTGTCAGATTTTATTAAATTTTTATAGTTTGAAACGGCCTTTTAGAGTTTAGGTTAAAAAAACTGCACTTATGTGTCAGAAATACTACTGTCAAACGGACACAAATTGACAAATTAAATTTCCAATTCACATTAGGTCAGATTTCAATTCCCGTTTTTTTTGAAGCCAACTGTACAAAGTGATCAAAAAGAAAACAAATCAGAGGAGGCGTTGCAAATGATCGGTCATGTCGTAGTAGCGTAATCCTATGCAAATAAGCGTTTAATGCATGGGCGTAGACAATTTGTGGTCTCAAACGCCACTTTATAATATTTATACAGGGTGTCCCAAAAATGGCGTACTAACGGTGCACTACGGTGTAGAAGAGACTACCGTAAACGTCAGAAAAATGTTAAAAAAATTCTATTGGACTTATTTACTGATTCTTTGAAAGTGGCATTTAACAGGTAAATTATTTCAAAACATATTTATTAAATTGTCATGACAGCTGCTTCTAATCGTACATATTATCACAAAGTACAAGATTACTCGCTACCAATATCTAATCCTGCATAATAGAGAATTTAGAAGCTTTGGAAATCGAAAAAATTATTTTAAATCCACTACGGTAACATTGCATGGTAATGTTGTACGAGTACATCTTTGTTTACATTGTATTACCATTAATAATAATAATAATAAAAAAAAATTTTTTTGTCTGAAAATTTTTTCCATATTTTTTTCGTGTACATTTAAACATCCTCGATACGGTAGTAAGTAGTTAGTACGCCATTTTTGGGACACCCTGTATATAAGTCATATCTCATGAATTTTAGACGTTGGAATTATAATTGCGCTTTTTATTATTATTATCTGATAATGGAGAAAATGTATAAAATAAACAAGAGCAACGAATAATTTACTCGCTTTATTGGCAAACGCGACGCCACTGCTAAGCAGATTTTTCGGTAAAATGTCAAAGAAACGTCAGTTTTAAAGCAAGTGTTGATGTTAACCTTGAAAAAAAGATTTCGATTTTGGCAAAGTTTACGGACAATTATTATTATTATTCATTCTTTGTCCTTTATCACCTCTGATCGCTGTTTAGTGTCCATTAATTTTTAACTCTGCAAATTTGAAGAAATAATGTTTGAAAGCTTCTTATAGTATTGCCGTTATAACTTTTCATCTGCTCCGCCCACTAAAATTGACCAATCAGAATCAAAGCCAGATTCAATCTGTACAACTTTTCATCACATTTGCCACGTAAAAAAGTTAAGGTTATAATTTTGCTGGTAATAATTTGATTGGTAACTAAGAAAATGAAATGGGCGGGGCAGATAATAGATAAAATGTTACGTTGTCCTTAGTATAGTAAACAATTCCGACTCCCATCTTTCAGATATCAAAGGGATAAATTATCTCTGATGGCAGAAAAATCATTAAGGTGATTGAAGACTTGTTGCTCTCGCGTTCTGTTAAAGTAAGCAATAATCGATAAATACGTCAGAGTAATTACTTTTTTCTTCAAACCTCCGTAAAATATGACATTGCACTGCTGCATTGATAATGCTAAAGTGTCACTTCATTGTCATGACATCTAACGAGCTGACCAGCGTCCGTGAAGTTATTATCTCCGCTGATGAGCGGCTGTAAAGTAAACTAGTTAAATCATTTGAAATTGCTACCTGGTTTCTTAACATGTCTTAAATAATTTGTTATGAAGGTTTGAAGAAAAAATAGTATGTATATGTTATTCGGAGAAAAAATGGTTTTATGTGCTTTCGCTAGTTTGTCTGCCTCACTGCGTTCGGCGGCCAATCTACTACCGCAGCACGTAAAACTTCATTTTTGCTCCTCATAACATAATATACTATTTTCTCCAAATACGAAAAGCACGACAAACTTCTGTTTCTCTTTTGATTTTTAATTTCCAGTACGCTAGTGTATCAACTCTTCTCTCACATAAAGTTGATATATGATCGACAACGTTCTTTATAAGAAACTAAAATATTAAAAGCACCATTTATGGGTGGTATTTAACTGTTTACCAAATTTACCAAATTTATTCATACAAAAAAATACTTTCGTTTCCCAAAAATACTAAGAGCTCACCAAAATTAAGACCATACATAATCCTAGAGCGATAACCAGATATTGACATCCTGCTAGTTTCTTATATTATTTGCTACTAAAAATAACTTTTGTTGCCTAAAAATGCTATATGTTCACCAAATTGTATTCCATATTTAATTCTGAAATGATAACCAGATAATTTTAATTTTTGTTAGTGTCTTATATTTATGCAGTAAAAAAAAACTCTTTGTCTCACAAAAATACTAAATGTTCTTATTAGCCTCTCATAATTAAAGCATTCCGACTCCAAAGCGTTGAAGCAAGTAAGAAATTGTTGAAAAAAGTTTTGAAAATTTCTTAAGATGATTATAACCCTTCTAACTTTGTTCAATACAGCAACCGCATTCCTTACCTTATAATTTTCAGATCAAAGCGTTACTAAGATATGTACAAAAATATGCCTAGGTTGATACCAGTTCGAATTATCCGTACCCAAGATTACAAAACAATAATCCAACCCAATTGCCGTCTCTTTTTGAACAAAAATTGCAAAAATTAAATATTTTTTTATTCCGCGATAACGTTACTTTTCTAAGACAATTTTTTGCATCATAATTTTCTCACGATAAATAAAAATAAACGGCAAACATTCCTAATTTCTATTTGAAGAAAATTTGATGCAAACTCTACACCTTCAATATCTTTGTAAGGAGGGGTCGCCCGAATTTTATATAGTACATATAGCAATTGTGAGAAAAATCTATGTTTTATTAGATCTCCTCTCAATAAGGACATACAGTGAGTTTTTTTTAAGACTGGCCATAGGGTTTTACATGCTAATTTTTCAACCCCCTGTTAACTTTTGTTCCGACGAAAATATTCAAACCATTTTTGGAACAAAGTTGGAAGATTTTTTAAACTATCGGATAGATTACAATTTAATATCCCAAACTGTCGAAAAAGTTGTGAAAAATAGTAGTTTATTTGACGAGTTTGTGTGTAAATTGGGCCTTTTTTGGCACGCGTGAGCCATTTTAAAACGCGAGTGAAACGAGCGTTTTAAAGGCCTACGAGTGCCAAAAAAAGGCCCAATTTACACACGAACGAGTTGAATACAACGTTTTTTTGTTCGACGAGCCCCTTAAAGGTTCCAAATCGCTTAAAATCTTTAAAATTAGCTTGACATTTCGTTTTGACAAGTAGTGACATTTATCAAAATCCGCTCACACAGGAGAAATTTCTCAAATTCTGACAGTGTCGAACAAAAAAATTTTTTGTCTACAATTATCTTGATGTTTTAAATTTGGAATGCTTTGACCAACTAATAATGATAGCAACCGTCAAACAAACGATGTATCTTCTAATTTTGTAAGGTTTGGTTGCGATTTTGGGAGAATTACTGGTGTTTAATAAAAGAATGAAGAAAAAACAAAAATGAGTTCCGAAATTGATGAAGATGATCTGCCTTTGGATGTTTTAGAAACGGCACGAAGTGCAGTTTCTAGTCTTATCCCGGAAAAGCCTTCTAGACAATATGAATCTGCTTAGAAGGATTTCATGAATTGGTGTGGTTCTAAGAAATTAAAGAACGTGTCTGAAAATGTGATACTGGCCTATTTGGAATATAAAGCTAAGAAATTGAGAAATTGTGACCTCTTCTTTAATCAAAAATTGCTGAACGTAAAAGTCTTTTTTGTTCTAGATTGTATAGTCCGGACAAAATAAATGTGAATCCTGACTTTATTAAGTCAAATTATTTAACAACATGTTCAAATCAAAATGTAAAGAAAACAATAACAAAGATTTATGATGGGAAACAGATGGTTATCCACCACCAAAGTTGCAGGTAGAATTTCGAAAACTCCCTGTATTTATATACCTGCCCCTTTTCGAGAACGACCTACCATAAATCTTTATTATCGTTATCATGTTATTAAATAATTTGACTTAATAAAGTCAGGATTCACATTTATTTTGTCCGGACTATAAATCCAGTGAACAAAAAACAGTCATTTTGACAACCGATTTAGGTCATAAAATGTCAACATTTTTTATCAGTTTTCGAAAAAGTAGTTTTTTTGAGCAAGTGCTTAATATAAATGGATAGCGTGAATATTTATATTTGCAGTAAAGGCGCGTAACGTGAGCGTTCCACATTTGGTGAACATTTAGTAAAATCGGTAAACATATAGCATTTAGAATGCAAGCAACAGTAAAACAATACCAAACATTGCTATTTTGGTGACACTGTTCTCATTTTCCAAAGTATCATTATTTGGTGTCCACTAAGAATTTTTGATGTTGATTTAATTTTTTGGAGGACAGCGCTAGGGGTGTATAATTTAATTTGGTGAAGATTATATTAATATCTATAGTTTGTCCAGCGAGAGATTGGTTGACATAAAAATCACTAAATTCTACGCAGAGAAAGTAGTACCTAGCGCGCGTAAAATTTGAAATATATCCTTCAAGCAGTAACATTTTGTGCCTTGAAACTATGCTCTAATTAATGAAGTACCTTAACGAATAAGAGATAAAATGAATGAAAATATTACAGTTGCAGTATTTTACACGAAGACGTGTACCTACTCTTGATAACTACTTGCGTCAAGAATATTTAAAAGTTAAACATCAACAAACAAGATAGGTTATACCGGGTGTAGAATTGGTTTACGAGACATAGGATTTTACATGTAAAAATAAAGAGTTTCAATTATTGGCTCCCCTAACAATTTTATGGCAAAATTGTTAAAATGAAAGTTAGAGAGAATTAAAATTACGGTCTAATTTCAATCTTAGTTTTATTCTAACATCTTCTGGTACTGAAAGAAAGGCAAGAAAAGAGTTAACACAAAAATCCTAAAAAGTACTACTAGGCATGAAATTTTATTTCTTTCTTTAGATGGTATTATGGAGGATCTTCTTTAAGAAACTTCCAATCAACATTTGCTTCAGGTTTCCCAGACTGACCAATTTCAGCCATAGAAACAATTCGAAGAATTGGAGAGAAGTTTGAACATTTAATGGAAGATACCTTTTCATTCATCCTGTAGTCCTGTACGAGTTCATTTGAAGGGCAGATCAAAAGAAAATTAAATAATAGTGAAACCACCCGACAAATAATTTTAGAAGTCAAATTTCATTGCTAGTACTGCTTTTTAGTATTTTTGTCTTAACTCCTTTCTTGCTTTTCTTTCAGTACCACAAGATGTTAGAAAAAAACAAAGAGTGGAATTAGACAGTACTTTTAATTCTCTCTAACTTTCATTTTAACCATTTTGCCATAAAATTATTAGGGGAGCCAATAATTGGATCTCCTTATTTTTACATGTAAAATCCTATGTCTCGTAAATCAATTCTACACCCGGTATATCAATTTTATATCAATGCGAAATCAAACGACTTATTACTTATTTGTAAGGACAGTGGATTAAGCTGGTTTACTGGACGGTGGCCACATGTAATTTGTGTTGATTCCTGTGCATCTGTGTTTTCGAGGGTTTGCGGTTGAATTCGTGAAACATTCTATACAGCCCCCTAAATTTGTGCTTGTCACCCTCGATGATCAATTGCAACAATAAGAGAGTTGGTTGCCCAGGTCAGATCGGGGATGTTTTACTGTGGAAACTGAATCGACGTCGGGATTGAAATAACATTTTAGCGCTCCTGACACGACCAAATTAAGCTTGAAAGGACGTGGATTTAAGCAACGTGAGATACAAATAAAAATACATCGAGGTTATCGAACCTAATTAAAAATGGCAACATAATCGCACAATTTTAATAAAAAGAAACAACCTACTTAAATTTAACGGTTTTCTTTCTTTTATTTTTTTACGTCCTTCCTCCAATGTTTCTTTGCACATTTAACGTAAATGTTATCTCATTTTTGCCCTGCTGTTTTATTTAAAAATACATTAAATTTCAATTAGGTGTTTTACATTGCTTGTTATCAAGTTTCTTAATTTTTCCTTACTTTTCACTTCTTTGTGTCTTTTCTTTTCCAGTCTTCACAGATAATCTCTACCGTCTTTTTACTTTAACTGTTGTTATTAAAGTCTCTGTTATTAAAGAATCAATACAATATTCTAGTAAATTAAAATAAATCTCCCGGTTCGAGTCCCTAGAATATCTACCTGCACATTTACTTTTTTTTGGATACTGATCCTAGCTTCGCCAAACGCGTTCCTCGCTCCAATAAGGGTTGTTTACAAAATCGTTAAGAATGAAATTTTATTTTACAGCTTGGGGTTGTCATAAACATGTTATATTCGTTCATTAAAACAGGCTTCAGGAAAGAGAAGAGATAGTAAAAGTTGTGGCCCTTTAGGTTTTGGTTATCATTTAATTGTAATTTTTATAGAATTAAAAACAAGATCTGAACTATTGTACAGGGTCATTATAAATGATCGTCCCATCGCAGTAACACCTACTGCGTGATGTATTTGAATGTACCGCAAGCCTCATAACATGAGTGAGACTAGTATCGCCAATAGGTGGCGCTCCTGGCGGTAGTGTAAATCTGTCTACTAGTTTGCGAGGCTGGCGGCACATCCAAAATTTGTGTGGGTTTTCAACGCCAACTGCGAGGGGACAATCATTTATTTATAATGACCCCGTATATATTTATTATTTACTTCATCTCTTTCTCCTCCCTCTCCCCCCTCTGCTTTTTCTTCTCTCTACATCTCTCTTTGTATCTTCTTTTCCCTCCTAGAAGGCTATTTCTGTTAATTTCAGTACTCTTCCATTCTCTCAACACCTTTATACTGCTTCCTTCTACAATTGTTCATATTCTTTGCCCCACACTCATTTTTCTTTCTTGTCCCTTTTGCTCCCTTCACTATTACCTTCTTTTTTGTCGTTGCTTTTTCAATTATTTCTTTCAGTACATTTCATTCTTGCTCTTCAAATCTGGCTTTTAAGTTATTGAGAAAGAAGTATGGGATACAAATCAAACATCCTTTGAAAACGAAGTGAAGAAAAATTAAATCTTTTACCCTCGCCTACCAGAAATAAATATTTTTCGGGCTTTCCGAAAACTGGGTCACAACTGACCCAATTTTTTTTTACAGTATCTTGGATTGTTAGCGAAGTCACGAATTAAAGTGTCTAGCAAGTGCCAAAAGACAAACATGACCACAAATTTCCATCACTACAAGAATAAACGATACATTTCGAAAAGTGAAGTGTCCAGTCTGATATCTGTTGATGGGCGAGAACTAAGAAAAACTGGTTAATGTTTCAAAACTATAATGTGTTCAATTAAACTATGTAGTGATCGCGTGAACATCACGCGGTCCTTGCGTAATCAACTGTCGTAGAGGCTCCGCCTCTCCTCAAGGAGTGAGACAGTGACGTAATATATTGTGTGTGTGCGTACTAACATTAATTGTTACACCGAACGTTACAGTTAAATGAATGGGCCGGAGCCATATTTAGATCCACTTTCTCTGCGTTATCGTCGCATCTTTGTTTTGTAAATATTTTTATGATTGTATCATTCAAGTTTTGTAAAATCTGAAAACAGGTTAACAAAAACTCTTTTAGAATTCTCGGCTTCTTAAATTTTCGTCATTTGAAAAAAATTACTACTTGTTTTTGGGTTTTTTAAATCAGAAAGTAGTTAAAAATTCCCGATCGCGAAATGGTCATTTGCTAAAGACTTGTACGAGTTACAGACTTAAATCAGATATCGTTTTAAAAGTTATAAATAAGACTCTTATCTCATGTATCACACCTTATTTAAAAAAATATATACAGTGAGCGGCAAAAGTATGGAATAAATTCATTAAAAATTAAACAAAATTTTTTTCAAAAAAATCTTTGGACAGGTCGATTTTAGTTTATAAAAATACATACTATAATAGAAAATAAAATTCCAAGCAGTCATTTGTTTTCGAGTTATGACGTCATCGATAGTTTTTTAAATAGAAACGCCTATTTTTTTCTTGATTCTGATAGCCCTTTTAATTGTCTAAATGACAGTATAAAAATTTTATTATCTTACATAAGGAAATTTTTGAGAAAAAAAATAATAAAGTTGGAAAAAATAAATTTTATAACGAACAAAAACAAGTCAAAAAATCAAGTAGGTAAATCAAACAGTCAACTGTTACTATCAATTTCATTCGTATGTGTTATTTGTTTTACAAAACGTTTTCGAAAATGACTCATTTAACAGAAACACAACGTATAGAAATTTTCATTTTAATTGGATGCAATAGATAAAACTGAAACGGGGAATTTCTTCATAAACTTGCTTATTGTCAACAAGCTGGGGGATAGCAATTCGAACATTTAATTCCATCATTTTAAGTACTTAGTAACACAGTTTTTGACTTGTTTTTGTTCGTTATAAAATTTATTTTTTCCAACTTTATTATTTTTTTTCTCAAAAATTTCCTTATATAAGGTAACAAAATTTTTATACTAGCGTTTAGACAATTAAAAGAGCTATCAGAATCAAGAAAAAAAATAGGGGGTTTCTATTTAAAAAAACCGTCGATGACGTCATAACTCGAAAACAAATGACTGCTTGGCATTTTATTTTGTATTAAAATATGTATTTTTATAAACTAAAATTGACCTGTCCAAAGATTTTTTTGAAAAAAATTTTGTTTAATTTTTAATGAATTTATTCCATACTTTTGCCGCTCACTGTATTTTGAAATTACATTAATTAATTAAGGCCCGGTTTATTCACCTTCAAGTAACTTTATTTGAACGGTAATTACCAATAGCAGATTCTAAATCATAGCAACTACTGGCCAGATAAAGTTACTTGAAGGTGAATAAACCGGGCCTTAAAATTATTAGAAAATCCATACTTATACTCATTTTGTGAACTTTTAAATGTTAAATTATACTTAAATACTTCGATTGTTAATGTGAGTGAGAACATGATATAAGGAAAAACTTGATTGGCCAATTTCTTGGAACAGTTTGATATAGATAAGCATATTTTTGATAACTCAGATAAATATTTTTTTGTTCGACACTGTCAGAATTTGAGAATTTTCTCCTGTGTGAACGGATTTTGATGAATTTGACAACTTGTCAAAACGAAACGTCAAGCTAATTTTAAAGATTTTCAGCCATTTGGAGCCTTTGGGGGGGCTCGTCGAACAAAAAAAACGTTGTATTCAATTCGTTCTTGTGTAATTTGTGCTTTTTTGGCATTCGTGGACCTTCAAAACTCTCGTTTCACTCGAATTTAAACTGGCCCACTCATGCCAAAAAAAGCCCAAATTACACACGAACTCGTTAAATAAATAACTATTTCAAGGATAATAGTTATTTATTTAACGAGTTCGTGTGTAATTTTGGCTTTTTTTGGCATGAGTGGACCAGGTCCACGAGTGCCAAAAAAAGCCCAAATTACACAAGAACGAGTTGAATACAACGTTTTTTTGTTCGACGAGCCCCTTAAAGGCTCCAAATCGCTAAAAATCTTTAAAATTAGCTTGACGTTTCGTTTTGACAAGTTGTCAAATTTATCAAAATCCCTTCACACAGGAGAAAATTCTCAAATTTTGACAGTGTCGAACAAAAAAATAAATTAGCTAGTTATTGGCTAGTGAAATAAGTTGGCGTCTGTCACTGTTGGTTGGTGCCCTGCCTGGATTGAGTGCTTTCAATTTTCTTCAAACTTCAGGACTGTGGTAATATATTTTCTATTTCGCTTAACCCATTGTTGTAATCTAAAACTTCAAACATTTTAACCCATCTTGCAGTAGCTGCGATTAATTTATGTATTTTTATCAAACGAACATGCATATATTTACCTCTCTTAAAAGAAATGTAAAAATTTATGTAAAGTAAAACAAACATTCTTCCATTTTTATACTTTCTGATTAACAACAATGTGGATACTTTCGATGTTAATGAATGATTCTTTAATATGATGGTTTATTTTTACATATTATGATATAGTTTATTTTTTAATCAAAGAACCGCAATACCGCAATTTACACCCAAAATAGAGCTGACAACATTGTAGGTACTATTGCGGCCAAAAAATTTCGTCCGTCACTTTCAAGGCCCTGACATAAAGTGTAAACTACCCTTAAGCACCAATAACCTCGCTTTTTTTATCGTTATTGTCATTTTGACAATCTGTCATTCAGTCCATCAGTTCAAATTTTGTAAATACAAAGGACAAGTTCTACTCTTACAAAATCACCACACCACCGCTAGTGGCGCTAGAGGCAGACTTGCGACTATTTTTTAAAGTACCAAACAGAGAGCCAATCTTCTACATGCAACATTAGCCCGAGGCTATCTACTGAAATCCATGCCCATATGTTTGCCGACAATTGACCGCTCCTTGTATTTTGTATTTGCTTGTATTTACTGCTTCAACAGCCGTCATAAAAGGACTATTGCGTAATCTATTGAGAAGCATATTATCTTCTTCTGCAGTAGATGTGCTAGGCCTCCCTGAGCCTTGGCGTCTTTCAATATCAATAGTTCCATTTTGTCTCCATTTCTGAAGAATGGACGAAATTGTACTTTTAAGTATACGAAGGTCCATCGAAATCTGAGCTTGGGACATTCCTCTTTGTCAAGAGTTACTATTTTAATTTTATTAAAATTTGATACCGATGGCATTTTGCTTGACTTTCAAAAGTGACAAGTAAAAACATCAATCATAATGACAATAAGGAATGGACTACACCGATTTTTTTGAAATGACGGAAAAATGACGGACGAAATTTTTTGGCCGCCATAGTACACTTTTGACATAGGGTGAAACATCTCATCATATAAAAATTGAGGTTATTAGAGATATTAGTAGCGCAGCATGTTAATAAAGTTAATAACAATTAATTTGAGAGTTTAATAAATGTCTTACTTTGCGAGGCATTTTTAATAACACGCTCAAAGTTTAGCTGCGAGTTTGCGTACTTGCAAGGACATTAAAAATGACCGACGTTGGCTGGTATAGCGAATAGATATCATTAAATTCCCTAATTTTAGTAAAATTTTATATTTACAAACCTAACTCAACAGGTCGTGGTTGTTTGATTAAAAAATAGACTACATATGTGAAACATTTGAATTATACGAAGGACGCTTGAAAACTAATTGAGTTATACGTGGCATAATTAAGAAGTTTATTATTAATCGAAAAATTTTTTGAAACATTTGAAAATCTCCAAATATATTTCCTTTGGGTCAACGGTCAATAAGAGGATAATGTGGAATTTTGATATCAATTTCTTATCTTAAGCAGTACTCAGCAAACAGGTTATCAACATAATAAAAAAATGTGTACACATTTTAGGCAGATAACTTATCAATAAAGTATTTATTTGCAGAAAATATGGAGAAATGGATGACCTAATTGACAAATTATTCTGATTGTACTTTTTTTGTATAAGATATGTCACTTTCGTCTTTTTCTTTTAACCATTAGTTATTCGTTTGACGCTGGAGAAGATAGAATGCGGCTAAGTGAAAGCAAAAGATGATCAAGAAGGAGTGTTTGGGTTGTCAATACAATAGAGAAAATTTTTTTATTCGGCTATTTGCAACACTCTAACCTTAGATGTTTTGTTGGTTTAGTTGACAGATATCTGACGTAACATTAAGAGCGACAAAATGGTGGGTTATGAGAGTACAAATTAACGGTAAAATAGTTAAATAACTATAAAAGAATGTCGCTATTCGGCCTACGTCCTCAAGATTTAAGCTTTTTCTCGCGTGACTTATGGATAACACAACACACTCGTACATACCATAAATATGGTAGGCCGAATAGCGACATTTTTTTTATTAATATACATAAATTAATATAGATACAGTCGCGGACAGAAAACAGTAGGACAATGTTTTTTCGCTAATGTAAGTCTGTTTTTTTTTTCTATGGTTACTATTAAAATATTTATTTATTCATTATAGCCCGGGTTACTCAACTCAATTTTAGCTAAATTTCATAATAACACTTCTCCTACTTTTTCTGTCTGTGACTATACATGAAAACTATGTACCGGGTAATCAAAAAGGACTATTTGAGTTGGTAATAATGCATTTTATTTTTAAATTTTAAGCTGAAGTCAACGGTTGTTGACAGCTTGACACTGACAGCAGCACCATCGACAAGTAACATTTGACATTTCAAATTAAATTAAAGATGCTGGTGAATTTGTTCGAAAGCTTAAAAAGACCATTTTGATGCTGTTAATGTTACGTCAGATATCTGTAAATATACCAACAAAACATACCGAGTAATTCAGATTGGTATTCGCGTCCCTATATCTTTTTTATTTTAAGAAAAAAAGTACAGCAAACCATATACAGGATGTCCCCAAAAAAGAAGACGAGTCTATAACTCCGTTATTTATCGGAAGATTTTAATTATCTGTAGACCAAATTAAATGGTTGTTAATAGGCTACAAAGTGGCCTAATAAATTCAGGTATAGCCCCATGGGCTTCAAGGGTAAAATATCAAAATATTTTTTTTCAAATGGGATTACATATTTTTTTGTAGTAATTCTGATAGATATTTTTATTCTGAAAACAACAGTGTGTCACAAGTACGAGTATACACTTAAATACCAAAAATTCACAAAAAAAAAAATGCAAAAAAACGCTACTATCGTCTATGTTCCATTTTGCTCTAAACATTGGCGGCATATCTGCGCAATCCCAAATGTTATTATTTGTCATTTGCTTTTCCAGCTACCTTAATTTGGTTATTTTATTACATTGTAACGCCATGCATTTTGATAGCTTTTCGCTTGGTGCTCGTCATTTGTTTCAAAAGTTAGTATTATTTTTTTTATGTCAAGTTATACTTGTGATATTTTGTTGTTTTCAGAATTAAAATCTCTATCAGAATTACTAAAGAAAAGTATGTAATCCCATTTGAAAAAAATATTTTGACAGTTTAGTCTTGAAGCCCTTGGAGCTATACGTGAATTTATTAAGCCGTTTTGTAGCCTATTAACAATCATTTAATTTGGTGTATAGATAATTAAAATCGTCCGATAAATAAGGGAGCTATGGACTCGTCTTTTTTTTTTGGGACACCCTGTATATTTGTAAATCACTTATGAAACTACAATAGATGACGTTGTCAAATCTTCTCTACGATGACATATGTCAAAGTTAAGACAGTCAACTTTTTTTTTTTTAATAGTACACTATACATTTCTTAGCCTATTCTTGTAAAGCTTTTTTTTCTACATTTGAATGTGTAAAAAAAGTTGACACTTACATCAGAAAAAAATCGAGAAAAAAATAAAATATGATTTAATTTATTCGAAAGTGTTAAATTTTTTGAGAAAATGGCAACTTTTATTTCAAAAATTTAATTTAATTTTTAATGTAATTTTTTTTTATGGGTTTATTTAAAACATAAGGTTTATTTTAATCGACCAAACAATTTAGAAGATTGACTGTAGCGAATTCGCTCTAAAATGGAACGAAAAGCCCTGACATTTTTGGACGCAGTGTACAAATGGTTGGCAGGGAATAATTTCAACATTTCCGTTAAACTTTATTGTTAACCTTAGATGGTTGTTTGTATTTGTTTGAGATCAATTAAAATTTTTACATAAAAAATTAAATTAATTTTTTAAAATAAAATTTGCTATTTTCTCAAAAAAAATTGTTATGTAAGGTACCAATTTTTTTCATTCATCGTTTAGTTAGTAAGAAGGTCTATCAGAAAGAAATGAAAAAAGTGAGGGTTGTCATTTAAAAAAATTGGTTATGACCTCATTGCGCAAAAACCAATGACGTCATTTAAACAAGTTGTACGTCACAGGATGGCATTTTTCAAAATAAATTCGACCTGTCCGTGCGATTTTCCAAAAAACATCACATAACGCTACTATGAATTTTGTTCCAAACTTTATATTCATACTGCATAATACACTGACCGGCACATAAAACGACTCACTTTGAATTTTATTAATATAATTAAGTAAAGTAACGCTTAAGGTATAAGATTATATGGCCCTTTAAAAGTATTTGACCGGAGATAAAGGTCCCTTTTGTCCCAATTGCAGTAGGCGGTCAGCCCAACCATAAATCATGCTTCAAGCAATTCTCTGTTGTGAATTCCAGAGCCGGCCTCAAAACAAATGCGTACCGACGAAATTATATTTATTTATTAAATATACAATATTATTACAAATCATCTTTACTGTTTTCAAGACACAAAGTACTAAAGGGAATTTCGTTACAATAACAAAATGTACAATAAACATCAAAAACATGTTCAATCACAAATTTTTAATCCCTGCCCTGAACGAAAGAAAAGGGATGCAGCTGTACGAGCCGAGACAACCATCTTAACGCCAATATTGGTTTCCATTATTGGGATAATTTTAGTGCTGCCATATAATCTTATACCTTAAGCGTTACTTTAATTCATTGTTTTAGAAAAAATTTTTGATATCATGTTGTATTGATAAGTGTTATTTAAGTTATTCTTTGTCAAAGAATATCCGACAAACAAAACATTGAACACAGCAAATAAAATTTTAATGAAAAAAAAAAGTAATTTTCCCGAAAAAATTTTATGTTATGAAAAATTGCCAAAATTTGAACAGCATTTTAAATTAGTATCTCGTATTGTCACATTAAATCTTTTAACACGTAAATCAACCGACAAAAACACACCGTGGAAAAACGCAAATTTTCTAATAATTTATTTAAACAAAACAATTCGGTTGTCATGGTGGCCATAGCACTCCCGATCATTGAAAATATCCCAATTTAACTATAATAAAGAAAAATAAGCACAAATATAATTTCAAGATCATTTATTAAAGAAATCATAATGAGTCGTTTTTTGTGCCGGTGAGTGTACATATGTTGTAATTCAGTAACTTTAAACGACAAAGAAGATAAAATCACAAATTTGGGCTACGAAAATTTCTTGTCTCGGTTTAGAATTTTCGTTTGCCAAAAGAATGTGAGCGATTTAAAAACAAACATAATTTTAGAAAAAAACACCACCGTCAAGTACAATCATGTTCAAATACCTAAATCTCGAACAACGGTTGTAATTGTAATGTAACTTTCAATTTCACTTGTTCGTGTAAATCTGGAGCAACTTCTTTTTTGGGTTTAAAATGTGACTTGAAGTGTTAATTAATTAACATTTTATTTCAAAAAATATTTTGGCTAAATCTAACAATTATTGAATGGTTATCATTTTATTATCATTAGGCATTTTGTGGTAAAATTGTTTTAAAAAGCATAATCACCTGTCAACGTTGACAAATAAATGAAATTTGCTATTTTTTCTGGCAGCAAAAAATCATGGAAATATTATTCAAAGTTCAGCCCACATTACCCTCGAAAAATAAAATTGCCCCAGATTTATCTGAACATGACTGTACATTAGTTTTTTTTTTCAAAAACTGGCATCAAGAAGAATTTACAAATTAAAAAAAATCGAAATCTATCTGTCGCCATTCATAATAACAGATCGTTATTTATTTCGTTATTTCCGAATTCGACATGACTTTGCTAAATGATTCTTTCAAACACTTTACGGAAAATTTAGCAGGTGATTTTAATCCGGAAGAAGGAACTGAGTAAAAGTTGAAAAACCTTAAAAAACTGTACAAAATTGACCTCAAAGCATCAGGCGATGAATGCATAATGCATCTAGCGAAAGCAATAAAAACAAACTAAAAATGAAAACTGAATATATGCAGTGTTTTCAAAAAACCTCTCATCATCAATTTTAATGAAACTGCAGTAGAGCTGATTTACAAAATTATGGAACTCCACCAACTATGAAGCGAAATAAAATTTATATACATACTTTTTATCACTTTCATTATTTTTTTGGAAATGGTTGTAAAAGAACTCTAAATATTTACACGTGAGCACCGACTTCTAAAAAAGTACTTTTTTATATCGATACTTATTGCATAAATAACTATTATTAATTATTATATATTATTTTTCATGAAAGCAATAACAATAACGATATATTTACTTAAGTATTTTGAATTTCGTTTCAGTGAATTGATGGTTATTCTTATTAGGTTTTCAACGTAAAATGTCAATTGTATGTCAGCTATTTTGATGTGAAGATGCTTGGGCAACTAATGTCGCAATTACTTTTAAATTTGTGGCGACAACATTTAGCGTGCAACGTTTTGAATCTTCTATGCAGCCCAGACTAAGTTAATAAGTTATACTAATCATAACAGTAAATTGAGTAACGAAAATGCCAGAAGATTTTCACATCATTGATCTCTAAGGAAAATAGAGAGATCTAAAACAAATCATGATAGCGAAAACATGTATCGAGCGTTCAAATAATATTGTGTTCGAGCAGGCCGTGATTTTCTCGCTCATTTATAAACGCACGTCGACCTTTTAGTTCGTATACTTGACATTTTCTTCAGATACATAACCTCTCTTTTATCATCATTTTAATGTAAATTAAACCATGTAGCATTAAAAAAACAACAGGAAAACTCGTTTTTTTACAAAGGAATAGTGTCAGATGTTAATTAAATCTGAATCTGAAAGAACCAAACATACAGGGTGTATCTGAAATACGTGTGTTAATTTTAACCAGTGAAAGAACTCGCCAATTTATGAAACTTTTCTCTATAACATTTTGCAAAATTTACAGAAGTATTCCAAGATTGTTTTCCCCTCAATTTTTACCAAATGAGTTGTTTTGTGTGATTAACTAGTTTCTACTTTTTGTAACCATGAGAATTTAAATCTTAATTATTTAATTTTTACTTTTGAACAACGCCCCGTTTCTATCACAACAGAACATTTTCGCCCTTATCCATTGGCGGGTATACACTTTAATGGGTAATTTATTCCAAATTTTAAATCAATTTGTAATGCTTTTTCATAAAAATGTTATACAGAAAAGTTTCATGAATTGGTGGGTTCTTCCACTGATTAAAATTAACACACGTATTTCAGATACACCTAGTAAAGTAACGCTTAAGGTATAAGATTATATGGCCCTTTAAAAGTATTTGACCGGAGATAAACGTCCCTTTTGTCGCAATTGCAGTAGGCGGTCAGCCCAACCATAAATCATGCTACAAGCAATTCTCTGTTGTGAATTCCAGAGCCGGCCTCAAAACAAATGCGTACCGACGAAATTATATTTATTTATTAAATATACAATACTATTACAAATCATCTTTACTGTTTTCAAGACACAAAGTACTAAAGGGAATTTCATTACAATAACAAAATTTACAATAAACATCAAAAACATGTTGTATCACAAATTTTTAATCCCTGCCCTGAACGAAGGAAAAGGGATGCACGAGCCGAGACAACCATCTTAACGCCAATATTGGTTTCCATTATTGGGATAATTTTAGTGCTGCCATATAATCTTATACCTTAAGCGTTACTTTACAAGTAGAAATCCCACTTCAAAATTTTAAATGAAAAATTTTGAATCTGATTCTGAAAATGAATAAACTGCTTATATTCCCTATTAAATAAATTACCATTTAGCTGTTTAGCTGTTCAGTTGCATTTTTCATAATCATTATCGTCTTTATTTCTTGTCTTTTGGCATAAAATTTGCTTACACCTGAAACTTTTCTGACATAACCTCAAACTTGATCTAGGGAGATTTTACGATACAGGTGTTCCGAAACGAAGGGTTTTATGGTGGTATAGCCTGGTCTTTAAGGGAATTTTGACATTGACAATTGTTAAAAAAAAAGGATTATATAATTCGTTTCAAAATTAAAAATCCACCACCTGTTGAATTATTTTGGCAGAAAAAAAATCCCTAGAATTAGTTTAATCTTTTTGGGTTGGCCCAAAATGTGATATTTAATTGTTGTTTATTTATGTAACCCAAAGTAATTATTATGTATAGAAAGGTTGAACTACCATATCGTACCTTTTCAGTGAAGCAATAAAATGAGAATAAAAAAACCCGATGAACTACGACCAAACCGACGGTCAACAGTTTTCTTTCATAACCCCACTTTTTCCTGACACTTCAGACACACTAAAAACCCCTCTACGCTAAACACAAAAGTTGGCGAGGTTGTCGGTTGTATTTTCGAGGTAGAATGCAGTGTTGGTGGATTTTTGATTTTGAAACAGATTTATAGTTCAAATAAATAAAATGATGACTGCATACTTTCGATAATCGAGATTAAAAAAAATCTGTGATAAAATAATCTTGCTGGAGTATTTGCTCTTACCACTTAGATCTGCGCCGACGGCCAGTGAAATAAGTTGGAGTCTGTCGTCTGTCACTGCTTCTTGTTGCCCTGCCTGGATTGCGTGTTTTCAGTTTTCTTCAACCCTCAACACTGAGGTAATATATTTTTTTATTTCGCTTACATATATAGGTCGTGCTAAAACCAAATAACCACCACCTGTTGAATTAAGTTGGTGAAAACAAAATAACACTAAGTGTATAATGGCAATTTTGATATTACTAGGATGCTATCAAATCCAAGTACACAACGTTGCCGGTTGATTTCATGGGTAGAATGCAGTGTTGGTGGTTATTTGGTTTTGGCAAAGACTATACCTTCTGTTGTAGTCTAAAAATTCAGACATTTTAACTTAAAAGTGTTCAATTTATGCATTTTTCACATGAATATCATACAAGCTTTTTTTCTACGAACTTTTAAATGTTACACTGTATTAAATACGGTGCGATCAACAATTATTTGGACCAAAGAAACCCCTGAGATTTTGGACGTATGTCTGCTAGAGGATAAACTCTATTTAAATAAAAACAATTTTTAGTTGTTGGCTAACTAGTGGAGTGTCGTTAGACCTAAAAAGTGGAAAACCTCGAACGAGGGCACCAGTGAATACATTTTCATGGTGTTTTTTGCATTGTATTGTTAAAACCCAATAATAAAATGTTTACCAATTAGAATTTGCCGATCTTTGTTTATTGAAAAATTCCAGAAATAATTGTAAATGAATCTAAAGTAACTACAACAATTTTAGTCATATGGATATTTATGTTTTTGAGATTGGTAAATATGATTCAAGGTCAAAACTTGCAAATTTAAAAATGAAAAAACTAAAATGGCGGACAGAACCTTTGTAACCTGACTAAAAACGTTATACCTACATCTTATTTATAGAAACACATTTATTCGTGAATAACATACCTAATTGGTAATTACTGAAATGAAAAATATACAAATTGTCTTCAATATCTCCGTCTTCAAATTCGTTCATTTGTAAAATTGGAGAAGCGTTCAAACAACTATTACCACTGCACTCTGAACAAGCTGCACTGCAATGTAATCCATGTAATCCATTAATGTGCTCCGTTGACAATATATTTTACTTGCCCACATTTTGATACATATGGTTTTTGCATATCTCGTCCCGGAAGTGCGCAACCACCCCTAACTTTCTTTTTTTCAAATGTAAGAGTATGCCCAGTAATACCTCGTTTGAAAGCTCTCTTCGCAAGGAATACAACGCACTATTTGTTTCCTGAATATTTTCAAAGCCTACGTGCTAAAAAATAAAAACCAATTTTACAAGAAGAATTCTATTTAATGCAACAAATGTTCAAAATGGGCACCGTTTCTTTCTTGGCAAATTCCAAATCGATAGTAACATGTACCCGTTACGTTTTGTAACATTTCCGGTGAGATTTTCTTAATTTCATACCTAATACGTTGCTTAGGGTTTTCAATACTGTTCAGTTTTAGGCATGAAATTAGGCAAATCCCACCGGAAATGTTACAGAACCTAAGGAATGCATGTTACTATCGATTTGCAATTTGCCAAGAAAGAAACGGTGTTCATTTTGAACATTTGTTGCATTAAAATGTCTCCAAATTATAAAATTGGTTTTTATTTTTTAGCACGTAAGCTTTGAAAATATTAAGGAAACAAATGGTGCGTTGTAGTCCTTGATAAGTAGCCTTTCACTTGGCATACCCTTCCATTTGAAAAAAAAAAGTTAGGGTGGTTGCTAACTTCCGGGAGCAGATATGCAAAAACCATATACTTACGCCAAAATGTGGGCAAGGAAAAACAAAAATCGACCTGTTTCGGAATTTTTTACAAAAATTACCTATGTCCAAGTTATGATATTTATTCCACTTAAAGTTTTCACACTGTATTTGTGAATGTACTTATTGTGAATGTATTTTTGACGGCATGTTGAATGACCATAAACAAATTCTGAAGAATTCAAAAATTCTAATAACCCATCCTCTCTTTCTGCAGAAGCATTTCTTAGAGTATGTAATCCCCTCATAACTTTTATTATTTCTCCCAAGTCTGAACTCGATTCGGAGTTTGATCCAATTTTTCGACATACGAAACAGACATTTTCATGCTGATTATCGTTATCGTTCGATACATCCATTTTCAAAGAAAAGCTGCAATTGAAAATACGTCTAACGCAATAAATAAAACAATACGTGCAAGAAAACCTACATTACTGTATGATCGTCAAGAAAATCAAATACCTTATTGACACTATTTGCAGAAAATTGTATATGGAAGTAAAACTAAATAACTATGTAACACAAAAAAATGTTTGTAATCACGAAACTGTAATATTTTGCAGAGCAGACAGCACCAAATTAACAGCTCAATTATTATGGTAAATTGTCACTGAAAAGTTTCCGCTCACCCCTTCACTACCTTTTTTTGTACCTGTCAGCTCTTTTTCGCACCTGATACCTCAAATATGCTTTGCCAAAAAAAAATCACTTTAGGATTTGAAACCTTAACTTTACAGATAAAAAACACATGTATTAAAAATTTTAAAACAATTTATTTAAAAAAATTTAAAAATAAAAAGCGAGAAAAAACAAAAGGTAAACATTTTAGCATGTAATGTCGAAAACACATTTCAAAAGATAAAATGATAATTTGATCACTGGCGACTTCGTTCGGGGTATAAATCTAACGACTCTCCACTAAACATTTGCTGTGGCATCTGGAGTACGTAGTGTTGGCCTTCCAGTCCATTTCTTATGTTTTATGATATGTTATAAGCTATAACCGTATTTCTCAGACCACTCAAGAAATTTGCCTCCAAGAAGGCAAAATTAAAAAAAAAATTGCCAAACAGGCAACAGCCCTGTATATTCATTCTCCGTGCTTGAAAACACCATTAGAAAGTAAGATTCAATGATGAATCTTTTATGTAAAAATCATTTTTGCGTTAAAATTTCATTCATAGTGACAGTTGTTTGACGTTTTAGTTAAAGTTATCAAAGATACGAAAAATCTGACATTGTCAAAGTCATAGCTGTCCCTTATCTAAGTAAGTAATTGTTGATCGCACGGTAGATACTTTGAAGTGTTTATTTGAGAGCATGATATAAGGAAAAACTGAATTAGCCAATTTCTTGGAACAGTTTCAAATAGATAAGCTGATAATCGCATATTTTCGATAACCGAGGTAAATATTTTTTCAAGGATAAAATAAACTAGCTAGCAATTGGCTAGCGAAATAAGTTGGAGTCTCTTACTGTTTGCTGATGCCTTGCCTGGATTGTGTACTTTAAATTTTCTTCAGTCCTCAGGACTGAGGTAATATCGTGCGTTCATTTAAATTTATCATCAAACTTGGCGTTGGAGAGTCGATTGTGAACGCACCACTTGTGTAAAAAGATTTAAACAGTTGATCCGTAATCCGTATAGTGTGTCCACAATCGACTCTTCAACGGCTACTTTGAGGATAAATTTAAATGAACGCACGATATTATTATGATTTGAAACAGTCGAATTATACAAGGGATGTTTGAAAACGAATTCAGTTGTACGTGGCTTAATGAAGAAGTTTATTATTAATCGAAAAAACTTTGAAACATTTGATAATCTTCAAAAACAAACAATACTTCACTTGAGTCCAACGGTTAATAAGAGGATCAGGTGTGATTTTGATATCAATAATTGTTTATCTTAAGCAGTACTCGAAAAAAGGTTGTCAACATAATACAAACTTTTTTGTTACAAAATGGTCTAAACATAGATAGCTTATCAACAAAGTAATTATTTGCAGATAATATCGAGAAAGGATCACGTAATTGAAAAATTTGTTTCAAAAAACAAATTTTGAAACAAATTTTTCAATTACGTGGATTATGTATAATCTGTTTCAAAATCAAAAATCAACCACCTGTTGAATTATGTTGGCAGTAAAAAAGAAATTTCTAGACTAAGTTTCATTAGTTTTGGGTTGGCCCCCCCTTCCGCCATAATTTGACATTGAATTGTTGAGTTTATTTACGTAACACAAAATTATTATTATGTACAAAAAGGTCGTAGCTACTATATCATACCTTTTGAGTGAAATAATAAAATGAGAATAAAAAAAAACACTATGAACTACGACCGAAACGACTGTCAACAATTTTCTTTCATAACCCCATTTTTTTCTGACACTTACAGACACACTAAAAACAAAAGTTGGCGACGTTGTCGGTTGTATTTTCGAAGTAGAATGTAGTGTTGGTGGATTTTTGATTTTGAAACAGGTTATATTTAATTTATTTATTAGTTATTAAAAGCGGAACATGAGTATGGCAACATGTGACTTCAAAATTCCTAACCAAACTTTTCTTCAGATATACAGGATGAAATCTGTCAGTGTCATGGCCAAGCATCGTTTTTTTACAGTTGGAATACATATTTATTAAAATGTTTTTTTTTTTAAATGAAATCAAAGTAACGTAAAATTACGGCAAACACACCTGAAGATGTAGATCTCTGATTGGTCCACTTTAAGTTGTCTTTTCTTGAATATTTTTTAAGCTAGATTTTTTTTCTTCAAAATTACACATCCAAATACGATCTCGTTTCCTCTTTTTCTTTGGGGCGCGAGTTGAGAAAGGTCTTATATGCATCAAGTTTTCATCAATTCTCAGTTTTATTTTCGTTTCAGTGAACCGCAAGCCCAAAAACTGGATTGGTTTTTCTTGGGCGATTCCATTGTTGCTTTCTCTGGACCAATATTTTATTCAATAATGCCATCTAAGGTAAGAATCTTTCATTAAATTTACGTTGCTTTCATATAGAGTTCCAGTGTTAAACAGAAATAAATTTTGATTAACTTTTGTGTTTTTCTTTTTAATTTTACGTCTTCTTTCTCTGTAATGTTATCACTTACACGTGACATTTCTTAAGATTAAAGTTTTCAATGAATAGCCTATAGGAAATTGTAAAAAAATGTGCAGCAGTTTCATGATATTTTTAAAATTAAAAGATAAAATATATATTCATACAATCTGCTTCAAAATCAAAAATCCACTCCCTGTTGAATTATGTTGGCAGAAAAAAAATCCCTAGAATAAGTTTCAATTTTTTTGGGTTGGCCCAAACTTCTGCCAAAATTTGACATTGCATTGTTGAGTTTATTTACGTAATACAAAATAATTATTATGTACAAAAAGGTACTACCATATCCTACCTTTTGAGTGAAATAATAAAATCAGAATAAAAAAACATGATGAACTACGATCAAAACGACTGTCAACAGTTTTTTTTCATAACCCCACTTTTTTCTGACACTTGCAGATACACTAAAAACAAAAGTTGTCGACGTTGTCGACTGTATTTTCGAGGCAGTGTTGGTGGATATTTGATTTTGAAACAGATTATATTAATATTAGGTACGGTCGATGGACAAATAAAACTGGGACACTTAAAATTTGATCTATGTAAATCAGGGTATCGAATTGTCAATATATTTGTCAGTGTCTATATAATATGTCATACCAAAGTTAACCTATTTGTGATAAAGCCGTAATTAAACGATGCAAATTTGTAAATTTTGACTTATGTGATTGTCATTTTTGTCCCAGTTTTATTTGTCCATCGACTGTACGTAAATTATTTAATTTTACTGAACGAAAGCATTCCAGCGATTGTCAGTGGATATTGTTCGTCTCGAATTTAATTTCTACATAAATCTAACAATGACATTTGTTGATAACTTGGATTCAAATGAATCATAAATTAATTTTTTTATCAAAACTTATTTAGGGATCATCAAACAAGTAGTGAGTCTGTCATAAATTAGAATTGCAAACAATGTCATGAAATCTAGTAAATTATATTGATATTACTAAGTTTATGTATTATCTAGTTGGGCGTACAATTACATTCAATAATTCAAAACAATAACAAATTAGCAGCTTTCCAAATACAATTATCCCCACATATTATATTAAATTTTTGAAGTACAAATTGTCATTTTCTCAAAAAAATTGTTATGTAAGTTACCAAATTTTTTTCATTCATCGTTTAGGTAGTAGGAAGGTCTATTAGAAAAAGAAGAAAAAAGTGGGAGATGGCATTTTAAAAAAATGGTGATGACGTCATAACTCAAAAATGGATGACGTCATGAACAAGTCAAGCAACTTAGAATAAGCATTATGAGAAATACAAATTGACCTGTTTCAGCGTTTTCGACAATTGTCATTTGTTTTGAAATTAGTGAATTTATTCCATAAGTAGTTTCCACACTGTATAAAACTATACAGGTTATTTCGCGAGTGATAATGAGCCTGACGGAATAATAAATGCAACCCACAATACATTTTCAAAAAAAGTCGGACATTTTAATTTAAGCAGCCAGCTTTTTTCGGAAATATAGTGTGAGTTGCATTTTAAATTACGTCAGGCTCATTATCATTCGTGAAATATACTGTATATACCTACAGTGCGTTCCTAAAGTTCGGAATAAATTCGATAAAATTGTAAGTATTAATTTCTGAGAAAAATCCTCGAAGAAGTCAACTTTCTTTTTAAAAAGTGCATGTTGTACAGTACGTTATTTAAGTTGACAGCTTGTCGTCTCCTAATAATGACGTCATCAATATTTTTTTTAAATGACAACCATCACTTTTTTCATCTTTTTCTGATAGACCTTCTTAGTACTTAAACGACTAATGAAAAAAATTGATACCTTACATAACAATTTTTTTTGGGAAAATGACAAATTTTACTTACAAAATTTAGCTTAATTTTTAATGTAAAAATTTTAATAGACCTCAAACAAAATCAAACAAACATCTTAGGTTAACAATAAAATTTAACGCAAATGTTGAAGTTGCCTCCCGCCAACTATTTGGCACTCACCGGCACTTTGTACACTGCGCTCAATAATGTTAGGGCTTATTTGTTCCGTTTCAGTGCGAATTCTCTACCGCAAATCGTTCTAAATTGTTTGGTCTATTAAAATAAACCTTCCATTGTAACTAAATCTATTGAAAAAGAAATTTAAGTTAAAAATTAAATTAAATTTTTTAAAGTAAAATTTGTCATTTTCTCAAAAAAATTGTTATGTAAGTTGTCAATTTTTTTTCATTGACCGTTTAGGTACTACGAAGGCGTACAAGAAAAATAAGAAAAAAATGGCGGTTGTTATTTAAAAAAATTATTGATGACGTCATTATTAGGAGATGACAAGCTTTCAATATAAGCAAAGTACTGAACAATATGCACTTTTTAAAAACGAAGTTGACCTGTTCAATGATTTTTCTGAGAAATTAATACTTTCAGTTTTATCGAATTTATTCCGAATTTTACGAACGCACTGTATATACAGTTACTCCTGCAGCTCTGCACTGAGGTCACTCAGGTCATAACACAACGTACAATGAAAATTTAAAATTGACAAGTGACGCACAGTTGATTGTTTTTCGCTCGCTCCGCTAAACTCGACTCCCGAGATTTTAGCTTGCCGCGAACGTGACGGGCTGCCAGCTGCGAACGTGATGCATGAAACTAATTCACTGCCCAGTAATTAAATGTATGTGGTGCGCCTAAAAAAGTTTTCACTTCAAAAATTGCCTAGACATTTTAGACAGATAATTTATCAATAAAGTATTTATTTGCAGAAGATATCGAGAAATAAAAGACGTAATTGACAAATTATTCTGATTGTACTTTTTTTGTATAAGATATGTCTCTTTCGTTTTTTTCTTTTAACCATTAGTTATTCGTTTGACGCTGGAGAAGATATAATGCGGCTAAGGGAAAGCAAAAGATGACAATATACAAGGGTGATCAAGAAGGACTGTTGTCAATACAATAGAGAACATTTTTTATTCGGCTATTTGCAACACTGTAACCTTATATGTTTTGTTGGTTTATTTGACAGATATCTGACGTAACATTAAGAGCGACAAAATTGTGGGTTATGAGACTAAAAGTTAACGGTAAAATAATTAAATTCCTTTTTGAGAGGATTTCCCTTGCCATTCAACGTGGAAACGCTGCAAGCATTCGGGGCACTTTTCCAGCTTCCGCATTATTATCGGAAATTTTCGCATTGTAAATTAAAAATGTTATTTAATGTTAAATTTTAATAAAAATAAATTGATATTTTATTTTTTATTAAATAACTATAAAAAAATGTCGCTATTCGGCCTACCTCCTCAAGGTCTAAACTTTTTCTCGCGTGACTTATACAAGGCTATTCTAAATGATTGTAGTCAAAGTAGGCGTGAAAACTGAATGTCAAATTTATGGTTGCCGCTCCACATAAAAAAACATTAAAATGATGTGAATAAGCGAGTACTATGCCGGCCAAAAAATTTTGGCCGTCATTGTCTGTCAATTCAAAAAAAAAAAATGTAATCCGTACTTTATTGTCATCATGATTACCGTCTTGATTATGAACGTTATTTTTTGGGTTGTAAATTTCAAAACTCAAAATTATTTTGTCATTTCTACTACACAGAACGTTTACCTCAGGTTATCTATGTACGATTGCTCTAATTTTGTTCATTCATGTCGGATTTTTGGAATATCTGAGCTTCAAACAGTTTAAATTGATTGTCAAAATGACAAGAATCGAAAGTGGGGTTACGATTCCTAAAGGTTTATTTACACTTTACTGGAACGTCAAGAAAGTGACGGCCAAAATTTTTTGGCCGCCATAGTACCTACACACCGTTCACACACGAAAGTTAAATTGGGTGCAAAACAACTGTATATTTTTAAAATTGATTACAAAACAACTCAATATTTCTGGATTCAATCGTTAATTTAACAAAAATAAATAAAAACCTCATCACCGCACTTTTCACCTAAAAAATGACGGTGAAAGTGACAAAACACACACATGAAAGCGGCAAAAATGTAATAACATGGGAATGGCCTTCTTCGACTACAATCATTTAGAATAAGCCTTAAGATAACAGTCGTATCATAAATATGGTAGGCCGAATAGCGAAATTTTTTTTATTAATATAAATTAATATAGATCCAGTAGCGGACAGAAAACAGTAGGACAATGTTTTTTCGCTAATGTAAGTCTCTTTACTCTTTCTATGGTTACTATTAAAATATTTATTTATTCATTATAGTAAGCTCGGTTTACTCAACTCAATTTTAGCAAAATTTTATAATAACACTTGTCCTACTTTTTCTGTCCGCGACTGTACATGAAAACTATGTACCGGGTGATCAAGAAGGACTGTTTGAGTTGGTAATACTGCATTTTTTTTAAAATGGTACAACTGAAGTCAACGGTTGTTGACAGCTTGACACTGACAGCAGCACCATCGACAAGTAACATTTAACATTTCAAATTAAATTAAAGATGCTGGTGAATTTGTTCGAGAGCCTAAAAAGATCATTTAGATACTGTTAATATTACGTCAGATATCTGTAAATTTACCAAAATAGTAATTTATTATACGAGTTTTATAAGACACGAGTGCTATAAAGCAAACATGTGCGACAAAATGGCTTATAAAACGAGTATAGTACAATATTTTTTCCATTTTGCCCCTTAAATTTAAAAAAAGTTCAAAACATAATGCTAGGAAAATTATATTTGGCAAATATAAGGATTGGTAACGCTGGTAAATAGACGGACAATTGTAAGTTTTGAATTTAAAGTGTCGTGAAATGCAGTGATCACTGATTACGTAATAACAACTCACTATGAGTCACTGTCAACATTAAAAATTTAAGTGAATGTTCTTGAAACGCGTATCGAAAAGAGCTCCTTTTCGAAACCCGTTTGAGTGTTATAGTGACTGTGTTATAGATGCAAAATAGAAAAAAACATATACGGTTGCAGTATTACAAATACTCGATTAATAGTATATTGTATATCAAGAATTGAAAATGAAAGATTTCACACGAGTTTGCAGAATTGAGCCACAAGCCGTAGGCGCGTGGCTTAAGCAAACGAGTGTGAAATCGAATTTTCAACGCGTGGTATACACGATATTTTTCCGACGACCACAAAAAAAAAACCGCTAATATTCGGCATCCCTTCAAACTTGAAATATTATTCGACAGAGCTGCGGACAAAACATACATTGGTGGCCATGGTTACTACAACTGTGTGCAATCATTTCATTGCGCACAGGCTAGAAGGTATCTGATTGGCTAACCAGTTTCATTGCACACGGGTTCGCTATTTGCATGCAATAGCCAACTTTCAGTAATAGTTATTTGTGCGAATTTACGCATTTTTCATAGTGGTCGTCGGAAAAAACATGTTCTTAATTGTATTGCCAACTCCAGTCCTTATTAATCACACCGCAATTTAGTAAATGCAAGCACTGAATTTTGGTTTGGATTTTTTTCAAAATGTTGGAAACTTTTTGAATCTGTATAAGAACATTTATACATACCGGGTGTCCACTCTCAAAGTCGAACATAGGCAATTAACACTGTGCATTCAGTTTATAGATATTATGCCATTATTTCGATACATCAATTATATTAAAGAATTAAATTATAATATGAAAGTAATTAACAGTTTAAGCAGTTTTTATTATAAATTCTTTGAAAAAATTACAATGCAGTTTCTACAGCGTGATCAACAATGACTGAGTCTGTTGGCAATGAAACAATTGAAAATACTGGTGATTTTTGTCTAGTAAATCGCGCTGACCACGCACTGACCGGATTTTTTAACTTGAGATGACATTAAAAACATTCTTGGTTATGCAGGTTATGTTTATACTATTACAAAAATTAACCTTCGTTGGTAAATTTTAAATTTGCCAAATTTCATTGTTACCAACAGACTCAGTCATTCTTGATCACCCCGTACCTTAGTTAATAATAAATCTAAATAATTTCCTGAATTTAAATTTCTCTTTATTTCAAATGTTATTAAAAATCCCAGCTCAGATATGAATTTTTTGAGGATACTGAGTTCTAGTAGGAATATTTACTCGAGAGTTTTCTTGAGCCCAATATCGCGTGTTTTGAACATTTGGTTCGTTATTTAGTGTAAAGGTAGATTCGTCTGTGAAGCAAATTGTCGACAGAAAGCGACGATCATTAGCACGCTCCTGTATTTCACTCTTACTTTCTTCATCAACAGCAAAAATCTGTTGATGACACTGTGTCTTGTAGGGATATTTGTACTTCCTGAGGATATTCAGTATCCGCGATTTACATAAACTTACTTTAAGAGAAATTTGTCTTAATTTGTATGGAGTAACTATTCATTTTTCCGTAAATAATTTTGACAGTAATTTACCGAAGTTCGCTGACTTAACCCAACAAATTACTAAATTTTTTGACAAACGCTGCCCAATTTGAAAATCATGGCATGTCATATTTAAAAATCGCTAAGTTTTAAATTAGTATTTTAAAATAAAAAAAATCATTTTAAGCGCAAAAATTTTATCTTTCTATTGATACCATTGCCTTACCTGTAAGTTCAATTGGCGAACAGGAATCAGCAAAAACGTTCAATACAATGTTAATTGCCTATGTTCGAGTTTGAGAACTGTATAACTAGATGAAAAAACCAAGTCATTGCGGATATTTCATAAAATGAAACGCTAATAGTCCAGTCAATATAAACATTCGACCTTGCAAAAGGTCATGTAGTTCTGATTTTTTAATATGTTCTTTGGACCTCAGCCAAGAGTAAAACACCAAATTTGCAACTTCGAAAGACTTGTGCGCACTGCGTGGTAGCCGAAGAACAGCAAAATTTTCGCATTATTTTCAGTTTTTGCTCAATATCTCTTAAGCTTGTTTAACACGATGCTAAATTTTGTAGAAAATTTGTTAGAAAATGAGAGAGACCCTCGATCAGGACCAATGAACGATCAGGATCATAGTCTGTCTTTGTCAGATCCTGATCGTTCATTGGTCCTCTCATTTTCTAACAAATTTTCTACAAAATTTAGCATCGTGTCAAACAAGCTTTAAGATATGAGTCTAACAGAAAAAGTTGAAGTTATCTTTTTTAAACTAGATTAAATTCACTTCAGTTTGAGGCCTAAGCAAACTTTGTGCGTCCAGCAGTTTCCGAGATAGAGCTCTTCAAAAATTGGGTATTTTTTCCAAGAAGTGAAATTTTTTTGTTTATTTCTCTTTTTTTATTAAATATTATCAAAAATATTCGCCCCATGTAAAAAGTCAAGGGCAATGAACTTGAAGCGTATTTATTTAGCTTTAAACTGAGATCTGATGGGCAGCTGCTTCTCTAAAAAGTGGCATATAACCGAAAACCTCGAAAAAGGGAATTTGGGAAAAATAAATGAAAACAAGTTTTCAGCGCATCAAACATCACGTATAGGGCCTAAACCGATCAACGTAATTTAGTATGTGTGGTTAACAACTTGAAGGGAGTCTGTGAAGTCGGTAGAGAAATACTGCCCTCAACGCCAGACTTGTTCTGATTGTATGAAAAATCATCAACTACCCCAAGTATGCTCCTTTGGAACGGGTTCATTAAGCAGGTGACAAGTGGTCTTGATTTTTATAGCTCAAAAATTATTTTCCTCTCATTTATCCGCACCCCACCTACTGATTACGATACAGTGTTCATATCACCTTTTGAAGCCAGTGAGAGAAGTAAAGGTCATTTTCAAAAAACCTGCTTCGTTACTTTTGATCAACCACTGTTTTTTAAGGCCAGAGATATTGTTGAGGGTGGCCAACATTCTGAGTTAAGCTGCGTGGTTGTGAGGCTTGGAGAGTTCCATCTCCTCATGTCATTCATGGATTGTATCGGTGCAATAATGGCAGGGAGTTGCTGGAAGGCGTTATTTATGACTATTTATACAAATCCCAGGCCTGGACAAGATGCTGAATGGTCATGCCTATTCACGAGCTGTACGAGCACACATTTTGACTAATCTGATATTGGCTGGCATTATTTTGGATGAGGTAGACTTGACTGGGAAAGAAAGAGCCGAAACTGAGAATAAGCTACGTGAGAGTGAGAGGTCTCTCATCTTGTTTGTAAAGGAAAATAGGACTTACCAAAGCCTAAGAGCCAAATTCAAAACTGCATTGCATAATTTGGAAGGTAATCAAAGCTGTGAGACCAATATGTTCACACGTCTACTCCCGTAAAACTATTCATCCAGGCAGAGCGTCAGGGTGATTAAGAACCTTCACCTGTATACTATCGATAAAATGCTACCTTGTTTTCATTCAGTTGGTCACTATTTCTTCACAAAGAGTGCCCACTTATATTTGCAAGATATGATGGCTCTAGAACAGCGGATGGATCCAACTGAGTTTAAGATATTCATAGAACAAAATTTTACAATCCGTCGATTTTGGCCCGGCCTATGGTCAATTTTGATTGCTGATGTGGTTTATGAAAAGCTACGGTGGATTGGCACATGTGCGTGGAATCTCCAGCAGTGAGCTAGGATAGTGAACCGTAAAAATGGGGTTCATGATAAACATACTTGTATATGCCAGGACATGTACCCGCCGGAGCTCAAATTAAAGCGCGCCAATGAATGAGAGGAAAATAATTCTTGGTGCGATCAAAATCAAGACCACTTGTCACCTGCTCCATGAACCCGTTCCAAAAGAGCATACTTGGGGTGTTCGATGATTTTCCATACAATCAGAACCAGAACAAGTCTGGCGCTGAGGGCAGTAGTATTTCTCCACCAACTTCACAGACTCTCTTCAAGTTGTTAACCACACATATTAAATTACGTTAAAATAACTTATTTGATCGGTTTAGGCCCTATGTCGTGATGTTTGATGCGCTGAAAACTTGTTTTCATTTATTTTTCCCAAATTCCATCTTTCGAGGTTTTCGGTTATATGCCACTTTTGAGAGAAGCATTGGACCTGCAGCTGCCCGTCAGATCAACTTTTTCTGTGAGACTCATATCTTAGGAGATATTGAGCAAAAACTGAAAATAGTGCCAAAATTTTGCTGTTCTTTGGCTACCAGGCAGCGCGCACAAGTCTTTCGAAGTTGCAAATTTGGTCTTTTACTCTTGGCTGAGATCCAAACAACATATTAAAAAATCAGAACCACATGACCTTTTGCAAAGTCGGAACCTTTTTTATGTTTATATTGACTGGACTATGATGTTTGATGCGCTGAAAGCTTGTTTTCATTGATTTTTCCCAAATTCCATTTTTTGAGGTTTTCGGTTATATGCCACTTTTGAGAGAAGCATTGGACCTGCAGCTGCCCGTCAGATCTCAATCTAAAGCTAAATAAATATACTTCAAGTTCATTGCTCATGACTTTTCTCATGGGGCGAGTATTTTTGACGATATTTAATAAAATTAGAGACGTAAAAAATTTTTTTTCACTTCTTGGAAAAAATGCCCAATTTTTGAAGAGCTGTATCTCGAAAACTGCCGGGCGCACAAAGTTTGATGTGGTCTCAAACTATAGTGAATTTAATCTAGTTTAAAAAAGGTAACTTCAACTTTTTTTGTGAGACTCATATCTTAGGAGATATTGAGCAAAAACTGAAAATAGTGCGAAAATTTTGCTGTTCTTTGGCTACCACGCAACGCGCACGTCTTTCGAAGTTGCAAATTTGGTTTTTCACTCTTGGCTGAGATCCAAACAACATATTAAAAAATCAGAACTACATGACCTTTTGCAAGGTCGGACCCTTTTTTATGTTTATATTAACGGAGATAATTGATTGTATATTTTTATTGTTTTCTAAAATTTTAAGTCCGGTCCTGTCCATTTCTCCGCTGTACTAGATTAATAACTAACCTGGCCCAGAATGGTGTCTTTCCGGAAATCGCTTTGCAATACTCTCTGGATGCTGCAGATGCATTCTGATAACGTGATAACATTGCCCATGCATTTGCAACATATCTGTGAGCTCATTATTTTCCTAATAATAAAGCCATTTCGACTAATTAGGTGACAACTCTGACAGTAGTTTTGATTAACGTCCATGCTCATTAGATTTTTTTTTTGTCAATTCCAATTTCTAACAAATCAGCGCAAATTTGAGCAGGACCGGTTTCAAAAATTTCAAAAAAATTAACTTATTGTATCTTCATTGCCGTACACATTTTACTAAGGTGATTTTGGTTAAAACTCTTAAAAACAACGCATACTATCACATGTTAAAAGAAACACCTCAACTTCGAGAACACTCTGTATTGACTGGACTATAACTCGACATTATGTGAATTTTGTTTCTTATTTCTTCTCTGAAAATAATGTCAAAATTCTTAGAATTAAATATACATAATACATACATATGTAATTCAGTAATCTTAAACGACAAAGAAGATAATATCACAAAGTGTTCATGTAAATCTGGAGCAACTTCTTTTTTGGGTTTAAATGTGACTTGAAGTTAATTAATTAATATTTTATTTAAAAAAATATTTTGGCTAAAATTAACAATTGACTGGTTATTATTTTATTATCGTTAGGAATTTTGTGGTAAAATTGTTTTGAAAAGCATAATCACATGTCAACGTTGACAAATAAATGAAAACTGCTATTTTTTCTGGCAGCAAAAAATCATGGAAATATTGTTCAAGTTCAGCCCACATTACCCTCCAAAAATAAAATTGCCCCAGCTTTATCTGAACATGACTGTACATTAGTTGTTTTTTTTTTTCAAAAACTGGCAACAAGAAAAATTTACAAATAAAAAAAAATTGACAAAGAGACGGTGAATGTTCATCTTATCGAAATCTATCTGTCGCCATTCATTATCGTTATTTATTTCGTTATTTCCGAATTCGACATGACGTTGCTAAATGATTCTTTCAAACACTTTACGGAAAATTTAGCAGATGATTTTAATCCGGAAGAAGGAACTGAGTAAAAGTTGAAAAACCTTAAAAAACTGTACAAAATTGACCTCAAAGCATCAGGCGATGAATGCATAATGCATCTAGCGAAAGAAATAAAAACAAACTAAAAATGAAAACTGAATATATTGCAGTATGTTTTCAAAAAACCTCCCATCATCAATTTTAATGAAACTGCAGTAGAGTTGATTTACAAAATTATGGAACTCCACCAACTATGAAGCGAAATAAAATTTATCTTGATGGGTCAAGGGGGTATGGTAAATTGCGCACACTGGTCAAATTTGACATTCAGAGACCCAAAGGGTCTTTTAAAATACAGGTAAATTGCGCACCAGTGGTGACGACGGACGTTCAGTCATAATAATTCTCGTTCAGGACTAGATAATGATCTTTTTTTAACCACTTGGGCTTTAACACTCCGAAATAAATATATCGGACTTTTTTTGACATTATTCGGTACATCTTTGGGTTCTGTAGGTAAATTGCGGTAACTTACAATTTTTACATAATTGAATCTATGTGATTCAGAAGAAAAAATATTCTTATATAAATTAATGCATTCCTCTAAGGACAACTGCTTCTTTATTATTTTGCCACATAGGTTTTTTTTCAACATTGGCGCTTCTTATTTTTATTTAGACGGTAGTCTGAAATGTAATAAGAAGATTTACAAAATTAAAGATATTTGGATGCGCCATACTGAAGTGAATAAAATGACTCACATACCTTGGAAATGCGAGCAACACTTGAACGATGCTAATCCCTTGGTTGCAGCTACCTGGTCAAAACCCCTGAACAATTTTAACCGTGTGCGCAATTTACCTGCGTCGGGGTCAAGAAATTGTCACGATTTCGAATTTTCTAAAATTTGAACGACTTATCGATCAATGAGCTTTTGTACAGAGACGTCGCTGGATTAGCGAAATTTATTTCAGGAACTTTATTTCATACTTCAATATTTTTGCTCAAAATTTTTCTTAATTTGAACTTCTGGTAAAATAGTTATGATTGTAAAAGAACTCTAAAGCTTGTTTGACACGATGCTAAATTTTGTAGAAAATTTGTTAGAAAATGAGAGAGACCCGCGATCGGACCAATGAACGATCAGGATCATAGTCTGTCTTTGTCAGATCCTGATCGTTCATTGGTCCTCTCTCATTTTCTAACAAATTTTCTACAAAATTTAGCATCGTGTCATACAGCCTTAAGGCCCGGTTGTATAAAGCTTAGTTAACATCGTGTCAGCTAACAAGGCCTCAAGTCGGAAATCCGCCCATTTGATTGGCTGATTTAAATCAAATTTTAAATATACCCCAATCAGATCGCTTGACATTATGTTAACTTTAACAAGAACTTGACATCGCTTTATACAACCGGGTCTATATATTTACACTTGACCACCGACTTCTAAGAAAGTACTGTTTTATATCGATACTTATTGCATAAATAACTAAATGGCCTTCAAATAAATTTATATTTAGAGCAACCTATGGATATTCAATTGTTTGCAACATTTTTCCAGCGTAGAAAATGACACAAGAAACGTCTGACATTTTAACGAAATAAAATTAAGTTAGAAAATATTTTTAATTCTTGTAGTGCATTCTCCCTATTCATCCTCCACGGAATATGACAATATGAAATTGGGAAAAAGCTTACTATGTAACCTGTGTAACTCCGGAGAATAATTGGTTACCTACAAAAATTACTTTACACTACTAGAATTAGAATGTCGCCTACGCCTACTCTAAATAGATATTTATTTGAAGGCCGGATATTATTATATATCGGGTGTTCATTTAATATTCTGGTAGCATTACCTATGGAAATATTTTATTTTTGTTAAGGCATGTCGTCGTTTGAACTTCCGGTTAGTAAAATTAGAGTAGAACTGTCACATTTTGACATTTGCGTTCAGAGAGGTTTACTGTTTGCTAGTGTTCACGTTAGAACAGAAAACGTTTTTGATTGAAAGTTATTTTCGCAATGGTTTGAAAGTGAATGGTGATGCTACCAGAATATTAAATGAACACCCGATATTATTTTTCATAAAAGCAACAACGATATACTTAAGTATAAGGCATTCACGATCTTTTTGGGACCGAGTTGGTTATGGCCATCTAGTGATTTTGTTGGCAGTACCTCGGTGATAACTAAATTCCCTAAAGGAAATTGACACTTTTTGTGTTAGGTTAGGTTGTTTTCAGTTTAGGGTTATATTTTCTGAATAGGTACATTGTTGCCGGATCTCTTGAATCTGATCTGTTATTTTTAAATTAAATTAAATCGTTTAATAGAAATTTTTTATCGTATCAAATTATTTTGGCAATTTTGACTGTTGCTTTGACGGGAATTTTAATTATTTTTACATGCTTAATAAATCATTTAGTTTCTTACGAATATTAAAATAATAAATCTGGCAATCCGGTGGCAAGGAAATGTCGAACAGACACTGACAGAAAAAAAAATTGCATCCGTTGCATCAGTGAGTCAGTTAGTCCAACATGAAAAGAAAAAATCATAGCCAACTCGATCCCAAAAAGATCGTGAATGCATAATATTTTGTGTTAATTTTTAAAATTTTGTTTCAGTGAACCACAAGACCCAAAATTAAACTGAATTTGTTTCTCGTAATCGATTCAATTGTTCCCTGGAGTAACTATTTTAATTTTGTTCAATAATGCCACCTCAGGTAAGAATCTTTTACTGAATTTACGTTGTTTTTATCTACGAATTTGGAGTTGCAACACTCTAATACTATTTTTAAATTCATTAAAATTTAAAATATTCATATTTAAATGAAAACATTTTATTTTAAGTTATGTAAATTATTTTAAATTAAATTCATATTGTTAAGTTTATCTTATTTGGTGGATAATTACGAGTAGGTATATGCCACGTGCCTAAATCTTGTTATTTTTTATCACATTCCAACATTTTTGCTTGAATTGAATTTAGTTTAGATTGTATCGTTTCAACACAATCTTTACAGATTTATTTATTCTCTTGTTTTTTATTTAACAATTTTAACGAAAACCATCATACAATTCACTTTTCTACTTCGACTCTTTGGAGTTAATTGCAATTTTGAAAATTCATTTTTAAACCTTGATTACTGCTTTTTTAAATATCGAGAATATTTACCCATCGGAAGTTAAAAAATTCTCTCTTGTAGAACACACCTGGTTTCGGAATCGAGTACGAAGTACTGATTCCTGCATACTTTGCATTAAAACTCAACAAAGAAAATATTGAAGATTTCCACATTCAAAGTAACGTCCAGGATATGGGAAACATGGACGACGTCGTAATTGACGTTACAAGAAACAAAACACAAGTTTCTTTTGCGATACAACTGAAACATAAGGAAACAAAAAACAAGCGTTTGTCACCTGGAACTTTCGAAGCGGAGAAGGGCGATTTCAGTTTGAAGAAATATTGTGAATCGTTTAACGGTTTGAGCGACGATAACAAACGACGTCAATTTATTCTCTACACGAACGCCAAATTCGATCCCAAACGGTCAAAAGAAGTGAAGAATTTCAAGATGATCCAAGACGACTGTTGTGATGAAATTTTTAATATTTTTAATACGAGTTTCGGTGGAGGGAACGTGTACAGATTTGAAGTCAACGATAAAACTCCTCAAGATGGGAAAATAAAAAAATCAGACTACGAAATATTTTTTGCACAATTTAGACTTTTTGTTTGTCAGAAAAATTTTAAAGATATTGAACTAGACACGGTCAAGATTTTGAATACCAAAGATGATGTGGTTCCGAAATATCTGAATTTGTTCAGAAAATGGCATCAAAACAGATTCACAAATAAGGTTATTGATAAAACAACGGTGAATGTTCATCTCATTGATATCTTTTTATCTCCATTTGTAACAAATCGTCATCTCCTGGTTTCGCAAGAAGAGAAATTGAAATTATTTGAAAGAGTAGTTAAAGAATTTGACGTCACTTTGATAAAAAATAATTTGTTCGAAAATGTTGATGAAAATTTGGTAGAAGATTCTGATCTTAAAAGATCAGGCATCCCCGATACGTTACTTAATCAATCTTGCATCAGTTTAGCAAAAAAAAGTAAAATTATTGAAAAAACCGAAACCAAATTGGAGCCACAAATAAAATTAAAAGTGTTGCAGTATTTTTTGAAAAAACCAATCATCGTCAATTTCAAAGACATTTCAGAAGAGTTGATTTACAAAATAATGGAACTACATCAACTAGGAAGTAAAATCAAATTTATCTTGGTGGGTCAAAAAATTCAATCGGCTAAACTGTCAAGATTTCGAATTTTCGAAAATGTGAACGACTTACGGAGCAATGATGAATTGTACAGCGAGGTCACTCGGACATGTCGCCTATCACTTCAGGGCAGGAAAGAGACGACACTAAAAGGACTGATCGATTCCTGTGAAGAAATTTGTGAACACGTCGAAGCAAATGAAGTGCTGCAAATGTTAAAGGGAACATTTTCAATCGGACAAACAACAGAGAGTCTTCCACCATTTTATATAAACAGAAAAGTTTCTTTCAAAGTTAAAACAATCGATGAATTTTTGGATGGTAAATTTTTTGAGAACAATTTAGCCGTTGTCAAATTGGACGGAAAAGTGAGAAAGATACAAAATGAAATTCTTAAGCGCAACATTAAAGTCGTCGATGTTCATGATTATTTGAACACGACACACATTTCAAATGAACCAACGATCATATCGACGAATGAAGAATGTTCGAACCAATTACTCCAAGATGTTTCAGAAAAAAGTAACAATAAATCTGTAGTCTATCTAAGAATTTCCGAAGATAAAGATTTTATAATCATATCAATAGAAGAAAATCATATTCATGGTTTAATAAGACCACTCAATATTTTATGTGCCGATCCCGGTATGGGCAAGACGACGATGTTGAAGAACTTGAAAAAGGAATGGGATTCCAGGTTTTGGACAATCGAAGTCGACCTCAAAACACATAATGAATTCTTTAAAACAAAACACGACGCCGATGAACTTTTAAACCATTTAATGGAAGGAAACGAAAATAGTTTTTCGAAGCACATTAGAGACGCTTTTCGGTCGAAGAAAAAAGTATATTTCTTTTTAGACGGTCTCGACGAAGTTGAAAAGAGTTGCGTCGACAACGTTTTGGATTCCGTCAAAGAACTGTCGTCTAAGGGATTTCACATTTGGATTTCTTCTCGAAAAAATCTAAAAACGAAATTAGAAGAGCGTTTCGGCAAAGTAGTGATGGACATGGAGGAAATTGAGGAAGAGCAACAGAAATTCTACATAGAGAATCGCTTGATGAAAGAATATAACCATGAACAAATAGAAAACATAATTGGTAAAATTTTTAACAACTCTGACATCGACAACAATTGTCAAATTTTGGGTAAAGTTCTTCAGCTTTACATCATAACGCAAAATCTCCTCGACGACAAAGAACTACATCGAAACGTGACCGAACACAAATTTCTTTTCACAAAAATGTATGATTTGTTTTTTTGTGGAAGATTCGAACATAATCGAAATAAAGAGTCGAAAAATCCAACTCAAACCTGGGCAGATGTGGAAGATACTTTAGAAATATACGAAAACCTAGCGGTGCATTCTGTGTTGGATGATTTAGTTTTTCAAAAACTAAAAATGGATCTGAGACGAGCGAGACGTTTTTTAAATAAAATTAAAACGAACAAGGACCCTTTGGGAATCGTAACAAAGGTAAACGACGAAGAAAAAGCACTCTTCGAACATCCAACCTATCGAGAATATTTTGCTGC
This sequence comes from Tenebrio molitor, assembly GCF_963966145.1. NCBI lineage: Eukaryota > Metazoa > Arthropoda > Insecta > Coleoptera > Tenebrionidae > Tenebrio > Tenebrio molitor. The sequence continues at coordinate 19,844,392 of NC_091053.1, read as the reverse complement.
CCGCTTTTTCTCAAACAACTTCGACAAAGCTCGTCTCATACGAGAAGAACTGTTTTCCGACGGACACAAGAACTTGATGATGATTTTAAGTGTCATACTTGCCGAAGATAATCCTCTACATTTGGCCGTGATCTATCGAAATGTAGATGAAATTGAAAAATATATTGATGACAAAAACGTTCACGACAAAGCTGGCCGCAATCCACTGCATCTAGCGACGTACATTGAACCAAGATTTGTAGGTCCGAAGTCATGTTTCATTGTCTCTATAGAAACCATAGAGTATTTGACAAACATAAGTATTTTAGAAAGGATGGTGAAATTTAACTACGCCGATTGCGACAATTTGTTCGAATGGAATGTCTTGGAATATGCTTTCGAGAATAAAAGTTTTGTTACTGTAGAAATGATCCTAAAAAGATGTGAATATCCAAAAGAGGAATTACATCAGTATATCAAAAAATATATCAATAATGACAACTGTGTGCTTTTCTGCTTGACACATGGATGTACAAAGTTGTTGTCAGCAATACTCGAAAACAGCAAAAGAAGCAACAATTATTTAAAACTAAACAATTTTACTATCATTGAGCACACAATAAAAAACTGTTACTTCCAAGAAGACGAAACATTACGCTTTGTATTTGATACTCTTCAAAATAAGTACTATTTTTATGTGAATTCCAGAAATGAACGTGGAGAAACTGCTCTACACTTAGCTGCAAAGCGCGGAAAAACATATGCGGTCCAAATGTTACTCGAAAAAGGGGCATATAAATATTGTAAAACAGAGAATCAGAAAACTCCATTAACTTTAGCTCTTGAAAATGGACACGAACGAACAGCCAATTTATTGACGCACAACTTATTGAAGTTAACTAAACCTTTCAGTAGAATTATGAAAACACCCAGACTTTTAACCCAAAACGGAATATCTCATGAAGACCTTAAAAATAACAACGAATTTCGGTTACACTTGGCTGCTTACAGTAGGAATGTGAAAAAAGTCAAATTATTAATAGACGAGGGAGAAATTGTAGATGCCGTCACAAATAATCGTGAAACTCCGTTGCACATTGCTGCTTTTAAGGGAAATGTGGATATAGCCGAATTATTAATCGAGAAAGGAGCATCTGTTAACGCCCTTGCAACTGACAATGAAACTCCGCTGCACCGGGCTGCACAATGGGAAAATTCAAAAACAGCAGAATTACTAATTGAGAAAGGAGCATCGATTAACGCGCTTACAACTGATAATGAAACTCCGCTGCATTGGGCTGCTCAATATGGAAATTCAAAAACAGCAGAATTACTAATTGAGAAAGGAGCATCGATTAACGCGCTTACAACTGATAATGAAACTCCGCTGCATTGGGCTGCTGAAGGTGAACATTCAAAAACAGCAGAATTACTAATCGAGAAAGGGGCTTCTGTTAACGCCCTTACAACTAATGATCAAACTCCGCTACACTGGGCTGTTGATCGTGGAAATATAAAAACAGCAGAATTACTAATCGAGAAAGGAGCATCTGTTAACGCCCTTACAACTGATAATGAAACTCCGCTACATCGGGCTGCTCAACGTGAAAATTCAAAAACAGCAGAATTACTAATCGAGAAAGGAGCATCTGTTAACGCCCTTACAACTGATAATCAAACTCCGCTACATTGGGCTGCTCAAAGTGAAAATTCAAAAACAGCAGAATTACTAATCGAGAAAGGAGCATCTGCTAACGCTCTTGGATTTGGTAATGTAACCCCGCTACACCGGGCTGCTCAAAGTGAAAATTCGCCAACAGCAGAATTACTAATCGAGAAAGGAGCATCTGTTAACGCCCTTACAACTGATAATGAAACTCCGCTACACAGGGCTGTTGATCGTGGAAATATAAAAACAGCAGAATTACTAATTCAGAAAGGAGCATCTATTAACGCCGTTACAACTGATAATGAAACTCCGCTACATTGGGCTACTCAAAGTGAAAATTCAAAAACAGCAGAATTACTAATCGAGAAAGGAGCATGTGTTAACGCCCTTACAACTGATAATGAAACTCCGCTACACTGGGCTGTTGATCGTGGAAATATAAAAACAGCAGAATTACTAATCGAGAAAGGAGCATCTGTTAACGCCCTTACAACTGATAATGAAACTCCGCTACATTGGGCTACTCAAAGTGAAAATTCAAAAACAGCAGAATTACTAATCGAGAAAGGAGCATGTGTTAACGCCCTTACAACTGATAATGAAACTCCGCTACACTGGGCTTCTCAACATGAAAATTTAAAAACAGCAGAATTATTAATCGAGAAAGGAGCATCTGTTAACGCCCTTACAACTAATATTCAAACTCCGCTACATTGGGCTGTTATTCGTGGAAATATAAATACAGCAGAATTACTAATCGAGAAAGGAGCATCTGTTAACGCCCTTACAACTAATAATCAAACTCCGCTACAATGTGCTGTTGATCATGGAAATATAAAAACAGCAGAATTACTAATCGAGAAAGGAGCATCTGTTAACGCCGCCCTTACAATTGATAATGGAACTCCTCTGCATTGGGCTGCTCAACTTGAAAATTCAAAAACAGCAGAATTACTAATCGAGAAAGGAGCATCTGTTAACGCCCTTACAACTGATAATGAAACTCCGCTACACTGGGCTGTTGATCGTGGAAATATAAAAACAGCAGAATTACTAATTCAGAAAGGAGCATCTATTAACGCCGTTACAACTGATAATGAAACTCCGCTACATTGGGCTACTCAAAGTGAAAATTCAAAAACAGCAGAATTACTAATCGAGAAAGGAGCATGTGTTAACGCCCTTACAACTGATAATGAAACTCCGCTACACTGGGCTTCTCAACATGAAAATTTAAAAACAGCAGAATTATTAATCGAGAAAGGAGCATCTGTTAACGCCTTTACAACTAATAATCAAACTCCGCTACATTGGGCTGTTATTCGTGGAAATATAAATACAGCAGAATTACTAATCGAGAAAGGAGCATCTGTTAACGCCCTTACAACTAATAATCAAACTCCGCTACAATGTGCTGTTGATCATGGAAATATAAAAACAGCAGAATTACTAATCGAGAAAGGAGCATCTGTTAACGCCGCCCTTACAATTGATAATGGAACTCCTCTGCATTGGGCAGCTCAACTTGAAAATTCAAAAACAGCAGAATTACTAATCGAGAAAGGAGCATCTGTTAACGCCCTTACAACTAATAATCGAACTCCGCTACAATGTGCTGTTGATCGTGGAAATATAAAAACAGTAGAATTACTAATCGAGAAAGGAGCATCTGTTAACGCCGCCCTTACAATTGATAATGGAACTCCTCTGCATTGGGCTGCTCAACTTGAAAATTCAAAAACAGCAGAATTACTAATCGAGAAAGGAGCATCTATTAAGGCCCTTACAACTAATAATCAAACTCTGCTACACTGGGCTGTTCAACATGAAAATTCAAAAACAACAGAATTACTAATCGAGAAAGGAGCATCTGTTAACGCCCTTACAACTCTTAATCAAACTCCCCTACACTGGGCTGTTATTCGTGGAAATATAAAAACAGCAGAATTACTAATCGAGAAAGGAACATCTATTAACGCCCTTACAACTAACAATCAAACTCCTCTGCATTGGGCTGCTCAACTTGAAAATTCAAAAACAGCAGAATTACTAATCGAGAAAGGAGCATCTATTAACGCCCTTACAACTAACAATCAAACTCCCCTACACTGGGCTGTTATTCGTGGAAATATAAAAACAGCAGAATTACTAATCGAGAAAGGAGCATCTATTAAGGCCCTTACAACTAATAATCAAACTCTGCTACACTGGGCTGCTCAACTTGAAAATTCAAAAACAGCAGAATTACTAATCGAGAAAGGAGCATCTATTAACGCCTTTACAACTGATAATCAAACTCCTCTGCATTGGGCTGCTCAACTTGAAAATTCAAAAACAGCAGAATTACTAATCGAGAAAGGAGCATCTATTAACGCCCTTACAACTAACAATCAAACTCCGCTACACTGGGCTGTTAAACATGAAAATTCAAAAACAGCAGAATTACTAATCGAGAAAGGAGCATCTGTTAACGCCTTTACAACTGATAATCAAACTCCTCTGCATTGGGCTGCTCAACTTGAAAATTCAAAAACAGCAGAATTACTAATCGAGAAAGGAGCATCTATTAACGCCCTTACAACTAACAATCAAACTCCGCTACACTGGGCTGTTAAACATGAAAATTCAAAAACAGCAGAATTACTAATCGAGAAAGGAGCATCTGTTAACGCCCTTACAACTCTTAATCAAACTCCCCTACACTGGGCTGTTATTCGTGGAAATATAAAAACAGCAGAATTACTAATCGAGAAAGGAGCATCTGTTAACGCTCTTGGATTTGGTAATGCAACTCCGCTACAATGTGCTGTTGATCGTGGAAATATAAAAACAGCAGAATTACTAATCGAGAAAGGAGCATCTGTTAACGCCGCCCTTACAATTGATAATGGAACTCCTCTGCATTGGGCTGCTCAACTTGAAAATTCAAAAACAGCAGAATTACTAATCGAGAAAGGAGCATCTGTTAACGCCCTTACAACTAATAATCGAACTCCGCTACAATGTGCTGTTGATCGTGGAAATATAAAAACAGTAGAATTACTAATCGAGAAAGGAGCATCTGTTAACGCCGCCCTTACAATTGATAATGGAACTCCTCTGCATTGGGCTGCTCAACTTGAAAATTCAAAAACAGCAGAATTACTAATCGAGAAAGGAGCATCTATTAAGGCCCTTACAACTAATAATCAAACTCTGCTACACTGGGCTGTTCAACATGAAAATTCAAAAACAACAGAATTACTAATCGAGAAAGGAGCATCTGTTAACGCCCTTACAACTAACAATCAAACTCCTCTGCATTGGGCTGCTCAACTTGAAAATTCAAAAACAGCAGAATTACTAATCGAGAAAGGAGCATCTATTAACGCCCTTACAACTCTTAATCAAACTCCCCTACACTGGGCTGTTATTCGTGGAAATATAAAAACAGCAGAATTACTAATCGAGAAAGGAGCATCTATTAAGGCCCTTACAACTAATAATCAAACTCTGCTACACTGGGCTGCTCAACTTGAAAATTCAAAAACAGCAGAATTACTAATCGAGAAAGGAGCATCTATTAACGCCCTTACAACTAACAATCAAACTCCGCTACACTGGGCTGTTAAACATGAAAATTCAAAAACAGCAGAATTACTAATCGAGAAAGGAGCATCTGTTAACGCCCTTACAACTCTTAATCAAACTCCCCTACACTGGGCTGTTATTCGTGGAAATATAAAAACAGCAGAATTACTAATCGAGAAAGGAGCATCTATTAAGGCCCTTACAACTAATAATCAAACTCTGCTACACTGGGCTGCTCAACTTGAAAATTCAAAAACAGCAGAATTACTAATCGAGAAAGGAGCATCTATTAACGCCCTTACAACTAAAAATCAAACTCCGCTACACTGGGCTGTTCAACATGAAAATTCAAAAACAGCAGAATTACTAATCGAGAAAGGAGCATCTGTTAACGCCTTTACAACTGATAATCAAACTCCTCTGCATTGGGCTGCTCAACTTGAAAATTCAAAAACAGCAGAATTACTAATCGAGAAAGGAGCATCTATTAACGCCCTTACAACTAACAATCAAACTCCGCTACACTGGGCTGTTAAACATGAAAATTCAAAAACAGCAGAATTACTAATCGAGAAAGGAGCATCTGTTAACGCCCTTACAACTCTTAATCAAACTCCCCTACACTGGGCTGTTATTCGTGGAAATATAAAAACAGCAGAATTACTAATCGAGAAAGGAGCATCTATTAAGGCCCTTACAACTAATAATCAAACTCTGCTACACTGGGCTGCTCAACTTGAAAATTCAAAAACAGCAGAATTACTAATCGAGAAAGGAGCATCTATTAACGCCCTTACAACTAACAATCAAACTCCGCTACACTGGGCTGTTCAACATGAAAATTCAAAAACAGCAGAATTACTAATCGAGAAAGGAGCATCTGTTAACGCCTTTACAACTGATAATCAAACTCCTCTGCATTGGGCTGCTCAACTTGAAAATTCAAAAACAGCAGAATTACTAATCGAGAAAGGAGCATCTATTAACGCCCTTACAACTAACAATCAAACTCTGCTACACTGGGCTGTTCAACATGAAAATTCAAAAACAGCAGAATTACTAATCGAGAAAGGAGCATCTGTTAACGCCCTTACAACTCTTAATCAAACTCCCCTACACTGGGCTGTTATTCGTGGAAATATAAAAACAGCAGAATTACTAATCGAGAAAGGAGCATCTATTAAGGCCCTTACAACTAATAATCAAACTCTGCTACACTGGGCTGCTCAACTTGAAAATTCAAAAACAGCAGAATTACTAATCGAGAAAGGAGCATCTGTTAACGCCCTTACAACTAATAATCAAACTCCGCTACAATGTGCTGTTGATCATGGAAATATAAAAACAGCAGAATTACTAATCGAGAAAGGAGCATCTGTTAACGCCGCCCTTACAATTGATAATGGAACTCCTCTGCATTGGGCTGCTCAACTTGAAAATTCAAAAACAGCAGAATTACTAATCGAGAAAGGAGCATCTGTTAACGCCCTTACAACTAATAATCGAACTCCGCTACAATGTGCTGTTGATCGTGGAAATATAAAAACAGTAGAATTACTAATCGAGAAAGGAGCATCTGTTAACGCCGCCCTTACAATTGATAATGGAACTCCTCTGCATTGGGCTGCTCAACTTGAAAATTCAAAAACAGCAGAATTACTAATCGAGAAAGGAGCATCTATTAAGGCCCTTACAACTAATAATCAAACTCTGCTACACTGGGCTGTTCAACATGAAAATTCAAAAACAACAGAATTACTAATCGAGAAAGGAGCATCTGTTAACGCCCTTACAACTCTTAATCAAACTCCCCTACACTGGGCTGTTATTCGTGGAAATATAAAAACAGCAGAATTACTAATCGAGAAAGGAACATCTATTAACGCCCTTACAACTAACAATCAAACTCCTCTGCATTGGGCTGCTCAACTTGAAAATTCAAAAACAGCAGAATTACTAATCGAGAAAGGAGCATCTATTAACGCCCTTACAACTCATAATCAAACTCCCCTACACTGGGCTGTTATTCGTGGAAATATAAAAACAGCAGAATTACTAATCGAGAAAGGAGCATCTATTAAGGCCCTTACAACTAATAATCAAACTCTGCTACACTGGGCTGCTCAACTTGAAAATTCAAAAACAGCAGAATTACTAATCGAGAAAGGAGCATCTATTAACGCCCTTACAACTAACAATCAAACTCCGCTACACTGGGCTGTTCAACATGAAAATTCAAAAACAGCAGAATTACTAATCGAGAAAGGAGCATCTGTTAACGCCTTTACAACTGATAATCAAACTCCTCTGCATTGGGCTGCTCAACTTGAAAATTCAAAAACAGCAGAATTACTAATCGAGAAAGGAGCATCTATTAACGCCCTTACAACTAACAATCAAACTCCGCTACACTGGGCTGTTAAACATGAAAATTCAAAAACAGCAGAATTACTAATCGAGAAAGGAGCATCTGTTAACGCCCTTACAACTCTTAATCAAACTCCCCTACACTGGGCTGTTATTCGTGGAAATATAAAAACAGCAGAATTACTAATCGAGAAAGGAGCATCTATTAAGGCCCTTACAACTAATAATCAAACTCTGCTACACTGGGCTGCTCAACTTGAAAATTCAAAAACAGCAGAATTACTAATCGAGAAAGGAGCATCTATTAACGCCCTTACAACTAACAATCAAACTCCGCTACACTGGGCTGTTCAACATGAAAATTCAAAAACAGCAGAATTACTAATCGAGAAAGGAGCATCTGTTAACGCCTTTACAACTGATAATCAAACTCCTCTGCATTGGGCTGCTCAACTTGAAAATTCAAAAACAGCAGAATTACTAATCGAGAAAGGAGCATCTATTAACGCCCTTACAACTAACAATCAAACTCCGCTACACTGGGCTGTTAAACATGAAAATTCAAAAACAGCAGAATTACTAATCGAGAAAGGAGCATCTGTTAACGCCCTTACAACTCTTAATCAAACTCCCCTACACTGGGCTGTTATTCGTGGAAATATAAAAACAGCAGAATTACTAATCGAGAAAGGAGCATCTATTAAGGCCCTTACAACTAATAATCAAACTCTGCTACACTGGGCTGCTCAACTTGAAAATTCAAAAACAGCAGAATTACTAATCGAGAAAGGAGCATCTATTAACGCCCTTACAACTAACAATCAAACTCCGCTACACTGGGCTGTTCAACATGAAAATTCAAAAACAGCAGAATTACTAATCGAGAAAGGAGCATCTGTTAACGCCTTTACAACTGATAATCAAACTCCTCTGCATTGGGCTGCTCAACTTGAAAATTCAAAAACAGCAGAATTACTAATCGAGAAAGGAGCATCTATTAACGCCCTTACAACTAACAATCAAACTCCGCTACACTGGGCTGTTAAACATGAAAATTCAAAAACAGCAGAATTACTAATCGAGAAAGGAGCATCTGTTAACGCCCTTACAACTCTTAATCAAACTCCCCTACACTGGGCTGTTATTCGTGGAAATATAAAAACAGCAGAATTACTAATCGAGAAAGGAGCATCTATTAAGGCCCTTACAACTAATAATCAAACTCTGCTACACTGGGCTGCTCAACTTGAAAATTCAAAAACAGCAGAATTACTAATCGAGAAAGGAGCATCTATTAACGCCCTTACAACTAACAATCAAACTCCGCTACACTGGGCTGTTCAACATGAAAATTCAAAAACAGCAGAATTACTAATCGAGAAAGGAGCATCTGTTAACGCCTTTACAACTGATAATCAAACTCCTCTGCATTGGGCTGCTCAACTTGAAAATTCAAAAACAGCAGAATTACTAATCGAGAAAGGAGCATCTATTAACGCCCTTACAACTAACAATCAAACTCCGCTACACTGGGCTGTTAAACATGAAAATTCAAAAACAGCAGAATTACTAATCGAGAAAGGAGCATCTGTTAACGCCCTTACAACTCTTAATCAAACTCCCCTACACTGGGCTGTTATTCGTGGAAATATAAAAACAGCAGAATTACTAATCGAGAAAGGAGCATCTATTAAGGCCCTTACAACTAATAATCAAACTCTGCTACACTGGGCTGCTCAACTTGAAAATTCAAAAACAGCAGAATTACTAATCGAGAAAGGAGCATCTATTAACGCCCTTACAACTAACAATCAAACTCCGCTACACTGGGCTGTTCAACATGAAAATTCAAAAACAGCAGAATTACTAATCGAGAAAGGAGCATCTGTTAACGCCTTTACAACTGATAATCAAACTCCTCTGCATTGGGCTGCTCAACTTGAAAATTCAAAAACAGCAGAATTACTAATCGAGAAAGGAGCATCTATTAACGCCCTTACAACTAACAATCAAACTCCGCTACACTGGGCTGTTAAACATGAAAATTCAAAAACAGCAGAATTACTAATCGAGAAAGGAGCATCTGTTAACGCCCTTACAACTCTTAATCAAACTCCCCTACACTGGGCTGTTATTCGTGGAAATATAAAAACAGCAGAATTACTAATCGAGAAAGGAGCATCTATTAAGACCCTTACAACTAATAATCAAACTCTGCTACACTGGGCTGCTCAACTTGAAAATTCAAAAACAGCAGAATTACTAATCGAGAAAGGAGCATCTATTAACGCCCTTACAACTAACAATCAAACTCCGCTACACTGGGCTGTTCAACATGAAAATTCAAAAACAGCAGAATTACTAATCGAGAAAGGAGCATCTGTTAACGCCTTTACAACTGATAATCAAACTCCTCTGCATTGGGCTGCTCAACTTGAAAATTCAAAAACAGCAGAATTACTAATCGAGAAAGGAGCATCTATTAACGCCCTTACAACTAACAATCAAACTCCGCTACACTGGGCTGTTAAACATGAAAATTCAAAAACAGCAGAATTACTAATCGAGAAAGGAGCATCTGTTAACGCCCTTACAACTCTTAATCAAACTCCCCTACACTGGGCTGTTATTCGTGGAAATATAAAAACAGCAGAATTACTAATCGAGAAAGGAGCATCTATTAAGGCCCTTACAACTAATAATCAAACTCTGCTACACTGGGCTGCTCAACTTGAAAATTCAAAAACAGCAGAATTACTAATCGAGAAAGGAGCATCTATTAACGCCCTTACAACTAACAATCAAACTCCGCTACACTGGGCTGTTCAACATGAAAATTCAAAAACAGCAGAATTACTAATCGAGAAAGGAGCATCTGTTAACGCCTTTACAACTGATAATCAAACTCCTCTGCATTGGGCTGCTCAACTTGAAAATTCAAAAACAGCAGAATTACTAATCGAGAAAGGAGCATCTATTAACGCCCTTACAACTAACAATCAAACTCCGCTACACTGGGCTGTTAAACATGAAAATTCAAAAACAGCAGAATTACTAATCGAGAAAGGAGCATCTGTTAACGCCCTTACAACTCTTAATCAAACTCCCCTACACTGGGCTGTTATTCGTGGAAATATAAAAACAGCAGAATTACTAATCGAGAAAGGAGCATCTATTAAGGCCCTTACAACTAATAATCAAACTCTGCTACACTGGGCTGCTCAACTTGAAAATTCAAAAACAGCAGAATTACTAATCGAGAAAGGAGCATCTGTTAACGCCCTTACAACTAATAATCAAACTCCGCTACAATGTGCTGTTGATCATGGAAATATAAAAACAGCAGAATTACTAATCGAGAAAGGAGCATCTGTTAACGCTCTTGGATTTGGTAATGCAACTCCGCTACAATGTGCTGTTGATCGTGGAAATATAAAAACAGCAGAATTACTAATCGAGAAAGGAGCATCTGTTAACGCTCTTGGATTTGGTAATGCAACTCCGCTACAATGTGCTGTTGATCGTGGAAATATAAAAACAGTAGAATTACTAATCGAGAAAGGAGCATCTGTTAACGCCGCCCTTACAATTGATAATGGAACTCCTCTGCATTGGGCTGCTCAACTTGAAAATTCAAAAACAGCAGAATTACTAATCGAGAAAGGAGCATGTGTTAACGCCCTTACAACTGATAATGAAGCTCCGCTACACTGGGCTGTTATTCGTGGAAATATAAAAACAGCAGAATTACTAATCGAGAAAGGAGCATCTATTAACGCCCTTACAACTAACAATCAAACTCCGCTACACTGGGCTGTTCAACATGAAAATTCAAAAACAGCAGAATTACTAATCGAGAAAGGAGCATCTGTTAACGCCTTTACAACTGATAATCAAACTCCTCTGCATTGGGCTGCTCAACTTGAAAATTCAAAAACAGCAGAATTACTAATCGAGAAAGGAGCATCTGTTAACGCCCTTACAACTGATAATCAAACTCCGCTACAATGTGCTGTTGATCGTGGAAATATAAAAACAGCAGAATTACTAATCGAGAAAGGAGCATCTGTTAACGCCGCCCTTACAATTCCTCTGCATTGGGCTGCTCAACTTGAAAATTCAAAAGCAGCAGAATTACTAATCGAGAAAGGAGCATCTGTTAACGCCCTTACAACTAATAATCAAACTCCGCTACACTGGGCTGTTATTCGTGGAAATATAAAAACAGCAGAATTACTAATCGAGAAAGGAGCATCTATTAACGCCCTTACAACTAACAATGAAACTCCGCTACACTGGGCTGTTGATAGCGGAAATGTAAAAATAGCAGAATTACTAATCGAGAAAGGAGCATCTGTTAACGCCCTTACAACTAATAATCAAACTCCGCTACACTGGGCTGTTATTCGTGGAAATATAAAAACAGCAGAATTACTAATCGAGAAAGGAACATCTATTAACGCCCTTACAACTAATAATCAAACTCTGCTACACTGGGTTGCTCAATATGGAAATTCAAAAGCAGCAGAATTACTAATCGAGAAAGGAGCATCTGTTAACGCCCTTACAACTGACAATGAAACTCCGTTACACTGGGCTCTTGATCGTGGAAATATAAAAACAGCAGAATTACTAATCGAGAAAGGAGCATCTGTTAACGCCCTTACTACTAATAATCAAACTCCGCTACAATGTGCTGTTGATCGTGGAAATATAAAAACAGCAGAATTACTAATCGAGAAAGGAGCATCTGTTAACGCTCTTGGATTTGGTAATGCAACTCCGCTACATCGGGCTGCTCAACGTGAAAATTCAAAAACAGCAGAATTACTAATCGAGAAAGGAGCATCTGTTAACGCCTTTACAACTGATAATCAAACTCCGCTACATTGGGCTGCTCAAAGTGAAAATTCAAAACAGCAGAATTACTAATCGAGAAAGGAGCATGTGTTAACGCCCTTACAACTGATAATGAAGCTCCGCTACACTGGGCTGTTATTCGTGGAAATATAAAAACAGCAGAATTACTAATCGAGAAAGGAGCATCTATTAACGCCCTTACAACTAACAATCAAACTCCGCTACACTGGGCTGTTCAACATGAAAATTCAAAAACAGCAGAATTACTAATCGAGAAAGGAGCATCTGTTAACGCCGTTACAACTAATAATGGAACTCCGTTACATTGGGCTGTTATTCGTGGAAATATAAAAACAGCAGAATTACTAATCGAGAAAGGAGCATCTGTTAACGCCTTTACAACTGATAATCAAACTCCGCTACATTGGGCTGCTCAAAGTGAAAATTCAAAAACAGCAGAATTACTAATCGAGAAAGGAGCATCTGTTAACGCCCTTACAACTAATAATCAAACTCCGCTACACTGGGCTGTTATTCGTGGAAATATAAAAACAGCAGAATTACTAATCGAGAAAGGAGCATCTATTAACGCCCTTACAACTAACAATCAAATTCCGCTACACTGGGCTGTTCAACATGAAAATTCAAAAACAGCAGAATTACTAATCGAGAAAGGAGCATCTGTTAACGCCGTTACAACTAATAATGGAACTCCGTTACATTGGGCTGTTATTCGTGGAAATATAAAAACAGCAGAATTACTAATCGAGAAAGGAGCATCTGTTAACGCCTTTACACCTGATAATCAAACTCCGCTACATTGGGCTGCTCAAAGTGAAAATTCAAAAACAGCAGAATTACTAATCGAGAAAGGAGCATCTGTTAACGCCCTTACAACTAATAATCAAACTTCGCTACACTGGGCTGTTATTCGTGGAAATATAAAAACAGCAGAATTACTAATCGAGAAAGGAGCATCTGTTAACGCCCTTACAACTAATAATCAAACTCCGCTACACTGGGCTGTTATTCGTGGAAATATAAAAACAGCAGAATTACTAATCGAGAAAGGAGCATCTGTTAACGCCCTTACAACTGATGAGAAATCTCCCTTACATTTGGCATTTGAAAGAGGTCATTCGGAAACAGTCGATTTACTAATTCAGAAAGGAGCATCCTTTAATTAACCAGAAGAAGTTGACCTGTATCTGCGCCGTATACAACCCATTTCGGGCCATGGAGCGGTCTTTCACCACATACTCCTCGCTACACCGTCCGAGCCCGATATGACTCTGAGTATTGCAGACCAATGCCGACAGCATGAACATGTTAGGCGTGGTGTTCCAGGAAGTGGATCAAGAAAACCATGTCTTCGCTCACGCAAATATATCAGTTTGGGTGCCAGAGGGCAGAGGTGCCACAGTGGCGAACAAGAATGCCTCATTCTAGTTTGGAACTTCCGAAGGGACTGACCTTACTTGGAATATCATCGGTTCCTGGTGAGATCCGACAACAAAGCCATCAAAAATGCCAAAGTTGGGACGACCATGGAATACCAACAACGCGGTTTTGACCTGCAACATTTTCCGAGTAAGGAAAATGAAACTTCCAGATTTTCTTTCCAAGAGACCGGAACCGAAGAAACTCTGCAGGACCCAGAATCTGAAGAGACGCTTCAACTTCTCCTTCACGATAAGCCGGACGAGACCGAGTACTTCGTCACAAGGCCAATCGGATTTTTACTTTGTAGACCTAAGGAAACGGGTCGTGAAATGCCATTTCGACTGGCTCCCCCCGATATCCGCGCGTATACTCTGTTTGTGAGGCCGATGCAGCTAAGCCATAAAACGACCGAAGCGCTGACAGATTCCAGTGCGTCCAAAACATTTCATGAATAATTAATTATTAGCAGAAGAATTAATATTTCTAAGAGGATGAACTTTTTGGATTTCCTGCTCTAAAGTAATGTCCCTTACTTAGCATCTTCCAAACATCATGTTTTCTCACTCTCACGCCCGCACACAGCTTTCAGAACGAGGATGGCCAGTTGGTTAACGTAAGCCAAGCGCAGTATATTCCCGACAAAAGAAATTTGCATATGCGTGTGTTAAGCGGTGATTATTATTGATTTATGACAACCCAGTTTTACGACTTATTTGCAATAATATCAAAAACCGACTTTAGTTTGTTAATAGTAAGTTAGGTTAGCTTTAAGTTTTGTTTATTACTTATTAATGATTTCTGTTTTGTTGTCGTTAAATGTCGGTAGGTAAGCCAAGCGGGACTCTATGTCGTTCCATACTTGTGTTAAGTTAACAATAAAACAATTACACCGATTTTTCAAAAGCATTTGATCGCATCGATCATAATATCTTATTAAATAAACTCAGACACTTCGGATTCAGTGACTCTCTTTTAAATCTATTCGAGTCTTATTTATCGGATCGTTTTTGTTACGTAAATATTTTAGGTTTCTATTCTGCTCGGCTAGTTGTAAATTCAGGTGTTCCCCAAGGGTCTAATTTAGGTCCCTTGCTTTTCCTTTTGTTTATTAACGATATCGTTGAAATATTTAGTTTAAATGTGCTTTTGTTTGCTGATGATGTTAAGCTGTATTCTACAGAGTGATCAACAAGGACTGAAGCTGTTGGCAACAATGACAACATGATGAAAATTTCAGTGAAATTGGTAGCATTACATTTTCAGTTGTCAATTTTGACGGACAAATTCAAACTTCAAAATCAAGTGTCATTTTTGTATCAATTTATTTATTAAAATGGTTTTTACACTATAACAAGACATTTTTATTGGTATGGCGTAC
The DNA here is from genome assembly GCF_963966145.1 of Tenebrio molitor. Lineage (NCBI taxonomy): Eukaryota > Metazoa > Arthropoda > Insecta > Coleoptera > Tenebrionidae > Tenebrio > Tenebrio molitor. The sequence continues at coordinate 19,829,126 of NC_091053.1, read as the reverse complement.
TTTCGGAATGGAAATTTTGATGCTGCTAACGGTTGGTAGTATTCCACGGAGCACGGATAATGCATTTCACCAATTTCAACAAATGTTCCCCGAGCCAGTTGTTATATACCTTAGTTGCGTTTAGGCAGCATTGCACGAGATTGGTGCAACGTTACCTACAAACCAGTGATGGAAAAAGGCAAAAGCTACTGGTAGAACATCATCTACATTTACAGAAGATGTAGTCGAGAATGTTCGAGGTAGAATGGAACAAAACCCTCGAAAGTCAGTGCGAAAGCTTTCACTCCAAACAGGTGTGATTCTTATCTAAAACACACGCATCCAAAGTTCTTTGTTGGGCACGTTTAATGCAGGGCCTAATAATTCTTACCATTAAAAATCCCGTCATTCCTTTCCCTTACAGTACAAGCTTGTCATATGGAAGTTGCCTAACCATTTTAAAGAAGAAATTAAAGTTCCACCCTTACAAATTTTCCCGGATCCAATCCCTGCATCATGTTTCTGTTTCTCAGCAGGGGCATGCGCTTTTATGAATATCGAAACACTGGGCCATTTAATTAAGTACGGCTAATTACTTTTTATACTGTTTTTGGTCGTTTTGTACGTATCGTGTTTTAAAACTACCAACTCGTAACATAACCTAAATTTTTTGACATTCACAACTTGCAGCGGGTGCCAACATTGACGCACAAAAAATTTTCATACTTTGGGAATATTTTACTGTCATTTGCTGCCAACAGCTTCAGTCCTTGTTGATCACGCTGTACTATTAGAGATATTTCTGACTGTATGCGTTTGCAATCAAATGTTGATGTGCTTTATGGTTGGTGTCGCAGTAATGGTCTCCCCTTGAATCGTGACAAATGCTACATTCTCTCGTTCTCTCGTAAGACCAAGCCGCTTATGTTCGATTATAGAATTGGGAATGCTTCATTGACTATAGTTCATTTTTTAATGCTGTAGAAAAAGTCAGGCAGCCAAATATACACTTTCAATAGTTCACTAGATTCCTATTTCAATTTTGTAAATTAGTTCAATCCATGATGCCATATGCCACAATAAATGCATTAATGTCAATTTATGTCACTGTGTCACAGGTATTAATTTAAAGGCTAGTTTGGTCAAGGGTTTTTATATTTGATTATCGATGGGCTGCACAGAACAAATTATGTTCAACGAAAAAGTAAGTCGCCCTTATCTGTATTCGAAAAAACATGATTTTGAACATTTACAAACATGTCTATGATGAACATGCGGAACTTAAGGTTGGGGATACGGTTAAACTAAAGAAGAGCAGATGTGGGAATTGGATGTGCGTATTGAAGTGACCGTGGAACAACTTATTATACACCTTGGAGAGTCTGATGACGATTTGGATTAACCGGAAGAATTCCAAGATGAGAGTTGATTTTTTAAATCCATAATGTCTGAGTTATCGTTAATTATTGTTTCTATTTACTAACTTATTGCTTTTTTATTTATGAATTCTAGATTAAACACATTATTAAACACGTTCTCTCATTTCAATTAAATTTTTTTATCGAATGTCAAAACCTTGTCAAACTGACAGAGATTTTGACAAACAGAATTTTTAGCGGCATCGTGGATCCATATCAATTATAAATTAATCTAAGGTATCTAGGCAGCATTGATAACTGTATATTTGGCTGCCTAACTTTTTCTACTGCATTAAAAAATGAGCTATAGGTGTTTCACTTTCAAGGATTTAGGCGTTACATTTGACGCTTAATTCACCTTTAACGAACATGTTGATATTATTGTGGCATCATCAGTCAAAACTTTAGGTTTCATCTTTCGATCGTGCAAACGATTCAGGTCTGAGAGTTGCAGATCTAAATTGGAGTACTGTTCAATTGTATGGTCGCCGATCTATCGAAGAGGTGTTGATGCTTTGGAGTCGGTTCAGAGGAAGTTTGCCAAGTATCTTCTGTTCAAGTTAATTGCTGAATTTCCTCCAAGAGGTACTCCTAATTCTGTTCTTTATGATATGGCAAATCTGCGTTCTCTCAATATGAGACGTAATGATAGTTTTCTGATATTTCTATATAAGATCATACACGGCATTATTAATTCTCCCTTCTTGTTATCCCAAATTTATTTCAATGTGCCTCGGGCAAATCTTAGATCTGGTCGTTTTTTTTATGTTCCGCGAGCAGTTACTAATATACTGCATCGTTCCCCTCTTTATACTGCCTGCACATTATTCAATAGCAACTGCAGTGAGTGCGATATTTTTGTGATTAGTTGTCACGGTTCGAAAATTTCATCCCGTTCATTTTTCGGTTTTTTTTTTGCGGATTTGGTCGGAGTGGAAGGCCCATGGGTTCCACTAATGCTTGGGGATGCACCATCGTTACTCGAACACCTCGAAAGTAACCTTAAAAGTAACGAATTCAGTAAACTCTCGCTCGCAGTTAGGCTGAGAGTAATCGCATGTTACCGCGACCGTTTTGTTTGTGTCTTTTTCCTTCCCGATCCCTCATCCTCCCGTTCGCTTGTCGTTGTCGTTAATCCTTTCTACCTTGCCTTCTTTCTTTTTGGTTTTCCTTGTCGGCTTTTCCTCGTTTTCTTTTCGTTTGGCGCCAGCTGAAGAGGCAGCTGGAATCGTGCCCTTATCCTCACAATTTCAGCGGGACGGTAGCTATATACCGTCGGGTTTGTCAGGTCGCGAACCTTGGCCCTACGCCAGAAAAATTTCGCTCTTTCCTCTTTTCTTCTTTCTTCACGGCCTAGAGTTTATCGGAGTTGAGTAGGTCTTCTGAATGCACCGTTCACTTACTTTTACCCTTTTTTTAAGACATCAACTCCATAAATTCCTTTCACCTTCTCGTCCCTGGACATTTTTTTTTCCTCTCCTTCTTCATCTCAGCGTTTTTTTTGTGGATCGCACCGATTTTCGGGATTTTCACGAAGTCTCCTGTGCCCGTCAGAAGAGTTGCGTGGTTCTCCGTTTCTGGCTGGATAGCGTACCTTTTGGAACCCCAACTCTGTCGGAATTTCCGGATCTTGGGAGTCACGAACTTTTTTTGGCTTTTCGTCGCCCCAAAAAAAAAAAAAGACCTCACGCCGACTGAGTAAGTCACAGTTTTTCCGTCGTACATTAACTTAATGGCGCTCTCTTCTTTCTATGAAAGGGTCTTTTAAGCGGATCTCTTACGAGGACCTTTTGCCGGACCCGTTCCAGCGGATCCGTCGAGTTTCCTGTTTTTCTGGCCTTCTTTTTTCATCTCCACCGGAATCAGCAGCGGCCTCAACGGCAGCAGGACCGCCGAGCGGCGAACCCCACAGGACGCCGAAGGACGACGCAGGAGGCTCAGGTCAGATCGTTCCCGAATATCATATCGCACCTACAGGAACAGAGCCTCCATTTTGCTCGTGCCGGGTATCTCCTCTCTCGAGGCCGCAGCCGTTTTTCGGCAAGGAGATAACGTCTCTTCTTTTGTTTTACTGTCTCTCTCTCTTGTGTCGCGTGTTTTATCTTGTGTGTGTGTGTAATTTGGAATTCAAACCTTTTTTTGACAATATTATTTGTAAATCCGACGCCGGTAACTTTAGAGTTGCGTTTTAATTCGATACCGTTTGTTTTGCGGTCGCACCGAGCTTGTACAAGTACTTATCGTCGGCGGCTCGCGGGAATTTCAATTTATTTTGTGCGTTACCGGTCAGGACCGTTCCTTGAATTTTTTTTGTTTGCTGCAATCGAACATCGAACAGTAATTTTATTTTTTTTTTACCAACAATCAATTGTACACATTATTTTTTTTTTAATGTTCACTTATTGTAAATATTTATTGTACCAGAGGATCTAATTTGATTAAATTTGTTAACTGGGACAAGTGTGTTTCTTTTCGGGTATCGGCCCCGGAGTATCGTCGGATCCGGATACTCCCGAAGCATCAGTGCCGGAGGATCCTGGCGCCCTTATCTTCTTGTCTTTCGGGTCTGGCTAATTCGTTCGCTTACCCCGCCCAAGACTGAGCTACCGGCAACAATTGCCAACCGCCGACCCAAATTAGAAAAATACCGTGGCATAGTCTTGGACAATTTAAGAGATTGATTACCTGCATTTCAGAGGTTTAATTGAGCGTTTCCCGTAACGGGTACACAGTCGCTTTTTGAGCTGTTGCATTGTATAACGCTGTTTACTGTTGGTTTTTGTTTGGGTGTACAACCTGTTAACCAACATACCAAATAATAATAATAATAATAATAATAATAATAATAATAATAATAATTTGCTCCACCCAAACATGTTTCTCAGTCATTATGCTCTTAGGGTTCTCGACTCGGGGGTGATTTTTAGCACAGGCGAAAGAGTGAGTCTTCTTGGCAGCTGGAACCGAACGTAGCTGCTCGAGGGCTCGAGATTGAGGGTCAGGTTAATAATTCGTGGCCCCAGGAATTGTACAGTGAATCAGACTTGCCATAGAGTTACATTTACCGGGTGCATAGATAACTGGGTGATAGCATGTTTGTACAATCTGATGGGCTATTAGGAAACCTCGATTTCCCAATGTTGCATTCTTGACAAAAAAAAAAATACACTTACAGTTTACGGTACGTAATATACTAGTTCTTTTCTTTTTCTGTAATATCTATATACGTATAAATAATTATATCTAGGATTCCAGAGATCTATAGTGGAACCAGAAATATAGTGATTTTATGGTCGATAATTTCTTTTACAATTTTGGGGTCAGTTTTATTACCAACTTGAAGAGAGTTATAAATCTTCTATGACAGATGTTTTTGAGCCGTCTGAAAATGGACCATCGGAGACAAAGGTAGGTAGAGCCCAGTCGCGCGACGAGTGCCAGAAGTTTATTGCCCTGTCATAACTGACCCTCTTAAGTTAATGTACTCCATCCCTCATAAAATCATTATATTTCTGGTTCCACTATAATAAAATTCATTTTCCATATGATGACCACATTACTAGAGAGAATTAAAATATTCAGGACAATAATCTCGGCTGTTATGATAGTTTTACTTTCAGTATTAAAAATTGTGCAATCATGAAGGATGCATAGTTTACTCATCTTAAAATATGGCTTAACTTGTACTAGTTTATGTTGAAAAATTAAAATTTTAATGGAGGTCCCTCGACAAACTAAACTTTTTTTAAACTGACACCACAATTGCACAATTCCACAATCCCTCATCTCGATTCCATTGCTCATATTCCCATCGAAAAAACCTGTTTATCGCGCATCTCCCTTTAAGATTGCTTTCGGCGTAAGAAAATAATTGAGTTGTTTTATGGAGATCGACCGGTCGTCTTCCACCCCGGAAACGCCGCCCTTAGCCCATGTCCTGCGCTTTGTGGCACCTGTTGAACCGAAATTAGATACCAGTTGCTCGTCTAAAAGCGAAAATTAATCATCTGATGGAGGAGAGAGTGGCGAACTCGCCCATTCCTCATTACCCATTGTTTCGACTTACTCCGGTGACACGGAAAAACCCGAAATCAATTACCACCCTCGTAATTAATTCGAGATCCCTCTACGGTTACAGAAGGAAAAAATTTGCGAACTGCCATCGATTGGTCGGTGTGAAAAACCGATGCGGTTACGTGGCCGCGGTGTGTATCGACAGTCGACAGTGGTACAATTCAAGGTAGGCAAGGGCGTAGCAAAGGGGGGGGGCAGGTGGGCCCGGCCCACCCCAGAATAAAAGTAAAACACATTAAAAACAAGATACATCTGCAATATCTATCTATCATCTGTCTGTGGTTTAAAATCTGCCCCACCCCAGCAAAAAATCATTGCTACGCCCTTGAAGGTAGGTTGTGTCAAATGTTGAGGTTAAGCCGGCACGACGACTCGTTATTTCCGCATAATGGCCGAAGTGCAGCGAGTTACTAATGAAAGAGATGGAGAGGCGAGCCTCCGCTAGACTCATTAGTGTAATTCACGTTTTTAGACCTTTTAATGAGTTTGGTTTATACTTTAAAAGTTTAAACATCTCGCTCGAGTGGAAGCGATAGGAGTGTTGAACGTGCAACTGTGCAAAGTGGCGGAGGATGGAGGAACGGCGCACAACAGAATCCTGTTACGAGGGTCTGGAAGAGACACAAATATGAATACTTAATTATAATTACGAACATGTATAACACCATAACAATACTGTAGTGTTATTCGATATTCTGTCACTCTTGTTGGCGAATGTAATCGTTTGGTTGTAATACTTGTACCTGCTGAACATGATAGGGGTGCAACCCTTGCTCTTTGTAGACCTTCTATTTCACACAATATTGCCTTAACATTTTGCTTACACTTTTTCTGTTGTTCATTTACATATTCAAATTTTCGCCTTTGATCTCGCCTTTATTACTTCTTTAATATGCATCACCCGTCCTTTATTCTTCTAGTGGCAATTCCTCAAATAATTAAATTCTTACACCTGCACAATGTTTTGCTTCAATTTGTCTACGTTTATTCATTTCCAGATGTCAGATCCTTTATCACTTCTCTCCTCCCCCCTGGACCAACCCCTTTCGCTAGCGTCATTTTTTCTCCACATCTGTAATATTGCGTCCCAGACTTTTGCTTGCTGTTCGCTAACCCTTTTTACGACTTTCCCCGAAAATGTAATATCAATTTATACAAATTTGTTTACTAACCCTCCACCACCCGGCTGCACGGAGTACATACACTATTACGGATATTACTATCAAGTAATAGTGCAGTGCTTATCAACATAATTACCGGCGTCTCGCCTCCGCATTTTGACTTTGTTGTGTATTATGTTCTGTGTCAATGTTAAGGAACTTCCTCACGATATGACGTGAGTATAATAATATGTATACCTTTTTGAATTTCACCAATGTGTTACTTAAATCCAGAATTTTTAAATTTTTAAAAAGAGATTGCGGTACTATTCCCGTTGCTGAAATTATAAGTGGTAAAATCGAATTTTTTTCTAAACACCAAATATTTCTCATAGCAACAGAGAGCTCTAAATATTTATTAATTTTTGTGTTCTATGTCTGTGTTATATTATGGGAATTTGGAACAGCTATATCTAAAAGATATGCTTGCTTTTGTTGTTTATTTAAAATAATAATGTCTGGTCTGTTATGCTTAATATGAATGTCAGTTAAAACTGTACGATCAAAATATAATTTGTAATTATCATTTTCCAAACAACTTTCTGGTGTATAACTATAATGTGGTTGTGTATTCTTTAATAAATTGAATTTAACAGCTAAATTCATGTGTATAATTTTAGCGAATATATCATGACGTCAAATAAACACAAATTCATCGCAATATTTGTAATTAGAGGCTTTAATTCTTTTTATTCAAGTATACCGCCCGACCCTGTGACAACATCGCAACCGCACAAATAACGATATATGAAAAACAAACATGAAATTAACTCGTAATAATGGAATCTACGCTGTCGGCTCGTACGAATTTACAATTTGCGCTCAGAAATACAAAATGTTTGGCTTTTCAGGTGTCCAGAGTAAAACAGAAAGGTACAATAATGATTCATTCATTCTATTAAAATCCAAAAATCTAAACTAAAGTTTGTCAGAACTGTTGAATTTTATGAAAACTCTACAAAGTCTTGAAGTATTAAAAATGCATAAACTTCGGATAGTTTTTGTTTCAACAGTGTTGGTGAAATATTTTTGAAAATGTCAAGATTAATTAACAATGCGAGAGTGCATTATTGATAAGGGACGGCTTAGATTTCAGTTGGAAACATTATTGTGGTGCCATTTTATCATTGTTGTGTACATCCAGATCTCTAATAATTTACTGATACGCTGAAAAGTGCAAATTTGAAAATTGTAAGTTTAATGTAACTGCAGGAAAAGAAAAATAAATAAATGAGTTCATGTCCGATTTTTTTGTGATCCGCTTGAAGATAAAATAATATGTATATACCATTTAGAGTAGAAGGTCTTTTTGTGCTTCGCCCAGTTGCCGACCTGGACTTCGTCTCGGTCTTCAATCTCTGGGCTTAGCATAAAAATACTCACTTCTACTATTAATGATATAATCTACTTCTACAGGGTTATTCTAAATGATTGTAGCCGAAGTAGGCCATGCCCATGTTATTACGTTTTTGCCGCTTTCATGTGAAACTCCTTGATGTGAACTGTCAGTTGTGTCGCTGTCACTGTCATTTTTTAGGTGAAAAGTGCGGTAATGAGGATTTTATTTATTTTTGTTAAATTAACGATTGAATCCAGAAATATTGAGTTGTTCTACAATCAATTTTAAAAATATTGAGTTGTTTTGCACCCAATTTAGGACATCATTTTGATGATTTTTTTTATGTGGAGCGGCAACCATAAATTTTACATTCAGTTTTCACGCCTACTTCGACTACAATCATTTAGAATAACCCTGTACTATTAATTGTAAATTTTGTGACAGCATGAACCTTCACCAGTGATATGCAACTTTATTCTATATCCTATTTTTGGAACAGACGAAATAGTATATTAAGTATAAAGAACGGTAATGACAATGTACGGATCGAAGACAATCGTTGTCTGAGATCCGTACATTGTCATTAACGTTCGTCATGCTTATGAGATTTTTTGCGCGATTGAATATTTATTACAAAACATTCCTAACTAGAATGCAATGCGATACGACGCCCTTCACATCGTGTTGCCACAATGTCGATTTTTGTATCGCGTTTCTAAGGCAATCTGCAAACAACTACCGCCATTGCAGTTTTTGTGCGCAAATATCGCCAGTTGTGTTGAAAAACAAGCAGTAAAATGAGTGATATTAGTGATTCCGATAACGAAGTGGATGTTGTAGAAGAAACTTTGAATGTGGGGTGCGTCACAAATAAAGAATTTTTGAAACTAACGCCCTCAACGTGTAATTATGAAGACAAGGAAAATTTGGGGTATGAAAATTTTGATAATACTAATGTCGCGGCAAGTTCGCTAATATTATTTCATTACAGCGGCAAGGAATGCCGACTACAAGAGCCGTGTGAGTTTCCAGAAAGTGCTAACATGTTGTCTTCAACTTCTGTCTACATAAATCAAGAATTTTCGAAACCAGCGAACTCAATATGAAATCAAGAAGACAAGGAAAATCCGGGGTATGAACATTTTGACAATTCTAATGTCGCGGCAAGTTTGCTAATGCTATTTCATTGCAGCGCCAAGGAAAGCCGACTACAAGAGCTTTATGAGTTTCCAGAAAGTGCCCCCACATCTTGTCTTCAACTTCCGTCTAATAAAAATTATTATAATAATCGATTAATTTTGAAAAAACTTTACTTACCGTTCTAGAACACCAAAAATTACTTACCATCGAGTTTATCGTTAGCAACGAGTAAACAGAGCTTACCATCTTGGAAACAGACGTGGTAAACAACCAAATAGAGTACAATCGCGCAAAAACTCCATTAACTCCGACCTAGTTTTATTGGATAAAATTAACTTTATAACGCAAATACACCCTCGCCTAAGGTACTAGATCAACACACTACGTATAGAGGTACCGCCATTCCATTCCTCGCGAGAGTGGATTGTAAGATAAAGATATCAAATGCAAATTTCACAAGTGAAATAAGGAAGACAATAGTTTTGGGGATTTTTTTAATGAAACAATGGCATTACTACAATGTCAAAAATATGTTAGGTTATGTCGCCCATTATTAATCAAAATTTTTTAACTGAAATGTTTTACTGGTTGCAGATATCTTTTTAATTAAAATTTACAAAAACACCACTAATAAAACCCAAACAAGTTACCAAATTTTTAATCGTTTAAAAATACAATATCAAAATATATTTTTTATTATACCTGAATCATAATCCCGGTTTTTGACACTAAAATGCGTGCGAAAAAGGGCCCTTAAAACACTAAAGCTTTAAGGGTCGCTTAGGTAACAACAAATTCACCTATATTTTGAACAATGGTAAATACACAATTTATAATAGCAACGAAACAACAACAATTGACCATTTCTATATCAACGATTAATGACACAGATTAGGTACTTCGGAAAAGGTATTTCAATTTAATTTTTTTGTTATAATTTTCAGATTGTAGTGCAGGTATAATAAAAAATAGCGTATGATACACGTTTGTAAGGGCCTTTAAAGCACTTGCGACGTTAAAAGCACTCCGCCACGCGTCGTGCTCTTAAACTCGTCTCGCGTGCTTCAAAGGCTTCCTTATAAACTTGTATCATAATATACTATTGAACTGCTCTTCTCATTCCCGTACTTTTATCTAAGTAGATACACTTACACAGCAGATTTGTAATTCACGGTTGGAGCACGAACTCACAGACAGTCTCAATTTTTTTAGCCACTGTTCCCTCTGTAGGTACTCTGTTTTTGACTCCTAATATTAAATTGCTTGTTTAAATCCATTTTTTCTAGAACTTGAACAGCCGCTAACACATCACTTGTTACTGACCATGTTAAAGTATTAAAATAAACGTAAGTAACTGAACCAAGTTAAAAGATGTAACGAGAACAAAGAAATAAATGACAATACTTAAACACAAACGAAAACTGTAACGAAATAATAAGTTACATGAATCTTGAACGAGGATTATTAAATATGCAGCAGAATAATGACACTAGTTTTTGTCAAATTACGTCAAATCATTTTTAGATTGTGTTTTTTTTATCCCCAGTTTGAGTAGATTGTGCGACAAGGACAGACATAAAAATCACTGATGGCGGTACCTCTATACGTAGTGTGTTGATCTAGTTACCTTACCCTCGCCACCGGGAATAGTTCCACCAGTACGCTCTCGAGGGCGCCACTCCATCTTCCCGGTGCGGCTCTCGCTCTTAGCCAGGATCTCGCCCATTGGTCAAGTTTCCGCGCGCTCTTTTGCATGCCCTCAGGCCATCGGACGAGGGTATAAAAGAAATTGCATCCCCTTGATACATCAGTTGCGCTTGCCACATAATATACACTTATACAGGGTGTTAGGGAATGGTCTCCCGAGAATTTCAGGGTGAGTCTGTGAGAGAAAATGTGGTCGAAAACCTTAGTACAATTTTTTCCTAACATGAATGGTTTTCTCAAAAATAAAAATTTAAAACGGTGCCCCACTGTTTGGGAACTTTTGCACCATTTTATTGTTGTGATAATTAAATAAATAGTTAACGTTTTGTAATTAATGTTAATTGCTTAGCAACCAAAAACAACAATGACTATGTCAAATTTTATCGAGTACCTACTGTCACAATGACGTTTCGATTTTAAAAGTCCCCTTGGGTAATATCTCATCAAAAATTCATGTTATTCTGTTTGAAATTTCCGCCTCATGAGGAGGTGTCAGTAAGAAAGACTCCATCATCCATTTGTCAACAACAGATACGGGTGAACAAGATTAAATTTTCACTGATCTCAAAGAAAAATCTCTAGTAACAATAAAACCGCGCGGTCATGACAATAATCGGTTTTCTCAAGAGGGACTCATGTAAGTGCAAACAGTGTACATAAAAAGAATAGTGTAGTTACTGTTTAATTATAAATAAATTAAATTTTTACTACATATAAAATTGAGACTTCTAGCCACCTTCCTTTCCTTTACACCAATATCTTAGTATATTCAAAATATTTATCTGTATTTACCACAACCTTGAGGTAAGTCCTCTTTTATTGCTGCAAAGAACTGAAATTATTTCTACAGCTTCATTTGTGATACAACATCTAGGTACCTTCAACTATAATGAGATTCGTTAATTTCTGTATAAACTATTTATTTGTATTGAAAAAAATAAAAAACTCATAGTAAATGTTCAAAATGTCCCCCGTTTGCCCTAATACAAGCATTAGCACGTCTTAATAATGACCTGCTAACCCGTGTTAACTCATCTTGATCGTTGCGAATTCGTTCTGCAGCCAACATGATTCTGTTTAAAAGATCGTCTCGAGTATTTACTGCAGTTCTATACACCATAGATTTCATATAACCCCATAAATAAAAGTCGCAACTGTTGAGATCAGGGGAACAAGGAGGCCACGCAGTTGGTCCGACTCGTCCAATCCATTGGGGTCCGCATGAAACGTTTAAAAAATGTCTTACATTTAAAGTAAAATGCGCCGGAGCACCGTCATGCATGAACCACATGGCCCTCCGAATCTCCAAAGGAATTTCCTCCAAAAGACCTGGCAGACCAACATTTAAGAAATTTAAATAATTTTCTCCTGTTAATCTTGCTGGTAACACAAACGGTCCTATCAGATGTGTTCCAATAATCCCGGCCCAAACAATTATGGAAAAACGATGCTGGAAACGGCCTTGGTGAATTACGTGAGGATTGACGTCGTGAGTATTGTGAAAATTTTGAATACCGTTCCTCGTAAAGCAGCATTCATCAGTCATAAGAATTTGGTTATGGAATAAAGGATCTTGGTTAAACTTTTGCAATAACCATTCGCAAAATCTTTGCCTTTGAGGAAAGTCATGTGCGCTTAGGCTTTGAACTCGTTGGAAATGATACGGATAAAGAAGAGATTCCTTCAAAGTTCTCCACACCGTCCAATGACTAACTCCAAATTCCCTAGCAATTTGTCTGGTACTTATTGAGGAATCTTCATCAACTCGATGCAAAATTTTCTCTTCCACATTCACCATTCCTGCATTCCGTCCTCTACCTACGTCTTAATTTTTGGGTAACACAGAACCGGTTGTACGCAAACGTTGTGCTACACTAAGAATGGTTTTACTGTCTGGGACTCTCCGCTGTATAACAAATTGCATTATATTTAAGAAAAATCTTAAAAACTTGGGATGTGAACGCGCTACCACGATCAGTTATTAAACGACTGGGGACTCCAAAATAAACATTATGTCTTACATGATACCCAAGTACAGGACTGGTTTCACTTTACTCAATTTGACAGGTTCAATAATTGTAACCTTTGTAAAGACATCTGTCTACAAGTGTCAAAAGGAACCGACATTATCTGAATACAACGTATGGAAAGACATCAGCGTCTTCCTAATGGGATGCAATTCTACCTTGCTTCCCGTCAGGGCAACCACCACAGTAAGCACAATTTAAACATGCTTCAACTTCAACATGTTTCACAACAAAACATCTCATCTTAGTACAACAATAATGCATATTGACACGTCGCAATGTCTCCAATGCCCAAATGACACACCCGATCATGACATATAACATGATCATAACATACATTACACATAACATGATTATAACATATAGTGAAATTTTTTTAATAAACAATTGTCAGTGTCAAAATGAAGTAAAAAACCATACTGTACCACCCTAAAATTTGGACATATGGACCAGCTGTATAACAATTTGACACCAAATCATGGTTAAGGTTATGTTCACTTCACTTCCCGTACCTTTCTTCCGTGAATTCATTTTCAAAACAAATTTAATGAGAAATCAGGAGAAACCTTTTCGAATTTGAAATAAACTCTCGCTCGTTAGGGCGCAGGCTCAGTTACATAAAAAAATGTTGACACTCAATATGACCAATCGTATTATCATGAAGATCACAGTTTGGCTCATACCAACAAGACAACGTTTTGACAATTGTTTATTAAAAAAATTCAACTATACATGACATCATAACTATTTGCCATCGCACAGCAGAGGGTACTTCCCATATTCGTCTCTTGCCTGCTAACTTTTGATCAAGTTTTTGGTTTTTAATTGGAAATACTGCTTTGTCTCTGAAAATTTACCGTATAAGGCATTCACGATCTTTTTGGGACCGAGTTGGCTATGACCATCTAGTGATTTTGTTGGCAGTACCTCGGTGATAACTAAATCCCCTAAAGGAAATTGACACTTTTTGTGTTAGGTTAGGTTGTTTTCTGTTTAAGGTTATATTTTCTGAGTAGGTACATTGTTGCCGGATCTCTTAAATCTGGTCTGCCCTTTTTAAATTAAATTAAATCGTTTAATAGACATTTTTTATCGTAATAAAATTATTTTGGCAATTTTGACTGTTCCTTTGACAAAAACTTAAATTATTTTTACACACTTAATAAATCATTTAGGTTCTTACGAATATTAAAATAATAAATATGGCAACGCGGTGGCAAGAAAATGTCGAACAGACACTGACAGAAAAAAAAAATTGCATCCGTTGCATCACTGAGTCAGTTAGTCCAACATGAAAAGAAAAAATCATAGCCAACTCGGTCCCAAAAAGATCGTGAATGCCTAATAGTTAACTCATCATTTTGCAATTGAGCCAATAGCATCCAGTCGCCTTCAGTAATGTCAATTTTGTTGATGTCAACCGTGATAGTAAGCGACGCGACTGAGTGCATCCACACGGGGCATGCGTGATCCTAGTTTATACAGGGTCTCTATAAATGATTGTCGGGTCCAGCCAGCCATGGAAACTTGTCAAATTTTGAATGTGCCGCTTTGTTCGGCAAATAATGAATGTCACATTTTCAGGTTAGGTTGTTGGCTTTTAACCAGAGGCAAGTTTCAACTGTGCTTTACTCTTGCTAACATTAATGTATTTATTATTTAATATCAACACCAACAGGGGAACAATTATTGCCCCCATCGTACCGCCACACACTGTACAGGAATTGCTAAGAGAACAAATCCAAACAGATAAATATTGAGAACACATTGTCCCCATATACCACAATACAACACTTGATACTGCCTTTTTGTCTGCTTTAGTGCTTTCACACACTAGTGGTAAATACGACCTAGACTGAATTGTCGAATATGGTATTGACTCCCATTTTTTCTTCCAATATAAATAACAGTGTTTTTCATAACAAATAAGTCTTACTGGTTTTTCAATAAAATCAAATGTATTCAACAACATAATTTACAACACTAAATAACGATAACAAATAGGTATTTTTTTATAAAATAGATTGAGAATGTCCCCCATTAACTTCTAAACACTTGACAATTCTTCATTTATTTTCAAAAATATTTTGCAGCATTTCTTAGTTAAGGGTACAGCAACACTGCTATCCACAGTTCCATGCACCAATTTTCAAAACATGTAAAGGAGTCTCTACAAATTGGTGTGGATTCTCAGCACTCCAAATTATGAAATTGAGGTGATGATTTTCAAACTGAATACATTATTAAACACAACTTTGATAATCTGCAGGTTGGAGTTCTTGTACCTACAACACTAATTTTATAAAGATGCAGTTGTAGCCTATTTTTAATGATTTTGTGACAAGTTCATCGTGGTACACCAGATTGTTGAGATAAACAGGCTATGGATATCTGTAGTCTTTTCCACCATTTCTTTCAAATCCTCGAGTATTTCGGTTTCATCAGATACTGGTGGTCATCCTAATGATTTACCCTTGCTAATTGTTCTGATTGCTAAAAATCTGTTCACAATGTTGTTCAGATATTTTGATGAAATTCATTTTTACAAACAGATAATTCCCCATTACTAAACCTTCCACTTCGAAAGTAAAAAACAACAATGAACGTGTTCTGTTCAACAGAATAAACCATTGTAAAGAAAATAAAGCTAAAATAAAACATAAAACATTAAAGCATAACCTCACAAATTTTGCCAGTGTATTTACCTCTAAAAGCGGACGTACTTGCAATTTTTATTGAAAAATACAGATTTTTGGTGTATATTAACTGTGATTAACTGCGATAAAACGAATATAAGGAACCAAAACTTAATTGACAAGCGCAAACGAAACGTCATTCACTAATGTCAGAAGTGACCGTGAAAACGAACTAGAATTTGGCATCGGTTTCAAAAAAGCGGAACAGTAAAATTTTTTTCCAAGGCTGGCTTGACCAGACAATCATTTATAGAGACCCTGTATTTAATTTCAAAGGTGAATTTCTGATGTACTTGGAGCCATCATCTGCCAATTTGCGATATTAAATCTTTTTTTTTTTTGAAAAGTGTTCTCAGGACATTGCAGTCTTTTACTATTTTAAATTGTAAATCTAACAAATACAGGGTGTCCCAGAACTCGCGGATCAAATTGAAACTGTATATTCCTTGATGGTAATGAAGATAAAAAACGTTTAGAAAAATATTCAGGGTGCAACAGCTTTTTAGTTATGAATTAATCAAATTGACCAATAGAGCTCGATCTAATTTTCCCTTTATGAGAAAATTGAGTACCTTCCCTCATTTGCCAAGCAACGTATAATTCGATGAATAATAAAATTATTTTCAATATTTGTCTGGTCGTAGCCAACGTTAAATGAACTAGCCGTGCTCAAGTAAATTTGGCAACAATGCCCGCAGACCTAGGACCGAGTCAGTTTGTACAGATTTGCATGTGTGTACACAGTGATCTTAACGTTTTAACTTCAGAAAACTGTGTTTATTTCCAAAATTTTAAGCTACCAAGTAGTTTAAAAGTTGAAGGGAATTTAGTATAAAGTTTGTGAAATAAATTATGGCATTTTCTTCTGGAATTAAAGCCGTCAACTTGGTGGAAGTTAAATCGAGACAAACCTAACCTAACTTTTGTTAATAAACGAAATATCATTGGTTCTAACAGGTATTTAAAATTTAAATATTATTCTAACATGCCTAGTAGGTGTTGTGTAACAGCTGTAAAAGTAATTACGACTCATCTTTAAGAAATGCACAAAACAATCGTTGTGTAATGTAGAGTGCAAACAAGCGTGGTTAAAAGCAATCCCTCGAAAAAACTTTATACCTTCAGCTTCGAGTGTGGTCTGTCGATTACATTTTATTTCTGATGATATCATTTTATATGATAAACATTTGCAACCTGATAGAAGCTGTAAACAGTTGCTTTTAAAAAGCCCCAAACTAAAAGATGTGGCTGTTCCTAGCGGGTTTCCAAATTTAGCGTCTTATCTATCTATCAAAGCCAGCAATTAAAGAGAGAAGTGATTCAGAGTTTAGGCGTGAAACAATTTCTAAAAGACGAAACGATGAAGTAGAGAATTTTATGAAAGCAGATATAATAAACAATTTTAATGATTTAATAACAACATTTTCAATCGAACTTAATTTGATTGGCTGGGAACATAAAATTGTTGAATTTTAATTTATATTAATGAAAGTCTTCAAGTAAAAGTTTTTATAAAAGGAGAAGAATTAACTCCAAAAGACTTAAAATGGATTTTGCCTTCTGATTTGAAAATTTATGGATGGCCCCAATTGACAAATTTGTTAGCCCGATATAAAGATTCAAGCGATAGCTATATTCCACCAGTTTTAAATATTTTTAAAAGAAGTTTGAATTTATTAACAACCGCCCGAGAACAAGCGAAAGAACAACATCCATCGTTACAAGATAATTTAGCAAAATATGATTAATATAAAATGAGACGTTGTGCTTGTTGTCAGCCATTTTCCAGGACCAACCCCAACGACATTTCATTGAAATTTACCATACTCAATGTTCTTTCAAATAAAATTAATTTTTTTACAAATTAGCCGCAGTACAAAGGAGGAATCTGAATTTTCGGAAAGATGATAAATATATATATACAGGGTGTCCCAGAACTCGCGGATCAAATTGAAACTGTATATTCCATGATAGTAATGAAGGTAAAAAACGTTTACAAAAATATTCAGGGTGCAACAGCTTTTTAGTTATGAATTAATCAAATTGACCAATAGAGCTCGATCTAATTTTCCCTTTATGAGAAAATTGAGTACCTTCCCTCAATTGCCAAGCAACGTATAGTTCGATGAATAATAAAATTATTTTCAATATTTATCTGGTCAACTTGTCGAAACAGACGTCAAAAGTGACAGCTACTTTTGAAATAACCAAAAATGGGATAATTGCGCCAAAGGCAGGTGAACAATTGTATAGAATCTAAATCAGGGAACGCAAGAAGTTTCTTCTTCCGGCAATGAATGAAATATGGTTTATGAGTAAAAATTTCCAGAGCAATTGTAACCTTGAGGGGTATGGGAAATTGACGGGAGGGATATGATGAATCGAACCTTTGTTGATGGAAGGTAAAATGGCGACGTAGCGTCAAGTAAGTAATACTACCTTAAAAATCTTAGTAAAAAGTGAAATATGCAGGGCCTGTGAAGTGAATCGGAATCACAAGAAATTTATCCTGACTCCTGTGCATACACTCTGCATTTGCAACGTATTAGCGCAGCTACACGAGCCCGACTCGTCATGGTCGAAATGAAAGAAAAGACTTTTAGAAACATTCTTGACATTGCAAAAAAAGCTGGAGTTACACGTAGGTTTTGAACAACAGATCAAGCATAGTGGCAGTTCTGAAAGAAGACAAAACTGGATTGAACTAACCTATTTATTTTAGTGTCATTATTAGTAAAAATTTAAGATCAAATTTTATAACTAAACCTTTCATCTGAAGGAATAGGCGAGCTCGTTTTATTAAATGTTACCTTGCCGGTCTAAGCATATTAGGAATAACAGTAGCCAGTGTTTCGTGAATTTGGTCAAATATTGATAAGTTCGCGGTAAATATAGTTCTTCAAATATACTTCTTCTACCGTCGTCATCAAAGGACTGAAGAACAGCATCTTCAAACTGGCGTTCTAACTTCTCGCGGGGGACCACCAATTTCTTGTCAGGTAGGCACCAAGGACCCAGTGTCTCGAGCACGGTACACCAACCGTAGAAATACGTTATAATTTGGATATGACAAACGTCGTGGAAAACGTATTGCATATTCCCTTGCATCCTCACGTCCATAAATTATGAGCATTTCGGCAAACTCTGCAGCTGTATACATGATTTCAATACGAAGTTTGACAATTTCGAATCAAATTATAACTTGACGTTGTCAAAATCTTCACAGTTGCCCAAACATTTACTGGAAATTCCATACCATTCTTACTAGAATTATGTTGCTAGGCAATTCAAACCTTTGGTTAAATTTACGTGAAATTCAAATTAACAGCGTCCTTCTGATTGGCCAACTTTAATTATTCATTACAAAAAATCGATTATACCCTGTCCTTTTTTTTAAACGCTATTGCTTTCAGATATCACTAAGGAAAACGCACTGTAAGTTTGATCCGCGAGTTCTGGGACTGTATATTGTAGAATGCTGCAAAGCATAAACAACGGCAATAGTTTCGAACTTATACGAATGGTACTACCGTTGGTACATTCCGTATCTTTTTTTTTTCTAAAATAAGCTACAACTAGTTGCACTCCTCCTAGGTAGGTACGTTTGTACTGCTCGTCAAATGTTAGATGGCCGGTGAGATTCGGATGCGCAATGGTAACGGTAGGAGTGGGGACGTCACTTGTTCGAGCGTCGCAGCAGTGGAAACACCGGTACACTCCAAACCATGGGACCATGGCTTTTAAAAGCACAGTGAAACATATTTATCGCGGAATCATGCGATTCAAAATCAAAGAAATTCCTTTTCCCTTGCCATTCAACGTGGAAACGCTGCAAGCATTCGGGGCACTTTTCCAAATTCCGCAATACATATTATCGGAAATTTTTGTATTAAATATAAAACAAAAATGTTATGTAATTATGTTATTAATATTTTAAATTTAAACGATTAATATGACATTATGAATTAGGTATATGGAATAATGTCTTTGATTTCGTAATACATAACAGTTTATTAAAATAATGAATAATACTTTGTGCCTCATCTTACCGTATTCGAATTCTGGTAAATTGTTTACGGCATTATGTAAAAGTGGCTGAAGCGCTGCGAATAACGAACATCTGTTTGTAATTGTAATTTAAGCGGACGGTCCAATCGACTCGTCCACCGACAAAATAGCAAGAACAGGTACTTCAATAAAATTTACAGTGCTTTATGATTTTGAAATTTAAGGAGACGTAATTATCAAAATGTACAACGTGTGCTAACAATAAGAGCAATTTTATGGGTGTCATTTTCTAAAAAGGAGAAATGTAAAAATTACAATGCCGACGGAAATTTAGTGGGAAAGGTACCTATTTATTATTATTTAGGTAATAAAAATTGCAGATCACAAATACGTTGAAGACTCGCAATACGTCAGTAGATTAGGTACAGCTACAGAATTAAAATCTCGTCGACAACGCGGAGTTAGAACAAGTCGATTTCTGTATCTGAGTGTACTTTTCAGAATTATACCCCACTTTACCGCTTCACCTTGTCGCATCTCGGTTCCACATCTTGCATCGCACTCCCTCTTCTGCGCATCCTTAGCGGCCATCTAAGATTTGACGAGCAGTACTCTCAGCCAGCGAACTCGCATCAGCATGTACTCTAAATTCGGTCGGTAACAATGATTTGAACATCGCTAGCACTGGCCTAGAAGTTAATAACGTTTTGACTCGTTTTAACGCACACTACTATCATATTCTCACGAATATTAAGCTATATTTTATCATTTACTCGTATAATTAATTGATTCATCATTTTCACCTATAGGTATAGTCGAGTCAATGAAGGTTTTTACTTCTTAATCCTCAGAAACAGCTCCGATTTTGATGATTTTTTTTTTAAATGTGTGTATTTATATATTATTTGAAATCAGAAACATTTTGTTTGGGGCACGTAAATATTTCTATTGTTTAAACAATAATTTGCTATTTATGGAAAAAATTCCGTTTTCCACGATATTTATTTGAAAGTTTTTTTTATATGGAAACTGAAGTATAAAGAATAGTTGTTAAGTTAAAATTTCTAGTAAAAAAACAATTTTTACAACAAAAAACATAATAAAAATGCAACATAAAACCAAATTCAGAGAACATTTCTTACCCATTCGTGTCTTTCTGAACAGCTTAAACAGTGACATATTTGAATCAAACAGTGTAGTTGTTTTTAAAAACAAATTACAAAAATATCCTCTGGAAATTCATAGCCATAATTACAATTAAGTAGTGCTTATAGGCCGCGACTCGAACGGAGCAAACAGTGAAAATCCTACACTAAAGATTGCTAAGTTAATTTCTGGGAATAAAACAGGCTAATGCCTCTATTCCTCCAATTAATAATAAAAATAATAATTATTATTCTTCCAATTAATAATATGTCATTTCAGCAACGGGAATAGTACCGCAATCTCTTTTTAAAAATTTAAAATTTTTGGACTTAGAGAACACATTGGTGGTTGAAATTCAAAAAGGTATATTATTATACTCATGTCATATCGTGAGGAAATTCCTTAACATTGACATAAAACACAAAAAAGTAAAAATGTGGAGGCGAGACGCCGGTAATTATGTTGATAAGCACTGCACTATTACTTGATAGTATTATCCGTAATAGTTTATGTACTCCGGCAAAATTGCCGTGCCTCCGGGTGGTGGAGGGTTAAGATGTAATAATAATAATAATAATAATAATGTTGAAAATGTTGTTACACAGTCTAGGACTGGTTTACAAATCTATGAGGGGCGTGATGACCAACTCAATAGACCGGGACCAATGGCTTAACGTGACTTCCGAATCACGAGATAGAATGTAGCCTTTTTTTTAAATAATAATAATAATAATTATTATTATTAATTGGGGGAATAGAGGCATTAGCCTGTTTTATTCCCAGAAATTAACTTAGCAAGCTTTAGTGTCCAACAGATGTATTTCACTGTTTGCTCCGTTCGAGTCGCGGCCGGGCGGCCTATAAGCACTACTTAATTGTAATTATGGCTATGAATTTCCAGAGGATATTTTTGTAATTTATTTTTAAAAACAACTACACTAAATTGCTGTACACTGTGTGCGTTAATTCACCAGCTTATTTAGGTACAAAAGTTGATTTTGTGGACTGAGGTGAATGAGTAATAAATAAAGTGGTGTTCCTCAATGTGTAAATGAACTTAGAGGTAGTGTGTGCAAAATTATGGAAGAACTGTGTAATAATAAGAACATCGTCTTAGTTGTGGTTAAATAGCCGAAATAATGTATTGAATAAATTTATTTACACTTTACATATTCGTACTTTCAACTTTAACTGAGAATATCTACTAACTAATGAAAGGTAAACTAGACTAGAAAAATGATTTTATAATAAATGTTCTGTGTGCCTTCTGTTGGTACCAATTTTCATAAACAGAATTCAGCATTTCTGGGTTTTTACGAATCTGGTTCGCGGCGTCTGTTACGCGTTTCTGGAGTTGGCCTTTTCTATTTATTTCAACTTCGTATACCAAATCTTTCGTGTGGCCCCAAAAATTAAAATCCAGAGGGGTTAAATGGAGGATCGGGGGCGCCATCGTATTGGAATCAGTCAGAACCAACTTCACATAAATGCAGATGTAGCTCCACAAAAGTACAACGGGACGGAAGGACTCCTTCAAAACGCTCGCCGTGTGGTCGCTTTGCTGGTCTTGAATTACCACGCGTTTCGCCATAGAGTAAATGCAAATCTGCGTAATCTTGTTTTGTGAATTTCATAACTTTTTGAAGGATTCGCAAATTTAAAATTAAACTTGACAAATGTCATAGGTGTTACAGGTACCGTTGCTAAAGAAATTGCAGCCAAGTAACCAGAATTATCTTTTTAAAACCGATTAACTCATTAGCGTACAGCAAATTTTGACCAAATTTTCAATTATTTTTATATCGAAAACGAAAAGAGTTTTATTAGAAACATTTTTTGTGTATGAGTTCTACTTATCGTCACATATTACTGGATTTCTTCTGGCAGGTTATATCGGGACCACCCTGTATTGTTCAATAAGGGCAAATAAACCGAATTTTCTTGTTCTCCGTTTAATGTCTCGCTAATAATTACTTACTAATTTTGTAAACCTAGAATTTGGAGTTTCGCTCAGAGACTTGTACTTGTCTGGATCAATACTTAATTAGGGTCCATTTCTTTCTTTACTTTAGACTTTTGACAATAAGAGTCAAAATAACAGCTACTGTCGTCAAAATTTCATGTATTCGGATTAATTTTTAAATTTTGTATGTTTTACCGTCAACCTTTTATGGACTTGAGTTAATGCGTGAGATTTTATTTTAACCCCAACGATGTCAAGGAGTATGCAGCTGAGGCGATTAATTATTGAACCCCAGCTGGGTAATAAATGTCATAATTATCGAGCTCCTGCATTTTAAACTTTTATAGTTTTAGATTTTGGATTCATTCTGTAACACCCAGCCGAACAATAACGAGCTGAACTTGGAGTGTAGTTTTCTTTCGTTTAAAATACAGGGTGTTAGGAAATGTCCACATTTTCCCTGATAAACTCACCCTGAAATTCTTGGGAGACGATTCCCTAACACCCTGTATAATTAATTCCCTATACCTACTACAATTTCTTTCCGTTGTCTTATACCTATTCGAATTTTAACGAATTTTGTGTAAGAAATTATAAAATTATGTAATAAAAGACATGCTTTATGAACAAACTTTACTTGATTAGTTCAAAACTAATCTTAAACACACCATCTCCCTATTTTATACAGGGTGGACCATCGTATGGCATTTTGGAGATTTAACCTATTTCTAGTTGTTAAAAAAAAATTAAACTTACAGGTAACAATCTTCAATTAAAGTACTACACCATGGTAATTTTATTTTTTTGAATTAAGTTTCTAAACAGCGTCGGGACGCTATAAAGTGAAAAAATTCAGAAATCCAAATTATTTTTTTTTAATAATTACATTTAAAATATTATGGAGAATGTATTCCCGAAATTTAAAATTTGATAGGAACCTTTGATTTTAAATGAATTCAGATTTTGTGATTTTTGTCGGCAAAGTATAAGGGATTTATTGCTGTAACTTCTGTCCACAACAAATTTTCGTTCACAATGCCCGCTGTAAAGTATTACAACCAACCATAAATTACAAAAGGTATCTCTGACGAGCCGAGGGTAGTCTTTATTTCAGGGGCGGACTTAAAAATTATTTGTTAATCGGATTCAGATAAAATAAACAAATAGTTGATTTTTAATTTATTTTATTTTACATTAGATGTTCAAAATGATGACCTTCCTGTTCGATGCAAAGTCGCAAGCGTCTCTTAAAATTTGCTTGAACGGTAGCCGCAACATTCAGGTCATTAAATTCGCGGAAGGCGGCAATTAGTCTTTCCCTCATATTATCTCTTGTTGTCGATCTCTCCCGGAAAACACGTTCTTTGATAGCACCCCATAAGAAAAAATCTGGTGGTGTAAGATCAGGTGATCTCGATGGCCAAGGTATGGGTCCGCCTCTACCAATCCAATTTTCTCCAAACTGGAGCGTTAATTCTTCCCGGGCTGTTCGACTAAAATGTGGAGGTGCTCCGTCTTGTTGGAACCACAACCGAAACCTTTCATTTACTGGCACAATTGCATCTAGCAAATCGTTTAGTTCGTCTTGCAAAAAGGTGGTGTATCTCTCCCCATTCAATGGACCTTAAAAAAAAAACGGCCCCACAATTCTATTGTTGACAACACCTCCCCAGACATTAAGGGACCAGCGATTTTGGATGTCTTGCTCTCTCATCCAATGCGGATTTTGTATTGCCCAATAATGTAAATTGTGTTTATTCACTGCACCATTATTTTTTACACAACATTCGTCGGTAAACACAACTCTTTCAAAAAAATGTTCATCATTCCGGATTTTTTCCTCTGCCCATTCGCAAAAAGCCACTTGATTTGCAAAATCTTCACCATGCAACTCTTGGTGAAGTTCCAGGTGGTACGGGTGATATTGGTGTTTTTTCAAAATTCGAAGCACACTACTTTTGCTGATCCCAATTTGGGAGCTAATCTCTCTGCTACCAATATGGGGATTATTTTCAACTAAATTTAACACTCTGGCTTGGTTGATATCGTGGGTAATAGTTGGATTGATAAACGACTTTGCACTTTGTTGAAAAGTTCCTCTTTGACGTAAAGAAGACACTAATGATTTAAAAATTTGATGATTTGGAACACGGTTTTGCGAAAACCTCGCGGCGTAAGTTTCAGCGGCCAGAGTAGTGTCTTTGCCACATTCACCAAAAATTAATAGCATTTCAGTCTTTTCTTCAAATGAATATTGAAAAGGCATAATTACTGTTCAGAATTAATTTCACAAAAACTACACAACTCAAAAGCACGTCCAGACTGTTGGAAGTTCAAGACCAAACTAAACATTTTGTTACAATCAGGTAAATTCTTAAAATAACAGCAGGCAGGTAAATTTTCAAATAAATCCTTTTTCCTAGTACTTAACAAATCTAATAAACCCAGAAAATACGCTTGAGTAGATAAGATTTAAATAGTGGCTACTTAAATTTTCAACTAATCTTGTTTTTACCTGAATTTTAATAAGTGGGTAAAATAACTAGATAAATGTAATTTGTCTTCGATGCTTAATATTAAATGAGTAAGCAAAGCTGTTTTAACAATTTCGCTTTCAAAAATTTAAAATAGAGAGTTTTAAATTCCATAGAAGATTTAAGTACGGACCTGAATCTTATTACTCATAGCTCGTGTCGATTGTACCTCAGAACCACTTTTACTGGGGACAGTTGTAAATCAGCCTGACACCAGTTGACGAGGGTTGTCATTTAAGAACTCGGCCATAAATAAAAGTGTTTTCCATTACATTATTTAATATTTCGGTTTACTCAATCACTATAACAATCTAAATTCCGTTTTGCATATCATCATAATGTAGGTACGCATTGCGTAGATGCAGTGGAAGAAAAAAAAAACTGATAGCTTTAATAATTTGATAATAAATTGCTATCAAAATCAACTTTCACATAAATTTTGTTTTCTAAAAAATAATTATGCCATGTTGTAGTATCAAAATTGAAGATCAATTCCTCCAATTTTCATCTTTTTTGGACTATTTTAAATAGGTTAAATTTAAAAAATGCCATACGATGGTCCACTCTGTATAGCGAGTCAGTCATAACATTTGACCCTTCGTTAGGGTTGACATCGAGCAAAAAAAACCCGTTAAGCCAGCTGCAGCCACATAATTTAAAAATGCACAAAAGTCCGTGATAAGTGATAACTTATAATATACCATAAACATTAACCAAACTAGATTCTGTGATATTATTACCACTATTCCCTATTCCACAAAAAATAAACGAGGTAATTATTAGGGCGCCAGCGGGCGAGTTGTATTGGGTTCCCGCAGGTTAGCGCTCAGATGTTGTCGGAGTCCGATTTCCTTACATTTGCTCGGTTAATTATAATAAAATATTAAGATTCAATCAAGTCTTTGAAAATACCCATAACACGCGTCAGTCTGGTCACAACGATTTTCGAGAAATTCTGCAACTATTTATTTTGTACCTACAGAATAATCAAAAAAGTTCGCTCGTAATTGGCTGTTATTCAGTCCAATTCTTAACGTTCATTGGTTCTTTGACACGTGGGTTGAATTCTCCGGAAAATATGCCATGAAGCTATTACTAAGTAGTGTCAAATAAAATTCTTCTTCGTTACCGTTTATATTTGCAATAAATCTCCGGCTGGTATCCACGAGTTAAATTTTGCAGGGTAACCCATCCACTGAACCAATACCTCGCTACGCCCCTTTTTATATCTTTTGCGCAGCACTCGTTCAATTTGAAAACTCGCACTCGGTGAATATTTGACTCGCTGAAGTTCTTGATGGTAGAACACTCCATTTATTGGTTCGCTCAGTAAGTCGGCTATTTTATGAACCACCGGTTTCCTCGGAATAACTTGAACGATTTTAAAAATTTCATCGCTCCAGTTATTTTCATATCCCTTTTCAAATACGTGTTTATATTTTGAGATTCTAACGTAATCACCGATTTTGTACATATTTTTCGACGACCTGTTTTTATCTTCATCATCTTTAAGGAGAACGCACACTTTATACAGGGTGGTCCAACACTTACCATTTTTGCGATTACGCGGTTTCTAATTATCAAAAAAATTTTACGCTTGGCTAGGAAGAGACACCCATTATGGAGCTATAAGCCTGTCCCATTATTTTATTTATTATCAATTGGGTTTCGCGTCAAGAGGCGATAAAGTGAAATTAATCAAAATTCAAAAAATCTTTTTTTATAGGTTTTATAGGTTCAAACTAATACAGAAAACAGAAATCTGAAAATAAAAAAAATTAAAACGCATCACATTGCCGATTTATTTGCAATTAAAGAAGGTGCCGCACAACTGACAGGAATTTATGATGCAGTTACACTAAGTGCCTAATCACAAACCAAACCAGAAGTAAGATTTACAATGCCCCATCGCCAAACTGCAGGTACTTACCCTGTCAGGGCCGAACTCGACTATTTTAAAGTCCTCGTCAAGAAATAGTCAATTCTGACTTAAATTGTAAATCATTTTACAATAGGACAGCAAAGCGCCTTATAACAACCATAAATAATTTCTAATTTTATTGCCCCTTTGTCGTGCAGTGCCGACTCAAGGAAGGGCAAGCATCAGGTATATTTAGCAACCCCTACTTAGAGTAAGTCTACCTAAAGCATTTGTTCAAGAAATTTTGTCTTCAGTTGTCGACTGATTTTCGTACACTGCGAATAGAAATATTTTGAATTCGCCACAATAAAAAAAGTGTATTTTTTAACTTATATCCTGTGTTGAAATATGTGGCGTCCTTTTGAAGAGAACTGCGAGGAAAAGGAGATGGTCCACGTTAAAACAATTTTTGATAATAACGAGGAAAATAAAGGTAAAAATATATAGATACGGGTGTGTATTTTAATGCCAAATTATAACTGCGGTACCGGTAATTTTTACAGCAGGACTGAAAAAGAAACATAGGAAGCATTACTCTAACGATGCTAAAGAAATTATAAGAAATGTCTACAAAAATTTATTAGAATCGGGTTGTAAAGCTGTCGGTAAAGAAACAGCCCGATTAACGGGAGTCAACGAAACCACCGTTTCAAAAATTTTGAACCGAAACCCGGAAAATTTGGAAAGGAAAAAAAGAGGAATCAAAAAATAGCAATTATTCTGCAGCTGAATTGGATGCAATTAGGGATATCATATATCAAGTAATTCCGAAATTATTATTTAAAAATAATAATAAGAAAGTGAGTGTGAGAACACAGCAAAAAGCAGTATTTACCTGATGTTTGTCCTTCCTTGAGTCGGCACTGCACAACAAAGGGGCAATAAAATTAGAGAGTATAGTGGAATAATTTATGGTAGTTATAATCTTATAACCATCTGGTTGGCTGTCCTATTGTAAAATGATTTACAATTTAAGTCAAAATTGACTATTTCTTGAGGAGGACTTTACGCCTAGCAATTTCGGCAAACATTCTGAAGAAATTTTCAAATAAATTACGAAATAAAGTTGAAATTATTCAATATTCAGTTTTCTAAAATATCTATTTTTCATTTAAAGAAAAATCCTTTATTTGCTGCGAATCGTTTCTATCATAAACTGGAATTTCACCAGTACTGACCTGAAAAATGGTTTCGGGGGAGCCGACAGCCCTGCGTCAAAAAGATTTATTGGGGGGCCATCACATTACGAGCTGTCCTATTCAGCTTTACTATAAACGGTCTTGGATTCCAGCTTTCTTTAACTTGATAATTATTTGATCGCAATTTTCACTATTACCTAATTATAATTCAAAATCGGAAGTGGATCAATCAAAAAGGTGAGGAGTTCTGTAACTAGTAGAGCAAAAAAAAGCTTTCAATATTTGGACCAATTTGATATTAAATCGCTATAAAGTTAGCTCCATCACAAAAATTTCATTGAAAAAAATTGATCATGCTCAATCATAGAATATTAATTGTAGATTGTGCCTACCGAGTTTCAGAATTTTTGGACAATTGTTAAACATGTAATCGCAAAAATGGTAAGTGTTGGACCATTCTGTATGTAATTCTAAAGACCACTCAAATGGGGATATTTTGATATCAATCGACGCGTCTTGAAATGACAAATATTTGATACCATTGCGCCAAAACGCTAACTCTATAAATAAAGCCGCAATCTATAATTGAAAATCAAAAACTTCCATTTACTTTATATGAGTGGGAAAGAGAGCGGTAGATACCCTTCTCGGGTTAGTTTTGGGACTCCATAAATAAAAATAGTTATTTACGGGGGCAATTGATTTCTTAAGAGGGTTCACAGTAGGATGTATAATTGCAAAGATGACACTGAACCAGTAAAATGCCTTTAAAAGGGAATAGCCGAATCCGTAATCCCCCATAAATTACAAATGACAGTTTTATGAAGTGTTCTGACAGAAATCAGTTGGAAAATATTTCAAGTTTTATCGATTTTGTCGCTTTATTAATCGAGTTACACATTTGGCGCAATGATATCAAATATTCGTCATTTCAAGACGCGTCGATTGATATCAAAATATCCCCATTTGAGTGGTCTTTAGAATTACATATAAAGTGTGCGTTCTCCTTTGCAAGATGTTGTTACGAGTATAGTCCTACAGAAACTCTAGTGGAATTCGGCTTTGGTTGTAAATTTACCAACAACAACCGAAGAATAAGATCTTATTATCAAGTAATAACCGTTGTCACAAATGCAACTACCACTACCTGTAACATCCCTGCCTGAAGCTAACATTGCGAACCCCAAACTGACAACCCTCATTAGCATTTATCAGTAAGATTATTGCTGCAGCATTAAATTCTATTTTTCAAGTGACAAGCATAAATTTACAACCAAACTCGAATTCCACTAGAGTTTCTGTAGGACTATACAATCGACATCTTTTGGTGCCATTTTAATTGTTCTGTGCACTGCTCCATTGTACGCGCTTACAAAATCCTGCAATACGTCAATATACCTGTACGTGTTTTTATGCGTAAAATATTTAAACATTTTTGACTTGAGCGTTCTTATTAACTCGTTCCACAACGGTCGCTTTCACGTCGTCATTTTGGGCCACGTAAAATTTTATATCGTACTTTTTAAAAAGACTCGGAACTTTGCCTGCTAGAAATTCGCCACCTTTGTCACTCTGTATGTTAACAGGTATACGTCCGTCTGCTGAGAAAATGTCCTCAAAAGCCCCGGCAACGTCGGCTCCTGATTTAGATTTTAGCGGTCTCACCCATGTGTATTTACTGAACACGTCTATCACAACCACATGGGCTACGGGTGCCGAGATGGCCTGTTGTACTTTATTGCAAATTTTACCTAGGTATAATAAAGTGCCGAGTTGGCGTCTGCCCGATGGCCCACTGGAATTTATAATTAACGGACGAGGTGTTGTCTCCGTCAAAAGCCTGGCGCCTCGACTGTGTTGGACGGGGTTGCACTCGAATGTTTATTGCATCCTGGAATTTGCGTTCAGGTAGAGTAAAACTAGGAGTGTAATGAAATTTACAAAAAAAAAGTTTCTGCATTGTGACGATCACTTACGGTTGTCGGTAGTGACGTCACGGGATTTGACGCCGTTCGGGTCGGTCGCGGTATGCCTTGAGCGCCAGTCCCTTCTTTCGGCTGTGGTGGGACGCCACACGGCCGGGGTAGCTTCGCGGAGCGTACGGTGTCCGGGGGTCGGCTGTCAGGGCGCGGAAAGGGGGGTAGCAAAACAAGCAGGTATCGCAACAGGCGGGCCTTTATTTACAATATGTACAAAAGGGGTGTTGGTACCTGGTGGCGCCGGAACCCTTCGGGGACGGTGTCCGTGACCTGGAGGAGTGTTCCGGGCGGGTGTCGAAGAAGAGCGCTGCTCGTACTTGCTGTTGTTCCGGTCGGACCTGGACGCCGCTGGCTCTTCCTGTTCGGGGCGAAAGAGAGAGGGGTGAAAGGAAAGCGGGATGGCCGGGGTTTCCTCACAGCGGGAAGGAACGGGCCAAGGGAGAAAGCGGGAAGGCCGGGGTTCCCTCGCAATGGGAAGGAACGGGCCAGGACAAAGGGTGAAAGCGGGATGGCCGGGGTTCCCTCGCAATGGGAAGGAACGGGCCAGGAAAAAAAAGGAGAAATCGGGATGGCCCCTGATTTTTAAATTTCTCTCTTTGCTTTAATACATTTGAGTTTTTTCTTGAAATCGTGATGTCATGCAATTTTCTTACCGAATACCACTCGTATGTTGATAGAATCCGGGAATTTTGTTCTCGTGATTGTCAAAAACGTGATTAATTAGTTCGAGCGGAACAATCAACACACTCAAAGTTGCGCATTGTCATTGCCATCTAGAACACAAAGCCTTAAGGCAGCAATTGTTTTTGATCGTGACGTCACAGTAAAGGCTTCATCGAAAAACGCATTAAACCTCCAGAATTTAATAAAAACAGTAAAATTTTTGGTTAGCACTCTTTTTTTTAGTAGAACGATGTGTTTAGGTTTTACAATTACTGCGTCGTGGAGTAAAATGCCATTAATAGCGTGAAAATTGTCATTTACAAGTGAGGTTAAGTTTTTGTATTTATTGTTTTTGCGTAATTTTTACTTTGTGAATCATTTAAATAACACCAAATCACAACAAATGCTTCTTACGTCTTAATTATATGTGTAGCAAATATAGTTTCAACTAAATTGCCCTTACAACGACTTGTAATCACGAAAATGTTGATAGGGTATAAAAATACTTCCCAGGTTTCAACGTCTCCTGCGATGTCCTATGAACAGTAAATACCCTATTATCAACTGAAACTATTATATACACTTGCCACCAAGCTTTTGCTTATCTCACAATTTTTCAGAAGAATGATTAAAACACCGTATTTGATACTTTCTGAAAATGTAAACAAATGTCAAATTTTGACGTTTGGCCTTCCTCGTGACGTCACACGCTGTCTGGCTTAAGGCCTCGAGTTCGAGATGGCAATGGCATTGTTCGTAGACTTCAGGGCTGCGTTCGACAAGATTGACATAGTGAAAATGTTTGAATGTATGAGACGGAGAGGAATAAATGAATGGCTGGTGCGGAAGATCGAGGAGAGAGCAAGCTGAGACTGAAAGCGGGGAAGAGAAGGGCAAAGTTCGAGGACAGAATGGGCGGAAGGGAAGAGTGCAGGATAATGACTGAGTGCTATAGAAAAAAGAAAAAGAACGCGGATGAAGGAGAGAGAGAAGTACTGCAGGAGGAATGGGTTTGCCAGTGAGGAAGTGGAAAGATTGAAAGCGGAAGGAAGATGGATGTGTGCGGAGCTGAGTGAGAGGGCAGAGATACGGACAAGCAAGAGAGAAGGGAGAGAATCAGGGAATCGAGTTACAATAGAGGATGTTCCGGTGTATCTGAGGAGAAAGAGCGCGAAAGAGAGGAAAATGATGACGAGATTCAGATGCGGGAACGAGGAGAGAGAGAACAGGTATTGGACGGAAGGAGAGGAGATAACGTGCAGGATGTGCAGAGAGGAGAGGGAGACGAAAGAGCACATGTGGAACGGATGCGACAAAACGAGAGAGAGGGAGGGAAAGGAGCGGCGAGAAATACTGAGCGAAGACGGAAGGGAGATAAGATGGATGAAAGAGGTGTGGAAGAGGAGTGAAAGGATAGAGAAAGAGAGAGGTGGGAATAGGAATTGAAAATGTTATGTTGGAAAATTTTTGAAATTGCCATTTTTTGTTCAGTTATGTTTATGTAATTTTTTTTTATTGTAAAAAATCTGAAAGCCCGTAGGGCAAAAATAAAGCATTACTATGTAGACGTTTTCTTTGATCTGAAAAAGCTCTAGAGAAATGACTTGCATAAGGCGAGATCAATACATTTCCGTAGGCCAATTCGACTGTGACTCCGCGCCCTTGCAAGTAGTTGAGAAACTTGACCACCGACTTGTAGAACGCCGACTCTTTAATCTTCTTGTCGACGACTAAGTATAACATAGTCGAATCTTCTCCTGTCTTCTTCCTTCTTGTCATCTTCATCTTTATCAGCCGACTGTCCTGGTTTTTCCTCAGACATCTTCACTTATCTCAAGGCGTGCTGATTTGACAGTTTTTGCCAAGAAAAAATGCCCCAAGAATTGTTCACTTTTTTATTACAACTTTAAACCATATCAATACGAATAAAACCTAAACGAAACTTATTGAGCTTTCTTTCTTTGAATGACCAGTCTGGCACTTCTCCTCCACCTGTTCCTCGTGGTTCTCGCGTTATCGTCAATTACCGCAAGGGCTTTGTTGCATTCCGCCGTCTTCTCGCGATGGATCGCTTCTTTCAATTTTTGTGGCGCATCCGGCAAGAAATGAGCAACCAGACCGCACGTGAACATGATGAAATGCTACGATGATAAATTAGCGTACATAACATCACTATTGGATCTTCACCTCGAAGAGAATGACGCACAACAACCTCATCCCGACCTCAAACCAGTACTGGCTGGTCAATTCGTACTTTTGGGGGTGATCGGGGGGGGGGGGGGGGTATCTCGACGCCCTGTAGTAGCACAAAGTGAACTTGTTCTCGTACACTAACATGTCGCTGTCTCCGTACTGAACAACATCTTTCAGGTCGACAACTGTGCAAGTTTTAAACGTAACTAGAGCAAGAGAAGTTTTGATCGTACCTGACAAAGTCGATTCGATGTATCCCTTCAAGGTGTTTCCGTGTTTGTATTTGTAGATTTCTCTTGAGACGAAGTCGCTTGTGAAGGCCAACACAAACGCCTGGAAGGTGTGATAAGGTTAGAAGAAGAGAGAACGTCTACTCACGTTGGTCGCGACGCTGAGATGAGTAACGCTGACTAGTATGTTGTTCCAAATTCCAATTCCGGATTGTCTTCTTGGTAGTGGTCTTCTGTACCTGGTTACCAACTCGTAGGCGTCTAGACGAAGCTGTAGACAGTTATTGATCAAAGCGCAAAGAGGTGCCAGAGGAAATGCCGCCACAAAAAATGTTACGAATCCATATTGTATTACTGCAAGTCATAAAATAGACTAATTTGTTTGAAGGAATTGTCGAACGTACTCATATCCATGAATTCAGTTGTCAACAGAAATCTACCTGCTGGATACAACTGAAACTCGACTTCCCACGGAGGTCGTGGCGTCTTCTCGTCAACTTCTTTCTTCTTGCAGAACTGAGTTATGAAACTGGAATCTGTTTAGTTTCTTCTTCCAAAGAGAGATCGTACTCACGGGATTATCAACGTCAAGATGTTACCAGCTAGAGACTTGAGGAGCATGATGACGAAGAGTTGGACGCAAATGGCCATCAGACACCCGCAAGGGTGACAATAGTCGGATCTGACGCTCGACACGCTGGTGTTGAAGGGCAAATAGAATCGACCCTAATTCGTTCTGTTAAGAAAATTTCAGAAGACATTTGGAGACATACCTTCAAAAATGCGATGTAGAAGAGTCCCACGTAGTTGTTGGCGAAACCCAAGAAGTACCTCTTGTGGACGACGGAGCTGTCGAATTCTTGTTGGGTGCGGGGGCGTTCTAGTCTTGCGAGCCATTCGGACAGTGGAGCGTAGAACTGTAAACAAGAATTGTTAACGCTGGTTTTGAGTGGAGTTAGAAGTGCGGAGTAGGAACGAGATGAAGATGGTGCTTGGGGGAAAGAAGAAAATGTAGAATGGTTGAATGAAAACTAAAAGATTAGAAATGAAGAAATTTCTAAATAGAATAAAAACAGCAAAATAGAAGGCACGAAAGATTGAAGAAGATTCAAGAACAAACCTTTCCGTAAAGTTTAATGAAAACAACTTGCAACACTGCACTTGCGACGCTTTCTATGAAGGTTGCGTGAATTTGGAGGTACTTCGAATCAGTCATTCTTAGAAGTATTGTAAGTGAAAATAGAAAATATTATTTA
The DNA here is from genome assembly GCF_963966145.1 of Tenebrio molitor. Classification (NCBI taxonomy): domain Eukaryota; kingdom Metazoa; phylum Arthropoda; class Insecta; order Coleoptera; family Tenebrionidae; genus Tenebrio; species Tenebrio molitor. The sequence goes on along the minus strand of NC_091053.1, from coordinate 19,794,554 downwards.
GAAGAAGGTGAATGTATTTTTAAAAACAATTAACGGTACAGGGCTCGTATATAGTTACAGGTAGCCGGAGTAGCCAGAGGGGTCCGGCACCACTACTCGTAAGTTGGGGTAGAGAGAGGTAACGATTGAACAGTGATAAAAAAATTATATTTATGCTTATTTTCCCTCAACATCAAATTGAAGGGTATTTGTTGTAGAACTTTCAATTGTAGCCTCCATCCAGACATGCAAAGTACTTCTTTCGTCCAGTTAAATTTTACTGACACCAGTAATAGCCAATGTTAAATTTTTTTCTGAAAATATCTATCTTTTTTAGTCTCAAAGTCATACGGGCTAAAAGGTTATAGTTTTGACCTAATGTATTTTAATTATTGGAAAATATTATCAGAATGTTTTAAAAGGTATATTGGAAAAGCGACATTTGAGATCCAGAGCGAACTAGTGTAACTTAGAGGTGTTCAATAAACCGTTAAATAAGTTAATTGAGTTTCTTTAAATCGTCGATCCACGGAGTGTGAAAACGTTACACTATTACCTATTATTATGCCATATATCCGCAAAATAAAGAATACATAAGTTGTCTGGCAGTTGGGCACCACTTGTCCTTTCAAGTGTCGTAAAACTGGTGACAAAACTGTCGTTGCCCTGTTGTAAACTGATCATGAGAAGGTACCAGAAAAGCCAACACGACGTAGAAAAATTTTATACCATGTCACCTCATTATTTTTTCGAGCAATCCCCACCCTCTTCCACCCCTCGTAGTCGAATTGACACCAAACTCTACTCGGTAGTCACTATTACAGAGTTATTTCCAATGGCAAGATCCGAGATTATTTTGTTACAAGTTTCAGCAGTTATCGCCGTCGATCTATGAAGACGTAAATAACTTTATATGTCCGCCATATTGGAAAAATTCGCAAATGGTAAACATCGTTTCCGACATAAAAACACATGCCCTTTCAAATGGTAAAGTCAAATTTCCATGTTTCCTTATTATTTTTTTGATTTACCCCCACCCTCTTCCACCCCCCGTGGTTCGATTGACACCAAAAGCTTTTCAACTCGAGAGACCATGAGTAAGTTTGTGTTGGTCAAATTTGAAAGCAATCGGTCAAAGCGTTTTTGAGTAATCGTGGGAGAACGAAAAGTAGGACAGACAAAACGTAAAGATCTGATGAAATTAGCAATTCGAAATTTTGGACCGATCACAATAACTTACCCACCTTTGGTCGGGTAAGTTAAAAATTGATATTATTGTTAAATATCAAAATTTTCTTTTTATTTTATTTATTATTATACATAGTGTAACAGAAAAAAGTGCATTGATTTTTAACTGGTAATAGGACTCATCTACTACAACTTTTCTAGATAATTTTTTTTCGAAAACAAATTCTGAAGGGTTTTATTTAATTAATATAAATTTACTAAAGATTTGGTTACCCGCCTATCTAACTACATTTAATAAAGAAACAAAACAAACAGCAGTAATAAAAAAAACAACGTGAACGTGTATATTTTATTATACCTGAATCATAATCCCTGTTTTTGACAGTAAAATGCGTGCGAAAAAGGGCCTTTAAAACACTAAAGCTTTAAGGGTTGCTTAGGTAACAAATTCACCTACATTTTGAACAATGATAAATAGACAATTTATGATAGCAACGAAACAACAATTGACCATTTCTATATCAACGATTAATGGACACAGATTACTTAGGAAAAGGTATTTCAATTTACTTTTTTTGTTATAATTTTCAGATTGTAGTGCAGGTATAATAAAAAATAGCGTATGATACACGTTTATAAGGGCCTTTAAAGCACTTGCGACGTTAAAAGCACTCCGCTACTCGTCGCGCGTGCTTTAAAGGCTTCCTTATAAACTTGTATCATAATATACTATTATTCATCAAATGCAATAAAAAGGGAATAAAAACATTCCGTTTTTACGATTTCTGTTTAAAAAAGTTTTCAGATTTATAAAATTGCATTCAATGTGAACGGCACGTCAAAATAAAAGGGGGACAAATGACAATTCAATTTTGCAAATTCCAAGAAACTTTATTTGGAAAAGTTGTTGTAATTGATGAGTAGATACTCTTACCAGTTAAAATAAATGCTCTTTTTTCTGCAACACCATGTATGTACTTGAACTTGGGCTCTGCAGCACTGCCAAGTCCGAAAGCCACGAGCCGCCACTGAATAGGGCTCCTGTATACAATATTTTTAACATGGCTCCAAAGAAAGAAACCCAGATGATTTAATTCGGGGGACCACGCAGGCCAGTGTCGTGGACCGCCACGTCCTATCCATCGATGAGGATACTGTTGATCCAAAATTTCTCGAACTTGTCAACTGAAGTGTGATGGTGCGCCAGTGTGTTGAAACCAGAAAAAAAAAGTGGAATGTCTTGAAGCAAATTGGGAAGTAGATCTGCGTTCAAAAAGAGAGAAAGTTAGATGATATGTAATAGTAGATTACATACCGAGGTGGGAAGTATTTCATTCCTGTCGAGAGCTCGAGACAGGAATGAAACACATTCCCACCAAGGTTTGTATACTATTTTATTCGGAATCGTATTGTAATATGCACATTTCTAACCTTATACGAGGGCGGAAAGTTAACCATTCCTTTTTATCTTTAGTTCCCTCTCTTGGTCAGTAATAAGCCACTTTCCGCCCTCGAGCATTAGTTCACCTCGGCTACGCCTTGGTAAACTATCTTAGCTCTCGACAGGAATGAAACACTTCCCACCTCGGTATGTAATCTACTAATTATTCGGAATCATTACATTTTTAGCAAATAAACAATTAATTTGATGCAGTTTCATTTCTATTGTTTTTCGACTTTCAGTAAGTACACCACTGGAAAAACCTTATAATAGGGCGGAAAGTGGCCTATTACTGACCAAGAGAGGGAAGTAAAGATAAAAAGGAATGGTTAACTTTCCGCCCTCGTATAAGGTTAGGAATGTGCATATTACAATACGATTCCGAATAAACTAATTTCTATTGAAGACATACCACACGATTCCCTAATAGACCAGCTCACAAATTTATAGAAAATCGTTCTGAAATGATCTTGAAAAAAGAGCATGTAGCTTTTCTTCCACCCAGATGTCCCAGTTATGCGCATTGTAGCATCCTTTTATGCAAAATTACGATTGTTTTCTTCTAGATTTAAAAGGCATGTACAGAATCCTCGTCGGGCAAGGTAATCTTCTGGCTGCAAATGCTACACACACGTATAAATGGTGTGGATGTCGTCGTTCAGTATCATCACTCGATATACAGAAGTTTTCGAAATATTCAATTCCCAAACAACTTCTCTAATGCTTTCGATACCTTCTTCAAAGGCATCTAAAATAGCCTCCTCGTTCTCAAAGGTGCGTACAGTCTTCCTGGTAGCATCACCAATCTCCTTGCTCTTTGGTAAAATTTAACCTGTCTCGAACGTTCGCGCGATAACACTAAGAATTGTTTTGTGATCTGGATTATTCCTGTTAAGAAAACGTTGGGCATAAACCCTTGCTGCCTCTTTAGTACTCCGTCCACATTTTCCGTAAATTATCAACATTTCCACATAATCCGTTGTAGAATACATTATGAGAAAGTACGGTTAAGCACGACGGCGGTTCTAAAGCGATTTGAAGGGACTGGAATGAAATTTTGACACTGATGTTTCTCAAAAGTTTCATAGCCGGTCAGTTTATTGAAAACGTAATAAAATATTCAACCTAGCAACAATTACGGGAAATACACCTGGATGGCTTAAAACGCTTTGATTGGTCGAATTAAAATGTTCATTTCTCGAATATCGTTCAAGCTAGAAAAGAAATTCTTTGGGATTATTTATTTGTCTTTTTATGAAGAGTTCTCCTCTTTTCTCTGGGAGCGAGTTCTGGGACACTCTGTATAATGTTAAGCTCTTGTAAATAAACCTTAGTCTAAGCTCAGATGTCTTCTCGATAACATCCTCCCTTCATCCTCACCCTCGGTGTCTACAGCAAGACATAACATGGCGCAGCCTATCATCTAATCCATACATTTTCTCTTCTGCCACAAATTGACCCAGTCGTGGTTTTCATGTTCTAACTTAGTTCGAAATTCCGCAAAATTGCGGAAACAATATTCCACCGAGGACTGACATTTTCTTAGAAAATAGACCCTCTTGGTCGAATTAACAGCATTCCTGCTCTTCCCAGCCATTGTTTATTTACAACAGAACTCTTAGATAAGTTAGTTTTAGTTTTAATCTGCTTGTGCTACGTGAGATGAAATTTGTGTTGTTTAGGGCAACAAAAAATGTAGTGAATAGCGTCTGTGGAAGCATTAGTTCCCTTCACTTTTTAATTACCGTTCTCATCGTTTTTAATTAAGTGTGTGGCAATTTCAGTTTTGTAAATTTTTACAAGTTTGTCGTTGGGATCATTAAATTCTTAATAATTGGGTTTGCGTCTCGAAGTGTCAGACAAGAATTAGTTCCTCGAGGCTTGAGATTGAAATTAGATCGTTTTCTGTTGACATATTCCATCCGAAGCTGTTTAAAGATAATGATAAGGATTATTTGAAGTAGGCATTTGTGGTCTCAAACGCCACTTTATAATATGTATATATAAGTCAATAATCTATATAAGTCATATCTCATGAATTTTAGACATTGGAATTATAATTCAGCTTTTTATTATTATTATCTGATAATGGAGAAAATGTATAAAATAAACAAGAGCAACATTTTACATTCGTAAGAATGGGTAATTTACCCGCTTTATTGGCAAACGTGACGCCACTGGTAAGCAGATTTTTCGGTAAAATGTCAAAGAAACGTCAGTTTTAAAGCAAGTGTTGATGTTAACGTTGAAAAAAGTTTTCGATTTTGGCAAAGTTTACGGACATTTATTATTAATCACCCTTTGTCGGATGTGTCCATGAATTTTTAGCTCTTTGCAAATTATGAAGGAATAATCGTTCGGCATTTCAAACTGGTGATCTGTTTGTTTTTGAAAGCTTCTTATTTTATTGCTGGAAGATATCTTTCAATAATTAAATCTGAAAACTATATTTGAAAGCTTCTTAATAAACAATTCCGACTCCCATTTTTTAGATATCAAAGGGATAAATTATCTCTGATGGCAGAAAAATCATTAAGGTCATTGAAGACTTGTTGCTCTCGCGTTCTGTTAAAGTACGCTATAAATACGTCAGAGTAAATACTTTTTTCTCCAAATTCGAAATGCACGACAAACTTCTGTTTCTCTTTTGATTTTTAATTTCCAGTACGCTAGTGTATCAACTTTTCTCTCGCATAAAGTTGATATACGAGTATGATCGATAACGTTCTTTATAAGAAACTAAAATTTTGAAAAATTGTGAAATGTTTAGCTCGTGTAAAGACTAGAGCCAGCACCAATTGTCAGAGCTAGATAATGAGAGCTAGATAATGAACCGAAGAAGTGGAGGAATTAGTAAGTGGCAGAACAAGAAAAGGAGTGCCCCACAATGAACATAAAAAAATAAACGAGCAAGCTGAGAACTTCTCGGTCTGAGAAGCTTATTTGTAAGGACAGTGGATTAAGTTGGTTTATTGGACGGTGGCCACATGTAATTTGTGTTGATTCCTGTGCATGTGTTTTCAAGGGTTTGCTCTATACAGCCCCCTAAATTTCGGCTTGTCACCCTCAACGATCAATTACACAGATGTGATAGGCAGGCCCGGCCGCAGGCAGCAATAATAAGAGAGTTTGTCCAGGTCAGATCGGGGATGTTTTACTGTGGAAACTGAACCGACTTCGGGATTAAAATAACATTTTTTCCATACCGGTTAGAAATGTAGGCTGTGGATACCTCATTTGAGGTGAGAAAATTCAACTTTCTCGCTAAGGTAAGAAAGTTAATCATGAAATGTTTATGGTAATTAATAATTAATATAGAATCAAAGGTAAAACTGTACCAAAATACAAATGTCAAACTGTGTCAAAAGTGAATTAAGTTATTGATAAATGAAAGCCAATTCAATAAAGCAAGTTGGTAGATCAATCATATAATCTGGAAAATAAACAGATAAGCTAGGTAGGTAGATTACTTTACCCTGCTTATATCAAATTTTCGAACGAACGTCAAATCTTCAAATGCGATGACAAGTTAATTAAGCAAATAACCCAGCCTACTATTCAATTCTCAAAATTTTCGTTTTAATCAGGAATATAACCATCTTTTTTTGACTTTTTTCAACGAAGTTGTGCCGGTAGGGAAAAAAATAGTATTCAAACCTTGTTGAGAAAGTGCCCTTGCAGACCTCGGGCACTTACAAACTTCGCCTACGGCTCGGTTTATAATCTTTGCCTGCGGTCTGCAAGAAAGCACTTTCTTATCTTGGTCTGAAATATACCTACTATTTAGCGCTCCTGACAGAACCAAATTAAGCTTCAAAAGACGTCGATTTAAGCAACGTGAGATACAAATAATTAAAAATGGCAACATAATCGCACAATTTTAATAAAAAGAGACAACCTAATTAAATTTAACGTGTTTTCTTTCTTTTATTTTTTTACGTCCTTCCTCCAATGTTTCTTTGCACATTTAACGTAAATGTTATCTCATTTTTGTCCAGTCCTGCTGTTTTATTTAAAAATACATTAAGTTTCAATTAGGTGTTTTGCATTGCTTGTTATCTAGTTTCTTAATTTTTTCTTGCTTTTCACTTCTTTTTGTCTTTTCTCTTTTTCAGTCTTCACAGATATTTGGTGCGATTCTGTTTTAAAATTTACCAATATTGCTATAACGGGTGTTTTTTTTAATTTGACGTCGAAATAGGCGTTGAACTATCGATTGTGAACGCACTATGCACGTTACGGATCACAGTACCATTCATAGAAGATCGTCATGTGAGGGCACCAGGTCGACCGAGAATCGAGCGAACTGGACACAGAGGCAGGTCGAGAAAATTACTGCAGACGAGAACTCGTGAAGCAGAGGACGACAATCATGATGATGGACTGGACCATGCCGAAGAGGACGATGAGATTGCCGGAAACGTCGAGCAGACATTTTTGTCGGAAGTTCCAATACGTGAGGCGATGGCGAGCAGAGACGCAGACGACTGGCTTCAGGCTATTGTTACGGAGCTCACATCGATCCTGAAGAACGACACTTTTGAGCTCGTAGATCGTCCCAAGGAGGGTAAGGTTATCGGAAGACGGGTGATCCTCCGGAACAAGTACAAATCCAACGGCGTTTTGGAGCGCAGGAAAGCTGGATTAGTAGTTCAAGGTTTCAGCCAGAAACCTGGCGTTCATTTTAACGAAACCTTTGCCCCAGTTACTCGTTTCAGCTCAATACGTTTAATGGCATGCCTAGCAGTCGAACGTGGGATGAGAATCCAGCAATTCGACGTGACTACTGCTTATCTCAACGGTGAGATAGACGAGGCGATATTCATGGAACCACCGAGAGACTTTGAACAGATCTTGCGACAAATAATAAGACGAGAAAGCAACAGATCGATCAAATAAAGGGCCAAGGCAGATGCTGCGGCAACTACGAGGCGGAAGCAAGGTGTGCCTACTGAAGAAATCGTTATACGGTTTGAAACAGGCTGGCAGAAGTTGGTACGAGAAGCTGAGTTCGACACTCAAGGAAATCGGAGCAGTCCCTACGTCATCAGGCCCCTGCTTCTTTTCATTTGGGTTTAGGGGAAGACATCACCTTCATTGCTGTCTATGTCGATGATATATTGGTTGCATCACGCAATAAAAGTGACTAATTGTGTCACTCAAATGACAAGGTAAAAGTGTCATTTTATGTGATTAAACACATAAAATAGCAAAATTGACTATTTTATGTGCCAAATCACATAAACTACCGAGCGATCATTAAAAAAATAAATCGAGTTTGCTTTGGAGCCTATGCTATAGCATGGGTTGCCATAGGTAACACGCCGACTCGATTTATTTTTTAATTGATCGCACCGTACAAAAATCAAAGAGTTCAGCGAAATCATTTATTAATATTTATTGTGAACATACAATTATTTAAAACTGGGTTTTGAAAAAGACCACTTTATTAATTTATTAATAATTTAAATCACTAAAATTGCGTTCTAATGGTGTTTGTTTTATGGTTTTATTGCGTTTTAAGATAAAATAGTATATTTTATTCGGGGTAAAAATAATTTTGTATGGCTTGGCTGAATTATTTGCCACACTTCGTTCGGCAGATAAGCTTTCAGCTACGCCATACAAAATTTCATTTTTATTTTTATAAATAATATACTTTAATTCTCTTTCTATAAAGTGACGCTATCTGTATTAAATGATTATTAACTGAATCCTGATCTAATATATGTTTTGATAAATTGTTAAAAACAAGATTAAAATTTATCTGTCGAACAGACGGGCTTTAGTGGATTGTCTTTACTTAAATTTTTGATATGTATTCTGGCTATTTTTTCCGCTATTTTACTTGGTTCAATCTGTTCACGTGTTCAGTTAATCTGGCATTTGATTATGATTAACTTAATTTCGCTTTTGTAAACTGGTCCATAGTGTACCAAATCTTGAAAACATATTTTACTATTAGGTTGCATCACAAAAACAATTGACTGAATGAAGTGAAAGATCGAATTCGTCACATGTACTCGAAATTGATTTTCTTTAAACACCAATAAATATATCTTTTTTTTTTTTTTTATTTTTATACTTTTACCAAATAAGTAAAATGTAAAAATGCTGTAAGTTTTTTCCGTGTATCCGTGTAAACTATGTAATTGCAAAAACTTGAGATATAAAAAAAATTCCCCCAATCTTTTTAATGGAGATTATTTGCAAAAACAGTAAGAATCGTAAATGAGATTGTGTTGTAATTGGCGCTTTTGCCTCAAGTCACGTGGTCATTATTGTACGTCCTTCATTAACTTACCAAAACTGTAACTAGCTATCTCTCATTCATGTTGTCACCGCTGCTTTACGCTTGCTCTGCAAGCAAGGCTCCGTCCACTAATATTATAATGTCAATGAACCAGTGTTTGAGATTCACTGGAATTCTAAATTATAAAGGCCGCAAGCTAAGGCATTTTCCTTTACAAACCTGTATTACCTTGATATTACACTGTTCTTCTTTTGGTTTTCCTCTTTTGTCAATTGTATTTCATTATTTCTCAAAACTATTTCATATTTACGTCACTTCGACATTTAATAGAGATAGGAAATAGTTTTGACAAATAGTGAAACATAATTGACAAAAGAGGAAAACCAAAAGGAAAACACTAATAATTACGTATGAGGCATTCACAATCTTTTTGGGACCGAGTTGGCTATGACCATCTAGTGATTTTGTTGGCAGTACCTCGCTGATAACTAAAGGAAATTGATACTTTTTGTGTTAGGTTAGGTTGTTTTCAGTTTAGGGTTATATTTTCTGAATATGTACATTGTTGCCGGATCTCTTAAATCTGGTCTGTCTTTTTAAAATTAAATTAAATCGTTTAATAGAAATTTTTTATCGTAATAAAATTTTTTTGGTAATTTTGACTGCTCCTTTGACGGAAATTTAAATTATTTTTACACACTTAATAATATTAAAATAATAAATCTGGCAATGCGGTGGCAAGAAAATGTCGAACAGACACTGACAGAAAAAAAAATTGCATCCGTTGCATCACTGAATCAGTTAGTCCAACATGAAAAGAAAAAATCATAGCCAACTCGGTCCCAAAAAGATCGTGAATGGCTAATATTGAAAAAAATGTCACTAAGAAAAGTTGTTCATTTAACCTAGCTGTGCATCTCAGAAAATTTGTTACCTTAAACACCAAACACCCTGTACCTACCTTGTTCCCCGTCCGCTGCATTGCTGCAGTGTTGGCAAAGCGCAACATCTTAATGGCGTCAAATATGACCAACCAACTTGTGGGTCATTTTTGACCCACTTTCCAGTAGGCAAAGGTTAATGGAGACACTGAATGTGTACAGAAACTTCGATGGGTGGTGAGAGTAACACCGAAAATGAAAATGCTATAGTAATGTCACAGAAAGGTTGTATAGATCTGGTAGTTTTCAAAATTTTCGTTTGTCTGTCTATTTGTTTGTTTCCCTTTAAGTCAACAACTAATGAATCGAGTTCTGTAAAACTGAGTATGTTATGAAGAAGAAACCCATGGTTGTGTTCTGCACTTTTTTCAACACGATACGACTTCGCAGCAATGCTAAATCTGCGCTGACTATCTCTCACCATGGTGAGCTTGCCTCGCTTATTTCTCTTTCGTCGATTTTAATCTGCGTGCGGTCGTATCATGTCCTTCACGATACAGTCCTAAACGTCAGAAACTAATTTCTTTTTTGTCTAAGATACGATTTGTATACATTTAGTTATATCACTGAACTTGCAACTTTTTGAACGACCACTTACTGCTAACCACATCTCCGCCAACTACATTTACCTTGTTGGTAGTACGAGTGGTTTGTGGAGTGTTAACACTGCAAGAAATAACCTAGTCAGCTTATCCGAATTATAAGTTTAGTGACATGTCACAATGCAGACAACTCAAACAAATCGATATTCAATAAAGGGACTCCCTCCAGGCCCCAACTTCGCCGTAATTCGGCAACTTTGTCTCACATAACGAATTAGGCGTCCTTCAGGAACTCGGAATTGTCAGCAGGACCGAGCGTGCCGCGTCGCTATTAGCAAAAAGTGGCAAGTTTTCCGGAAGCAAACAGGGAAGTCAGTGTTTATCCCCAAGCCCTAAACGGATACGTGTTGCGCGTTTATTATTCAAGAGTGGAAAACAATCATGTGTATCCAACAGTGGTGTTTTCGCCGTTTTATTGTCGCCTTCGAGGCTTTTTCTCGCGTTTGAAAAGACGCTTTAAAAGGATTTTTTGTACTCATAGCCTTGAAAGCAACGCTTCCAACATCCAACGCTCGCTCCGAAACGAGTGCTTCCCGGTCGACTCGAATGTAAAAATTGCAAAAAACACTGGCCCTTTGAGGCATTCAAAAAAAAATCTGTCTTGATAATAATAAAATTTAGTTCATAAAATATAACTTCAACGGAAAGATTTATAATCGTTGAAAATTGTTCCTACAAAATTCACAAATTATTGCAAAAATTTAAATATCAAGTGAAGCAATTGTTTCCAATAACCAAAGATCACTGCCTACTTGGTTTTATATTCGTTTATGTTTAATGTTAATGTTAAAACAAAAAAATTTAATTTAATTTTCGTACAAAAACTATTGTACGAACCACTTCCGTGAAGACATCTTCCGTTCATTCGCGCATTAATTAAAGGCACTCGCTCCTTCGTCGCTCGTGCTTTAAAAAATGCGCTCATGCAGGAACATCGTCGTCCCGCACTTGGTTCGTAAATAACTATGTATTTCGTGGAGCAATCTGGAAAAGGAGGTTGGAGCGTCTTCGGGCGGGAAATTTCCGCCCAACTTCGCCATCAATTATTATAAACCCGAAACACAATCGGGGCGGATTTTCCGTCGCCAGTCGGATCCAGCGAGCGGTTTAAGTGTATAGTGGAGTAACGATAGACAAAAATACGGCGTTATTTCGGAACCGGTAGCAAGAGGTCCGATTGTCATCATTTTTTTTTTAGGTCATGAATACAACATACTAAAACCTTTATAGGTTAAAAATTGACGCTCATAACGGCACACTAGAAAACAAAAAAAAAAAACCGAAAACTTGATTTGGATTTATTTTGGTGGTTAAAAAGGTGAAATAAACTATTCTGACAATACTTTTTGAATTTATACATACTGGGTGTCCCAGAACTGCCATATGATATTTTAATAGCGTATTCTGGAGTGAAAATCAAGACTAAAATTGAAAGAAAAAATGTCGAGGGTCCTATAGTATCTATACTGTAAACGATTTTCGCTGACCAATCATAAGACCTTTGTTAATTGCTTTATTAGGTAAGCTCATTACTTTGTTTCATTTCCATGGATTTTCATAATACGATAAAATTCTTTGAATTATTTGGTCCGCTGTAATCGTATAATAAATTACATTGTGACATTTCTTAACGTCATTTTGACAGTAATATTTTTTCATAAAATCCAAAAGTGAACAGTTTTGAAAATGTTTACCGGTGCAGAGTACCTACTATGATATGCTCATAGTTTATGGAGCATGTGGTGAAAGTGCTTACGCAGCCGTAGAAGCTTACGCTGCACGTTTTCCTGTAAATGTATTTTTGCGTTTGGTGAATCGCGCTAGGAATACGGGGAATTTAGTACCTCAAACTAAAGGAGATGGTGGTGTTACACGAGAGGCTCGCACTCCATAAAATGAAGAGGCTGTTCTTCAGACTTTTGAGGAAGACGGAACGTTAAGTATTAGAAGCGTCGCACGTATGTTTGACATTTCAAAAAGCACAACACAGCGGATTCTAAAGGATAATCGACAACACGCTTATCATCATACGCGTGTACAGAATCTCTTGCCTGAAGATCTTCCTCTCAGAGTGGAGTTCTGTGAGTGGTTACTGCAACAACATGAAGCAAATCCCAACTTTGTAAGAAGTATTTTATTTACGAATGAATGTTTTTTCTCAAGAAACGGAACATTTAACATTCATAATTATCATGTATGGGTAGACGAAATTCCACATCATGCAATTCATGTTAATGCATTTCAACATCGGTTTAGCATTAATCTGTGGGCTGGGATTTTAGAAGATTCATTGGCAAGTGTTGATAAACAAACGATTATCAGATAAAATATCGACTGTAGAGTTTCAGGTTAGTCCATTTGAATTTCCTCCAAGATTAAATGGTAAAGTCTATGCCAATTTTCTTAATGATGAATTGCCTGATCTTCTAGACGATGTGCCAATGCAATTCTTGGCACATCCCTGGTTTCAACACGATGGTGCTCCAGGGCATTATACAACTCAAGCTCAGCAAGTCCTTGATCCTGATTCTTGGATAGGACGTGGCGGGCCAATACATTGGCCGGCTAGGTCGCCTGACCTCACACACCTTTAGACTATTTTTTGTGGGGTCACATGAAAAACTATGTTTATCTTGAACCGGTGAACTCTTTAGAACAACTGGATGATAGACTGCATGAAGCTTTGGCAACAATTACACCTCAAATGATTCAAGGCGACCAAGCAAGCTTAATAAGACGAGCACGCCTTTGTATTCAAATTGGTGGAGGTCATTTTGAGCAATTATTATAAGAGTATCTACGAATTGTTAACTGTTATGGTTTTTGATTGTTTATTAAACTTTTTTTTTAATTCTAAAAAATCAAAACAATATTGCTTTTCTGTTTTACCCTGCTTAAAAACCAGCTTTTGGGGAAACCTGTAGCAATTGCCCACCAACGATTTTAGATGAAAATGAGATAGAAGAGGATGAAACCGGGGAAAACATTTAATTTTTATTATATGTACTGTGAGATCATTTAAATTTATGACTTGAAAATTATATTGGCAACATCGCTGACATCTTGATTTGGTTTGTCAAAGTGACGCTTCAAAATTCAACAAAAAATATCCAACTGCCAGTTAACAGTTGTATCGAACATCCGGCTTGGATACAACTGTTAACTCACCGTTTCATAACTTCTATTGAATTTTGAAACGTCACTTTGACAATTCAAATCAAAGTGTCAATGGTGTTGCCAATATAATTTTAAAGTCATAGCCTGCTCTAATTATTATAAATTTAAATGATCTCACGGTATATCTACTCGTAATAAATTTGTAAATTTTTACTTTCAGCATTTCTTGTATATTTTTACGTCTTCATGATTTCAATGATACCTTAATGTTTGAAAGGACTCCCAGTAAAAAATTATGTAAATTTATGTAGCGGTTATTGAAGTAAAACGAAATATTTACCTGTTTCATTAAAAAATTTGAAATTTTTACAGAATGTTCTACAGCGAGACACAATCATTCCTGAATTTTTTGAGAATTTTAAATCGATTAGAAGTGGGTGTTTTCACTCGGGCGGTAAAACTTGACTCACCCAGTACAGTTCCCACAAGCTCGCGTGCAGAAAAGTCCTATTTTCCCACATCCACAACTTCCTCGGCAGCCAGATTTACATTTGCAGAATATTATTGTTAAACAATATAATATTGTAATTAAACAAAAACTGCCAAGATAACGTGACATTGGTTGTTTTTGATATTATTCACTTTGACATTGGCTGTTTTTGCCAAAACGCTGTGTCTTTGTATCGCTGTATTATCCTGACTTTGGCAGTTTTTGCCACACAAATTTACAGACAGATGCAAATGTCATTCCTGCAGCAAGTAGTGCCAATAACTAAAATTTGAAAAAAAAAAAGACATTGGTTTGAAAATGAAAATCCCTCAATTCATTCCAAACAAGTTTCAGTATAACAAGATACTCTTCCCAAGGTCATTCTACGGGGTGATCAAGAATGACTGTTTAAGTTGGTAATGCTGAATTTTATTTTTAAATGGTACAACTGGAGTAACTTCCGGTTGTTGACGGCTTCACACTGACAGCCGCATCAGTGACAAGTCTAATTTGACATTTCAAATTGAATTAAACATGCTGGTGAATCGTTCGAGAGAAGAGTTAATTTATGTTTAGAGCAAAATGGGGAGCACTTCGAGAATTTCCTTTAGTTAATTTTTAGATTATTATTCCGAATTCCAACTTTGATTTCTTTTTGGCGTTAATTTTTACTGTCATAACCTACCATTTTGTCGTTATTAATGCTACGTCAGATATCTGTCAAATAAACCCACAAAACATATCCGGTTGCAGTGTTGTAAATAGCCGAATAAAAAAATGTTCTTAATTGTATTGCCAACTTAAACAGTCCTTCTTGATCACCCGGTACAATGGGTAGAATAAATAATAAGTAGAAAATAGTAATCATACATTGTCCTCTGGTATTTTTCTTGTGAAAATAACGATTTCTAACTGGAAAATTTCAGTTATTATAAATAATCAATAAATTAATTAAATAAACAATGAGCGGCAATTTTTAACCTATAAATGTTTTAATATATTTTATTTATAACACAAAAAAATCTCGTTCAAATCCGAGCTCTTGCTACCGGTTCCGAAATAAAAATCTAACGTTACTCCACTAGTAGGCAATTAAAAGTTTTGATCAACTCTCATCTCGGAAACTTACAATTGTTGCCGCGGATACTCTCTAATGAAAATTATATCAGCAGCCGACGAACTTTTCCTCTACATTTGATTTTTCCGATTTACTTAAACATTCTCCAGGAGAACTTTCCGACTTTATATAGGTATTTATTACAAGACGAATTTATTACATTCGACGAAATTAATATCCGACTTTCCATTTTAATAAACCGGAATGGGGAGCACCTGTGATGTGCTGAGCGACACAAGGAGGGCCAATCAGGAGGAATTTTTAGCGACGTCACGAATTAAAGTGCGAAGTGTGTAGCAAGTGCCAAAAGATAAACATGAGCACAAATTTCCAACTCTACAAGAATAAACGATACATTTCGAAAAGTGAAGTGTCCAGTCTGACATCTGTTGATAAGAAATACTGGTTAAAGTTTAAAAACTATATTGTGTTCACCTGAACTATGTAGTGATCACGTGGACACCACGCGGTCCTTGCGTAATCAACTGTCGTAGAGGCTCCGCCTCGTTTCTAAGAGTGAGACAGTAACGTAATATATTGTGTGTGTGTGTGTGTGTGTGTGTGTGGAGCCATATTTAGATTCACTTTCTCTGCGTTATCGTCGCATCTTTGTTTAGTTTTGTTCGATACCAAATAATGGGTGTTTTGTAAAGTTTTTTATGATCGTATCATTCAAGTTTTGTAAAATTTGAAAACAGGTTAACCAAAATTCTTTTAGAATTCTCGGTTTCTTAAATTTTCTACTACTTGTTTTTGGTTTAGGTGTGGAAATGAGGAGAGAGAGAATAAATATTGGAATGAGGATAGGACTAGAGTGTGCAGGATGTGTGGAGAAAAAAAGGAGACGATAGAGCATTTGTTGAATGAATGCGAAAGAGGGACAATATGTGGGGAGGGATAATTGTATTTGGAAAGCTGCTAATTTTGTTATTGTTTTGAATTATTGTTTTATTTAGTTAGTTAGTTTTAGTTATTATATTTTTATTTTATTGAGTTAGTGGGAAATGTCGAAAATCGGATAATTTATAAACCTGTATAGGTATTAAATATACATACAACTAACTACTACTTGTTTTTGGGTTTTATAATTCAGAAAGTGGTCAAAAAATTCCCGATCGCGAAAAGACTTGTAAGAGTTACATGCTTAAGTCAGATATCGTTTTAAAAGTAATAAATAGGACTCTTATCTCATGTATCACACCTTATTAAAAAAATATATATTTTGAAATGATTAAAAAATCCATACTTAATTGTACTCATTTTGTGAAGTTTTAAATGTTAAATTATACCGTATCTTTCAAAAAATTTCTGGTCAAGTAGGTTCTGAAAAACATAAGCATTAAAAACGTATGGCTTAGCTTGTCAAATAATAATTGAACGGTCAAAAACGTCATTAATCCCCACAAAAATTTTGTTCGCAAAATTTTATCTATGAAAATGGTTTTCACTCCTGAACAGCAGATATTCATGATTGAACCTTATTTTCGCAATGATCACACACTTCAGACATTTCGAGAAAGTGGCAGTGTTCAGCGGAAGTAGTCGACCTAAAGTTTGTACTGAGGAAAATATTGAGACTGTCAAACGTCAAATGGAAGACGAACCCCAATTATCTCTCAGGCAACTGTCGCAGCGGACTGAATCATCAGTGTCAACTTGTCAAAGACCATAGTATTGTTAATTGTTGTTTATTAAAGTCATCTTCAATTTGTTCTTTAAAATTTTGATGGTAATAAAAATTTTGATTAATAACATGTATATCATTATAACTCAAGTCTAAATTATTTATGTCCTTTGTATCGTGTTGTTTGGTGTTGAATTATTTTGATAACAGAAAGAGTCATTATGATTTGGTAAACTTTGTAAACTTTGCGGTTCAACAGAATTTTCAACTAAATTATTAGAAACTTCATTATTGTCAGAATAATTAATTGACAATTCTAACTTTACATCATTTTTGATCTTTTCTAAAATTGCCGAAGGGATATAGTTTTTCTTCATAATGGCTCTCCTCTGGTCAGCTAAATTTTGAATAGTAACAGGAAACTGGGGGTACTTACTTTGGAACGCTTTAAATAAATCAAGCCTGTAAGTACTCACAACATCCTGTAGTTTCGTGATCCGAAAATATTCCCGTATAATGAAAATATTCATTTCCATAGTCCATTTTTTGCGTTTTCTAACTTCTGTAGCACCATTGGATTGCAGGGAAGCACTTGCAACAACATTTGGCGCGTTTTTATTAGAGAGCGAATTTATTGACATTTAGACAGTTGTCACGGCACTCTATTATTTATTATTACATTACTTGTTTACACATATTGCGCGGATTTATTTGTTTTTGTGGATCTGGATTTATAACCTAACTTTAACCCCTTTAACCTGTTACACGAAGGTCGAAGACCGTTCCTGGCGGCAATATTAAAGGTTCCGGCAACGCAAATTCTCGTAGAATCGTAAGAAAATAACCGTTCTCAAGCTTTTCTTGAAATTGTCATTTTATGACAATTTTTGTGATAAACACATTTACGCTTGGATTATTCAAGTTACGCCATACGTTTTTAATGCTTTTGTTTTTCAGAACCTACTTGACCAGAAATTTTTTCAAACATACTGTACCTACTTAAATACTTCTAGTATTAATGTGAGAACATGATATAAGGAAAAACTGAATTAGCCAATTTCTTGGAACAGTTTGATATGGATAAGCTGAGAATTACATATTTTCGATAACCGAGATAAATATTTTTTCAAGGATAAAATAAACTAGCTAGCTAGGGGTCTGTCACTGTTTGTTGGTGCCCTGCCTGGATTGGGTGCTTTCAATTTTCTTCAAACATCAGGACTGAGGTAATATATTTTTTATTTCGCTTAACCCATTGTTGTAATCTAAAACTTGAAACATTTTAACCCATCTTGCAGTAGCTGCGATTAATTTATGTATTTTTATCAAACGAACATGCATAATTATATTTACCTCTCTTAAAAGAAATGTAAAAATGTATATAAAGTAAAACAAATATTCTTCCATTTTTATATTTTCTGATGTAGATGTATATGCCGTTCACGATTATTTTAAACACGCAGCAGGCCATGATATTTTTTTGTTAGATTGGCGTCAGGTCCTGTCATATGACGTTTCGTTTTTAAATATTCGCATTGTTGTCAGTTAATAAGTAGTTTAGTTAATAATAATTTACCCAGGACTGCCCTACAAATATGTATGTTTCATTTCAATTACAATTTTACGATCATTGTTCCTAATGCGTTCAATTATGTAAAAAATGTAACAACCTGGGAGCAGTGTTCCGTTGAATTATAACCTAAAATAGATTTATCATGACAAATCACAATACTGCCAACTAAATTGTCAGATTTTCATAGATAGTCCGAATTTGAAATAATCGTGAATGGTATATAGATACTTTCGATGTTAATAAATAATTCTTTAATATGATGTTTTTTTTTACATATTATGATATGAAACAGTCGGATTTTAAGAGGGACGCTTGAAATTAATTGAATTATACGTGGCATAATTAAGAAGTTTATTATTAGTCGAAAATTTCTTTGGAACATTTGAAAATCTCCAAATATTATACAGGGTTATTTTAAATGATTGTAGTCGAAGTAGGTGTGAAAGCTGAATGTAAAATTTATGGTTGCCGCCGCACATAAAAAAATGTGAATGAGTGAGTACACACGGTTCACACATGGGAGTTAAATTGGGTGCAAAACAACTCAATATTTTTAAAATTGATTGCAAAACAACTCAATATTTCTGGATTCAATCGTTAATTTAACAAAAATAAATAAACATCCCATCAACGCACTTTTCACCTAAAAAATGACAGTGACAGCGACAAAAGTGACAGTTCACATGAAAGCGGCAAAAATACGTACATGGTCGAATAACAGAATTCCACGTGCTAGAAAGCTCAACACCTTGGTCTCTGTTGAAATTATTTGGATTTTTTCTAATCTCGATTGCTTCCCTTATTAATCTTTGATGGTATTTAGTTGTTTTAGCCAGAACTACTGTTTTTCCAAGGTCAAACGTGTGGTCTCCATCTTCGAATTTGTGTTCCGCCAATGCTGATTTCTCCTTGTCATACTGCTTGATGGCTCTACTATGTTCTTTTAATCGACATTCTATTGAACGTCCTGTTTGTCCTGTGTAGCATTTCCCGCAAAGGCATTCTACTTTGTAAATCCCTTCAGATTGGAACAGGGGGAGTTTATCCTTAGGTGTTGGAAGGATCTGAGAGATTTTCTTTTCCGTGGTAAACCTGGTTCCAATGTTTCTCTTCCCCAAAATTTTTCTAATACGGTCCGTTACTCCTTGTACATATGGGAGGCAAGCAAATTTCTGGTAACCTTGTTGTTCGGTGTGTTGTCTAACTTTTCTTGCAAATCGAATGTCTCTGTCCGAGAAACCATTGCATTTCAGCGCCCACTTAATATGTTTCAATTCCCGTTCTTTACTGTCTTAATCACAGATGGTTTCAGCGCGATGGAATAAAGTTTTCATCAAGGCTCTTTTCTGTTGTGGGTTATGGTGAGATTGCGCATTGAGGTATCTGTCAGAATGTGTTTTCTTTCTATAAACTGTGTGACGAAGCTGGTCTTTGTCCCGTGTCACCAACACATCCAAAAAAGGTATCTGGTTGTTCTCTTCTATTTCCATCGTGAATTTTATGGATGAATGCAGGCTGTTTAGGTGGTTCAAGAATTGATCTAATGATTCACGTCCATGTGGCCATACAACAAATGTGTGATCCACGTACCGTTTCCAAAGTTTCGGCTTAAGTGGAGCTAACTCAAGGGCATCTTGTTCGAAAGTTTCCATGAATAAGTTGGCTATGACAGGAGATAGTGGGGATCTCATTGCTGCTCCTTCCTTCTGTTCGTAGTAATTTCCTTTCCACAGGAAGTACCTACGTTGATGTTAAGCAAAAACGCACGTCGCTTGTTTTGTAAATCGATCCAAGATCCAACGATCATCGATCATCGCTCAATCAATATTATCCAAAGAAGTTGTTGTCCGTTGTGGGGGCTCTTATTGTCAAGGAGTAACTTCATGCACAACAGACACACGATAGAGAAAAAAGTGCAAATCTTTTTTAAGGATAAGCTAAATTCATGTGTATAATTTTAGCGAATATATCATGACGTTTCTTATATTCGCTTTGAGCCAAAACGGTGCAATTGTTTCCCCTTCAGTTCCGCAAATCCTACATTTATCAATTATCGATTGTAAACGGCATGTGTTTTTTATAATTTCTTGTATTTATAACACGATCTTTTATTGCAAATATAAAACCCTCCGTCTCAGGGTGAATATTTGATTTCTTAAGCCATGCATGAGAAGCCTGAATATTAATTTCTGGTTGTTCCAGTTCTTTAAAATATCTCCCATGTAAAGACTTCTGTTTTATATTTGCTATAGTGTCAGGTATATTTGGCTCAACAATATCTGAAATTATATTATCACTTAAATTTAAAGGTGTGTAAACTTTATCCGCTGAAACCAAAGCATTAAAAAAAGTGTTATCAAGAGTTCTATTGAGAAAATAATTTTTTAGTGAAGCAATTTGATTGTGTTGTAGAATTTCTAGATTTGAAAAACCCCTACCATCATTTTCGCGTGGTAAATTAAATCTTTCAATAGCAGATTTGGGGTGATGTTTACAAAATTTTGTAAAGAGAACTCTGGTTTGAATGTTTATATTTTGTAAATTAGTTATTATTATAGCTATTAATACGGTGCGATCAATTAAAAAATAAATCGAGTCGGCGTGTTACCTATGGCAACCCATGCTATAGCATAGGCTCCAAAGCAAACTCGATTTATTTTTTAAATGATCGCTCGGTATAACGAGAAGATTATGGGATTTATAATATGCGAGGACGTTGCCAGATCGCCTCGTCACCTGCACAACGTCCAAGCGTTGTTTAAATCCCATAATATTCGAGTTATATTTCAAGTTTTATCGTATCATTGTATCTAACGTTTTATGAGCGGGTAACTAATGTATTATTATGACTAACTAACGTATTATAAGTAACTAAGGAAGCTGAGTTATTCGAATATTATGGACTTCATAATTATCGATAAATCATAAAATGATCATAATCGTTAATGATACGATAAAGTATATACATATTATTTTTCATGAAAGCAACAACGACATAATTAAGTATTTTGTGCTAATTTTTAATTTCGTTTCAGTGAACCACAAGACCCAAAATTAAACTGAATTCGTTTCTCGTAATCGAATTAATTGTTCCCTGGACGAACTATTTTAATTTTGTTCAATAATGGCATCTCGGGTAAGAATCTTTCACTAAATGTACGTTGTTTTCACCTAGAAATTTCGAGTTGCAACAGTCTAATACTATTTTTAAATTCATTAAAATTTAAAATACTCGTATTTAAATAATGTAAATTATTTTCAATTAAATTCATATGAAAGGATAACTTTATATTAATAACATAATTACATAAGTGCTTATTCACAATGGACATAAGACATAAGAAATACATAAGAAATACCTAAGAATAATTGTAAATTTGGGCAATTGGAAAATAATTTATGTGTCCATATAAGTCGAATATGATTCTCCACGCCTTTTTGTACACAACAATAATGTTTACTGAGGTCACTTCTCATAAGTTACGTAATAATTAATAGCATATACACTGCATGTATCATGAAGTTCTTATGCCTTATGTCAAGCTTATGTCCATTGTGAATAAGCACTAAGAATAATTTGTAAATTTGGGCAATTGGAAAATAATTTATTTGTCCATATAACTCGAATATGATTCTTCATGCCTTTTTGTACACAACAATAATGTTCACTGAGGTCATTTCTCATAAGTTACGTAAAAATTAATAGTATATCCACTGCATGTATCATGAATTTCTTATGCCTTATGAATAAGCACTTACATTTTTGTTTTATAATACAAAAATTTTCGATAATATTGCGGAATCTGAAAAAGTGCCCCGAATGCTTGCAGCGTTTCTACGTTGAATGGCAAGGGAAATCCTCTCGAAAACGAATTTCTTTGATTTTGAATCGCCTGATTCCGCGATAAGTCGGTTTATGTTATTTGGTACACAATTACGAGTAGGTATATGTCACGTGCCTAAATCTTGTTATTTTTTATCACATTCCCACAATTTTGCTTGAATTAAATTTAGTTTAGATTGTATCGTTTCAACACAATCTTTACAGTTTACAATTTTAACGAAAAACGTCACTTTTCTACTTCGACATTTTGGAGTTAATTACAATTTTGAAAATTCATTTTTAAACCTTGATTACTGCTTTTTTAAATATCGAGAATATTTACCCATCGGAAGTTAAAAAATTCTCTCTTGTAGAATACACCTGGTGTCGGAAACGAATACGAAGTACTCATTCCTGCATACTTCGCATTAAAACTCAACATAGAAGAAAGTATTGAAGATTTCCACATTCAAAGTAACGTCCCGGATATGGGAAACATGGACGACGTCGTAATTGACGTTACAAGAAACAAAACACAAGTTTCTTTTGCGATACAACTGAAACATAAGGATGCCAAAAACAAGCATTTGTCACCTGGAACTTTCGAAACGGAAAAGGGCGATTTCAGTTTGAAGAAATATTGTGAATCATTTAAAGGTTTGAGCGACGTGAGCAAACGACGTCAATTTATTCTCTACACGAACGCCAAATTCGACCCCAAACGGTCAGCAGAAGTGAAGAATTTTACGATGATCCAAGACGACTGTTGCGATGAAAATATGTTTTTTAATATTTTTAATACGAGTTCCGGTGGAGGGAACGTGTACAGATTTGAAGTCAACGATAAAACTCCTCAAGATGAGAAAATAAACAAATCAGACTACGAAATATTTTTTTCACGATTTAGACTTTTCGTTTGTCAGAAAAATTTTAAAGATATTGAACTAGACACGATCGAGATATTGAATACCAAAGATATAGTTCCGAAATATCTGGATTTGTTCAGAAAATGGCATCAAGATAGATTCACAAATAAGGTTATTGATAAAACAACGGTGAATGTTCATCTTGTCGACATTTTTCTGTCACCATTCATTATATCAAATCGTTATTTCCCCGTTGGCCAAAATGAGAAATTAAAATTGTTTGAAAAAGTAATTAAAGAATTCGACGTGACTTTGGTAAATGATTCTTTCGAACAATTTAAGGAAAATTTAACAGATGATTTTAATCCGGAGGAAGGAACTGAGGAAATGTTTAAGAGCTATAAAGAACTGTACAAAATTGAACCCAAGGCATCAGCTGATGAAGGCATAATGCGTCTAGCCAAAGAAATGAAAATAATCGACAAATCTGTAACAGTATTAAAAAATGAAATTAAACTGAAGGTATTGCAGTATGCTTTCGAAAAACCAATCATCGTCAATTTCAATGAAACTTCAAAAGAGTTGATTTACAAAATAATGGAACTACATCAACTAGGAAGCAAAATAAAATTTATCTTGGTGGGTGAAAAAATTCAATCGACTAGACTGCCAAGATTTCGAACTTTCGAAAATGTGAGCGACTTACAGAGCAACAACGATGAATTGTACAGCGAGGTCACTCGGACATGTCGCCTGTCATTGCAGGGCAGGAAAGAGACGACACTAGAAGAACTGATCGATTCGTGTGAAGAAATTTGTGAACACGTCGGAGCAAAAGAAATACTTCAAATGTTAAAGGGACAATTTTTAATTGGACAAGCAACAGAGAGTGTACCACCATTTTATATAAACAGAAAAATTTCTTTCAAAGTTGAAACAATCGATGAATTTCTAGATGGTAAATTTTTTGAGAACAATTTAGCCGTTGTCAAATTGGACGGAAAAGTGAGAAAGATACAAAATGAAATTCTTAAGCGCAACATTAAAGTCGTCGATGTTCATGATTATTTGGACACGACACACATTTCAAATGAACCAACGATCATATCGACGAATGAAGAATGTTCGAAGCAATTACTCCAAGATGTTTCAGAAAAAAGTAACAATAAATATGTGGTCTATCTAAGAATTTCCGAAGACAACGACTTTCTAGTCATATCAATAGAAGAAAATCATATTCATAGTTTAACCAGACCAGTAAATATTTTATGTGCCGATCCCGGTATGGGCAAGACGACGATGTTGAAGAACTTGAAAAAGGAATGCGATTCCAGGTTTTGGACAATCGAAGTCGACCTCAAAACACATAATGAATTCTTTAAGACAAAACACGACGCCGATGAACTTTTAAACCATTTGATCGAAGAAAACGAAAATAGTTTTTCGAAGCACATTAAAGACGCTTTTCGGTCGAAGAAAAAAGTATATTTCTTTTTAGACGGTCTCGACGAAGTTGAAAAGAGTTGCGTCGACAACGTTTTGGATTCCGTCAAAGAACTGTCGTCTAAGGGATTTCACATTTGGATTTCTTCTCGAAAAAATTTAAAAACGAAATTGGAAGAGCGTTTCGGCAAAGTAGTGATGGACATGGAGGAAATTGAGGAAGAGCAACAGAAATTCTACATAGAGAATCGCTTGATGAAAGAATATAACCACGAACAAATAGAAAACATTATTAGTATAATTTTTAACAACTCTGACATCGACAACAATTGTCAAATTTTGGGTAAAGTTCTTCAGCTTTACATCATAACGCAAAACTTCCTCGACGACAAAGAACTACATCGAAACGTGACCGAACAGACATTTCTTTTCACAAAAATGTATGATTTGTTTTTTCGTGGAAGATTCGAACATAATCGAAATAAAGAGTCGAAAAATCCACCTCAATCCTGGGCAGTTGTGGAAGATACTTTAGAAATATACGAACACCTAGCTGTGCATTCTGTGTTGGGTGATGAAGTTTTTCAAAAACTAAAAATGAATCTGAGACGAGCGGGACGTTTTTTAAATGAAATTAAAACGAACAAGGACCCTTTGGGAATCGCAACGAAGGTAAACGACGAAGGAAAAGCAGTCTTCGAACATCCAACCTATGGGGAATATTTTGCTGCCCGCTTTTTCTCAAACAACTTCGACAAAGCTCGTCTCATCAGAGAAGAATTGTTTTCCGACGAACACAAGAACTTGATGATGATTTTAAGTGTCAAACTTGCCGAAGATAATCCTCTACATTTGGCCATGATTTATCGAAATATGGATCAAATTGAGAAATATATTGATGACAAAAACGTTCACGACAAAGCTGGCCGCAATCCGCTGCATCTAGCGACGTACTTTGAACCAAGATTTGTAGATCCGAAGTCATGTTTTATTGTCTCTATAGAAACCATAGAGTATTTGACAAACATAGATGTTTTAGAAAAGATGGTGAATTTTAACTACGCCGAGTGCGACAAATTGTTCGAATGGAATGCCTTGGAATATGCTTTCGAAAATAAAAGTTTTGTTTCTGTAGAAATGATCCTAAATAGATGCGAATATTCAAAGGAGGAATTACATCACTATATCAAAAAATATATCAATTATGACAACTGTGTGCTTTTCTGCTTAACACATGGATGTAGAAAGTTGTTGTCAGCAATACTCGAAAACAGCGAAACAGTCAAAAATTATTTTAAAATAAACCATTTCACCATCATTGATCACACAATAAAAAACTGTTACTTCCAAGAAGACGACACGTTATGCTTTGTAATTGATACTCTTCAAAATAAATACAATTTTAATCTGGACTTCATGAATGAACGTGAAGAAACAGTTCTACACTTAGCTGCAAAGTACGGAAAAACCTATGCGGTCCAAATGTTACTCGGAAAATGGCCAAATCAATATCGTGAAACAAAGTATCAGAAAACTCCATTAGATTTAGCTCTTGAAAATGGTCATGAACAAACTGCCAATTTACTGATGAACTACTCTGAAATGATCTCAAATGTTCTTTTCAGTAGAAATGCGAAGACACCCAGACTTTTAACCCGAAACGGAATATCTCATGAAGACGTTAAAAATAATAACAAATTTCGGTTACATTTGGCTGCTTACAGTGGGAATATGAAAAAAGTAAAATTATTAATAGACGAGGGAGAAATTGTCAATGCCGCCACAAATAATCGTGAAACTCCGTTGCACATTGCTGCTTTTAAAGGGAATGTCGATACAGCCGAATTATTAATCGAGAAGGGTGCATCTGTTAACGCCCTTACAACTGACAATGAAACTCCGCTGCACAGGGCTGCACAATGGGAAAACTCAAAAACCGCAGAATTACTAATCGAGAAAGGAGCATCTGTTAACGCCCTTACAACTGACAATGAAACTCCGTTGCACCGGGCTGCACAATGGGAAAATTCAAAAACCGCAGAATTACTAATCGAGAAAGGAGCATCTGTTAACGCACTTACAACTGATGATGAAACTCCGCTCCACTGGGCTGCTCAACGTGAAAATTCAAAAACAGCAGAATTATTAATCGAGAAAGGAGCATCTATTAACGCCCTTACAACTGACAATGAAACTCCGCTTCACCGGGCTGCTCAAAGTAAAAATTCAAAAATAGCAGAATTACTAATCGAGAAAGGAGCATCTGTTAACGCACTTACAACTGATGATGAAACTCCGCTGCATTGGGCTGCTCAACTTGAAAATTCAAAAACAGCAGAATTACTAATCGAGAAAGGAGCATCTGTTAACGCCCTTACAACTATTAATGAAACTCCGCTGCATTGGGCTGCTCAACTTGAAAATTCAAAAACAGCAGAATTACTAATCGAGAAAGGAGCATCTGTTAACGCCCTTACAACTATTAATGAAACTCCGCTGCATTGGGCTGCTCAACTTGAAAATTCAAAAACAGCAGAATTACTAATCGAGAAAGGAGCATCTGTTAACGCCCTTACAACTGACAATGAAACTCCGCTACACCGGGCTCTTCAACGTGAAAATTCGAAAACAGCAGAATTACTAATCGAGAAAGGAGCATCTGTTAACGCCCTTACAACTGACAATGAAACTCCGCTACACCGGGCTCTTCAACGTGAAAATTCAAAAACAGCAGAATTACTAATCGAGAAAGGAGCATCTGTTAACGCCCTTACAACTGATAATGAAACTCCGCTGCATTGGGCTGCTCAACTTGAAAATTCAAAAACAGCAGAATTACTAATCGAGAAAGGAGCATCTGTTAACGCCCTTACAACTATTAATGAAACTCCGCTGCATTGGGCTGCTAAACTTGAAAATTCAAAAACAGCAGAATTACTAATCGAGAAAGGAGCATCTGTTAACGCCCTTACAACTGATAATGAAACTCCGCTGCATCGGGCTGCTCAACTTGAAAATTCAAAAACAGCAGAACTACTAATCGAAAAAGGAGCATCTGTTAACGCCCTTACAACTGACAATGAAACTCCGCTACACCGGGCTCTTCAACGTGAAAATTCAAAAACAGCAGAATTACTAATCGAGAAAGGAGCATCTGTTAACGCCCTTACAACTGATAATGAAACTCCGCTGCATCGGGCTGCTCAAATTGAAAATTCAAAAACAGCAGAATTACTAATCGAGAAAGGAGCATCTGTTAACGCCCTTACAACTGATAATGAAACTCCGCTGCATTGGGCTGCTCAACTTGAAAATTCAAAAATGGCAGAATTACTAATCGAGAAAGGAGCATCTGTTAACGCCTCTACAACTGATAATAAAACTCCGCTGCATTGGGCTGCTCAAATTGAAAATTCAAAAACAGCAGAATTACTAATCGAGAAAGGAGCATCTGTTAACGCCCTTACAACTGATAATGAAACTCCGCTGCATTGGGCTGCTCAACTTGAAAATTCAAAAATGGCAGAATTACTAATCGAGAAAGGAGCATCTGTTAACGCCTCTACAACTGATAATAAAACTCCGCTGCATTGGGCTGCTCAAATTGAAAATTCAAAAACAGCAGAATTACTAATCGAGAAAGGAGCATCTGTTAACGCCTTTACAACTGATAATGAAACTCCGCTGCATTGGGCTGCTCAAATTGAAAATTCAAAAACATCTGAATTACTAATCGAGAAAGGAGCATCTGTTAACGCCCTTACAACTGATAATGAAACTCCGCTGCATTGGGCTGCTCAACTTGAAAATTCAAAAACAGCAGAATTACTAATCGAGAAAGGAGCATCTTTTAACGCCCTTACAACTGATAATGAAACTCCGCTGCATCGGGCTGCTCAATGTGGAAATACAAAAACAGCAGAATTACTAATCGAGAAAGGAGCATCTGTTAACGCCCTTACAACTGATAATGAAACTCCGCTGCATCGGGCTGCTCAACTTGAAAATTCAAAAACAGCAGAACTACTAATCGAAAAAGGAGCATCTGTTAACGCCCTTACAACTGACAATGAAACTCCGCTACACCGGGCTCTTCAACGTGAAAATTCAAAAACAGCAGAATTACTAATCGAGAAAGGAGCATCTGTTAACGCCCTTACAACTGATAATGAAACTCCGCTGCATTGGGCTGCTCAACTTGAAAATTCAAAAATGGCAGAATTACTAATCGAGAAAGGAGCATCTGTTAACGCCTTTACCACTGATAATGAAACTCCGCTGCATTGGGCTGCTCAAATTGAAAATTCAAAAACAGCAGAATTACTAATCGAGAAAGGAGCATCTGTTAACGCCCTTACAACTGATAATAAAACTCCGCTGCATTGGGCTGCTCAAATTGAAAATTCAAAAACAGCAGAATTACTAATCGAGAACGAAGCATCTGTTAACGCCTTTACAACTAATAATGAAACTCCGCTGCATTGGGCTGCTCAAATTGAAAATTCAAAAACATCTGAATTACTAATCGAGAAAGGAGCATCTGTTAACGCCCTTACAACTGATAATGAAACTCCGCTGCATTGGGCTGCTCAACTTGAAAATTCAAAAATGGCAGAATTACTAATCGAGAAAGGAGCATCTGTTAACGCCTCTACAACTGATAATAAAACTCCGCTGCATTGGGCTGCTCAAATTGAAAATTCAAAAACAGCAGAATTACTAATCGAGAAAGGAGCATCTGTTAACGCCCTTACAACTGATAATGAAACTCCGCTGCATTGGGCTGCTCAACTTGAAAATTCAAAAATGGCAGAATTACTAATCGAGAAAGGAGCATCTGTTAACGCCTCTACAACTGATAATAAAACTCCGCTGCATTGGGCTGCTCAAATTGAAAATTCAAAAACAGCAGAATTACTAGTCGAGAAAGGAGCATCTGTTAACGCCTTTACAA
Source organism: Tenebrio molitor (assembly GCF_963966145.1). Taxonomy (NCBI): domain Eukaryota; kingdom Metazoa; phylum Arthropoda; class Insecta; order Coleoptera; family Tenebrionidae; genus Tenebrio; species Tenebrio molitor. The sequence continues at coordinate 19,765,143 of NC_091053.1, read as the reverse complement.
CTGATAATGAAACTCCGCTGCATTGGGCTGCTCAATGTGGAAATACAAAAACAGCAGAATTACTAATCGAGAAAGGAGCATCTGTTAACGCCCTTACAACTGATAATGAAACTCCGCTGCATCGGGCTGCTCAACTTGAAAATTCAAAAACAGCAGAACTACTAATCGAAAAAGGAGCATCTGTTAACGCCCTTACAACTGACAATGAAACTCCGCTACACCGGGCTCTTCAACGTGAAAATTCAAAAACAGCAGAATTACTAATCGAGAAAGGAGCATCTGTTAACGCCCTTACAACTGATAATGAAACTCCGCTGCATCGGGCTGCTCAACTTGAAAATTCAAAAATGGCAGAATTACTAATCGAGAAAGGAGCATCTGTTAACGCCTTTACCACTGATAATGAAACTCCGCTGCATTGGGCTGCTCAAATTGAAAATTCAAAAACAGCAGAATTACTAATCGAGAAAGGAGCATCTGTTAACGCCCTTACAACTGATAATGAAACTCCGCTGCATCGGGCTGCTCAATGTGGAAATACAAAAACAGCAGAATTACTAATCGAGAGAGAAGCATCTGTTAACGCCCTTACAACTGATAATGAAACTCCGCTGCATCGGGCTGCTCAACTTGAAAATTCAAAAACAGCAGAACTACTAATCGAAAAAGGAGCATCTGTTAACGCCCTTACAACTGATAATGAAACTCCGCTGCATCGGGCTGCTCAATGTGGAAATACAAAAACAGCAGAATTACTAATCGAGAGAGAAGCATCTGTTAACGCCCTTAGAACTGATAATGAAACTCCGCTACACCGGGCTCTTCAACGTGAAAATTCAAAAACAGCAGAATTACTAATCGAGAAAGGAGCATCTGTTAACGCCCTTACAACTATTAATGAAACTCCGCTGCATTGGGCTGCTCAACTTGAAAATTCAAAAACAGCAGAATTACTAATTGAGAAAGGAGCATCTGTTAACGCCCTTACAACTGATAATGAAACTCCGCTGCATCGGGCTGCTCAATGTGGAAATACAAATACAGCAGAATTACTAATCGAGAAAGAAGCATCTGTTAACGCCCTTACAACTGATAATGAAACTCCGCTGCATCGGGCTGCTCAACTTGAAAATTCAAAAACAGCAGAACTACTAATCGAAAAAGGAGCATCTGTTAACGCCCTTACAACTGACAATGAAACTCCGCTACACCGGGCTCTTCAACGTGAAAATTCAAAAACAGCAGAATTACTAATCGAGAAAGGAGCATCTGTTAACGCCCTTACAACTGATAATGAAACTCCGCTGCATCGGGCTGCTCAAATTGAAAATTCAAAAACAGCAGAATTACTAATCGAGAAAGGAGCATCTGTTAACGCCCTTACAACTGATAATGAAACTCCTCTGCATTGGGCTGCTCAACTTGAAAATTCAAAAACAGCAGAATTACTAATCGAGAAAGGAGCATCTGTTAACGCCCTTACAACTGATAATAAAACTCCGCTGCATTGGGCTGCTCAAATTGAAAATTCAAAAACAGCAGAATTACTAATCGAGAAAGGAGCATCTGTTAACGCCCTTACAACTGATAATGAAACTCCGCTGCATTGGGCTGCTCAACTTGAAAATTCAAAAATGGCAGAATTACTAATCGAGAAAGGAGCATCTGTTAACGCCTTTACAACTGATAATAAAACTCCGCTGCATTGGGCTGCTCAAATTGAAAATTCAAAAACAGCAGAATTACTAATCGAGAAAGGAGCATCTGTTAACGCCCTTACAACTGATAATGAAACTCCGCTGCATTGGGCTGCTCAACTTGAAAATTCAAAAATGGCAGAATTACTAATCGAGAAAGGAGCATCTGTTAACGCCTTTACAACTGATAATAAAACTCCGCTGCATTGGGCTGCTCAAATTGAAAATTCAAAAACAGCAGAATTACTAATCGAGAAAGGAGCATCTGTTAACGCCCTTACAAATGACAATGAAACTCCGCTGCACCGGGCTGCTCAAAGTAAAAATTCAAAAACAGCAGAATTACTAATCGAAAAAGGAGCATCTGTTAACGCACTTACAACTCATGATGAAACTCCGCTGCATTGGGCTGCTCAACTTGAAAATTCAAAAACATCTGAATTACTAATCGAGAAAGGAGCATCTGTTAACGCTCTTACAAATCATAATGAAACTCCGCTGCATTACGCTGCTCGAATTAAAAATTCAAAAACAGCAGAATTACTAATCGAGAAAGGTGCATCTGTTAACGCCTTTACAACTGACAATGAAACTCCGCTCCACTGGGCTGCTCAACATGGAAATTCAAAAACAGCAGAATTACTAATCGAGAAAGATGCATTTGTTAACGCCCTTAGTATTAGTAATAAAACTCCCCTGCATTGGGCTGCTCAACTTGAAAATTCAAAAACAGCAGAATTACTAATCGAGAAAGGAGCATCTGTTAACGCCTTTACAACTGATAATGAAACTCCGCTGCATTGGGCTGCTCAAATTGAAAATTCAAAAACAGCAGAATTACTAATCGAGAAAGGAGCATCTGTTAACGCCCTTACAACTGGCAATGAAACTCCGCTCCACTGGGCTGCTCAACATGGAATTTCAAAAACAGCAGAATTACTAATCGAGAAAGGAGCATCTGTTAACGCTCTTACAACTCGTACTATAGCTCCACTGCATTTCGCTGCTGCACTTGAAGATTCAAAAATAGCAGAATTATTAATCGAGAAGGGAGCATCTGTTAACGCCATTACAGCTAATAATGAAACTCCGCTGCATTACGCTGCTCGAATTAAAAATTCAAAAACAGCAGAATTACTAATCGAGAAAGGAGCATCTGTTAACGCTCTTGGAATTCGTAATGAAACTCCACTACACCGCGCTGCTCAACGTGGAAATACAAACGAATTATTAATTGAAAACGGAGCATCTGTTAACGACCTTGCAGTTGATAATGAAACTCCGTTACTTCGCGCTGGACAGAAAGGGAATTCGGAAACAGCAGGATTACTAATCGAGGAAGGAGCATCTGTTAATTATAGGTTGGACAAAGACATGTCCTGCTGGGACCGCTTCCGGAACTGCTTTTAAATAATGTTTAACACTTGCTGCACATGAGGTAACGCTCTTTACTATACCTTTACAAACAGCTGAGTTCCAATTTTCGTGATATTTTGATTAACTCTAGGCATTTTCTGAGGCTGGCATATCAAAACAAACATGTAGCTTTAACGTAAACAACGATCCCGACTGGAAACTCCGTCGGGATTTTTGTAAAAACACTAAAAACAGGGTTAGAAATATGAAACTTTTTTTGCGGAAACCTCTAGAAATGATCTATCCAACTAACTTAAGTCCAGTCCTGCGAGCAGGACGGAAAGTCTTCATATTTCACATTAAATGTCGAATGAAATGTCTCGAGAGCACATTGCACTCTTTTGATAATAACTTCTCTTAAAATTAAGCTAGAAACGTAATTTTTTTTTTTTGCGGAAAAAGCTCTAATTATCCTCAATCAAACTGTTAATAATTTAGTGAAACTTAAGACAAGAGATATATTTTTGTACTTCCAGCAGGACGCTGGACAACCTATCATTAACACCCTTACAACTGATGAGAAATCTCCGTTACGTTTGGCATTTGAAAGTGGTCATTCGGAAACAGTCGAATTACTAAGCCAGAATGGATCATCCGGTAATTAACCAGAAGAAGTTGACGTGTAGCTGCGCCATATACAACCTATTCCGGGCTATGGAGCGGTCTTTCGCCACGTACTTCGGGCTACACCGTCGGAGCCCGATATGACTTTGAGTGTTGCAGACTAATGCCGGCAGCATGAACATATTAGGCGTGGTGTTCCAAGAAGTGGACCAAGAAAAACATGTCTTCGCTCACGCAAATATCAGTTTCGTTGCCAGAGGTCAGAGATGCCACAGTGGCGAACAAGAGTGCTTCATTTTAGTTTGGGACATCCGGAGAGACTGACCATATACTAAAGATATATATACTGATATAGACTGGATACTCTGCATATATCTGTCAAACTTCAGATTAGTTGTTCCCGCTATCACAAGCAGTGCTGTATGAAGGTTGCGTATGGCGGGAATATTTGAATTTTTCATTCTTCAATCAATAATTTTATTTTTCATAGTTATGAAACAGTAAGTTATGATAAAATAATAGGCAAGTACTATACATATAGTTATAATTATTTATTAAGTAACTAAATACAAATAAATTACGAGTCTGTAATAGTATATTGTATATCAAGAGTTGAAAATGAAAAATTTCACACGAGTTTGCAGAATTGAGCCACAAGCCGTAGGCGCGTGGCTTAAGCAAACGAGTGTGAAATCGAATTATCAACACGTGGTATATAGTCCATTTTTTTATTATAGTCCGATGAGCTTAGTCCGAATCAAGAAGTCGACATGACCTGCGTCTGCTTTCGACATTTGACAGCAGTGCATGGTTCTACCAATACTTGAAAATTTATTTAGGCAACATGAGACAGATATCATAACAAATTTCAATTTTTAAGATTTTGAGTTGTGTTCTTTCGTGCTTTGTTGGTTTTTCTGCAAATTCATTCCTCCGTTTTAATTTTGTCTTTCAAAAAACTACTCCCTTCAGAACTCTTTTGATAACTATTTACATACTTATCAACTAATAGGTCAGATTTCTATTAAAAATTGTTGAGAACAGCACTAAAGAACCACGTTTACACTGTCTTTCTTTCTTCCTAATTTTGTTTCGGCAACGCCATGAATTAGTTTACCCCCTTACCTGTTAACTTCCAGTCTTGCAAGTTTCCGCGCAATTCCAATATTATTTTTGCAATTTACAAATTCTGTAATTGAATCTGTCCACATGCTTTTCGTTGGCATCATACGGAGGACATTTCAAGCAAAATTAAACAAAACTATCACAAATAATGTGGTTAAAACGTAACCTAAAAAATTTGACGTCGCTAATGTAATAAACGTACAACTCGTGTCTTGCTCGAATCACACATGCTAAAGCGAGATGCATAGTGGGACACGCTTAATACAATACGTACAAGAATTCAATAGTTTGTTTACATTATGTTGAAAAGAGATAGCAATATGACAGTTGTTCTGTTTATTAATTGATACATCGGACTATAATTAAAAAATGGACTATACACGATATTTTTCCGACGACCACAAAAAAAAACGCTAATATTCGGCATCCCTTCAAACTTAAAATATCATTCGACAGAGCTGCGGACAAAATAATTATGCCGTTGCGCGGAGATAGACATCGTTAATCATCGGCCCGTGTACAATATAAAAACACACAGCTGTCGGCCAATCGGATTTCTCAAATTTTTCATTGTACACGGTTAGGCTGTTCGTTCTTGTTCGTGTTGAAATCGTTTGCAATTTTACATTTTCACTAAGGAAAAACCGTGTGAAATGTGCCATATTTCACAGTGGTCGTCTGAAAAGTAAATTGAGAAAATTGCGCTTGGACATTGTGTTCAAAGTCCCTTACATTAAATTAACGCATACTCCACGCAATCATCTGGAGACAGCAAAATTGCGCACACAACACTTAAAGACCATTGTTCTAATCAACCCAAGTTACAAAGTGAATCGATTTTCACAAAGGACAAAATGTATTCTACACTCAGAAGGAAACCACAGTGTCTTAAACGTTCGTTGAAGTTGAACCACATAAAATTTAAACAGTTAACGCAACGGAAAAATACGAGCATGCGCCTGATAAAATTTTTGGCGTTTACAGCGCTTAGGCGACAGCCGGAACAACTAACGTAAAAATTGTGACCTTGGATAGAGTGCACACCCCCTGAGACTGACCTTACTTGGAATACCATCGGTGCCTGGTGAGATCCGACAACAAAGCCATCAAAAATGCCAAAGTTGGGACGACCATGTTAACGCGTTGGGCGTTGGAATACCAACAACGCAGTTTTGACCTGCAACATTTTCCGAGTGAGGAAAATGAAACTGCCAGATTTTCTTTCCATGAGACCGGAATCGAAGAAACTCCGCAGAAACCAGAATCTGAACAGCCGCTTCAACTCCACCTTCACGATAAGCCGGACGAGACCGAGTACTTCGTCACATGGGCGAATCGGATATGTAACTTGTAGACCTAAGGCAACGGGTCGTGAAATGCCATTTCGACTGGCTCCGCCCGATATCCTCGCGTAGTTTGTTAATAGTATGTTAGGTTAGCTTTAAGTTTTGTTTATTACTTACCTATTAATTATTTCTGTTTTGTTGTCATTAAATGTCGGTAAGCCGAGCGGGACGCTGTGTCGTCCCATACTGCTCGTCAAATATTAGATGGCCGCTGAGATTCGGATGCGCAATGGTAACGGTAGGAGTGAGGACTTGTTCGAGCGTCGCAGCAGTGGAAACACTTGTACACTCCAAACTCCAAACCATGGCTTTTAAAAGCAAAATGCGAAACAAATTTTTAACTGGCCAATTATTATTTAATAAAAATTGCAGATCACAAATGCGTTGAAGACCCGCAACACGTCAGTACAGATTACAGGATTAACATCTCGTCGACAACGCGGAGTTAGAACAAATCGATTTCTGTATCTGACTGTACTTTTCAGAATTTTACCCCACTTTACCGCTTTACCTTGTCGCATCTCTGTTCCACATTTTGCATCGCACTCCCTCTTCTGCGCATCCTCAGCGGCCATCTAAGATTTGACGAGCAGTACTTGTGTTAAGTTAACAATAAAATAATTTGCTTCACCCAAACACGTTTCTCAGTCATTATGCTCTTAGGGTTCTCAACTCTTGGCAGCTGGAACCGGACGTAGCTGTTTGAGGGCACGAGATTGAGGACCAGGTTAATAATTCGTGACCCCAGGAATTGTAAAGTGAATCAGACTTGCCATAGAGTTACATTTAACGAGTGCATAGATTACCTGGTCTATTAGGAAACCTCGGTTTCCCAATACTGCATTCTTGATAAAAAAAAAACACTTAATTTATGGTACGTAATATACAGTCTGTGCATTCTCAAACTCGAACATAGGCAATTAACATTGTATTGAACGTTTTTGCTGATTCCTGCTCGCCAATTGAACTTACAGGTGAGGTAATGGTATCAATAGAAAGATATAATTATTGCGCTTGAAATTATACTAATAATAAGATTATACAGGGTGTCCCAGAACTGGCTCCCCAGAAAAAAAGGGAGCCTTAGGGCGAATATATTAACGTATATTTTGAAGAAAAAAATTCCTAGCTCAAATGATAACAGAGAAAACACATTCTGAAGTTGACCAATCAGAGTTGAGCATCATTAAGGTGGAATAATCGCAATTTTGCGTTGCCTAGGTTTCCTTTTTATCCGTAAACCTCTATAATTCTGTCCATTAGATTTGGTCCACTACATTTATGATTGTTCACGTCAGTTTGACATTTGTTATACAATTTCGCTGCGATATTTAATTCAAGTGTATCATTTAACATCTATTCTTCCTCTGAGTACGTAGATATGATTCTTACTTTTGCACGATGTGGGAACAATGCACGTGAAGCATAAGGTTGTACCGTGAACAATTTCCACAAAGACAAACATCATCCGGATCATGAAACAATCCTGAAATTAATCGCTCGGCTTAGGTCTTTTTTTAATGACATACTTTCAACAGGTAAAATACCAGCTGAATTTAAGAAAGCAAAAGTTATTGCCATACTGTTATGTCTTGGGATCGGGTCGGAAAACGGGAGCGTGAGCAATCACTACCAGTGCCCAGTCATTACTGTCTTTTTATTCACTCCCCACTATTTACATTATCTACAATACTACAATACTATGACATCTTCCCCTTTTAAAAAAATTACAATTTTTCTGGACGTCTAACCTTTCGTCCAAACTTAGAGATATAAATTGTTCTTCGTGTTTGTGATGAGGAAGCAACTTTATCTTGCTCAGTCTCGCTTACTTCGTTGTCTTCCTTATCACTCGCACTAAAATTATCACTGCTTAATTCTATTACATGTGATTCCTCATGTGCTTCATCTTCCTCATTGTGAAGATTTGACTCACTTTCAGAATCAGAAATATATCCAGAATTGTTTATAAAATAAGGTTTAAGAAAATATCTATTCCTTCTTAAGATTACATCACTACCATCCTCCTTAACTAAATAGGATCTATCATTAAATTTTCTAACTACATGTCCGATTACCCAAATATCGTCTTTCCTGATGTACACTTTTTCATTTGCCTTTAAAGGTTTTAAAAACTTAACAGACTTGTCATAATACATCTTTTGTTTACTTTGCCTCCGTACTAACATTTGACGTTGTTTTTTAAAATCAATATTCTTTGGAAGTAATAACTTACTTTGGATAGGTATCAGCGTTCTTAACTTTCTATTAAAAAATAGTTCGCACGGCGACAAAATACAGTAATCTACAGGGGTGTTTCTATAATCTAACAAAGCTAGTTCTAATTCTGTTCTTGACTCTATACATTTTTTAATAATGTTCTTAACAGTTTGAATGGCCCTTTCGACCATTCCGTTTGATTTCGGATATTGAGGACTAGATGTGACATGTTGAAAATTCCACTTTTTAGCAAACTCTTCGAACAAAAATCCTGCATATTGCGTACCATTATCAGATACTAAAGTTTGTGGAATTCCCAATCTCCCAAAAATATTTTTTAAAACACGAATCACTGTCTCTGCCGTTATATTATTGACTTTAAAAACCTCTACATATTTAGAAAAATAATCAATAGTGATTAGGAATTTATTTCCGTTATATTCAAACAAGTCACATCCGATCTTTTGCCAAGGATACTCTGGCACCTCGTGTGGTTTGAGTGGTTCTTTAAAATTATTTCGGGAATATTTTCGACATACTTCGCATGACATTACTCTATTTTCAATATCACGGCTCATGCCCGGCCAATAGAGTACTTGTCTAGCCTTTAAAATACACTTGGTAACTCCTAAATGACTCAAATGAATAAGATCTAACATTTCTTTCCTTAAAGTTTCTGGTACAACCAAACAATTTCCTCTATAGACTAAATTATCGATAATTACCATTTCTGATCTCACACCAAAATACGCTGGTGACTCTAACCTACACTTTGCTTTAGAATTAGGCCACCCTTCTTTAATGTACCTCGATACTATTTGTAAACCCTCATCTTTCCGAGTTTCCATACGAAATTGTTCATTTTTTGCTCGTGAAATAGGAAAATGTTTTCTTAAATAACTTACCTGAGCCTCATACTCATTAGTAAAAATTTTTGTTTCGTCGTTCGGCATTTTAATTCTACTAAGAGCATCTGATATGTACATTTCCTTTCCTGATTTATACCTAACATCTAAGTCATAAATTTGTAAATCTAAAAGCATACGTTGCATTCGCATTGGACAATCGATCAACGACTTCTTGAAAATATGTGTTAACGGTTTATGATCGATTTCGACCACGACCTTTTTCCCATAAATATACTGGTGAAACTTTTTCGCCCCGTATACTATTGCAAGCATTTCCTTCTCAATTTGAGCATAGCACTTTTGAGTGTTACTCAATGACCTTAACGCGTAAGCTACTGGAGCACCTTCCTGTAACAATGCTGCGCCTAAGCCATCCTTAGATGAATCTACTGTCAAAGTTAAAGCTTTCGATGGATCATAAAATCTTAAAACTGGCGCTGCTGTTAATATGTATTTTAATTGCTCGAAAGCCTTTTGCTGCTCAAAATCCCAACGAAAAACTACCTCTTTCTTCAACAATTCCCTAAGAGACTTTGATAGTTCTGCCACGTTCGGAATGAACTTATGTAAATAATTTATGATTCCCAAAAACGATTGCAATTCCTTAACGTTAGTTGGTACTGGATAATTTTTTATTACCTCGATTTTACGGTCATCCGGCTTTATCCCTTGATCGGTAATTTTATGTCCTATGTACCTAACTTCATTAACAGAAAATTTACATTTATTTACATTAAACTTTATATTCTACTAGCTGACCCGGCGAACTTCGTACCGCCTCAGAATCAATAAATGTTGTGTTAACTTATTAGCTGAATTGAATGAAGTTTATTTAGTAAGATAAAATGAATAATCAAAATGAAGGAGATTATTGGTATTCACGTCACGTGATGTGCAAATGTGATTAACTCCGATGAATTTACGACAATTCATTGATAGAGTACTGAAAAATTAAGTTTTTTCGGTAAATTCATTTGGAAGGAGTGAGAATATAATGAGTAGTAAAGCAAATTGCTGTGTCCCGAGTTGTTACTAACTATACAGTGAATTTTTTATCAATGAACCATAGGGACTGACATGGTGTAAACTTTATTTCATGTCCGAAAAATAATTTTAAAATTAGCAATAGAAACACCATTGACGCGAAATAAAGTTTATACTTTATACCATGTAAATCTCTATGGTTCATTGATAAAAAAATTCACTGTATAAAAATAATCCAGAATTAACAATCACCACAAACGGAATGAATATTTTAATGAGTTTGGTTGGGATACAGTCAACATCTGACGGAAAGAAAATATGGAAAATTAAATTAAAAATTAGAAAGAGAATTACTAAGCATAAGCGTGTTTGTTGGAAACATTTTGTAGATGAAGATTTTGTTCCACTGGTTTGTTGGTTTGGTCGCACTGTTTACTTGTTTGATTGTTTCGAGGTTAGGTATGCCGCACAGCAATAAATGTTCAACCCTAAAACAGCTTCCCCTGCGACGTAGCATTACTTGGGGTAGCATTTAAATAATTGCAGACAGTTGACGTACTTAAATGCATAATTAGTTATATACAGGTGCGATACACTGAATAAGTGAATAAGCCCATTTCTAGCGTTAGCCTTAGCCATGACATAGCAGCGGGTATGTTCACAATTTCTGCACGGATGTTGGCCTTGTAGGGTCCTTTGATAGTTGATATAAACGCAAGATTTAAAAAAAAACATAAACAAAATTGCAAGGGGACAAATCGGGCGAGCGGGCTCTCTACTACAAATTGCCCCTTATTGAGGTGAGACTCCAGCTCTTCGTCTTGTCACACTCCCGGTTTGTCTGAAATCATGGTCTGAACGTGACCCATGTAACAATTGATTTCTGGTTCGCGACACGACCCAACATTGAAGCGATTTCGGAAGGGTTGCGATCACAGAAAATCAGTTTGAAAAGTAGACCTCAACGGCAAACGCAGGCTTTTCACTCTTCCAACGCCTGATGGTAGCTGACAGGGATAGGGAACAAATCTTTAAAACCACGGCTTTCGAATGAGACCACTCCCGCCCCATTACGACCCTTACAGCCTGAATAGCGCGCATTTCAAAAAAGGAAGTTATGTTGTCGCACCCTGTACAATCCAAAAGTAGGTGTTGTTGATCACCATTGATCACACTTGCTGTTAAAACTCAGCTGACGTTAAATCTCAATTAAGTTCATTCAAATTGTCGATGCGCGCACAATGACAGATTGTGACAGATGACATAACCTTTCAAAATGAACTTTTTTCATAATTATTTTTTCGTTAGTTATTCGATGTTATGTTAGTTATTCTGCTAATCGGGGCGGAGACAAATCCAACAATATAAAGATCATAAAAATCTGTCCAGCCGTTCTTGAGTTATAAATAGCGTAACTAACCCGACTTTGTTTTATATATATAGATTTTCGAGCCCTTTCTAATACTAACTTCAATCTTTCATCATGGTCTTTTTGACTTGTACCCCAAACTAAAATATCATCTACATAAATCTCAACACCGTCAATTCCCTCAAAACATTGCACAATTTTCCTTTGAAAAATTTCTGATGAACATTTTAGTCCAAAGGGAAGCCTTTTAAATCTATATCGTCCAAAAAGCGTATTAAAAGTACATAATTTTGAACTACTTTCGTCTAGCTCTATATTCCAAAATCCGTTATTTGTGTCTAAAACTGAAAAAACTTTTGCGTCCCTTACTTTACTCATTATATCGACATACGTAGGAATTGAAAAATATTCGCGCTTGATGGCTTTATTTAGATCCGTTGGATCTATGCAAATTCTAAAGTCCCCATTTGGCTTATCCACAATAACAAGAGAATTTATCCAATCGGTTGGCCCTAACTCTTTAGCAATTATATCTTGCGCTTCTAAACTATCTAACTTATCCTTTAGTTTTACCAGAATTCCTTATCGATCTTAATGCTATATTGACCTGGCAAGCATCCGATACCACTAAAGACGTCTGGGTATTTCTCGAAATAATCCTTGGAATCTTCTCTTGTCACACCCTGTACCATCTTTGCAATTTTTAGTTTGTCTATTGTTTCTCTACTACCTAGAACAGATCTTCCATTACTCTTTGATACAAACATTTTTATAATACAACTATTATATTTATAAAGAGCCGGAACTGTGATGTATCCCAAGATCTTAATACGACTTCCTGTATATTCCATTAATCTGGTATTGTCTTTTATGATTTTTACATTGCCAAAGTATTTTTTATAAACAGAAAATGGAATAACATTTACGTCAGCTCCACTATCAACTCTAAATTTGACATCTTTGTTGAAAATTTTTAAATCAACCATCCAATTGTTTTCATTGTTGGCGTTATTTTGTACCAAATCTACAAATAACCCTTCATCGCGATCAATATTGTTAATTCTCCGATTCTTACAAAATTTAGCAAAATGATTGTATCCACCACAATTTTTGCATTTTTTACCATAAGCTTTGCACTCACGTGGCTTATGTAGTGAATCGCACCTATTACAATTGTACATATTGCTAGCATCAAATGATTGTTGATTGTCGGCATTAAAGTTATTGGAACTTATCTGCGTTTGTTGATGATTTTTGAAATGCGCTCCTCTCTGTCTGCTGCTCGCTTCTTCTCTTTTCCCATCTCTGTCTCGGCCACTTGCAGTCCCTTGACGTTGTACCCTTTTTTGTCCATCTTCAGTTTTTCTCACTCCCATAACTGATTGGAATTCGTCTGTCCTTCTTCCACTTGTGGTGCACAAAATTTCCATTTGCTTGTTCGTTATCTCTGCCGCCTTGCAGATTTCAACAGCCTTCACCAAGTCTAAATTTTTTGTTCGCAAAAGCCTGTCCTTCACGTTCTTATCTCTGATACCCAACACCAATCTGTCCTTTATCAGAGATTCGCTCAATGTCCCAAATTCGCAATTTTCACTTAGCTGCTTCAGCTGCGTTACGTATTCATCCACGGATTCTTCTTCTCTCATGTCCCTTGAGAAAAATATGTACCTCTCGTAGGTCACATTGATTGTAGGAGCAAAATAGACTGTGAATTTCGCTTGAATGCTTGCGAAACTCGTCTTTTCTTTCTCACTTTCAAACTTGAAGGTATTGTAGATCTTCAGAGCCTTGTCTCCAACGCAGTTAAGTAAAACCGCCCCCTTGTACTCCTCTGTTTTTTTTTCCGCCTTCGTCGCTTGCAGATAGATGTTTAACTTTTGCACAAAAAAGCTCCATTCCGCTGCGTTATCTCCGTCTAACTTTAACTCTGAAGGTGGTTTTGCACTGTTCTGCATTTTGCTGTTTTTTTTTTCACTTTAGGAATTCACTTTTCACTTTTCAAACTTGACTTTCTCGTTGAATTTGTCTTTTTTCCGGCTGCGCCATGTTATGTCTTGGGATCGGGTCAGGAAACGGGAGCGTGAGCAATCACTACCAGTGCCCAGTCATTACTGTCTTTTTATTCACTCCCCACTATTTACATTATCTACAATACTACAATACTATGACATAAAACCCGGAAAACCAGCCAATGAAGCTTCGAGTTATAGACCAATCTCTCTACTCAGCGTGTGTCATAAATTTTTGGAAAAGCTTATCTACAATAGAATTTCACCAATAATAGAAGAAAATCTTCCAATAGAGCAAGCAGGTTTTAGACCAAACAGAAATTGCTGTGACCAAGTGCTGGCCCTAACATCTTACATCGAATCTGGCTTTCAAAAACGTCTAAAGACTGGAGTTGTCTTTGTTGATCTCACCGCAGCCTACGACACCGTTAGGAAAGATGGTCTAATACATAAATTGTATAACGTAATACCTTGTGGAAAAATGGTCTCACTCTTAGAAGATATGCTGTCTAACCGTCAATTCAGGGTTTTCGTTGAAGACAAAAGCAGTAAATTTCGATTTCTCAACAATGGTTTACCTCAAGGCTCAGTATTGTCACCAATCTTATTTAATTTATATACAAGTGATTTACCCCCAACAAATTCCCGAAAATTCATCTATGCTGACGACCTGGCAATGGCTTACCAACATCATAATTTTGAAAATGTAGAGAACAGACTGTCAGACGATTTAATACCTTTGAATAAATATTTCACAAAATGGCGACTTTGCCCAAATCCTCAAAAGACAGAAGTTTGCTGTTTTCACCTCGTAAACAACCAGAAAAATAGAAAACTGAAAGTAGTCTTCAATGAAACTACAATTAAGCATAATTATTCCCCGACATATCTAGGAGTAACTCTGGATTCATCTTTAACCTTCAAACTACACATCGAAAAGTTACGAGAAAAACTGAAAACGAGAAACAACATTATACATAAACTCGCAGGCACAAGTTGGGGAGCGAATGCACACACCTTACGTGTCACAAGACTAGCTCTAGTGTATTCTACGGCAGAATATTGTTGCCCTGTCTGGAAGAACAGTGCACACGTGAACAAAATAGATACTCAATTGAATACGACACTTCGAATAATAACGTGTACCTTAAAATCTACTCCAACACCATGGCTACATGTCTTAGCGCACATTATTCCGTATGATATTAGAAGAAATTACGTCACAAAACGAATTTGGGATAAATTTCAAAATTCACCGAACATGTACTCCATAACACAAGACATGGCAAATTTACCACCGTTTAGATTAAAATCGCGTAAACCACTTTTGAAAGAAGAATTCCTCATGCAACCATTTTCAAAATCTGATTATTGGAAAGCAGCCTGGCAAGAAGTAGATATTTTCAATAAAAATCTAATTGAGGATCCTACAAAACAAATTCCGGGATTTAACCTACCCAGGAAAATCTGGTGTAAATTAAATCGTTTTAGAACCGGCCATGGCAAATGCAATAATATGCTGTTTCACTGGAATATTCGTGAAAACCCTTCTTGTGAATGCGGTGCAGAAAAAGAAACCATCCAACACATTGTGGAAGAATGTCCCCTTACTAAATTCCAGCAAGGTTTCTCAAAACTACATCTACTTACCGAAGACGCCCTAAATTGGCTACAACAAATTAAAAACATATAATTTACCATAATTATTTTGTGAATTTCGAATTTTAATTGTATTTTTCTTCGTACGAATATATATACAGGGTGGTCCCGATATAACCTGCCAGAAGAAATCCAGTAATAAGTGACGATGAGTAGAACTCATACACAAAAAAAGTTTCTAATAAAAGTCTTTTCGTTTTCGAGATAAAAATAATTGAAAATTTGGTCAAAATTTGTTGTACGCTAATGAGTTAATCGGTTTTAAAAAGGTAATTCTGGTTACTTGGCTGCGATTTCTTTAGCAACGGTACCTGCAACACCTATGACATTTGTCAAGTTTAATTTTAAATTCGCCAATCCTTCAAAAAGTTATGAAATTCACGAAACAAGAATACGCCGATTTGCATTTATCTATGACGAAACACGTGGTAATTCAAGACCGGCAAGGCTACCATACGGCGAGCGTTTTCCTGAAGGAGTCCTTCCGTCTCGTTGTACTTTTGTGGAGCCACACGAAAGATTTCGTATACGAAGTTGAAATAAATACAAAAAGCCAACTCCAGAAACGCGTAACAGACGCCGCGAACCAGATTCGTAAAAACCTAGAAATGCTGAATTCTGTTTATGAAAATTGGTACCAGCGTACTCAAATGTGCTTAAATGCCAACGGAAGGCACACAGAACATTTATTATAAAATAATGTTTCTAGTCTAGTTTACCTTTCATTAGTTAGTAGATATTCTCAGTTGGAGTTGAAAGTACGAATATGTAAAGTGTAAATAAATTTATTCAATACATTATTTTGGCTATTTAACCACAATTAAGACGATACTCTTATTACACAGTTCTTCCACAATTTTGCACACACTACCTCTACATTTATTTACACATTGAGGAACACCACTTTATTTATTACTCATTCATCTCAGTCTACAAAATCAGCTTTTGTACCTGAATAAGCTGGTGAATTAACGCACGCAGTGTACAGCGTTTTCAATAAATGTCATTAATTTGATTTAGTTTGTCAGATTTGAGATTTGTCATAAAGATACAGGTACCTATGTTGCTTAGATACTGTCATCCTTACAAACACCAACAATTAATTCCTGAGTAGGTACGTATTTTTGTGGTCAGCAGCGTCGAATGGGTGTGGATAGGGGTTAATTTATCCCCATTATTTTGGACCTAACGAAGGGGGGTTTTTTGGACTTGTTAGATCCTTCTAATGACCCAGAATTTTTTTGGCAGGTTATATCGGGACCACCCTGTATATACTGTACTTTAATGAAATTTTTATCAATATTTCAGTGTATTACACCAAAAAACTTCCAATAAGTATTAATGTTCAAACTCTACTTTTTAACATCTGTTGCAAATGTAGTTGCATCCGTTACCTTGAATTACCAATTAATACGAATAGTATGAAAGAAAATTCCAAGCAGTCATTTGTTTTCGAGTTATGACGTCATCCATAGATTTTTTTAAATAGAAAACCCCTATTTTTTTTCTTGATTCTGATAGCCCTTTTAATTGTCTAAATGACAGTATAAAAATTTTGTTATCTTACATAAGGAAATTTTTGAGAAAAAAAAGTATAAAGTTAGAAAAAATAAATTTTATAACGAACAAAAACAAGTCAAAAAATCAAGCAGGTAAATCAAACAATCAAACGTATAGAAATTTTAATTTTGATTGGGTGCGGGAATAAAACTAGATAAAACTAAAACAGGGAGAATTTCTTCATAAACTAAAATTGACCTGTTCAAAGATTTTTTTGAAAAAAAAAATTGTTTAATTTTTAATGAATTTATTCCATACTTTTGTCGCTCACAGTATACTGTTCACGTTGGATTGAACATCAGTGGTGCAAATCGCACACATGGGGCATTAACTTTCATGTGAGTTATCATAGTAACAGGTCAGGTCATTTGCACTACTGATGTTCATTCCAACATGAACAGATATTGATATTAGTGTTATTTACGACCAATTCAAATTTGTTTGGGATCCTAGCTCAAACATACGTAAAAGTTATTAGCTAATGACGTCATGGGTAAATAGGTAAAAATTGAACTCTAAATACCGTGCAATCAACAATTACTTAGATAAGAGGCAACTATGACTTTGACAGTGTCAGATTTTTCGTATCTCTGCTATCTTTAGCTAATAAACATCAAACAACTGTCACTATTAATCAAATTTTAATGCAAAAATAGTTGTTAGAGTCCAATTTTTACCCATTTGCGAGGACGCCATTATCTAGTAACTTCACGTATGTTTGAACTAGTCAGAAACTAATTTGAATTGATCATGAATAACTATTATGTTTCAAATTTGTAGCCAATAATAAATAAACGCATCGCATTTTTTTCTGTTATTTCAAACAGGAGAAAACGAGAAAGAAAATCGTGACGTCTTCCCAAAAGGCTATACTATATCTCTATATAAGAAAGATAGGATTACAATAGCTCCTGTTTTCATTACCTGCACAAATAATTTCCAGAAAAAAATCTGCTATCGGATAATACTTCCAACTTTCTCCATTTGCCAGAAATACTTGGAACCCTGTCAGAATCTATCCACTCAGACGTTTATTGAAAAATATGATAGGTATTTACCTAGTTTCTGTGTAAATTAGTAGGGGTGCTAATATTCAATATTGAATCTTTACTGAGAACAACTAATTACCTACAGTTTGGCCGTTTACTCGACATTAGACACAGGTATAGGGCATTCATTTTAAACGTTGGGTAAAGTTGTAAACTCAAAACACCATAAATTACGAAAGCGGCAAATTTTCATTGTATCGGTACCGTAAAGTAGGAATCCCTCTGTTCATATAAAACTGGTACCACGTCGTACTTTCACCATCTTACCGACTAGCAAAAGAAAGAGACGTTAAAATACCCACAAGTAAAAAAAATATTAAAACACATTTTGTGATCAGTGACCAAAAAAATGTAAAGAGAACGTTGATTTAAAAAAATGTATTTGACAAATAAAATTACTAAATAAAAAAATAAGACTAATTGATGACAATCTTTTTATTCAAATGATACCACCGCACCGTCGCAATCCGACCATCTCCTTTACAGGTATATTTTACTTTTATTCATAAGTTGACCATCGCGGCACGCCGGCTCTGCCCCGAGGATGTTCCTGTGAGCCCAGTGCAAGTATCTTCCCAACAAAAGTTGCATTGCGGGCGTTAAGTAGTGATTATGGCAACCCGACTTTACGACCTCCAGGTAGTTGAGAAGTATAGTGGACTGCCTAATAACCGAATTTTACGCGTTTTGTTGAGGCTTTTGTTTATTTTTTTGCTTCCAATCTAATTTGTTTTTCTAAAAACTGAGACAGTAGCCCCATGAGATACGTTCTTCTGAATCCAATGCACTTTTTAAATATTCTCTAAATGAAAAATTGAGCAAAAATAAGGAGAATTACTGAAAAACGTTATTAATTTTTTTATAAAGAATGAAGCGATTTTTCAAAAAACTGAGACAGTAGCCCCGTGAGATACGTTAATGTTTAACAAAAAATATAGTCACCATAGCTTCAAACATAAAACTGTGGAAAAATAATTAGAATCCGTTTAGCGCGCTTTACCATTGCTTGGCCAGCAATGTATAGTTGGTTGCATACTGTATATTGGGTGCCCCAAAATTCGCGGAACAACTTAGCAGTACGTTTTTAAGTAGTCATTAAAAGATCAGGTAAAAATGTTAAAATAAATCAATTTTCTTTTTTGTAGAAGATATGGACCTATTCGTTGCACTAAATGTGGCAACATTTAAAACATTCCATGTATCCCAATCATGCAAATATTTCATTTTTGTTGTCTCCATGGAAATGCGAGAGAAAAATCAAAGCCATGTTGCCGTACGTGTCCCAGAACTCGGTCCCCAGAGAAAACTAACCAATGCCGACGACAATTTAGATCTCAAGAATGCAAACGAAGACAAATTAATGGCTTGCATAACAGAGTTATGAGCCGTTTAAGATCCACCAATTCCAGAAAGGGAACTCCAGGTGTTAATGTGAATAAAATGGGTTGCTAAGCGTATATAGTCACACTGTCAGGATGACATTGCTGCCAAAGTGTCAACATCAACATGTTAGGTTAAGTCGGATGTCATTCAAGATGTCACACTAGCCATCAATCATATGAATCTATTTTAATTTTTTTAAATAAAACAACAAATGGCGGTTTTGAAAAGAACCGTGTTTATTCTAATAATTCTAATGCAGGTGAACAGGAGAAAAGGTGTAACATAAGCCAAAAGGGTTCATGAAACGAAAAATAAATAGAATCAGAGCAAGTGGTCAAAGTGGCCCCCATTAATTTGCAAGCATAATCGTGCCCGTCGCAAAAGACTCAGTTTAGAATTCCTAACCATTTCAGGAATAATTGTAGCAAAAGTTTCCTGAACGCGACTCCTGAGTTGTTCTTCTGTAGCAATAGGGCTCCTGTATACAATATTTTTAACATGACTCCGAAGAAAGAAACCCAGATGATTTAATTCGGGGGACCAAGCAGGCCTGTGTCGTGGACCGCCACGACCTATCCATCGATGAGGATACTGTTGATCCAAAATTTCTCGAACTTGTCGACTGAAGTGTAGTGGTGCGCCAGTGTGTTAAAACCAGAAAAAAAAGTGGAATGTCGAAGCAAATTGGGAATAGTTCTGCGTAAATGTCTCCCGTTCACCGCGCAAGAAATTCAAACCTAAAGAGGGAAAGTTAGATGATATGTAAACTGATTTCTATTGAAGACATACCACACGATTCTCCAATTGACCAGCTCACAAATTTATAGAAAATCGTTCTTGAAATGCTCTTGAAAATTGAGCATGTGGATTTTCTTCCACCCAGATGACCTAGTTATGCGCATTGTAGCATCCTTTTATGCAAAATTACGATTGCTTTCTTCTAGATTTAAAAGGCATATACAGAATCCTCGTCTGGCAGGGTAATCTTCTGGCTGCAATTGCTACACACGCGTATAAATGGTGTGGATGTCGTCGTTCAGTCTTCATCACTCGATATAGGTACAGAAGTTTTCGAAATATTTAATTCCCAAGCAACTTCTCTAATGCTTTCGATACCTTCTTCAAAAGCATCTAAAATAGTCTCCTCGTTGTCAAAGATGCGTACAGTCCTCCCGGTAGCATCACCAATCTCCTTGCTCTTTGGTAAACTTTAACCTGTCTCGACTGTTTGCGCGATAACACTGAGAATCGTTTTGTGATCGGGATTATTCCTGTTAGTAGGAAAACGTTGGGCATAAACCCTTGCTGCTTCTCTAGCACTCCGTTCACATTTTTCGTAAATTATCAACATTTGCACATAATCCGTTCCAGAATACATCATGAAAAAGTACGGTTGAGCACGACGGCGGTACTAAAGTGATTTGAATGAAATTTTGATACTGACTTTTCTCAAAAGTTTCATAGCCGATCAGTTTATTGAAAACTTAATAAAATATGCAACCTAGCAACAATTACGGGAAATACACCTGAATGGCTTAAAACGCTTTGATCGGTCGAATTAAAATGTTCTTTTCTCGAATACCGTTCAAGCTAGTAAAAAACTTCTTTGGGATTATTTATTTGTCTTTTTATAAAGAGTTCTCCTTTTTCTCTGGGAGCGAGTTCTGGGAAACTCTGTGTGTGTCTTAATGTTAAGCTCTTGTAAATAAACCTTAGTCTAAGCTCAGATGTCTTCTCGATAACATCCTCCATTCATCCTCACCCTCGGTGTCCACAACAAGACATAACATGGCGCAGCCTATCGTCTAATCCATACATTTTCTCTTCTGCCACAAATTGATCCAGTCGTGGTTTTCATGTTCAAACTTAGTTCGAAATTCCGCAAAATTGCGGAAACAATATTCCACCGAGGACTGACATTTTCTTAGAAAATAGACCCTCTTGGTCGAATTAACAGCATTCCTGCTCTTCCCAGCCATTGTTTATTTACAACAGAACTCTTAGATAAGTTAGTTTTAGTTTTAATCTGCTTGTGCTACGTGAGATGAAATTTATGTTGTTTAGGGCAACAAAAAATGTAGTGAATAGCGTCTGTGGAAGCATTAGTTCCCTTCACTTTTTAATTACCGTTCTCATCGTTTTTAATTAAGTGTGTGGCAATTTCAGTTTTGTAAATTTTCACAAGTTTGTCGTTGGTATCATTAAATTCTTAATAATTGGGTTTGCGTCTCGAAATGTCAGACAAGAATTAGTTCCTCGAGGCTTGAGATTGAAATTAGATCGTTTTCTGTTGACATATTCCATCCGAAGCTGTTTAAAGATAATGATAAGGATTATTTGAAGTAGGCATTTGTGGTCTCAAACGCCACTTTATAATATGTATATATAAGTCAATAATCTATATAAGTCATATCTCCTGAATTTTAGACGTTGGAATTATAATTCAGCTTTTTATTATTATCTGATAATGGAGAAAATGTATAAAATAAACAAGAGCAACATTTTACATTCGTAAGAATGGGTAATTTACCCGCTTTATTGGCAAACGTGACGCCACTGGTAAGCAGATTTTTCGGTAAAATGTCAAAGAAACGTCAGTTTTAAAGCAAGTGTTGATGTTAACGTTGAAAAAAGTTTTCGATTTTGGCAAAGTTTACGGACATTTATTATTAATCACTCTTTGTCGGATGGCTGCTTAGTGTCCATGAATTTTTAGCTCTTTGCAAATTATGAAGGAATAATCGTTCGGCATTTCAAACTGGTGATCTGTTTGTTTTTGAAAGCTTCTGGTTGGAAGATATCTTTCAATAATTAAATCTGAAAACTATATTTGAAAGCTTCTTAATAAACAATTCCGACTCCCATTTTTTAGATATCAAAGGGATAAATTATCTCTGATGGCAGAAAAATCATTAAGGTGATTGAAGACTTGTTGCTCTCTCGTTCTGTTAAAGTACGCTATAAATACGTCAGAGTAAATACTTTTTTCTCCAAATTCGAAATGCACGACAAACTTCTGTTTCTCTTTTGATTTTTAATTTCCAGTATCAACATCAACTTTTCTCTCGCATAAAGTTGATATACGAGTATGATCGATAACGTTCTTTATAAGAAACTAAAATTTTGAAAAATTGTGAAATGTTTAGCTCGTGTAAAGACTAGAGCCAGCACCAATTGTCAGAGCTAGATAATGAGAGCTAGATAATGAACCGAAGAAGTTGAGGAATTAGTAAGTGGCAGAACAAGAAAAGGAGTGCCCCACAATGAACATAAAAAAATAAACGAGCAAGCTGAGAACTTCTCGGTCTGAGAAGCTTATTTGTAAGGACAGTGGATTAAGCTGGTTTATTGGACGGTGGCCACATGTAATTTGTGTTGATTCCTGTGCATGTGTTTTCAAGGGTTTGCTCTATACAGCCCCCTAAATTTCGGCTTGTCACCCTCAACGATCAATTACACAGATGTGATAGGCAGGCCCGGCCGCAGGCAGCAATAATAAGAGAGTTTGTCCAGGTCAGATCGGGGATGTTTTACTGTGGAAACTGAACCGACTTCGGGATTAAAATAACATTTTTTCCATACCGGTTAGAAATGTAGGCTGTGGATACCTCATTTGAGGTGAGAAAATTCAACTTTCTCGCTAAGGTAAGAAAGTTAATCATGAAATGTTTATGGTAATTAATAATTAATATAGAATCAAAGGTAAAACTGTACCAAAATACAAATGTCAAAAGTGTCAAAAGTGAATTAAGTTATTGATAAATGAAAGCCAATTCAATAAAGCAAGTTGGTAGATCAATCATATAATCTGGAAAATAAACAGATAAGCTAGGTAGGTAGATTACTTTACCCTGCTTATATCAAATTTTCGAACGAACGTCAAATCTTCAAATGCGATGACAAGTTAATTAAGCAAATAACCCAGCCTACTATTCAATTCTCAAAATTTTCGTTTTAATCAGGAATATAACCATCTTTTTTTGACTTTTTTCAACGAAGTTGTGCCGGTAGGGAAAAAAATAGTATTCAAACCTTGTTGAGAAAGTGCCCTTGCAGACCTCGGGCACTTACAAACTTCGCCTACGGCTCGGTTTATAATCTTTGCCTGCGGTCTGCAAGAAAGCACTTTCTTATCTTGGTCTGAAATATACCTACTATTTAGCGCTCCTGACAGAACCAAATTAAGCTTCAAAAGACGTCGATTTAAGCAACGTGAGATACAAATAATTAAAAATGGCAACATAATCGCACAATTTTAATAAAAAGAGACAACCTAATTAAATTTAACGTGTTTTCTTTCTTTTATTTTTTTACGTCCTTCCTCCAATGTTTCTTTGCACATTTAACGTAAATGTTATCTCATTTTTGTCCAGTCCTGCTGTTTTATTTAAAAATACATTAAGTTTCAATTAGGTGTTTTGCATTGCTTGTTATCTAGTTTCTTAATTTTTTCTTGCTTTTCACTTCTTTTTGTCTTTTCTCTTTTTCAGTCTTCACAGATATTTGGTGCGATTCTGTTTTAAAATTTACCAATATTGCTATAACGGGTGATTTTTTTAATTTGACGTCGAAATAGGCGTTGAACTATCGATTGTGAACGCACTATGCACGTTACGGATCACAGTACCATTCATAGAAGATCGTCATGTGAGGGCACCAGGTCGACCGAGAATCGAGCGAACTGGACACAGAGGCAGGTCGAGAAAATTACTGCAGACGAGAACTCGTGAAGCAGAGGACGACAATCATGATGATGGACTGGACCATGCCGAAGAGGACGATGAGATTGCCGGAAACGTCGAGCAGACATTTTTGTCGGAAGTTCCAATACGTGAGGCGATGGCGAGCAGTGACGCAGACGACTGGCTTCAGGCTATTGTTACGGAGCTCACATCGATCCTGAAGAACGACACTTTTGAGCTCGTAGATCGTCCCAAGGAGGGTAAGGTTATCGGAAGCCGGGTGATCCTCCGGAACAAGTACAAATCCAACGGCGTTTTGGAGCGCAGGAAAGCTAGATTAGTAGTTCAAGGTTTCAGCCAGAAACCTGGCGTTCATTTTAACGAAACCTTTGCCCCAGTTACTCGTTTCAGCTCAATACGTTTAATGGCATGCCTAGCAGTCGAACGTGGGATGAGAATCCAGCAATTCGACGTGACTACTGCTTATCTCAACGGTGAGATAGACGAGGCGATATTCATGGAACCACCGAGAGACTTTGAACAGATCTTGCGACAAATAATAAGACGAGAAAGCAACAGATCGATCAAATAAAGGGCCAAGGCAGATGCTGCGGCAACTACGAGGCGGAAGCAAGGTGTGCCTACTGAAGAAATCGTTATACGGTTTGAAACAGGCTGGCAGAAGTTGGTACGAGAAGCTGAGTTCGACACTCAAGGAAATCGGAGCAGTCCCTACGTCATCAGGCCCCTGCTTCTTTTCATTTGGGTTTAGGGGAAGACATCACCTTCATTGCTGTCTATGTCGATGATATATTGGTTGCATCACGCAATAAAAGTGACTAATTGTGTCACTCAAATGACAAGGTAAAAGTGTCATTTTATGTGATTAAACACATAAAATAGCAAAATTGACTATTTTATGTGCCAAATCACATAAACTACCGAGCGATCATTAAAAAAATAAATCGAGTTTGCTTTGGAGCCTATGCTATAGCATGGGTTGCCATAGGTAACACGCCGACTCGATTTATTTTTTAATTGATCGCACCGTACAAAAATCAAAGAGTTCAGCGAAATCATTTATTAATATTTATTTATTTAAAACTGGATTTTGAAAAAGACCACTTTATTAATTTATTAATAATTTAAATCACTAAAATTGCGTTCTAATGGTGTTTGTTTTATGGTTTTATTGCGTTTTAAGATAAAATAGTATATTTTATTCGGGGTAAAAATAATTTTGTATGGCTTGGCTGAATTATTTGCCACACTTCGTTCGGCAGATAAGCTTTCAGCTACGCCATACAAAATTTCATTTTTATTTTTATAAATAATATACTTTAATTCTCTTTCTATAAAGTGACGCTATCTGTATTAAATGATTATTAACTGAATCCTGATCTAATATATGTTTTGATAAATTGTTAAAAACAAGATTAAAATTTATCTGTCGAACAGACGGGCTTTAGTGGATTGTCTTTACTTAAATTTTTGATATGTATTCTGGCTATTTTTTCCGCTATTTTACTTGGTTCAATCTGTTCACGTGTTCAGTTAATCTGGCATTTGATTATGATTAACTTAATTTCGCTTTTGTAAACTGGTCCATAGTGTACCAAATCTTGAAAACATATTTTACTATTAGGTTGCATCACAAAAACAATTGACTGAATGAAGTGAAAGATCGAATTCGTCACATGTACTCGAAATTGATTTTCTTTAAACACCAATAAATATATCTTTTTTTTTTGTTTTATTTTTATACTTTTACCAAATAAGTAAAATGTAAAAATGCTGTAATTTTTTCCGTGTATCCGTGTAAACTATGTAATTGCAAAAACTTGAGATATAAAAAAAATTCCCCCAATCTTTTTTATGGAGATTATTTGCAAAAACAGTAAGAATCGTAAATGAGATTGTGTTGTAATTGGCGCTTTTGCCTCAAGTCACGTGGTCATTATTGTACGTCCTTCATTAACTTACCAAAACTGTAACTAGCTATCTCTCATTCATGTTGTCACCGCTGCTTTACGCTTGCTCTGCAAGCAAGGCTCCGTCCACTAATATTATAATGTCAATGAACCAGTGTTTGAGATTCACTGGAATTCTAAATTATAAAGGCCGCAAGCTAAGGCATTTTCCTTTACAAACCTGTATTACCTTGATATTACACTGTTCTTCTTTTGGTTTTCCTCTTTTGTCAATTGTATTTCATTATTTCTCAAAACTATTTCATATTTACGTCACTTCGACATTTAATAGAGATAGGAAATAGTTTTGACAAATAGTGAAACATAATTGACAAAAGAGGAAAACCAAAAGGAAAACACTAATAATTACGTATGAGGCATTCACAATCTTTTTGGGACCGAGTTGGCTATGACCATCTAGTGATTTTGTTGGCAGTACCTCGCTGATAACTAAAGGAAATTGATACTTTTTGTGTTAGGTTAGGTTGTTTTCAGTTTAGGGTTATATTTTCTGAATATGTACATTGTTGCCGGATCTCTTAAATCTGGTCTGTCTTTTTAAAATTAAATTAAATCGTTTAATAGAAATTTTTTATCGTAATAAAATTTTTTTGGTAATTTTGACTGCTCCTTTGACGGAAATTTAAATTATTTTTACACACTTAATAATATTAAAATAATAAATCTGGCAATGCGGTGGCAAGAAAATGTCGAACAGACACTGACAGAAAAAAAAATTGCATCCGTTGCATCACTGAATCAGTTAGTCCAACATGAAAAGAAAAAATCATAGCCAACTCGGTCCCAAAAAGATCGTGAATGGCTAATATTGAAAAAAATGTCACTAAGAAAAGTTGTTCATTTAACCTAGCTGTGCATCTCAGAAAATTTGTTACCTTAAACACCAAACACCCTGTACCTACCTTGTTCCCCGTCCGCTGCATTGCTGCAGTGTTGGCAAAGCGCAACATCTTAATGGCGTCAAATATGACCAACCAACTTGTGGGTCATTTTTGACCCACTTTCCAGTAGGCAAAGGTTAATGGAGACACTGAATGTGTACAGAAACTTCGATGGGTGGTGAGAGTAACACCGAAAATGAAAATGCTATAGTAATGTCACAGAAAGGTTGTATAGATCTGGTAGTTTTCAAAATTTTCGTTTGTCTGTCTATTTGTTTGTTTCCCTTTAAGTCAACAACTAATGAATCGAGTTCTGTAAAACTGAGTATGTTATGAAGAAGAAACCCATGGTTGTGTTCTGCACTTTTTTCAACACGATACGACTTCGCAGCAATGCTAAATCTGCGCTGACTATCTCTCACCATGGTGAGCTTGCCTCGCTTATTTCTCTTTCGTCGATTTTAATCTGCGTGCGGTCGTATCATGTCCTTCACGATACAGTCCTAAACGTCAGAAACTAATTTCTTTTTTGTCTAAGATACGATTTGTATACATTTAGTTATATCACTGAACTTGCAACTTTTTGAACGACCACTTACTGCTAACCACATCTCCGCCAACTACATTTACCTTGTTGGTAGTACGAGTGGTTTGTGGAGTGTTAACACTGCAAGAAATAACCTAGTCAGCTTATCCGAATTATAAGTTTAGTGACATGTCACAATGCAGACAACTCAAACAAATCGATATTCAATAAAGGGACTCCCTCCAGGCCCCAACTTCGCCGTAATTCGGCAACTTTGTCTCACATAACGAATTAGGCGTCCTTCAGGAACTCGGAATTGTCAGCAGGACCGAGCGTGCCGCGTCGCTATTAGCAAAAAGTGGCAAGTTTTCCGGAAGCAAACAGGGAAGTCAGTGTTTATCCCCAAGCCCTAAACGGATACGTGTTGCGCGTTTATTATTCAAGAGTGGAAAACAATCATGTGTATCCAACAGTGGTGTTTTCGCCGTTTTATTGTCGCCTTCGAGGCTTTTTCTCGCGTTTGAAAAGACGCTTTAAAAGGATTTTTTGTACTCATAGCCTTGAAAGCAACGCTTCCAACATCCAACGCTCGCTCCGAAACGAGTGCTTCCCGGTCGACTCGAATGTAAAAATTGCAAAAAACACTGGCCCTTTGAGGCATTCAAAAAAAAATCTGTCTTGATAATAATAAAATTTAGTTCATAAAATATAACTTCAACGGAAAGATTTATAATCGTTGAAAATTGTTCCTACAAAATTCACAAATTATTGCAAAAATTTAAATATCAAGTGAAGCAATTGTTTCCAATAACCAAAGATCACTGCCTACTTGGTTTTATATTCGTTTATGTTTAATGTTAATGTTAAAACAAAAAAATTTAATTTAATTTTCGTACAAAAACTATTGTACGAACCACTTCCGTGAAGACATCTTCCGTTCATTCGCGCATTAATTAAAGGCACTCGCTCCTTCGTCGCTCGTGCTTTAAAAAATGCGCTCATGCAGGAACATCGTCGTCCCGCACTTGGTTCGTAAATAACTATGTATTTCGTGGAGCAATCTGGAAAAGGAGGTTGGAGCGTCTTCGGGCGGGAAATTTCCGCCCAACTTCGCCATCAATTATTATAAACCCGAAACACAATCGGGGCGGATTTTCCGTCGCCAGTCGGATCCAGCGAGCGGTTTAAGTGTATAGTGGAGTAACGATAGACAAAAATACGGCGTTATTTCGGAACCGGTAGCAAGAGGTCCGATTGTCATCATTTTTTTTTTAGGTCATGAATACAACATACTA
Source organism: Tenebrio molitor (assembly GCF_963966145.1). Classification (NCBI taxonomy): domain Eukaryota; kingdom Metazoa; phylum Arthropoda; class Insecta; order Coleoptera; family Tenebrionidae; genus Tenebrio; species Tenebrio molitor. Next base: position 19,736,479 of record NC_091053.1, on the reverse strand, counting down.
AAACCTTTATAGGTTAAAAATTGACGCTCATAACGGCACACTAGAAAACAAAAAAAAAAAACCGAAAACTTGATTTGGATTTATTTTGGTGGTTAAAAAGGTGAAATAAACTATTCTGACAATACTTTTTGAATTTATACATACTGGGTGTCCCAGAACTGCCATATGATATTTTAATAGCGTATTCTGGAGTGAAAATCAAGACTAAAATTGAAAGAAAAAATGTCGAGGGTCCTATAGTATCTATACTGTAAACGATTTTCGCTGACCAATCATAAGACCTTTGTTAATTGCTTTATTAGGTAAGCTCATTACTTTGTTTCATTTCCATGGATTTTCATAATACGATAAAATTCTTTGAATTATTTGGTCCGCTGTAATCGTATAATAAATTACATTGTGACATTTCTTAACGTCATTTTGACAGTAATATTTTTTCATAAAATCCAAAAGTGAACAGTTTTGAAAATGTTTACCGGTGCAGAGTACCTACTATGATATGCTCATAGTTTATGGAGCATGTGGTGAAAGTGCTTACGCAGCCGTAGAAGCTTACGCTGCACGTTTTCCTGTAAATGTATTTTTGCGTTTGGTGAATCGCGCTAGGAATACGGGGAATTTAGTACCTCAAACTAAAGGAGATGGTGGTGTTACACGAGAGGCTCGCACTCCATAAAATGAAGAGGCTGTTCTTCAGACTTTTGAGGAAGACGGAACGTTAAGTATTAGAAGCGTCGCACGTATGTTTGACATTTCAAAAAGCACAACACAGCGGATTCTAAAGGATAATCGACAACACGCTTATCATCATACGCGTGTACAGAATCTCTTGCCTGAAGATCTTCCTCTCAGAGTGGAGTTCTGTGAGTGGTTACTGCAACAACATGAAGCAAATCCCAACTTTGTAAGAAGTATTTTATTTACGAATGAATGTTTTTTCTCAAGAAACGGAACATTTAACATTCATAATTATCATGTATGGGTAGACGAAATTCCACATCATGCAATTCATGTTAATGCATTTCAACATCGGTTTAGCATTAATCTGTGGGCTGGGATTTTAGAAGATTCATTGGCAAGTGTTGATAAACAAACGATTATCAGATAAAATATCGACTGTAGAGTTTCAGGTTAGTCCATTTGAATTTCCTCCAAGATTAAATGGTAAAGTCTATGCCAATTTTCTTAATGATGAATTGCCTGATCTTCTAGACGATGTGCCAATGCAATTCTTGGCACATCCCTGGTTTCAACACGATGGTGCTCCAGGGCATTATACAACTCAAGCTCAGCAAGTCCTTGATCCTGATTCTTGGATAGGACGTGGCGGGCCAATACATTGGCCGGCTAGGTCGCCTGACCTCACACACCTTTAGACTATTTTTTGTGGGGTCACATGAAAAACTATGTTTATCTTGAACCGGTGAACTCTTTAGAACAACTGGATGATAGACTGCATGAAGCTTTGGCAACAATTACACCTCAAATGATTCAAGGCGACCAAGCAAGCTTAATAAGACGAGCACGCCTTTGTATTCAAATTGGTGGAGGTCATTTTGAGCAATTATTATAAGAGTATCTACGAATTGTTAACTGTTATGGTTTTTGATTGTTTATTAAACTTTTTTTTTAATTCTAAAAAATCAAAACAATATTGCTTTTCTGTTTTACCCTGCTTAAAAACCAGCTTTTGGGGAAACCTGTAGCAATTGCCCACCAACGATTTTAGATGAAAATGAGATAGAAGAGGATGAAACCGGGGAAAACATTTAATTTTTATTATATGTACTGTGAGATCATTTAAATTTATGACTTGAAAATTATATTGGCAACATCGCTGACATCTTGATTTGGTTTGTCAAAGTGACGCTTCAAAATTCAACAAAAAATATCCAACTGCCAGTTAACAGTTGTATCGAACATCCGGCTTGGATACAACTGTTAACTCACCGTTTCATAACTTCTATTGAATTTTGAAACGTCACTTTGACAATTCAAATCAAAGTGTCAATGGTGTTGCCAATATAATTTTAAAGTCATAGCCTGCTCTAATTATTATAAATTTAAATGATCTCACGGTATATCTACTCGTAATAAATTTGTAAATTTTTACTTTCAGCATTTCTTGTATATTTTTACGTCTTCATGATTTCAATGATACCTTAATGTTTGAAAGGACTCCCAGTAAAAAATTATGTAAATTTATGTAGCGGTTATTGAAGTAAAACGAAATATTTACCTGTTTCATTAAAAAATTTGAAATTTTTACAGAATGTTCTACAGCGAGACACAATCATTCCTGAATTTTTTGAGAATTTTAAATCGATTAGAAGTGGGTGTTTTCACTCGGGCGGTAAAACTTGACTCACCCAGTACAGTTCCCACAAGCTCGCGTGCAGAAAAGTCCTATTTTCCCACATCCACAACTTCCTCGGCAGCCAGATTTACATTTGCAGAATATTATTGTTAAACAATATAATATTGTAATTAAACAAAAACTGCCAAGATAACGTGACATTGGTTGTTTTTGATATTATTCACTTTGACATTGGCTGTTTTTGCCAAAACGCTGTGTCTTTGTATCGCTGTATTATCCTGACTTTGGCAGTTTTTGCCACACAAATTTACAGACAGATGCAAATGTCATTCCTGCAGCAAGTAGTGCCAATAACTAAAATTTGAAAAAAAAAAAGACATTGGTTTGAAAATGAAAATCCCTCAATTCATTCCAAACAAGTTTCAGTATAACAAGATACTCTTCCCAAGGTCATTCTACGGGGTGATCAAGAATGACTGTTTAAGTTGGTAATGCTGAATTTTATTTTTAAATGGTACAACTGGAGTAACTTCCGGTTGTTGACGGCTTCACACTGACAGCCGCATCAGTGACAAGTCTAATTTGACATTTCAAATTGAATTAAACATGCTGGTGAATCGTTCGAGAGAAGAGTTAATTTATGTTTAGAGCAAAATGGGGAGCACTTCGAGAATTTCCTTTAGTTAATTTTTAGATTATTATTCCGAATTCCAACTTTGATTTCTTTTTGGCGTTAATTTTTACTGTCATAACCTACCATTTTGTCGTTATTAATGCTACGTCAGATATCTGTCAAATAAACCCACAAAACATATCCGGTTGCAGTGTTGTAAATAGCCGAATAAAAAAATGTTCTTAATTGTATTGCCAACTTAAACAGTCCTTCTTGATCACCCGGTACAATGGGTAGAATAAATAATAAGTAGAAAATAGTAATCATACATTGTCCTCTGGTATTTTTCTTGTGAAAATAACGATTTCTAACTGGAAAATTTCAGTTATTATAAATAATCAATAAATTAATTAAATAAACAATGAGCGGCAATTTTTAACCTATAAATGTTTTAATATATTTTATTTATAACACAAAAAAATCTCGTTCAAATCCGAGCTCTTGCTACCGGTTCCGAAATAAAAATCTAACGTTACTCCACTAGTAGGCAATTAAAAGTTTTGATCAACTCTCATCTCGGAAACTTACAATTGTTGCCGCGGATACTCTCTAATGAAAATTATATCAGCAGCCGACGAACTTTTCCTCTACATTTGATTTTTCCGATTTACTTAAACATTCTCCAGGAGAACTTTCCGACTTTATATAGGTATTTATTACAAGACGAATTTATTACATTCGACGAAATTAATATCCGACTTTCCATTTTAATAAACCGGAATGGGGAGCACCTGTGATGTGCTGAGCGACACAAGGAGGGCCAATCAGGAGGAATTTTTAGCGACGTCACGAATTAAAGTGCGAAGTGTGTAGCAAGTGCCAAAAGATAAACATGAGCACAAATTTCCAACTCTACAAGAATAAACGATACATTTCGAAAAGTGAAGTGTCCAGTCTGACATCTGTTGATAAGAAATACTGGTTAAAGTTTAAAAACTATATTGTGTTCACCTGAACTATGTAGTGATCACGTGGACACCACGCGGTCCTTGCGTAATCAACTGTCGTAGAGGCTCCGCCTCGTTTCTAAGAGTGAGACAGTAACGTAATATATTGTGTGTGTGTGTGTGTGTGTGTGTGTGGAGCCATATTTAGATTCACTTTCTCTGCGTTATCGTCGCATCTTTGTTTAGTTTTGTTCGATACCAAATAATGGGTGTTTTGTAAAGTTTTTTATGATCGTATCATTCAAGTTTTGTAAAATTTGAAAACAGGTTAACCAAAATTCTTTTAGAATTCTCGGTTTCTTAAATTTTCTACTACTTGTTTTTGGTTTAGGTGTGGAAATGAGGAGAGAGAGAATAAATATTGGAATGAGGATAGGACTAGAGTGTGCAGGATGTGTGGAGAAAAAAAGGAGACGATAGAGCATTTGTTGAATGAATGCGAAAGAGGGACAATATGTGGGGAGGGATAATTGTATTTGGAAAGCTGCTAATTTTGTTATTGTTTTGAATTATTGTTTTATTTAGTTAGTTAGTTTTAGTTATTATATTTTTATTTTATTGAGTTAGTGGGAAATGTCGAAAATCGGATAATTTATAAACCTGTATAGGTATTAAATATACATACAACTAACTACTACTTGTTTTTGGGTTTTATAATTCAGAAAGTGGTCAAAAAATTCCCGATCGCGAAAAGACTTGTAAGAGTTACATGCTTAAGTCAGATATCGTTTTAAAAGTAATAAATAGGACTCTTATCTCATGTATAACACCTTATTAAAAAAATATATATTTTGAAGTGATTAAAAAATCCATACTTAATTGTACTCATTTTGTGAAGTTTTAAATGTTAAATTATACCGTATCTTTCAAAAAATTTCTGGTCAAGTAGGTTCTGAAAAACATAAGCATTAAAAACGTATGGCTTAGCTTGTCAAATAATAATTGAACGGTCAAAAACGTCATTAATCCCCACAAAAATTTTGTTCGCAAAATTTTATCTATGAAAATGGTTTTCACTCCTGAACAGCAGATATTCATGATTGAACCTTATTTTCGCAATGATCACACACTTCAGACATTTCGAGAAAGTGGCAGTGTTCAGCGGAAGTAGTCGACCTAAAGTTTGTACTGAGGAAAATATTCAGGCGCGGATACAGAATTTTACTTAGGGGGGGGCAATTTTTCTCCGATTTTGCCCATCTACCAGAAAATTTGTTCTAAACGAAAAAAATGTATAAAACATCAATTTGTCATTCATACAATAATACTTGCATTTGAATGTTCAGCTACATTGACCAGCACAAAAAGCGACTCATTATGATTTTTTAATAAATAATCTTGAAATTATATTTGTCCTTATATTTTTTTTATAATGGTTAAATTGGGATACATATTTTCAATGATCGGGAGAGCTTTGGTCACCATGGCAACCGAATTGTTTTGTTTAAATAAATTATTGAAAAGTTTGCGCTACTTCCATGTTGTTTTTGTCGGTTGTTTTACGTGTTAAAGGATTTAATTTGACAATACGAGATACTAATTCAAAATACTGTTCAAATTTTAACAATTTTTCATAACATATTTTTTTTTTCTAAATAGCTTTTATCATTTTTCATCAAAATTTTATTTCCTGTGTTTAAAGTTTTGTTTGTCGGATATTCTTTGGCAAAGAATAACTTAAATAGCACTTATCAATACAACATGATACTAAAAAAAATTCTCAAGACAATGAATTACTTAAAATTCAAAGTGAGTCGTTTTTTGTGCCGGTCAGTGTATTTATATGATTCGAAAAAAAATATGAAATAAAAACATAGGTATAGGAAACGAAAAGTCCGTAACATGTAGATAATAAGTAATACATAAATAAACGCAATACTCTTTCACACCCTCGACAGGACGTATTTTAAACGGAACACAAAGAAAACGGGGTAATTAACGGGATAAGACGGCTGGGTTTGTCAGCTGGGCAGTGATGGGTCACTTCTTCGACTCCAGGAATAATGGCACCAACCATTTTGAAAATACACACTACTTTTCACTGTGCTGTGCTACATTCGCTTTCGCATTCGAGTAATTTGGTCCGGCTTTAAAATACTGAAAGGACCCAATAATTATGAAATAGAGAAATACAGATAATACTTCAGATTATGCCCTCAGGCAACCCGTGGTGACAAAAGGGTCATAAAAAATATAACTCGGTCCAACCCTTTCTCGAAATTCGTAAAGGTTTGTTTGACAAAACAAGTCTATAAATCCATGAAATATCTAGACCTGACTTCGACATGAGCAAAGACGGAAAAAAGTGGACAGTTATTCAATTGTCTTGTAGTAAAATGACTTGTAAACAAATGATGTGTTTATGATGATTTCAAAATATTGAAATTGGTCAAAATAAAGTACTCGTACATTCGATTTCGTTTTACTCAGGGGGGGGGCAATTGCACCCATTGCCCCCCCCCCTGTATCCGCGCCTGAAAATATTGAGACTGTCAAACGTCAAATGGAAGACGAACCCCAATTATCTCTCAGGCAACTGTCGCAGCGGACTGAATCATCAGTGTCAACTTGTCAAAGACCATAGTATTGTTAATTGTTGTTTATTAAAGTCATCTTCAATTTGTTCTTTAAAATTTTGATGGTAATAAAAATTTTGATTAATAACATGTATATCATTATAACTCAAGTCTAAATTATTTATGTCGTTTTGTATCGTGTTGTTTGGTGTTGAATTATTTTGATAACAGAAAGAGTCATTATGATTTGGTAAACTTTGTAAACTTTGCGGTTCAACAGAATTTTCAACTAAATTATTAGAAACTTCATTATTGTCAGAATAATTAATTGACAATTCTAACTTTACATCATTTTTGATCTTTTCTAAAATTGCCGAAGGGATATAGTTTTTCTTCATAATGGCTCTCCTCTAGTCAGCTAAATTTTGAATAGTCACAGGAAACTGGGGGTACTTACTTTGGAACGCTTTAAATAAATCAAGCCTGTAAGTACTCACAACATCCTGTAGTTTCGTGATCCGAAAATATTCCCGTATAATGAAAATATTCATTTCCATAGTCCATTTTTTGCGTTTTCTAACTTCTGTAGCACCATTGGATTGCAGGGAAGCACTTGCAACAACATTTGGCGCGTTTTTATTAGAGAGCGAATTTATTGACATTTAGACAGTTGTCACGGCACTCTATTATTTATTATTACATTACTTGTTTACACATATTGCGCGGATTTATTTGTTTTTGTGGATCTGGATTTATAACCTAACTTTAACCCCTTTAACCTGTTACACGAAGGTCGAAGACCGTTCCTGGCGGCAATATTAAAGGTTCCGGCAACGCAAATTCTCGTAGAATCGTAAGAAAATAACCGTTCTCAAGCTTTTCTTGAAATTGTCATTTTATGACAATTTTTGTGATAAACACATTTACGCTTGGATTATTCAAGTTACGCCATACGTTTTTAATGCTTTTGTTGTTCAGAACCTACTTGACCAGAAATTTTTTCAAACATACTGTACCTACTTAAATACTTCTAGTATTAATGTGAGAACATGATATAAGGAAAAACTGAATTAGCCAATTTCTTGGAACAGTTTGATATGGATAAGCTGAGAATTACATATTTTCGATAACCGAGATAAATATTTTTTCAAGGATAAAATAAACTAGCTAGCTAGGGGTCTGTCACTGTTTGTTGGTGCCCTGCCTGGATTGGGTGCTTTCAATTTTCTTCAAACATCAGGACTGAGGTAATATATTTTTTATTTCGCTTAACCCATTGTTGTAATCTAAAACTTGAAACATTTTAACCCATCTTGCAGTAGCTGCGATTAATTTATGTATTTTTATCAAACGAACATGCATAATTATATTTACCTCTCTTAAAAAAAATTTAAAAATTTATATAAAGTAAAACAAATATTCTTCCATTTTTATATTTTCTGATGTAGATGTATATGCCGTTCACGATTATTTTAAACACGCAGCAGGCCATGATATTTTTTTGTTAGATTGGCGTCAGGTCCTGTCATATGACGTTTCGTTTTTAAATATTCGCATTGTTGTCAGTTAATAAGTAGTTTAGTTAATAATAATTTACCCAGGACTGCCCTACAAATATGTATGTTTCATTTCAATTACAATTTTACGATCATTGTTCCTAATGCGTTCAATTATGTAAAAAATGTAACAACCTGGGAGCAGTGTTCCGTTGAATTATAACCTAAAATAGATTTATCATGACAAATCACAATACTGCCAACTAAAATGTCAGATTTTCATAGATAGTCCGAATTTGAAATAATCGTGAATGGTATATAGATACTTTCGATGTTAATAAATAATTCTTTAATATGATGTTTTTTTTTTACATATTATGATATGAAACAGTCGGATTTTAAGAGGGACGCTTGAAATTAATTGAATTATACGTGGCATAATTAAGAAGTTTATTATTAGTCGAAAATTTCTTTGGAACATTTGAAAATCTCCAAATATTATACAGGGTTATTTTAAATGATTGTAGTCGAAGTAGGTGTGAAAGCTGAATGTAAAATTTATGGTTGCCGCCGCACATAAAAAATGTGAATGAGTGAGTACACACGGTTCACACATGGGAGTTAAATTGGGTGCAAAACAACTCAATATTTTTAAAATTGATTGCAAAACAACTCAATATTTCTGGATTCAATCGTTAATTTAATAAATAAACATCCCATCAACGCACTTTTCACCTAAAAAATGACAGTGACAGCGACAAAAGTGACAGTTCACATGAAAGCGGCAAAAATACGTACATGGTCGAATAACAGAATTCCACGTGCTAGAAAGCTCAACACCTTGGTCTCTGTTGAAATTATTTGGATTTTTTCTAATCTCGATTGCTTCCCTTATTAATCTTTGATGGTATTTAGTTGTTTTAGCCAGAACTACTGTTTTTCCAAGGTCAAACGTGTGGTCTCCATCTTCGAATTTGTGTTCCGCCAATGCTGATTTCTCCTTGTCATACTGCTTGATGGCTCTACTATGTTCTTTTAATCGACATTCTATTGAACGTCCTGTTTGTCCTGTGTAGCATTTCCCGCAAAGGCATTCTACTTTGTAAATCCCTTCAGATTGGAACAGGGGGAGTTTATCCTTAGGTGTTGGAAGGATCTGAGAGATTTTCTTTTCCGTGGTAAACCTGGTTCCAATGTTTCTCTTCCCCAAAATTTTTCTAATACGGTCCGTTACTCCTTGTACATATGGGAGGCAAGCAAATTTCTGGTAACCTTGTTGTTCGGTGTGTTGTCTAACTTTTCTTGCAAATCGAATGTCTCTGTCCGAGAAACCATTGCATTTCAGCGCCCACTTAATATGTTTCAATTCCCGTTCTTTACTGTCTTAATCACAGATGGTTTCAGCGCGATGGAATAAAGTTTTCATCAAGGCTCTTTTCTGTTGTGGGTTATGGTGAGATTGCGCATTGAGGTATCTGTCAGAATGTGTTTTCTTTCTATAAACTGTGTGACGAAGCTGGTCTTTGTCCCGTGTCACCAACACATCCAAAAAAGGTATCTGGTTGTTCTCTTCTATTTCCATCGTGAATTTTATGGATGAATGCAGGCTGTTTAGGTGGTTCAAGAATTGATCTAATGATTCACGTCCATGTGGCCATACAACAAATGTGTGATCCACGTACCGTTTCCAAAGTTTCGGCTTAAGTGGAGCTAACTCAAGGGCATCTTGTTCGAAAGTTTCCATGAATAAGTTGCCTATGACAGGAGATAGTGGGGATCTCATTGCTGCTCCTTCCTTCTGTTCGTAGTAATTTCCTTTCCACAGGAAGTACCTATGTTGATGTTAAGCAAAAACGCACGTCGCTTGTTTTGTAAATCGATCCATGATCCAACGATCATCGATCATCGATCAATCAATATTATCTAAAGAAGTTGTTGTCCGTTGTGGGGGCTCTTATTGTCAAGGAGTAACTTCATGCACAACAGACACACGATAGAGAAAAAAGTGCAAATCTTTTTTAAGGATAAGCTAAATTCATGTGTATAATTTTAGCGAATATATCATGACGTTTCTTATATTCGCTTTGAGCCAAAACGGTGCAATTGTTTCCCCTTCAGTTCCGCAAATCCTACATTTATCAATTATCGATTGTAAACGGCATGTGTTTTTTATAATTTCTTGTATTTATAACACGATCTTTTATTGCAAATATAAAACCCTCCGTCTCAGGGTGAATATTTGATTTCTTAAGCCATGCATGAGAAGCCTGAATATTAATTTCTGGTTGTTCCAGTTCTTTAAAATATCTCCCATGTAAAGACTTCTGTTTTATATTTGCTATAGTGTCAGGTATATTTGGCTCAACAATATCTGAAATTATATTATCACTTAAATTTAAAGGTGTGTAAACTTTATCCGCTGAAACCAAAGCATTAAAAAAAGTGTTATCAAGAGTTCTATTGAGAAAATAATTTTTTAGTGAAGCAATTTGATTGTGTTGTAGAATTTCTAGATTTGAAAAATCCCTACCACCATTTTCGCGTGGTAAATTAAATCTTTCAATAGCAGATTTGGGGTGATGTTTACAAAATTTTGTAAAGAGAACTCTGGTTTGAATGTTTATATTTTGTAAATTAGTTATTATTATAGCTATTAATACGGTGCGATCAATTAAAAAATAAATCGAGTCGGCGTGTTACCTATGGCAACCCATGCTATAGCATAGGCTCCAAAGCAAACTCGATTTATTTTTTAAATGATCGCTCGGTATAACGAGAAGATTATGGGATTTATAATATGCGAGGACGTTGCCAGATCGCCTCGTCACCTGCACAACGTCCAAGCGTTGTTTAAATCCCATAATATTCGAGTTATATTTCAAGTTTTATCGTATCATTGTATCTAACGTTTTATGAGCGGGTAACTAATGTATTATTATGACTAACTAACGTATTATAAGTAACTAAGGAAGCTGAGTTATTCGAATATTATGGACTTCATAATTATCGATAAATCATAAAATGATCATAATCGTTAATGATACGATAAAGTATATACATATTATTTTTCATGAAAGCAACAACGACATAATTAAGTATTTTGTGCTAATTTTTAATTTCGTTTCAGTGAACCACAAGACCCAAAATTAAACTGAATTCGTTTCTCGTAATCGAATTAATTGTTCCCTGGACGAACTATTTTAATTTTGTTCAATAATGGCATCTCGGGTAAGAATCTTTCACTAAATGTACGTTGTTTTCACCTAGAAATTTGGAGTTGCAACAGTCTAATACTATTTTTAAATTCATTAAAATTTAAAATACTCATATTTAAATAATGTAAATTATTTTCAATTAAATTCATATGAAAGGATAACTTTATATTAATAACATAATTACATAAGTGCTTATTCACAATGGACATAAGACATAAGAAATACATAAGAGATACGTAAGTGCTTATTCACAATGGACATAAGACATAAGAAATACATAAGAAATACCTAAGAATAATTGTAAATTTGGGCAATTGGAAAATAATTTATGTGTCCATATAAGTCGAATATGATTCTCCACGCCTTTTTGTACACAACAATAATGTTTACTGAGGTCACTTCTCATAAGTTACGTAATAATTAATAGCATATACACTGCATGTATCATGAAGTTCTTATGCCTTATGTCAAGCTTATGTCCATTGTGAATAAGCACTAAGAATAATTTGTAAATTTGGGCAATTGGAAAATAATTTATTTGTCCATATAACTCGAATATGATTCTTCATGCCTTTTTGTACACAACAATAATGTTCACTGAGGTCATTTCTCATAAGTTACGTAAAAATTAATAGTATATCCACTGCATGTATCATGAATTTCTTATGCCTTATGAATAAGCACTTACATTTTTGTTTTATAATACAAAAATTTTCGATAATATTGCGGAATCTGAAAAAGTGCCCCGAATGCTTGCAGCGTTTCTACGTTGAATGGCAAGGGAAATCCTCTCGAAAACGAATTTCTTTGATTTTGAATCGCCTGATTCCGCGATAAGTCGGTTTACGTTATTTGGTACACAATTACGAGTAGGTATATGTCACGTGCCTAAATCTTGTTATTTTTTATCACATTCCCACAATTTTGCTTGAATTAAATTTAGTTTAGATTGTATCGTTTCAACACAATCTTTACAGTTTACAATTTTAACGAAAAACGTCACTTTTCTACTTCGACATTTTGGAGTTAATTACAATTTTGAAAATTCATTTTTAAACCTTGATTACTGCTTTTTTAAATATCGAGAATATTTACCCATCGGAAGTTAAAAAATTCTCTCTTGTAGAATACACCTGGTGTCGGAAACGAATACGAAGTACTCATTCCTGCATACTTCGCATTAAAACTCAACATAGAAGAAAGTATTGAAGATTTCCACATTCAAAGTAACGTCCCGGATATGGGAAACATGGACGACGTCGTAATTGACGTTACAAGAAACAAAACACAAGTTTCTTTTGCGATACAACTGAAACATAAGGATGCCAAAAACAAGCATTTGTCACCTGGAACTTTCGAAACGGAAAAGGGCGATTTCAGTTTGAAGAAATATTGTGAATCATTTAAAGGTTTGAGCGACGTGAGCAAACGACGTCAATTTATTCTCTACACGAACGCCAAATTCGACCCCAAACGGTCAGCAGAAGTGAAGAATTTTACGATGATCCAAGACGACTGTTGCGATGAAAATATGTTTTTTAATATTTTTAATACGAGTTCCGGTGGAGGGAACGTGTACAGATTTGAAGTCAACGATAAAACTCCTCAAGATGAGAAAATAAACAAATCAGACTACGAAATATTTTTTTCACGATTTAGACTTTTCGTTTGTCAGAAAAATTTTAAAGATATTGAACTAGACACGATCGAGATATTGAATACCAAAGATATAGTTCCGAAATATCTGGATTTGTTCAGAAAATGGCATCAAGATAGATTCACAAATAAGGTTATTGATAAAACAACGGTGAATGTTCATCTTGTCGACATTTTTCTGTCACCATTCATTATATCAAATCGTTATTTCCCCGTTGGCCAAAATGAGAAATTAAAATTGTTTGAAAAAGTAATTAAAGAATTCGACGTGACTTTGGTAAATGATTCTTTCGAACAATTTAAGGAAAATTTAACAGATGATTTTAATCCGGAAGAAGGAACTGAGGAAATGTTTAAGAGCTATAAAGAACTGTACAAAATTGAACCCAAGGCATCAGCTGATGAAGGCATAATGCGTCTAGCCAAAGAAATGAAAATAATTGACAAATCTGTAACAGTATTAAAAAATGAAATTAAACTGAAGGTATTGCAGTATGCTTTCGAAAAACCAATCATCGTCAATTTCAATGAAACTTCAAAAGAGTTGATTTACAAAATCATGGAACTACATCAACTAGGAAGCAAAATAAAATTTATCTTGGTGGGTGAAAAAATTCAATCGACTAGACTGTCAAGATTTCGAACTTTCGAAAATGTGAGCGGCTTACAGAGCAACAACGATGAATTGTACAGCGAGGTCACTCGGACATGTCGCCTGTCATTGCAGGACAGGAAAGAGACGACACTAGAAGAACTGATCGATTCGTGTGAAGAAATTTGTGAACACGTCGGAGCAAAAGAAATACTTCAAATGTTAAAGGGACAATTTTTAATAGGACAAGCAACAGAGAGTGTACCACCATTTTATATAAACAGAAAAATTTCTTTCAAAGTTGAAACAATCGATGAATTTCTGAATGGTAAATTTTTTGAGAACAATTTAGCCGTTGTCAAATTGGACGGAAAAGTGAGAAAGATACAAAATGAAATTCTTAAGCGCAACATTAAAGTCGTCGATGTTCATGATTATTTGGACACGACCCATATTTCAAATGAACCAACGATCATATCGACGAATGAAGAATGTTCGAAGCAATTACTCCAAGATGTTTCAGAAAAAAGTAACAATAAATATGTGGTCTATCTAAGAATTCCCGAAGACAAAGACTTTCTAGTCATATCAATAGAAGAAAATCATATTCATAGTTTAACCAGACCAGTAAATATTTTATGTGCCGATCCCGGTATGGGCAAGACGACAATGTTGAAGAACTTGAAAAAGGAATGCGATTCCACGTTTTGGACAATCGAAGTCGACCTCAAAACACATAATGAATTCTTTAAGACAAAACACGACGCCGATGAACTTTTAAACCATTTGATCGAAGAAAACGAAAATAGTTTTTCGAAGCACATTAAAGACGCTTTTCGGTCGAAGAAAAAAGTATATTTCTTTTTAGACGGTCTCGACGAAGTTGAAAAGAGTTGCGTCGACAACGTTTTGGATTCCGTCAAAGAACTGTCGTCTAAGGGATTTCACATTTGGATTTCTTCTCGAAAAAATCTAAAAACGAAATTGGAAGAGCGTTTCGGCAAAGTAGTGATGGACATGGAGGAAATTGAGGAAGAGCAACAGAAATTCTACATAGAGAATCGCTTGATGAAAGAATATAACCATGAACAAATAGAAAACATAATTGGTAAAATTTTTAACAACTCTGACATCGACAACAATTGTCAAATTTTGGGTAAAGTTCTTCAGCTTTACATCATAACGCAAAACTTCCTCGACGACAAAGAACTACATCAAAACATGACCGAACAAACATTTGTTTTCACAAAAATGTATGATTTGTTTTTTCGTGGAAGATTCGAACATAATCGAAATAAAGAGTCCAAAAATCCAACTCAAATCTGGGCAGATGTGGAAGATACTTTAGAAATATACGAACACCTAGCTGTGCATTCTGTGTTGGATGATGAAGTTTTTCAAAAACTAAAAATGGATCTGAGACGAGCGGGACGTTTTTTAAATAAAATTAAAACGAACAAGGACCCTTTGGGAATCGTAACGAAGGTAAACGACGAAGGAAAAGCAGTCTTCGAACATCCAACCTATGGGGAATATTTTGCTGCCCGCTTTTTCTCAAACAACTTCGACAAAGCTCGTCTCATACGAGAAGAACTGTTTTCCGACGGACACAACAATTTGATGATGATTTTAAGTGCCATACTTGCCGAAGATAATCCTCTACATTTGGCCGTGATCTATCGAAATATGGATCAAATTGAGAAATATATTGATGACAAAAACGTTCACGACAAAGCTGACCGCAATCCGCTGCATCTAGCGACGTACTTTGAACCAAGATTTGTAGATCCGAAGTCATGTTTCATTGTCTCTATAGAAACCATAGATTATTTGACAAACATCGGTATTTTAAAAAGGATGGTGAAATTTAACTCCTCCGATTGCGACAAATTGTTCGAATTGAATGCCTTGGAATATGCTTTCGAAAATAAAAGTTTTGTTACTGTAGAAATGATCCTAAAAAGATGCGAATATCCAAAAGAGGAATTACATCAGTATATCAAAAAATATATCAATAATGACAACTGTGTGCTTTTCTGCTTGACGCATGGATGTAGAAAGTTGTTGTCAGCAATACTCGAAAACAGCGCAAAAAGCAACAATTATTCAAAACGAACCAAATTCACCATCATTGAGCACACAATAAAAAATTGTTACTTCGAAGAACACGAAACATTACGCTTTGTAATTGATACTCTTAAAAATTCATACAATTTTGAAGTGAATTCCATAAATGAACGTGGAGAAACAGTCCTACACATAGCTGCAAAGTCCGGAAAAACATATGCGGTCCAAATGTTACTCGAAAAGGGGGCATATATATATGGTAAAACAAAGTATCAGAAAACTCCATTAATTTTGGCTCTTGAAAATCATCACGTACGAACAGCCAAATTATTGATACACAACTTATATCCACTGAACATTAACCGTTTCAGTAGAATTTTAACCCAAGACGAAATATCTCATGAAGACCTTACAAATAACAACGAATTTCGGTTACACTTGGCTGCTTACAGTGGGAATGTGAAAAAAGTCAAATTATTGATAGACGAGGGAGGAATTGTAGATGCCGTCACAAATAATCGGGAAACTCCGTTGCACATTGCTGCTTTTAAGGGGAATGTGGATATAACCGAATTATTAATCGAGAAGGGAGCATCTGTTAACGCCCTTACAACTGACAATGAAACTCCGTTGCACCGGGCTGTACAATGGGAAAATTCAAAAACAGCAGAATTACTCATCGAGAAAGGAGCATCTGTTAATGCCCTTACAACTGGTAATCAAACTCCGCTCCACTGGGCTGCTCAAAGTGAAAATTCAAAAACAGCAGAATTACTAATCGAGAAAGGAGCGTCCGTTAACGCCCTTACTACTGATAATGAAACTCCGCTACATTGGGCTGCTCTAAGTGAAAATTCAAAAACAGCAGAATTACTAATCGAGAAAGGTGCATCTGTCAACGCCGTTACAACTAATAATGAAACTCCGTTGCATTGGGCTCTTCAACGTGGAAAATCAAAAACAGCAGAATTACTAATCGAGAAAGGAGCATCTGTTAACGCCCTTACAACTGATAATGAAACTCCGCTACACCGGGCTGCTCAACATGGAAATTTAAAAACAGCAGAATTACTAATCGAGAAAGGAGCATCTGTTAACGCCGTTACAACTAATAATGAAACTCCGTTGCATTGGGCTCTTCAATGTGAAAATTCAAAAACAGCAGAATTACTAATCGAGAAAGGAGCATCTGTTAACGCCCTTACAACTGATAATGAAACTCCGCTACATTGGGCTGCTCAAAGTGAAAATTCAAAAACAGCAGAATTACTAATCGAGAAAGGAGCATCTGTTAATGTCCTTACAAATTCTAATGTAACTCCGCTACATCGGGCTGCTCATCGTGGAAATTCAAAAACAGCAGAATTACTAATCGAGAAAGGTGCATCTGTCAACGCCGTTACAACTAATAATGAAACTCCGTTGCATTGGGCTCTTCAACATGGAAAATCAAAAACAGCAGAACTACTCATCGAGAAAGGAGCATCTGTTAATGTCGTTACAAATTCTAATGTAACTCCGCTACATCGGGCTGCTCAAAGTGAAAATTCAAAAACAGCAGAATTACTAATCGAGAAAGGAGCATCCGTTAACGCCCTTACAACTGATAATGAAACTCCGCTACATCGGGCTGCTCATCGTGGAAATTCAAAAACAGCAGAATTACTAATCGAGAAAGGAGCATCTGTCAACGCCGTTACAACTAATAATGAAACTCCGTTGCATTGGGCTCTTCAACATGGAAAATCAAAAACAGCAGAACTACTCATCGAGAAAGGAGCATCTGTTAACGCCGTTACAACTGATAATGAAACTCCGCTACATTGGGCTGCTCAAAGTGAAAATTCAAAAACTGCAGAATTACTAATCGAGAAAGGAGCATCTGTCAACGCCGTTACAACTAATAATGAAACTCCGTTGCATTGGGCTCTTCAACATGGAAAATCAAAAACAGCAGAATTACTAATCGAGAAAGGAGCATCTGTTAACGCCCTTACAACTGATAATGAAACTCCGCTACATTGGGCTGCTCAAAGTGAAAATTCAAAAACTGCAGAATTACTAATCGAGAAAGGAGCATCTGTTAACGCCCTTACAACTGATAATGAAACTCCGCTACATTGGGCTGCTCAAAGTGAAAATTCAAAAACAGCAGAATTACTAATCGAGAAAGGAGCATCTCTTAACGCCGTTACAACTGATAATGAAACTCCGCTACATTGGGCTGCTCAAAGTGAAAATTCAAAAACTGCAGAATTACTAATCGAGAAAGGAGCATCTGTTAACGCCCTTACAACTGATAATGAAACTCCGCTACATTGGGCTGCTCAAAGTGAAAATTCAAAAACTGCAGAATTACTAATCGAGAAAGGAGCATCTGTTAACGCCCTTACAACTGATAATGAAACTCCGCTAAATTGGGCTGCTCAAAGTGAAAATTCAAAAACAGCAGAATTACTAATCGAGAAAGGAGCATCCGTTAATGTCCTTACAAATTCTAATGTAACTCCGCTACATCGGGCTGCTAATCGTGGAAATTCAAAAACAGCAGAATTACTAATCGAGAAAGGAGCATCTGTTAACGCCCTTACAACTGATAATGAAACTCCGCTACATTGGGCTGCTCAAAGTGAAAATTCAAAAACTGCAGAATTACTAATCGAGAAAGGAGCATCTGTTAACGCCCTTACAACTGATAATGAAACTCCGCTACATTGGGCTGCTCAAAGTGAAAATTCAAAAACTGCAGAATTACTAATCGAGAAAGGAGCATCTGTTAATGTCCTTACAAATTCTAATGTAACTCCGCTACATCGGGCTGCTAATCGTGGAAATTCAAAAACAGCAGAATTACTAATCGAGAAAGGAGCATCTGTTAACGCCCTTACAACTGATAATGAAACTCCGCTACATTGGGCTGCTCAAAGTGAAAATTCAAAAACAGCAGAATTACTAATCGAGAAAGGAGCATCCGTTAACGCCCTTACAACTCATAATGAAACTTCGCTACATTGGGCTGCTCAAAGTGAAAATTCAAAAACAGCAGAATTACTAATCGAGAAAGGTGCATTTGTCAACGCCGTTACAACTGATAATGAAACTCCGCTACACCGGGCTGCTCAATATGGAAATTCAAAAACTGCAGAATTACTAATCGAGAAAGGAGCATCTGTTAACGCCCTTACAGCTGATGATGAAACTCCGCTACATTGGGCTGCTCAAAGTGAAAATTCAAAAACAGCAGAATTACTAATCGAGAAAGGAGCATCTCTTAACGCCGTTACAACTGATAATGAAACTCTGCTACATTGGGCTGCTCAAAGTGAAAATTCAAAAACTGCAGAATTACTAATCGAGAAAGGAGCATCTGTTAATGTCCTTACAAATTCTAATGTAACTCCGCTACATCGGGCTGCTAATCGTGGAAATTCAAAAACTGGAGAATTACTAATCGAGAAAGGAGCATCTGTTAACGCCCTTACAGCTGATGATGAAACTCCGCTACATTGGGCTGCTCAAAGTGAAAATTCAAAAACAGCAGAATTACTAATCGAGAAAGGTGCATTAGTCAACGCCGTTACAACTGATAATGAAACTCCGCTACATTGGGCTGCTCAAAGTGAAAATTCAAAAACAGCAGAATTACTAATCGAGAAAGGAGCATCCGTTAACGCCCTTACAACTCATAATGAAACTTCGCTACATTGGGCTGCTCAAAGTGAAAATTCAAAAACAGCAGAATTACTAATCGAGAAAGGTGCATTTGTCAACGCCGTTACAACTGATAATGAAACTCCGCTACACCGGGCTGCTCAATATGGAAATTTAAAAACAGCAGAATTACTAATCGAGAAAGGAGCATCTGTTAACGCCGTTACAACTGATAATGAAACTCCGCTACATTGGGCTGCTCAAAGTGAAAATTCAAAAACTGCAGAATTACTAATCGAGAAAGGAGCATCTGTTAATGTCCTTACAAATTCTAATGTTACTCCGCTACATCGGGCTGCTCATCGTGGAAATTCAAAAACAGCAGAATTACTAATCGAGAAAGGAGCATCTGTTAATGTCCTTACAAATTCTAATGTAACTCCGCTACATCGGGCTGCTAATCGTGGAAATTCAAAAACTGCAGAATTACTAATCGAGAAAGGAGCATCTGTTAACGCCCTTACAGCTGATGATGAAACTCCGCTACATTGGGCTGCTCAAAGTGAAAATTCAAAAACAGCAGAATTACTAATCGAGAAAGGAGCATCTGTTAACGCCGTTACAACTGATAATGAAACTCCGCTACATTGGGCTGCTCAAAGTGAAAATTCAAAAACAGCAGAATTACTAATCGAGAAAGGAGCATCCGTTAACGCCCTTACAACTCATAATGAAACTTCGCTACATTGGGCTGCTCAAAGTGAAAATTCAAAAACAGCAGAATTACTAATCGAGAAAGGTGCATTTGTCAACGCCGTTACAACTGATAATGAAACTCCGCTACACCGGGCTGCTCAATATGGAAATTTAAAAACAGCAGAATTACTAATCGAGAAAGGAGCATCTGTTAACGCCGTTACAACTGATAATGAAACTCCGCTACACTGGGCTGCTCAAAGTGAAAATTCAAAAACTGCAGAATTACTAATCGAGAAAGGAGCATCTGTTAATGTCCTTACAAATTCTAATGTTACTCCGCTACATCGGGCTGCTCATCGTGGAAATTCAAAAACAGCAGAATTACTAATCGAGAAAGGAGCATCTGTTAATGTCCTTACAAATTCTAATGTAACTCCGCTACATCGGGCTGCTAATCGTGGAAATTCAAAAACTGCAGAATTACTAATCGAGAAAGGAGCATCTGTTAACGCCCTTACAGCTGATGATGAAACTCCGCTACATTGGGCTGCTCAAAGTGAAAATTCAAAAACAGCAGAATTACTAATCGAGAAAGGAGCATCTGTTAACGCCGGTACAACTGATAATGAAACTCCGCTACATTGGGCTGCTCAAAGTGAAAATTCAAAAACAGCAGAATTACTAATCGAGAAAGGAGCATCCGTTAACGCCCTTGCAACTCATAATGAAACTTCGCTACATTGGGCTGCTCAAAGTGAAAATTCAAAAACAGCAGAATTACTAATCGAGAAAGGTGCATTTGTCAACGCCGTTACAACTGATAATGAAACTCCGCTACACCGGGCTGCTCAATATGGAAATTTAAAAACAGCAGAATTACTAATCGAGAAAGGAGCATCTGTTAACGCCGTTACAACTGATAATGAAACTCCGCTACATTGGGCTGCTCAAAGTGAAAATTCAAAAACTGCAGAATTACTAATCGAGAAAGGAGCATCTGTTAATGTCCTTACAAATTCTAATGTAACTCCGCTACATCGGGCTGCTAATCGTGGAAATTCAAAAACTGCAGAATTACTAATCGAGAAAGGAGCATCTGTTAACGCCCTTACAGCTGATGATGAAACTCCGCTACATTGGGCTGCTCAAAGTGAAAATTCAAAAACAGCAGAATTACTAATCGAGAAAGGAGCATCTGTTAACGCCGTTACAACTGATAATGAAACTCCGCTACATTGGGCTGCTCAAAGTGAAAATTCAAAAACAGCACAATTACTAATCGAGAAAGGAGCATCCGTTAACGCCCTTGCAACTCATAATGAAACTTCGCTACATTGGGCTGCTCAAAGTGAAAATTCAAAAACAGCAGAATTACTAATCGAGAAAGGTGCATTTGTCAACGCCGTTACAACTGATAATGAAACTCCGCTACACCGGGCTGCTCAATATGGAAATTTAAAAACAGCAGAATTACTAATCGAGAAAGGTGCATTTGTCAACGCCGTTACAACTGATAATGAAACTCCGCTACACCGGGCTGCTCAATATGGAAATTTAAAAACAGCAGAATTACTAATCGAGAAAGGAGCATCTGTTAACGCCGTTACAACTGATAATGAAACTCCGCTACATTGGGCTGCTCAAAGTGAAAATTCAAAAACTGCAGAATTACTAATCGAGAAAGGAGCATCTGTTAATGTCCTTACAAATTCTAATGTTACTCCGCTACACCGGGCTGCTCAACATGGAAATTTAAAAACAGCAGAATTACTAATCGAGAAAGGTGCATCTGTCAACGCCGTTACAACTAATAATAAAACTCCGTTGCATTGGGCTCTTCAACATGGAAAATCAAAAACAGCAGAACTACTCATCGAGAAAGGAGCATTTGTTAACGCCGTTACAACTGATAATGAAACTCCGCTACATTGGGCTGCTCAAAGTGAAAATTAAAAAATAGCAGAATTACTAATCGAGAAAGGAGCATCTGTTAATTAACCAGAAGAAGTTGACGTGTAGCTGCGCCGTATACAATCCATTCCGGGTCATGGAACGGTCTTTCACCACGTACTCCTCGCTACACCGTCCGAGCCCGATATGACTGAGTATTGTAGACCAATGCCGGCAGCATGAACTTGTTAGGCGTGGTGTTCCAGGAAGTGGATCACTAAAAACATGTCTTCGCTCACGCAAATGTCAGTTTCGGTGCCAAAGGTCAGAGGTGCCACAGTGGCGTTCTAGTTTGGGACATCTGGAGGGACTGACCTTACTTGGAATATCATCGGTTCCTGGTGAGATCCGACAACAAAGCTATCAAAAATGCTAAAGTTGCGACGACCATGGAATACCAACAACGCGGTTTTGACCTGCAACATTTTCCGAGTAAGGAAAATGAAACTTCCAAATTTTCTTTCCAAGAGACCGGAACCGAAGAAACTCTGCAGGCACCAGAATCTGAAGAGGCGCTTCAACTTCTCCTTCACGATAAGCCGGACGAGACCGAGTACTTCGTCACATGGGCGAATCGGATTTTTACTTTGTAGACCTAAGGAAACGGGCCGTGAAATGCCATTTCGACCGGCTCCCCCCGATATCCGCGCGTAGTTTGTTAATAGCAAATTAGGTTAGCTTTAAGTTTTGTTTGTTACTTTTTAATGATTTCTGTTTTGTTGTCGTTAAATGTCGGTAAGCCAAGCGGGACGCTGTGTCGTTCCCTACTTGTGTTAAGTTAACAATAAAACAATTTGCTCCACCCAAATATGTTTCTCAGTCTTTATGCTCTTAGAGTTCTTGACTCGGGGGTGATTTTTAGCACAGGCGAGAGAGTGAGTCTTCTTGGCAGCTGGAACCGAACGTAGCTGCTCGAGTGCACGAGACTGAGGACCAGGTTAATAATTCGTGGCCCCAGGAATTGTACAGTGAATCAGACTTGCCATAGAATTATATTTGTTCGATACCTCCCTAGAAAGTGGGTCTGTATCCATGGTTACCAGTGAGTGAAGGTACCACTTTCGCTCACGCACTTTCGCTCACGTACTTTCGCTCACGCACTTTCGCTCACGCACTTTCGCTCACGCACTTTCGCTCACGCATAATTGAAATTCGATTTTATGAAAAAGAATTTGTATATTGAAAATAATTACATACCAAGAATAACTAAACGTTATTCACGTGGAGTTGAACATTTCAAAGTCAAATAATTTTATTTTTTGGCTCTGTAATTATGTTTTATAAATAGTGACATGCAGCTAACCAACATAATGAGAATTTAGCAATGCTCCTCAATCCATCGTGAACGGTATTTACCTGCATGTCACTGTTTGCTAAATTATTTGACCTTGAAATGTTCAATTCAACGTGAATAACGTATACAGTGCGTTTTTTTAAGACTGGCCAGAGGGTTTTACATGCTAATTTTTCAACCTCCTGTTAACTTTGTATTTGTAATACCTAAATGGTTGTAATAGACAATTTACAAATAAAATGTTATTTGCAAAAAATAGTGTGAACATTAATATTTTACATTTTATAACGATAGATTCATTATTTATGTTATAACAAGTTTCTTTACTTTAATAAAAATTAAATGAAATGTTCAAAATGGCCTCCAGAGGCAGTTAAGCAATCACATAATCAATTACATATCAAAATTACAAATGTCAGGTGAAATTTTAGCCTACTGAAAATTTAAAATTAGAGCAAACGGAATTCAAAAAAATGTCTTTTTGCTATAATTTATTCCTTGATTCTGGTTATTAAATTGAAATTGTTTCAATACATTATCATATCCCACAACTTTACTACAAAACTGGGTTGAATATTTTCATGAGGACAAAAATTAACAGGGGGTTGAAAAATGTAGCTTGTAAAACCCTATGGCCAGTCTTAAAAAAAACTCACTGTATAACAATTCATCACTTTACATAATTAATTACGACAGCCACCGAATATGCCCATCATCAGTACAACTTTCTGAAGGATCCACTCTTGGTCCGCCGCTTCCAGTAAAAACTTGCAAACATCGTTTCTTGAAGAAGTTGTAGCTTTTTCGGCTGATAGTTTCTACATTTTGTTTTCAAAAAGGAGGTGAGACTGTTGAACCTGTACAATTTATTATATTAAAACAACTAATAGCTTATTAAAAAAACCTCTTACCTGGATACCTGGAGATATAAACGTTTTGAAATACAAACAGTGTACTCTTCACCATTGAATAACCGCGCTGATGCTGCTTTCGTCTTTTCCCTTGATCTCGGTCTGCCATTGTGTAAATATTTCCAATTCTTTCTAGTATCGTAATTTCGATTTCGTAGGTACCATTTGGTACTTCGCGGCACTTGCCTCTTCCAGGACGTCATCAGGAACACAGAATTCTTCGTCATCCATTTCCACAACGTGGTGTGCACAATCACTTTATTGACTTTGCAAAACTTTGTTTATTTTGTATTTTATTTTTTTCCATGGCAACAGATCTCTCCGAAAATGTGATTTATTTATTTTATTTTTATTTTATTTAAAATTTTGAATATAAAGTTACAGACTCATTTTCTAAGGAGTTATGTCTGTCACTTGAATTGCATCGACCACTCCGCTGCGCGTCGTGGCCGAACATGCAATTAGCGTGAACAAAAGCTTTACCTTCCTCTCTCGTAGTGTAAATAACTATTTCCATATGATGACCACATTACTAGAGAGAATTAAAATATTCAGGACAATAATCACGGCCGTTATGACCGCTTTACTTTCAGTATTAAAACTTATGCAATCATGAAGGATGCATAGTTTACTCATCTTCAAATATGGCTTAACTTGTTCTAGTTTATGTTGGAAAATTAAAATTTTAATGGAGCTCCCTCGGCAAACTAAACTTTTTTTAAACTGACACCACAATCCCTCGTTTCGATTCCATTGCTCATATTCTCATCGGAAAAACCTGTTTATCGCGCATCTCCCTCTAAGATTGCTTTCGGCGTAACAAAATAATTGGGTTGTTTTATGGAGATCGACCGGTCGCCTTCTACCCCAGAAATGCCGCCCTTAAACCATGTCCTGCGCTTTGTGGCATCTGTTGAACCGAAATTAGATACCGTCTAAAGGTGAAAATTAATCATCTGATGGAGGAGAGAGTGGCGAACTCGCCCATTCCCCATTACCCATTGTCTGGACTTACTCCGGTGACACGGAAAAACCCGAAATCAATTACCACCCTCGTAATTAACTCGATATCTGTTACATCCCTCTACGGTTACAGAAGGAAAAAATTTGCGGACTGCCATCGATTGGTCGGTGGGAAAAACCGATGCGGTTACGTGGCCGCGGTGTGTATCGACAGTGGTAGATTTCAAGGCCGGTTGTGTCAAACGTTGAAGTTAAGCCGGCATGACGTCTCGTTATTTCCGCATAATGGTCGAGGTGCAGCGAGTTAGTTACTAATGAAAGAGGCGGAGAGGCGAGCCTCCGCTAGACTCATTAGTGTAATTCACGTTTTTAGACCTTTTAATGAGTTTGGTTTATACTCTTGAGTGGAAGCGATAGGAGTGTTGAATGTGCAACGGTGCAAAGTGGCGGAGGATGGAGAAACGGCGCACAACAGAATCCTGTTACGAGGGTCTGGAAGCGGAAAAATCACTGCCAGAGACACAAATACGAATATTTAATTATAATTACAAACATGTATAACACCATAACAATGCTGTAGTCTGTAGTGTTATTCGATATTCTGTCACTCTTGTTGGCGAATGTAATCGTTTGGTTGCAATACTTGCACCTGCTGAACATGATAGGGGTGCAACCCTTGCTCTTTGTAGCTCTTCTATTTCACACAATACTGCCTTAACATTTTGCTTGCACGTTTTCTGTTGTTCATTAACATATTCAAATTTTCGCCTTTGATCTCGCCTTTATTACTTCTTTAATATGCATCGCCCGTCCTTTATTCTTCTAGTGGCAATTCGTCAAATAATTAAATTCTTACACCTGCACAATGTTTTCCTTCAATTTGTCTACGTTTATTCATTTCCAGATGTCAGATCCTTCATCACTTCTCTCCTCTCTCCTGGACCAATCCCTTTCGTTAGCGTCATTTTTTCTCCACATCTGTAACATTGCGTTCCAGACTTTTGCTTGCTGTTCGCTAACCCTTTTTAACACTTTCCCCGAAAATGTAATACCAATTCATACAAATTTGTTTTATTAAATAAATAAAATTCATCGCAATATTTGTAATTAGAGGCTTTAAATCTATTTATTTTTCACTTTAGTATAATTGCATGATAACTCCTAGGATACGAAATACGTAAACATGTCCATAACAACCGGAGAATAAAACAGGGCGTAATAAGAATAAGCGGGCGTAATGAATTCATAACGCCCTCATCAATTCATAATTTCAAAGATGCCAATTTTTTTTTTTTTTTAAAGAACACGTATAGTGAAAAATAAAATCTTGTATGCACCACGGCGTCACCAAATGATTACGCCCATCGAACGATATCCATCTCTCGGGCTAAAGCCCTCGAGCTGGATTCATCGTTCTCCGGGCGTAATCATCGTTGTAACGCCCTTGGTGCATAAATAGCTATTATATCTGATCGGGCGATTTTTGCCTACTTATGGACTAGTTTTTAGGGCGTAATTCAGTATATTATAGCCCAGGGCTGTAAAAGTTTTTGCCGCCCTTGTTTATGCCGTTACTACAGTAATAACAATAACTGGCTTATTCCACCTTCCTGATTTTTGTGTCGTTATTTTAAAATTGAATCTACCTAAATTATTATAGAATTCAAAACTTCGACCGGACAATTTTGTATGTACCACGGGCATAATTAGCGTTTGTGACCCTAGCGTGTCACGCCGCGGGCCACAAACGCCTTCATTACGCCCTTAATACATAAATAACTATTATTCAAGTATTATTCAATATATGAAAAACGAACATGAAATTAACTGGTAATAATAGAATCTACGCTTTCGGCTCGTACGAATTTACAATTGGTTTGACTTTTCAGGTGTCCAGTGTGAAACAGAAAGGTGCAAATGATTCATTCATTCTATTAAAATCCAAAAATGTAAACTAAAGTTTTTCAGAACTGTTGAATTTTGTGAAAACTCTACAAAGTCTTGAGGGATTAAAAATGCATAAACTTCGGCTAGTTTTCGTTTCAACAGTGTTGGTGAAATATTTTTGAAAATGTCAAGAGTTCATGTTTACGAAAACCACAGCAAGATTAATTAACAATGCGAGAATGCATTATTGATAAGGGACGGCTTAGATTTCAGTTGGAAACATTATTGTGGTGCTATTTTGTCATTGTTGTGCACAGCCAGCTCTCTAATAATTTATTGATACGCTGAAAAGTGCAAATTTGAAAAGTGTAATTTTAATGTAACTGCAGGAAAAGAAAAATAAATAAATGAGTTCATGTCCAATTTTTTTGTGATCCGCTTGAGGATAAAATAATATGTACAGGTGTTTCAACAGTTTATGATTTATCGAATTGTTGCGTTACTTTTGCCCCTCACTGTATAATGTTAAGCTCTTGAATAAACCTTAGTCTAAGCTCAGATGTCTTCTCGATAACATCCTGCCTTCATCCTCACCCTTGGTGTCCAAGACATAACAAAACCCTTACAAAAAACAAAGTGTTCTGAACAAGGCCATATAGTTTTGCTTTTTTAAATACATATAGGTACCTTAAAAAACAGGGCAAAATCTTTGAAATATATGCTTTTTAAATATACAGCATGACCAACAATGACTGAGTCTGTTGGCAATGAAACAATTGAGAAGAATTGATGTTTTTTGTCTCGTAATTGGCACTGACCGGATTTTTTAACTTGAGATGACATTAAAAATATTTTTGGTTATGCTGATTATGTTTATGCTATTACAAAAATGAACCTTTGATGGTAAATTTCAAATTTGCCAAATTTCATTGTTACCAACAGACTCAGTGATTCTTGATCACACCGTACCTTTAAAAACAGGGTAAAATCCTTGAAAAACAAAGTGTCCTACCGGGGTCTTACTAGTAGTAAGTAGCAAAAATAAAAACCAATAAATTAATACGATTTTATTTTAATATAACATACAAATCACAACTAACAGCAACAGCAACAACGACAATAAATCTTCGTTTTGAAGAATGTAATTAATTACTAATTAGATATTATTATACACAGCCGATTTTACTTTGGATTATTTAATAGTCATTTATGCAATAAGTCAGTAAAGTAATACTTTTTTTTACGAGAAAGAAATCCACCGAGTAAAAAAAAGATGTTTTACTAACGAGTTGCATATCTACAAAACAATTTTGGCGCCCCTAAGTTTAGATAACAATTTTTTTGTTCGACACTGTCAGAATTTGAGAATTTTCTCCTATGTGAACGAATTTTGACAGATTTCACTCGCGTTTTAAAATGGCCCACGCGTGCCAAAAAAGGCCCAATTTAACACAAACTCGTCAAATAAACTACTATTTCGACACTCAAAATTTGAAAATTTTCTCCTGTGTTAACCCGTGGACGTTTAAAACGCTCGTTTTACTCGCGTTTTAAATTGGCCCACTCATGCAAAAAAAATCGCAATTTACTCGTTAAAAAAAACTACTAATAATTATGAAAGAAAAATTTTATAATTGCGTTAAAAAATGACACGCTACGGCACTTTTTTTAACGCAAAATGCGTGCAAAAATGAACCGCTATGGCACTTTTTTTAACGCTTCTTAACCGATTCAAAAATCACATATTTTATGAACGCAAAGGAATGAAAAAACTTACACTTTTTTGACGGACGTTAAAAAATTATATTAATGAAACTGTAAGTCAGATAAGTTTATTTGATGTAGGCCCGGTTTCTGGAAACAATTTTATCGGGCCAGTTAGTTAACTCTCCGATAAATACAAAAATCCTGTAAAGTGATTGGTTACTTTCTCGCGTTTCGATGGCAACGCTTGATTTAACCGGTTTAAAATTCGGAAAATCAGAAATGTGGTGTTGATACATGTATAAGTGATCATGGAAATCAAAAAAATAAAATAAAATATGTAAGCTATGAGTATGTACTAGTTTCACGAACGACAGTTTCTTTGAGAAATTGTACAAAATAAATATTATTGTTCCACTATTTACACTGTTTACAACATTTTTCTAAAATCTAAAATCACAACCGTCATCTCTTGAAGCTCCTGAAAAATTAGGAACTGATTAAAATTTCATAAAATGATAACCTTTTCTACCTTGCTTGTTAAATTCTCGCCTGCAGATAGGGCAGTTACTGTTTCTCTCAAACCAACTGGTTATGCACGCTTCATGGTAAATATGTTTGCACGGTAGCTGCACAGCTTCTTCACCTAATCGGAAATCTTCCACGCAAATAGAACACTGGGACTTTGCTTTGGTTTGCTGGAAGCTGATGTAGATGATTCGGAGTAGCTTTTCTTCCCTAGGCACGCTTCGAGGAACTGTTCTTGTCGGCTGGTGGGATCTGTTTCTTCTTTCATTGTCTGTGGCAGAGAAAAACAGAAATTTTGCGAAAATTGTTGTTTTTAAACAAAGTGAAAACGAGGGTTTGATAGAGATTCAAAATGAACAAAGGGATAAAGAACAGAAGAGAAAGGGATGGATAGAATTAAAATGGAAGAAAGGAAGATGTTGAAATGGGGTTGGGGGGGTAGAGCAAAAGAAATATTTATGCAGTTTCCTATTTGTTAAATCTGTTAGTCTATATAATGTGTCTATACTTGTTAAAAAGATCTTATTCTTCTGTAATTTTGTTGGATGAGGAGAATAACGAAGACTTTGATGGAGTGAAAAACATGTTTGTGAAACAAAGGAAAATGTGATGTGTGAGAAGACAAAAAATCAAAATTAAAGAATTGGAAGAAGAAAATAAAAATAAATTTGTGTACTGTGCACATCGTTGTCTGTGGCAACGGTTGCCATGTGTATGTTTGTGGCCATGACAGCGGTTGCCAGGGAGTTGTTGACAGTTTGTATTAGATATGTACCTAAAAAGCGAACAAATTTCCTCTAAAAATGTCTCTGTTAGACAGTCTTACCAGATAATGTTAATATGAAGATTTATTAGGTAGGCAATTACTTACTGAGATTATGTAATTGCCATCTGAGTCGCCTAAAATTGTCCGGAAAATATGAAGTGCTTCTGCAATAAGAACATTAATGTAAGAAAAATTAAACACAAAACTTAATAGTTTATAAATAATTATTTTGTACGATCCTTATACAGGGTAAGCAACAATAACTGTTTCAGTTGGCAATAACAAATTTTACATGAAATTTTCAAGACTGTGAATTGTATCTATTGCGGTTTGTTTTATTGACATTATTGACAGCTGGCATACTTTTCAAATTTAAACGTCTTAGTTTGTGTAATCTTTTATTAATAAAATGGTTTTCTCGTTGGAACATGACATAAAAGTCACCAACAGTCACCAGAATTTATTGCCAACTCAATCAGTAATTGTTGCTCACACGGTAGAAAGATACTTAAAGTAATGTAAAGCTGTGTCGTTTTGTCCATAATTTCTGTTACGATTCAGCGCACCAGTTGTACGAAAGATAAATACCACTGGACTAAAGAGCTTTTTCATCCCTCTTGTAATTATTGCCCTCGCTGCACCCGTGCAAAAACTTACACTCACCTCTAGATACGCACTTTAGTCCCTTGTCACAATAGTATTTTATTAGCCACTATTTTTATTTTTCCTAAGTTTACACTATCGTAAATTTACACAAATATGTATTTTGGGAAATTGGATTAAACTCAAAAAATGTGGGACACCTGCCAGATTTATTTCGATTTGATCGGAGTTCAGTTACCTCCTATTTTCTCACACAAACGTGATAAATAACCCCTCGAAATTTCCAAAAATGGAAACCCAAACAATTTTCTACAAATTCCTGGATTTCATCCCTCTCATCCTACCTTCCTGCTTGTCTGTTCCCCCTCAATTCGTCGAAGAGAAAATCAAACAAGCTCCCAGTCGACTGTCTGTTGCGTCTTGCCGAGGCCTCCGCCATTAATAAATCTGCAAATGGCGTGTCCCAAGTTCCTCCCCAACACAACTGCAATCAAAGTTTAAATAAAATGCAAACGCAACAATGTTTTATTTACGTTGTTGTCGAATTCTTCAATCCATCGGTCTAACCACTCGCCGAGTGACCACACATTTCGATACAACGAAGACATCTTTGCTATGTTTGCAACAAATACTTGTAGTGTACTACCCCTGAAGTAAAAAAAAATTGCCCACATAGATATAAAATCGAATGAAATACTTACCGATCAAGTGTAAATTGTGCCGAGTTAAATCAGATACCGGCGTCGCTGGAGGTTTCTAAATTAGATACCTATTAGAGCTGTGACGAAAGTAGTTCTCATAGGCTGATTTTAGTTCAGCAAGTTGCGTGGGCTTCTGATGTAAACACGACCTAATGAGTAACGCATGACTATAAAGACTGTTCTAGAACTACAACACAAGACAAATTGTGTTTCGAGTGTGCAAATCATAAATTTGTTGCAACAAAGCAACGTGTGTTTATTTTTTGAAGAATGAGAAAAACCTGAGCCATGTTTGCCTTGAACTGCAAAAAGCTGCGACTAGATTAGACTCGGAGTAGATAAGGTGTCAGTTCTTCACAGTACTAATCGACAATCAGTTTACGAAATGGTGGACGTAAATAATTTATCCGATGTCCTCACGATGAGCAACATGACCCGGTGGTTGAGAACCACCTTGAAGAAGCAAAAGATCCAAACGTACGAAATCGCTATGATGAAAACTCCCCAAAGAGGTGAGGGTTACCTCGGTGACGTAACTCTGGTAGAGATCCTGGGGGTTACTGTGACAGGCAACCGAGTGTTGTTCAACTTTGCCATAAAGAACAACAAACGCAGCAAGAAACTGCGAGACGTGATCCCCTTGAGACTGCTCAATATCAACGAACTGCGCCTGTACGGCGTCCAGCGCAACTTCGTCAGGTTCCAACGCAAGAAAAAAATCGTGGACATCTTCGACAACATGGTGCTGCACTACGACGGCTTCTCCAGGTCAAACGAGGAGGTCCTGGTTTTGCAAGACTTGAAGGCCGAAGGGTACTGCACGCACGACAAGAAACTCCCCATGACCTACGACGAGATCATCCACGTGGTGGACATGTACGCGAAGTTCCACGCTATTTCCTTCGCCCTTCGATCACTCAAGAAGCAGCACTTTCAGGAGCTGGTCGCTTCGCTGACGCACGTGCTGAAGTTCGCTGTGATGTCGCAAGTGCTGAACGAAGATGAGTTCTTCGACGACCTCCGGAAGCTCGCACTGGAGAAGAACGAGCCGGTGCTGGCCCAAAAACTGGGATTGTTGTCGCATTTAGTCGACTACATCGATATCAACGATCCTTTTATGGCAATCGTCCACGGAGATTGCAATCCGAGTAACTACCTCTTCAAATACGACGTGAGTAAATTGTGGTTGGTGTCCAAGTCCTTAAGGTTGTTTGCAGGATGAGGAAAAAGACAAAGTGCAACACGTCTGCATGGTGGACTTCCAATTTTGCAGACTTGGACCTCCTGTCTACGACTTGTCCAATTTCCTCTTCTCTTGCATGCCTGAAAATGATCTGGAGTACTTCCACGATCTCCTGAGGTACTACTATGACAGCTTGTCGCACCATCTCATCGAGTACAAATGTAATCCGAAGGTGTTGTATCCGTTCGAACAATTTAGGAATCAGTGGAGGAATTATGGAAAGCTTGGATTGAGGATGATGATTTCGGAGAGCAAAGTCTTTCTTGCAGAGGACGACGAGATCGTCGACTTGGAAGAGATCGTCGAGAAGAATATCCAACACAAATATTCACCAGAGCTGGTGCAAAGATGCAGCCAGAAGATTTTTCCAATGTTGCAGTTAGCCATAGACGAAAAAATTATTTGATTGTTTGAATTATCTGTCTATTTTAACTGCCATGTATTTTAAATAAACGTGATAAATAAAGAAGAGCATCTGTCACCTGGAGATAAATCAAAAATCCCTAGATCTGCTGGTTAGAAGAACTTGATGATTTTTATGTGTACAACAGGAAGTGTTTCCAGTGTCTTCGACAGAAAATGGGTGATGTGGATAATCCACCCAGTTCAGTCCCATTGAGTGACATAAAAAAATGGGTGAAACAGGCTCTAGAGGAGAGACAAATTACAAATTTTGAGATAAGAGTGAAGGGAGCTGCCCAAAAAGGTGACGGTCTTCTATGTAACATAACTTTCGTAGAAGTCACAAGCAAAACCATCTCAGATAAAAGTGTCCTGTACAACTTTGCCATAAAGAGCAGCAAAAAAACAAGAAGTTGAGAGAAAAAATCCCATTAGGGGTTCTAGGTGTGAACGAATTGCGCTTGCACGCCTTCCAGCCTGTGATCTTCCGCCTTTAAGAGAGATTGAAAATTGGGGATGTTTTCGACCATCTCCCGTTGTACTACTACGGCTGCTACAACCTTCAAGACGAAGAGATCATCATCATGCAAGACTTGAAGGTGGAAGGTTACTGCACGCACGACCGCAAGCTCCCTATAAGTATGGACCAGGTGAGGCAAGTGGTGAAGATGTACGCAGGGTACCACGTACTGTCCTTCGCCACGCGCGCCATGAAACCAGACAACTTCCTCGAACTGACCCACCCACTGAAGAACACTTTGAAGTCGATCGTGATGTCGCAAGTGCTCAACGAAGAAAAGTTTTTCGACGCTCTGCGCAAGCTTGCGCTGGAGAAGAATGAACCGGAAGTGGACAAAAAGCTGGGACTGTTGTTTCATTTGAATGACTACATAGATGGGAAAGGGCGGTTCATGGTGGTCATCCATGGGGACTGGGGACCTGGTAATTTCCTTTTCAAATACGAGGTGAGTGGTTCTGGTTGTTGGTTTTGATCCAACGATAGCTTGCAGGATGAAGACAAAAGCAAAGTGGAGCACGTATGCATGGTGGAACTCAACAGGGGTAACCCCCGGTACGTGTACCCCATAGCACAATACAAAAACCAGTGGAGGAATTTCGCAAAACTTGGTTTGAGGATGATGATTTCCGATACCAAGATCTTGTTGGCAGATGACGATGAAAAAGTGGACTTGGAGGAGATTGTTGACAAGAATCTCGAATACAAATGTTCGCCTGAACTCGTGGAAAGATGCACCAAGAGAATATTTCCCATGTTAAAATTGGCCATCAAAGAGAATCTTATGTGAGTGTGTTCGTACCATTTTGTGTGTACCATTTCAATTGTGATATTCATACAAGAGTTTTAATAAAATTGACAATGAAAGCTATTTTCCTTTCAAATTGTTTCGTTAAAAGTATCAGTTGAAATTTGAAAAAGAAATTTGACAAGGAATGTGTCAAAGTGGACTATAGATTGGAGCAAAAATTGAAGACGATCTGGAATGAAGACATATAGACACAGATGAAGAACAGTGAAGAAGGAAGAGTTAGATACCCTCTGAGAACTCTCAATGGAGAAGAATGAACTTGGATTGTTGTCAAACATCGAAGATCGTTTCGTGGTAATCTTCCATGGAGGCTACGGCCCTGAAAATTTCTTCTTCAAATAGTTTCTAAATTCTCGATACTGAAGTCAGTTTAAAATGATGATGAGGACCATCTGGGGCACGTGATGACCTCTTAGTACCTGCACAATAAGTCTTCCTACTTACGACATGGAGTAGTTCCTCTTCTTTTGCTTCTCTGAAGATGATTTGGAATATTTTGATAATATTTTAAGATACTACTATGACAATTTCTGGCAACATTTGATCCAATACAAATGTAATCCAAAACTGCTGTAGGTAACCATTGGAGCAATTTAGGAATCAATTGGGGAATTATGGAAAGCTTGGATGAAGGATAATGATTTCGGACAGCAAAATCTTTCTTGCAAGGGGCTACGAAATTTTCGACTTGGAAGAGACTGTAGAAGAGAGGATCCGACGTTATAATTTACCAGAAATTTTATGATCATTATCCATAGAGACTGTGGCCTTGGTAATTTCCTTTTCAAATACGAAGTAAGTAAATCCTAAATTAATGGTACTCACACCAGTATCATTTTAGGATGATGACAAGTACCATCTGGAGCACGTATAAATGGTAGACTTCTAGTATCTTCAGAATCCTTCTATTTATGACATGGGTTATTTTCTCTTCTCGTACTTACCTCAAGATGATCTAGAGTATTTTCACAATCTCTTGAGATACTACTATGGCAGTTCCTTGCGCCATTTGATCGCATACGAATGTAATCCAAAACTGTTACATCCATTGGAGCAATTTGATGATTTCCAATAGCAAGATCTTCCTTGCAGAGACGACGAAGTCGTCGACTTGGAAGAGATCGCCGAGAAGAATCTCTAACACAAATGCTCACCAGAGCTGATGCAAAGATGGAATGAGAAGAGTTTTCCAATGTTGAAGCTAACCACAGAGGCAAAATTAGTCGTTGATACGTTGATACCAAAAATCTTCTTATGACCATCATCCATGAAGACCATGGTCCTGGTAATTTCTTCATCAAAGAGTTTCTGTATTGTTGGTACTCAAACCAGTACCATCGTTTTAAGATGATGACAAGGTTTAAGTGGAGCACGTGCTAATGGTGAATTTCCATTTTCTGTGGAATGGCATCTCTCATTTACGACCTGGATTAGTTTTTTTTCTCTTGCTTGTCTGAAAATGATTTAGAATATTTTCACTATCTCTGGAGATCTTCCAGCCTACTGTGTCAATTGGGGCAACTTAGGAATCGGTGGAGAAATTCTGCAAAACCTGGACTGAGGGTGATGATTTCGAACGGCAAAAGCTTTCTTGCAGAGAACAACGAGATATCTAATTTGGAAGAGAATGTAGAGAGGAATATCCCACATTACTACCAACTGACTTGAAGCAAATTTAGTAAGTTGGCATCCCTGAACAATTTATAAGCTCCATTATGACCAATATGTCATTTATCGATTCAGTTTTTAGGTTAGGATTTTGACAGTTCACTGCCATTCTGAAGAATCCACATTGTAAAGCAGATTTTACAAAATACTGGTGAAAACAAGTTTTTTATGAATTGAAAACAATGTTAATAAATATTTTTAAAATTGTTTAAGGGAAATGCTCGAAATGTTGGTATCCTTGTAAACAACATTTAAAAAAATAAAGTCTCCGACAAGGACAGTTTTGTTTTTTTTTCACTCTTGTTTTTACATATGTGAATTTGAAAATCGGGTATGCCAACATAAAACATAAAATATGATGCTAAAAAAAATCACAAACATTTACAGTCACCACTTGGTACAACCAGAACTTTCGGGGCCAAATGGATTCTTTTAACTGCTAAGAATTTATTTATGAAGTAGGAAAATTAAACTGTTCGTGAATATCTCTGTGAAAAGAAGTCTGTGCTAGCAGTTTTTTTTAATGTTTACGTTGTGCACAACAAGAAAGAGCTTCGGCAAGCAGACGGTGAGTGGAAAAACAACATTTAAGTGTCAGCAAATTGTCCAATTGAACTCGATAATTGCAAAATGATGTCGGTGGCCTCTCACAGTATCCATGGAAACTGCGGTCCTGGTAGTTTCTTCTTCAAATACAGAGTAAGTAGGTTGAGGGGTGGTACTCGAGTTAGTACCAAGTTTTAGGATGATGACGAAGACTCAAGCATGGGTGCATGGTGGACCTCGAGTACTGCCGATTGGGACCGGCTTGGCCTATTTTCTTTTCTCTTGTATATCCGAGGATAATCTAGAACACTTTGACGTCTTCCAGAAGTGTTATTACTACAACTTTTGGGACTATCTGATTTGAATTTGAGAATCAGTGGAGAAAGGACACACAGCTCGGGTTGAAGATGATGGTTTCGGGTAGCAAAATTTTTCTCGCAAGCAATGATGAAAGAGTAGATTTGGAAGAGATTGTGGAGAAGAATATCCAACATAAATGTTCGCCAGAATTGGTAGAGAGGTGTAGCAAGAGGGTCTTCCCTATAATAAAGTTGCCAATGGAAAAACTTCTCGTCTGATTTGTCTTTGTAAATGTTGGTGTGAGTCAATAAAACTAGAAAATGTGTTGGAATTTTTTTGACTAGGAGAGAGGCAATAAAAGAGAAAGTTGGACCAATGTGCGAGTGTTATGTAGAAAAAAGAGCTATTGAAGCAAAGCTGGGAGAAAAACTGGCGCCTAGCAAAAACTCTCTTTTTCTGCAGGATTGTCGCAAGAAATGGATGAAGACGAAATCGATAGCAGTCGACAGCCGTACGCGAAACCTTCAAGATGAACAATCCAACCAACCACGTCCAAGTAAGCGACATCAGAAACTGGTTGAGTGCATTTCTGGAAAGACAAAACGTCACAGATGTGGAGATCACCATAACGGGAACTTCGTACAGAGGCACTGGCTACTTATCCGACATAACTTACGTGGACCTCACGCACAAAAAATCCAAAGACAAGCTGTATCGCTTCGCCATCAAGAGCAGCAAACCGATACTGAAAGAAGTGTTGCCTCTGCGAAACATGAATCTGAACGAGATGCTCTTCTACACGTTCCTGCCAGCGCTGAACCGGATCTTGTTGCAACTGGACACCGGGTTGATATTCCACAACGTTCCCAGGTTCTACGAGAGCGTCGTCGACCCCGAGAAAGAAGTTATGGTTCTGCAGGACATGCGGCGCGAGGGGTACCACATGTTCAACCGGAGACTGCACCTGAACGAGGTCCACCTGAAGAGAGTGATGGCGGTCTATGCGAAACTCCACGCTGTCACGTTAGCCTTCCAGATCCGCAGAGACTACTTCTTCCAGAGCTTCTGCAGCCACTTGAGAGACACAGTGGGAGAAATCAAGACGCAAGAGTTGCTGAAAGAGCAGGAGTTCTTGGCCGATCTGGAGGCTCTGGCGAGGAATGAAGAGAGAACCGCCGTTGCGAACTACTTGCACAAGTTGCTCAAGTGGACTAACTATACCACGGCAACAGACGACATTTCGGTGGTCATCCACGGAGACGCTACCATCTGCAACTTCCTCTTCAAATACGAGGTGAGTCCGAAGAGAATGGAAAACGAACTGTTGATAATGTCTAACGCTACTGTCTCTTTGGAAACTGCGCGTTTCAGACCTCAGAAGAGAGGAAAACCATTGCGGACGTGTGCTTGTTGGATTTTCAACACTGCAGACTCGGCTCTCCTGTTATCGACTTGGCTTGTCTCATCTACTCTTGCATGTCCCCTCAGCACTGCAGCGAAATCGACGACTTTGTTGCCATCTATTACTACGTCCTCGTCGATTTCTTGATAGACATGAGAGTTGACGTCGTGGAGCACTTCTCGTTTGAACATTTTGAGGAGCACTGGTTTAAGTATGGCCCCATCGGAATCAGAGCGGCCATTTTGTACTTGAAAAATGCGTTGATGGACGACGATCAAATCATCGATTTGGAAGAAGCAGTCAGTACAAACACTTCTTGTGCGTATACAGAGGAGGTGGTCAGGAGGTGTTACGACAGAATATGGCCGCTGCTTCAAATGTCATTGGACAAGCAAATAATCTGACTGTGTATACTTTGTGTACGTTTAATGTTTTACAATTTGAAGGTTTTATCTTTACACGTTTTCTAATAAAGAAATTTATACACTAGACCACAAATGTGACTCTTCAATTATTTATCAGGAAGATAACAATGGACAATTCTCAAACTAGGCAAAACTGATATGCAAACTTTGTTTGCGCTTGATAATGGCGCAGTTATAAACAGTCTCGCTTTCTTATCAGCAGGTCCAGTAGGTTCATATTTGCATCGAGGAACAAGCAAGTTTTAACCAAAGCTATTTAACACAATGAATAAAACGTTGCCGCTAATAAAAGACGTTGCTGGTCTTGCAAAGTTTATGAAAAGTTCGTCCAAATCTTTCGATCTCGTACTAGACAAGGTAAATAATTTTATCTTGACGACACCGTTGAATGTTAGTTGTGTTCCAGCTGCAATTAGTGTCTTTTGGAAATGGTAAATGTGTAGCAGAGTTGAAAGTTGACGAGAGTCATACCAACTCCATGGGACGTTTGCACGGAAGTCTGTCAACCACGTTAGTTGACACTTTGTCTAGTTTTGCTCTGATGTCGAAAGTAGAGGGTCCACATGTGTCTGTGGACATACACATGAGGTGTGTATCAGTTGGTGATGAAATTCTTGCAAAAATGTGTGTTGCAGTTATCTGAAAGATGCAACTGTTGGGGATGAGATTGTGGTGGAAGCTAGGGTTGTGAAAAGTGGGAAAAAGATGGCGTTTTTGGAGGTGGATATAGTCGACAAGGCTAGTAAAGAGTTGTTGGTTAAAGGAAGTCATACTAAGTTTATACTGTAGTAAGGAGGTTTAAATGATGAAAGACTGCGTTCAGTTTTATTTTTTGGTTAAATAAGTTAATTTAGAAGTTGCTAACGAAGGTGAAGAATATCTACTGAATTGTTCTCGAAAAAATTGAGGTTAGGAAATCGGCTGTTGTGCGGATTTAAATTAAAGTAATTTTCAAAAGGAATTTAACCTACAAAAGCTTTTTATTTTTTTAGGGACGACTTATAGGGCAACAATTCTTAACATATGTAACAACACCAAACTGATTCTTGTCTTATCTTATTAATTTTGCTCTACAAAATGTTTACTTCTTGTTGTCAATGCGCGATGACAGTGACAGTAAAATGTCAGAGGTCCAGAGGTGTCAGAAGTTGAAGGTCACATCAGCGACATACAAATTTTTTGCTCATTAGTAATAATAAGATTCGCTAATACCACAATTTGCATAAAAATACAAGTGGTGACACTGTTGAATTTGGATCTAGGGGAAAATGAAAAGTTAGGTTAAATTTTTGCACACATTGCGTAAAATATAATTATGTTTATGATAATAGTGGAAAAAGCTTTAAAAAGGTGTTGTGACGTGTCATTATTTCACTCTGGCGTTATGCAAATGTATGCACCAAAGGAACAAAACGATAAAGGTGCATTGAAAATAATTGCAGTTGTCTCGCGATGTTGGCTTTAAAATCGTCAAATTTTAGATTCTTGTTTTGGTATTGATTGTTTTTCTAATTGCACACAGTTGTAGACAAAATATTGTATAGAAGTCATGCATGAATTTTTTCGCTTGTGTGATTACCGCACTCAAAAGTCCCTCGTCGGTACTATCGCGGCCAAAATA
The DNA here is from genome assembly GCF_963966145.1 of Tenebrio molitor. Classification (NCBI taxonomy): domain Eukaryota; kingdom Metazoa; phylum Arthropoda; class Insecta; order Coleoptera; family Tenebrionidae; genus Tenebrio; species Tenebrio molitor. Next base: position 19,696,408 of record NC_091053.1, on the reverse strand, counting down.
CTTTGGTCGTCACTTTTTGACACTTCAAATGTAAATAAAGTATTAATGTCAATATACATGCCAATTTCAAATTATTCTTGTCAAAAATATGGCATCTTCAGTTTTTGATAAATATAGAATCGCCTTACTTGCTTCTGAAGGTTGTCTAAACCACGACCATGTTGATCTTTTGCTTTTTAACCCTGCGTCCCCAGCTGGGATTTACCCCACCCATATGACACTGCTGGATTAAAATAATTTTGACAACAGTAAAAAATAAGGTTAACCATCCTAAAGCTAGCTTTACAATTGAATATCATTTATGTCACATTGACGACCAAAGTATTTTGGCCGCGATAGTACTTGTTGCATAAATTACTATTCTTCATTAAACTGGCCTTTTAGTTGTACCAACTTGTAACGTCTTCAATTGTCCTAAGTATAGGATTATACAGTAAATTTTTAAATTTTTTTATCGATGAATTTACATTAAAGTGATGTGTAGCATATGCAACACCTTATGCAAGAGGTTTACTTTTGAAACATTTACTTTTAAAAAAAATTCCTGAATACGAAGTAAATAAACTGTCTACTTATACGATTAAAAATTTTATGGAAGTATTATTGCTCACTTTTAACTTTCTGTAAAGATTCTACGAGCTCTCGAAGAATCTATTCTGCAAATTATACCGCGTGATCAAGAATGACTGAATCTATTGATGATGACAATGAAAATTTGAATGATTTTGGTACCACTGTAATGTAAACGCATTTCCGGTTGTTAGTTTTGACAGGAAAATTTGAAATTCATCATCAAAGGTTCAATTTTATAATAATACTAGCTTTTACCCGCGGCCCGCAAATTTCAGAATGTTTTAAAATTATGTTTCTATAATCTGTTTCAGAATCAAAAATCCACCAACACTGCATTTTATCTCGAAAATACAACCGACAACGTCGCCAACTTTTGCTTTTAGTGTGTTTGCAAGTGTCAGAAAAAAGTGGGGTTATGAAAGAAAACTGTTGACAGTCGTTTAGGTCGTAATTCATCGTGTTTTTTAATTCTCATTTTATTATATCACTCAAAAGTTATGATATGGTAGCTACCACCTTTTTATTTTGTGTTACGTAAAAAACTCAACAGATCAACGTCAAATTTTTGCGGGAGGTTGGGCCAACCCAAAAAAATGAAACTTATTCTAGGGATTTCTTTTTTTCTGACAACATAATTCAACAGGTGGTGGATTTTTGATTTTGAAACAGATTATACTTTCATGTATTGTGATAAACGCAGTAATTTCAATATGAAGTTTGTCTTTTTACGAAGAATAATTAAAACTTTACTGTAGACTACTTTTTTCTTCAACTATATAAACAAAAAGATCAATACGATAAGAAACTAACACTATGATCACTTACCAATTCATGAAAATACGCCAACATAACACTTTTATTTTCAGTTGTAACCTTATTTAGATCCTCCTATTGTTTGATTGTCTTGTTTGATTTCAGATACCTGCCTTTTGATTTTTCCGGTATTAAGCTATTTGAAGCTTGTTCTGCTTCATTTAAGACATCTTCCGGTAAAACACAATCATTCAAACACATTTTGCGAAATTGCTACTTTTATAAACAACCAAATGCAACTATGACATCTGAACATATCATGCAAACGCGATTTCCAACTCGAAAAAACTTTTTTTGTGCTTAACAATCTTAAAAATGATAATAGGGGTTGCTTTTTCTGGGGGTGAAGCGGCGAAGGTGAGGGTATTTCCAACTCGAAAAAACTGTCTTTTTTTCTTAACAGGGTTGAAAATGATAGTAGGGGTTGGTTTTTGTAAAATTAAAGTAGACAGTAATTTTCTTCTTGTTTTGAAGATCAAGTGTACAAAATTTCATCAAGATCGGAGTAAAACTGTAGATTTGCATACAAAACATACAAACAAACAGACATTCAGGTTTATTATATAGATAAACATAATATTTTAAAATCAGTGGCACCCAACATCCTTACTTATAAATATCAGGTCAATAATGAGGATTTACAACATTTGTATGCCGCATTCCTTTCACGTAATTATAATAAAGATTTGGACGAAGGCACGTGTGTTAGTTATAAAGATTTTTGTAACCGCTATTTCTAAATACATTACTTCTTTCCGCCAAATATTCGAACCTGGGCAAACTGAAACAAATGTGGTCGTGATCGTCATCGAAGCGGTGGGGGGCCCTACGTTGTGATTTTCTTTTGGCGGAAAAGGTTCGGAATGCAAACGATGAGGGTTCCAGTTGGAAGAGTACCGCAAACAAAATAAAACACACATGTGATGGACGCAAAATACCATTTATTGAAAAATGCCTGTGATAACGTTGATTTTCGCCGAACAAATAAAACGAATCCAAAATTAACGGGGATCAAGTATAACAGAGTAAAGTAAATTAACTAGCTGAGGCCATTGCAAAAACAGGGCCCGATTTCAAGTCGTAGTGGCAAATAGGTGGTGCAGCGCAAATGTGTAGCTATCTTTGTCATTAATTACCGATATGCATCATCTTTCTCTCTTGCGCCGTTACCATGACAACAAGTGCGACCGTCGCAAGTCGACTTGAAATCGGCCTCTTGGATTCCAGCTTTCTTTAACTTAATATTTGATCGCAATTTTTACTATTACTTAATTATAATTCAAAGTCGGAAGTGGATTAATCAAAAAGGTGAGGAGTTCTGTAACTAGAAGAGAAAAAAAAAGTTTCAATATTTGGACCAATTTGATATTAAATCGCTATAAAGTTAGCTCCTACCCCTTTACGAGAACGACCTACCATAAATCTTTATTATCGTTATCATGTTAAATAATTTGACTTAGGGCCGGTTTCACCAACGGCAGTTAAAGTGAACTGTAGGTTAAAATGCTTCGTTACCGTAGTTACCTATTGTTACAACAATGTTTTCGTATATTTTAACCTACAGATAACTTTAACTGGCGTTGGTGAAACCGGCCCATACTTAATAAAGTTAGGATTCACATTTATTTTGTCCGGACTTATAATCCAGTGAACAAAAAAGTCACTTTGGCCCGTATTCATAGTCAGATCTCAAGCATTTGCTTGAGACCGTCTTGGTCAAGACGATCTTATTGCTTGAGATGATCTTATTCGGACCGCATATTCATAGTCATAAAATAAGATCATCTTCACCAAGACGATCTTGTTCAAGTTCATCTTATTTCAAATAAGACCGTCTTGAATAAGACGGCAAATAAGATCATCTTATTTATATTTCGGGCAAGATCGTAATTTGAACCAATAATATTTCTTCTAATAAAATTATTATAGCGGTATCTACAGATACCTACACAAAATAATTGCAAGTTGTTATAATTTTGTGCAAAAAGTGGTATTTGGTGGTGTCATTATTATATGATTGTAAAATGTCTTCTCACTGTGGCAGCAAAGGTACTCGCCATTATACCTCCATGGAAAAAAAAAATTTAGAAATACTGAAACGATTTGAAATCGTTGAAAATAAAAAGAGCGATGGTGTTACGTTGCGTCAAAAGAAGAGGCTTGGAAAGATATTCCTGAAGAGTACGTAATTGGTCTGCTTGACGAGAACGAAGAGCTGCATATTTTCTGTATAAAGCACAAGGTTGAAAACTGCAGCCCTCATCTGTGATCGTAAATCTCCTTGTTGTTAAATTCTTTGTATTCCGTAAAGTGACGATAATATATTTCTAAACATCTTCTACGTCCTTCGCCGTCAACGAGAGAAGCTCGTCACACCGGCAGGCACCAAAAATTCCAAAAATTGTAATCACTTTATATAACAACCAATAGTCATCAGGAGCTTCAACAAGAAATTTTTCCACTTGCTCTTTTGTTAAAACCCTTGCCTTCTTCGGCACGTGACGCTCATTTTTTCTCTTGAGAAAAGCAATTACCTTCTGAAATCTACAAATGTCAAGTTAAAATATCACTTTTTTGACAACGTCTGTAATAGGAAAACCAACTTGCGAACTTCAGCATTTTCTTTAATTTCCAGGCAGCTTTTTAACATGGACCATTTCGACCACAAAGAATTGGGGCTAAATTTGCCTGATAGTTGGTGAAGATACACCAAAACAACGTCTTCCGTTACACCAGTTCCGTTATTGTTTTTCTGTCAATTTTTAAATTCTTCATATTCTCGTTCATATCTTGCTAAAGACTTCGCTGGCAGTAAACTGGAAGCCACGTTTATAGCTTCCTTTTTGATTTCTTCTGGCACGTTCATTTGAGAAAAAATCTTGACGGAAATAAACAATTTGAACAAACGGCGCGTTGTCATAGTAATTGTACTTCTAAGGTTTCTGAGTTTTGAGCAATAATTTGGAAAAAAACAGAATTTGATCATTTTTACTTTTATTCGATTTTTATTTAGTTGTTTACAATTTAGTAACAAATAAAATATTATACAAGACACACCAGGTAACTGGTTTTACTGGCTCAAGGAGGTAACTGACTCATCTTCGACTCGTCAGTTATATCCTCCATTCGCCAGTAAAAACCATTTTACCTGGCTTGTAATGTAAAATATTATAAACATGTAGCATTTAGAATGCAAGCAACAATACGAAACATGGCTATTTTGGCGACGCTGCTCTCACTTTCCAAAGTATCATTATTTGGTATCCACTAAGAGTTTTTGATGTTAATTTCATTTTTTGGAGGACAGCGCTAAGGGTGTAGAATTTAATTTGGTTAATATTATGTTAATACCCATTGTATTTTCGGGGATAATATAACTAGTGTTATGATTATCATCGCTGATAACACGAGTTAAAACCTCTGAAAATTGACCAAGTGCGTAGCACAATTTCAATTAATTTTCTGTAGGTTTTAACGAGTAGGTACATTGGGGTAGACCGTAGGAGTAGACCTAAGATTCGTGGAAACGGTCGAAATTCGCATATCACCAAAAAAACTAGTTTCCACTGTCTGGCGCGCGTCAACACCTGCATCTCATTATTCAGAGACGGACTAATTTATATTCGGAAAAAATGAAGAAAATCACAAACAAAACAACTGACGTCGAACTCACAACTGACCTAAGATTCATTTACATTTGACAGTTAACACCTAATTTGGCGGCTTTGACGGCTCGACATAGTTCGACGCAATAGGTATCGGGTGTTTTTTTTTTTAATTTCACCTCGCAGTAGGCGTTGATGAGTCGATTGTGAACGCACCACTGGTGTAAAATGTAAGATTTAAATAGCTGATCCGTGATCCGTAAGTGCTTATTCACAATGGACATAAGCTTGACATAAGGCATAAGAAATTCATGATACATGCAGTGGATATACCTACTCTTAATTTTTACGTAACTTATGAGAAGTGACCTTAGTGAACATTATTGTTGTGAACAAAAAGGCATGAAGAATCGTATTCGAGTTATATGGACACTACTATTCCAATTGCTCAAATTTACAAATTATTTCTTATGTCTTATGTCTATTGTGAATAAGCACTAACATGTATAATGCGTTCACAACCGACTCTTAAATGCCTACTATGAGGTGAAATTAAAAAAAAAACACCCCATTCAATAATTATAGAGCCTCACAATTCCACAGGACAGGATATACGTTCTTTTATAGACATTTTGTATTTTTCAATTCGAATGATATTTATTTTTGGCAAGGAATGCTCATACCACCCCGTGGTCCTTGCTGGGCATTAACAGTTTAACTAACCCAGTGTTATTACTGTTATTGGCAAAATTGAGCTTTAAACTAATAAATTTAACAACAGACGCGTAAGTATGTACTGTTTTATTAAAAAAAACCGCGTACACCTATTATTTGCCTGCATAATTTTGTTGTTTTGTCGTCTATTAAGGTGATACTGTGACACTTACGTTATTCAAAAAAAAATGAAATGAAAAGAATCGATATGGCATATGCCACGAAGACTAAATGCGGTTATAAATGCAAACGGCGTCACGACCAAATGTTAATGTAATATTCAAATAAAATAATCTAAAAATAAGACATAAGTTGTTTTATAACTTTTGTCAAAATGACAGAAAAAGTCCGTTTAACGATACAAAAACCTATAAAAATTGCTTACTATATTTAAATGGTGTACCCGATTTTTTGCATATAAGTGTACAATTGTACATAGAGGTATTTTCATATTTGGTGGCGGAAACAAAAGACTGAGAAATATCACAAAAATGTATTGTCAGTGTCAAATTTGTCATAAACGCCGTAAAAAGAAATGTCTAGGTAAATTTAAACTTTCGCTAAATTGATTGAAAAAATAAACTCTAAGGAAACCAATTTTTGTCAGTGGTTCAAAAGAAAAAGTTATTCTCATACAGGGTGATCCAAATTTTTTTTAAAATGCTCTAGCAACTTTATTTCTTGTCCGATTTCAATAAGTGATATATCAAATGAAAAGGCGTTTAAGGGACTATGAACTGCCATACAAAATTTATTTTTTAAAGAAGCAGTTTGACTGGGGTCATATTTAACTTTCTTATTTTAAATTGTGACATATGTTTTTCATTACTTATTTTTAAAGTCACTATTTTTCTAAACATTGCTGTATAAAAATATTATTTGTTTTTTGAAAAGTTATGAAGAAATAAAAATGTTTAATAAATAATAATTGAGACATTTTAATGAAAAAGCGAATAAAATCAAGTTGCTTTCTACAGCATTTGTTACGCAAAGAATTTGACAAGTTGTTAAAATTGTATTTCCTCGTAATCGTGAGTAAAAATGAATACCTTTGAAGAAATGACCGACATGCTACAAGCGTATTTTGAGTGTGAAAAAAGTGCACAGGCGGCTGAATTGTCAAATTCTTTGTGTAACAAATGCTCTAGCTGACAGGTCTCACAAAACAACTTGATTTTAATCGCTTTTTCATTAAAATGTCATTTTTATTTCTTAATTTTTTTTCAAAAAACAAATAATATTTTTGTACAGCAATGTTTAGAAAAATAGTGACTTTAAAAATAAGTAATGAAAAACATATGTAACTATTTAAAATAAGAAAGTTAAATATCACCCCACTTAAACTGCTTTTTTAAAAAATAAATTTTATATGGCAGTTCATGGTCCCTTAAACGCCTTTTCATTTGATATATCGCTTGTTAAAATCGGACAAGAAATAAAGTTGCTAGAGCATTTAAAAAAAAAAAAATTGGACCACCCTGTATAATCAACCGTATTACAAATTTTGTCTCTAGTTCGACGATGAATAACTTTTTTATTGCCAATTTGCTGCATTTCTGTCGAAATCACGAACGTCTTTGAGAAATTTGACAATACAAATTTGTGACATTTCTCAGTCTTTGTTTCCGCCATCAAATATGAAAATATCTCTACATACTTATAGTTGAATTTTTTTAATAAACAATTGTCAAAACGTTGTCTTGGTATGAGCCAAACTGTGATTTTCAAGATAATACGATTGGTCACATTGAGTGTCAACATTTTTTTATGTAACTGAGCCTGCGCCCTAACGAGCGAGAGTTTATTTCAAATTCGAAAGGTTTCTCCCGATTTCTCATTAAATTTGTTTTGAAAATGAATTCACGGAAGAAAGGTACGGGAAGTGAAGTGAACATAACCTTAACCATAATTTGGTGTCAAATTGTTATACAGCTGGTCCATATGTCCAAATTTTAGGGTGGTACAGTATGCTTTTTTACTTCATTTTGACACTGACAATTGTTTATTAAAAAAATTTCAATTTATACCTAACTATTGTAAGACAATTTTAAATAAATCATTATTTACTAAATACTAAACACATCTCTGTATAAAGAGTGCCACAATGACGTCATGACTCGTATGTCGACGTCGCTTCTCTTTGACTCGTTTTTATAACAGTTTTTTCTCTGGTGATATGGGAATTTCGACCGTTTCGACGAATCTTATGTCTACCCAATGTACAGTGTGGAATAATAGTTATTTACGAACCAAGTGCGGGAAGACGATGTTCCCGCATGAGCGAATTTTTTAAAGCACGAGCGACGAAGGAGCGAGTGCCTTTAATTAAAGCGCGAATGAACGGAAGATGTCTTCACGCAAGTGGTTCGTACAATATTTTTTGTACGAAAATTAAATTAAATTTTTTTGTTTTAATACATTAAACATGAACGAACATAAAACCAAGTAGGCAGTGATCTTTGGTTGCTGGAAACAATTGCTTCACTTGATATTTCAATTTTTGCAATAATTTGTGAATTTTGTAGGAACAATTTTCAATGATTATAAATCTTACCGTAATTTTTTAATGGAGGAAAACCCAGGGAAGTTGTATTTTATGACCTAAATTTTATTATTATCAAGACAGATTTTTTTTTTGAATGCCTCAAAGGGCCAGTGTTTTTTGCAATTTTTACATTCGAGTCGACCGGGAAGCACTCGTTTCGGAGCGAGCGTTGAATGTTGGAAGCGTTGCTTTCAAGGCTATGAGTACAAAAAATGATTTTCATCTAGTTACCTTTGCATTACCCTTGTAAAAATACGAAATGCCGTTCTACAAAAAAAAAGAAAGCCTAACCTCAAAATATATATTCAAATTCCAAATGTGATTTATTGCGAAGGGATGGTATATGTGCAAAGTTGAGATTGAAATTAAAAAGGAGCTAACAAAAGCAAGTCTCAGCTAGTGTTGAAAGTGGCCACCAACGTTTCGTCGTCTACACTAGCAAAGCACGTAACTCCAAAATGCAAAATCTTACAGGAGCAACAATAAACTGTACCAGAAACAAAATTGCATTTTGTGATTTTTATTTAAATTCTTTAATATTTTATATTTCTAATTAAAATGAATGTTTAAACAGAAAAAACCTATACATTTTACCTTCTGATTAATTACATGGGGTAAACAAATCATTTTCACTAAAATGTGGAGTTACGTACTTTGCTAGTGTAGCCGACGGTTTGTTACCTAATTCAATTTAGTAAATTGTAACAATTGTCAATTCGATTGATGACATTTATTGACAGAACTAATAGTTCGGCACTTCGACAAAAAAGTAGAGCGGTGCAGGAAAATTTACAGATGTAAATAATTTTATTCCACACTGTATATTGTATTCACGACATTAAAAAAAATGATGACAATCGGACCCCTTGTTACCAGTTACCAGTAACGCCGTATTTTTGTCTATCGTTACTCCACTACTATTCCGTCGTCCGTTTACGAGTTCTTGATCTTGAAGTCATTCGCAAAGTTGCGTGTGCGCAAATCAGCAACATGCGAATGAACTGTTAACGGTCGCTTAGCGATATGCGCAATACCATTCGCATGTTGCTGATTTGCGCACACGCAACTTAGCGAATGACTTCAAATCACGGCCTCCTAGATTAATAAGAGACTCGTCTCTTATCCGGCCTGTCGCATTCGATAAATGTCTGTTTTTCAAAATTCCCCGTATAGTATGTCCATCTAGCGACTGTAATGTGACCCATATATTAGTATATGCAACTAAAAATACGTATGAATAATGACATTTTATATAATAAATTGTCAATTTCAAAAACTAAGTGCAGTCGAAACTTTAAAAAATGCCACAAACAAAGAAAAAATGTTGTATTAGTTCACGACATAAAGTTAACATTTCTTATCATAATCTACCCAATGATATCACTTTAAATGCGGCATGGAAGATAGGACTGAGAGATCATACTGGTAATATCATGAGTGCCGCAGAATAAGCAAGTAGTAAAATTTTACCAAGATTCCAAAATTTAAGGACCAATGTAAATATTTCAGTCACCTTACAAGATAGTTCTCTGGAAAAACTAGAAAAATTGTCTCCATTTACTTATTTGCAAAGTACCAATTTTCAAATTGAGACGGCGGCAACGGCTTTTTTATGTGGCTACTTATTATGAAAATAACGGAGGCAATCCATGGATGTGATTATTGCTTGTCACAGTTACGAGATCCGAATTCGAAAAAGAAAATCCCTTTATTGGAATTAATTTATTACTAAGATAGAGGAAGGCTAAGTTACCCCAATGATCAATTTGTGGGTCTAGTATAGTTTGGAAATGAGAAATTGGAATTTTAGCTTCTTCACTTGCAATGGGTTTTGGGTAGATTAAACATTTAGATAATAATGAAGGTGTACGACTATGAGCAGTTCATTCCAGGGGGGACAAACAATCTGCATTTTGCTGATATTCGGCATCCCTTTTTAGGAACTAGCAGGTAGATAAACTTACCACTATCGTAAATCTTCATTATAATCTTTACAATCTACCCTAAACCCATTGCAAGTGAAGAAGCTAAAATTCCAATTTCTCGTTCGCAAACTACAATTGACAATAATTTCAATAGTAGAAATACTACCAAGCATTCCAAAGGAAAATATAAATTTGGTTTTGAAGAATATCTTGGCCTCATATTTTTCGGGAAATCCACTAATTCATGGTCCTGTTCATTGTAAAATGTGAGTGAGACACTTATTTAAAAATTAGAACTTCCTGTCATTGTAAATTTTTGTAACTTGCACTCACAGACAAATAAAAAATAATAATAAAAAAGAAAATTGTTGAAATTAAATTTACCGTTCATAAAAAATGTTTTTGATTTGAGATTTTGAAAAAGTGTCAGATGTATTTGTGCGTTAAAACTGTTGAAAAATGTTGAAAACACGTCTATAAAACAATAATTTCCTGCAAGGCAGGCAACCAGTACAACACATAAGCCCCGTATTGTGGCGCACCCTATAAAACAAAAATAATGCTTAGAACTACGAATGCGGCAGGCCGGATAAGAGACGAGTCTCTTATGAATCTAGAAGGCCGTGCTTCAAATAAAGTAGTACTGCGTTGTTGACGTCGTGTCACGTTAAAGCATCGGGTCAGTGCCAATTACGAGACAAATAAAAACACCAATATTTTTCAATTGTTTGATTGCCAACAGTTCAAAAACAAAACAACACAGTAAACAGACTACGTCTACTGACAGAATGCCGTTTTTAAAATATCCTTAGATAACAAAATCCCCAAACCACAACATTAAAATATTAACAAAGTAATATCATAGATTGGGTAGATGAATAAGAATAAGCATTTGCTTATACTTTTGTATTTGTATTTGTATTTGTGTAATTGTTAGTATAATCAACAACATAATACATTTAAGGTCTCCGGTGGTATTAGTGTCATTTATTTATATAGTTTTCTTTTCTGACGACTGTAAATACTTTTGTATAGGAACAGGAATAAAATATTTATTTCCTTACTATCCCACCTCCACCCGGCGGCACGGCAATTTTGCCGGAGTACATACACTATTGCGGATAATATTATCAAGTAATAGTGCAGTGCTTATCAACATAATTACCGGCGTCTCGCCTCCGCATTTTGACTTTGTTGTGTATTATGTTCTGTGTCAATGTTGAGGAACTTCCTCACGATGTGACATGAGTATAATAATATACCTTTTTGAATTTCAACTACCAATGTGTTATCTAAATCCAGAATTTTTAAATTTTTAAAAAGAGATTGCGGTACTATTCCCGTTGCTGAAATTACAAGTGGTAAAATCGAAATTTTTTCTAAACACCAAAGATTTCTCATAGCAACGGAGAGCTCTAAATATTTATTAATTTTTGTGTTATATGTCTGTGTTATATTATGTGAATTTGGAACAGCTATATCTAAAAGATATGCTTGCTTTTGTTGTTTATTTAAAATTATAATGTCTGGTCTGTTATGTTTAATATGAATGTCAGTTAAAATTGTTCTATCAAAATATAACTTGTAACTGTCATTTTCCAAACAACTCTCTGGTGTATAACTATAATGTGGTTGTGTATTCTTTAATAAATTGAATTTAACAGCTAAATTCATGTGTATAATTTTAGCGAATATATCGTGACGTTTTTTATATTCGCTTTGAGCCAAAACGGCGCAAGAAGAAATGATGTGTTCAATTGTTTCCCCTTCAGTTCCGCAAATCCTACATTTATCAATTATCGATTGTAAACCGCATATGTGTTTTTTATAATTTCTTGTATTTATAACACGATCTTGTATTGCAAATATAAAACCCTCCGTCTCAGGGTGAATATTTGATTTCTTAAGCCATGCATGAGAGGCCTGAATATTAACTTCTGGTTGTTCCAGTACTTTAAAGTATCTCCCATGTAAAGACTTCTGTTTTATATTTGCTATAGTGTCAGGTATATTTGGCTTAACAATATCTGAAATTATATTATCACTTAAATTTAAAGGTGTGTAGCCTTTATCGGCTGAAACCAAAGCATTAAAAAAGGTGTTATCACGAGCTCTATTGAGGAAATAATTTTTTAGTGAAGCAATTTGATTTTTTAGCAGTATTTCTAGATTTGAAAAACCCCTACCACCGTTGTCGCGTGGTAAATTAAATCTTTCAATAGCAGATTTAGGATGGTGTTTACTAAATTTGGTAAAAAGAACTCTAGTTTTAATGTTTATGTTCTGTAAATTAGTTTTGGACCATTTTATAACACCGAAAGAATAGGTCAGTAATGGAACAGCATATGTATTAACTGCTTTAATTAAATTATTACCGTTTAATTTTGATTTTAAAATAGATTTAATTCTTGAATAAAATTGCTTTTCTAAATTTTCTTTTATAATTGAATGTTGAATATGATTTGATTGATTAATACCTAAATATTTATAAAATTCTCCTTTATTTAAATTTTTAATGATTTCTCCTTCTTGAGTTATATATTCTAAATGTTCGTAATGACCGCGACATACTGATTGCATTTTACACTTATCAATACCAAAACTCATCCCAATATCATTTGAGAAATTTTCTGTTATTGTTACTAAAGATAAAATGTGATTCTTTTTTGATGCATAAAGTTTTATGTCATCCATATAAAGAAGGTGATTTAATTTGGATAGTGTGGTATTATTAAGTCTAATATTGAAACCATATCCAGTGCTATTTAATAGATTTGTCAAAGGATTAATGGCTAGACAAAACCATAAAGGACTTAAAGAATCTCCTTGATAAATTCCCCGTTTAATTTGAATAGGCTCGGATTTTAATTTAGTATTGTTTATTGATAAATTTAAAGTAGTTCTCCAAAATGTCATAACATGAGATAAAAAGTTAATCAAATCCAAATTAATTTTATAAATTTTAAGAATTTTAATTAACCATGAATGTGGTACTGAATCATAGGCTTTTTTGTAGTCTATGAATGCTGTATAAATATTTCTATTATTTTTTCTAGCTTGTTCCATTATCACCGTATCTATTATGAGTTGTTCTTTACAACTTTAACACAACCTTTTTGTTCTTCATTAAGTATATTTAATTTTTGACAATGGTCGTAAATTATTACTTTAATGCAAGATGTCATAATTTTATAAATTGTAGGTAGACATGTGATTGGCCTATATTTTGATGGATTTTTAGTATCGGAATCTTTTGGTTTCAGATATGTTATACCATGGGCCAAAAACTCTGGAAATGTGTTAGGTTCCCTAATAAATCCGTTAAAGTGATCAAGTAAGCATTTATGAATACAAGTACATTTTTTTAACCAAAAGTTATGAATTTGGTCACCTCCAGGGGATTTCCAATTATGTGAACTATTAATATTTTTAACTAAAATTTCAAGGCTAATTTGAATATGATGTCGATTATTACTATCTGGTATATCATTTTCTAAATGAGGAATCCATTCTGCCTGATTATTAAATTGAACTTCATTTGACCATATGTTTGACCAGAATTATTTAATTTCGTTTATATTTGGTGTACCATTATTAGTTTGAGTTTTATTATCAGTTAAATTTTTGTAAAACAACTTCTCATTATTTCTAAATAGTTTGTTTTCAAATTTCCGTTGTTTATTATTTTTATATCTTTTGAGTCGTTTAGAATAAATATTTAACTTCTGTAATAAAGTGTCTTTGATTTCTATTAATGTTTTATTATATTCATTATATTTTAAACAATGTATTCGGTTGTTATTTAAAATGGATTGAATACAATTATTTAGATGATTAGAATTTATACCCTTAAATATTGAGTTATTCTACCTAAATCTCGTCTGATATTATTAATACGTTTATTTAGTCTCTGTTCCCATTTTGGTAATTCTTTCGCTTTTATATTATTTGTCTGGCCAATTTCTTTTGATCCATTTAATCTGATAATTGTTAAAGCTCCACTATATATAATACTGTGTAATTTTTTAAAACTTGTGGTGTTATTTACAAATTTAGGTAAAATGAATTGATTTAAAATTTCAATCATTGCAAAGAATTTTTTGGAGCTTTGTTGTTTAGGTAATAGTGGTCTATTAAATGGTTCTATATGTTCAAATTCGTTCAGATGGAATAGAAAATGCAACCCGGAATTCATCAGGAGAAAAACCCGGACATTTACCGCTTTGATGTCCGGCTTTTTGTTCCAATGTATTGTGGGTTGCAGTTTCTATTCCATCGGGCTCATTATTCCTCGTAAATCACCCTGTATTAATAAAACCTTATATTATATACTCCTACTATACTCAAGTTTTCTTTCGTCTTTCCCAAGAATAATAATAATAAGACATCACGTGTAAACCTACTCTTTCCATTTTTTTAAAGTTTAGTATGAAAAGTAAGCAAATGTTGCACTCTCCTCCCCGATAACTCTACAGGTCACGGATCCGGCGAGGACGTGGGATGACACAATTCAAACGAAATTTAAAGATTACGTTGTTCAAGTTTATTTGTTCAAAACACAACAAAAGTATCAAAATTGTGAAAACACGACTGTAGTCTTATAAAGAAAAGGTCTAAACGCTTATTCGAGCAAAAACAATCTACAAACTACTACCACTACAAGGAACTGCTTTACACCAGAGGGTAACTAGCTTCAGTGGCGATGCCGCAATTGTTATCCCGATTGCGCGCCATCTTGATGTACCCTTGGTCCCCCCAACTCTTCCCCCACGAATTCTTGACCAACCAGTAATCGGTCCCGTCGTCTTCGGTGCCATACCCGACGACCAAAACCCCGTGGTCCAGTTGGCTTGGGCTGCATTCGGGCTCGTAATAGACACCTCCGGAATACAACTGGAAGCTTTGATGGCTAGCGTCGATGGCTACCGAGACCGGACCCACCGTGGCGACCGCCGACTGCAACTTGTCTTCGTTTCCGGACTCGATGTCGACATAGCCGCGGTCAGTGGCACCCTTGTTCTTCGGCTTGTAGTGACACTTCTCGTCTTCGGCCTTGTACGGATACGCCTGCTCCGTGTCGATTCCTCCGTTGGCCTTGATGTACCTGAAGGCGTTGTCCATCAGACCGCCGTTGCACCCGTTGTTACCGAACTTTTCCGAACAATCCACCAAGTTCTGTTCGCTCAAGGACACGAGCTTACCGCTTTTGCGGAAGTGTTGACCTTCCAGCGAACCCGTCTGAAAATCGACCATCAAACGTTTTTCTCGCCTCGGAATTCGAACTTACCGCGCTGAAACTCCAGCAAGACCCGCATTGTCCTTGGTCCTTGACGGGCGTCACCGCTCCCTTGTCCCTCCAGTCGATTTGGCCCGGCAATTGCACGTTAGCCGGAGGAAGGAAGGTGACGCTGTCGTCCGATTCGCCGCTCCTCAGACCAGATTTGGTGCGATTGAAACCGTTTAGAACTTGAACGAATTCGTGGTGGAGCATGTCGGCGTATTTGTTGATTCCCAATTTGAACGAAACCAATCCTTGGGCGTACAGTTTGTTGTGTTTCGCCACCGTGTGGGAGTTTTCCATGAAGATTTTCATGCGAAAACGTTCTTCTGTTTCACTTTGGTATTGTTTGTTGTGAGTCATCTGAAATCCAAAACGTCAGATAAAATCCGATTGTTCGTCTGATTGAAAAATAAAATTTCATCCAATCTGGAATGATTTGATTAATGTTGCTACAATAAAGTGATTATAATGGAAAAATACAATTGTTAAATTCGTCCTGCTTTACAACATTAAAGAACTCGATCGATTCTATCTACAATAATTCATACAAGAATTTTGAAAATTGTGAAATGTTTGAAGTGAGACATTCAATGAAGATTCGATGGGATTTAGTTGTGGTTTTGCGTAAACTCCTGTTTCGCAACAAATTCATTTTAAAAATAAATCCGGCGAGGTTATACACATTAACGTCTTATTAGTATAAAATGTTCACCTTTTACTTTAGACTGTTTATATTTACATTACAATCAATGGGTCTAAGAAATTGCTGATAAATTATTATTTGTTCTAATTTCAAACATTAAATAGATTCTTTTTAAGATGATATTTAAACTTGAAACGTAAGTTGACGGTTCATTTCGTGTAATAACGGTGAATGGGGATAATGGGGAAAAATAGCAGCGCAGGTCATCAACTCGTTACGAAAGCGGTTTACCGTTAACAAACTCGTGTTCAATAAAACAAAAGTGTCAATTAATCTCTTTTGGAAATTTACGCTGCATTTCCGACGTTGATGAGTGCAAAAATGTGCGAAAAAATTCGCCGTTCAACCTTGCGTCGTATTTTGTTAGGTTCGCAACGAAAGTTATCTATCACGAAAAAGTTGCAACAAAAAAATATGAAAAAAGAGAGAAAACAAAAATTTCTCGCGATGTGAATTGCAAACTGTAAATAAATCGTTAGTTTCTTAACAATATTATTAACAAATTACAACTTGAGACAACATAAAAAAAATACTGAAAATTTTTGTGAAATTTGGAAGATAGGTATTCTAGTGAATGAAGAATAAATTATTGGTAGTAAAATGCCTGATTAACGAAAAATGTAATTTTAAAACATTTTCCTTTATTTGAATCTACGCAAAACTAGTGTTCGATTGTAAATCGTTAAACATGTGTGTACACAAAAATTTAAATCAAATTAACAGTTTCCACTTCAAGTAAACATCAATTAATTTGTTAAAAATGTGGTACAAGTTTTGAGAATTCAAGTCAAGTCGGTTTGAAACAATTGAACAATTCAGCAACCAAAACGCTACAAGAAATAAATAAAAAATTTCAGAAATTCTTCACGATGCGAGTTGCAAAGAGTATTTAAAAATTATATATGACAATTATTAACAAGACAGTTTCTCATTGGTTTTATAAATAAAAGTGTATACATTTATTGTCTATATTACCAAACTTTTTAATTGTGTCGGCCACCAAAACCACCAGAACATTTCTTCTAATTAATTAAAAAAAAAAAAAAAATGTATTGATGCGTGTTCAAAATGATCCCGAATGAAAGCAAAATAAAAATAACATTACATTTCATTTTTACTTATGGTCTACAGGTGAGAATTTGTTTCTTTGTTAACTTTGAAATCAATATTATTTTTCCCCATTTGAAATTTAGGAAGCATTTTCATCTCAGGTAAACGACTTTTGTGTCCATGTTGACCTTGAATCCTAAACACAATTTTAGAACTCCTTGCCCATTCCACATTTTACTTTACATATTTCACAAGGTTGAATATTATTTGAAAACCAAAAAGTAAATTTTATTTTGACTTATTGACTCGGTAATTTTAGATTTCCAATGGGTGAAGCTTCATCGATTTCGCAATTATTTCATGTGTCCATAAAAGATATCTCAAATATTCTTAGTACTGCAATAAACTGTTTACTTTGACAACACCTATTGCCAAATGTTGCAATTTGTTAACATCGGTGAATTCCCTAAACGTTTGCTTCCAAAGATCCAAACTTATCAGAAAACAAAGAGGTGTGGTACTCTATATGTATCTAGAAAAAATATTTACAAAGTGTTGGAAACTTATTTGTAAAATCGTAAGATCGGTGGATCCCATGAAATTCAATAAAAAATTAGATGTGGCGTGTAGGTATTCCAAATTTAAACAACAAAAATTTCAAGTGTCTTGCAACATATCCTGAAACGAGTATTCAAATTTAAAAACGTTTTTTTTTTGGTACTTGTTCACTTTAACTACTTCCGGAATTTTCGCGTTTTCTCTGGCTAGACAGCCTCAGGGCGTCCTCCTACATCGTTTCCCACCAGTCAAACCTTGTGCAAATGAAAATTTTCCTTACCCTTTAGGTATACTAAGACTTGGCGCGACCTTGAAACACAACAAGAGAGAAAAAAAAGGCATTTGCACAAGGTTTGAATGGTGGTACACGATTTAGGAGGAGGCCCTGAGGGTGTCTAGCCAGAAAAAACGCGAAAATTCCAGAAGTAGTTAAAGTGAATAATTACCTTTTTTTTTTATTCAATAGTAATAGTGCCTATAAAAGTGCACACAAGTTTTTAATGAATTCTATTTTCAAAGCCATAAAATACGAATTAAAGAAAAATGGCCCAATTCTGTTTGACTTCGGCATGTTCGGGTGAGCAAATATTATAATGTGTACATTGTAAACTGTAAATATTCAAAGGTTATCAATAAAAAACAAACACTTCTTGTTTGGTAATTTGATAAAATAAATTTCGAGAAAACGAGTTGCAGTTGACAAATAAACGAAAAGAGATATTTCTGTTCAAAATTAACAGAAAGTTATTTATTGCAAGCTTATTTTTATATTAATAAAGTAGGGGATTTACTAGTGCACAATTTGGGATTCCCCATCAAGTGACTTTTCAATTTCTGTTAACAAATCAAAATGGCCGTCAATCCCTCTTGTTTTAATCAAGTGCACTTTGCGCCGACATCTTGTAAAAATTAATTAATATTTCATTTTTTATAATCGTAATTTAAATTTATTCATTTGCATAATTAGTAGTCGTGGTCGTGTTAAATTACACGGAATACTTTGAATATCCATCACATGACCATGATACATTATTAGATGACGCAATAAACAGATACAAAGAATAATTGTCAACAAACAAAGAACGAAAAATTCGGGGAAAAATACAAAAATGACTGACCTTGAATGCGCCCCATTGTTCCTGGACCAGGTCAAAAAACGACACAGCTTGGCTGCCAGCCACACAAATGGCCAGGAAAATTAGGAACTTCATTTTTCTGCAAAGAAGAGAGAAAATGGCGTTAATTGTGGGTACACAAGTTATGTTTAATGGGGGTGTTTGGAGAATAATGAATATGTTGTTGCGTGTCTGCAGATTCTGCACAAACTGTCCGGAGGTAAATTAGCATAATTACCTTGTTCGAGTTTTGTTCGCAGCTCCTCTTCACCGACACTCTCACAACAGAATGATAAATAAATGACTCAAAATTGTTTTGTATATAATGTCAGCTGACCAGGAAACCATCCCCCTACCACCTTGTACCAACCTAAAAATCTGTCAAAATACAGGTAGGAAAATTTATTCTTAATTCAGTAGAGCACTAATTTCAAATTATCAATATTAAACGGTTTAAATCTGTAATCAATTTTTAGTGCTCCAATAATGATAATTGTTTTTATCTGCCACAAAATTAATTCAAGTCGGAGGAATTCAATTCCCTACGATTGGCACCACTGACTTACGTCACTATTTACTAGTTGACTTATGCAATTCCCTAATTCAAACCAATAGTTCAAGAATTTTAAAATACCGAACAAGATTGATTTAATCGAAAGTTACGCATAAATATTATTTCTTCGATTTATTCGCTTCAGAGAGTGTTGTCACTGTTGTCAGTGCTAGTGAACAATGGCCGACCAATACGACATCACTCCCGAAAGGCGCAAAGTTTTGGAGGAAAATGCGAAACGGAGAACTGTCCTTCGAAACGAGTTTTTGAAACAAGTGTCGGACCCGTTCAGACATGCATCAGGAGAAGGCGGCACCGTGGTAAGTGAAAAATTGTTCATGTTGCTTGTTATGTCACACCTAACCTAAAAATAGTGTCAACGCGAATTTTACAAATTTACGGCAATGTAAAGCATTGTGCGTTGATTTGAAACAGTTTTGGTAATCCGGGTCACGTCTAGAACGCCCACCACGTGTCAATACCGATTACGTGTGATGAGTTAATGTTTTGGTTTTTAGGTTATGTTTTGTTGATTTTCAAAACTCGGGTTCGTAAAGAGTGGAGAGTATTCAAATTGTCATGACCAATCACTGTGACACGTTTTTGTAAGGCTTGATTTTATCAGTGCCGCTTTTTCTAACGTTGGAGCGTAATTAAAATCACCAAGAGATAGAGGTGTCAATCATCAATACTCCGACAGACAGATTTTGTGGTAAACAAGACAAAATGAAATTGAATATTGTATGAGTCATTACATGTGTACACTAATTAAGTGTCACAAAACTGAGTACGAGATGAAAGTAGCGACACCGCAGTTATTTCCATAATTATGCAGAGTTTTATAAAATCCCTTTTCACACACAAATTGTCATTATGTAATTCAGTAGTCATAATGATTTTCCTTGGAAGCACTGGAACACCGTGGTTTAAGTATGACACGTTGGAGTAGGTACTCTATTTTAGAAATTATTTTTTGGTTTTGTTTTTTATGAGGTTTCGGAAATGTGTCTACAAAAATTATGAATTTTTGGCAATTTGAAAAAAAGTTCATTAAAACGTACGACAAGCGTTTAAAGGCGTTTTTCTGATTTTTTTTTTATTAATAGTCGCCGTCTAAGTAGAATTCTATTTTAGAAAATGTTATTAAATGAAAAAATTATTTTTTACCCTTTTGTTATGAATAAGTATATGTACAGTTGCGGCCGTTTAAATCTCAGACAGGAAAGATTTAAACAGTCTGTATAAATTCCAAAATTTGATTAGCGTAAACAGGATTTTCATCAAGGATTATAAAGTCAGTGTCAGTATTTGACATGTTAGGGCAGAATCGCGCGTAACTTTTGAAATGCCGCAATTATCTGATTTGCAAAAATGTGTTTGACTGAGGGACGGTGTGAGTATAAGAGCCATTGCGAGAGAAATTAATATGGATAATGTTTGAGTGACAGTTTGAGAAACGTCACTTTCAATACCATTTACAAAGCTAAAAGTTTGGCGTTGTCAAAGTGTCTGAGTTTTCAACGGCCGCAACTGTATGTTTGCCAAAAGTTTTTTGTGAGTTTGTGTTGAATGTATGTACACAACCCATTTTTTTTTAATAACGCTAAGTAATTCAGAAGAAAAAAATATTTCAATTTATTTGCTTTAATTTTAGTATCGTTTACCATTCTAAGTTAAAAAAAAGATGTTTTAGAATGAAATAAGAAGAATCTATGAAAAAAAAAATTGGTAGGTATGCTTTGACAATCATCTCCAAGGAGATGGAATAAAATGATGCAAAAAAGTACTACTCTCGTGTCAAAAATAAATTACTCCCTAGAATTCGAACTTTTAGGGAAATAACGTTTTTCATGTTGTGTGTAACTAGAATTTTCAAAAGTTATTTTGAATGCTTAAGGTTGGTTACTATGAATTGAGAGATTAAGTCCAACTAAATATGCCGCCAGAAACCAAAATTGATTGTAAAACGAAAAAACATCCATCACTTAGCGAGAAATAGAGCCATATGCAACTGTTACAAGGAATTCGCTGCCTTACGGTTACGATATCTTTTGTTTGTCACCTGAAACCACATAGCCTCCAACCTAACCAAATTTATGGCAACCTAGTAACGAATATCCCTAAATTATAGGGCGTAATTTATTTTTGACAAGATTATACATACTTTCACTATGATTTTTCGTGTAAAGAAGTGTTACTTTCATTACGATTTTGCGTGTAAAAAAGTGCCACTTTCTTTACGATATGCAAAAAATAGTTATTTATGCAACAAGTGAGTAAAGTAATACTTTTTTTTACGAGAAGGAAAATTTGCCGCTCGAGCGAAGCGAGTGCGCAAATCCGCCGAGTAAAAAAAAGATACTTTACTAACGAGTTGCATACAAAATTTTTTTGGCGCCCGTAAGTTTAGATAACAATTTTTTCGACACTCAAAATTTGAACATTTTTTCCTGTGTGAACCCGTGGACCTTTAAAACGCTCCTTTTACTCGCGTTTTAAATTGGCCCACTCTCATGCCAAAAAAATTCCAATTTACATACGAACTCGTTAAAAAAACTACTAATTATGAATGAAAAATTTTATAATTGATTAATTGCGTTAAAAAATGACATGCTACGGCACTTTTTTTAACGCAAAATGCGTGCAAAAATGAACCGCTATGGCACTTTTTTTAACGCTTCTTGACCGATTCAAAAATCACATAGGTATTTTATGAACGCAAACGAATGAAAAAACTTGCACTTTTTTTGACGGGCGTTAAAAAAATATATACTATAATCTGTTTCTAAATCAAAAATCCACCAACACTGCATTTTACCTAGAAAATACAACCGACAACGTCGCCAACTTTTGTTTTTAGTGTGTTTGCAAGTGTCAGAAAAAAGTGGGGTTATGAAAGAAAACTGTTGAGAGTTGTTTAGGTCGTATTTCATCGTATTTTTTTATTCTCATTTTATTATATCACTCAAAAGTTACGATACAGTAGCTACCACCTTTTTGTACATAATAACTATTTTGTTTTACGTAAATAAACTCAACAGTTCAGTGTCAAATTTTGGCGGGAGGTTGGGCCAATCCAAAAAATGAAACTTATTCTAGGGATTTCTTTTTTTTTGCGAACATAATTCAATAGGTGGTGGATTTTTGATTTTGAAACAGATTATATATTCCTAATTTTAGATGTTGCCCTAACCTTTTTCTCTAAAGGTTTGCGGCTACGCAAGCGACTAAACTAAATCCATCAAGGAAATACAAATGGTTTTCTATTATTTATTTTTTTTACTCTGAATTGCTTGCATTTTTAACTAATATTTCTCTTAATTAGGTCATGTATGTATTATGTGTTGTAACTTATAAAAATATATTAATTTAATTTGTGCGAGGGTAGATTGGTTGCGCTTACATTGCTTGGGCCTTTGGTGTGTTCATTCGGGCCAGGTCATTATCATCGGTATCTCCATTAACTCAGCATATTCGTTTTTCTAATTTTTTAGCCCGCGAAATATTAAGACAATTTTCAATCAGTATACAACGTGTCTCAGAAATAAATACATTAATTTTAACCAGTGACAGTTCTCGTCAAGAACAACAAAATTTTGATGTATCATTTTTTCCAAATATAATTTTCATTTCAATATTTTCCCCCCCCATAAATTAACGAGCTATCTATTTACTCGCATTTTCTACTTATTTGACTCATTGACAGTGACCGTGAAGTAGTATATTATGCACCGAGGGAGTGAAGTGGATGATTTTTACCCGAGGTGCAGTTTGTAGCCCGTGGGTGTAGCCCGAGGGTTCTACAAAGCACTGAAGGTAAAAATCATTCACTCCCGAGGTCCATACATATACTATTTTTTGCATGACCCAATGATATTAAGTGAAAAAAGCCGAAAATTTGTAAATTAGCACTAACTGTCAAGCTAAATTTAAGTGTCATGTTGACAGTTAAAAATAATTTTTATCCTTTCGGCTTTTTCAATTAAAATTTTTGGATCGTGAATAATAGTATCTGCACCTCGGGACTGCACGATTGTTACCGTCGGTGCTTTGTAGGACCCTCGGGCTTCGCCTTCGGGCTACACACAGGAGAAATTTCTCAATTTCTGACAGTGTCGAACAAAAAAGAAAATTATATGACATTTCAAATTTGAAATTGTCAGTGCTGTCAAGTAGTTTAAGCATTTAGATTTGCGGTTTTTGATCTTTAGAGCTTTGTTTTGCGTTTCTCTGGTTTTAAAAGTTATATGTAGGTATAATCGTGTTGCTGTTTTGATCTGTTCTGTTGCGATTTTTTTTTTTTTTTTTTGAATTTGTGAAGTTAGTGCGTGCCTCAAGCAACTTGCATAATGAACACTTTAAGTGACATTACAAACATCGAAAATGATACCGAGGTAATTTTTGTTCATGCATTAAATATTAAATAATATCTTGTTTGTGTTTAGCCATTTCCGAAAAAAGCTGGATATTTTAATTTCAGTAGCCAGCTTTTTCGGAAATGTAGTGTGGGTTGCATTTTTAATTCCGTCGGGCACATTGTCACTCGTGAAATACCCTATATTAATAAAACTTAATATTACTCCTACTGTACTGAAGTTTTCTTTCGTCTTTCCCAAGTGCAACATGCAGAATAATAAATAAGACATCACGTGTAAACCTACTCTTTCCATTTTTTTAAATTTCGCGCCGGCTCTATTTCTTGTAGCGTAGAGTGGACATTTTTAGTAACATTTATGTCAAGCTCAAGCAAGCTATGAGTGGACAGTTTGGTATGAAAAGTAAGCAAATGTTGCACTCTCCTCCCCGATAACTCTATAGGTCACGGATCCGGAGAGGACGTTGGATGACACAATTCAAACGAAATTTAAAGATTACGTTCAAGTTTATTTGTTCAAAATAAAACAAAAAAAAGTCTAAACGCATATTCGAGCAAAAACAATCTACAAACTACTACCAGTCAGGGTGTAAAAAAATCGTGATTTAAATAAAAAAATCAAAAAAATCGATTTTCTTGATTTAAATCGATTTTTTTTATTTAAATCGGATTTTTTTGATTAAATTCAAATTATTTGCTAATATAAGAAATTTGCCTCAATTAACGCTATAAAAATACAGATAAACTCGTTGGACATCCACATGTCACGTGCTAGTACATTAGGTAGGTAATTAGATACACATAAATTAAATACTGCATTAAGCAATTTTTATCAAGAGAACAAAAAAATAATGAAAACAAAAAGCGAATTCAATAATCAAATTAGTAAATTGCCAACCGTAATCGATATCCCTGTATACAATAATTTACAGTTCTCGTCAAAATAATAGGCGTCGTTATGATCGTTATGATTCGGACTTTTTCTTCATTCTTTGTTTTGGTGTTTTTATTTAAACATTATAATAATAAATGCAACATTTTGTTTGATGAATAAATTTTGCATTAGGTGTTATTGATTGTTATTAATAACTAAGCAAGCTGAATTTTTTGATTTAAATCACATGATTAAAATAAAAAAATCAGATGATTTAAATCACGATTTAAATCTTGATTTAAATCAAGTTGATTTAAATCTTCGCACCCTGCTACCAGTACAAGGAACTGTTTTACACCAGAGGGTAACTAGCTTCGGTGGCGATGCCGCAATTGTTATCCCGATTGCGGGCCATCTTGATGTACCCTTGATCCCCCCAACTCTGCCCCCACGAATTCTTGACCAACCAGTAATCGGTCCCGTCGTCTTCGGTGCCGTACCCGATGGCCAAAACCGCGTGGTCCAGTTGGTTTACGTTGGAGGCGCAAGCGGGCTCGTAATAGACACCTCCGGAATACAACTGGAAGCTTTGATGGCTAGCGTCGATGGCTACCGAGACCGGACCCGCCGTGGCAACCGCCGACTTCAACTTGTCTTCGCTTCCGGACTCGATGTCGACGTAGCCGCGGTCAGTGGCACCCTTGTCCTTCGGCTTGTAGTGACACTTCTCGTCTTCGGCCCTGTACGGATACGCCTGCTCCGTGTCGATTCCTCTGTTGGCCTTGATGTACCTGAAGGCGTTGTCCATCAGACCGCCGTTGCATCCGCTGTTACCGAACCTTCCCGAACAATCCACCAAGTTCTGTTCGCTCAAGGACACGAGCTTACCGGTTTGGCGGAAGTGTTGACCTTCCAGTGAACCCGTCTGAAAATCGACCATCAAACGTTTTTCTCGCCTCGGAATTCGAACTTACCGCGCTGAAACTCCAGCAGGACCCGCACTGTCCTTGGTCCTTGACAGGTGTCACCGCTCCCTTGTCCCTCCAGTCGACTTTGTCCGGCAATTCCACGTTAGCCGGAGGAAGGAAGGTGACGCTGTCGTCCGATTCGCCGCTCCTCAGACCAGATTTGGTGCGATTGAAACCGTTTAGAACTTGAACGAATTCGTGGTGGAGCATGTCGGCGTATTTGTTGATTCCCAATTTGAACGAAACCAATCCTTGGGCGTACAGTTTGTTGTGTTTCGCCACCGTGTGGGAGTTTTCCATGAAGATTTTCATGCGAAAACGTTCTTCTGTTTCACTTTGGTATTTTTTGTTGTGAGTCATCTGAAATGCAAAACGTCAGATAAAATCCGATTGTTCATCTAATTGAAAATAGTATATGACAATTATAAGTGATTGAAATGCATCATTATACAAGAGTGAGAATTTTGACCGACGAGTGCGCTTGCGCACGAGAGGGACACTTTTCACGAGTTTCATTTCGATCACATGTGATATACGACGTTTCATCTTACAGGTGCAACTATTGCAAAAAATTCAAGAAATGTAGTTTCATTCAAGTAAAATGACAGCTGTCAAATTTAGTCACTTGTGAGTATTTTATGTGAAGTTAAATGCCAGCTGTCAAATTTACTCACTAGTGAGTACTTTATCTCACTTGTGATTAAAATTTGCCTTCTGACACCGAAAAAAATGGTCTAAGGTAGCTCAAAAACTCCACGTGTAAGATACGAGTAAATAAAATTTCATCTGATTTGGAATGGTTTGATTACTGTTGTTATAATAAAGTGATTATAAATGGAAAAATACAATTGTTAAATTTGTCTTGCTTTACTCCATTAAAGAACTCCATCGATTCTATCTACAATAATTCATACAAGAATTTTGAAAATTCGGAAATGTTTGAAGTGAGACATGCGTCAACTCCTGTTTCGCAACAAATTCATTTTTTTAACGTCCGTTAAAAAAAGTGCAAGTTTTTTCATTCGTTTGCGTTCATAGAATATGTGATTTTTGAATCGGTCAAGAAGCGTTAAAAAAAGTGCCATAGCGGTTCATTTTTGCACGCATTTTGCGTTAAAAAAAGTGCCGCAGCGTGTCATTGTTTAACGAAATTATAAAATTTTTCATTCATAATTAGTAGTTTTTTTAACGACTTCGTATGTAAATTGGGATTTTTTTTTGGCATGAGTGGGCCAATTTAAAACGCAAGTAAAACGAGCGTTTTAAATGTCCACGGGTTCACACAGGAGAAAATTTTCAAATTTTGAGTGTGTAAAAAATTGTTATCTAAACTTACGGGCACCAAATTTTTTTGTAGATATGCAACTCGTTAGTAAAATATCTTTTTGGCCTCCTGTGATGGAAACTTTGCAAACACGCACTGTTCGCGTCACATGAAACTTTATTTTTACAGCGACTGTGCGACGGTGAATTTTTCCCACATACTATGCGGCAAAGTAAATAATCCTTGTTTTTAACCTTTAAGAAACGTAGAAGAAATACACAATTTTAACTTAATGAAGCTGAGTTTCAGGAGAACAATCTGTATACATTTTGAATTCAATTAGTTTAGAAAATAAAATCTAAAAGAAATGAAAATAGCAGCGCCATCTGTCGGTTCTGCCTTACATTTGACAATTTTTGGGTGCGTTCCATTAAAATTCGAAAAGTAGTCATTGTTTTTAACATTTAAATTAAAAAACGTCGGCCAAAAAGCATTATACATACCTTGTGTGTGAAACATTTTGCAGCGCTTAGTTTATGAAACACTCCGCTGCGCGTCGTGCTTCAAATTAAACTTTGCGCTGCAAAATGTAACTTCCCACACTCGATTGTAAATAGCTATTTTTTGTTCGACACTGTCAGAATTTGAGAATTTTCTCCTATGTGAACGAATTTTGATAAATGTAACAACTTGTCAAAACGAAACGTCAAGCTAATTTTAAAGGTTTTAAGCGATTTGGAGCCTTTAAGGGGCTTGTCGAACAAAAAAACGTTCTATTCAACTCGTTCGTGTGTAAATTGGGCTTTTTTTGGCACTCGTGGGCCTTTAAAAGGCTCGTTTCACTCGCGTTTTAAAATGGAATTTTACAATCAGTTTCGATTTTTACCACTGATAAATATAAAATTTTAATTTGTTTTTTTTACAAAACTTATTTTTTGCACCGTTTTTCGTTGTAGCTGTCATTGTTTATAAAAAACAAATGAAAAACCATGTGTACCTATTTACCCAGCTTGGGAGATGAAAAATAAAAAAACCTTTACGAATTTTATTACTGAATGGTTTCCAATTAAGAAGACAGTGATTTGTACATTTTTTTATTTATTTATTGTTAATTTTTGATTTTTATTAATAATAATTTATTATACCGGGTGTCCCACCTAAGACTTTCAGGTATTATATCTCTATTATTTATGGACCGATTTTTGTGAAATTTGGAAGATAGGTATTCTAGTGAATGAAGAATAAATTATTGGTAGTAAAATGCCCGATTAACAAAACATGTAATTTTAAAACATTTTCCTTTATTTGAATCTACAGAAAATTAGTGTTCGATTGTTAATCGTTAAACATGTGTGTACACAAAAATTTTAATCAGTTTCCACTTCAAGAAAACATCAATTAATTTGTTAAAAATTTTTGAGAATTCAAGTCAAGTCGGTTTGAAACAATTGAACAATTCAGCAACCAAAACGCTACAAGAAATAAATTAAAAATTTCAGAAATTCTTCACGATGCGAGTTGCAGAGTATTTTAAAATTATATATGACGATTATTATTAACAAGACGGTTTCTCATTAGTTTTATGAAAAATATTACACCATCCAAGGAAACTTTTTGACAACTATTTTTGATCTATCAAAAAATGACATACTTTGCGACTTGATAATTATGCATAAATGTCGCGTTTTTTGACGGTTGTAGAAAAAAAAATGTATTGATGCGTGTTCAAAATGATCCCGAATGGAAGCGAAATGAAAATAACATTACATTTTATTTTTACTTATGGTCTACAGGTGAGAATTTGTTTCTTTGTTAACTTTGAAATCAATATTATTTGTCCCCATTTGAAACGTATGAAGCATTTTCATCTCAGGTAAACGACTTTTGTGTCCTAGTTGACCTTGAATCCTAAACACAATTTTAGAATTCCTTGCCCATTCCACATTTTACTTTATTTCACAAGGTTGAATATTTTTTGAAAACCAAAAAGTAAATTTTATTTTGACTTATCATTTACTTGGTCATTTTAGATTTCCAAGGTGTCTTAAGCTTCATCGATTTCGCAATTATTTCATGTGTCCATAAAAGATATCTCAAATAATTTTAGTACTGCAATAAACTGTTTACTTTGATAACACCTATTGCCAAATGTTGCAATTTGTTAACATCGGTGAATTCCCTAAACGTTTGCTTCCAAAGATCTAAACTTATCAGAAAACAAAGAGGTATACTGTACATATATTTTATTTACAAAGTGTTGGAAACTTATTTGTAAAATTGTAAAATCGGTGGATCCCATGAAATTAAGTAAATAATTAGATATGGCGTGGTATTCCAAATTTAAACAACAAAAATTTCAAGTGTCTTGTAACATATCCTGAAACGAGTACTCATATTTGAAAATGTTTTTTTTTTATTCATTAGTAATAGTGCCTATAAAAGTGCAAACAAGTTTTTATTGAATTCTATTTTCAAAGCCATAAAATACGAATTAAGGAAAAATGGCCCAATTTTGTTTGACTTTGACATGTTCGGGTGAGCAAATATGATTATGTGTACATTGTAAACTGTCAATATTCAAAGGTTATCAATAAAAAATAAACACTTCTTATTTGGTAATTTGATAAAATAAATTTCGAGAAAACCAGTGTCAGTTGACAAATAAACCAAAGGACATACGTATTTCTGTTGAAAATTAACTACTGTAGCAGACACAATATTCGGACACCCAATAAACCTAAGCAAAGTACCCACAATTATGTTAACAGTAAGCAGTAACCACAGCCATAAATCACCAAACTGTGAGGGTTCGCTTGAAAGTTTGCGGCACGGACCGTACTTGAAAAAATCCTAATTAGGGAAAAGCCAGCGGATGTAGTTTCTATTCAACACAACGCAGATGGCCCACAATAATTTTTTCAATTTTGTGGGGTTATTTGATCAATACCTTTTCTTAAAAATTGTAATGTTTCATGCCCAAATTTTGGAAAATTAAATATCATTGAAGATGCGATGATACGGAGGAAGGCGTAAAATTGTGTGACCATATTTTTTTGCAATTTCATCAGTCCTAAAACGTTTTTTTAAAGAAACTGTACTGCCCCTGGAATTTCATAATACGGTCCATCGTAAGAAATTCTTAAGCGTGTTTGCAATCTCCCATTGATTTACCACCAACCGACCCTTTCTATTGTGGGTCTAATTATGGGCACTTGGTTTGGGTTTATTGGGTGTCCGAATATTGTGTCTGCTACAGTAAAGTTATTTATTGTAAGCTTATTTTTATATCAATAAAGTAGGGGATTTACAAGTGCACAATTTGGGATTCCTCATCAAGTGACCTTCCAATTGCTGTTAACAAATTAAAATGGCCGTCAATCCCTCTTGTTTTAAGCAAGTGCCCTTTGCACCGACATCTTGTTAAAATTAATATTTCATCTTTTTTATCGTAATTTAAATTTATTCATTTGCTTAGTAGTCGTGGTCGTGTTAAATTACACGGAATACTTTGAATCTCCATCACATGACCACGGTACATTATTACAGCGTGATCATCAATGACTGAGTCTGTTGGCAATGAAACAATTGAAAAGTACTGGTGTTTTTTGTCTCGTAATTTGCACTGACTGAATTTTTTAACTTGAGACATTATAGTTATTTTTGTATTAAGTGCGCAAAATGATTGTTTTTTGTTGGGGCATGAGAATGAGTTTTTAGTCGAGACCGTCAGGTCGAGACTTCAAAATCATTCGAATGCGCCAACAAAACAATCATCTTTCGCACGAAATACAAACACTATTTTTTCTACAACCGCATTTTAAAATTTTTGAATTTTTTAATTTTTGTAAAATTTTCCTTGGATGCTAAAATGTTTGTCAAAAATGACATACTTTGCGACTTGATAACGATGCATAAATGTCACGTTTTTTTGACAGTTGTAGAAAAATAGTATATATAACAGACGAGGTTGAGATATTGTAAAATCTCGGCTCCGCCTCGGTTTTATAATCAACTGAGTCTGTTATATCCATATCGGCCGTATGTTGTTTTACAGTTTTTTTTATACCAATAATACACTCACCGGCAGAAAAAGCGGAACACCATTATTATTTAAAAATGGTATATGGTTGCTCTTTTTCAGTCTCTTGAAACCTTCTAACAGCTCTGTGACGACTAGCAAGAGGAGCCTCAATAGCATTAGCTGCATAACGGAAACAACAGTCTTCAGAAACCAAAGTTACTGCTCTGGCAATATTTACACCAGCTAGAGGCATTTTTTTACGTTCTGCACTTAAATTCGAAGTTAACAACAATAAAAAATTACAAAAGTTATAAAAATCTAACCAGGTTGCTTGATTATTATAAAAATGGTAAATTTAAGAAAAGAAGGTTTTTAAGCAAAAAATTTGTTTTTATGCGAAATTGCTAATAAAATAGCCTATGCTAATGCTCAAGGTTATGTTTGCTATCATTGCCTCTTGGTCAAAATACATCAAAATAGGTACTATGGGAATAATTTGTTGTTAACTAATTAGTGTTCCGTTTTTTTTTGCCGGTGAGTGTACTTAACATTTAACGATGATGTATTTGTAAGACTGACATTTCTCTTTACTTCAAAAATGAAATTTAGTTGTCATTTGTGGCGTAACCGTAGCAACGGCAGCAAAAAGAACGGCCTCGGTCTGATAATTTTGAATAACGGCCTATAATTTTGAATAACGGCCTAGACTGTTATAGGTGTCATATCAATCAAGCATTGAGTACTGATAAATCCTAATAACAGTATGGTATAAAGAAAAAACATTTTTAGTTATGCCGGTTATGTTTATGCTATTACTTTTGATGGTAAATTTCAAATTTGCCAAATTTCATTGTTACCAACAGACTCAGTCATTCTTGTTCACACCGTAGATGACGCAATAAACAGATACAAAGAATAATTGTCAACAAACAAAGAACGAAAAATTCGGAGAAAAATCCAAAAATGACTCACCTTAAATGCGATCCATTGTTCCTGGACCAGGTCAGAAAACGACACACCTTGGCTGCTAGCCACACAAATGGCCAGGAAAATTAGGAACTTCATTTTTCTGCAAAGAAGAGAGAAAATGGCGTTAATTGTGGGTACACAAGTTATGTTTAATGGGGGTGTTTGGAGAATAATGAATATGTTGTTGCGTGTCTGCAGATTCTGTACGAACTGTCCGGAAGTAAATTAGCATAATTACCTTGTTCGAGTTTTGTTCGCAGCTCCTATTCGCCAAAACTCTCACAACAGAATGATAAATAAATGACTCAAAATTGTTTTGTATGTAATGTCAGCTGACCAGGAAACCATCCCCCTACCACCTTGTACCAACCTAAAAATTTGTCAAAATATAGGTAGGAAAATTTATTCTTAAATCAGTAGAAAACTAATTTCAAATTATCAATATTAAACGGTTTAAATCTGTAATCAATTTTTAGTACTCCAATAATGATAATTGTTTTTATCTGCGACAAAATTAATTCAAGTTAATTTTGTCGCAGATGAAAACAAAATATAAAATTATAAAAACAAATTATATAATTTTATATTTTGTTTTTATCTACGATTGGCACCACTGACCTCGTGAATACTTCACTTATGCAATTGGCAATTCCCAAATTCAAACCAAAGGTTCAAGAATTTTAAAATACTGGACAAGACAAGATTTAATCGAAAGTTACGCATAAATATTATTTCTTGGATTTATTCGCTTCAGAGAGTGTTGTCACTGTTGTCAGTGCTAGTGAACAATGGCCGACCAATACGACATCACTCCCGAAAGGCGTAAAGTTTTGGAGGAAAAACGCGAAACGGAGAACTGTCTTTCGAAACGAGTTTGTGAAACAAGTGTCGGACCCGTTCAGGCATGCATCTGGAGAAGGCGGGATAATTGTTCACTTTAACTACTTCTGGAATTTTCGCGTTTTTTCTGGTTAGACAGCCTCAGGGCGTCCTCATAGATCGTTTCCCACCATCCAAACCTTGTGCAAATGAATTTTCCTTACCCTTTAGTAATTTATAGGGCCAGTTTACAGAAGCGAAATTAAGTTAATCGTAATCAAATGCGAGATTAACTGAACACGTGACCAGATTGAAACAATCGAAGTTGAGGATTCATGGTTTAATCGCGCATTAAAATTTAATTCGAATTAAATATTTAATTCTCTTTCTATAAACTGGCCCATAGAATTTTTTTATTATTTTTCTCATTATTTTCTAACATGAGTTGACATTGCCCCATCGAGTTGTTCCGCGAATTTTGGGGCACCCAGTATATTCCTAATTTTAGATGTTGCCCTAACTTTTTTCTCTAAAGGTTTGCGGCTACGCAAGCAACTAAACTGAATCCATCAAGCCGTCCCGGAAATACAAATGGTTTTCTATTATTTTTTTTTTTACTCTGAATTGCCTGCGTTTTTGGAACTAATATTTCTCCTAATTAGGTAATGTATACAGCGTGTCCCGAAAATGGCTCACTACTTGCTACCATATCGAGGATGTTTAAATGTATGTACATGAAAAAAATATGGAAAAAAATTAATTATTGCAAAAATGATAGTACAATGTAAACAAAGATATACTCGTACATTACCGCAGTGTTGCCTTAGTGGATTTAAGATAATTTTTACGATTTCCTAAACTTTTCCGGACATGCTGTATGTATAGTAAGTTATAAAAATATACCTACACTGTTTTTCTTTTGGTTTTCCTCTTTTGTCAGTTGTATTTCATTCACTACATATTTCTCAAAACTATTTCCAATCTCTATTAAATGTCAAAGTCACGTAAATATGAAATAGTTTTGAGAAATAGTGAAATACAATTGACAAAAAAGGAAAACCAAAAGAAAAACAATGTATGAATTTAATTTGTGCGAGCGTAGATTGGTTGCATTTACATTGCTAGGGCCTTTGGTGTCCACATCATTATCATTGGTTGGGGATACCAACTCAGCATATTCGTTTTTCTAATTTTTTAGCCCGCGAAATATTAAGACAATTTTCAATCAGTATACGTGTCTCAGAAATAAGTACATACATTAATTTTAATCAGTGACAGTTCTCGTCAAGAACAATAAAATTTTTATCATTTTTTCGAAATATAATTTTTATTTCAATATTTTTCCCCCCATAAATTAACGAGCTGTCTATTTACTCAGATTTTCTAAATATTTGTCTCAATGACAGTGACCGTGAAATAATACTTTTTGTAAAATCGACGCAAAACATTGTGTTTTTAGAATACAGTTTTTCCGCCCTGCAGCCGAGGTGTAGTTTTTAGTTAGTTTTTGTCCCACTCCACAAGGCAGGTATTTACGTGTTGATTCTGTGATTTAAGCTAAAATTTTGTGAAAATGGCGAGTTTATTTTCGAGTAGTGAATACTTAGATATTGTGTTGGTGTATGGTGAAGCGTCGGAAGTGCTCCTCGGGTTCGGGTGTAGAGAATTTCCGTGCTACTTCTTGTGCGGGTACATGAAGAACTTGGTATATTCGATCCCAATTGATAACTGAAGTTTTAAGAAAACGGGTGGAAAATGCTGCCACAACAATTTGCAATAACCGAGGAATGCTGGAAAGAGTGGAAGAATCATTTCGTCGGCGCCTTCATTATTGTATTGACAATTTAATTCATACACTAAAAATCCCATAAGCAGCGGGGTTTTTGTCACTATGAGAGCGAAAAAAGTTTGCCCTAACTTTTCCAGCCATAAAACGGAACCTAACTTTTGAAAGCGTCTGATTCTAGTAGGTCTGCATCATAGTGATTTACGTATTCATTAAATTGTCTTACGGAATTACACTCAAGCTTTTTTTTGGGTTGAAGTAAACTTGACATTTATAATTCGAGTTTTGTTGTCTGGTAATTGAACTCAAAAAACTGCCAGAAAAAATTACTCGTCCTACGGACTCAAGGAGTCAAAGTCATATTCACACTATATTTCTGGTCGTACTTTACTTAAGTTCGCAAGAAACAAGTGGAAGTTTTCTTGCATTTGTTTTTTGTTCTTCGCTTATCGGCATCGGCGAAGCAAGTAATCCCCATAGGCGGGTAACGAAATTTGTGTCAAATCTTTCAATAATTTTAATTGGATAACTATAAGGTTTAGGAAAAAAATATATTTATCTAATCCCGTGGGATAAATGATACTTATCCCACTAATTTTGAGTGGGATAAGAACTTCATTACCTCACGCATTTTCATTATCTCACTTAGTGAGGTAATGAGTTTCATTACCGCACTCAATGGGATAAATGAGTTTCATTACCTCACTAAGTGGGATAAGTAAATTCTTATCCCGCTGAGTGCGGTAATGAAACTTATTTATTTCACTGGCGAAAATCAATAGATAAGATTAATTTTTTTAATTTGGGGCAGTCTTAGATAAAATTTTGTACATAACACGTGGGTTAAAGCATATTACAGGAAACTCGTGTGATTACAGATGAACTCGGGCTAACACCCTCGTCATCTACAATCTTCATACTCGAGTCCTGATATATTGCTTTTATCCCACTAATTATGTAAATAACTATTATCTACGGCCACATTCATTTACAGTCATTTGAGTTGCGTAATGTAGTTCATTACCGCACTGATTTCGAAGCAAGCAGACAATAGTAGTTTATTTGATGAGTTCTTGTGTAAATTAGGGTTTTTTGGCACGAGTGGGCCAGCTTAAAACGCGAGTGAAACGAGCGTTTTAAAGGCCCACGAGTGCCAAAAAACCCCAATTTACATACGAACGAGTTGAATACTATGTTTTTCGTTGTGGTCACAATAATAGTAGTTTATTTGACGAGTTTGTGTGTAAATTGGGCCTTTTTTGGCACGCGTGGGCCATTTTAAAACGCGAGTGAAACGAGGCCCACGAGTGCCAAAACAGGCCCAATTTACACACGAACGAGTTGAATACAACGTTTTTTTGTTCGACCAGCCCCTTAAAGGCTCCAAATCGCTTAAAATCTTTAAAATTAGCTTGACGTTTCGTTTTGACAAGTGGTGACATTTATTAAAATCCGTTCACATAGGAGAAAATTCTCAAATTCTGACAGTGTCGAACAAAAAAATGTATTAAAAACAATACCAAAGAAAAGCTACTTATTGTAAATACCAGGTGACTATAAATGGTTGTGATTTTTTTTATTAGGTTGGCAACATATTTAAATTTTTATGTTGGCATACTCTACTTTCAAGTTCAAATGTTTCAAACCAAAAGTCAAAAAAATTAAAGCTATCGTTATCATACATTAACACAAACTTCAAAACCTAACCTAAAAAACGAATCGAGCAATAACAATGACATCATGATGAGGCTTGCCAATTTTTCAGAGCTGCCAATCCAAATATTTGCTTCAATCATTTATAGTCACTTGGTACATATTAATCACACAGTTCTTGCATTTTGCTCGCCCAGTTGCCAACATCGACGTCGTTTCGCTCTTCAATCTCTGGGCTTGGCACAAAAAGACTCACTTCCACTTTTAATGATATCATCTACTATTCTCTTTTTCGTTGCTCGCACAAGAGACCACTTTATAATACACGCCATACTGGAAAAACGACTCAAACTGCAGTGACACTTTCAGAGACGCTCGTCTGTTGCACTCCAGGTCGTCCTCGAAACAGGATCACACACGTTTCCGTTCCAGGTCCTGGTACTTTTCTCACTTGACGTCGGGATAAGACGTAAACGATCCGGCTGTCAATTATGAAAAATAAAAAACAACGCGTTGTTTACAAACAGAATTAGCTGGTTGTCCTGGTATTGAGCAAATTGTTTCAATTTTGTTGCTTTGATTTTGAATGAAAACGATTGTAACTGACATTTGACAATTATCAAAATATATTTTTGTAAATGTCAAATTTGACGTTTTTGGCAAAAATTGATTTTTTTAAATTAATAATTAGCAGCCGTAAATAAAATGTTGTACATTATAACACGTGGGCTAAAGTATATTACAGGAAACTCGTAACGCCCTCGTCATCTGCAATCTTCACATTCGAGTTCTATAATATTGCTTTTATCCCACTAATTATGTAAATAACTACATATTAAATATATTGTTGCTATTAACGAGTTCTATTACCAGTTAAATTTAATGTACTTATTTCTGAGACACGTTGTACATATTTTATAATATAATTTGTATTGTAATTTTCTTTATATTTATATTCATTAACGTTAATAAAGTTGTGAAGAAAAGCGTTATTGAAGAAATTTTTCTTTACTTTTTCTGAAGACGAACTTCTCTTGGTCACGTGGGCACTTGATTTGGGAGACAATCAGGTACCTAGCATAGTTTGCAATGATCAGGCGAT
The DNA here is from genome assembly GCF_963966145.1 of Tenebrio molitor. NCBI lineage: Eukaryota > Metazoa > Arthropoda > Insecta > Coleoptera > Tenebrionidae > Tenebrio > Tenebrio molitor. Next base: position 19,659,142 of record NC_091053.1, on the reverse strand, counting down.
ATTTTTATCAGGTCTGAGTGGTTATTAATCGATCGTCTTATTTTTTGATTGGATTGTTTGATTTTTTCTTTTCGGCTTTGTGCCTTTCAACATTGGATTGATTTAAAAAAATAGATTGTCTTAAAATGACTGATTTTATTTAAATTTCGACGTTTTGTACAGTTGTCATTAGTTTACAAAGCAGGGTATGAAGCAGCTGTGGCAATACCGCAGTTGTTTCCGTAGTTACGGACTTGTCTCCAGTATCCGCTCTCTCCCCATCCAGAGCCCCAGGAGTTCTTGAGGATCCAGTAGTCTTGGCCGTTGTCGCTGCCGTAACCGACGACGAGAACTCCATGGTTCAAGTCGCTCTGGTTGCAAGTTTGATCGTAGAAGAGCCCTCCGGAGTAGAACTGGAGTTCGTCGGTGGCATCGATGGCGACGGCGACTGGGCCGGCTTGTCCAACGGCGTCAGCGAGAGAATTTTCGTCTCCCGATGGGAGGTCGTAGTACCCACTCAGGGTGGTGACAGATTGGGAACTGTCGAATCGGCAGTAGTCGCCTTGGGCCTCGTAGGGATAAGCAGATTCGCTCATGATACCGTAGTCGTGGATGTAGCTGAAAGCGCTGTCCATCCAGCCACCATCGCAACCGGCGTTGCCGTAGCTGCTGGAGCAATCGATCAAGTTTTGTTCGCTGAGGGAGGTGAGACGTCCTCTTTGGAGAGCGAGTTGACCTTCAACGGCACCTGTCTGTAGGGAAAAAAACCTCGTGAGTTGTGTCCAATCGTCAAAACAGACCTAGTGGTACTCACGGTACTGAAACTCCAGCAAGATCCGCACTGTCCTTGGTCCTTGACTTCACTAACAGCGTTGCTTCTCCAGTCGACGGAGGCTGCGAGTGGCTTCTTGGAGGACACGTACGGCATGCGGAGGTTTTCTGGGTGCTTGGGTTTTTGGGCCTTACCGCGGTTGACGTAAGCCAAGAATTCCTCTTTGCTCATGTCTCCGAACTGGTTCATGGCCTTGGAGTAGGTCACTTCTCCCTTCTCGAACTTGGCATTGTGTTCCGCGATCTTGGCCACGTTGTCTTTGAAGATGAGTTGACGGCGGATTTCTTCAATCGGAGAACTGTACGATTTCTTGTGGGTCAACTGGAGAGAAATTCATTTTGTCAGAGGTTCTGGTCTGGATTTGCGGCAAACTCACCTTGAATTGGCTCCACTGTTCTTGGAAGAGCGATTTTGGCAGAGCCAAAGTGGCGGCGAAAGCCAAGCAGAGGACAAGGAGGGTCTTCATCGTTACTCGTGGAATTGTGACGAGCTTGTAAGCTGTTGCCCTATTTATAGTGCGGTAACAATTCGGGTGGTGGTATTTTTTATCGAATTTCTTAAAAATGGATTTGATGGACTCTGCGATAATCTAATCTCGTTATTACAATCGTTCTAATTGTCATTTGTTTCGTTCTTCAAGTAAGTGGCAATTGAATTACTCATGTAGTGACATCCTATTCGTAGATAATAGATTTATTACGATGCTTTAGAGATCCAAGGAGAAATTAACTTGCCTCGAGTGTCGTTATCCATTTGTCACCTCACGCTGTAGCTATAGTAACAACTAGTACCATCTTATATAATTCATTGCAAAAACCTCACGGTTTAAAGAGTTTTTCAAAGAAATGCTCTTGGTACCATTTGCATCTACATTTTTATTTTTCTCGTATAGTGGATCGTGTTTTTACAAGGAAACAGTACGAATTGACACCAGAAGGATTTGGACTCCAATGTTGCTAAATAGATAGCACATGGTCTGACCATTATTACCCTAATGGGATTTGTCTCGGAAATTCGTGATCTAGCCGCTAGGGGGTGTCTAAGTTTTAAGTACCCCCAAGTTAAATTCTAACTATAATTATAGAATCCTATTTTCTCAAGAACCACACGTGACATCACGATAACATTTAGTTCTGTGTTTCTAATTTTCGTTGATGTATTTTCAATTGGTTGTTGTTTCGTTACATTTTTTTTTAATTATAACTTGGTACAGTTAGAGACCTTGAGCTTTAACATTTTTTTCAATTATTTTCATTTATCTAAGTAAATTGTTGTTCTTAGTGAAGTGTTTTAAAACAGTTGTATTATCTTGATCTACTTTAGAATCTATCGCAGTTCGAAATGTCAAAACTATCTGTTAATTCCGTTGTAAACAAGAATATTTTTAATGAAATAAAAATATTATTATTTTCTATAGTTGTAGTGTTTTTGTTCTAAATATAAAGTTAACCTGTTTCATGGATAAATATGAAATAGATTGAACAACAAACAACAATAATATTTTGTTACCGTTGATAGAATTAAAAAAGGATCTTACAAACATTTAGATTTAGATTTTAGATTTGATCAAGATTGTTTTGGTAGAAATGTAAACCGCACTGGCATTCTCCCTCTATCCCGAACCCCACGCCATCTTCTGGATGCAATAATCTTGATCGCATTCAGATCCATAACCGACGAGATCAGAGTTCCACAATTCAGATCTATTTGGTTGCAAGTTTCATTCTAGAAAATGCCTCCGGAGTACAATTGAAGTTCTTCTGTGGCATCTACAGTAACAGGTACTGGACAGTAAATCGCAAAACACTTTGCTAGAGCGGATTTGTCTCCAGATGGGAGGTGGGCGTACGCGCTTCGGTTATGATGCCGTAGTTGTGGATGTAGACGAACGAGCATCTACGGTACCACTGTGGCAACAATCTTTCTTGGACCGTCAATTGATCTTCCAGAGCACCGGCCTGTGCGAAATAGAGACGATCTGAGAATGTTTCGATGTCGTTTGGTATTCACATCTAGCAGATCCGCATTGTCTTTGGTCTTTGACTTCTTTCTGTAACGGTGTCACTTCTCCAATCAACTTCAGTTGCCGTCGCAACAGGAATTGAGAAATTGTATTTCTTTTGGTTTAAATTTCTACTTCGTTTACTTTCAATTGGATTCGTTTATCCTGTGGTGATGATTTAGGCAGAGGCAAAATGGCCACACTGACCAAGTAAAGAACTATAATGTCTTTATACCATTTTTAGGTTAGAAGATTTGTTTGTAAGTACGAGTACATTTGTTGAAAGCGGCTATCCGATCCTAAACAAAGAGATTATCTTATCTTTAACATCCGATGCTATTTTGTATTGTTTTTTTAATAAGATTTCTATTTTGTATTGTTTTTTAAAGATTTCTACTTTGTATTGTTTTTAAATAAGATTAGAAAATATCTCTTGAATACCTGACATTTGAGGACTGTTTACCCAATGTTTCTGAAGTGAAACCTGCTTTGTCACGTTTTGGTACAGCCCATATTTCTTTTTATAGCAGAACAAAAAACAAAAGCAATCTTTTGCTTTCATGTTCTCTTGTCGCATGGGGATAACGTCAATCTAGACTCAAAAATATATGAAATAGCTTTATTTGCAGTGCTGTGATTTGTTGGAACAGTAAATTCACTGGATTTACAAAGTGGGATATGAGGCCTGCGAGGCGATACCGCAGTTGTTACCCCTATTACGGGCTTGCCTCCAGTATCCTTGTTCTCCCCATCGTATGCCCCACGAGTTCTTGACGATCCAGTAGTCTTGGCCGGATTCGGAGTCATAGCCGACGACGAGAACCCCGTGGTTCAGGTCTGTCTCGTTGCAAGTTTCGTCGTAGAAGATGCCGTAATAATAAAATTGAAGCTCGGCGGTAGCGTCGATAGCAACGGCTATCGGCCCGACGTTGCTAACGGCGTCTTCTAGAGCCGATTCGCTCCCGGAAGGAAGATCGTAGTATCCTGTCAGACTGGTCACAGATCGAGATGGGTCGTATCGACAGTCACGATCTACACCTTCGTAGGGGTACGCATCTTCTTTCATGATGCCGTTGTCGTGGATGTAATCGAAAGCGCTGTCCATGTAACCGCCGTTGCAGCCTGCGTTGCCGTAATCTCTGGAGCAATCCACCAAATTTTGTTCGCTGAGAGAGACCATGAGGTCTTTTTGGATTGCCAGTTGGCCTTCCAGCGCACCGGTCTGTGCGAAAATGAAGCGATGATATTTTGAAGTCTAGCGTTTGGTTAGAATACTCACAGCGCTGAAACTCCAGCAAGATCCGCAGTCTCCTTGGTCTTTTATATCGGAGACGGCGTCAAGTCTCCAGTCGACGCTGTCAGCTCTTGGTTTTTTACTTTCCACGTAAGGAATACGGAGCTTTTCGGAAATCTTTGGTCTTTGAGCTTTTCCGCGATCCACGAAAGCCAAGAATTCCTCTTTGGTCATGTCTCCAAAACGGTTCATGGCTTTGGTGTAGGTGACTTCTCCTCGAGCGTACTTGGCATTGTGCTCCTCGATCTTGACCAGATTCTCATTGAAGATGGCCTGACGATGGATTTCTTCCAACGGTGAGCTGTACTCTTTTTGGTGGGTCAGCTAAGAAGAAGTTTGTGCTGATTGAAGTTTTGGTGTATATTTCTAATACACTTACTTTGAATTGGACCCATGTTTCGTTCAGTGGTGATTTAGGTAGGGCAAGAGTGGCTACGATCGCCAAGGAAAGAACAACAAATGTTTTCATGGTCACTTTGGATTGGAAGCTCGGTTTGTGAACATGTTGGAAAAGTTTCAGCATTTATAGTAAAAATAATTCAGGTGATGGAAGATATTATCGTATGTGTATGTTTAAGGATGTGTGATCTTTAGAACAAGTTGTAGTACCTTATTGTAGGTAAATTTTCCACTTGCATTATAATGTTTTCATTCAAGTTGCTGCTTCTTGTACTTTGGAAGTACTTAGTTAACTGGCTATTGTAAAACTGTTTAAATAATCGTTGACACTGATTAGTTCGAATTTAAAGTACTTAGATAAGATTTTGCATTACCTGACGTTATGCAAAATTACGACAGTTAAAAAATCAGTGATAATAAAAAAATCTGCTTTATAGTGTCATCATATTCAAGATTACTAACTCTTTAATTTCGATTTAATTATCCATATTTCATTAAAATAGTTGCAACGTGAAGTTAAAGCACTTTATTTAAATATTGATTAGGAATACAGTGCTATGATTTGTTGTTAAAAACTAGAATAGTTTATGAATTTACAAAGCTGGGTACGAAGCTAGGGTGGCAATACCGCAGTTATTTCCCTTATTACGGACTTCTCTCCAGTATCCATTTTCTCCCCAATCTGAGCCCCACGAATTCTTGAGGATCCAGTAGTCTTGTCTTGATTCGGAGTTGTAACCGACGACGAGAACCCCATGGTTGAGGTCTTGGTCGTTACACGTTTTGGTCGTAGATGCCTTCGGAGTAGAATTGAGGTTCTTCTGTGGCGTCGACACCAACGGACACTGGTCCGGCGTTACTAACTGCTTCTTCTGGAGTAGTTTCGTTTCCGGAAGGAAGATCGTAATATCCCTTCAGACTGGTCTTGTAGTGTCAGTTGACCTCCCAGAGCACCGGCCTGTGTAAAATAGAAATGTTATTTTGAAGTATCAATGAATAGAAAACTCACAGCGCTGAAACTCCAGCAAGATCCACAGTCTCCTTGGTTTTCAACTTCTGTAACGGCTTGTTTTCTCTAGTCAATGTTGGTTACCACCGGTTTTTTACTTTCCACATAAAGAATACTGAGCTTTTCGCGGATCTTTAGTCTTTGAGCTTTTCCGCGATTCACGAAAGCCAAGTATTCTTCTTTGGTCATGTCTCCAGAGTGGGTTTATTGGTGTAGGCGACTTCTCTTCGAGCGTGCTTGGCATTGTGCTCCTCAGTCTTGGCCAGATTCTCGTTGAAGATGGCCTAACGGCGGATTTCTTCCAATTGTGAGCTGTACTCTTTTTGATGGGTCAGCTGAGAAGAAAGTGTTGATCGCATACATACATACTCGCTTTAAGTTGGGTCCACTTTTCGTTCAGGGGTGTTCTAGGTAGAGCAAAAGTGGCGATCACGGCCAAGGAAAGAACAATGAATGTCTGCATGATTGGTTTAATAACCTGTAGCATTTATAGTAAATTAGGTGATTGAAAAAAAGCTTCAAGTACATTTCCAAATGGTTAGACGACCGTTGATGTCGAGTCAGAATTATTATTCAATGTTGATGGGTTTTGTCGGACAACTCGATTTTGTTTTCTTTTGTTAGCGAATAACATCTCACCTTTTTAGCAGACGTCCCTGTAGCTGAGTGGTTTTGTCTGGCACTGCGCTTATCTATCTCACTCAAATATTTTTAATTATTATCAAGTGTTTTACAAAGATTGTTTCATTTTGATCCACTTCAGAATTTAATCTGTAACAGCAGTTTTTGATATCTTTGGCGAAAAGATGCGTTTAAATCATGATTTTGTATTTTTTTATGATGGTTTCTTGAAAATAGTAGACTTTGTACATTATTCGTATCTATCTATAAGAAGGTATTTTTGAAAAATTACAAACGATGCAAGAATTTCTAGAAACACTTTACAGACATTTGGAAGCTGTTTTTATTTATACATTGCTTATAACAAGTTTAATCGCTATTTAATTTTTTTTTAATGTGTATATTACATAAAACATATGTAAAGTTTTAAGCAATAGTATATTGGGATATAAGGTTAATAAGAGACGAAGTCGAGATTTTTCAGCTTCCGAGATTCTGTTATGGTAGGTACTTAGTAACCGTATATTCCATAACGTTTTTCGCACAATCGCTTATACGAAAAGAATTGGCTTTGAAGTAGTTTTTTTGACAAGAGTATTTTGAAGGCATTAATTACTTACCGCATTATATATCGGTGTCATTATTTACTTACCGCATTAGGGCGGTAAGTCCAACTTACAGATTGTGTCAAGAACAATGATAAGTAGCTAGTAACAACACGATTGTACGAAAAATGTTTTATAGTTTTAAAAAAATCCTAAGAAGGGATTGGAAAGGTATTGTATCCTACCCTAGAACACCTTCTTAAGTATATTGAAGTTATTATTCTTCACTGCTTTGTTGGACAACTCGAATTTGTTTCCTTTGATCACACAGCGAATATCTTATTTTTAATTAATTTTTTGAAGCATACTTGTGACTGAGTGGAGTGGCTTTTTTCAGTCCGCCATTGTGTTTGTCTGTTTTCCTAAAATTTTAATAAATGTCAAGTGTTGTACAAAGGTTATTTAGTTTTAATCTAGGTACTTCTGAATATATTTTTCAACAGTACTTTTTGAAATTTGTGGCGAAAAGATGCTTTCAAGAATGTTACATAATTATGCAACAATATTAAAAACAATATGATTATTATGTATTTAACAGTTTCTGTAATCTATCTAAATATATAAAGTGACGTAGAAGGCCAAGGAAATATTGGCAGAGTTCACGCGTACGAAGGCCTCTTAAAAAATGATAAGAAATGTCTGTGAGCACTCAAAGGCTACAAACTAACACAATAACTCATGTATCTATAGATAAACATACAAAAAGAGTTGTGTAAAAGGGCGTTATTCATTATATGCGAGTTATGCAGTGTGTCAGATAGTCGAAGTTTAATTTTTTTTTTGTAAAAAGTATAATATTCTTCGTAGCCGTTTGGCGGTAAAAAAATGGGTTGTTTTCAAAAAATCATTTTGTCTTATTGGAAACGCAGACTTCAAGGGTCTACATTTCTCTTGGACGCCTTCAAATAATTTTTTTTGTTCGACACTGTCAGAATTTGAGAATTTTCTCCTGTGTGAACGGATTTTGATAAATGTCACAATTTGTCAAAACGAAACGTCAAGCTAATTTTAAAGATTTTAAGCGATTTGGAGCCTTTAAGGAGCTCGTCGAACAAAAAAACCTTATATTCAACTTGTTCGTGTGTAAATTGGGCTCTTTATGGCACTCGTGGGCCTTTAAAACACTCGTTTCACTCGCGTTTTAAACTGGCCCACTCATGCAATAAACTACTATTTATATACTCGTAAAATTATGCCATGTCTTCACCGCTTCATCATGAATTAAGATACTTTCTTCAATAATATTTTAGTTATTATTTAATTCCAATTATTATTAAATGCCAAGACGATTGGAGAGTGTTTTTTTTTATAAAGTTATTAAAAGCTCAACATCAGTAAACTGCGACCAAAGAAGCTTCGATTAGAAAGGCAGAGAGAGAGAGAGAGAGAGAAACCAAATGCAGGCTCAGGATGTTCCTCAAAGGTTGCAACAAACAAAGTGTCTATCATTAAAACTAAGTGAAATATTTAACACACAAACATTTAAATTTGTGACAAGTGGTACATTAACTTGACGTAATGGAATTAAGAAGCAATTTAGATTAGAGTAACCGGAGAACAGAATTTTGCTTCTTCAGCAAGAAATCTGGCAACAGTAAATGTCTATTTCACTCTAAAGATACTAATTTGTTTTGCTACTTTCTTCCAAACCTGTAGGCCAGTCAGTAAGGGTAGAAAAATTAATTCAATAGAACTCTTCTATTGACACTCACCAAAACGATCAAGAGCAACTCTCTCTTTGCTAACTTTTATATGTAAAAGTTTCAGGAGTGTCGAGGTGATGAGAAAAAGTTAAGAGATTTGTATTGTATGTATTTGTATTGAGTTGTTCGACTTATTGTTGTAAAACTTAGGTTATGGCAACTGATAAGCAATCGTTTGTTGATTTGATTTTTCCACTTGATCTACTAATAACAAATGACTTCAAAATTTGAACTATAATAGGTATGTTTATTAATTTTTTATTACATTAAGAAATATTTTTCACGTTATCTTTCAAAGAATTGGACAAGTCGGGTCAGTTGCAATGCCACAGTTGTTGTCGGCATTTCGCGCAGTTCTGATATACCCATCCTCTCCCCACTCTGTACCCCAAGAGTTCTTCACTATCCAGTAGTCAGTTCCATCGTCGACTCCATAACCCACGGCCAAAACTCCATGGTTCAACTCCGTAGAACTACAATTGGCATCAAGGAAAACGCCACCGGTGTAGAACTGCCAATTGGTAGCGTCCACAGCCACAGAAATTGGTCCAGCTGCTGCGACAGTGTCTTTGAGAGCTTCTTCGTTCCCCATAATGACCACGTAACCGCTTTCTGTGACAGCGGCGGGGATGTCTCCTCGACGACAAGTCCCGTCGCTAGAGTCTGAAGGATAATCTGTTGCGGCAGAAAGACCGTATTCTATCACGTAATTGTAACCTTCAACGATGGATCCTCCTTCTACACAGTCGGCCAATTCTTGTCCGCTCAGTGGAACAAGTTTACCCTCTTTCAGGAAGTTTTGACCTTCCAAAGCTCCGGTCTGAAGATGTAACAATTTCACAAGAGCTCGGGGAGAAACCGTTGACTTACCACACTGAAGGCCCAAGCTGACCCAATAGCTCCTTGGTCTTCGACGTCTGTAACGGCACCGTTTTCTCTCCAGTCGATTTCGTCGGGAACCTCCGCATTCAGATGAGGTTGCAGCTTTACCGACTTTGTAGTTTTGGCACCACCCTTGTTGTTGTATGTTTTCAAGTAGTCTAAGAATTCTTCTTGGCTCAAGTCGCCAAACTGGTTGATCGCCATCTTGTACGACACTTCATTTTTGTCGAACAGTTTGTTGTGTTCTTCTATCTTCTTCAAGTTAGCTTCGAAGATTTGAATTCGTTTCAGTTCTTCCACTCTGTCGTACGATTTTCGGTGTAGTTTCTATATTTTACATTTTCGATCATTCACGATTAGTACATTTGGTAAACAACTCACCTTGAAGTTCTGCCATTCTGGGTGCAACTCTTCGGAATACGACAACGTTCCTACGACAAATGTAGCAGTAAGAAGGATGAAGCACTTCATTTTTGGTCGTCTTGTTTAATCACAATTCCCTTAACTGAACTTTGTTTCAATTTTGTTTATCTATCTGTAGAAAACGCCCAACTTATCATCAAAACAATTTAAAAATAAAGTTTTATCTTGGTCACTTGAAAGTAAAATCTAGAACGGAAACTGAAATCTATTTATTCGCAGTTAAATCGCAGTACTTTATCTTGCCATAGTGAGTGACAAACAAAAATAATTTCAAACGAGGATGGAGGTTATTGTTCACATCCGGTATTTATGTTTTCACCACAAAAGAGTGTTGCTCATGAAAATTATTGTAAAAAGGTTTACACGAAATGGTATCTTTTAATGTCGACAAAAGTATTTCTGCACTTGAGGTGCATCTCCAAAAGACTTATTAAGTACCGCTTCCGGTAGGTAAGTTTGGGAGTATGTTGTCAAAAATTTTTATTGACTTTTTTAACGAGATACATATTGATTGTGGTGTTACAAGACGGGATACGAACATGACGTAGCGATGCCGCAGTTATTCCCATAGTTACGAATGGACTTGTAGAACCCGTTTTCACCCCAGTCCGTCCCCCAAGAGTTCTTCACGATCCAGTAGTCGTACTGCAGCTCCGTTCCGTAGCCAACAATGAGAACGCCGTGGTTCAAATCTGTCAGACTCAGGTTGCAAGTGTCGTCGAAGAATATTCCTCCGTAGTAGAATTGCAGATTGTCGGTGGCGTGAACGGCAGAAGCTACAGGTCCGATCGTCGCGACGGTAGTTTGAAGGGAGGTTTCACTCATGTAGTCGACATCTTGATATCCTGAGATCTTTGTGACGGACTTGGAAGAGTCGAATCTGCAGCTTCCTTGTTGTCCTTCGTACGGATAGTCACTCTCCGACATGATTCCGTTGTCTTGGATGTAGTCGTAAGCGCTGTGGGTCAAGCCGCCCTCGCAAGCTCCGTTGCCGTAGTCGGCCGAACAGTCGAGCAGATTTTGCGAACTCAGAGCTACCAGTTGACCGGTTTTGATCGCGAGTTGACCCTCGAGAGCTCCCAACTGGACAAAGGTTAGAACGATTGTTGTCTGGAAAGTTGTGGGTACTCACAGCACTGAAGCTCCAAGAAGCACCACAGTCTCCTTCAGTTCCTACTTCGGTGACTGCACCTTTGCTTCTCCAGTCGACTTCGTCTTCTGCAAGTCGTCGGTTGAGGTGAAGTTTAGGCGGCGCTTTTGTCAGTCGAGGTTTTTGGAATCGGGTGCTGTTGACGAAAGCCAAAAATTCTTCTGCGGTCCAATCTCCGAATTTGTTCATGGCTTTGGAGTAGGTCACTTCTCCTTTTTCGTATCGAACGTTGTGCGCCTCGATTTTGGCCAAGTTTTCGGTGAAGATTTTCAGTCGTTTTGCCTCTTCCCCAGGTGAGGAATATTGTTTTTGGTGGGCGAGCTGAAATGATCTGGAATTATTGGTCGTCAAGAGTGTGGTGAGACGTACCTTGAATTCTGTCCATTTCTGGATTGATAGAGGAGTTGCAGTGGCAGCAAGCACCAAAGACAGAATCCAAAGAATCTTCATGACTGTTTTGAACTGGGATAGAAATAATCAGAATTGCGTATGAATTTGTACGGAATGTTAGCTTTTATCAAGACTTTTTGATGACTGAGAGTGTCTCAATATTAACTATCTTATCGTTGTCATGATGATTTGTGTTTTTGTACATTTCGCCGTTGTAAAAGTTGTTGACAAAAATGATACAGCAATATTGGCGGTCAATTTAATTTGAAGTGGGGTGCTTCTTCGTCAATGCAGTTCACTGAGAGAGATGTCCTGCTCGGAGGAGCAGTCTGTAAAACAAAACCATAAGCAATGTAGGGTACTACTGAAACGCCAGCAAGATCCACATTGTCTTTGATTCTTGACTTCGGAGACGGCACTGCTTCCCCAGTCGACAAAGACGTCGAGTGGTTGCTTGGAGGGAGTTTGCCGGAGATCTGGGGTCTTTGGGCCTTACCATGATTGACGTAAGCCAAGAATTCTTGTTCATGGTCTTGGAGTAAGTCACTTCTCTCTTCTTCAATTTGGCGTAGTGTTCCTCGATCTTGGCTAGGTTGTCTCTGAAGAAGTATTAACAGCGGATTTCTTCAATAGGAGAGCTGTATTCCATTTGGTTTGAGTTTTTCGTAAACTTAATTTGAATTGGGTCCACTGTTCTTGGAAGGGCGCTTTTGGCAAAGGTAAAGTGGCGGCGAAGGCCAAGCAGAGAATGAATTAGTGTCGCCATCGTTGCTTAAAGTCTAGGAATTTGCGAGTGACTTGACAAACGCTCGATTTATAATGAATCTCATTTGGGGTGTTGGTAATAAGTACTTATCAGATTTTCAAAATAGTTGGGTTTGAAGTGGGTTTAGATTATTATAGATAATTTTACCGAGTATTTTGATGTATGTTAGTGCAAATGACCTGATTGAAAGAGTTTATGAACGTTGCATTTTTACCAAAAATATTGATTCTCTAAATTTCTACAATACATAGACACGAAGAGACAGCAAAAATCTTTAAACTAAAATTAAAGAAAAATGTTGGCCTGGAGTTTTAATAAATTAATCGATACATTCGAAGCTCCAATGCTTTTGCTGCTACAAAGCAACCTATTTGATCGGTTTATAAAATGGAATTATGTACTTACTAGTTTTTTTTTACAAATCACAGATTTTCATTTTATCATAGTTGTCATAATACTATTTATAGTGAAGCCACTTATATTGGTTCAAGGTAATTTATTGTGATTTTGTTATCTTCAGACAGTTGCTCTCGAGTTGTAATTCAAACTGAAGTTTATTCCCAAAGCACAGAGTAAATATTCAGCTGTGCAAGTACCAAATTTTTATTCGGACACCCCACGTGTGCAAAATGATTCGATTGGTATCAAAATCAAAAAATCTAGTTTCTTCTAAGTCAACTTTTTTGCATAAAGAAAACTAAATTCAAATCGTTGCTTTTTTGTAAAAGTTATCCTGGATAAAAAATAAAAGTAGTCAGACAAACATGCAGATAGAAATATGGCCGAAAACTGCTTTTCTTTACGTCACCGATGAGTTGATTTACGCTGAAGTTTCGTTAAGTCAATTCTACGAGTGTGGAAATATCCTATGTAATAATAGTATATTGTTATACGAGTTGCACAAGACATCTATTGTCGAACGAGAGGGTTTAGGGGACGACGAGCGCAGCGAGGAATGCTCTAATGGAACAAGATTGCAATATGTTTTGTGAAACGAGTGTAACAGGCTATTTTTTCTGTTTATTATCCATACCAACCCCATATTCGATAATCACTAGAAACGATGCTATAAAATTGATCATTGTGAAACTGTTTTCAGTGTCACAAAATGCTCATTGGGACACCGAAATAGAAAAAAAAGTATTGTTAAACAAATTAGTTCTGAATGAAACAGATAATCCTATCTAAAACAGTATAATTTAGATAAACGATCTACACATAACAAACTAATCTTTAAAAATGATTTTTTTTTAAATAAACTACCATTACAATTTCTACCAAAAATGTTTTCAAATCTTCTAAAAATTAATTACAATGAGCAAAAAGAATAATGTGATTCTTGCCAATAAAAACAACAAATTTATATTACAACAGCATAATGCACGCCCTCACAAGACAAATCTTGTAGGTGTTATATCTGACAAATCAGTTAATCTGCAATTTTGTATGGTTCAAATTACAACAGCCTTCTTTATAAAATATGTATCATTTATTAATTTTTATTCTCTCTGTTAGGGAATATTACCATAAAAAAAGAATACAACACCAAGACCTGATTTTTTTTTATCATTACGGATATTTCTATCCAGTAATGACAATTCCTTTGAAATCACTATTTATTTGTTACATTGTCATTTATTTTGCTATACCCCTACTTTTTATACGAAATGCATGCCGGGGTGCATTCATGCGACATTACCGATTACAGACAATACCAAAATCAAGCAATGAAATATTAATTGAAGTTAAACGGAATGCGGTTCTTCCGGCGGCCACCCATCCAACCACCGACCGCCCTAGACGTTCCTTAACTTAATTGATCGAATAATCATAATGCTTTCACAGTAGTTGGATGTTGGACTGCCGTGTTATTATTATTATTACCATTACGTTCTGATGCGGTGGCACACGGTATTCAGGCCGAATCAATTTATCAACGAGGCAACTTGTGCTATTGGTCCTGTTGTCTATCGGATCATGTTGTTTTTCACCTTCGTCTCATTAAAATCAACGTAAGTTTTCAAGATCACCGGGTACACTTTGATCACCATTTCGTGACGTAAGTAGTGTGCTTGTTCAGATCGTATCTCTAATATCTTTTTAGTGTTCTGTTTACGAATATTTCAAATGGCTTTATAATTTTGCACCAGTAGAATATTTTTGTTTACTATTATTATTTTTTATTTATATAAATATTTGTGTACAGTGGTACTTATCCAACTTTTCCCAATAAACACCATGTATCAATCACATAATTCGCAATAATAATAATAGTTTATTTACAATTACGGGAAATATTATTATTTTTCTTTAAATAATGAGTATTTCGGGTGTATTTGTATTGTGTCTTTCTTTATTTAAAAGATATGAATTTTTTTTTTTTACCAATTGTGAACGAGATTTTGGTAGACAGTCTGGTGTAAATAATAATAGTTTTAAATTTACTTAAAACTAGGCTAACGCTCACAATGCACCAATATTAACGTCCATGTGTGCATCTTTCAGTTTTTAATAATCATCGAATGGCACGCCAACATGATCGATCATTCCACGACGAGTCTGTTTCGAATTCACATTGAGATCGTTATCATCTAATTGCTAACTCGTGATGTAATAAAGATTTTTCTGGTGCAACGTGAAATTAATTTGTTTCCCAACTCCCATCCAGCTTAAACAATGTGTGGCATTTGCGATGAGGGTTTTTGGTTATTTTTATCACACACTAGCTTTTACCCGCGGCCTTGCCCGCAAATTTCAGAATGTTTTAAAATTATGTTTTTACTTTCATGAATTGCTATAAACGCAGTAATTTCAATATGAAGTTTGTCTTTTTACGAAGAATAATTAAAACTTTACTGTAGACTACTTTTTTCTTCGACTATATAAACAAAAAGGTCAATACGATAAGAAACTAACAGCACTTACCAATTCATGAAAATACGTCAACATAACACTTTTATTTTCAGTTGTAACCTTATTTAGATCCTCCTATTGTTTGATTGTCACGTTTGATTTCAGATACCTGCCTTTTGATTTTTCATTGAAGCTTGTTCTGCTTCATTTAAGACATCTTCCGGTAAAACACAATCATTCAAACACATTTTGCGAAATTGCTACTTTTATAAACAACCAAATGTAACTATGACACCTGAACATATCATGCAAACGCGATTTCCAACTCGAAAAAACTTTTTTTGTGCTTAACAGGTTTAAAAATGATAATAGGGGTTGCTTTTTGTGGGTGTCAAGCGGCGAAGGTGACGATATACTCAGAGGATGAAATAAGGGTGAAGCGGCGAAGGTGAGGGTATTTCCAACTCGAAAAAACTGTCTTTTTTTCTTAACAGGGTTGAAAATGGTAGTAGGGGTTGATTTTTGTAAAATTAAAGTAGACAATAATTTTCTTCTTGTTTTGAAGATCAAGTGTACAAAATTTCATCAAGATCGGAGTAAAACTGTAGATTTGCATACAAAATTTACAGACATTCAGTTTTATAGACAGGGTGGTTCAAAATTGGCGTACAAACTATTTACTACCTTATCGAGGATGCTTAAATGTACATGAAAAAAATATGGAAAAAATGTTTCCCACAAAAAAATTAATTATTTTTATTATTATTATTAACGGTAATACAATGTAAACAAAGATATATTCGTACATCATTACCTTGCAATTTTACCGTAGTGAATTTAAAAAATAAATATTTTTTTCGATTTCCAAAGCTTGTAAATTCTCTATTATGCAGGATTAAATATTGGTAGTGAGTGATCTTGTACTTTGTGATAATATGTACGATTAGAGGTAGCTGTCATGTCAATTTCATACATTTATTTCAAAATAATTGACGTGTTAAGTGCCACTTTCAAAGACCGCCAAATCAGCAAATAAGTTCAATAGAATTTTTTTAACATTTTTCTGACGTTTACGGTAATCTCTTCTACACCGTAGTGCACCGTTAGTACGCAATTTTTGGGACACCCTGTACATATACAGGGTGTTTTCGAAGTTGAGGTGTTCCTTTTAACCTGTGATAGTATGCGTTGTTCTAAAGAGTTTTAGCCAAAGTCACCTTAGTAAAATGTGTACGGCAATGAAGATACAATAAGTTAATTTTTTTGAAATTTGAAATTTGCGTTGATTTGTTAGAAATTAGAATTGACAAAAAAAAAATCAAATGAGCATGGACGTTAATCAAAAATACTGTCAGAGTTGTCATCTAATTAGTCGGAATGGCTTTATCATTACGAAAATAATGAGCTCACAGATATGTTGCTAATGCATAGGCAATGTTATCACGTTATCAGAATGCAGCTGCGGCGTCCAGAGAGTACGCAGCGCGATTTCCAGAAAGACCATCCTGGGCCACGTCAGTTATTAATCTAGGACAGCGGAGAAATAGACAGGACCGGACTCAAAATTTTAGAAAACAATAAAAATATACAATCAATTATCTCCCTTAATACAAACATTTTACTAAGAAGATTTAGGCTAAAATTCTTAAGAATAATGTATAGTATCTTGTGTTACAAGGAACCCCTCAACTTCGAAAACACCCTGTATAGATTTGAGTTTTTTCGTAGTATTTATGAGGAATACCTACAGAAAGTACTCAAGTCGACTGTAAGTTGTAAACCCAACCAACAGGCGAATAGAGTCGATTTTCGATGTTTTGCTTCGCATTGAAAGTTTTCAAGAATATTTTTCAGAATCTAATTAAAGTTCGCGCGCACTCCGAATTTTATTTTTCAGTTTCGAATAGAGTCCCAAGGAAACAAATGAAATGCCAAAAGAAATGTAAAAATCATAATCAATTATTCATACTTTATTTACATAGAATTGGGGTCAATAAAATAAATAGTTTCATAAATTTACAAAGCAGGGTATGAAGCAGCTGTGGCAATACCGCAGTTGTTTCCGTAGTTACGGACTTGTCTCCAGTATCCGCTCTCTCCCCATCCAGAGCCCCAGGAGTTCTTGAGGATCCAGTAGTCTTGGCCGTTGTCGCTGCCGTAACCGACGACGAGAACTCCATGGTTCAAGTCGCTCTGGTTGCAAGTTTGATCGTAGAAGAGCCCTCCGGAGTAGAACTGGAGTTCGTCGGTGGCATCGATGGCGATGGCGACTGGGCCGGCTTGTCCAACGGCGTCAGCGAGGGAATTTTCGTCTCCCGATGGGAGGTCGTAGTACCCACTCAGGGTGGTGACAGATTGGGAACTGTCGAATCGGCAGTAGTCGTCTTGGGCCTCGTAGGGATAAGCAGATTCGCTCATGATACCGTAGTCGTGGATGTAGCTGAAAGCGCTGTCCATCCAGCCACCATCGCAACCGGCGTTGCCGTAGCTGCTGGAGCAATCGATCAAGTTTTGTTCGCTGAGGGAGGTGAGACCTCCTCTTTGGAGAGCGAGTTGACCTTCAACGGCACCAGTCTGTAGGGAAAAAAAAAACTCGTGAGTTGTGTCCAATCGTCAAAACAGACCTTGTGGTACTCACGGTACTGAAACTCCAGCAAGATCCGCACTGTCCTTGGTCCTTGACTTCACTGACAGCGTTGCTTCTCCAGTCGACGGAGGCTGCGAGTGGCTTCTTGGAGGACACGTACGGCATGCGGAGGTTTTCTGGGTGCTTGGGTTTTTGGGCCTTACCACGGTTGACGTAAGCCAAGAATTCCTCTTTGCTCATGTCTCCGAACTGGTTCATGGCCTTGGAGTAGGTCACTTCTCCCTTCTCGAACTTGGCATTGTGTTCCGCGATCTTGGCCACGTTGTCTTTGAAGATGAGTTGACGGCGGATTTCTTCAATCGGAGAACTGTACGATTTCTTGTGGGTCAGCTGGAGAGAAATTCATTTTGTTAGAGGTTCTGGTCTGGATTTGCGGCAAACTCACCTTGAATTGACTCCACTGTTCTTGGAAGGGCGATTTTGGCAAGGCCAAAGTTGCGGCGAAAGCCAAACAGAGGACAAGGAGGGTCTTCATCGTTGCTCAAAGTCGAAGGATTGGTGTCTGACTTGACGGGACGCTCAATTTATAGTGCATTTGTGGCGGTGATAATAAGATCTTATCACAATTCATGAAATAGTGGGGTTTGAAATGAGTTTCGATTATAGTTTTATCGAATCTTTTGATTTTTGTTATTGTAAATGACTTGATCGACAAAGTTTATCTACAATGCATTTTTACCAAGACTGTGTATTTTTATACCTAGAAATTGTAAAATTTATAAAACGAAAATTTAGGCCTAAAATTAAAAAGATGTATTAGGCATTCACGATCTTTTTGGGACCGAGTTGGCTATATGTACGTGTATATTTTTGGATGCTTTATAAAATCAAATTGCTACGTGTTTGGTAACTAATCATTACAGCAGAGAGTTCAGAGGCCCAAAATATTCATCCTGTCGGCATTTAAAGACTAATAAGCTAACGCCATGCTAAATCGATACTTTACTGCTGGACGCTCCTTAAAAATGAATAGGTATATTTTAGCGTATTTTTTACGTTTCTCACTTCATTGCTGGGAAACTAGGCCTCAAATCAAAATTGTTTAAAAACTGAGGACCGATGTTTTTTGGTTGGGACTGCATTTCTTAGTATTATTTTGGCAAAATAGTAATAGAGTTGTGATGTTTTGCCCAACAGGATAATCTTTGGACAAAATGAGATCAATTTAGCATGGACGTCGGTCCTGTCTGTCGAATCAAATCTTTTTCGTCTTCGTCTTGTTATAATTTAGTTGTAGTTCTTTAAAGCAGATTCCAAAAAAAATCCTCGCGCTTATCAGGTCACACAAGACATTTTTGTTACCATTAAGAAGTTTGTAAACATATAAATATATCGCGCGTTCAAATGAAATCCTGGGCTGGGAAGGCGTTGGAAACCGTCAATTGTTGTGTTTTTTTAAAGCATAGATTAATTGGACCATGTTGACAGTTAACCTAAAATTTAGAGCCAAAAACTGTTTCTTTTTTTTCTTTCTTTGCAAAGTTTTACATCAAAAATAGAATAACGTAAAGATTCCTATTCTCGAAGTAAATATCTAAGAGCACCCTTTGCTGAAAACAAACATGTTCAATTATGTCCCGATTAAACATAAACAAATGTCATTCGTGTCAAACGACGGGAAATTCAAACTTTACACTGTTTTAAACGGTTTAATTTTTTCAACGCCTACTCAGCCCAGGATTTCATTTGAACGCCCGATATAAACTGTAGTCTATTTTGATGGTGGTTCAAGCATTTTATGGTCCATGTGAAGATCTTTCAGTTTTTAATGATCGTCGGTTAACAAAGTGCTGATTCATTACCTAGTTGCCCAAGATGATCGATAATTTCGTCACAAACTTGCTTAGACAATAGATAGAAATCGGTATCACCTGATTGCTCAATTGTCATTTAATAAAGATTTTTTTTCAGAAATGTGAAATTAATTTGTTTCCCAACTCACATTCAGTGTAAGTATACACCCTTGAAAATGATTACTTATGATATTATATTTTATAATGATAAAAATGACGATAGCTATTACTTATGATATTATATTTTATAATGATAAAAATGACGATAGCTATCGAACATCTGTTTTATTATCCTTAAATCTCCTGGGCAGTTTGACAGTAACAGTAAATATTACTTGAGTAACAACAGAAGCATGGTGGATGCCTAACAGTCAAGCTGGACTACGGTTTGGCTCTTGTCATCGTTTTATTGGGCTATATGATAAGGATAATCTTTATTCCAAACAGACAGAGTAAATATTCATAGATTTATTAATTAAATAATTAATTAACGGCCGTATTCACCAACGCCAGTTAACGTTAACTGTAGGTTAAAATGTTTCGTTACCTTAGTTACCTATTGTTACAACAATATTTTCGTATATTTTAACCTACAGTTAACTTTAACTGGCGTTGGTGAATATGGGCCTAAGAGTGTTATAATTTGAATTAGACAAAATTACGGATTAGCTGATTTGTCACAAGTAACACACACAGAACTTGTAGTGTGGGGCCGTGCATTATTATGCACGGCAATATCTGTTAATTGTTTTCAAGGGCAAACATTTTTAGAAAACTGAAAATATCCATATTATGGATACACTGAAAAATATGTGTGGTAGAACTTGTCCCCGTAGCTGAAAATTATCTTAATTTTGCCATTTTAATTTATTACTGTATTGACTAAAAAGAATACAAATCTTTATCGAAGATTAATTTTTTGTGTTGATCCTTTTTACTAAATGATATTTTGGGATTATATGTTTTATTTAGAATAAACTGGTTTACCTATGCTTTTTGTTGTAGAGATTTTGTCCCACACTTAAAATGTGCTTGTGGAAGCAAATTAACGAAATGTCATGATAAATTAGATGATTTTTTAATTTTGTTTTATCAAATCGTATGATTTTCTCTATCACATTTCGCCTAATGGTGCAACAAAATAATTGCACATTTTCTAAACCTTAAACTTATCTGTATTTGTTTCACAACGATCGCATCGAGTGTCATCAAATCATCAATTTTTTTTTGATGTAGATCGATATGGCGTCTTTAAAAGTACTTTTTAGAATCTACGTCTCTAATAGGTCTATTATTGTATTCAATTTGGAGTCGTTTATGGCTATCTCTTAAAGCACTTGTAGTTTAATAGATCTCTAAGAAAATTTTTATCAATATTTCAGTGTATTATTGTCATTTACACCAAAAAACTTCCAATATTAATGTTCAAACTCTACTTTTTAACATATGTTGCAGATGTAGTTGCATCTGTTACCTTGAATTACAAATGAATACAAAATTCCTTAGAATTTGAAAATTTAATTTTTTTATTTAACAATTAAAACAAGGGTGCAAATTCTAAAAAATAACATAAAAAACTCGTTTTATAAGAGCATTGGCGCACTCGTCCCATACAAAACTCCCCTACGGGTCGTTTTCTACACTTGGGACTCGTGCCCCAAATCAACCCTTATAAAACTCGTTCTTTAATATACTATTTTTGTTCGACACTGTCAGAATTTGAGAATTTTCTTCTATGTGAACGGATTTTGGTGAATTTGACAACTTGTCAAAACCAAACGTCAAGCTAATTTTAAAGATTTTAAGCGATTTGGAGCCTTTAAAGTGCTCGTTGAACAAAAAATGTTGTATTCAACTCGTTCGTGTGTAAATTGGGCCTTTTTTGGCAGTCGTGGGCCTTTAAAACGCTCGTTTCACTCGCGTTTTAAAATGGCCCACGCGTGCCAAAAAAGGCCCAATTTACACACAAACTCGTCAAATAAACTACTATTAAAATCTACGCAGATATACATCGAGCAACGGATGTCGTGTCGTGAGTTGGCTTGCACTGTGTTTATCTAACGACAATTTGTGGTATGCAAATGTCTCTCAATTAAAAGTGTAGACAGGTTTTCAGATTAAAATTATCTTTGAAAAGAAAATGTTGCTTCAAGAGCTGTCTGTGTTCGATAACATTGAAAAGGAACAGGGAATTTGATTATCGCGACCCGATCGCAGATTAGAACACTCAAAATGAAATGTTGCTCGTTTTGGAGAGGTTTGACCTAACGCAGATTGAAACACTCAAAATGATATATCAATCAGGAGAGCTGATTACGATCCAAGTTTTTTTTACATATATGTGCCAACGTCGGGTCACGTTAAAAGATATGTTATTTTTGTCATTTCGAGAGGCCTTTTCGATTTGTCATTAAATCTTGAAAAATGTGAAATTTTTCTGAGAAAATATCAAACGTCTTGGACCTTTTACCACAATTTCGCAACGTCAAAATTTAAATAGTTGTGCAAATTTGTTTGCTTAAGTACTTGTCCTACTGAGGTGATTTTGTAAATGATGAAAGTACGTCGATGGTACTTCCAGATGCAAATTTTTAGAAACGCATTTTACCCCAAAAGGAAGTGCGACAAGGTTGCCTTTACAAATGTGTCAAAGGTGAAAAATCAAGCAATTTTGTAATGGTACTTTTTTCAGAAGTGTCAACGCACCCACGAAACCGCACCTACGGAATTCGGTACTTCTGTTGCTTTTATTTTAATTTTTTTTTTTTAAATAACATCGAACAGTTAAATTAGTACTATTTACAAGTCGCCTTTACAATAATTGGTGTTAGACAAGCGGGTAACTGGCTTGGGTGGCAATACCGCAGTGGTTATTGGCATCCTTGGCTATCTTGACGTAACCGCCGATGCCCCACTGGGGTCCGTACGAGTTCTTGACCAACCAGTACTTCTGCCCGCTCGGTTCCGTACCATAACCCACCACCAGTACCGCGTGGTTGACATCATCGGCACGATTTCCACACTCCGGGTCGAAGTATATTCCGTCGGAGTAGAACTGGAAGGTAGGCCTTCCGGCGTCCATCGCCGCCGCAACGGGGCCCAGAGTGGCGACGGCGGCTTCTAGACCTTTTTCGTCGCCTTCTGCTATGTCCACGTAACCTACAAGAGTGACGAAAATACACATCAGTTGGGCAATAATTGTGTCCGAAGTAATCAAAATTACGTCATTCATTAGTATTGATTTTGTAGTTGAATCGAAGAAAGTTCACGCAGCATCCGTGATTAATGAGCGGTACCTGTGGTGATCGTAATAGCTGTGAAGAAATTTGAATGATATTGTAAATGTGATGAAAGTGTTGCTTTCGTTTTATAAAAATTGTGGAGGAAAGATTGTTGGGTACTGATCGGTACTACCGCGGTGTGTGGTGCGAAGAGATTTTTTAGTTTTTTTGTGGAGCAGTACCTTTAGGGTGTAGGAATGTTGTTGTTTTTTTTACCTGTACATTCCGCACCGACTGTTTCTGGCCTAAATCTGCACGGTCCGTTGGTAGCTTCGTAGGGGTACGAAGATTCGGTGTCTATTCCCGGATTGGTCCGGACGTACTCGAATGCAGGATCCATCAGACCTCCTGAACATCCTTCGTTGCCAAAATTTGTACTGCAGTCCATGAGATTTTGGGGACTTAGCTCGACCAGTCTGCCCGTTTTGCGGAAATTGTGGCCTTCGAGGGCTCCGGCCTGCAAGAAAATTAATGCATCGGTACTGGTATCAAGCTGTTTGTGTTGGCAGATTTTCAATCGGAAGCGTTATTGAGACATCAGAGTTGCAGTAACATACATATTTGCATATTGGGTTTTCTCCTGTCCGGAGGTTGAATTTAATTCTTGTTTCGTCACGAGGGTCACTGACGATTATTCATTTGTCGTTTGGGACGTTATTAACACAAATATCAAAGAACTGTGTGAAATGTTTTGTAATCGTGTCAGGATTTACATTTCAGAACTAATTAAGAAAATGTTTATGTCTGCAGAGTTCGTCTTAATAATAGTTTTTGTAATATTAGAAATTCATTTCAGAAATTTTTGTGATTCAGAAAATATTTAACAGGTTGTCTAAAATTTTTGTATTTCTTAATTTGCTTCAGGGTGCGTACGTTCTACTTAATTCACTGATTAAGAGTGAACTTGCTATGTTTCATTGAAATTTAGTTTTAATTTTTTTTATCTAATCCCGTGGGATAAATGATACTTATCCCACTAATTTTGAGTAGGATAAGAACTTCATTACCTCACGCATTTTCGTTACCTCACTCAGTGAGGTAATGAGTTTCATTACCGCACTCAGTGGGATAAATGAGTTTCATTACCTCACTCAGTGGGAAAAGTAAATTCTTATCCCACTGAGTGCGGTAATGAAACTCATTTATTTCACTGGCGAAAATCAATAGATAAGATTTATTTTTTTAATTTGGTGCGGTCTTAGATAAAATTTTGTACATAACACGTGGGCTAAAGCATATTACAGGAAACTCGTGCGATTATAGATGACGAGGGCTGCAATATTGCTTTTATCGCACTAATTCTGTAAATAACTATTTTTAAATTACCAGCAAATTTTAAATAATAATAATAAATTGGCCCGTATGCCGTGTCACAGGGTATAGGATGAGTAAGAACATAATAATATTAATAATAATATCATGATAAACAGTGCTTTTGAAAAGAAATTATGTATCATTGCTTGATACCGTGGCTTCCTTATAGCAATAAATTGCAATAAAGAAGAATTTGAAGAAAATGTTTCTTGATTGGGATTGATGATTGGAAATTCTTCTGGAGAAAAAATATATTTTCTGTGAAGCATCCCTTCTCCCCGTATCTCAAAACACAAAATCTCCCTCGTAAGCAGCCTGGGATAACCCCTTTTAATGCAAACTGTATGTGTCTACCCAGTTTTAATCCAATAAAATTTTATTTTATTTATACAGCCTGACCCAGAACTGCCTTGCCATAGAAAACAGGCATGTGCCGACGGCAAAAGAGACTCCAAATAAATTTATCTTCAAGCGGTCGAAAATCGCACCTTTGTGTATCTCCATAGAGATGGTTAAACTGTCATTTTTTTTCTGATCGGAGTAGAAGTACTTCAAGTCCTAGGAGTAGAAGTGTCCCACAGGCGGCTCGACCGGGTCAAATGTAAGGTCATTTGAAGTATTTGTCACGATTTATTTATCGATACAACTATCAATTATACGAAATATTTAATAAATAAATTTATCCCGATTAAGATAAAGCCTCTAAAAAAGCGAAATAACGAAATTATTATCCAATATTTAACCGATCCCACTGTGACTAAAGACGAGCCGAGTCGCCCGCTGTGCGACTTGTGGGCGTGTCCACGGATGTCAGATCAGATGTCGCCCAGTTATCGACCTCAACTGCGTTTCAGTCTTCAATCTCTGGGCTTAGCACAAAAAGAGACACTTCTACTCTTAATGATATGATATACTATTTCCTGTAGCTCACATTACCGAATCGGACAGGATGTTAAACAGCAAAAATAATTACTGATATCGCAACAAAATTCGAAGTTAGAGAAATCACCCCAACGCAAAATTGTACTCATCCTACCTACCTTGATGGTGCTCAACTGTGATTGGTCAAGTTTAGGATGTCTTTTCTCGATTATCGCTTGAGATAGGACTGTTTTTCTTTAAAATTTAGATTATCATATTTACCCAAATTCTCGGGGGATGTAGTTGTGGGACACTTGTATTATCATGGTTTTCCTATTACATACGACACGCTATTATTATTAATTACTAGCTTTTGCCAGCGGCTCTACTCGCCCAAATTAAGGAATGTGATAACATTAATATCAAGTTGAATTTTTATTAGAAGTTGTCTTCACAAGTTGTAATTATCTGCTTGAACGGTTATCTGTCAACTACTGAAACCTTGTAAAAGGAAATTGAGTAGCTACAGTAAATTTCAACAAATTTAAATTCATTTAAAAAATCAACTCAAAGAAAAACATGTGATGTGGGACTATACGATCGCACACCACGGAACAAAAGTGAGTGAGGCGAGCTCGCTACTTCGCAATGTACTCGGTCCAGATTTATCGTCACTTCGCAGCTCTTTCACGTTATGTCGTAATGAAATAAAAATTTTCTCTTTCTAACGAACTTTGCTTAAAAAAAAAAAACGATTCGTTAATTCTTGAGTTGAGCGGATTTTAAAGGAGAAAAAGACAAACAAGAATACTAAATAGGTACTGCTAAAATGTCTTCTCTATGTCGTTAAGTAAGGCGAAAAGTTGATGAATTTGTCTAGATATACAAGTGTCCCAAAAAAAAAAAAGACGCGTCTATTGCTCCCTTATTTATGGAAGGATTTTAATTATCTGCGCACCAAATTAAATGGTCGTGAATTGGCTACAAAATGACCTAATAATATCACGTATAGCCCCAAGGGCTTCAACTCTCAAAATATTTTTTTGTTCGACACTGTCAGAATTTGAGAATTTTCTCCTGTGTGAACGGATTTTGATAAATGTCACAATTTGTCAAAACGAAACGTCAAGCTAATTTTAAAGATTTTAAGCGATTTGGAGCTTTTAAGGGGCTCGTCGAACAAAAAAACCTTATATTCAACTTGTTCGTGTGTAAATTGGGCTCTTTATGGCACTCGTGGGCCTTTAAAACACTCGTTTCACTTGCGTTTTAAACTGGCCCACTCATGCAATAAAGTACTATTTATATACTCGTAAAATTATGCCATGTCTTCACCGCTTCATCATCAATTAAGATGCTTTCTTCAATAATATTTTAGTTATACTATCCCACCTCCACCCGGCGGCACGGCAATTTTGCCGGAGTACATACACTATTACGGATATTACTATCAAGTAATAGTGCAGTGCTTATCAACATAATTACCGGCGTCTTGCCTCCGCATTTTGACTTTGTTGTGTATTATGTTCTGTGTCAATGTTAAGGAACTTCCTCACGATGTGACATGAGTATAATAATATACCTTTTTGAATTTCAACTACCAATGTGTTATCTAAATCCAGAATTTTTAAATTTTTAAAAAGAAATTGCGGTACTATTCCCGTTGCTGAAATTACAAGTGGTAAAATCGAAATTTTTTCTAAACACCAAAGATTTCTCATAGCAACGGACAGCTCTAAATATTTATTAATTTTTGTGTTATATGTCTGTGTTATATTATGTGAATTTGGAACAGCTATATCTAAAAGATATGCTTGCTTTTGTTGTTTATTTAAAATTATAATGTCTGGTCTGTTATGCTTAATATGAATGTGTTCTATCAAAATATAACTTGTAACTCTCATTTTCCAAACAACTTTCTGGTGTATAACTATAATGTGGTTGTGTATTCTTTAATAAATTGAATTTAACAGCTATATTCATGTGTATAATTTTAGCGAATATATCGTGTCGTTTTTTATATTCGCTTTGAGCCAAAACGGTGCAAGAAGAAATGATGTGTTCAATTGTTTCCCCTTCAGTTCCGCAAATCCTACATTTATCAATTATCGATTGTAAACCGCATATGTGTTTTTTATAATTTCTTGTATTTATAACACGATCTTGTATTGCAAATATAAAACCCTCCGTCTCAGGGTGAATATTTGATTTCTTAAGCCATGCATGAGATGCCTGAATATTAACTTCTGGTTGTTCCAGTTCTTTAAAGTATCTCCCATGTAAAGACTTCTGTTTTATATTTGCTATTGTGTCAGGTATATTTGGCTTAACAATGTCTGAAATTATATTATCACTTAAATTTAAAGGTGTGTAGCCTTTATCGGCTGAAACCAAAGCATTGAAAAAGGTGTTATCACGAGCTCTATTGAGGAAATAATTTTTTAGTGAAGTAATTTGATTTTTTAGCAGTATTTCTAGATTTGAAAAACCCCTACCACCGTTTTCGCGTGGTAAATTAAATCTTTCAATAGCAGATTTAGGATGGTGTTTACTAAATTTTGTAAAAAGAACTCTAGTTTTAATGTTTATGTTCTGTAAATTAGTTTTGGACCATTTTATAACACCGAAAGAATAGGTCAGTAATGGAACAGCATATGTATTAACTGCTTTAATTAAATTATTATTTAATTCCAATTATTATTAAATGCCAAGACCATTGGAGAGTGTTTTTTTATAAAGTTAATAAAAGCTCAACATCAGTAAACTGCGACCAAAGAAGCTTCGATTAGAAAGGCAGAGAGAGAGAGAGAGAACTTGTCAAAACGAAACGTCAAGCTAATTTTAAAGATTTTAAGCGATTTTGGAGCCTTTAAGGGGCTCGTCGAACAAAAAAACGTTGTATTCAACTAGTTCGTGTGTAAATTGGGCCTTTTTTGGCACTCGTGGGCCCACTTGTGCAAAAAAAAGCCCAATTTACACAAGAACTCATTAAATAAACTACTATTGAGTTTCGCATGGACAATAGTAGTGGTTCTTTTTTTTTTTTACTTTTTTTGTATTTGTGGTACGAGTATATAAGTGTAGATATATATACCTGTGATACATTTTCAACTTTTTAAAAAATGGAGTTGTATTAATGTTTTATTTTTGATTTTAAAATTGTCTCTATTATACAGAGTGTAACAGAAAAAAGTGTATTTATTTTAACTGGTAATAGTACTCATCAATTACAAGAACTTTTCTAAATAAAGTTTCTTGGAATTTGCAAAATTGAGTTGCCATTTGTCCCTCCTTTATTTTGACGTGCCATTCACGTTGAATGCAATTTTATAAATCTGAAACGTTTTATAAACAGGAATCGTAAAAACTGAATGTTTTATTCCCTTCGTATTGCATTTGATGAATTACAGGTTTCACTTTCGTTTGTTTTTTTTATTACTACTGTATGTTTTGTTTCTTTATTAAATGTAGTTAGATTAAAATCGTTCCATAGGCGGGTAAACAAATCTTTAGTAAATTTAGATTAATTATTAAAACCCTACGGAATTTGTTTCAAAAAAAATATATTTAGAAAAGTTGTAGTTATCTATAAAATTTAGAAATCAGTACTTTGTTTTCAAACTTTTTTAAATGGAATTTTGTTTTGTTTGAAATTCCAAGTGGATTATTTGTGAGAAATAACTTACCTATCAAGTTTTCAGAATACATATGGCGTAAATATTTCATACATATTAGTACAGGGCTAACAAATTCTGATCGTTCAGTTTTTTTAGTGACACATTTTTTTTTTTTAAATAAAAATCTATACTTTATACAGGGTGGGGTATCGTATACGCGCACGCGAGAAATCGCCACTTCTAATTAAATAAAATTGTCGAAATTGTTCACACTTACCTGGCTAGGTAAGGTACATTTCATAATTTTTTGATATTTTTCACTTACAAACAAAGCAAAAAAAAAATGCAAATTTCAACCAAAAAGTCAAATTCTGATTTTTATACTGACTTTCCCAGATTCACTTCCTATAATTATTTAAGAAATCAACGGAAAAAAACACCAATTAGATTTTGAATTAAACGCAGTTTTACATTTCAACTTTCAAAGTCATTTTTATTTATGACCTGCTACTTGTGCTGTCGTAAATTTTGGTGACAATGGGAACTGTCATTTATATGGCAAAGAGGCTCAAAACGGCCGGCTACTAGTGAATGGTCCATTTGTTGGCAAATTATACGATTTGGGACATAAATCACACGTCTGGTTTGCCTTTAAATAAAAAAGCGAATTATTTAGCTGATCAAGTCAAAATTTGTAATTGTTCCATCAGGGTTTGATGCGCTAGCAGATACAGATTCATTTAGTGTAAAAACTTTATAGGTAAATTAACAGTTAATTTCAGAAAACTAATAAAACTGTTACGACCTTATTTATTAACAAAAAATAAATAAAAAAATTAAAAAAATTCTCAAATATACCTTATCAATAAATTAGTAAGGTATATAAAATTTCGACAATTTTATTTAATTGAAAGTCGCGATTTCTCGCGTGCGCGTATGCGATACCCGACCCTGTATATGCGTTAAAAAAGTACTGCTTTATGCACACGTTGCATAATAGTAATTTTTATATTAAATGCGTGAAGTGAATGTTTTTTGTGCATGGAAATGTCTTTTACGCCGAGACGGAGGTCGAGGCAGTAAAAGCCTTTGAATGCACAAAAAACATCTTCATGCACGAAATATAAACAATATTTTTTCTATAATTGCTTTCAGAACTAAATTTTAAAATTCAAATTTATGTAAGGAAATCTGAAGTATCAACGCAGTAACTGTGCTCTAGGTAACTAATAGAAAACAGTGCGTGAAGTGAAAAACAAAAAAGGTTAAGTGTGTGAAATGGCATTTCACTGTTATGTATTGTTTCTATAGTTTCAATCTTACTATACATACTTTGTGCAACGAGAGATTGGGAGATTTTAAATTGTATTAAATTAACCCAACACTACAAAATGCATTAATTAGAGCATAATTTTAGGGCACAAATGTTACTGCTTGAAGGATATTTCAAATTTTACGTGCGCTAGGTACTACATACTTCCTCTACGTCGAATTTAGTGCTTTTTATGTCAACCAATCTCTCGCTGGACAATGTTTAACAATGTAAAAAAAATTATATGTAAGAAAATGACCCACATCACGCATAGATAACTGTGCGTGAATACCATTTTTTTGAATCAATTATAGAATAGTTATTTACATTACGAATGCGGTAGACTACATTTTACAGCGCGAGGTTTTTAGATTGAAACACGACCGCGCAGCGGGAGTGTTTTGACAACAACCGAGCGATGTAAAATGTCTACCGCATTAGTAATGTTTTAATATTTTTGGCCGAGGACCCATTCATTACTCGTTTTCTCAAATTTGAAATTTGTAGTAACCAATAATTTTGCAAAACCTGACAAAGACTGACAATTGATTAATGAAATGGCAGAAAGTTTTCTATTATACCGATAACTGACATGCTTACGATTTACACCACAAGATGGCGCCATAGAAAACAATTAAATTATGTTCATTTTCGAAAACTGAGCGGATTAATGGTAGCGGTATCTTGTCTTAGTATAAATGGACTTCATTTATAATAAGCTAACATTTTTTTTTGGAGGTCCCAGAAAGCTTAAAATTTTCGCGTTAGTTTACGCACTCCGTGCGGTAAAATGACAGATAGTTTGGTTAGTGTGTAAAAAACAAGATACCGTAGCTGTTCAAAATGTGTAAACATGTCATTTAGAGTTGAGGAGGCCAAAAAAATATTTAATTACAAGTTGGTTCAAGATTAGAAAACCTACCTACTTCGTTGAAAGAAATAATTTTTATTTATTTATTTCTAAGTCAGTTCAAGATGGGGATAAGTTGGTTTAATTTCAGAACCACCAAGGAGGTTTAAATTACTTGAGATTTTTTTCAAATTTTTTTGTAGCGGTGTTTCAAAACATTGCGAAATTATATGTTGCCCTTTGAAATTATTTCAACTGCTACGAGTAGAACTGTCTCTGTTTG
Organism: Tenebrio molitor; assembly: GCF_963966145.1. Taxonomy (NCBI): domain Eukaryota; kingdom Metazoa; phylum Arthropoda; class Insecta; order Coleoptera; family Tenebrionidae; genus Tenebrio; species Tenebrio molitor. The sequence continues at coordinate 19,628,276 of NC_091053.1, read as the reverse complement.
TTTTGTTTTTTTTTTTTTATTTCTCTAATCAACCCCCGAGTCTAATTTGGTAGCAATAGTATTTGACTTGGGCAACAGTCTACCAAGTAGATTTTATAGATTTTATTTTTTGATAACATCAAAAGTGCCACAAAATTTCCGTCCTTTTCATTTTTACGTAAGACCCTTTGAGCCAGTGAAAAGCCAGATCTTTCAATTTTCCTCAATTGTACTGTATTTTACTTAGTGAGAAATGCACACGAAAACTCATTGTCTAAAATTAACTAAATTATCTCTACGAAACATCGAAACCGCTACCGTTATATAAGAATCTCAGATAAAAAGAGTAATTATTGTCTAAGTGCTAGTTAATCATCGCTTTACATCGCGCTGCACTGTTGTCTGGAACTGTTCTGCAATGTTTGACGAAATAAAGATTCCGCCTTATCAAAATGGAAATTCATGTTATCGCGACGAGACGATCAACGACGCATTTTGTCAATGGTGATCCTCAATCATCATCACCGACGGAAAACGAAGATGAATTTTCTTACCGCACTGAAAGCCCAACAGCTGGCACACTGCCCCTGATTCTTCACCGGCGTAACAGCACCAACCTCTCTCCAGTCCACGTAATCTGGAAAGATCACGTTGGCACTCGGTACGAAAGTAGAAGGATTCGGTATGGGCGGTCTGGCCCTGAGAGTCCTGTTGAACCCGTTGAAATTCCTGTGGAACTCGTGATGAAGCATGTCGGCCAAGTGGTTTAGCTGCTGGACAAAAGTCCATTGTCCGCGACCGTACTCCTGGTTGAACACAGCGATCTTGCGGCGATTCTCGATGAAGATTTCTCTTCTGAAGTTCTCCTCCTCGGGTGTGCGGTAACTCTTGTTGTAGGTTAACTGGAACAACGACGTTAATTAGGGGCGCTCAGATCTGTCACAGAGAAAGCAGATGGACAGTGCTAGGTGCGATTGTCGTACCTTGAACGCCATCCATTCCTCCCGCAAGAGATTTTCCAGAGATATCGAAAACGACAGTTGAGACTCGGCGAGGGTTGTCACCGTTGCCAGGACCACTAAAAGTCTCCACATCTTTGCCAAATCTGAAAACGTGCCGCTCGAGATCAGTCTTTTTGTGAAGAGATGCACCTCGAAAGTCCTCAAGGTCTCGATATAACCTCCACTGTCTGACTTTCGATCGAAATCAAATGCTAATTGTTGTTAATTTGCCATAATGACACACTCGAATTACCTAATCACTTAATTTGGTTTGTCTCTTCTTCACCAAAAATGAGCGTGCACTGCACTTTCGTAACGCGATGATATTTGGTATTTACCGCGTTGGGAAATTCTTTGTCGACACTCTGGTTGGCGTACGTTTACAAGAAGTGGACCGCGCTGAGGATTTTGTTAATCCGCGTGAGGTGTTGTCCGGTACTGATGCTGATGAGGTGTCTTGTAATTTTTTGTCTTGGTAAAATCGTGGAAGGTGTCTTGTGGGATCCCCCATCGTAGAGGAACGTGTCATCCGGCACTTTACTTTCTTCTCGATGACTTGAGGATTGGTTTGAGCGCAACCATTGCGAAACTTGTCACGATTAATATTGAAATAGCTGCGTGTTTTACATATTTGCATGTTCTTGCGTATTTAAAAAAAAGAATCTTAAATACATAAATAATAATAATGGTAAATAAATCCGGCCTGGATGCCGTGTACTATTTTTTATTTAAAATTTTGTACAAAAGTACTAACATTGGTATGTGGTGGGACCCACAATATCTTATTTTGGATTTTTTACAGATAAGTTACTTTAGGAATGTATTAATTATAAAGGTGAAAAAGGGAGATGTTTGTATTGTTTCAGATCAATTTAAATCGGTGCCAAATACATACTTTCATAGTTTATGGACAGCCATAAAATGATCTATTGCTGCCGGACAAGAATTAAAGTTTCTGTATGTTATATGTTTGTCTATCTAAATTTTATTTCTGCTTGTTATTTAGTGATTAATGATGAACTTGGTAATTTTTTTGGAGAAACCGCATAATAATGCGGATCATGAAAGAACAGATATTTGAGTCTTAAGATCAATAGTAGTTTATTTAACGAGTTCGTGTGTAAATTGGGCTTTTTTTGGCATGAGTGGGCCAGTTTAAAACGCGAGTGAAACGAGAACGAGTTGAATACAACGTTTTTTTGTTCGACGAGTCTCTTAAAATCTTTAAAATTAGCTTGACGTTTCGTTTTGACATTTATCAAAATCCGCCCACACAGGAGCAATTTCTCAAATTCTGACAGTGTCGAACAAAAAATGATATTTTAACAAGTTGGATATAGACACTGTTATAGCACTCGTGTGAAGTTTACACACGAGACCCAAGGCGTACCTGTTAATATTTATTACCGCACGGCGTGCCGTAAAGTAAGTCATTACAATACCTATCTGAAGTGAGCGCGATTGTAGATGAAAAAATACATTTTTTTGCAAATCGTAATGAAAGTGGCACTTTTTTACACGTAAAATCATAGTGAAAGTAGTACTTTTTTACACGAAAAATCGTAGTGGATGTAGTACTTTTTTGCATCATTTTATTCAAGGAGATCGTCAAAGCATCCGTATATTTTTTTTTTTGGTAATTTTTCATAAATCCTTTTAGACCAAATTTGTCAACTTTTTTCGATATGCAAAAAAATAGAGTATACAACACGTTATGAAAGTCTCATTTTTTCACTTATTTGTTTGATTAACTCGGGCTGCGCCCTCGTTAATCAATCTGCAAATTCATGAAAAAAAGTATGACTTTCATAACTAGTTGTACAAATAACCATTTACACACGTCCATCGGGTGTTTGAATAAAAATCTTATCAAGAGTGCTTTGTCACAAATTCTAGCCGATGGAACTTCCTATAGCTGTCACTGTTGTGTAGTTTAACTTCTATTTTTTGATGAAGTTCGGATTGAACTTTTTTTTAACTCACTGATGTAATGGTGTTCATTCAACTGAACAGAGGCATTTGTGACAGAAATTAAATGGTTTGTCACTTAGTTAAATGTAACATATTATGCTGGACATACGTTTAAAATATTTTTCAAAGCATTCTTGACCAGATAGATCTTGATAATGTATTATTATCAATACGTATTTTAATAATTACATAATTCGTTTAATCCGAATATTTTTTGTTTTTACTTGTAAAGTGTCTTCCTGTTTCTGTTTAGCAATATTTCCTTAGTTATATGTTTTAGTTTTCTTTTTTTTTGCTTTTTTAAATATTTCGAATTTTATTTAAATGCACATTCGTTCATATGTATTTATTTTTCTTTGCAACTTCTAATAATGCTTCTTTCATCAGTTCTTTTCGAAATCCAACAAAATTATCCAGAAATTCCTGATTTATGTTATTTTTTAAATATTCTTTCACATTCTGTGTCGTTAGATTTACATCCAAAGCAAAAATTGCAATTTTTTTGTTGCGTTATTTAATGATTAGTGTCAGATCTATTTTATCTGATTGAATTTGAAAAAAGTTCAACAGGTTTAACCTTTTGGTAAAATCCCACAGAAAAAGCTTACAACATTGTAATGCTTTTAGATATTTTAGAGATAAAGAAAAGTTCACGGGTCTGACTTGTTCCATTATGGACAATTTGAAAAATTAACAGCTGACGTTTTGTTAAATTTTCACTATTCAAAAATTAAAAAAACTATACTTAAAAGAATTGTCAACAAGAAAATGTTTGTTTACTAGCTCGGCATCTATCATAAACTGTATTCTCCAATTGGTTAATTTAAATTTTTATTCTTAAAAAATTCTTTCGGCGCCATTTAACATTCAATAAAATCGTATGGCAGTAGTGTTTCTAATTCAGTTCGAAAACTTCTTTTTTTGTTCGACACTGTCAGAATTTGAGAATTTTCTCCTGTGTGAACGGATTTTGATAAATTTGACAACTTGTCAAAACGAAACGTCAAGCTAATTTTAAAGATTTTTAGCGATTTGGAGCCCTTAAGAGGCTCATCGAACAAAAAAACGTTGTATTCAACTTGTTCTTGTGTAATTTGGACTTTTTTCGACACTCGTGGACCTTTAAAACTCTCGTTTCACTCGAGTTTTAAACTGGTTCACTCATGCCAAAAAAAGCCAAAATTACACACGAACTCGTTAAATAAATAACTATTACTATGATAAAATGTATCTACTTTAAAGATTTTTCTTCTCGCAAATAATTTTATCCACTTCATTGTTACGACGTTGTACCTCTTTCCTAGAAAGTGGTTACTTGGTGTTACATTTTGTAATGGTAAAATGATCACTTTGACATTTTAATTCCCAACGATTAAGAAAAATCATTTTAAATTTCTGTTAACATCACACGCATAGGTGATTTGTCATTGGACATTTACGTAATGTCGTAACATACAATACTACCATTTTTGGGGCCTTAAATGCGTATAATTGTCAACTGAAATGTTTAGTAGACAATGGAAAAAAAAATTTCCAGAAAAATATTCTCGTTATGAAATGAATCCGTTGTAGGTGTTTATTAATGGCTCGAATCTGCTGTGATAAAAATATGAATAAATTACCGAAAGTTATTTATTACACATAGTTACAGAGTTAATTTAAGAATGTCGTTTATGTTTTTCGTTTCATTTAATTTAACACATTTAAAATTTTATTGGCAAATGTAAAATCAATTAAATTATTTTATTACTTTGCCGTTCTTAAGTAGGAATAGTACAATCCTCCCAAGCAATTTCTCAAAATAAGAATTACGCACAAAATGCGTCAAGTACATTTAAAAAAATATTGAAAACAATTGTAAACAGTGTTAACGAAAATGAATTACATAACAGATGTATTTCAAAATAGAAGAATGAAATGCAGGAACTTCTCATGCTCTAATATTGGGAGAAAGAAGAATTTATAAAATTGTTTGTATTGTTGTTTGTTTTACTTTTAGCACGCATTCATTACCTCTCGTCTTAATTTGGTGAGAAAAATTTTAATTGAGCCTCTTGCGTCACATCAAATTAGAAGTTTTCTTTTATTGTCACATTTATTATCAAATTCGGAAAAGATACGCATTGCCGGTGGGTAACGTGCGTTCAAAAATATTTGTGGTCAAGCAGTCTGGCCGTTGCTTTTGTTTCCGTTAACGTGTACGCATGCCTGTCAAATGCCATATGTTCGGTGAACAAGCACAGGCGTGAATTATTTCTTTGGCAAAAAATATATTTTTTTAGAAGAGTTTCCCTAGTTTCCAAGTGATATACGATGGTTTTTATTTTGAATTAATGATTTCATTTAAAGTGAGGTTATATATTTGAAGTGTCAAAGCGTACCAACTGAAATTACGGTCTGCTTGACCAAAGAAATGTTTTGACAGCTTGTTACTTTAATGCACGTTTAGTGGGACCTCTGGTTGATGAAACAACGATAAAAAAATGAATTGACATTTTTAAGATTTCTTAATCGTAGATCTCGAGAGGCTTTCTTCCCGCCGTCTAGACCTTTTTATATTTACTACATCTTGACGACATCGAGGATTTTAAATTGTTGCCAAAAAAAAAATGTTGACTCGAACTTTGCCACATTTTGAACCTTTACAAGTAGGCGCTAAAATCCTACAAATTGACATTTTCGAAATACACAAAAGAGTTATAATTTCACCACATTATTTCTTGCAAAATTGTATCTAATTCGAAGAGTGGGTGAGCTGAAGAGTGCTCTCCAACCAGATCCTTTTATTTTTTGTCGCCTGTGGTGACTGTACTAAAGAATTACCATTGACATTATCTTTTTACAATGCAGTTTTTTTTTCAATTTTCGAAGATCTTTGCGTCACCACCGCCTTGAACTTCACTGCCATCCATAAAGAATCTCGATGTGGTGATTGCGTAAGGAATCTCTTGGGACCCGTTATTTTTTTTTATGTCTTGATGCACTTTTGCTCGGAAGAATACTCAAGCGAGTACGAGCTCAATAAATGTTGATGCACTAAAAAACTGTCAGATCTGCAGTCGTGAAAGTGTCAAATTATCGAGATTCCGAGAAACCGGAGTAAGACAGTGTGTATGGTCAGCTGACCCTGATTTGGCGTCTTTTTTAGGAACTGACATTTAACCTATTGCATCGGAATGACTGACAACAAAAATAGACGATAAAGATCGTGAAAATCATCGTGGACCCGTCGAGAATTTACTAATAATTGCGCAGTATAAGTTATCGTCAGATCAAATACAGGACTTGAGTTTGGAGTATTAATAAATATACAGGGTTATTCACCTTAGGTGGCGAGCCTGACCAGGTAAAAATGCAACCCAAAATTCATTTTACAAAGCATTTATTGTGTATTGGTGTTTAAAAATTAAATCAGGAATCCAAGTAGGTATTCTACAGGGTGATTCTGAAATAAGTTTGGAAAAAAAACAGGTAATTGGCGATCATGAGAAGAGTGTCATAGACAAAAAAAAATCTTATAGAAGTTTTTTCGTTTTCAAAATACAAATGATTGAAAATTTGGTTAAAATTGCTAGTACGCTGCTGATTTAAAGGTGATTAATTGATTATCCTGGTAGTTAAGCAACAGTAATAAATCAAACGTAAAAGGTGCCGGTCAGTTATTTACCTATGACATTACTCCTTTCGATCATTTACATAGAAACATTTACAAAGCAGTGTTCTTGCGCCTACGACTTCATTGTGGTTGCTAATGAAGTGAACAAACTCATAGGCATCGAAAATACAGGGATATAGGGTAATTTCCATCTTTTTCATTTCACCCCCAAAAGTCATTTACGCTGAATTATTTTGTGTCAAGGATACGCCACATTTTTTTCCAAACTTATTTCAGAATCACCCTGTATTATGTAGTTTGAAAGGTATATCTGTCATTACATTTTTCGTTCATATTTTGTATTTAAAAATGTTTTCGAAGGATGACAGAACCGACATGATCCTACTTACTCATTACTTTTGTGATTTTAATTGCTTATTATTATACCATATTTCACAAAATGGCGACTTTGCCCAAATCCTCAAAAGACAGAAGTTTGCTGTTTCCATCTCGTAAACAACCAGAAAAATAGAAAACTGAAAGTAGTCTTTAACGAAACTACAATTAAGCATAATTATTCTCCGACATATCTAGGAGTAACTCTTGATTCATCTCTAACCTTCAAATTACACATCGAAAAGTTACGACAGAAACTGAAAACGAGAAACAACATTATACATAAACTCGCAGGCACAAGTTGGGGAGCGAATGCACACACTTTACGTATCACAGGACTAGCTCTAGTATATTCAACGGCAGAATATTGTTGCCCTGTCTGGAAGAACAGTGCACACGTGAACAAAATAGATGCTCAATTGAATACCACACTTCGAATAATAACGGGTACTTTAAAATCTACTCCAACACCATGGCTACATGTCCTAGCGCACATTATTCCGTACGATATTAGAAGAAAATACGTAACAAAACGAATTTGGGATAAATTTCAAAATTCACCGAACATGTACTCCATAACACAAGACATGGCAAATTTACCACCCTTTAGATTAAAATCGCGTAAACCACTTTGGAAAGAAGAATTTCTCATGGAACCATTTTCCAAATCTGACTATTGGAAAGCAGCCTGGCAAGACGTAGATATTTTCAATAAAAATCTAATTGAGGATCCTACAAAACAACTTCCGGGATTTGACCTACCTAGGAAAATCTGGTGTAAATTAAATCGTTTTAGAACCGGGCATGGCAAATGCAATAATATGTTGTTTCACTGGAACATTCGTGAAAACCCTTCTTGTGAATGCGGTGCAGAAAAAGAAACCATCCAACACATTGTGGAAGAATGTCCCCTTACTAAATTCCAGCAAGGTTTCTCCAAACTACATCTACTTACCGAAGATGCCCTAAATTGGCTACAACAAATTAAAAACATATAATTTACCATAATTATTTTATGAATTTCGAATTTTAATTGTAATTTTCTTCATACGAATATATATATATATACCATACTTTGTTGAGAGAGTTATTTTTCTGTCAGAACTTGACATTCATTAGGCTGACGTTAAAAGCTATCTGTGTTTTATGTGCATTATGATAATGTAATAGGGATCGAGATAGCCTTATAAATTGTATTTTGGGTTGCATTTTTACCTGGTCAGGTTCATCATCTTACGTGAATAACCCTGTATAAATGAACAAAAAAAAACATTGAATTCTATCATTCTATCAATTAAAATTAAGGGAATAAGGTTGGGCTCAAGGTGGATCCCTGGCACGCACCATTACATATTTGTTCCAAGATCTTGCACTAACATACTTTTACAAGTTCCACACAGGTGGCTTGTTAAGCTAGAAGTAAAGTATACCAGGTTAATTAAAAAAATTGTGTTTTCAAGAAGATTATCATGCCGTGCCGTACCTGCGCTCCTGTAATAATACTGAATTCATTTGAAAAATTTATCAAGAAGGACTGTTTGAGTTGGCAGTGTAAATAAGAACGTTTTTTATTGGGCTATTGGCAACACTGCAACCCTACGTGTTTTGCTGATTTATTTGACAGATATCTGACGTAACATTAACAGCAACCAAATGGTTATGAGAGTAAAAATTAACGGTAAAATGAAATTAAACTTGAAATAAAGAGCAATTATGTAGGTAAAAATTAACTAAAGGAAAGCTCTAAAATTAATTAATTTGAAGTATCCAGAGCTTTAATTTGAAATGTCTAGTGTTATTTGGCAATGTTGCGGCTGTCAGAGTCAAGCCGTCAACGACCGGAAGTTACTTCAATTGTACCATTTAGAAATAAAATTCAGTATTACCAACTCAAACAGTTCTTCTTGACCACCCTGTGTTAAGTAAACAAAACGAAAGTGGTTGAGAAAGATATTAAAAAAACGCTTGTAAATTCGTTTTTCTAATCATATTAAGAAATGTGTACTTTTCCATTACGTTTTTAATTGAGAAAGTTGTCATTTTTTCAACTGTGGAGAAAATTGGTCGAATCCGTGGAGAAAATTTTTGTCTTAGACCAATGAGATGACGAGATTTTACTTTCTCAACGGATAGTATCTATCACCACCGTAACGATTATACGACGGTCCATTGTTTTCTAAAAAATAGTTGACAATGACATTTGTCATCGAATCTGTTTTCTCAGAAATATTAACAAGAAAATGGAAATTGTTGATGATCTAGAGGATTGTACGCCACCAGAAGTGCAAGAGACTGCTACCGGAAGCTGAAAAGTATACTGGACACAGTCTCAGGAGATCATCAGCTGCAATACTAGTAGATGCAGGTACCGATATAACCGATTTAAAAAGACACGGTGGCTGGAAGTCCACAACGGTAGCCGAAGGTTATATAGACACGTCCATGAATCACAAGATGGACTCAGCGAACAAAATCATCAATGCAGTTCAAGCTTCCAGCATCACTGTACGAAACACAACGAAGAATTAAGAAATAACCAATACTAATGTAGATGTAAAGTCGCTTCCCTTTACTCTTGTTAATTATGCCACGGTTAATGTATAAATGTACATAATAAAACGTAGAAATAAAAAATATATAATTATTACTCAATTGTCAATATGATTAGAAAAAGTATAGTATTTAACTCGTGAGAATTGGCCATTTCCATTCGAATGACTTACTCCACTCGCCTACGGCTCGTGGTCGCAAATCTCATTCTCATGGAAATGGCCAACTTTCTCACTCGTTGAATAATATACTATTTTTATTCGAATAGTATTAAAATAAATCTTGTTGTCTTTAGTGAGATCAAAAATAAAATCACGTTATAAGGTTTAATAAAATCTTTCAATTGTAGGGATCAACCGTACAAGTGTCGTTAAAAGTTGTTATGTAAATGATTGAGAACCCTCTTTTCGATATACTGATTCTCCGATATTGTCTTTAGATTTGATAAGTAAGACAATCGCCGGAAAAAATACTACAAACTAAAGTATTTAATTAAGTAATTAAAAACAGACGATAAGGGATCTGAACAAGCTTCACGAGGAAACTGTTAAGAAACGTGTCATTGCAGTACTAACTGGGAAGATTCTCATGTATGAGAAGATTGTTGGATTGTAGCTGTACGTGCAATTATTAATGTAAAATGAAAGATTCATATGTAATTCGTCTGAACATGTAACACGCCTCTTGACTATCTAAAAGTGTAAAAAAAAGTATACATATTCACTTTCCAACATTGTTCACTTATGATGAAGACATGGATACCTAACTAAATGTGGCGTCTTGTACGTTACATGTTTGTCGTAATCATTTTCTTAAGAGTTTGGTCGAATTGAACAGTGTTAAGGTTATCCGGAAATTTCTATTTGCCAATGAACTTTCTTCGCATAGTTTTTTTTTCAATATTTTTTTTATTTAACCACTAATGAAATAAGCTTGTAATAGATTATTTTCTCGCGTGTCCAACTCTCTTCTCCATTAATTTTTTTCCAGATGATTACGGAGAAAAATGCGTTGTAAAACGAATTCCATTGTGTCACGTGCGTGCTTGATTAATTGGTGTACATTTTTTTTTTCAAGCTTCACTAAAGAAAATAATGTCTAAGGTCCGTTCAGGTGTCACAGATCTACCACTTGTCGATTTATGTTGGTTAAGCAAAAAATATCCCTACAAGTCAACTGTGACACACCTGAAGCAAATGTTTTTCTATTTTGCGTTTAGAATAAGTCTATTCTAGTAAAATTTAGTGTATTGATGTTGGTAGCGTGAAGTGTCAACTGACAGGCGTCAAAAAATAAATCTCGCAGAGAACAAAGCAAATTAATAAATAACAATGAACAAAACGTTTAATTTTCATTCTGGGATTGGACTTCTCCGGCAGTAAATTTTCTAACGTCTTTTGTGCAATTTGCCTACTTTGCGGCAGCGTCAGCGATAAACTTTCTTCAGCATTCATTTTCAAACATCAAAATGCCAAAATAAAAAAAAATATGACGTTTTAAATTAATTTTTTTCACAGCCCGCTAAAATTATGCCACATAAAAATCTTACCAACCACCGCAAAATTCCCTACATTTAAATTTATTATTTTTTTATTTATAAAATGGTATAAAGCGGCAAAAAAGAGAAGATTCGTTGTAGAAGGTCCTTCAAGCACTCATTTGTTCCTCAACTCGCCGCTACGCGGCTCGTTTCGGAATTTCAAATTCGTGCTTGAATAGATGCCTTCTGCAACTTATATTTTAATATATGTACTATTATTTGCGGTGTTTTAAAAAATAAATGTAATGTAAAGAAGCAGTGAAAAGATAAGAAACATTAGGTTCAATTTGAGTTCAGAGAATTTTACTGATTGACATTTAACAGCGTTGATTTCAAAACATAACCCAACTTTTCATTTTCCACCAGAAGCCTAGGTCAACATTGTAGCGTTGTCACGTGCAATTTCTAGATAAGTTGCGGTGTTGGTGGATCTTTGATTATCCGAACAGACCGAATTTTCTTTTATTTTTAGCGCACATTGCATATAAAAGTAACTTTTTGACGTTACGAAAAGTTATTATTTACAATAATAATAAACACGAGTCAAGTTTGATCCGAATTAATTATTAAGTAATAATTTTATTAAAAGCTGAAGATGACAGAGTGAATGAATAGGTAATAATAACAAATTACGAATGCTAAATTGTTTGTTAAACAGAAGTTTTACAAATGAAAGGTTAATTGTTTGTTAAGACTGTCAATTACTGTTAATTTATTTAAAAACAAATTGAGCAACAACAAATGTCTTAAGGTGTTACACATCACTGCATTCAAAAAAAAATTTCAAGTGTGACGGCTATAGTCCGTTTTTTTATAATCAATTGTCAGTGTCAAAATACAGAAAAAGACCAAACTGTATATTAAAATCATTGACATTTGGTCTAGTTCTATTTCCCCTAGATCATTATTGAGGTTATGTTGCATATGTTTATGAGTGTAAGACACGTGTTTAATTTAAATTGTCAAATCTGACAATCGGTCAATCGGTGACAATTTCAAGTCAGTGTTTCAAACGTGATTTATAAAATTCCCTGTTTCGAATTTTCTGCCAACCTGACAACACTTTGACAATTGATTATAAAAAAAGCAGACTTTAGTTTCCCAGTATTAAATCAATAGAATTGGGGCTTTTAATAAGCGGTTCATGATGAAACAACTCACTGAGACCCACTGAAGTCTGATATTTTTACAAAATTTAGTCGCAACAAACACAAGATAAGAATGTCAAAAAATGAAAATGTATATTGTTAAATTACGTAAAAATTAATGGATGATGTTATTCATCACTTTAGCATGGATATGGATTTAAAATTATTATGAATCGTCAGCCACATTCTATGGTTGACAATGTGGAAATTTGGCAACGTCGGGTTCACAGACCAGACCGTCGAAAACTTGTCTTTTCTTATTGGATTTATTTATGTTGTCTTTCCACGTCACATTTTTTTCAATTTAAGTAAAAATCTGACCACTTCGTGTTTTTTAATCACCTGTTGTAACGTTTGAAAGTTTTGTCGAAAATGAGTCTTAATTTTGAACTTGTTTCTTTGACGTAAAAATTAAATTTCTTAATTTAGTAAAACTTGAAATCTGGAAGGAAGTAAGCTATTCAGTACTTCTTGCCTAGAACGTGACAATTTCACTTAAAAAATTGTGAACTTAAAAATTAGAACCAAATTAAATTATCTCAATTATGCTCTATGTGAGCAGTTGATGATTACACAACAAGAACACCCACAAACACATGTGGATGGTAATCTGCGCCTCACACGTTAAGGCAACACAAACTGCGAACTTTCATGCTGACCCCCTTTCCTCCTAATTACCAAATGAACGGTTAACTCATCGGAACGTGATCGTTTTCTTCCAGAATTCACAATTTCCATTTTCTTTTCAGTTTGACCCGGCCCTCACCCGGTACCAAGCCATGCGGGTCAGCACCTTCGAACACTTCAAACCCAACGCCAAGAACGCAGGATTCGGGATGCTGTTCGCCGTCATACCCATCTTAGGGTACGCCTACCTTTTGCACACCACCAGAAGCCAACAAGAGCAGCGCTACAGAAGTGGACAAGTTGCCTACAAGGACCGCGACTTCAAGTTGATTTAAAGTAATCCAATCGATTGCAAATTAGTAAAATTGTTGGAGATGTGTATTAGAAATTGAATAAAAGGTTTGAAGGGTTGTGCGATTTTTCCCCTATGCGGGAAAGTCCAAGTGGTATCACGTCAGCGCGACACTTGTCCACAAGTGTTTTGGAAATCGTGTCAGGAGATATTTTATTTTAAGTTTAATCTCTCCAGTACTTGTTTACTGTGAGGTTAAAAGTTCGTAGGGTAAGTACTTACCGGATGTTTCTCTATTTTTTTTTTGTATTTTATCCACGCGATTTATCATGAGCGTGGCCAGTAAATACTTCAAAAATCGTTGTTTTGGAACGGCCAAGTGGTCATTCATGTTTTTCAAGATTAGGAGATAACGATCAAAATTTTGTTGCGAAGGCGTGCTTGGTTCAAATATGGTTGTGGAAGATAAAAATGACGCTCGTGTGGTACTCAAGTGTTTGCGATGTTTTCACGACGTTATCGTTGAAGACAAAAACAGGAGGTGAGGAACATGTGTGAAGGTAAATGGAAGAATCGTTTTGAGAATGAATTAGCTGAAGGACCAAGAACGAAAATGAAGACAATAAAGAAGTGAAGAGAGAAAGAGTAGTAAGTAGTAAGGTACTGTACTGTTTGTACAGCAGCGTTGATCATCTTCTTACTCCACTCGATCCGACAGTGTCGGCGCTTTGTTTTTTTTTTTAATAAAGATCGATATTTAATTCAGTAATTATTTATTGACGAACGAATCCATACGTACAAAAAAGAGAAATCAACAAATTACAAAGGCGCGCAATCAGCACAACACAATTATCTCTCTTCGAGCTGCTTGTCTCTGCTGACGACGGCATCGTCGAATTTCACCATGTAAGTCGTTCCTTTATGCCAGTGCGCTGTCACTTTGGCCGTCTGCGAACAAAAGGATGTTGTAATGGCATCGATTACGCACTGTCAGATGTCAGATAAAAAAATGCGTTGCAACTGGATCTCTTGTAACGCTGTCATGTTTCATCAAACGTAATAAATTAAATAAATTATGAGCATCGCTGGTTATTTCGCAGTTTTGAATAACAAAACTAGGACTATTGTGATAAGGCCTATTTAGTCTGTTGCTGATATGTGGCACAGATCAGTTTGTTTTCCTATGCAGCTTATCAGGGCATGTGACGCAAAAAAGTTATGTGAGTAAAACTAGTCACATGATGTTTCATCTGGAAGCTATCTACAGATTAAAAATTACGTCTGTAATTTACATTCTAACCAGAGTGTAATTTAAGAAGAGGCAAATTGAAAATGTAAATCACCATTATGTGATTAATTTTTTTTTACTTGATAATGATTTATTTTTTTCTCCTTCACTGACTCCCGTTCTATTAATACAGTTATAAAAAAATATATTGTTGGTATTTTATCGAAATAATTGAAACACCTGACCCGTAACAATCATATAGGAGAAATTTTGATTTTTATTTATTGTAAAATTACAGAGTTCTGCAACGAGTAATACCTGTGGCGCCATCTGGTATTATTCTCAATTCGACATCAATAATATCATTGATACTTCTTTTATAGATAACTTACGATTCTGTTATGCGTGTTAGGTTGCATCGCAATAAATAAAAACAAACTAATTTAAATTGAATTTAATAAATTTAAAAAAATACTGGAACTGTTGAAGCAAAGTAGGTAGTTTTTTCCCAAAATAAATTCTACTACTTGTAATAAGTTAATACTCACAAAACCTGTCCCTGTAAGTACTGCTTCTATGATCCCAGCAATAAAAACTGCACAATTCAGACTACTCTTGTCTCTAGGTACTGAAATAAATCGATTGACTAGTGGTTCCTTCTCCATCAAGTAATATGTGTTTTCATCATCATTTGAGTGCTCTAATTTGTCAGCCTCTCTGCCAAATAAGGCCTAAAATAAAATGTGAAAGGTGCATATGAACTTTAATATAACAAACCTTCCACAGTGTTGATTTGACAAAAAGTAGAATGTTCAAGAGTTTTATTTCCCTCTTGCCATTTCTCTCCCTCAGGAAGTAGAGATCGATCAGTTTGACTCCGACTTTGCGCCCCAGTTCGTGCAGTCTATTCTGGAGCTCTGGAACCGTGTGCGATTTGTTTTGACAGTACTGCACCACTTCTGAGAACAACAAAGCGAAACAACTCAACGACACCTCTCCCTTGCCGCGACTCAACGGTTTGTCCAAGATGCTTGTTTTGTTCCTTCCCGTTAAACTCATCGCTCAAATTACAAAATTGCACAGATGAAAAAATTATTGTACCGCAGTTAGGTTATGTTTTGATTCTGTCAACATTTGACAGTTACCCGCGTGGTGATTTTCTATTTGTTACTAAATCTATTCTAAGATTGGCGACACTTTTGCTTTTTGGTTATGTCCAAACTTTAAAAACCAAAGTTTTAATTTCACTTTTTACCACATTTTTTATACAAACTCGCAAAGATTTTAATGCGTAATTAGTGTATTATTTCTGTAATTCGTATTTGTACGTTTTTTTCACTTTCAGAATATGTCAATGAACCAGTATATGCACCCCCGAAACATCTACAAGCAAGCCCCAAATTTCAAGCAATTGGCCGTGGAATATCCAGAATTTAGAAAATACGTGTCTCAGGATATTTCCGGTAAGGTTACCATAGATTTTAAGAATGTTGAAGCATTAAGAGCTTTGACTCGCACACTCTTAAAAAAAGATTTCAACTTGGACATAGACATACCTCTGAACAAACTCATACCAACTGTGCCGTTGCGACTAAATTACATTTTGTGGATCGAAGATTTATTAAATCTTTCCGCATCCACGCAAGATGTTAAGGGGATAGATATAGGTACAGGAGCATCTTGTATTTATCCTGTAATTGCAGCAAGGAAGTGCAACTGGTCAATGGTTGCAACTGAAATTGATACAGACAGTATCAACTATGCTACTAGTAACGTCAAACGCAACTCTTTAGAAAATCAAATAAAACTTGTTGGTGTGAAAGGCACGACTTTGTTGGAGGAAGTTTTTGATATTTGGCCTGGTGTTTATGACTTTTGCATGTGCAATCCTCCATTCTTTTCCACAACGCAAGAGCTTCACCCGTTTTTCAAGGCTAGGAAACAGAGTAGGCCTCATCCTAAAAATGCATTCTGCGCTTCTACAGACGAGGTGGTGGCCAAAGGGGGGGAGGTCGAGTATATTACAAAACTGATCAACGAGAGTAAGGCTTTGGGGACAAAAATAAAAATCTACACGACCATGGTGGGGCACAAGTCGAATCTACCCCCTCTTAAAAAATTGTTGAGGGAGGTGGACGTGGTGAGCTTTAAACAAACGGAGTTCTGTCAAGGGAACACCACCAGATGGGGCTTGGCTTGGACGTTTCACGACATCGACTTGACAAAAATTCCGGATTTGTTGGTTGCCGCAAAACAGAAGTTGCCAAAACCTCTGTTTTACGAAATACCGAGAGTAGACGAGGCGGGTTACAAGATCAGCGCAGTGTCAGACAAGTTGGTAAAGATTTTCAAGGAACTCCAAATGGACTGTCAGGAAATCAAACACGTCAAGAATTTGGTCGAGTTTGTCGTGACGGCTTACGCGAACACTTGGTCGCATCAGCGCAGGAAAAGACGCGAGAAGCTCAGGCTTAGCGGGGACAACCTCGATTCGAGTCCCGAAGGGAACGACATTCACAAAACTTGCGACAAGATGGCCGAGTTGGAGGTTGAAGGGTCGCCGTCGAATAAGAGGACGCTCGACGACGACAGTGGATTCTACAACGCCAAAAAGAAACGAAAGACGGACCTAGACGAATGCATCTCGAGTAAAATATACTTAAAAGCGAAGATCAGTTTGATGAAAGTCGAATCTTCCATCGGTTTGGAACTGGTTTTTTACGAGGGGAGTGGGACGAAAGAGGCTTTGCATCAGGTTTTGCAATATCTGAAAAACAATTTCGCTCAGAAAGAGTTGTAATTTTTTTGTATCGGCGTTTTGGGGAATGTTGATTCTACGCCATCCTGTGGAATTCAGAATTGTTATTTATTTGTACCTATGTATGTAATTTACGTTGAGAAATGTAAGGTTAAGTTTTTTGTTTCTGTCATGGACAATAAAATATCAAAGAGGAGTTTAAATAATTTTGTGACCTGGCCAGTTGTATCGGTAATAGTGGAAGAGAATGTTTTCAAAACAAAAGAAATAAAGTGGATCGATTACATAGCCCCAGACAAAAAAAAATATTTGGTTTTACAGTAAGATCCAATAAAAAAAAATGGGTATAATTCTGACGCTCAGCTTTGAGTAATAAAGGAACAAAACTATACCATGGTACCAAAATTCTAGGAGTGACGCATCGGTTGTAGGTACTTAAATCGTTCAGGGGATGAAGCTGTGCAAATTCCGTAGGCTTTCAATATTCTTTTGAAATTGTGTGACTTGATTACAATATGTGATCAGTAATATAAATATTTAATTTTTGATTAAAAAATTATTCCGATTTAGCATAGGTAAGATAATTCTGAGTTCGCCATTGCTTCGATTCTAAGCCAGTTTCAATTTCATACGATAGGTATTGAAGCTACGGGGATGGTTTTGGGTTCGTGAGGCGAGATTAATTAATTAATAGCCGCCCTATTTCTCGCTCCCAGGTGACAAAATGGTGTGTGTGGGCGGAACTTTGTCTATCCCTAATTCCAATTGGTCGAATCTTTTAACTCAAACCCAACCCAATTGGATAAGATCCCGAAAAAATCACAAAAACCCAAATTAGTGTTTTTTTTTTCTCTAGGTATTTCTAAAATTTCAAACAGCCATAAGCTCCCTAATTACTACTACAGATGAATTTTGCAGTTTGCACCGTTGGATTCCTTCATCAAGTGACTTTTTGTGCGACTTGAGGTGCACTTTTTCTCCACTTTCAATAAAAAAAGCGCACAATAATTGACAGGCGGTTACCTGCTCATCGTACATATACAGGCTGTCCCAGAACTCGCGGATCAAATTTACAGTGCGTTTTCCTTGGTGATAACCAGTCTTAGGACAGAATAGTCCCGGACAAGACGACCAGTACAACTTTGCGTAATACCCTGCTCACATAGAAACACGATTCAGCTGGTTCGCTTTAAATAACAGGGAACCAGCTGAATCGTGGTTATGTGCGAGCGAGGAATTACGCAAAGTTGTAGGTACTGGTCGACTGTCCGGTACTATTTTGTCCTAACACTGGTGATAACTGAAAGCAATAGCGTTTAAAAAAGAGGACAGGGAATAATCGATTTTTTGTAATGAATATTTAAAATTGGCCAATCAGAAGGACGCTGTTAATTTGAATTGAAAATTTACAAATTTGCATCGTTTAATTACGGATTTATCACAAATATGTTAACTTTGGTATGACATATTATATAGACACTGACAAATATATATTCAATAGTCTGATTTACATAGATTAAATTTTAAGTGCACATCATTAACAAAACCAATCTTCAGATTTTTAATATCGTTTGATTTAAAATCTAATTCATTTTTTCTTCGGTAATTTCGTCTATAAATTTTAGAAATGAATCCTCATATCAGTGTAAAAATCAGAAGTTAAATATTTTGTGTAAAACAGTTTCTTTTTTTTAATTTATTAAATACAATACGGATGTGGCCTTTGTAATAATAATCACCGCATTATCCTGTGTATGATAATTACCTTCGAGCAAAAGATTTTCGAGAAACTGCCGTTCGAGGAACTTGCAATTCGAGCAAAGTCATATTCGAGCAATTGACTTTCGAGCAGCTGATTTCGAGCAATTCGTCTTCGAGCAATTGCATTCGAGCAATTTACCTAGATTCCATATACAGTGAGCGGCAAAAGTATGGAATAAATTCCTTAAAAATTAAACAAAATGTTTTTCAAAAAAATCTTTGAACAGGTCAATTTTAGTTTATAAAATACATGTTTTAGTCCCAAAGAAAATTCCAAGCAGTCATTTGTTTTCCAGTTATGACGTCATCGATAGTTTTTTTAAATGGAAACCCCCTATTTGTTTTCTTGATTCTGATAGCCCTTTTAATTTTCTAAATGACAGTGTAAAAATTTTGTTACCTTACATAAGGAAATTTTTGAGAAAAAAAATAATAACGTTGGAAAAAATAAATTTTATAACGACAATTTAATTCATGTATAAAAAATCTCATAAGGCGCTTTGATTTTGTCACTTTGACAGCGGATAAAAGTTTGCCCTAACTTTTATCCGGCAAAAACACTCAGGTAACTTATACCTTTAGTTGCTAGGCATCTAATACCTTTAATACCAAATAAAAAAATAAAATTTGTATTGTTCATTCATTAAATTGTCTCGCCGAATTACACTCGAGGGTTCATTTAGTCAGGAAAAATATTTATTTGCAAAATTGGCACGATAAAATCAACTCCGGCCTACGGCCGTCGTGCTTTTATCGTGCCAATTTTTCCTGTCTAATTGCTAAGCAATACGTTTTCGTTGCAAAAAATATTTATCCGACTAAATGAAACCTCTTGTGTAATTACAGTCGAAAAAAAACAAGTCAAAAATCAAGTAGGTAAATCAAACAGTCAATTGTTACTGTCAATTTCATTCGTATGTGTTTTTTGTTTTACAAAACGTTTTCCAAAATGACTCATTTAACCGAAACACAACGTATAGAAATTTTAATTTTGATTGGGTGCCGGGATAAAACTAGATAAAATTAAAACAGGGGGTATTTCTTCATAAACTTGCTTTTTGTCAACAAGCTGGGGGATGGCAATTCGAACATTTAATTCCATAATTTTAAGTACTTACTAACACAGTTTTTGACTTGTTTTTGTTCGTTATAAAATTTATTTTTTCCAAATTTATTATTTTTTTCTCAAAAATTTCCTTATGTAAGGTAACAAAATTTTTATACTGGCGTTTAGACAATTAAAAGGGCTATCAAAATCAAGAAAAAAAATTGGGGGTTTCTATTTAAAAAAACTATCGATGACGTCATAACTCGAAAACAAATGACTGCTTGGAATTTTGTTTTGTATTAAAATATGTATTTTTATAAACTAAAATTGACCTGTCCAAATATTTTTTTGAAAAAAAATTTGTTTAATTTTTAATGAATTTATTCCATACTTTTGCCGCTCAGTGTATAATTCAGAATAAGTGGCATCGCGGTAGGCGTTGATTCTCTAAAGTGAGCTTTATGTTATACTCAATTTCATATAAATGTGCATCTAAGCAAGCCATGAAAATCTGATTTTCTGTTGGTATTAAAGCTAAAGCTAGTGACTTTGACTTTCAAAGTTGCTTGCTCTGCGCGAACCCGATTTGAGATTTGACTAATTCTTCAGTTTTTGTCCATTTTAACATTGCTGATTTCAAAAGCAATGTTACGTCTTTTTACTGATTAAATTAAAGTAATTCTTATTTGTTTTTGTCTTTGTATTTTTACCAAGTAAAGATTTATTGGACATGACCTTCATAAATGTGACTTTTGTAATGTAACTAAATTAAAGGTGCTTTTACAAATGCACAGCTCACTTGATGAACATTTATATGAAATCAATTATATGTCAAAAAATTTAGTAAACATGTGAAACCGTCATTACTTTATTCTGAGGTTATGCGTTACATAATTTTGACATGGTTTTCACCACAGACAATTAAACTATAGTTTAATTGTCTGTGGTTTTCACCCACAGCAGACATAACCCCCAGAGAAATAATACACTTTTCATAAATGAAACAAGGAAATTCCAAATACTTATAACAAGAAAATAAACACAAAACGATTCCAATCATAATATCAAGGCCGAATTAAAAGCGAAGGTTACCAACAGCATCGAAACTAGGGTATTATTAGCAAGGGTCTTGTTGCCAACGTAAATTTGAATTTCCAACGCCTACCGCGATGCCACTTATTCTGAATTACTTATAATATGTAGGTATAAGATATAAGATATAAGATTCTTTCTTAATAATTAAGTAGGTAGGTATTGGCGAAAATACTTAACCTTACTTAAATTATTAGAAGAAACAACACATCAGCGGCTAAAGTTTCCAGTTATTTGTTCGTTGTCTGTTGTCTTTTGATGGGTCCGATCACCTGTCAAAATCCTGTCGCATTTTTTTTTTAATCGCAATTTTTAAAATACCTAGTTCAACTCGTCAAGAAAAGTTAAGTCAACTTTATTTTGCTTCATCAAATAAAACAACAACAACTAAAGCGAAAACGCATCTGTCGTAGCTTCGTCAGTTTCCACCTCCGTATCGATGTGCACTTGACGTTCATCCTTTGACATCATCTGTAGCGTGTTTTCCAACCGACTCAAGGCCGACAATCGAATCCGTTTGTTTAAATCTGGAAACGGTTCGATCGCCTCTTGGAAATCTTTCCTGCTAAGTTTAAAGAGTTCGCATGCCCTCACAGCTATCACGGTGGCCACTCGCGGTTCGTTGATCACCAACGCTATCTCGCCAAAATGACTGCCATCCTCCAAATGGCAGATCTGAAAACGAAAAAGTTTCATCAAAGAAAAATCACCGCCTACGAGCTAGCCCAAGTGTACTTCTTTTCCATTATTGGTGTAGACAGCCACGGTTCCACTGTAGATGAAGTACATGGCATATCCGGCGTAACCCGCCAGGACTATGACGTCATTAGGCAAAAATATCTCAGACCGCAACTTTGTAACAATTCTCAACAACACTTGAGTGGGTAGACCTTTGAAGAAAGCGACTCGCTCCACCATTTTTTGGCACCTGTGCGTCAAGATGTCCTGTTTCAGGATAGACGACAGTGTGTTCAAGATGTCCTCCTCCTTGATGATGTGCTTCTGGAATTTAAACTCGATGTATCTGAACACTTTGTCCTTGAGCGTCGACGGCAGCTCTTTGTATTTCATGTACTCGCTGATCTCTTCCAACAAATTGTTGTATTTGTTCCTCGAAGTCGATCGTCTTTGGAATATGTGCATCACTTTCGCTGAAACAATTCGTTCGCAGAAGACCACAAGTATTGAGAGACATTCTCACCTAGAATCACTATCTGCAGCACGTTACCGATCGTTATGGTGACGATCTCAAAGGCCATTAGGAACTTGCTGGCGTTAAAAAGGTCGGTGACACCGACTACCATGCAGGCTCTCACCACCCGAACGGTGGACATCAACATTGGAAAATTTTTTATTCTTCGCAGGCTGAGGGTAGAATTGTGGAGGATTCTAACGATCATGTAGACCACACTGGTGAGCCACACGACGAACACGGACACCCATAATGCGAAACAGATGAATTTGATCTGGTAGCTCCACACTTGCATCTTCTGCACACAGAGAGTGTTATTAATGTGGTACCAAAGCGAGTAGGTACATACTTACCTCACTCATTCTATACAAGTACCGAGTGAAAGTAGGAAGTCGGACCACCTTCAGCAAACAAATGGTCTCGAAGGGGTAGTAGTCCACATTCCGCGTCAGATATATGTACATGTGAATGGGTAACGAAGACACCACATCCGGCACGAAGAACCCCTTCAAGTAGCGCTTGACCACGCTCTTGAACTTCATCTCCACCATTTGCTTGCGGTGGTTGTAATATCCGGTGACGAACCACAAAATGACGTCGATGTAGCAAATTATGTCGAAAAATAACTTCATGTATATTATTATGAAGTGAGGATTCGGCGACGAGATTTCCGCCGGTATGAGGATAAAAAGGAACAGAAACACCGGAATCATGAACATTTCCCACCAAAAACGCGCCTGGCTGAAAGGGTGGATCATGTAAGGGCAGTGGTCGAAGTGGTATTGCTCTTCTGTGTACATCTCCGCTGTCGATTTGAGGACGTTTTTGCTTTCGGGAATGTCCGGACTGATGGTTCTCCATTTCCACAACTTTCGACGCAATAGGACTAGCGGGCCAGAGGAGATGCCATTGCAGATCTCGAGCTCATCCGGGGAATGGAGGAGGCAAGAGTGGTTCTTAATATGGCGCACCACGGAGATAGAAGTTTGTTTAGATACTTTCGACATCTGACAGTTCTGGATTTTATATGTAATGAACTTTGTTTATGATGAGAAGTTTTCCATGGAAACAGGTCCGTTTTGTCAAAACAAGATCTTCTAGGAAGACTAGAGCCGGAGTGACTTAAATGATTTGGACGTTAGGCCGCGGCCGGCGTAATGTTGTGCCAGTTGGAATTGTTCTTCATCATTTTGAAAAATGTTTTGCAACTTTTGAATCTTCTTTTGGTCTCTCAAATACCGTTTTTTGACGTTGGGCAACGAGAAGGTTCAAACAAACAACTTTGGTCGTCCAAAAGTGATTTTATTTTTTGACAGAATCAGATTTTCATTCAAATTTAATTCCTTGAGCTAGAGGCAACTCTTTGGAGTGGTTGATGGTGATCGTGGATCTTCTCATGTACTGCTTCCAAGCGTCGCTTCCAGACTCGCGACCGCCCCTGTGTGTTTCTCGCGTCCGAAAGCCCCTCCGATCTCAGCCCCGGAGGTGGGAATGTTTACGTTGACAATTCCGCAGTCGGATCCTTTCGATCCGATCTACTACAAAAAAAAAACAGAAAATATCAAACTGGCAAAGTAGATCTAATCACCTTGAATATGTTCTCGACGCTTTGGGTGAAAATACTGTGTTTAGGACTGTAACCCTTTTGTATGCTGTGTTTTGCTGGGTTGTTGCGATCGAATTGGACGCTTTGAGATGGACGTCTTTATTCGAGAAAAAATAACTGTCACTTTTGTTGAGTACTTTATTCGTCTCTGGTTTCTAGTTGTTCTCTACCTACTATTTACAAAATTTTACCTTAAATACTACCTACTTCTAGAAAAATGAGGGTGGGGGTGTAAGCACCCGTCCAGACCTTCGTGGGTACAGTTAGACGTAACAGAAATGCAACATGCCGCCCACCATTGAAATAAAAATGAGAATGTGTACATAAATTTTTGTTTCAATAAGACCTTAATCCTTAATACTATGAACAATGATATACCGGCGAGACGCCGGTAATTATGTTGATAAGCACTGCACTATTACTTGATAGTAATATCCGTAATAGTGTATGTACTCCGGCAAAATTGCCGTGCCGCCGGGTGGAGGTGGGATAGTACATATACATTCAAATTAAACGGGGAATTTATCAAGGAGATTCTTTAAGTCCTTTATGGTTTTGTCTAGCCATCAATCCTTTGACAAATCTATTAAATAGCACTGGATATGGTTTCAATATTAGAGTTAATAATACCACACTATCCAAATTAAATCACCTTCTTTATATGGATGACATAAAACTTTATGCATCTAAAAAGAATCACATTTTATCTTTACTAACAATAACTGAAAATTTCTCA
Source organism: Tenebrio molitor (assembly GCF_963966145.1). Classification (NCBI taxonomy): domain Eukaryota; kingdom Metazoa; phylum Arthropoda; class Insecta; order Coleoptera; family Tenebrionidae; genus Tenebrio; species Tenebrio molitor. Next base: position 19,603,756 of record NC_091053.1, on the reverse strand, counting down.
AATGATATTGGCATGAGTTTTGGTATTGATAAGTGTAAAACGCAATCAATATGTCGTGGTCATTACGAAAATTTAGAATATATAACTAAAGAAGGAGAAATCATTAAAAATTTAAATAAAGGAGAATTTTATAAATATTTAGGTATTATCAATCAAATCATATTCAACATTCAATTATAAAAGAAAATTTAGAAAAACAATTTTATTTAAGAATTAAATCTATTTTAAAATCAAAATTAAACGGTAATAATTTAATTAAAGCAGTTAATACATATGCTGTTCCATTGTTGACCTATTCTTTTGGTGTTATAAAATGGTCCAAAACTAATTTACAGAATATAAATATTCAAACTAGAGTTCTCTTTACAAAATTTTGTAAACATCACCCCAAATCTGCTGTTGAAAGATTTAATTTACCACGCGAAAATGGTGGTAGGGGTTTTTCAAATCTAGAAATTCTACAACACAATCAAATTGCTTCACTAAAAAATTATTTTCTCAATAGAGCTCGTGATAACACTTTTTTTAATGCTTTGGTTTCAGCGGATAAAGGTTACACACCTTTAAATTTAAGTGATAATGTAATTTCAGATATTGTGGAGCCAAATATACCTGACACTATATCAAATATAAAACAAAAGTCTTTACATGGAAGATATTTTAAGGGTGACCGATACTGGCGAAATGTTTCAGTTTTGCCACCTTTATAACGCAGCCACTAATACACAGTAGAGTATATAGATAAGTATGGAAACCAAACTGAATTTTTACCTGAAATAATAAGCCCTGAGGCCCTGACCGTTTCCATGCCCTTACCGAAAGGTTCTCGGAGTTTTATGGTTTAATCTGGTTTATCAGACAAACAATAAATACATTTCTTATTTTGTCTAAAAATGTAAGACATAATTTTCTTCTGGAAAATTGTCGAATAATAAAATTATTAATATTATAATAGATTAAAATGGTCCAATAATATGAGTCCCAAAATTCACGCCCATAAATAAATGTCTTTTTCGCATTAGACACATTAGACGTCGTATGCGAAAAAGAAATGTTTTTGCAACGAATTACATACAAGATTTTTTCTAATTCCGTAAAGTATTAGGCAAAAAACAAGAAAAAAGAAATACAGGTTTTAATTTTTTTAATTCACTAATTTATTACTCCTATCATTCTATCACTCTCTATATTATATCTACTCCAATTCATTTATTACAAAAGTGATATTTATTGTTACAATTTTGTAGCGATTTTCTTGCCAAATGAGTGATTTTGATCTGCGGTATAGCTGCTATATGTATATCCAGTTTATTACCTGCGAAGTCGCAGCCAGTTATCAACGATTTGAGCAATGGCTTGCGTTTTTTAAAAGTTTCTTTTACATGATGAACTGATGAGATTCAATACTTTGATTGCTTTAGTAAAAGAAAAGAAAGCTTTTCTTGTAATTTTATACTTCTCACTCTTTTTGGCACTAATGCGAAAAAGTGACAGTTAAACGCATTAGTGCGAAAAAGAACGTCATTGTGACATTCAAATGACCACCAAAAAACCACCTATTTTGCAATGGAACTACTGGTCTCGCGAAGGAGTAGATAATTACCAATTCGCGATTTCTTTTTGTGATTTATACATATACCTACCTGCATACTCTCATACAACGCACAAAACTTTTCATACGATCATACTTTAATTTATAAATCAATATTTCTGTACTTAATTTGTTATACCGGGTGTATTATGAAAAACCTTTGGTGCTATAACTTCCTTATTTTTTATCCGATTTTAATAAATGATACATCAAACAAAATTCGTTTTAGAAACACTATAGCTCGACATGCTATAATTTTTTTTTGACATTATATTTTTTGACAGAGCGCAGCTAACTTTGTTTTTTTAAGTTGCACTGTATATTTTTTTATTTTTATTCTGATAGATGTTTATCTTCTGAAACACAAACATTAAAATAAAAAATCAAAAATTTGTTTTTAATTAAAAAAAATTGAATTTCCAAAAATCAAGTAACCATAACTTTACTATAGCAAATGTTCGAAATTACCTCCATTCTCTCTAAGGTACATTCGACAGCTTCCACTGACGCCTATTGCGGCGTTTAATAAAAATTCTGGTGGTATTTGTTCACATACTGCAACGATTCTTGTTACTAAATCATTTCTGTTATCGACGGAGTCAAATAGACATTGTCTAGAATGCACTTTTATTACTGTTTAATGTGACTGCTTGATTAAAAAAAAAACGTTATTTTTTAATTTCTTCTTTTTGTTTCTATGCATGAACATGTTGTTTACATTTTCATATTCTAAATAAAAATCTCTATAAAACTGAGCAAAAAAAGTTAATAGCGCAATTTGAAAAAAAAAGTTGACTATCATTTGTCAAAAACAGAACTCAAGAACAAATATTGGATCAATTCAAATTGTAGCCCATTTAAAACGATTTTGCTTGACACATCAATTATTAAAATCGTCTGAAAAATAAGGAAGTTACAGCACCAAAGATTTTTCATAATACACCCGGTATATATATTAATATAATGTTAATGACGTTGACGTAATAATGTGCGGACTAAATTAGACAACAATTTATTCATTATTTTTATACGTACATATTTTTAAAAAAACCTAATATTTAATTCCAAAAATTAGTTTTCATAAAAAAAAAGAAAAAATTAATTCGCTCTGTACGGTCATAGTTTATATTAGAATTTCTGAAGAAATTCGAATAATACCGGGACAGGGTATTATCTGTAAAGTCATAAAATTTCCTGGTTGAAAACTGATCGGCGGCCCAAACTAACCCCCGGATTTGTCCCGTTCCTAAACAGGTAGGTAGTTTTGAAATCGGAGAAAAGATGTGCCTCTACTGCCTCTGGTGGCAAAAGCGATGAACTAAAACCGTTTTTATTCGCAAATTTATAAATGAATAACTTCCACAACTTCTGTTTTTTTTAATTATTATTTAATGTAGTAGGTAAAGGTAAATATATTGTATAGAATTACAAAATATTCTAACGAAATGTTCGCCTGGGAGACGAAAAATTTAACTTTTACATTAAGCTCAATATAAAAAAAAACAAATGTTTCATCCATAATTTCACAACGCAGCGGACTCAGTAAACTTATTTAGATTCATTCATAAAAAATCGAATTAAAGCCGCGCACTTTAGGTTTTTATCATATCATCAGACAATCTTTTTCTCTTATAAAAAAAGTATAACGCTGCGGTCTGGAGAATTAAAAAATCTTTAATTTGATGTATGATACTTGACGAATGATTGCGTATTAAGTGAGTTCTTTGCAATTGCAATTGCAATTAATGAAATACACTCTAGTCAACGCTGGTATCGGTCACCCTTAAAGAGCTAGAACAGCCAGAAATTAATATTCAAGCTTCTCATGCATGGCTTAAAAAATCAAATATTCATCCTGAGACTGAGGGTTTTATATTTGCAATACAAGATCGTGTTATAAATACAAGAAATTATAAAAAACACATATGCGGTTTACAATCGATAATTGATAAATGTAGGATTTGCGGAACTGAAGGGGAAACCATTGAACATATCATTTCTTCTTGCACCGTTTTGGCTCAAAGCGAATATAAAAAACGTCATGATATATTCGCAAAAATTATACACATGAATTTAGCAGTTAAATTCAATTTATTAAAGGATACACAACCACATTACATTTATAAACCAGAAAGTTGTTTAGAAAATGACAATTACAAATTATATTTTGATCGCACAGTTTTAACTGACATTCACATTCAGCATAACAGACCAGACATTATTATTTTAAATAAACAACAAAAGCAAGCATATCTTTTAGATATAGCTGTTCCAAATTCACACAATATAACACAGACATATAACACAAAAATTAATAAATATTTAGAACTCTCCGTTGCTATGAGAAATCTTTGGTGTTTAGAAAAAATTTCGATTTTACCATTTATAATTTCAGCAACAGGAATAGTACCGCAATCTCTTTTTAAAAATTTAAAAATTTTGGACTTAGAGAACACATTGGTGGTTGAAATTCAAAAAGGTATATTATTATATACTCCGTACTCTGATAGATTGCACGTTTTTTGACAGAAGACAGACACAGAAACTGGTTTGGCGGGAATTAATCTGCAGGGATACAACAGTTTTCTACATATCGTGAAATAATTGAGATGGAGAGTTTAGTATTTTTCACTGCTTTATGTTTTGGAACTAGAATTTAAAAACGTGCTATCTATCACCGTACGGAGTATACTCATGTCACATCGTGAGGAAATTCCTTAACATTGACACAGAACATAAAACACAAAAAAGTCAAAATGTGGAGGCGAGACGCCGGTAATTATGTTGATAAGCACTGCACTATTACTTGATAGTAATATCCGTAATAGTGTATGTACTCCGGCAAAATTGCCGTGCCGCCGGGTGGAGGTGGGATACATATACATAATTAACAAAAACATTAAAATAAAAAATGCTCGATTGTTAACCGCATAACCGAAACTTCATTAGTCTGTGGGCAACGGACACAAATAGTTTATCGAACGTTTGAATTCACTTGAATTGCACTTCACTGACACTACACGCACCACATTGTCCGGTCCGGGATGCAGCTGAGTGATGCGGCCAAGTTTCCATTGCAGTGGATGTGCATTGGTTTCCTTGATTAGCACTAATGAACCCAATCAGAATTCTTAAATTTAGACAAGGAAATTAATAAAACTTTAGGTTTATTTTGGAACAATAAACGAGACACATTACATTACAAATATGAACCCGACACTGAAGTGTCAACAATCACAAAACGAGAAATTGAAATGTCGTGCAAACTAGGTAATTCTTCTACAAACTGTAACCACAAAATTTTAATGTTTTCAGGAACTGATTGACTCCAATCTATTTTTAAATGCCATAGTTTTTGCAACAGAATTTTTGCCTTTGTAATTATTGGACCAATCAATCCTAAAGGGTCAAATAATTTTGAGATGGTGGATAAAATTGTTCGTTTTGTGATTGTTGACACTTCAGTGTCGGGTTCATATTTGTAATGTAATGTGTCTCGTTTATTGTTCCAAAATAAACCTAAAGTTTTATTAATTTCCTTGTCTAAATTTAAGAATTCTGATTGGGATTCATTAGGTGGTAAAACATCAGATTCATTCGAGACCCATTTACGCAATTCGAAACCTCCTAAACTGAGACATTTAATCAGCTGATCTCTTAATTCAATCGCGGTTTCCTTTTTGTCCACGGAATGTAATAGATCATCTACGTAAAATAAATTTTGTATGACTGGTAATGCTAATGGATACGTTTTCTCGTTCTCTAAAGCTAGTTGCATTAAACACCGAATCGCTTGATATGGAGCGCATGTTGTTCCGTACGTTACCGTTTTAAGCCGAAATACTTGTAGCGGATCATCGGGATGATTTCGCCACAAAATTCTCAAAAAGTCTCTATGAGCAGGGTCAATGAATATTTGTCGGTACATTTTTGTGATATCGCTGCATAAAACAACGCGATGTATTCGAAAATTTACAAGAATATGAAATAGGTCCTTTTGTAGGGTAGGACCCCCCATCAAGTTATCATTTAAGCTCAGATTGTTCGATGATTTGACTGAACCATCAAAAACAACTCGCAATTTTGTCGTTAAACTGTCGATTTTGAACACCGCATGATGCGGTAGATAAATATGTTTATTGTTTGAGACATCGATATCCTTAGACGGAACTACCTCCATATGACCTAAATCAACATATTCATTAATAAATTCTGTATATGCGCCTTTTAAACTGAGATCACGTGACAATTTTCGTTCTAGTGATTGAAATCTCTTTAATGCTTGGTCAAATGAGAGACCAATATTCCGACTTTCACTTTTGAACATCAATGGTACCTGAAATTTACCGTTAGCAAGCCGTTTGTGACATTCTAGGAATTGTTTCTCGCACCTTTCATGTTTTCTGGACAGAATTGGTTTATGGTCTATTTCCTCAATTTGCCAAAACTTGACCATCTGTTTTTCCAAGTTCTTGCTGGAGAAAGTGCAGATCGTCTTTGTGTTTTCTTTGTTAGTGTCCCAACAACCGCCCAAAATCCACCCCAGCTGGGTATTTTGAGCTATCAACCGTTTGGCGGGACCTAATTGCACCTTACCGACGCACAGTACCTTCCAGAACAGCTCGTTTCCGAGAAGAACATCAGTCCGACCGGGTTTATTGAACGTCGGGTCCGCCAATTTTATATTACTAGGGATTTTGAAAGTGTCGTAAACTAACGGAGTCGCTGGGATGTTTTGAGTGATTTTTGGCAACACTAAACATTTTACTGAAGCTTAGAATTTATTGAAATTCGATTTGAAAATCAGCGTGGTACTTTTGTTTACCTTGCTGTGACTGTTGTTTACCCCAGATAACGTGATGTTCGTATCGTAAGATGGCAAATTTAACATTTTTAAAGCTGACTCAGTGATGAAATTTGACTGTGAGCCACTGTCCAGAAGAGCTCGTAATTGGGTGAAATTTCCTGCTTTATCTTGCACCTGCACCAGTGCCGTTGACAAAATGACATTGATTGGCAAGGTAAAGCTCGAATTTAGTACATTTACATCATTGTTAATTTCACCCAATTGCTCCGATGTGTCCTTGTGTAACAATGTATTGTGTGTATTACTGCCACACACTCGGCAACAACCACCTTTGCAGCTGTCGGAGTCATGGTTTGTTCTTAAGCAATTTTTACAAAGTTGTCGTTTATTTATTTGATCAATTCTGTTTGATACCGCTAAGCTGAGAAACTCCTTGCATTGATACAAGTAATGATTTGAATTGTTACAATATAAGCATTTTTTTGTGCTGGTTTCATTTTTGACGCTAACAAACGATTTTTGGGATTGTTGTTGATGTTTGTTTTGTTTGATGTTTGTTTGTTGTTTGTTGTTGATGATTTTCCCTTATGTGAATCGCTCAAAGCTTCTAACGTGAGATTTGTTAGTATATCGCTAAATTCTTTCAGTGTCGGAATGTTTGTTGTTTTGCAAGATGTTTCCCATTCTCTGCGGGATTGATAATTTAATTTTGACAACATTAACTGAATGAGAATGATATCCCAACTTTGTACTGGAATATCTAAATTTTGCAATATACTTAAATTGGTCGAAAGCCCATCTAACAGTTGTCTTAGGGACGCTGGCGATCCCTTTGTTACCTGCGGTAGATTTATTATTGTATTGACGTGCTGTTGTACGATAATCCGTTTGTTCCGCCAAAAGTGCCGCTTCTTAAAGCTGGTTTATCAAACACGTTCTCGCAGTAAAAACGCTGTAGTCGGCACTGTCGCAAAGTTTCATTCCTACTGTCCGTTTAGCGCGAGAATGCATTTAGCGCATAGCCAAATCACGCTCCGCCCCTAACTGCTTAAGGCGAATCGGGATGAGGTTTTAGTGAGATTCTCGGTCAACAGATGGCGCGGGATTTACTTAACTGTTTTTAGCTAAACCAAGCGAAAAATTTGTAATCTGAAAAGGGCAATGTCTTTAAAACATTATTGAAAATTGCGGCAACTTTTTAATTTTTTTATTTTTTCTTCCTTTAAAAAATTTTTCATTGTAATTTTTTTAAAAACAAAAAAAATCAAAAAGTGGTCAACAGCGACGATTAAGCAATATTTACTGATGCTTAATCAATTTTTATTTAATTTTTTCGTTAGAAAATAGTGTCCGAAACAGTAATATACGTTTTCTCTTTGATCGAACCGCCCGCACATGTCTGGCACTGATCAAGAGTTACAAACATGGAATTTGAGCAGCTACAAAAGTATATGTGAGACTTCTATTCACACTATTTTGGTAATGATAACTTAGATGTTGAGGTTGCCTCCGACGATCCCAGTCGAGATCCTGTTATTAACACCATAACAGACCGATTTTTAATTGATGGTCAGCATTTTCTTAGAGAGATTAGATCTCTAGAAAACCATAACAACAAATATCTTAAAAGTTCGAAGGGGTACTTCAAATTAATATCTTGGACTACAAAACTGCATGGAATTTAAAATTTGAGTGTCCATACTGCAAAACAAAAAAAAAGTGTGTTCAGTGAGGCTGAACCAGAGCCAATCATAAATCTAGAGAAATTATCTCAAAGCAACTCAATTCCTAAATTAAATCAACTAGCAGTGGTCGATACTCGATAGTGCTGTATGGGGAATTATCTCTATTGGTGGTGGACATTCCAACATGGAACAACTGTTTTATTCGTGGGAACACTCCAATTTCCCGATTATAACGCTCCGATGGAAGGTGTAAAATTACGTAAATTAAAACCAGGAAAGAAACAATACGTACCATTATCAAATGGATTTTGCGAAAATAAATTTCTAGGAATTTTCTCTCCCCAACAAAATGTTTTCATGAATATTCCACTTGTGTATAAAATGTCGTGAAAATCATTTTCAATAAAAGAAAAAAATTAATTAACAAAAGAGTTTGATCGATTTACAGTGAATCAAAAAGATTTTTTTGTTCGACACTGTCAGAATTTGAGAATTTTCTCCTGTGTGAACGGATTTCGATAAATATCACAACTTGTCAAAACGAAACGTCAAGTTAATTTTAATGATTTTAGGCGATTTGGAGCCTTTAAGAGGCTCGTCGAACAAAAAAACCTTGTATTCAACTCGTTCTTGTGTAAATTTGGCTTTTTTTGGCACTCCTGGGCCTTTTACACATGAACTCGTTAAATAATAATATACAAATTAAAAGACAAGTTTCATAAGACCAGTCTTGAAGCACGTATTCAAAATTAAAAAACGAGTGGCGTAGCCACGAGTTATTTTAAAGAAAGAGTGCTTCAAGGTCTTATGAAACGAGTTTTTTTATACTATTTTTTGGAATTTGTCCGCCATAGTACCTATGTCGCCCGCTGAAATACGTGAAATTGCCAAAAATACGGTCGCGAATTTGCTGCCTGATAAATCCTGATAAATAATTTTTGACACATTTTGTAATTTAAACTGACATGCATGACAAGATAATTCCACATCAAGCTTTACCAACTTAAAAATTTTCGTAAAATGTTCCGTGAATTAATGGCTATAAGGACATCGCAGATGATGACGTTGCTACATCCAAGAATATAAATGCATCAATTTTACGTACGATATTAAAAAAAAAGTAGTGAATTTGTTTCGGTCCATGAAGGAACCAGCCGGAAAAAAATACAATACGCGTAATATGAAGAGGTGGAAACTAAAAAATTGGTTCACCCAGGTCAGGAGCTCTAACATTCCGATAAGTGCTCCGATTTTGTAAAAAAGGGCCCGGCAAGGTTTTCCCGGTAATAGCGCTTTTCCGGCTATAGCGCTTTTTTCTTCGGTCTTTTTTTTTTAAATCTAGTTACTTTGTGCAACCTGTCAGCTGGAGCAGTTGTTACGCAAGTAATTTGACAAGTTATTAGACTGTAAAAAATTGCATTTGTCATAACTTTGAGTAAAAATGAAATGACCAACATGCTACAAGCGTATTTTGAGTGTGGCAAGAATACACAGCCAGCTATTCGCCTTTATCACCAGCATTTTCTTAATGGAACAGTGCCCCACTACAAAAAATGAATTAATTTCCTTAACCCTCCACCACCCGGCGGCACGGCAATTTTGCCGGAGTACATACATTATTCGGATATTACTATCAAGTAATAGTGCAGTGCTTATCAACATTACCGGCGTCTCGCCTCCGCATTTTGACTTTGTTGTGTATTTATTATGTTCTGTGTCAATGTTAAGAAATTTTGAACTTCAACTACCAATGTGTTCCCTAAATCCAGAATTAAATTTTTTTTTTCTAACACTAATCTCTTATACTGTTTCTATGGTGCATATGAGCTCACACCTTATGTTTCCCATAAAATACGTTTTTCTCTATAAGACACGTCGTCAATAGCAACGTATCTTATAGAGTCATAAAATACGCTCACACATATTATTCAAGTAACATTTTATTCATTATTTTTACAGTAATTATCACATAAATTATCATATAAAAAATGATCAAAATGGTTTGAATAAGTGAAAACACACTGTTTACACACAAGAGTAAAATTTGTTGCAAAACAACTCAATCGTTAATTTAAAAAAAATAAATAAATAAAATTCTTTTCACCACTTTTCACCTAAAAAATAACACTGAGATTGACAAAAATTGACAGTTCACAGTGAAGCGGCAAAAATTTCATAACATATAATAGGAATGGCTTGCTTCGGCTACAATCATTTATAATGACCCTGTATTTCCACTTTTTTTTTCCTATGCAAGAGTGCAATCTTATCTTTATTGTAAGTACACTTAATATTGTCGGTATGTGATTGTCAAAGAAAAACGTATATTTCTGTTTCGGGCGTTATTTTTTGTCAAAATTTAAAAATAAAAAAAGATTTGCCATTAAGAAGTTGGCCACCACATGCGCCGTTGAGCAGATTTTTATTTTTTTTTTAATAACGAAGAAAAAAAATTTTTTTTTTTAATGGAATCAAAAATAAAAAAAGTAAAACGTTGCAGCATTTTGAAGTAATATTTTAGGACACTTGCAGTTTAAAAATTGAAAATCGGTCATACCGTTTCTTTAAAAAACGCTAAATACTTTTCCGATATCTTTATCTCTCTCGCACACTTGGTCATCCCGATTAGCCTTAAACCGTGATTTTAAAAGATTATAGGCTGTAACGTAATTGTCATGGGTGATTGCTAAATGAACAATTAGCTTTTGTGCTTCCCCCTTTACACTTGATTTTAAATAATCAACCCTTGTGAGTAGATTAATTACTGGAATTTTTTTTCGATAATAAATCTAGTCACTTGGGAGATTGTAAGTGAAAATCTTTTTAGCGAATTAATTTTTGTTTATTTGTTATTCGTAATCATACGATTTTTTAACCAATAAACGTCATTGTAGGTACTTATAACAATTTAAAAAAATGCAACCGAATTATATTCGTCATTAAACGATGAAATGCACAATAAAAACTCTACAGTTTTTCATTTGTCAGTCAACACCGTTTAAATAAAGGACAAAAACTAATGGTACTATCCTCGTATATCGAACTGCCTGAAAATGTTGGAGATTAAATTTATGAGTTTATGACAGTGGTCAGGTCCCTTTGTCGAAATATGGATTGGTGATTATTTCCTTGCAGAGGGTCGGCTCGATTCTTTTGCGGGCAGCTGTACATATATTTTTTAGTGACATGGATATCTATTGGTAGTTTTAGAAAACTGGGAATTATTTGTTACCTAATTATAAAACGTAGATACGAATATTTCGCAATGAAAATGTCTAGTATAAAAATAAAATAAAATTTAAAATACAAAAATTCAAACTACGTGTTTAAAGGTTTAGCATTTGAAACCTTAGGCCCTTGGTGCAAAGAAGCCATCGATTTCATTAATGTCATCGGAAACCGACTTATGGCGGAATCAGGCGATTCAAAATCAAAGAAATTCCTTTTCGAGAGGATTTCCCTTGCCATTCAACGTGGAAACGCTGCAAGCATTCGGGGCACTTTTCCAGATTCCGCAATATTATCGGAAATGTTTGTATTATAAAACAAAAATGTTATGTAATTGTTATTAATATAAATTTTGGCTTTTTTTTTAATAATAATTTAGTATTTATACTAAATTTAAATATTTTACTAAATAATCGTTCATTTATAAAACAAACTTACCAAAAGAAAAGACAAAATAGTTCAGCCAACTCATGGCATTATACAAGTTAGTAAACAAACAATCTTTGTAACAAGATTATTTTCTTTTTTTCAAGTTCAAATTTAAAGGGAGCTCACAGAAGTGACAGACTAAAAAGCTTTCACCTTGTTTTGATATAGGTACTTACATACCTACTTAATTGGAGGCCATGGAAATTTTACATTTAATTTGGTAGTAAAACTGTCAGTTGAATCAGGTTATGTTTTTCTAAGTTTGAGGTTATAAATAGCGTCGATGTCTAATGCATTTTTGTCAGTTTTACTAGTTTGCAATAGAAGAATATTCAGACATCGCGGGAAATTCAAAAACATGTTATAGTCGTTTTCAGCGACATCCGTGCTGTCAGTGTCATTTTTAATTAGTGTTGGGAGTGGTATAATTGACCGTTGTTAATTAACGTTAATTAACCATAATTGACGGTTAATTATCTTAATAGAAAAAGTGTTAATTAGCAGTGTTAATTAACAAAAATTGGTTAATTGTCCATAGATATATCTGTTAATTATACTGACTCCTAACTCAAGTTGCAAAAAACCACGGATAAAAAATTAGGTTGGTATTAGCTGTTATCGTGTTTGGTAACTTTGAAAAAATCAATATTACTAGCATTGCTGTAATTTAAATCTATTTATGCTGTACCTAACCTCAAATAAATAATTACTAAAATGTTACTAAAAAAGGTCGCTATAAAATTCACACAAACGAAATTTCTAAAGTTGACTCAAGTTGCAAAAAACCTCTTTGCCTTTGCAACAGCACTTTTATGGCATTAGTCATTTGAAATGACTTTAAAACTGTACTTTTGTGCCTTTATTTGATTCAAAAATATTCAAAATATGCTGTTGCAAATGACAAGTAGTTTTTTGCAACTTAAATCAACTTTATTCTAAGTTTTGTCAAATTTGACCATAAATAATCGGATAATTAACCGGTTAATTAACATCATTCATAATTAACATGTTAATGTCAAACATGTCAAACAAGAAATTGAGGTTATGGTAAAAGACAATTTATATTTCGTGAAACATCAACAACAAACGATAAAACTCAATCTTTAACATGGTGTAAAAAACATGGTTAAACGAAGTCATCCTCGGCATCCGAATCAGACTACATTTTTTATCGGAAATGATACATAATAATTTGAATTTGTCAATTTGTCGCGTCAAGGTAAATTTACCAAATTAGGAAATTAAAAATTACTATACTTGGGCCAACCAACAGATATAGTAATAAAAAAAGGGGATGTGGCCTAGTTGCGTAGAACGATATACGCCGAAGCCTGTTTCACAATGAAACAGGTTCTTTCTAACAAATAGAGAACCAAAAGTCTTGAAAAAAAACTATTTTTTTCCCTACCGGTTAGAAATGTAGGCTGTGGATACCTCATTTGAGGTGAGAAAATTCAACTTTCTCGCTAAGGTAAGAAAGTTAATCATGAAATGTTTATGGTAAAACTGTACCAAAATACAAATGTCAAAAGTGTCAAAAGTGAAATAAGTTATTGATAAATGAAAGCCAATTCAATGAAGTAAGTTGGTAGGTCAATCATATAATCTGGAAAATAAACAGATAAGCTAGGTAGGTAGATTACTTTACCCTGTTTATATCAAATTTTCAAACAAACCTCAAATCTTCAAATGCGATTACAAGTTAATTAAACAACTAACACAGCCTACTATTCAATTCTCAAAATTTTCGTTTTAATCACGAATATAACCATCTTTTTTGACTTTTTTCAACAAAGTTGTGCCGGTAGGGAAAAAAATTGTATTCAAACCTTGTTAAGAAAGTGTCCTTGCAGTCTACGACTCGGTTTATAATCTTTGCCTGCGGTCTGCAAGAAACCACTTTCTTACCTTGGTTTGAAATATACTATTGTAATACAAATCGAAAAATGCCAACGAAAACAAACAAACATAAACCCGTGGTCAAACTCCCAAAGCGAGGTTTAAACGAATGAGATGCCGGATGCCGTCAAGTTATTTTTGTGGATGTATATCAGGCTTTCGAAAATCTGCGCACGTTTTGAATGAGCCAATTGGAAGCTGCTATTTAAAATACGCGGGCACTACGGGGCGGTTTTATTACTATATCTGTTGGTTGGCCCAAGTATAAATTGAAACAGCAAGTGGTGCCAACATACTGTCATACTGACAGCACGGATGTCATTGAAAACGACTATATGTTCATTTTGATAGATTGCATGTTAGGCACTTTAGTGACGGAAATTAAAGAGTGTGTGCAACGTTAAAAAATAAATCATGACCTTCCATTATGCCAAAAGAAGCGAATGGGTTTAACTCCCAGGTTTTTAACAAATGATCAAATAATCTTCACTATAACCAAAACTACCTGTTGAGTTAATTTATAACGTATGCACCAGCTAGGTGATTTCAATGGTAATGCTAAACTATCATCGAGGTCTAGTTGAGATATTCTGATCTGAAAGCTCTTAGCATATACCATGCGACCCAACAAGGCCACATGTCGGAGATCTTAAAAATTTATTGATGTGCATATGTTAGTTTTTGAAGCAAACATCAAAATATGACAATTGACAAAAATTTAAGTTATAACCTAAGTAAAATTAAAATGTTTCCAAGACATAGGTACAGTCGGTTGCAAAAAAATCGAGTACATCATAAAAATCAAGAGCACTGAATTTTCCTATTTTTAACACATGTAAATCAGGCTTTTCTGACTTTTAGTGGCATGCTTTTTCAAATAGGTTATGTCTGACACAAGAAATGACGGAAGAAATGAAAAGTTTTGACATTTTGCTTGTCTCGGTAACCTCAAAATTGAGAACAAGAAGGATGAATTAAACTATAGAAAATTTGATGTACAGACTCGAATTTTTTGCAACCGACTGTCATTTGCAACAGCGCTTTTATGGCATTTGAAACTACTTTAAAACTGTACTTATACTTATATGGAAAATATTCAACCCAAACTATGATTTTCTGGTCCATTTGTGCCTTTATTTGGTTCAGAAATATGAAAAAAATGCTGTTGCAAATGACAAGTGCGTCTTTGCAACCTCAACCTGTACCGAGTTTACTGTCGCGAGCAAAAAATTCTGGTAGTCAATGTCATTTCAAAATTTGGTTAGACTGTCACAAATTAAAAAATGTTCCCTGCCTGATTATGCCCATGTCACCAAAGTGCCAAAAAAAAATCATTAATCGATGTGAATTATGTAATGTCATACAACATGATGATAGGTTATGTTATGATATTTTTTGTTCCACACTGTCAGAATTTGAGAATTTTCTCCTATGTGAACGGATTTTGATAAATGTCACAATAACTTGTCAAAACGAAACGTCAAGCTAATTTTAAAGATTTTAAGCGATTTGGAGCCTTTAAGAGGCTCGTCGAACAAAAAAACGTTGTATTCAACTCGTTCGTGTGTAAATTGGGCCTTTTTTTGGCACTCGTGGGCTTTTAAAACGAGCGTTTTAAAGGCCCACGAGTGCCAAAAAAGGCCCAATTTACACACGAACTCGTCAAATAAACTACTATTACGACCGTTTTACAATACTTGAGCATTTTCCATTGCCTCAAAGCATGATTTTGACGACCAGTTTTTTTTGCTCGTGACAGTACCTACTTTTAGAAATTCTACGGCCTTCTTTGTCTCGTTGCTATTTGATCACACTGTAGAATTTATTGTACAGTTGATGGACAAATAAAACTGAGACAAAAATGACAATCACATAAGTCAAAATTTACAAATTTGCATCGTTTAATTACGGATTTATCACAAATAGGTCATTGGTATGACATATTATATACAGTATGTCCCCGGATTGAGTTTACAAGAGAAAAAAAAAATTGATTTTTGATTTTACGTAAAAACTTCAGAGGAATAACATTTTTTGCTTCATCTGAAACCCCCATTTCCGTTATTAAAATCTCAGTATTGATACACTGTATTCTTAAATTAACATTTTTTGTTAAAATTTGGACTTAGAATTAATTTTTGTTATAAATTTTATTACAATTGGCCTGGTTTTTTGACAAACAACTTATTACTGTTGCAAAATGTTGTCTTTAGAACAAAGAATTTAATGCAATGTTGGGCCGGTTTTTGTCACATAATTACAAAATTTAATGAAAAATTTCCCAACAGTAATGTATCAGGCATGGGTGTTCAGAAGCTTAAACTTCGATACAGGGTTGAATGGTGTACAGAAAACGGCGCATAGTTTTATATTCAATTATCATTTGATTTTTTCAAAAAAAAGGAAAATATTTTTTCTGCATTTTCTTTGATTTTAATGTTAAGTCTTCCTCTGTGTTGAAAAAGACTTTTTAATAACAGGAACGGGGGTTTCAGATGAAGCAAAAAATGTTATTCCTCTGAAGTTTTTGCGTAAAATCAAAAATACAATTTTTTTCCCTCCTGTAAACTCAATCCAGGGACATACTGTAGACACTGAGAAATATATTGACTATTCAGTAGTCTGATTTACATAGATTAAATTTTAAGTGTCCCAGTTTTATTTATCCATCAACCCTACCTACATAAGATTCTTTCTTAATAATTAAGTAGGTATTGGCGAAAATACTTAACCTTACTTAAATTATTAGAAGAAACAACACATCAGCGGCTTAAGTTTCCAGTTATTTGTTCGTTGTCTGTTGTCTTTTGATGGGTCCGATCACCTGTCAAAATCCTGTCGCATGTTTTTTTTTAATCGCAATTTTTAAAATACCTAGTTCAACTCGTCAAGAAAAGTTAAGTCAACTTTATTTTGCTTCATCAAATAAAACAACAACTAAAGCGAAAACGCATCTGTCGTAGCTTCGTCAGTTTCCACCTCCGTATCGATGTGCACTTGACGTTCATCCTTTGACATCATCTGTAGCGTGTTTTCCAACCGACTCAAGGCCGACAATCGAATCCGTTTGTTTAAATCTGGAAACGGTTCGATCGCCTCTTGGAAATCTTTCCTGCTAAGTTTAAAGAGTTCGCATGCCCTCACAGCTATCACGGTGGCCACTCGCGGTTCGTTGATCACCAACGCTATCTCGCCAAAATGACTGCCATCCTCCAAATGGCAGATCTGAAAACGAAAAAGTTTCATCAAAGAAAAATCACCGCCTACGAGCTAGCCCAAGTGTACTTCTTTTCCATTATTGGTGTAGACAGCCACGGTTCCACTGTAGATGAAGTACATGGCATATCCGGCGTAACCAGCCAGGACTATGACGTCATTAGGCAAAAATATCTCAGACCGCAACTTTGTAACAATTCTCAACAACACTTGAGTGGGTAGACCTTTGAAGAAAGCGACTCGCTCCACCATTTTTTGACACCTGTGCGTCAAGATGTCCTGTTTCAGGATAGACGACAGTGTGTTCAAGATATCCTCCTCCTTGATGATGTGCTTCTGGAATTTAAACTCGATGTATCTTAACACTTTCTCCTTGAGCGTCGACGGCAGCTCTTTGTATTTCATGTACTCGCTGATCTCTTCCAACAAATTGTTGTATTTGTTCCTCGAAGTGGATCGTTTTTGGAATATGTGCATCACTTTCGCTGAAACAATTCGTTCGCAGAAGACCACAAGTATTGAGAAACATTCTCACCTAGAATCACTATCTGCATCACGTTACCGAGCGATATGGTGAAGATTTCAAAGGTCATTAGTAACTTGCTGGCGTTGAAAATGTCGGTGACACCGACTACCATGCAGGCTCTCACCACCCGAAGAGTGGATATCAACATTGGAAAATTTTTTACCCTTCGCATGGAGAGGGTAGAATCGTGGAGGATTCTAACGATCATGTAGACCACACTGGTGAGCCACACGACGAACACGGACACCCATAATGCGAAACAGATGAATTTGATCTGGTAGCTCCACACTTGCATCTTCTGCACAGAGAGAGTGTCATTAATGTGGTACCAAAGCGAGTAGGTACATACTTACCTCACTCATTCTATACAAGTACCGAGTGAAAGTAGGAAGTCGGACCACCTTCAGCAAACAAATGGTCTCGAAGGGGTAGTAGTCCATATTCCGCGTTAGATATATGTACATGTGAATCGGTAACGAAGACACCACATCCAGCACGAAGAACCCCTTCAAGTAGCGCTTGACCACGCTCTTGAACCTCATCTCCACCATTTGCTTGCGGTGGTTGTAATATCCAGTGACGAACCACAAAATGACGTCGATGTAGCAAACTATATCGAAAAAGAACTTCATGTATACTACTATGAAGTGAGGATTCGGCGACGAGATTTCCGCCGGTATGAGGATAAAAAGGAACAGAAGCACCGGAATCATGAACATTTCCCACAAAAAACGCGCCTGGCTGAAAGGGTGGATCATGTAAGGGCAGTGGTCGAAGTGGTAGTGCTCTTCTGTGTACATCTCCGCTGTCGATTTGAGGACGTTTTTGCTTTCGGGAATGTCCGGACTGATGGTTCTCCATTTCCACAACTTCCGACGCAATAGGACTAGCGGGCCAGAGGAGATGCCATTGCAGATCTCGAGCTCATCCGGGGAATTGAGGCGGCAAGAGTGGTTCTTAATATGGCGCACCGCGGCAATAGGAGTTTGTTTTGATGCTTTCCACATCTGACAGTTCTGGATTTTATATGTAATGAACTTTGTTTGGTGATGAGAAGGTTTCCGTGGAAACAGGTCCGTTTTGTCAAAACAAGATCTTCTAGGAAGACTAGAGCCGGAGTGACTTAAATGATTTGGACGTTAGGCCGGCGTAATGTTGTGCCAGTTGGAATTTGTTCTTCATAATTGCGAAAAATGTTTTGCAACTTTTGAATCTTCTTTTGGTCTCTCAAATACCGTTTTTGGGCAACGAGTAGGTTCAAACAAACAACTTTGATCGTCCAAAAGTGATTTTATTTTTTGACAGAATCAGATTTTCATTCAAATTTAATTCCTTGAGCTAGAGGCAACTCTTTGGAGTGGTTGATGGTGATCGTGGATCTTCTCATGTACTGCTTCCAAGCGTCGCTCCCAGACTCGCGACCGCCCCCTGTGTGTTTCTCGCCTCCGAAAGCCCCTCCGATCTCAGCCCCGGAGGTGGGAATGTTTACGTTGACAATTCCGCAGTCGGATCCTTTCGGTCCGATCCACTACAAAAAAACAGAAAATATCAAACTGGCAAAGAAGATCTAATCACCTTGAATATGTTCTCGACGCTTTGGGTGAAAATACTGGAAGAAAGACCTTGCGGTACTTCGTTGTTCCACGAAACAGCTTCTTCGACGCTATCAGCTTTCAGAACGTAGACGATGGGGGCGAAACACTCGTTGTGAACTAGAGGGTTGTCGTGCTTGAGACCTGTCACTATCGTAGGCTCGACGAAATATCCGCTTCCTTCGATCGTCTACAATTGAGATTGATTTGCAAAAGTGTCCAAGTGCAAAAACTGACAATTACTTTTCCTCCAAACTCGATTGTTCCTCCTTGCTTCTTGATTTCTGCAATCGTGCTTTGGTACTTTTGCAACGATTGTTTGCTGTGTAGTGGACCGATGAGTGTCTTGTCGTCTAAAGCGTCACCAATGCGGTTCAAAGTTTGTTGGTAAGCTTTCTTCAGTCTCTGGAGTACTTCATCATAAACCTGCAACTCATTCGATGATACCCCAACCAGTCAACTCTTCCAACTTACAGCTTTGTGCAAAATCAACCGTCTTGTAGTGGTACACCTTTGACCAGCCGTACCAACACACGCGAACACCGTAGCTTGGACCACCATATTCAAATCCGCATCGTCCGCTACTATCAAAGCGTTATTCCCTCCCAACTCCAGGAGGTGTTTGCCAAATCGCTTTTGCACTTCGACTCCAACCTGCAATCGCACCTCAACGAAAACGTTGCTTCACTCTCGTGACTCTTACTTTTTGACCAATCTCGGAGCTGCCGGTGAACGACAGCAACTTGATTCTGTCATCTGCGGCCATGGCTTTGCCCACGTCGGCGCCTCCGCAACAAAGAGTAGCAATGGCTCCTGGAAGGTTGTTCTTCTCGAGGACTTGGGAGACGATTTTTGTCGTGGCTATGGAGACCAAGGGGGTGGTTTCGGCGCTTTTCCACAAGACGGTGTCGCCGCAAACCATCGCGATGGCGCTGTTCCAACCGTAGACGGCGATGGGGAAGTTGAAGGCGGAGATTACTCCCACGACTCCTAGGGGGTTCCATTTTTCCATCAAGACGTGTCCTGGCCGCTCTGACGGGTAGATGGCGCCCGCCAAGGTTCGAGAGAGGCCGACGGCGTAGTCGCAGATGTCGACGTACTCCTGGACTTCGCCGATGCCTTCAGGGAGGATTTTTCCTAAAGAGGAGTATTGCAAAAGTCATACAATACGAATTTTTTTTCTCCTCATGTGTTCAAAGCTATTTTGATGGTACACAATATACACAAACCCATTTCCACAGAGACCAATTTCCCCAATGGTTGAATCTTGTCCCTCAAAGCATCACCAATTTGGCGAACAATCTCTCCTCTTCTTGGTGCAGGCAGATCAGCCCACACCTCCCACGCTTTTTGCGACGCTTGAATACAAGAGGTGTAATCGTCGACATTCCCTTGCTTCACCTCTGCTATCACCCTTCCATTACTGGGACAAATAGATTGCACCACCTGTCAACAATTGCGATAGTACCACAAATCGATATTGTCTGCGATGACGTTACCTCACCGGAACCCTTCCAGCTGCCATCGTACACTCCAAAATTCGTCGCCTTCAGTCCCAGTTCCTTCAAAAATGAATATTTCGAGTCGTTTATTAAGTGGTCCGTCGTGGAGGTGGACATTTTGTGCACAGTTAACACTTTTCTGCAGACCGAGAATAATCGTACCGGCACTAAACTTCTAGTCAGAATGGTCATGATGTTAATGCTGCTTGTTACTGAGGGATTTGTGATAAGACTCGCTATCAGTGAGATTCCGTGGGTCAACTGTTCTTACTTACAGTCTTATGTTTTAAAGCCAGTGATATCGTATTTGTTGTTTACCGGTACAGTTATCTGGTAAATAAGATAAGTGTTGTCATAATAGTACGAAAAGCGAAAACACTTGAAATCAAAATATGTCAAAGGGTCTTGTTAAGTAAGAGATTATTTTGTGGTACTTAATTTTGTTTTTTATGTTAGGGCAGAATAAAACAAACATATTTGTGATTTTGTAATTTTATTGTTAAAATCGTCTTTGGCGTAATAATCAGAAGTGGGAGAAATGTTAATTTAGCACGCTGGATCTCAAATTTTGAAGTGGGAACATTCAAAAATCTCGGTCACTTGGGGTGCACTGTGTTGGGACTCGGAAAAAAATTTCTAATTATGTATTTTTAAAACTAGATTATTTCTAATTAATCACATATTTCTAAAGCACCCACTATAAAGACATTTTTAATTAGGACAAATTTCCAATCAATTTTGATTTTTAAAAAAGAACCAATGAATATAATAAATACAATAATAGCTATTTATGTATCAAGTACGCAAAATAGGGTTTTAGGGGACGAATCGTAATTAATGACGAGGCGACGTAGGAGCCGAGTCTTTAATGAGAGGAGTCACCTAAAACCTTTTGCGTACGTGGTGCATACAAGATTTTTTTGCACGAGTTCTCTAAACTACTAAACTGATTTAAAAATTTGTGACAGAACAGACAGAAACTACTAACAGAACATTTGTAAATATCTAATAGTCAGTTTTGAGATAGTTGTATCTAAGCAAGGATGTTTAGCGTACTAGGCCGCTAAAGATCCATTTTGCGGCGTGTTTTGAGTCCGCAAAATACTCATTTTAGAGAGCGAATGCAAAAAAAGTTTTATTTCATTTTTTGCTAAATTCTGAAAGTGTGTTGCAAAATTACAATTCTTTTTAAATTGAAGATATAATATAAGATATTTTTCTTATGTTATGGTTCAAAAGTAATATTTATTATGGAAGTTTAAATGTTTTATTTAAGAAGTCTACAATTTAAAATACAACGAAAAACAAAAAAAAAATCAATTTCCTCTCTGTTCAATGAAATCATTTACAGATTTTTCACTCTTTGCCTTTTAGGTTTATGAAATAAGTAATGTCTTAAGAGAGTTATAATATACATATATAGGGTGAGTCAAGTTTTACGGCCCGCACGATAAACCTTATTAAAAAATTAGTAAAAATTACGAAACTTTAGGGTTACATCCCCTTGATAAAGGTTCAAACCTGTGTAATCAATTATTCCGTATCATTTCATTCTGACCCATAAAATTAAAAATTGAATTACAGCAACAAAAAATGTTTTTCCGATCACGCTCATAATACACAATGAATTCAAAGAACATATTTCTGAAATTCGCGTCCAAAGAAAATTATTAGTTACTCAATTATTACAATTAGGCAGAATATAGCCTAAGGGAGTCCGTTTCTGCTCAGGGACGCGAGGGTCGCGGGTTCGATTCCGACCCAGGGCGAAATTAAAAAAAAAAAGGCTCTATTCTGTTTCGTGATTCGGAAGTCACGTTAAGCCATTGGTCCCGGTCTATTGAGTTGGTCATCATGCCCCAGTCCTAGACTGTGTAACATTTTTTTTTTTTTACATTAATGAGGTCATTGTTCGTAAAGAGGCAACAAATATCTGCTGAGAAGTGGTAGTAAGTAATTCTTTAGTCCCTTGAGAGGACCATAAACCTCTTTTGTGGAAATGACCGCCCAATGTAATATCACTTAATAAATAAATGGAATTTGATATTAATTTCCAAAACTGGTGATGTTTCAGTAACACCAAATTTTTCCTAAATGTTTGAAAGAAAAAATTATGTAAATCAATGTAAAAAAATTTAAATTTTTACAGAATGTTCTACAGCGATACACAATCATTCCTGAATTTTTTGCGAATTTTAAATCGATTAGAAGTGTGTGTTTTCGATCGGGCGGCAAAACTTGACTCACCCGGTACATACATACAGTGAGGGGCAAAAGTAACGCAACAATTCGATAAATCATACGAGTTTTGAAAAAAGAACAAAAATTTTTAATTTCAATTTCACGTTTATTGAAGTAACATTTTTTATACAGGGTCTTCATCTACTTTTTGATAGGTCTTTTAACTGTCAACATGAGAATATAAAAATTACATTAAAAAAAAACTGCAGAAAAAAATTATTGAAAATAAAAAAAATATATTATTTTCTTTATTAAAAGTATTGATAACATAATTACATAACATTTTTAATTTGACATTATGGTATCAAATTTCTACTAATTTTAAAAAATTTCCATTATCATACTCATATAATTTTTTAGATGATCCTCTAAATGCTATACATTGCCGTGATAAATACTGGATTATGTACGAGTATATTAAGCGTTCAATAACAGATTGCCAATATTTTTTTTCGGTATCATGTTCTATTACGTCTATCGTTGTTTTGTCACTTAAAGAAATTTTGAGTTTGCAGTGTTTTGTACTATTTTTAATATGTATGGCACTTGTTTCATGTTTTTTCAGAATATGTGATAAATGTAGCCAATCGTTACAGCCATATTCATCGCTAAGTTTTGATGTGTTATGATGATTAATTGATTAAATAACTTGCAATAGAAACAAAAAACCGAATTTTGTGATATACCGGGTGGGGCATCGTATACGCGCACGCCAGAAATCGTGACTTCTAATTTTATATACCTGACTAATTATTGATAAGGTATATTTGAGAATTTTTTAAATTTTTTTTGTTAATAAATAAGGCCGTAACAGTTTTATTAGTTTTCTGAAATTAACTGTTAATTTACCTAAAAAGTTTTTACACTAAATGAATCTGTATCTGCTAGCCCATCAAACCCTGGTGGCACAATTACAAATTTTGACTTGGTTAGCTAAATAATTCGCTTTTTTATTTAAACGTAAACCAGACGGGTGATTTACGGCACAATGGTATAATTTCCCAACAAAGATATAGCCGACCGTTTTAAACCTTTTTGCCATAAAATTGACAGTTTCCATTGTCACCTAAATTTACGACAGTACAAGTAGCAGGTCATAAATAAAAATGATTTTGAAAGTTGAAATGTAAAACTGCGTTTAATTCAAAATCTAATTGGTATTTTTTTCCGTAATTTCGTAAATAATTATAGGAAGTGAATCTGGGTAGGTTAGTATAAAAATCAGAATTTGACTTTTTGGTTGAAATTTACATTTTAATTTTTTTTGGCTTTGTTTGTAAGTGAAAAATTATCAAAAAATTATGAAATGTACCTTACCAATAGCCAGGTAAGTCTGAAAAATTTCGACAATTTTATTTAATTAAAAGTCGCGATTTCTCGCGTGCGCGTATACGATGCCCCAACCGGTAGAGTAAATCAAATAATTCCTATTAATTTTTTCTCCATTCGGAAGATTTCTGAATCAGAAAATTTTCGACCAGAATGGTCCTTAGGAAAATTATATTTATATCTCTTAATTTTAATGATTCTATTATAGGTAAGAAAAAATTGTTATTTGTATCGAAAAAAGTTTATTCAATTCATATTGTACAATATTATTGTTTATCGTTTTTGTCCCATTTCCGTTTGAAACAAAGTGTCGTTGATGTGCTTCTCCGCTAGCAGCATTTGTTCTTTTGGGAGGTTGCGTAATTTCGTAGCTACGGTTTTCCCAAAAACATCAAAACGATCTTCTTCTGCAACACGGTGTGTTTTAAAATGTTCTTTAACCGTAAGCAGTACTTACTTCATCGGTCAAAGATTTTTCTTGTAAACACATCTTTTATTTGGGGTGTCCTGACCGGCAGTAGCTTCTCTCACATTTTCAATCCATGCATCTTCATTGTTGATTTGGGACAAATCCTCTTCGCCGTTTTCCTAGAACAAATTAATTTGTGGAAGTGGATAATTTTTTAAAATTTCATTAAAAAAAAATTGTATAATTGTTAAAGAAAAACAAATTGCTCTCTTGCAATTTCCACGTATAGAATGCTTTCGAAAGGAAATGGAATTTTACCCACTGTTTGGGAGCTATGGACGTGCTACTTGCAATTGTTAATGGCAACTATGAATTCAATATAAGTAATATAGACAATTGAAGAATGTATTGAAAATGAATTGTCTTTTTTACCAGTTGACATTGGTGATTTAGGTTATCAGACATAATGAAGCAAATTGTAGTGATGCAGATAAGCACGAAATTAAAAATTTTTTAAATTTATGATCAAATTGCTAAAAGAATTAATTAGTAGAATGCCAACAAACATAGAATTAAAACATAGAATTATATAAAAATTTAAATTGTTAAATCCTGCTTGCTGCCTAAACACTCAACAGCCTCTTAGCTTCAGTGATTTGCCTCTCACAGAATTTATACTTCCTGGGGAGGATAGATACACTGTTGAAAATCAGTAGCTCGGTGGCTCCGAGGTCGCGGTCCCGGCGCTAGTGGGTTCGAATCCCACCGAAGGGGGAGGATTTTTTCGAAGGAAGGAACCTCCGCCGGGCCATGTGTATGTCTATCAGGGGCTGACGGTAGGGTGGTGGAAGGAAGAGCGACACTCTTCCGACAACACCGCGAGGTCAGCAGGGTTCGAATCCCAGGCCGGATGTTGTGTGTTGTTGTATTCGTGTTGTGTCGTCCAGAAAAAAGAGAAGAGGGTGGGTAGCCGGGAGCCGCGGAGCCCCGCCGCACCACATAAAGGAAAAATGAGAAAAAAACAAGCCGACCGCAAAGGTACCTGATAGGCCAAGTGGTGAAATGGGAAAGGCTAAAACAAAACAAAAAATTGCACTAATTGACTGGAAAATGGAATTTGTGTTAAATAATTTTGTTATACCAAACAATGTCAACAAATATTTAAAGAATTGTCAAGCGTTGTTTTAAGAATGCTCTCCCTTCCAATAAGTAGGGATGTTGTTGAACGAGTGTTCTCAGTAATGAACAACGTTAAAACAAAAGTAAGAAATAAAATGAAACTCACTACTTTAAATGCAATAATTATCACTAGAATTGAATTTATATTCTCGAAATATATGTTGTAATAATTTTTCTCCAACTGAGTGTATGTTAAAATTATTTAATTCAAATAAAAAAATAGTAAATAATGATATTTTAAGCAAGTTGAACGAGGTTTGATCTAATGCCAAAGAGTCAAATTTGCATAATTCCACACATATGGAAAATGAGTAACAAGGGTAGGGGGTAAGCGAGTTTTTAAAAGCACGTGTTTCGGTTTTTGACTGTCTTTCTAGCTAGTCGATAGCCGTGTGTCTACTTTGCGATTTTGTTTAAATTTTTTTCAAATTTAAAACAATTTTAATTCAAATCACTTTAGCTTCTTTAGAGTTCCGAGTGATAATAAATAAATAAGTTTAGTGCCAGTTTAAACCACCGGTGCCAGCGACCTGCCAGGGATGTTAAATTTTCTAGGTCAGTGATCTTTTCTAGGCATGGAAAACGAAACAGAAAAAGCCTGTTAATAGAAAGAGAGGACATCATAACTTGGCGAAGAAGATATTTACGGGAAATAAAAAAAAATACGCCAAGAAGGGAGACCAATTTTTTATTTAGATGAAACTAGGTTACATGCTGCTATTACCAAACAAAAAATCTGGTATGATGAAACCATGAAGAGGGGCATTTAACCAAGGTTTATCCACAGGTTTAAAGTCCCCTTCTGGTAAAAGAAAACGCTTATTGGTTCGGAAGACGGTTTTGTTGATGATGGATTATTACTATTTGAAGGAATTATAGAAGGAGATTATCATGATGAGATGAATGCAAACAAATTTGAAGAATCGTTTACCGATATTTTAACAAAGCCAATTCAGTTATTGTTATGGACAATGCATCTTATCACAATAGAGTAGTAGAAAAAATACCTAATTCCTCTTGGAAGAAAGTAAATATTCAAAATTGGTTAAAATTAAAGCAAATTGTTTTTTACAAAACCTTTGTAAAAGCAGAATTACTACAGTTGGTAAAAATTCACAAACCAATTTATAATAAGCATGTTGTGGATTTGTTAGCAGAAGAAAAAAATATGATGATTTTACGTTTACCACCATATCACCCATTGAATTACTGTGGGCTTTTATAAAAAATGATGTTGCTGCTAATAATATAATGACGCAGGCATTGGCAAAAGTCCTCCCAGAACACTGGAAATAATAATATCACACATGTAAAGAAGGTGAAAAGTCAAATGTGGGAAATAACAGACAGTACAATCGAAGAAATTATAATAAACATTGTGAGTGATTCCTGTTCCACTGAGTGGTCAGATGATGAGAAAGAAAACAAAAAAATTATGTACTACACGGAATCTTGGCCACAACTGATAATTTATAGACAATTTTTAACTGTTGCTTTTTTGATGTCACAAGAGAAACATTAACGTGATTTTTCTCACCGGTCAATAAAGGGATTTTTACTGTTGGGTAGCAACATCGTGCCTGACTTAGCCACCTGCCTAAGCTGCCTCTGCGCAAATGTAAATGTAAATGTTTTTAATTCGTTGAAAAGTCAACAAGAAAGGGATAATTAGTCGCACTGCGGAGTTAACAAAAGTTCCATAAGGACTGTGTGGAATATCAGACATGGAGGAATTAAAACAAGGAAAACCAGATGTGACAAAGGCAAAATGCGAATACTTGATGAAAATCGGGATACCGATACCGATTCTTCCGAAATCGGTAGTATGTGCAGTCCTGGATTTGCCAATAGGCCGTATAGGCCGCGGCCTAGGGGCGGCAGATTTCAGAGGGCGCTAAAGAATATTACATTACAAATAAAACTTGCGCCCGTCAAGCAAGGTCGTGAGCGGCCCATGTCTGTCCGCTGTCCCTAAGTCATGTTAGTTAAATAGTTGGAATAAAAAAACAGGACCGAAAGTTATATTTATGACCCTTTTGTCACCACCGAAGGCGTGAGAGTCTAAGTCCATAAAAAATGGAACTGTTTTGACCGTGCGACCCATTTATTTATTTATTATATTATTGGGTACTTTCTCAATATTTTAAGGGTAGACAAACTGACAAAATCTGTCGAATGCGAAGTGCGAACACTGACTGAGATACAGTGAAGAACAATAAGTTTAAGTAAAGTTAGTTCCAATAAGAGTTAGTGCAAAAGTGTATTCAATTTACACAAGGTGAGCATCCTGTTCTTGTTAGTGTTGTGTTGTGATGACTCCAACTATTCTAATTATTGATTTTATCCACAACCGATACATTAAGAGGTCATAATTCTACTGTTTTAAGACGTCGTATGAAATTAATAAAACATAACTGTCTTATGTCATAACATAGCGCTTAAAGTCAAAATAACTTTATTTAGATCTATTTCTTAATATTCACTTTAACAGACAAAACATTGGCGTTGTTTCTCTCTAAAGTCGCTTTTTCAGTTTCTGTTTTTCAAAAATGAATGATTGCAAATTGCAAATGGGGTCGACAAAACAATCGGAAATAAATACCAACCGTTCCATGACTCCCTGATATAAATTAATTCTTCGCTATTTGAAAATGTCAAATAAAAATTTTCCAAAAAAAAAAAATAAGAAAAAACGTAATTCTTTGTACTGGTTGTGGATAAAATGTTGTATTACATTTGTGGATTACCGGGAAATAAAACTCGTGAAAATTTAGACAACCGGACGTGCGGCTTCATGCCTCACATTTGAAATCGTCATAAACACATCACTACCTATTTACAGTTTACAAGAATAGAACACAAATTTTATTTTTAATTTTTGCTTTTTACAGATTTATTAAAACATTTTAAGTTCATAAACTGATAAAAAATGAGTGACGGAAGGAAGAGACTTAGCGGTGCTGAGTACAGAAAGAAAGCCAAACTAAAACAAAATGAACAACAACATGCTCTTCAGAAGACCAGGAAGATAGAAAGTTTTTTTAAAAGTGACAACACAAGAGACACTAAGTGTTGCACAAAAGAGCTCGGGGACTACGAGTATTACTAAGGAAGATCAACATGGACAAGGTACTGGTTCTCCGATTCAGTCAGATCAGTCGTGCTTAGTAAAATCTGCTCGTCCTTTTGACAATGAAATACCTTCGACAAGTGGCAGTAATTTGATGTTAGGCAGTGAAGAAGTGCCTCAAGTTCGGAAAGCTACGGAAATTCAAGTACCCACAAAACTGAACAAAGATCCAGCCTTATGGGAAATAAACGATACCACGAGACACATTATTGCAAGAAATGGTTTTGAACAAAAGAAGTCCTGTGATTTCACAAAAAGTGGGAGAATGTATTCGGATCATCGCCGTTATTTACAAAAAAATCTATTTATCAGAAAAATGAAGAATAATGAAGTACGAGAAAGGAAGTGGCTTGTGTATTCGGAAAACAAAGGCTCTGTATTCTGCGGACCCTGCTTGGCCTTTGGATCTATTCAGAACAAGACACAATTTGAACAACAAGGTTTCAATGATTGGAAGAATGCAGAAGTTCGAGTAGCTCAACACGAAAACTCTTCAAATCATAAGTCCTGTATTCTCGCTTTACAAGCTAGAGGTTTGATTCACGGTTGTATTCAATCTTCACTAACTGCCCAAATAAACGAGGAAAGTGCTTACTGGAAAAACATTTTAAAGAGGGTTGTTGCAGTAATAAAAGGATTGGCTTCAAGAGGTCTCGCTTTCAGAGGAAGTAATGAAATATTTGGTGACCCGCAGAGTGGAAATTACGTAATGCTACTTGAACTAATAACAGAGTTTGATCCGTTTTTAGCCGAGCATATTGAACGATATGCAAACCAAGGATCTGGCACTACTAACTATTTGCGACGAATTTATTTGTTTAATGGCTGAGAAAGTACTGAAATGCATTGGTGATGAGATAAAAAAATCAAAGTACTTTTCTTTAATTGTGGACTCTACACCAGATACAGCACACGTGGATCAACTCACACTTGTGATTCGATATGTTTTAGATACTGGAGAGCCATGTGAGAGATTTGTTAAATTCTTACCTTCTGTAGGACACAAAGCTCAAGAAATGTTTGATGCCATTACTTTAGAGCTAGAAAAGTTAAACTAGAAGACTGCCGTGGTCAGTCATATGATAATGCGTCGAACATGTCTGGAATTTACAATGGTTTACAAGCTAAAATTCAGGAACAGGCACCACTTGCTATGTTCGTCCCTTGTGCAGCTCATTCATTAAATTTGGTGGGAACTTCGGCCGCTGAGTCTTCTACAGAAGCCTGCCACTTCTTCATGTTGCTGGAAGAAGTCTACACTTTCTTTGTAAGGTCAACAGAACGTTGGAAAAAATTGGTTGATGAAATAGGAAGAGGAAAGACACTCAAGAGGGTGAACCTCACACGTTGGTCAGCAAGAGCGGATGCTTGTAAAAGTCTAAGAGATTCCTGGGATGAAGTTCTTAAAGTTTTGAAAATAATATAGAAAAAGCTCAGTCTCTTGTGCAAAATTATCCTAATGATTTAGAGGACGATTTGGTTCAGGAATGTGTTCATTTTTACAGTCACGTTTCCTCCAATAAGACTACAGAGAAACCTGAATCAACCTCACTATTCAATCTCTCAACATTTTTGAGAAATCAGTCTCTGTGCAACGTTTACCCAAACTTGGATATAGCTTTGCACTCCGGCTACAAATTGTTCTGGAGAAAGGAGCTTTTTTCTTGTTTAAAACGAGTGAAGAATTATCAGAGGTCTTCATTATCTCAAGAAAAACTAAACTCGTTGGCTCTTCTATATATAGAGGCAGAGATAATGAACACCATAAACTATGATGATATTATAGACGATTTCGCCAATAAAAAATCCCGTAAAAAAGTGTAATTTTTGTTTCATTACACTTTTATTTTCACTAATTCATTTTTCGTTTGATTTTTCAACACCTACACCTACCCACTTAAATACGTAAAATTGTTCGTTGCCTAAAAAAGGCACAGGTAAATAAATACAAGTGATTAAGAAAAATAAGTAGGAGAGGGGGGCGGCACAAAGTCAAGTGGCCTATACTTAAGAAAAGTATAAATCCGGCACTGAGTATGTGAAATTGTTGCGATAGATTCAAGTTTTACTCAATTTTCCTATTTATCTGCAGCATTAGATATCCCCTGCATGAGCTCGGCAGCATATTTTTCTGTAGAAAATGAAGTATTAAATAGTGTAAAAGAAGTCGCAACAAATGAAATGATTGATGCAGGACAAGTAGACTTTAGATTAGCGATTCAAATGCAGTGGCAATGGTTGCAGTTATTCATTTCTGACGGAGCATGAAGTAAACGATCTTATAAAACGAATTGCAATGCATTTTCCGGAGTAGCTTCTATAATTGGTGCTCGACCAAAAAAAAGTGTTATATGTAGGTATTAAAAATAAGTACTGCAGAATATGTGAAAAATTTGCTAAATTGAAAAAAACGCACCATCTCAACAATGTTTTAAAAATTGTAAAAATACATAACCGCTTTATTTTAGAAGGTTTTCAAAACTCTAGCTATGCACAATTTAAAATACACTAAAATCATAGGAGATGGAGATAGATAAAAGAGTCGATGCGAATGGGCCCAAAGAAGACTACGCGAGGATAGAATGTTCTTCAAATAGCTATTTATTTATATAAGTAGGTACATAATATAGGTCTTTGTGGACGAGCCCTATAGTTTATGGCAGAGCGAGCTTGCGAGCGAGGCTAATAAATAGGGCAAGTTCACAAAGCCTAATTATGTACGAATTACATACAAAGCTTTATGTTCGATTGTGAAGTTAAGTTTCTTTTAGTACAAAATTAATTGATTCTAAAAATTAGGATAATTTCGAAGTGTTCTGTTTTTGTTTCTGTGGTTACGAAATGATTTATTACTATTTATTTGAAAACGAACAGTGTTTGTGTTTGAAATACGAACTGAAATCGTCTTTATTTCTAGTTGTAATAATGAGCAAAGTAAGTGAAATTGCGGCAAAAGCTAAAGAATCTTGACTGCAAAGTTTTCTATTAATTCTATTCATTCCTGATTTAAATAAAATTAGGAAAATTTTGACGTTTATTTTGAAGTAATACCCAAAATTGACAAGCGGCCGTTTTACTATCTTTATGGACTAGTCCATAAACAGATAGTTTGTGGACACTAAACGATATGAATTATAATACAATCGAACATAAAATGTTTTATTCACGGACGAATCGTCATTTAAAAGTAACGGCCATGTGAACAGGCACAATATGCATTATTGGTCGCCTGTGAACCCGCATTGGATGCGGCAAGAAAAAATACAAAATCGCTGGTCCTTGAATGTTTGGGGTGGCATTATAAATATTATAGATTGGTAGGACCGTTTTTCTTTTTTATTAGAATTTGACAGGGGAAATATACGCAAATTTCCTGGAAAATGAGTTGGATAACTTATTAGAAGATCTACCACTGAATCAAAATAGCAAACATGTGGTTTCAGCAAGATGAAGCTCGGCCACATTTTGCACGTGCAGTCGTGGATGAGAAATATCTCAATCGGTGGATTGGGCGAGGAGGTCTTGTAGCGTGGCTGCCTCGTTCTCCCGATTGAATTTTTTCACGTGGGGCACAGTGAAAGATATTGTGTACAGGACACCTCCAACAACACCTGAAGACATGAGGCAACGATTTCGCTCGATAAACGAATCGAATCAAGCTGCTACAGTTCAATATTCATTCGAATAAAGACTTAAAGCAAGTTTGTTATAGTTATCATTATTATCAACAACTATTCAATAAAACATTTATGGTGTTTATTTTATTTTTTAATAATTGATAATAATGATAATACATAAATTAAATTTAATTTATATATTATCATTAATCCCATTCAGAACCACCTGCATGGTCATCGTTATGCTCATCTCTAAAGTGTTTCCATCACGTGGACGTGGACTTCTAGAGCGAATTCTGTCACGTCTACAGCTGGCCCCGTCGTCTCAGCCATTTCTCCGGAATGAAGGATGTTAAAAATTTTACACATACGTGAGGAATCAGTCAGATTGAAAATTACTATTGTCAATTTTTGTGGCGGTGAACAGTATTTATGCATCTGTAATACTTTCATATAAATACAATTTAGTTTTAAAGTCATTTTCGTACTTGTCATAAGTGATGGGACACCCGGTACATGATCAAAGCAAGTGCAAATTTAAACATTTTTTACAAGAATTTAATTCACGTGACTGGTTTAGCACATGGAATAAATAGAGTTGCCGAGGAAATTAGATGTCAGTTTCCATTAGTTAATTCTTTAATTTCAAACGTAAAAAAAATCTTTATCAAAGCACCTCTTCGAGTCCAAGTGTATAAAAAAAAGTTGCCTCCAGAACCAGTAATTACAAGATAGGGAAGCTGGTTAGACGCAGCAATATTCCACGCCAATCACTATAGTCATATAAAAAATATTGTGTTAGATTTTTCAGATTCAGCTGAATCAATTAAAAAATCCAAAAGTTTATTCGAAAACCGTGAGCTTATAGGTACCAGTTTTTTGTGAGACCTCAGAAATATTTGTCACTCCGAGAGCTCCAAAACGGCTAAAGAAAAAAGAAGACGAAAGGACGAAGATAATGATTGACGCCATGAAAGTAATGAAAACCGCGATAACTACGTTCACTTCTTCCAATTCAAACGATAACGAAGAAGCAACATTCGGAAATGCATGGTCAGTTAATTAAATTCTTATTCGATTACAACGAGGAAGGAGGTATTGATAATGTATTATGTATTAATAAAAATCGATCTTTTAGCGTTGTTGACGATCGTGAATTTTGTCAGTTTGTCAAATCTCTCAATCCATTATATGAGTTTCCGAATTGCCAAACAATTTTCCGGTATTTAATATGAGAATTGTTTAATCAATTCTAAGAATATTGTTAGTAAACGTTCACAT
Organism: Tenebrio molitor; assembly: GCF_963966145.1. Taxonomy (NCBI): domain Eukaryota; kingdom Metazoa; phylum Arthropoda; class Insecta; order Coleoptera; family Tenebrionidae; genus Tenebrio; species Tenebrio molitor. The sequence continues at coordinate 19,570,095 of NC_091053.1, read as the reverse complement.
GCTTACTTAACGACAGACTGTTGGACATCAACCAATGATAATGATGGTTTTGTATAATACATTTTTTGGATAATAATTTTAAAATGCAGTCAAAGTCAAATTTGATAAAAGCCACACAAGTGATAATTTAGCAAAGGTGTTGATTGGAAATAAAATAGTTCCCGCTGTCTCCGATAACGCTGCAAATATAAAAAGTGCAATTCAAAATAGAAACGCTTTGGAAATTTTTCGGATGTTATGTTCATACTCCTATAACTTTTGTTCTGAAAATATTCAAACCATTTATCTCCCAAATAAACGTTCAAATGTGAATTTAGTGGTAAAATCGTACGTAAGTATGTTTATAAGATCTGTGATTTTTTGGAAGCAAGATGATGGCACCAAACGGTTTAGAATTCAATTACCGAGGACCCCATACTTTTTTTTTTGTTAATTTCGAATTAGGTTTTAGTGTTACAGCTTCCTGCATAGTCCTCACATTGCAATTTATTTTATTGCTATTTATAAGGAAATCTAAAAAAGAAAAGCATGGGGCCCTAGAGGAAAGACGTATCTTTCAAATAAAAAAACACCTTTCCTTCATCTGTTGTGGTTTTAAAGATATGGATGTTTAAAAACCACAATTTTTCGACCATTTCAAATCAGGTACCTAAACCCCACCCTTAAAATAAAATTTTACAAAATGAGAATACGACCGAGGTTTCTGGAAGAACCAACACTTCTGCAACAATTAGTTGTTTCTTGGTGTCCCTCGATTCGATAACGTGCGTGTTAGTGCAATTTTATTTTCGCTTTTTTTCCCTCTTATTTCTCTTATTCGCAATGGGTGGTAGAGGTAGACCTGCACCAACTTATATTGTTGATATACAAGATTTAATGGCGGAACGTAATATAAGGGCTGAAGTACATCGATACCAAAGTCTCATGTTTAATGAGACTTTGGATTGTATAAGATGGTTGGAAAAAAAGCGCCTCTTGCGTAATTCAGTGCTGTGCCAAATCCTTTGTCCTTAAAATGGAAAATGGTTATAGGTGGAAATGTAAAACGTGTAGTAGAGTGACCAGTATTCGGAACGACTCCTTTTTCTCTGGAAGCCACCTATCACTCCAACAAATTTTATTAATAATATATGGTTGGGCAAAGGATATTGTAATAGGTGGTTTGAATGACGACATGACTTCTAAAGTGGTAGAAATAGATGAATCAAAATTCTTCCACCGGAAATATCATCGGGGTCAATGGAGACATTGGGTATTTGGCGGAATTGAAAGGAATACAAGAAAATGTTTCCTGGTGGAGGTACCTGATAGGACAGCAGAAACTTTGTCAAATCTTATACAAAGGTACTGTTACGATTTAAATTTCGCGGTAAACTAGGCGAGAACGTTCTAGAACATTCCAGAACGGGCTCTCAGACCCCGACTTCCGGTACCGGCCGCGTTAATTCGGCGAGAGGAGGGGAAAATATATAAAGGTGGAGCAGACGCCATGTCAGGGGTTCTCGACAGGTTCTCGACTAGTAGAGGTCAGAGGTTACGACCGATCCGTGTGTGAGTGTTGTGTTCAAAGGGGGAGATTAGGGGGTGCTGGCGAACCCGTGGAGGAAGACCGATTCGGCTGGGAAGTCGTCCTAGAAGAATTCCAACCGAAACGTCGCGGCGGATAAAGGCTTCCTTCACGAGGGTCATCGACCCTACGCTTCAGCGGATAATTTCACCACCCTGTTGGGCCGACGTCATCCCCCAGGACCCCTCCGGAGAGCAGGACCTCACACCGGACTGTCCCTGGCCGAGGAACCCGAGTCCAGGAGCAACTCATATCTGGCAAGGTCCTTCAGCGTCTTTCTTATACTGTCCGCCATCTTGGCACATTTCTTTTACGTTGGTTTACGTTATCGGACCTGGAGTGACCTCGCCAGAAACGACGCGCTCGCTGGCTCTCGGAAGTTTTTTTTTTATCATCTTATCACTTTACTTTATCGTTTTCCACTTTTTTGCACCGGGGCTAAACCTAACTAATTCACGCTTATCCCTAGAAAGTGTCGAGGGGAGGAAGGACCCCGAGGACTTTCCGAGGATACGGACGGCGTGATAGATCAGCGGCGGAAGAAGGACTCGGAGGACCTTCCTCCAGCTCTCGCTCTTCCCAGGACTCTTTCTGGATTTCAAGCCCCAGGCCCGGTGTAAGGAAAGTTTGGTTTAAATTTCATGGATTAGTCACTTGTTAATTAGAAGTTTAGCCTGGTAGTACCGGCACTTTTTGTAAATTTCACTAGAGTTTAAGCGCCTTCAGCGTGTTACTTTGTGAACCTTCAGTTCGCCACTTTACTCGCTTTCATTTTGCAATTTTGGCTAGTTTAAAATAGTTTCAAGGTAAAAACTTTAATTCGTTCATTTTCGAGAATATTTCTTGTTTTGTATCCTAGATTCACCTTACATAGACAACTGTGTTACGCCCGCAGCGGCATCTGAGTTTGAGTTAAATAATTAAGTGTCGTATGTAAAGCTAGGAACGAGAATTAAACACCATTATATTTACATTTGTGTTTCTGTCCAACACCTGGTATAACACCGTGTTTGTGTAGTATAATTTCTACTTCAACAGCCTTGCTCTCGAGACGTAAGTGTGTTTTGTGCCAGACCTGGAACCGATCAGTCTCGAAATCGTTATTTAAATTTCCCCCAGTGGAGTCGGGAGATTTAAGTTTTCTCTTGTTGTTGTAGTAGTAGATCAGGAGAAAAACAATAACGTAACAGTACGTATATCAAAAAAATTAGTAATGCGTTTTAACAACAACGTTGTTATAAAAACGCATCGCTACTTTATTTTTTAATTTTTTTTTATTTATATAAATTATACTGAATCTAGGTACATTCAGCCCGGAACGCTGATCATATCGGATGGCTGGAAGGCCTATGAAAGGCTTGATGAAATCGGTGGGGGAATTTACGAACACCAAGTAATTGTTCACCAACAAAATTTTGTTGACCCCGTCCACACACAAAATGTGGAAAATATGTGGATGAGAGCGAAAAGAAAGCTCCGACGGCAATTCGGAACATCGGAAGATCTCTTTCCATCATACCTCCACGCGTTTCTTTGAAGGAATCGGTTCCAAAATAATAATTTATTTGGAGCATTTTTAGCTTGTGTAACACAACAATATCCGGTGTAGTATTTCTACCACTTATTGCGTCAGCGATTTAAATAGAGAAAACGGGAGTCCATTTTGGGAACGGCCTTCCATTTGCCCCAAGGAAAAACGGGGTCAGTTATCCACGTTGCAATGAAAAACGGGAGCTTGCCAAGTGAGCCGTACGTGGGGGGGGGGGGGGCACTCGTGGCTCCCTTCATGACGTGTGATCCTGGCCGCAAAGTTTCTCGACGCCTTCGTTGGAAGGCCTCTGTTTCATCAACAGTGGCGGACACAAGCTGGGGCACTGCACCCATAACGAGTTAGGTGTCGTAGGGACTTGGACGACCCGACGTTACTAGGGTAGAAATTAGGAGACTGGGGAGCGAGAACTAGGTTAACTTTGCGATCGGAGACCGCATGCTATCTTGAAGAGCTGTGAGTCAGAGGTCCGTAATATTCAATTAGGGAATTAGAGTGTCTGTCGTTGCAATCTAGAGTCTTGTTGTGCAATCTTATGTAACATTTTGTGTAACTTTGCCAATTGAAAGATTGTGGTGCGCCATCGTTTGTGGATGATTTTTGGGGGTTTTACTCATCCCATTTACAGTGTCTATTCGTAATAACAAAACTATCATTTGTTTCACGGTGCCGCTTTGTTCTTGCATTACGAGTTTAGTTTCTGAGTAACCGTTGTTATTTTATTCGGTGTATAGTTTCGTTCCGACCAAAACAAACAAAAGAAAAGGGAACTTTTACTTTCTACACTCATCAAGGGGTGGATAGACAAATTTATTGTGTTATTATATCCCCCCGATTTATGCATTTTTATTTCGAAGTTTGTCCACCCTGCAGGTCCGCCATTTGCATCCCGAGCTAGTCTGCCGCCATTTTGTACAAAACACACAACGTAGGGGTCCTACTACTTCGATGACGATCACGACATGGCCAATTTGTTCAATTTCGCGGTTTTAGTTTGAATTTTCAAATATTTAAATTTTGGCGGAACCATTTACTAATTTTACGCACGCGCTTTGCAGCAGAATATTGCACAATTTTTGACATCCGTAAGCACATAAATTGAACCGGGTATCTGGCAACACCACTGTCTGCAACATTTAGTCGTTTCTTGGTTTCTCTCGATTCGATCACGCGCGTTTTAGTGCAATTTTTAAATTTATTTCAATTTGTTTATTTTCTTATTTGCTATGGGTGGTAGAGGTAGACCTGCGCCAACTTCTATTATTAACATACAAGAATTAATGGCGCGTGATAATATTAGGGCCGAAATACATCGTTACCAATATTAGGGCCGAAATATTTAATTAGATTATATAAGATGGTTGGCCAAAAGGCGCCTCTTACATAATTCAGTTTTGTGCTGTAGTGACCCAGTTTAAAATTTAAAATTTTAATTCCCGGTACCGCCACGAGGGCGCGCCAAATGTGAAGTTACTAGCCGAACTAAGGGATAGGGTTGGCAATCCTGGGGAGAGCGGAAATATATCGGGGGTGAAGCGGTCGTGTTTGCTTTTTTTGTTTGATTTTTCTAAACGAACACACCGTGCGAAGAGCGAGCCATATTCCAAAATTTGTAAGTTAAATCTGAATCAATTACACTGCCGTTCCGAGTAGATATTTTGTGGCCCCGTGAGGAATCCATTACCATGGGTAATTTATCCCACGTTCGTTGTCCCTTTTTTGTTTTTTTTTTTGAGACTAGGGTATTTTGTTGCATGCTGTTTCTTTCGAGAAGCGCCCATTTGTTCATTTTAAGCGTTATCCCTTAGTTCCTCCCGGGAGGTTCATTTTTCAGGCAATCTGTTACTTTCAAAAATTAGTAGCCGTCGTCCGAATCACGTGCGTTCATTTTGATTTTTTCTTTCGCTAACATTTTCTAACGGCACTCGACCCGCCATTTTTCGTTTAGCATTGCCAGCGATTATTGTATTCGTTATTTATGTTGCTGACTGATATTTGTGCCATTTGAAGCGTTTTTATTTTATTGTTGCACTTTGTTCTCTTTTATTTGATCATTGTCTAATGTTACGCTTTGTTCTATTGAATTACACTCGGGTTTTCCTATTTGTTTCTGCTAAGCACCGTTAGATTTCGGATGCGTTAAAGTTAAAATGTTGTAAGTGCGATCCTATGGGGGCTAGGTGACATTCAGGAGGTCGGGGCGTTGTTTAGTCAAATTTCTGTGGGGGCGACGGTTATGTAGAGCCGTTAGCGGAGGCGGACCTAAGTCTTTGCTTACGCGGCTCCGGGATGTTGACGTGAAGCCCCCGTCGAGGTTATAGAGACTTCGGGGTTTGTCGGGAAACGGTTGGTTAGGGACGGCGAACCTAGATCTCTGCTTATGCGGTTTAAGGATGCTAATCGTACGACCCCGAGACGCTCTGTCACTCTTGCTTGGTTGGTCTTTGTAATGTACTCAACTAGTTAATTTCTTGTACTCCGTTAAACTTAATTCCTGTCCTTTTTGTATTCGTTTCATTTTTTTTTATCGAAGTTATTACAGGCATTTTAAATAAAAGGTATTTTGCGTCCCTCACATGTGTGTTTTATTTGCGGTACTCTTCCAACTGGAACCCTCATCGCTTGCATTCCGAACTTTTTCTGCCAAAAGAAAATCACAACGTAGGGCCCTCTCCGCTTCGATGACGATCACGACCACATTTGTTTCAGTTTGCGCAGGTTCGAATATTTGGCGGAAAGAAGTAATGTATTCAGATCATTATAGTGCCAAACATGCCAAATACCCATGACCTTTGTCCGAAAAATGGAGTTAACGTAGGTGGAAGTGTAAAACGTGTAGTAGAGTGACCAGTGTTCCGAACGACTCCTTTATCTCTGGAAGCCATCTGTCACTCCAACAAATTTTATTAATAATACAATGGTTGGGCAAAGGACTATGCTCAAAAAGATATTGCTCATGAAGCGAAATTGGGAGAACACTCGACGCATACTAAAGTTGACTGGTGTGCTTTTTGTAGAAATGTATGCGAGCTATATCTAATTGACAGCCCTCAAATAATAGGTGTCTTGAATGACGACATGACGTGAAGTGGTAGAAATAGACGAATCAAAATTCTTCCCCAGAAAATATCACCGGGGACAATGGAGGGCAGGACATTAGGTATCCCTTCGGAACGGAGGGTCAGAAGAAGGAACAACAATCCCAAAAAAATCCCAACACTACATACAACGTCTGTATCCGGCGGTGACACCCTCCCAGCTCATGCTCATAACAATAAAAAAAAGCAAACATTTATAGGTCCCAACTTTGGAACACACTCATGGTCCTTCACTAAATACCATTCAAATTTTGAAGCAATTTAAAAAAACTGCACCAAAAAGAACTTGTTTTTTCTATATATTCTCATTCTAAAGCAGATTGCTATTGCATGAATCAAGACAAAGTGATTGTAGAAATTCACAATATCGTGAAAGACAGTAATAACTTGGTACTGATAATAGGTAAAGAGTTTACATCCTATAGCCCATTATATAATTACCCAATTCAGTCTTCTGACATAGATATAATGATTCAGATTTATTATTTTGATTATCGCTATCACGATGACAAGAATGACAAAAATCGAAAATAGGGTTAGTTTTTTTAAGGCAAACCCGGACCAGTTATACTCCAATTTTTACCCTTTTGAGGTGACGTCACGATTTCCTTTCTCGCTTTATTGAAACGACAGAAACAGAAAAAAACAAAAAAAAAGGCAAGTTTATTTATTAATGGTCACTTTGAGGTTATTTTATGCTCCTGTCAATTTGACAACTTTTAATTTCTTTCACTTATTACATTGATTACAAACATAACCTTTCGAAGCAATTGTCAACAAATTTGACACATTTATAGTTATTTATGATCAATTCAAATTTGTTTCTGATCCTAGCTCAAACATACGTAAAGTTACTAGATAATGACGTCATCGCAAAAGGGTCAAAATTGGACTATAAGTTTCCAAAAATCGGTTTCAAATAAAGATCTCCGCAGATGAGACCGTATTATTGCTAGAAGAAGGAACATGAAAAAAACCCGTGATTTCTGAAATGTTTAATAAAATTAAGATTTAAAAAAATTGTAAATATGTAATAAAAAATGTGCACACAGACGGACACTTCTCAAAAGAGAAAGATAAACGAGCTATGCAGCTACTCGTTCCACATTTGTGGGAGTGACTGTTGCACACGTAGATTGCTGAGATGGTCAGCAAGAGTATTAGAAAATATCACTGTGTGTTCTACGCCAAATTGCTCGACTTCATTAATCAACGATTTTTCATTTATCAACTATTTTTGCGATTTTGACGTTTTGATGAAATTTTGATGTATAAACAACCTCGAACATGCATTGTTTGCACTTACCAACACTGCAGCAAGTAGTGCAGCAAGGTTTTTTATATTTTATAGCTCCATAACTGCACAATTACGAATTCACTTTTTCAAAAGCCGACATTTTTGGTTATAGTTCGCATGTCATATTTTTCAACGGTAACTAGGTTTCCTTAGCAACCGTGATTTTTACGTGAAATTGAATGTGAATGGAGTTGACGTCTTCTGACTCTCTTTGTGGAAAAGTGAATAGAAAGTGTTGAAAAATTAAAAATGGCCTACCCTGAGGACAAAAAAAGGATGAAGGATAAGGATAAGGTGTCATCTTTATGGAAAAAGATGAAATTGGTTTTGATTTGGCTTTAATTTCAAAATTTGTCACTAAAAAAAAAAAAAGGTTGCGGTCAACGAAAAAATTTTGTAATCAACTCTTTTGTTAATGGGCGATTAATAATCTCAACTATTAAAGCCACTTTAAACAGTTTCGATTATTAATCGCCTTCATTAACAAACTAGTTTATTAAATAACTACTTTTGGCTCTGTAATTATGTTTTGTAAATAGTGACATAGGTCATTTACTATCAGCTTTGAAAAATATAAATCACAAAATTTATGGATGTGTTTTTCTAATATTGATATTATTAACGAAAAACATTTAGGATCAAAAGTATTTTTAAATATAAATGTAATATGTGCAGTATTGTGGGAACTTTTAGTACGGAAAAAGAAAATATCAATATCCAAGTGAACGAAGCTGCTGTTTGTGGTACAATTGCCATTGGTGCAGGATATACGCAACTCACAGAATTTTGTGCAGCCTTAGACATTCCAGTGTTTAGTCGAAAGACATATTTGCGAGCGGAAGAAAAAATTTTAGACATAACAGAAAAAGTAGCTTTGGAGAAAATGTTGGCGGCAGGTGCGGAAGAGCGTGCTCTAGCAATAGACAATAGGTTACAAATGTAGTAGAATATTCTGAATTTTTAAATAGTTCTTTGTTTATATCATTTATTCAGGCTCTAAAAAGAGTTGCCAACTTGTCGTCTATCCTTTTATACGACGTTGACAATAACTCCGTTGAATCTTACAATTCTATAGTAAATAAATTTGTTGGAGGAAAAAGAATCAACTTTTCACTCCGCGGTTCTTACCGCGGAAGATGTTTTGCGGCAGCCATAAGTTTTAATAACAAAAAAACATTTGTGTATAAAATACTGGAGAAGGTTTTAGGTTGTAATGATGTTGGTATTTACACCAAAAAATTTTCGGACCATTCATTGAAAAATAGACAAACTCAAAAGAAGAAAAATTCAAAAATTGAGTGCAGATTCAGATTACAGTGCTTGTTATAGTGGATTGGGTGATGAGCAAATGATAGATATGCCAGAGGCTACATATCAGAAAATACAATAAGATTTTTTAAATGAGTTGACTTTGTGTGATGTTGCATCAATTCCAATTTTAACAATGGGGCAACGCAATAATGACGAGTGGGAGAGACTAAGAAATAATAGGTTATCCGCTAGTAATTTTGGAAGAATAATAAATATGAAACTTACAACGGACACTGCAAATACGATAATAGTAGTTTTTCTTCAAACGTCCGTAAAGTATGATATTGCACTGCTGCATTAATAATGCTAAAGTGTCACTTCATTGTCATGGCATCTAAAGAGCGGACGAGCGGCAGATAAAGTTATTATCTCCGCTGATAAGCGGCAGTAAAGTAAACTAGCTAAATCATTTGAAATTCCTACCTGGTTTCTAAACATGTCTTAAATAATTTGTTATGAAGGTTTGAAGAAAAAATAGTATATGGTATTCGGAGCAAAAATGGTTTTATGTGCTTTGGCTGGTTTGTCTGCCTCACTGCGTTCGGCAGCCAATCTACCAGCCGCAGCACATAAAACTTCATTTTTGCTCCTCATAACATAATATACTATTATTTGACGAGTTTGTGTGTAAATTGGGCCTTTTTTGGCACGCGTGGGCCATTTTAAAACGCGAGTGAAACGAGCCAGAACTCGCTCGTTTCACTCGCGTTTTAAAATGGCCCACGCGTTCCAAAAAAGGCCCAATTTACACACGAACGAGTTGAATACAACGTTTTTTTGTTCGACGAGCCCCTTAAAGGCTCCAAATCGCTTAAAACCTTTAAAATTAGCTTGACGTTTCGTTTTGACAAGTTGTGACATTTATCAAAATCCGTTCACATAGGAGAAAATTCTCAAATTCTGACAGTGTCGAACAAAAAAAGATATTTTATGTCGCGTCGGGAAATCAAAATTGAAAAAAATTGTCTGAATCACTGCACAATGGGGTATTGACAACAAAGAAAAAGCAAAACAAAAATTTGAAGAAATAACGGGTTTAAATGTTAGTTCGTGCGGTTTATTTGTAGACAATGAGAAAAAATTTTTGGGAGCATCACCAGATGGATTGATTGATTTGGATTCAATTGTTGAAATCAAATGTCCATTTGCTGCTCGAAACACCGACATCAAAACGGCAATAGAAAAAAAAAATATTTAGAAATTGATCCCAGGAGGGATGATGATATAGTATTTAACATAACTAGCATGGTAAAAAGGGTTTTTACTGGCGACAGAAGGATATGACGAGTAGTGAGACATGTTCGTCAGACAGGACTCCATGTAGTGGCCAGCATTTCAGATCAAGGTTCAACCAATGCTGCTGCTCCATGGCTTTGTATACATTTGGAATAAATTAAAGCAAAATTTTAAATATATGGCTCCTCGCGGTTTTAATCAAGATCCCGTGGAAATTTTTTTCTCATGTATAAGGAGTCATGGAGTTGGAAATACCCGTCCCACCTGCTCTTCCTTTATTTCTTCTTATAAAGCCCTTTTAGTAAATAACCTTGTGTCCCCACACTCAGCCCTTCATCAGGGTAGCGCTAGATTGTCTTTCGGCGCCCTTTAGTCGACAAGTTCGAATAAATCATAATTCAGTTTCTGGTAATAAAATATAAACATTTTCAAAAATCGGATTTTGGCGCCCTTCCACCTGGCGCCTACCGGCCGCTCCTCTCGCTCTACCCCAGGGCCGCCACTGCCCACACTCTATTGGTTCTAACTGCGAGGAGGATGATTCAGCTGGAGTCCTAGACACTTTCAAAGAGTTTATGAAAGACAAGCAAGTGATTGACAAATCTGATTTGCCTGTAGTGAGAAGGCCCATTTATGGTCCAGTACCTGGGCAATTAGAAACAGGGAGTTCTCGGAAAGACGTTGCCACTCCCTACGTTGCGGGTGTTGTGGCCAGAAAAAAAAAATCAATTGCGGTGACTGCATTTTACTAATGGAAACCACAGATGATGTTCCAGAAAATATTTTGATTAGGGAGCGTGAAAGCACTCGTCACCAGTTTGTGCACCCAAGTACAAATTTTGCGAAAGCGTTTCGCCATTTAACTTTTGTAATCTATGACTTGGTGCCCAAATTTGTGATGGTGTATAATTTAAAAAAGCGAATTATGGAGAGGATCAAATGGGAAAATGGCGACACGTGCAACATGCAGGTTCTTCGGATCAGCGGCCAGGTCATCTGTCAGCATGTCTTCTCTCTTCGGTGCCAAAAGGAGGAACATTGCAAACGCGACGGGTGGTCTTACATGATCCAGAGCTTCACGAAATCGAAGATATTGGGGTTTGAGATGTATTGGCCTAACGTGGTGGAAATGGTGAACGAGGATAACAACGAGGACAAGGGGTACCATTCGCTAAACGAGGAAAGAGTATTTATAAATATATACCTACATAAGTGTTATTGCTATTTATAAGGAAATCTAAAAATGAAAAGCATGGGGCCCTAGAGGAAAGACGTATCTTTCAAATAAAAAAAGGACCTTGCCTTCATCTGTTGTGGTTTTAAAGATATGGATGTTTAAAAACCACAATTTTTTGACCATTTCAAATCAGGTAGGTACCTAAACCCCACCCTTATAATAAAATTTTACAAAATGAGAATACGACCGAGGTTTCTTGAAGAACCAACACTTCTGCAAAAATTAGTCGTCTCTTGGTGTCCCAAGACGTGCGTGCGTGTTAGTGCAATTTTATTTTCGCTTTTTTTTCGTCTCTTATTTGCAATGGGTGGTAGAGGTAGACCTGCGCCAGCTCATATTGTTGATATACAAGATTTAATGGCGCAACGTAGTATAAGGGCTGAAGTACATCGATACCAAAGTCTCATATTTAATGAGACTTTGAATTGTATAAGATGGTTGGCAAAAAGGCGCCTCTTGCGTAATTCAGTGCTGTGCCAGACCTGCCAAATACCCATGTCCTTTGTCCGTAAAATGGACTTAACAGATGGTTATAGGTGGAAATGTAAAACGTGTAGTAGAGTGATCAGTATTCGGAACGACTCCTTTTTCTCTGGAAGCCACCTATCACTCCAACAAATTTTATTAATAATATATGGTTGGGCAAAGGATATTGTAATAGGTGGTTTGAATGACGACATGACTTCTAAAGTGGTAGAAATAGATGAATCAAAATTCTTCCATCGGAAATATCATCGGGGTCAATGGAGGGCAGGACATTGGGTATTTGGCGGAATTGAAAGGAATACAAAAAAATGTTTCCTGGTGGAGGTACCTGATAGGACAGTAGAAACTTTGTCAAATCTTATACAAAGGTACGTATATCAAAAATTAGCAATGCGCAAGTTTACAATAAATAATCACTAATAATAAATTTTACAGAAACCTTCACTGATTTCATCCAAAACACGCTCATTGTGATGTCGGATTAGAAGACAAGTTTCCGAGTCGCAAATGTAAGACATTTATTCATATTAAATACGATAGCTTTAGACAGTCTGGAGACGAGACGTTCAACAAATGATCTGATATTTTTATTTAGGCTGTGTAATGGGTTTGTCGACTCCCCTGAGTTGCTGGAGCTTTTTTACTTAAACTGTCCTATAAGAAAATTGAGGACCGTTGTTGGCCACTCAATCCCATCGCACCAACTATGGTCTCTTCTCTCCGGTGGCTAGGATCACACGCATGACATCGAGCTTTTTGGTTTATCACTAAGAAATTTTAAATTTAAGCTAAAGGATATTGATTTATAGCACTTTTTTTCATTAAAGCTTTAAAGCTTTTGTCTTGATCACAATTATTTTCTGATTTTCTTTTTTTTTTCTTTTTTTAATATATGTAGTTGATATGAATTGAATCGGTGAGTCCAAGAACAGTATGAGTCACAAAATGGCGGTACTGAGTCAAGATAGCCAAAGTTAATAAAATTGGTTCCCTCATCGAATGAGCCTAAGAACAGTACGCAACGAACGATCTTTATGAGAGAATACGCTTCCCATTTATAGCAATGAGTCCAAGAACAGTACGAGTCCAGGACTTAAACTGTTTTTGCTCTCAGAAACGTCACAATAGTGTAAAGTTGGAGAATGGCGCGGTCATAGCACATAACCTAAAACAGTCGCCTAGAAACCATAGCGTGGTGTTAACCAATTGTGACTATTGTGTGTATTTGGCTTAAAAGACCATGTCAACTAGTGACAGTAGTGATCATGAAGACAGTGTGCATCGGAGTAAGAAGAGAAAACGAAATCCCAAAACTTGGAAAAACAATCAAATAAAACTTGCCCGTTCACTTGGTCAGGCCTATAATACCACGGCGGAGAAAAGAGTTGAAGCAAAAAAGTCTGGACCTTCGTGCATGTAAGCTCATAGAACCTTAGGTCTGCAAAGAATAAAATTACTAACAGGTATTTTTCTGTTTTAATTAGGTGTAAACGAAAATGTACTAATCAGTTTACTAACGACGAAAAGAACGCTGTGATAGCAAAATTGTACGATGGTAGGCCTAAAAATGAACACGATACGTTTTTGCAAGGGCTCATTGAACTTAAACCAATTCAGAGACGTAGACCACGTTCAGAAGAAAGTGTTAAATCTAGACCTACAAATTTTGCATACCATGTCTTGAAAAATTCTGATCGTGTTCTCGTATGCAAACAAGCCTTCATGAGTCTGCATGCCATATCGCATATTCAAGTGCAGCGCTTAACTACACTACTCGCAGCAGGACAATCACCAAAGGATTTGAGAGGACTACATAACAATAAACCACGCGCTATATCAGACACTATTGTTTTAAAAATAAAAGAACATATCGAATCTTTTCCACTTAAGACATCACATTATTCAGCTAAGACAAAACATTACTTAGATGCAACCTTGAATATGAAAACTATGCACAATCTCTTTGTTAAAAAATTTCCAGACATGCAACACTTGTTAAAATATGAATTTTACTTAAAATATTTTAATAAAAATTATGCTCTAAAATTTGGAAGACCTGAAGTAGATGTATGTTGTGAGTGTGAAAGATTAGGTGCGAAATTAAAAGATAAAAATCTTAACGATAACGCCAAGCGAGTTGTTGCTGCAGAACTAATGGTGCACAAGAGACGTGTAAAGAAATTTTATACTAAACTAAAGCAAATCAAGCAACTCTGTTCTGAACGAGCTGACGTGGCAGCAATAACATTTGATTATATACAAAATTTACCCCTGCCACACATACCAGTCCAAGAGATATTCTACTTTCGGCAACTGTGGGTATACGCGTTTGAAGTGCATAATATTAAAGACAATACTGGACATTTTTATACTTACCATGAGGGCCAAGCCCGAAAAGGACCTGATGAGGTATGCACTTTTCTAAATGACTATATAAAAAGTCACGTTTCTGAAGATATAACCGAATTGCACATATTTTGTGATGGATGTCCAGGGCAGAATCGTAATAACACAATGGTTAGATTTCTCTTGGCACTGCAAGCTACTAAACGTTTCAAGAAAATCTATCATTACTTCCCCGTAAGAGGACACTCGTTTTTGCCCTGTGAAAGGGATTTTGGAACATTGAAGAGATTGGTTAGAAAACATGACCGTGTATACATCCCAGAAGAATATGAGGAAATTATGACATCTTGTAGAAAAAATAACCCATTTACTGTAAAACAAATTACCTATAAAGATATTATTGACTTTAAAAACTGGTGGCCCAACAGTTACAAAAAGAACTGCAGCTCAACTGCGACTGGTGGCAATGCAGGAAAAGACAATTTGCAATTTGCAATTTCGAGCTACAGGCAGTTCGTTTATGACAGTTCAAACCCTGGATATGTCACCACTTACGAGTACATTGATGGTTTAGTTTCGCATTCATTTAAACTACTGAAACAAAACAAACGTAGTCCTTCACTTCCCACTGGACGTGCTTATAAGGAACCAGTTCCCATCAACCAAAATAAGGTAAATGACGCAAAGATGGTGATGCAGTACATTACAGGGGAGGTTCTGGAGTTTTATTATTATGTGACTTCATGGAAAACGACAAATAGTAATCTCGACGACGACTAGAAGCGAAATGAGATAACACTACTCACTAAATTTAATATTTGTTCATTTTCTATTATTATATAAGTTACTGAATAAAACAAAACTTGATCAAAATGTCGTATCGTTTACTATACTCTTAATTGGTGATTAATTTTTAAGATCAACTAACTCACTGACCCTTTAAATTTACCAAAATACTGTCTGAAAATAATTGAGTTCAAGAACAGTACAAGTCCATGAAGTTTTTTCCTTATTAAGCGTGATATTTTTCAAACTAAAAACTTCGCGCTATAAAATCCCTACCGCCGACGACCCATTACTCATTTTTAGGGCCCGGATTTTAGGCAAAATGGACTATTTTTATTTTTTAAGGCACATGTATGAAACTTGTCTATAAATGATTTCTGGCTTAATTAGAGTAATTAGAGCCATATTTGATTCTGCCTATTCGGCCTAAAATGCCCTTTAAATACCTATTTTACCTTTTAACTGCCTGAACATGCCTAAAATGACCAAAAATCAATTTCATTTTTGCGGTTTTTTCCCAATTTTCGAATTCTGGGAAGTTTACGGTATTGAAAATGTAAAAGTGGTACCTCAATAAAATTTACAATGCTTTATGATTTTAAAATTTAAGGAGATGTAATTACTGAAATGTACAAAGTGCAGTACAATACAGGAATTACTTTTTCGCTTTTACGGTTGGGACCATGATGTCAGCGGTAAATACTCCGACAATACCTAAGTACCACAAACCATTAGACTGGACTGGCATAAATTACAGAGTTTATCTGTTTGCCTCTGTTCGAAGGGGTGCAGGTATACGCGGTCTAATGTTTTCTGATACTTAGGTATTGTTAGAAGCTTTAACGTTTATAAAATGGTCCTTGCCATAAAAACGAAAATTAAAATCCCGAAGTGAAACAATAAGAGAAACCTTAAGGGTGTCATTTTCTAAAAATTTAAGAAATATAAAATTAACCATCTCCTCTGAAATTTGGTGGGAGACGTAAATATAAGCATTACAAATTTGTCATTTCTCGTTTACTTTATCTCCGTGCAGTGGTCGTGTTTCTTGTGAACCTGTTTAAAGTGAACATAATGCCGAAACAAAAAATTAGTTTACGCGAAAAAATATTACAGTGGACAAGCAAGAAAGATTTATATGAAATAAAATCAACCCGAGAAATGTTTTGTAAAGCTTGTGGTAAACTGGTAAGTTAAGCATAATTAAAAATATGTCATTTTATATTTTTTACTTATTTGAAAATTTTATTTTTTGTAGTTTATATGCGAAAAAAAATGTCACTTGCAACAGCATGAGCAAACGGCCATCCATAAAGAGAACATTATGACACCGCTTCGGCAAACGTTGCTGACACAGAACTTGGAGGAATCGGCAAATAGTACATTCAATATGGAACTTTGTAACGTCTTTTTAGCTGCCAATATACCATGGCACAAACTACAAAATCCTGCGTTTCAGAATTTTCTGACAAAATATTGTGGTAGAAAAATTCCGGATGAGTCTACTTTACGGAAAAATTATTTACCAAAATGCTACAAAGATGTATGAACATACTATCTTTTAATATTTAATTTAAAATTATTTTCACTTTTAGACTATTGACCGCATTCGGAATGAGCTGGATCTTTTTAACATATGGGTTTCAGTTGACGAAACAACAGATGCACTTGGGCGATATGTGGCGAATTGTCTGGTTGGGAAACTTTCGGAAGATGAACCTGGAAAATCTTATCTTTTGGCGTCTAAACAATTAGAAAGAACAAATCATGAGACAATAGCTAGATTCGTAAATCAATCTTTAGGTAAGGGTTTTTCACTTTTTTAAATTTATTTTGATTTAAAATTTCTATGCGTAGAAATCTTGTGGAGTACCAGAGTTGTTGCTGAAAAGTTTCTTTTGTTTGTAACGGATGGAGCACCATATATGATAAAATCTGGTAGACACCTTAAGGTGTTTTATCCAAAAATTGTGCATGTCACATGCTTAGCGCATGCTTTAAATCTAGTGGCTGAAAAAATTCGCTATCAATATGAAGATGTGGATAATTTAATTTCGAACGTGAAAAAAATTTTCGTTAAGGCACCTTTGAGAGTTGAAATGTACAAAGAAAAACTAAAAGAAATGCCACTGCCTCCACAGCCAATTTTAACACGATGGGGAACATGGCTTCAGGCTGCTATGTTTTACAGCGAACACTTTGATTCCATTAAAGAAGTAAGTATATAAAAGATAAGCAAATTAATTGATTGTTAAACTGTTTTTAACTACTCACAGGTTGTCATGTCCTTTGATGGAAGTTCTGCTGTTGCTATTCAAAAAGCACAGTCTATAATGAAGAAACCCGGAATAAAAAACCAATTAATTTATGTTCGCAGTAATTTTAAAATAATCTGCGAAAGTATTACTCAATTGGAAAAAAATGGGTTACCTTTAACCGATTCAATCAAAATTGTTGAAAACGTATTTACCTCCCTAAAAAAATCTCCAGGCCCTGTAGCAGCAGTAGCATTAAAAAAACTTGAAGATGTTACTGAAAAAAATCCTGGATACAAATTTCTTCTAGAATTGGCAAGAATTTTTAGAGGTGAAGATGTGCCGGAACATGACACCAAAATGGAAGAAATTTATTACAAATTTGCGCCCATTACCTCTTGCGAGGTAGAAAGAAGTTTTTCAAAATATAAGTCCATTTTGGTGGATAACCGACAATGTTTTAAAGTAGAAAATTTAGAGCAATATCTTGTATGCAATGTAAATACGTAACAATGTAAATAACTAACAAACTTGTAGTATTGTATATTAATTAATAAAAAATAATTAGTAAATATCTTGTTGTGTGTACCTACTTAAAACTTTAAAAACACATTTTTTAATTTAATTAACCACAACTTTGGACCTAGTATGGCTTATTTTCAGTTTTTAAGGGACTATTTGCAGTAGTTTAAGGGACTATTTTAGGCATCTATTTCCGACTTTTTAATTGCCTAAAATCCGGGCCCTACTGATGAGGTATGCACTTTTCTAAATGACTATATAAAAAGTCACGTTTCTGAAGATATAACCGAATTGCACATATTTTGTGATGGATGTCCAGGGCAGAATCGTAATAACACAATGGTTAGATTTCTCTTGGCACTGCAAGCTACTAAACGTTTCAAGAAAATCTATCATTACTTCCCCGTAAGAGGACACTCGTTTTTGCCCTGTGACAGGGATTTTGGAACATTGAAGAGATTGGTTAGAAAACATGACCGTGTATACATCCCAGAAGAATATGAGGAAATTATGACATCTTGTAAAACAAATTACCTATAAAGATATTATTGACTTTAAAAACTGGTGGCCCAACAGTTACAAAAAGAACTGCAGCTCAACTGCGACTGGTGGCAATGCAGGAAAAGACAATTTTGCAATTTCGAGCTACAGGCAGTTCGTTTATGACAGTTCAAACCCTGGATATGTCACCACTTACGAGTACATTGATGGTTTAGTTTCGCATTCATTTAAACTACTGAAACAAAACAAACGTCGTAGTCCTTCACTTCCCACTGGACGTGCTTATAAGGAACCAGTTCCCATCAACCAAAATAAGGTAAATGACGTAAAGAAGGTGATGCAGTACATTACAGGGGAGGTTCTGGAGTTTTATTATTATGTGACTTCATGGAAAACGACAAATAGTAATCTCGACGACGACTAGAAGCGAAATGAGATAACACTACTCACTAAATTTAATATTTGTTCATTTTCTATTATTATATAAGTTACTGAATAAAACAAAACTTGATCAAAATGTCGTATCGTTTACTATACTCTTAATTGGTGATTAATTTTTAAGATCAACTAACTCACTGACCCTTAAAATTTACCAAAATACTGCCTGAAAATAATTGAGTTCAAGAACAGTACAAGTCCATGAAGTTTTTTTGTTTGTATCTTAATTCAGTTTAGTTTTTTCATAAATATTTTTGGGCAAAAACATTATTCTTTAGCGGTTCTACAAGTCTTCTGTACTGGCCAAAGTAATATCTTCATTAATTATAAATCTATTCAGTTTTTATCGATTATCTCAAAACTGACTTTTTGGACTCATACTGTCCTTGGACTCACCGATTCAATTGTATTAATTACTTTTGATTTATTGTTTTCTTTTTTTTAATTATTAGAACTATTTGATGTAAAGGGGCTTCCCGTAATAAAGGGTATTATTATTATTAAAATATTGTGAGATATTAGACTGTAATTGAAAGGAAATAAAATGGCATGTGCATTTTGCGGTAACATTGCTTTGAAAAGTATTAGGTATAATTACATGTCAACTTTGACAAATAACTGAAATCTGCTACTTTTTTCTGGCAGCTGTACATTTCATTTTTAGTTTTTAGGTTAGAGAACATGTTTTTTTCCGTATTAAGCGTGATATTTTTCAAACTAAAAACTTCGCGCTATAAAATCCCTACCGCCGACGACCCATTACTCATTTTATCAAATTTAAACTTTGTTGTAACCGTAGAGTTGTAACCAACTAATAATTTTGCAAAACCTGTTAACAGACTGACATTTGATATGTCAAGATATGATACACAGTACGGGCGCTGCTAAAGAATAAAAAATCGGAAAAATATTTAATTTTAATTTCGAATGTCATTTGAACGAGAAAAACTC
The DNA here is from genome assembly GCF_963966145.1 of Tenebrio molitor. Lineage (NCBI taxonomy): Eukaryota > Metazoa > Arthropoda > Insecta > Coleoptera > Tenebrionidae > Tenebrio > Tenebrio molitor. The sequence continues at coordinate 19,550,515 of NC_091053.1, read as the reverse complement.
TCGGTGACAAAAACTTAAGATGAATAATGTCCCCAAAAACCGCCCGTACACTTGCGCTCTGCGGGGATCACTTAAATTACACTTTTCAACAGGCCGGTTATAATACAGCAGGTCGTGACATAACCATTATCTATTTATAAGAAATTAGCGAAAATCATTTGTAAGGCTTTTCAAATTTTAAATATAATTTTGTAGTGCTTATATAGACCAGCAACATTACACTTGCCTAGAGGACATTAGACTTGTCTATGAATGTTATACCGATAGATCGATATGGCTTACGATTTACACCACAAGATGATGCCACCAGATTTCAGAAATTTAAGCAAAAAAAGCATCATACGTTACGTAAAAAGGGGTATAATATTATTTAAGGCCATTTGCATCGACGTTCTTTATTTTTAAAGCAGCCTTAAAAACAATTGTTGCTACGATTTTAATAATTGTAACCAAGGTTTTATGTTTTTCTTATTTTTAAGCTACGACGGTGCAAACGCTTACCTATTAGTCGAATTTATACAATTTTTCATAAACAAAATTGTTTCCCTATGGTAACAAGAGCAGAACAATCTGAATAATCCTGATTCCGCACGTAATCGAGAAAAGCGTGCGCGGACAAAGCGTGTTAATTCTTTAATAAATCTGGCAACGGTGTAAGTTCATTTCATACTGCAAATACAGAGGAAAGTGCGAGAAGAAATCGTGCACGTATTCGCGTATTCCCCGTGCGCAGTAGCGGTGCGTACTAGTAAGACCTTAAACTGCAACATTACCAAAGCGTAATACATGGGGATGGTCGAGATAATTGTGGATTTTGTAAAACATGGTGGAAACCCACGTACGACCCATTTGTGTCTTATTATTGTTTTTCGCGCGAAGCAGAAATAATTTTAGTACCCCAAACACATACCTAGTCCAAAAACAGAAGCTGGACAGCAACATTTAGCACAGTTCAATAATTAAAAAAACAACTAAAAACGCACAATTTGAACACAGAAGAATACACCGTACTTCTGCACTACTCTTCAGTCAAGACCAAAGTGTCTCCAAAAAACACATGGCCGTTCATCCTCTGTCGACTTTCACCCCCGCCCCTAGCGGTCGCTGACGGTACCGAAAGCGGTACTATCATGGCTTTTGTTGGCGGTTGGTTTGAATTCAATGTAATTTATATAGGTAAGTACATTTGCGGAATTAAAATTTCGGACACTATTGTCAATGTCTTGATATAAACTCTAAAACAACCTTTACGTTAATAACCTTATTTTTTACTCTTGTCATGTTTTTGTCGTTTTGGCATTCAAAAATTGTCATTTGTGGCATAATTAGGGGTAGGCAACATATCAAAACGATGATTTAATGTCAGTCATGATGACAGTAGAAGGTGCTTTACAGAGATTTTGTTGAAGTGACAGAAAAATAGTGCCCGAAATTTTAATTCCGCAGCTGTACTATGGCGGACAATAAATTTAGGCCGGCAAATTTCTGACATTTTAAAAAATGCAATGCAAGCGACGATTTATTGTCATTAGGACTGAGGTTTTCAAGCTGTTTGGCGTTTCCTCCGCCATTTTCGTAACTTACAGATCATGACGCACTAGCATAACTAACTTGCAACTAGTAGCAATTCTCTCTGGTGCACACTTTTTTTCCCAATTTTAATTTTGGTTATCCCTGTCACGATGACAAGAATGACAAAAATCGAAAATGGGGTTAGTGGTGGAGTTTTTTAAGGCAAACCCGGACCAGTTAACTTTCCAAAAATCGGTTTCAAATAAGAACCTCCGCAGATGAGACCGTATTATCGCTAGAAGAACGAACATGAAAAAAACCTGTGATTTCTGAAATGTTTGATAAAATTATGATTAAAAAAAATTGTGAATAATAAAAAATGTGTACACAAGCGGACTCTTCTCAAAAGAGAAAGATAAACGAGCTATGCAGCTACTCGTTCCACATTTGTGGAAGTGACTGTTACACATGTAGATTGCTGAGAGGGTCAGCAAGAATATTAGAAAATATCACTGTGTGTCTACCCCAAATTGCTCGACTTTGGAAAACTTAGATGACGATGTTTTTTCACAAAAGAGTGATAATTTAATTGCAGTTTCTATGATATAGATAGTCTATGAAAGACGATATGGCTGAAACTTATTTCAGTTACAAATGTACTGTTTGCGGCTTAGAAGGGACATTTAGTAGTGAACCCGATACCGATTCTTCCGAAATTAATAAATCGGTAGAATGTGGAATTGTTGCGATGGATTCAAGTTTTACTCAATTTTCTATTTATTTGCAGCATTAGATATCTCCTGCATGAACTCGGCAACACATTTTGCTGTAGAAAATGAAGGATTAAATAGTGTAAAAGAAGTCGGAAGAAATGAAATGATAGATGCAGGACAAGTAGACTTTAGATTAGCGCGAGAAGCGGGAGAACTTGATTCAAATGGAGTGGCAATGGTTACGGTTATTCATTTCTGATGACGAAGTATGAAGTAAACGGTCTTACAATGCATTTCCGGAGTAGCTTCTATAATTGGTGCTCGACCAAAAAAAAGTGTTATATGTAGGTATTAAAAATAAGTATGTACTGCAGAATATGTGAAAAATTTGCTAAACTGAAAAAAAAAACGCACCATCTCATAAATGTTAAAAATTGGAAAAATACATCAACATCAATGGAAACCGAATTATTTTAGAAGGTTTTCAAAACTCTGTAGCTATGCACAATTTAAAATACACTAAAATCATAGGAGATGGAAATGGTAGAGAGATAAAAGAGTCGATGCGTTACGGTCCACATTGTTTCATAGAAAAAATCGAATGCAGAAATCATATAATGCGAATCTACTCTAACAAAATTATTAAAAAACTGTTTTACGTTTACCACCATACCATTGCGAGTTAAATTCCATTGAGTTAATCTGGGCCCAGATGAAAAATGAAGTTGCTTCAAAACTTTTAAATTAAGAGATGTGAAGCTATGGAACATGTAACTGATTAAAACTGGAAAAAATGTATTGAACATACAAAAAAAAATTGAAAACAAAATGAGAAGAATTCGTGAAAATTTTGGCACAGTACCTGAACTGATTATTTCTTTACAGGATTCCTCCAGTGACACATGTTCTGAGTCAGATAGTAACAAAGAAAATTTTGACTAAATTCGTCAACCATGAGCCACTTTTCTCAAAGACAATTATATGAATATGAATTTATAATAAAATTTTTATATAAACAGGCTTTACCTCTTTTCAAATTGAATCTTTTAGTGATTTAAAAGAAAAAATTACTACATAATGCAAATTTTTAAATTGAATAACATTCTGCGATAATAATTTAATTGAGATTTATTTTCAAATATTCGCGCCATTTTTCTCCTGCAATCCTGCTACCCGATTTATAATTTTTGCTGTGTAAACCTGGTTTCTTCCTGCTAAACAAATGTAGTATAGAGAAACATTTTATAAGTGCTATTAAATATCGTAAATGTCAAAATATCCGTCTATCACAAAAAAATTGAATATTTAAAAACCGACATATTAAACAGCCCCAACAATATTTTCGGGAATCATTCGAATTGTGCATAAGACAGCCGAGTGTTATTTTGTATTCTGATTTTGTTCGTTCATCTTTACTCGAACCGTTTTTACGTTGTCTTAAGGCGCGTACAGACTACGCGAACCGAGCATGTAATGTAACATGTAATGTAATGCTCGTCGCAAAATTGGTGCCACGAACAGCCGACGAACCGAGCACACAACGAACAGCTATACTCTGTCCACTGATGATAGATTGCGCGCTTTTTTATAGACACAGAGACGAGTGTCTACACTTTATAACATTTGCTATTTCATTAATACTCGAAGAATAAATAATTCCAACAACAGTTTATAACAATTATTGAAAATACCTGTACTGAAACTTCATTTAGAGTCACAGCTGTAATTCTGTAAACAACATCATAGGCATAGGATAACTACTGGCCGGATGAAGAGTTTTGTATTTTTCAGTGCGTTATGTTTTTAAGTGATTTTTTTTATAATCGTCTCAGTTCAGTTCGATAGTTCCGAGGTTGCGTGTCATTACAGCTACATTATACAGGGTCGCTAAAAAGTATGGATTCAGCTAAATATTTTCAGAACGGTTTAGCAGAACGCATTGAAATTTGGCACACAGGTAGAAATGTTTAAATTTTTTCATCTGATAGTTTTTTCAATTTTCTAACGTCATTTATTTTGAAGATGCAAAGCTAACTTGGTTTTTTTTAAATGGCACGGGGGATTTAAATGTAATATTTTTGAAAAGAGTATTTTTTGTGAATTCAGTGAAGTAACACATGGCCACATCGCCGCCATTTTGAAATTTTTTTTTTGCTTAAAAATTATGTATTTCGGGTTTAAACTTTTTATCTTTTTTATTAAAATGTATCTGTTTCAGTTAAATGTCTTACTTCTACACTTATTATTTATTTTTATTAATTTTTTGGCCAAAGTGCAGGCGGCAAAGAATTAACAATGGCTAAAAAAACATTCCAAAGGTCAAATTCAAATTTTATTAATTCGATAATGTGCTACATCACTGGATTCACAAAAAAATATTCTTTTTAACGATGTTAAATTTGACCTCTCGTGCCATGTAAAAAAAATCAAGTTGGCTTTGTATCTTCAAAATAAAAGATGTTATAAAATTGAAAAAAATATCAGCCTATAGAATTTAAACACTTCTAGCTGTGTGCCAAATTTCAACGAGCTCTGCTAAACCGCTTTGAAAATATTTAGCTGTATCGATACTTTTTAGCGACCTGTATGTGATAAGAGTGATAACGAAAAACCATTAGCTTTAATTCTGTGTAGTGATGCAATAAGAATTATGTGGAATCTGATGAAAAAAGAGAAAAAGGCTCGACGAACTTTATGAAGATTTAAAGTTCCAACATATTAGCGGACAGCATAATAGTTATTTACACAATTAGTGGGATAAAAGCAATATTACAGGATTCGAGTGTGAAGATTGCAGATGACGAGTGCGTTAGCCCGAGTTCATCTGTAATCACACGAGTTTCCTGTAATATGCTTTAGCCCACGTGTTATGTACAAAATTTTATCTAAGACCGCCCCGAATTAAAAAAAAGGTAAATCTGATTTATTTCCGCCAGTTTCATTACACCACTCAGTGGAATAATGACTTACTTATCCCACTGAGTGGGGTAATGAAGCTCGCTTATCCCACTGAGTGGAGTAATGAAATGCGTCAGGTAATGAAGTTCCTTATTCCACTTAAATGAGTGGGATAAGTGTCATTTATCCCACGGGATTAGATAAAATATTTAATAGAATGTCTCCCACAGACGGTGAGAATTTACTAACCAAAATAGGACCCGAAAATCTCCAAAAAGAATACGCGTTTTCGATGTGCAATCTCAATTTAAGGCAGGTAAGTATTAACGCAAATATTGTTAGTTCAGAAATTTGTTTAACGAATTAAAAGTAGCTTCAACAATGAAGAAAATGAAGAAAAATTTTTTTTTCTTTACTATTTTACAGGTAAACTTTTGTAATGACAATTTGTCAGTAGAAAACGTTTTTGCACCACCGGTCATTTTCACGTGTTTACCGATTTCATGAACATGTTTACTTATCAAAAGACGGTAAGTAATAAAATAAGAAATTATTGTTTAGATTCGGCATCGCGCGCAGAGCAATGGGCCATAAACTAGTATGAAAAATGTAAAAAATGCCTTCTTTGGAGAAATCAAACAATTTAATAAATTAAAAAGAAAATTTTATCTATTTATTAATAGTTCCGATGATGCAAAAATATTATTAAGCATCACGGGTGCTTGTCCGTCAGAATAACTGAATGCCCCTTTTTGGGGCCGATTTCTAATTTTACCTGAAAAGGTAGGAGCGAAGTTGCTGTTGATTATAACATTTACTCATTAATTTGTTAGGCTGTCTTACAAATATGGTGATCCATACATTTTATTAAATACATACCATAACTTACTACACTCTTTAAATAAATTACAAGGAAGGGTTCGTCTGATTTGGACGGCGAAGCTGTGAACCTCGAGAGCGCATGCGCGCCACGAACGGTTCGCAGTGCTCCGCTCAGTGTCGGTTTTCTGACGAACACAAAGCGCCATTCACAAACGCATCTCGACAAAGGGAGCTGACTACAGTCATAAACTCATAAATCTAATCTCCAACAATTTCAGTTACCATTAGTTTTTGTCCCTTATTTAAACGGTCTTGATTGTAGTTTTTTATGCATTTCATTTATGCTGAACAAAATAAATAGGTTATTATTTTTGAAAGCAACTCTTTACAATAACTAATAAATAAGTTTCACATTTTCTACAATAATGCGAATTGTGTCAATTTGTTGTAAAAATGCATAAGTCGAGATGGAGCATGCCATCAGCTTCGCAAATCAATCCGATGTTTAAGTCAATTATTGTTATATTACTACAGATTAATTCCCACATACCTACATCAAACGTGCGTGTTCAGTGCTTGCTTTCATCCAATCAAAAATGTTATCGCGGATAAATCGTCTTCCTAGTCTGTCTTCTGTCAAAAACGAATAAAATTGCATGTTACGCCTGTCAGATTCCCAAATTGTTTTTAATAATTGTGTTTTTAATAACTGTCAGTATTAAAAATAAATAATTAACGTTAAAGTTTGAATTCTGGAATTAGTCTTGCCAAAAATAACGCGACCTAATTTGTTAAATCTGATAAAAAAAATAGGTCTTGTTATTTTACCTTCGATTATAATTTAATTTTTTTAAACTATAATTCGTTTTTTTTTATGACACGGAGTCTGTTTTCGGTACCAAAACTAAAAAACAACCAACATTCTACCTACTTTCTCCGAAGATGTGCAGTTATGGCTTTGTCTTTTTTTTTTATTTTACGATGGGTGCAATATGTATGATTAAAAAAGAGAAGAAGCGGCGACGTTGGTGGCGAACTGAACTCTATAGAAAACGCGTCGGTACCTAATGAACTTATGCAAGATTTAAAACTTCAACGTGTCAGTGGACATTATAAAAATTTTACAAAAATGTCTCCTACAGACTTTGACAAATTATTGACAATGATAGGACCGAAAATCTCGAAAAAAAATACTACTTGTACGTTCGCGGGAGAATGAAAATTTTATTTTAAAAGCACACTTTAGCTACGAATCCCTTCCTTGTAACCTCCTACCTTTTCAGGTAAAATTAGAAATCGGCCCCAAAACGGGCATCCATTTTATTCTGACCATCGCCGAAATACGGGCACAGCACCCGTGATGGTTATATTTTTTTTTATTGGTAACCTATTTTACTTAATTAAAGCACGCCTCAGTGTGTATAAATCCAACTTTCAAAAACGAGCGTTTTTTAAAGTTTCCATAGCAACATCAACAGCCCGAGAGGACCTGAGAAACGTGCACTCTCCATCCCGCCAGTAGTTTTCCTACGCCTATGATGTTGTTAACAGAATTACAGCTGTGAATCTGAATGAAGTTGAATTATTTATTCTTCGAGTATGTATTAATGATAAACAAATGTTATGTGCGCTATTCGACTTTTTGCAGCATAGACACTCGTCTCTGTGTCTGTGAAAAGCCGTGCGATCTATCAGTGAACGGAGTATAGAAGCTGTTCGTTGCGCGCTCGGTTCGTCGGCTGTTCCTGGCACCAATTTTGCGACGAGCATTACATTACATGTTACATTACATGCTCGGTTCGCGTAGTCTGTACGCGCCCTTAGTAGCTTTTTATTTGATGTTGCTTCAGAATATTACAATTCAATAGTGAACAAATTTGTTGGGGGCGAAAGAATTTATTTTTCTTTAAAAGGTTCACAGGAAGGTTACAACGTTATTGTTGATTACAATTTACAATACATTGGCATAAAAAATAAATATTGTTAATTTTGCGAGAAAAATATCTCGCTCGCAAAATGGACAAATTATTGTAGAAGGCTTTCTATCTGCTGTTGATATGCATCATGGCTTGAAATACAAAAAATTGGTAGGAGATGGGGATAGTAGTGTATACAATAAAATAAAAAATATCAAGCCATACGGACCCAATTTTTATGTAGAAAAATTTGAAACCATATTTTACGCAATTATTGTAATAAAATCAAAGAATTTGCAAAATGTACAAAACTTAGTCCGAAAATACGGTGTCTATTTCGTCATGTTTTGCGGTTCCGGACAGGAATAATTAGTGCTGTTAAATTTAGAAAAAACGAGAATAAGTCTGGTGAAAAAATATCCACATTGAAAAATGATATTTTGAATGGACCAAAATATATTTTTGGTTGTCGCGATCAATGTCCATCATATTTCTGTAATGGCCCAAAAACTGACGAAGAAAATGTATGGATAGTTTTTAAAAATAGTGAGGTTTTCTCAGATTTTAATAGACATTTAACAAGAGTAGCTAATAATGCATCCAGTTTATTACAGGAAGTTGACACGAATACGTCAGAATGTTATAATAGTATTGTTAATAAATTGATTGGAAGGAAAAGAGTAAAGTCAAGCAGAAGACGAACAGATCAAGAAGAACTGGCACGAGTTCTGCCATGTAAGTGAAACGTTTTTTGAACTACATATACAAATACATATTGTAACGTTTGTTTATTATAAAGAATACAATTCCACCCCCATTTAGCAAAATGTGTGAAAAGGATCAAGCAAAGAAGAAACGGAATTTCGTCGTGAAACTTGCACATTTTGGATCAAAACGAAGCAAGAATTACAGAAATCGAGGTTTTCAGTGACTACAGTTAAAATACAATCAATAATTAGAAAATTAGAGAAATAACTTACCTTGTAATTGGGCAGGAGTAGAGACGAAAAATCACTGCTGTTGGTACCCGACTACCCGGCATCGAAACACGACTGTTCCAAGTTTACCCACGAGTCAGAAAAGTAAAAAGTCCACCACCCCACTTTCGCACCCCCACTTGACCAAAATAGCCAATCGGCTCTCCAAGATTCGACCTGTTACTTTAGCCAATCGTGATAGCTTTTTGGTATTTATAGATTTTTTATATAGCCGTTTTTGTTTTCCACCCTAATTTTGAATTTTTAGAATAAGATAAGACTTTTGTTAGGAGCAGACCGAATAAGTTATAGTTGGATTACGAATATGTACTAAATTACTGACTCTATACAATAATAAATAATAATCATCAAGAAACCAACAAATAATAAAAATGCAACAAATTAACATTATTTTGAAACCAAAATTGGTCTTAAAACGCTCTTACGTAAATGCTCTGCAATCCAAAATAACCTTATTATTACTTTTTTTCCTGTGTTTTCTACTTTGTTTTGTTACTGTTCTAACTACAAGTGCAAACGATTTTAGTTATTTTCTACGATATATAGCAATTAGCTTCTAACTTGCAATTCTCATCCTTTAATTTGACATTCAACACAAATTTGAGAAGGCTAAAAAGTAGCTTAATCTAGTGAACATTAAATTGGCGTTTCTCTCAATTTGAAATTAGGTAAAATTAAATTCAATAATTCAATTTTTTCCTTGATTTTAACAGGACCTCCTAAATTGTCGAACGAATGATTTATTGCAATTGTTATTTTTCATGAACATCTGTTACCCTTGTGTTGGGCTTGGCCGTCCAAGATGGTCGGCAAATTTCACATTGACAAGGGAGAAGAATTTCCGCCTAAATGAACGGTTTCTTAGAAATTATTTAAAATTTACAATCTGGCGCACATATTCCGGCCATCAGGTACATACAATACCAAACTAATAAAAGAATTGTTTTTATTTATCTATCAGTTCCCATTACCTCTTTCGCCCAAAGTAAAGTGCGTCTATCGATATTTTAAAACGACCTTTTGATTCCTTCAGTGGTTTATTGCCAGCTAACAAAGATTGTTGTAAAAGTGGTGAGTAACCGATCCTCAATAATCCGCAGGTACAAGTCTTGAACCATCCAGACTTTTTGTTACAGGGTAGGTAAATAATCCCCTAGTAATGAGACCATCATAAACGACCCAAAATGTTAACTAGTGTTTAAAAAGTCGTTTCAAAATATCGATAGACGCACTTTAGTTGTGCGGATTAAAAGTTTAGAAAGTTTCGTTTCGGGCAATTGTTTCTGGTGGCATGAACAAAATGCCAATCAGTTGAAAGTTTTCCTTATGATTGTTCTTGCTGGAAGAATTTTTTTAACTACAAAAATGTACATTTTGGAAGTTCTGCTGATCAATCGTTTTCAACTTTTCAAAATTAATTGACATCTCATTGTCAGAAAATCGGAATATAATACTAATACATAAAATCGATTCAAAAATCAAAAAACCACCATCTGTAGATATTTTTTCATACTATGTTGGTAACTATAAATTATGACATTTATTTGATTCAAAATAAAATTCAGTTGCTTTGAATTTCGTTCATATTGTTTTATTAGCAGCACGTTTCATTTATTTATTGATTCTTATTATTTTTACTTAAACATGCCCAGAAAAACAAGACACTTAATAAACATTTAACCTCAAAATTACAAGTCTCACCAAATTTTACACTAGACAGCGTTGCCGATAGTAATTATCGAGGATAATACGACGTTGGTGGTTTTTTGATTTTTGAATGGACTTTATTACCGAATTTGTAAAAAATTGGGAGGTTGCCATTTATAAATAATGTCAATGACGTCGTTGCGTCGAAACAGAAGGGTCGGAAGAATTTTTTTTTAATAACAATGATTTACCGATCTCTTTTCGAAACTTCAACGAGAAAATCAATATTTCTATTACGTCAAATTTTTATTATTATACAATTTGTTACTCCTTTTGATAATACTTTTATAATACAACACAGTAAAGATATCGAATCAATCCCAATAACTCTGATAGAGAAATTTAACTCCAAAATTGGCTCTTGTCTTGTCGGAAGCCAATTATTATTGTACTTAAGTGCTTATTCACAATTGACATAAGACATAAGAAATACATAAGAGATACCTAAGAATAATTTATAAATTTGGGCAATTGGAAAATAATTTATGTGTTCATATAACTCGAATATGATTCTCCATGCCTTTTTGTACTGCAGCGGTACTATTTTAACATTTTCGCGATTTTCTTGGATTTTCTTACAGAAATGTCTAGGAAATATGCTTTAAAACAAGGAAACCGCATTGGTGTACATTTTATAAAATATAATATACAAAGGTGTATTAATTTTAAAATGTGCCGAAATTTTACCTCCGAGGTTGTGAGACAACGTAGAAGACTAAAATAGTTATTTACGAACCAAGTGCGGGAAGACGATGTTCCCGCATGAGCGTATTTTTTAAAGCGCGAATGAACGAAAGATGTCTTCATGCAAGTGGTTCGTACAATATTTTTTGTACGAAAATTAAATTAAATTTTTTTGTTTTAATACATTAAACATAAACGAACATAAAACCAAGTAGGCAGTGATCTTTGGTTGTTGGAAACAATTGCTTCACTTGATATTTCAATTTTTGCAATAATTTGTGAATTTTGTAGGAACAATTTTCAACGATTATAAATCTTACCGTAATGTTTTAATGGAGGAAAACCCAGGGAAGTTGTATTTTATGACCTAAATTTTATTATTATCAAGACAGATTTTTTTTTGAATGCCTCAAAGGGCCAGTGTTTTTTGCAATTTTTACATTCGAGTCGACCGGGAAGCATTCGTTTCGGAGCGAGCGTTGAATGTTGGAAGCGTTGCTTTCAAGGCTATGAGTACAAAAACAATTTAAAAAAACTGTACCTCAAAAATTAAATGTCATTTTATTTTTTAAATATTTTTTCCGATTTCTACATGAAGCCAGTAGCTCGTGGTTAAAATTATGCTGGTTCATTCTTGGACAACCTGTATTCTACATAAATTTTTATCTTTCTGCACTCCTTCTCCACATAAACTTTAACCATGCCAAATCTCACACAATATTCACGGATTAATATAAAGTCTAGAAACAACCCAATAAAATAGAAACGAATGATTTTCGAGAAAAACTCAAAAACAGGTGAACTAGGGTTTTCAAAAAGCTTTCTGTTGATGGTATCTGTTTGCTGTTTTTGATGACCTTGAAACAGTTATGATGTCAACAGAGATTTTTTTAAATGGCAACGTCATATTTTTACTACCGTTTTTCATAGATCTTTTAATTATCTACCCGACGGTCAAAAAAAAATTCAATTTACATAAGAAATTTCCTGAAAAAACCAAATTTTTTGTTTTTTAAGGTCATCGAAAAGTCTTTAGATTTTTTTCAAAAATAATGCGTTACGTTTTCATTTTGGTGTTTCCAGACTTTTTGGACAGACTGTATAGATTTATTATGACGGAAATAATAGGATTACTAATTATAATTTATTCACCAATGTAGTGCATCCTTTATAAAGATAACAAGTATGTATACTCGAAATGTATTGGATATGGATTGTCAAACTCAAGGTCGCTTAAAACTTATGATTGAACTGTACATTAGTGAGATCTGTCATAAATTCGAATAACCTCATTGGCGCGCCTAGTTACTTTTGCTGGTAGTGCCAACTTAACGACAAGTCCCCAATCCAGGATTGGGGACTTGTGCAATCCACATCCATAACGTTCCGACTGTAGTTTTTTTTTTTGTCTCCGAGGACATCGGGATCAATTGAATAATAATTATTGATTGTGCCGTTATATAAAGGAACTGAGGGAAGTTGCAGAGTGATTGGAATTGTCGTCCTGAAGTTTGTATCGGATTCATTTAAATTTATCCTCAAAGTTGGCGTTGAAGACTCGATTGTGAACGTACCATTCGTCATTCTGCAGAGTAAAAACACAAACAACGCAAAAAATGCGGTTAGATTTAAACAGTTGATCCGTGATCTGTAATCCATGGTGCGTTCACAATCGACTCTTCAACGCCAACTTTGAGGATAAATTTAAATGAACACCCGATATAATCATTTTAACGCGTTCGATTTGGATTTAGCCGTTTTTCTATTGATTATTTCCTTCATATGTTTAGCAACCAATTGCGTGACAAATATTGACCAATCAAAACGAGAAAACAAAAAATAACTCGATAAAATTTCTCTAAAATGCACACTGTGCAATAATCGGATAAAGAATGTCAGTACCTGATTTTTTTTTTTAATAAATTATTTTGAATAAAAAGGATTGGAAATAATGCGTTTGTTTTCATTCTATTCAGGAAACAATCAGCCGTATACCCCTCGTGCAAAATTTTAATATCGGCAAATTTTTTGCTAATGAACTCAAACATCCATAAATTATTCGGTCAGAAGACCAATTATTATCAAATAAAAGCCCTCGACTTGGTCTCGTACTCTTATTTGCTAATAATTGACCTGACCTCATTTATGAATGTTTTCGTTCATTAGTAAAAAAATTTCCGATAAAAAATTTTGCACTTGGGATATAATATGTGAATAAAAACGTTTGAAAGCCATTTTGTTTGATGGTCCCATGATTGACAAGTCACTCTTGAATTGTAATCGAACAACAAACCGACCATCACCTTTCTCCATCGACCGTTTCTGAGAAGTATTTATCGCAGGCAAGTTCTTTTACTGATATTCCCAAAATTTTGTTAATCTGTTGGAAAGTTCGACGTCTGGGGTTTTATTAGAAGGAGACCCGACCACGATACACCTGGCCGTGTTTTTGGATACCTCTTTTCCGCACCAATACCAAGAAAACGACTTACTTCCAAAAATTGAATTTGTCGGAGGGAATGTTAAAATTTCTTTTGCAAAAATTTACTCTTCAGTTCTTGACTCTGCACACTGTACATTAAACGATATAAATATTCGGTAATTGTTCACTTTAACTACTTCTGAAATTTTATTTTTTTTTCTGGCTAGACAGCCTCAGGGCGTCCTCCTAGATCGTGTCCCACCATTCAAACCTTGTGCAAATGCCTTTTTTTCTCTCTTGTTGTGTTTCAAGGTCGCGTCAAGGTCGCGCCAAGCTTAGTATAACTAAAGGGTAAGGAAAATTTTCATTTGCACAAGATTTGACTGGTGGGAAACGATGTAGGAGGACGTCCTGAGGCTGTCTATCCAGAAAAAACGCGAAAATTCCAGAAGTAGTTAAAGTGAACAATTACCAAATATTCTTGTGCACGTACCGAAAATGTAAAACTTTAAATTCGGAGGAAATTTTGAACAGTAACTAATAAGTAAATTCTTCATATTGTCTGATGTAATATTTTAATAAAAAGTAGGGTTATGAAACAAATTTGTAAATGTTAATAGGTTAAATCGATTCATCTAGTTTTTCTAATAGCAAACTCGTCAATCACATCATCCTAAAAACTATATTTTTCTAATTCAGTTACGAAAAGTAACCATTGTGATATGTCATTTTAGTTGTCAAACGTGCTTCATTTAATAACTAGTCAAAAAAGTGACATTATATTATCACTAGTGTTAAAAAGTGACATTAGTATTATTATTATCCCGGAAAATTATTGAAATAGCAGATTTAAACAGGATTTTAATTAGAATGTGTGCTTTTCGTAACTAAATTAGAAAAAATCTTGTATAAAACTCGTAGCAAAATGGCTATTTTTTGCACACGACATGTCTAGTGCAAAAAAGACGCTCATTTTGCAACTCGTTACATAAGTAGCTATTTTTTAATGATTGAATTAAATCATTTTCAATGGACAAGGTCGCTAAATTACTTAACCGAACTTGTGAGATTGAATTTCTAACAAAATGTTGAAAAACTTCTTTCTACGGAGGCAGAAATTACCGGTAATGATAATACCGTGAGATCCTTTAAATTTATAAATATCTTGGCAACACAGCTGACACCTTGATTTGAATTGTCAAAATGACGCTTTAAAATTCAATACAAAATATGAAACGGCGAGTTAACAGTTGTATTCAAGCCAGATGTTTGATACAACTCTACAAACTCGCAGTTTCATATTCCGTATTGAATTTCGAAGCGCCATTTTGACAAATCAAATCAAGATGTCAATGGTGTTGCCAATCTAATTTTAAAGTCAGGCAACTTTAATTATAAATTTAAATGATCTCACGGTACCTGTGACAATAATTTACACGTTTCTGGCAAATCAGTCACTAACGACAAAGAAAAAATAAATGCAAGCATATCGCTCAATTTTTCAGACTCGGATTAATCCCGGATCGCAGTATGATACTTTTAATTCGGTCTCTAATTTAGTTTTATCAAATAAATTTGAATGATCAATCAATAACAAATTGAGCAATTCATGCGGAAAACATTTTTTTAATGTTTCAAATTTTGACTTATTTAAAAGATCGAAAATTCATATTACTCAATCTAAGTTCAATTTAATTTATTGCTAAATATAACATTTCGAAAAATAAACGTTTTTTTTTTAAATGTTCTACATCCACCATATTGTAATGGTCCGAATAGGTTGGCTAAATTAAGAATTTTAATTTTTTAAATAATTTCAAGGAAACCGTTTATTTGGGACGTAAATGCTGGTCAGTTGTAAATTTTATTTTTCTTGATGGCTTTGTCGGCAGTGAAATCCACCCACTTTCTTGGAAAACGGTACCTACGCGTCCGGGCAAGGTCAACAGATGGTCATGGGAAAAGAAAGATTGCCATAAACTACTCATTCCACAATTTGAGAAGTTCAGTTAAAACCAGGGGAAAATTGAATTAATGAATTTGATTTTAGAAGATTTCAAATTGACAGAACCACCAAATTAATGTTCATTAGGTTAATTGACTTTTTTTAGCATTCTCCAAAATGTGTCATATGTACTTGTACGGTTGGCTTCAAAAAAAACGGGAACTGTCAGAAAAAGTTCTGTCAGATTTTATTAAATTTTTATCGTTTGAAACGGTCTTTTAGAATTTAGGTTAAAAAACTGCACTTATGTGTCAGAAATACTGCTGTCAAACAGACACAAATTGACATAAATTGACAAATTAAATTTTCAGTTCACATTAGGTCAAATTTCATTTCCCGTTTTTTTTTGAAGCCAACTGTAATGTAATCAAAGGGCGTTCACAATCGACTCTTCAACTTCTGCTTTGAAGTAAAATTTAAAAAAACACGATATGTACAATGCTCTGCGGTTTCAGTGGTGTACACGTTCTTACGAAATTTCGTGTTTCTGGATTGACATTGCTAATTCT
Source organism: Tenebrio molitor (assembly GCF_963966145.1). NCBI lineage: Eukaryota > Metazoa > Arthropoda > Insecta > Coleoptera > Tenebrionidae > Tenebrio > Tenebrio molitor. The sequence continues at coordinate 19,534,329 of NC_091053.1, read as the reverse complement.
TTCAAATTATTTTAACCAGTTGAATTTCAGAAACTGATTGTGTTTCCACAAAATAATAAATAATACCAACAAAACAATCTACTTTTGTTTATGCTGCCAGAAATCCCATTGACTTTTTCGGTATACCACGAAGTTGAAAACATGCGAGTGGACCGTCACTTTTCATTATAAAATAGATTTACCAAATCAGGACATGGTTTATTTAAATTACGAATTATTTCTTTTTCATCATATGACAATGTGGTTAATTTTTGTTTCAACAAAAAGTTAATAATATCACCGTCTTCCCTTACCGCCTCCTGCATGTTAACTGACATTGTGTTATCACAAATCACAATATCACAAATTTTACCTTAATTATTTTGTTAAACACGTTATTTTAGTTATTAATCAGTAATCACCTGAAAGCAACTAGCAAACAAATGTAAGGGTGAAAATTTGGTTTGAATTGCAGTGTGTGCACTTTTGCCCGAATTAAACCGATATGGTACGAAAGTCGACTATAAAATTTGTTATCTTGCTTTATCACAATATAAAAAAAAGTAAATACACGTTCGATGACAATGTTGTCTTGTTTTATTCGTGAAAAATAAAAACTTATCAGTAATGCATTAAATACATGTTTTTTACAAATAAAATCAATTTTGGTAATTTAAGGAATTTTGTGACAGTTGGTGACTTTTGTTTCAAGTAAAATTTTAAATTTGAATCGAGACTATTATGTATGTAATTGTCATTTTTCTCAAAAATTTCTTTATGCAAGATAACAAAATTTTCATACTGTCCTTTAGACAATTAAAAGGGCTATCAGAATCAAGAAAAAAATAGGGGGTTTTCATTTAAAAAAAATATCGATGACGTCATCACTCGAAAACAAATGACCGCTTGGAATTTTATTTGGTATTAAAATATGTATTTTTTAGAATCTGTGTCTAATAGGTTTATTATTGTATTCAATTTGGAGTCGTTTATGGCTCTCTCTAGGGCCCGGATTTTAGGCAATTAAAAAGTCGGAAATAGGTGCCTAAAATAGTCCCTTAAACTACTGCAAATAGTCCCTTAAAAACTGAAAATAAGCCACATTAAGTCCTTAAAGTTGTGGTTAATTAAATTAAAAAATGGGTTTTTAAAGTTTTAAGTACACCCAACAAGATATTTACTAATTATTCTTTATTTATTTAATTAATATATCTACCTACAAGTTAGTTATATACTCGTATTTACATTGCATACAATATATTGCTCTAAATTTTCTATTTTAAAACATTGTCTGTTATCCACCAAAATGGACTTATATTTTGAGAAACTTCTTTCTACCTCGCAAAAGGTAATGGGCGCAAATTTGCAATTAATTTCTTCCATTTTGGCTTCATGTTCCGGCACATCTTCACCTCTAAAAATTCTTGCCAATTCTAGAATCTAGAATTTTTAGAAAATGACACCCTTAAAGTTTTTCTTATTGTTACACTTCGGGATTTTAATTTTCGTTTTTATGGCAAGGACCATTGTATAAATATAAACGATAAAGCTTCTAACAACACCTAAGTAAAAAATATCACAAACCTTTAAACTGTGTATACCTGCACCCCTTCGAACAGAGGCAAACAGATAAACTCTGTAATTTATGCCAATCCAGTCTAATGGTTCATGGTACTTAGGTATTGCCGGAGTATTTACCGCTGACACCATGGTCCCAATCGTAAAAGCGAAAAAGTAATTCCTCTATTGTACTGCACTTTATACATTTCAATAATTACATCTTAAATTTCAAAATCATAAAGCATTATAAATTTTATTGAGGTACCATTTTTACATTTTTAAAACCGTAAACTTCTCAGAATTTGAATATTGGGAAAAAATCGCGAAAATGAAATTGATTTTTGGTATTTTAGGCATGTTCAGGCAGTTAAAAAGTAAAATAGGTATTTAAACGGAATTTTAGGCCGAATAGGCAGAATCAAATATGGCTCTAATTACTCTAATTAAGCCAGAAATCATTTATAGACAAGTTTCATACATGTGCCTTAAAAAATAAAAGTAGTCCATTTTGCCTAAAATCCGGGCCCTAGATCTCTTAAAGCACTCATAGTTTAATAGATCTCTAAGAACATTTTTATCAATATTTCAGTGTATTATTGTCATTTACAACAAAAAATTTCCAATATTAATGTTCAAACTCTACTTTTTAATATCTGTTGCGGATGTAGTTGCATCCGTTACCTTGAATTACCAATTAACACAAAATTCCCTACAATTTGAAGATTTAACTTTCTTATTTAAAAATAAAAACATTGGTGCAAATTCTAAAAAGTAACATAAAAAACTTGTTTTATAAGAGCATTGGCGCACTCGTCCCATACAAAACTCCCCTACGGGTTGTTTTCTACACTTGGGACTCGTGCCCCAAATCAACCCTTATAAAACTCGTTCTTTAATATACTATTTATAAACTAAAATTGACCCGTCCAAAGATTTTTTTGAAAAAAAAATTGTTTAATTTTTAATGAATTTATTCCATACTTTTGCCGCTCACTGTATAACTTTCATTACTACTTTTAATTATTGTGAACGACACTTTTCTAAACATGTGTGCATTTTAAATAAAAATCAATGGAATTTATAAATTGAGAAGAGAGCAATTGGACGTCGTTAAGACAAATTTACATTTTTAATAGGAAGTGGATATTTTCCGCGATAGTGATAAAATAAAATTTATACCGCGCTCATCAGAGTATGTACCGTAAAAGGAACTGAGACAGAAAAACCTCGCACATTATTTTTATGTGAAAAAACCTTCAAATATACCTATAATCTGTTTTTTTATCAAGGACCCACGACCTGTTGATTTGGGTTTCCAATTATAAAATTTTACTAAATTTAGGGAATTTAATGATATCTATTGGCTACACCTGCCAACACCTGTCATTTTTAATGTCCTTGAAAGTAAGCAAAATCACATTTAAAATTTTAACGTGTTATTAAAAGCCCAAAAAATGTTCTCGTATTTTTGCGATATTTGTATCGTATGATTAAAAAGTCTTTGTATCGCGGTAGCCATTAAATGTAAAAACTATCTATAGAATTATTTACTTCTTTTACTTAGTTTTTATGTGTACTTCAAAGTAGTGCTAATCTCTCACGGAACTCGTTTAAACATAAACGAGGCGAATAAATCCAGTCACCATTTTCACCATGAATTCCATTACTATAGTATGATTTAATAATAAAAATTGTATGTTTTCTTTGAAACATTTTGAATTATAACCTGCTAACTTGAAAGTTGTCAAATAAATGTCAAAAATCATTGAAATAAATAATTTCCTATAGTTTGTCTCAATTCTAAATTTCCACCACCTGTTGAATTATGTTGGGGATTCTTAATAACCAAAGTTGGCAATATAATTATTTCACAAACATGATTCGATAACATTAAAATTAGTTCATAAGTTTATTTTGCTTTTAGAATTTGATTTTCTACCTACTTTTTTTCGTTTTTCCCCTTTATTTTAAAATTTTGAGTTGTAAAAACAGAAATTGACAGATAATTTAACAAATACAATCTGAGTTCTGACGCATTTTTCACCAAACAGTGTTGCCGGTTGCATTTCCAACGTAGAATGCAGTGTTGGTGGAAATTTAGAATTGAGACAGACTTTAAATAGTTTGTTAATTCCACGACTACTCTGATCCAAAGACTTTTTGATCATATTATAATTCAGAATAAGTGGCATCGCGGTAGGCGTTGGAAATTCAAATTTACGTTGGCAGCAAGACCCTTGCTAATAATACCCTAGTTTCGACGCTGTTGGTATCCTTCGCTGTTAATTTGGTTTTGGGACTCGTTTTGGTGTAATTATAGACGAAGATGCGATGTTGAACTATTTAGGTACAGTTACGGAATTAAAATTTCGGGCACTATTGTCAATGTCATGATATAAACTCTAAAACAACATTTACGTTAATAACCTTATTTTTTACTCTTGTCATGTTTTTGTCTTTTTGGCGTTCAAAAATTGTCATTTGTGGCATAATAACGGGTAGACAACATATCAAAGCGATGATGTAATTACACTCAGTGCAACTAACTGAAATCTCAAAATTCAAAAATGATTGGGTGACTGACACAGAAAAGTTTAATTTTTGAATGTCAGTCATGATGACAGTAGAAGGTGCTTTACAGAGATTTTGTTGAAGTGACAGAAAAATAGTGCCCGAAATTTTAATTCCGCAACTGTACATGAAAAGGTAAGTTCCGCTATACTTTACATTCAATGGTATTAATCATTTCTTAAACCACCGAACCGACAGAGTATACAGGACATTGCTTCCGCCGAAATTCTGCGTCTCTGGCGACAGATGCTGATCTTGATTTAACCTCATTGAAACGGCTAGAAGGATGGAAGCAAGTTTTTTTCACAATATTATTGCTTTTTATTGTAAATAATAAAAATTGTTTAATTGTTGTATTGAACCATTGTGTTTTATTTATTAAAATAATTCGGAAAAGTTGTCATGGCAATTTTTCGGGACCGAATCCGGAATAGACTCATTTTAGGGACTCAAATTTGTTCGTAAAATAGCTATTTTTGGGAGCGTGTACAAAAAAATATAAATTATGGAATTTATCTCATCTTGCAAATTCACCCCTGTGAGGGGCAAGTTTCGTTAGAATTAGTCATTTTGAAGAGACATCACACTTCTGAACTTCTGAATATGTATTTAAATGATGGATATTTAATAACACGGCGATTAATCCGAATGTCATTACCTCGTTACGTAAGTAGAAAAAATATAACCAACTCGTTGTTATAAATGGACGGTTTCACCAACGTCAGTTAAAATTAACTGTATGTTAAAATATTTCGTTACTTTGGTTTTACCTATTGTTATAAATAACAATGTTTTCTTATATTTTAATCTGTAGTTAAATTTAACTCACGTTGGTGCAACCAGCCCTCAGTTATTTAAACTAACTACGCTTTCTAATTCTGGAAACTGAAGCAATTTTGAAAAATATTTCATTCAACAATATCCCTGCAAAATTTTATCGCTTGTTTGTAAAACCCGTCTAGTGACTTTCGTAACCTCTTTTTATAACAAGTAAATTCGTTCATAAATGACTTGAATAAAACTGAGCCTAGGCTGCTGCCCTGCAAAGCACCCAAAAAAACATATTCGGCCAAGTTTATACGTTCAATATTTGTCAAGAGTTATTGGTAAAAATTATGACGATTTGTCCATATAAATAATACAGGGTTATTATAAATGATTGTCCCATCGCAGTTGGCCCTGAAAACCATACAAATGTTGGATGTGCTGCCAAATTAGTAGACAGATTTCCGGCGGTAAAAACTGCCGCCAGTATCGCCACCTACCGGCGATACTAGTCTGACACACGTTATGAGGCTTGCGGCACATACAACTACGCCACCAACGTCAACTGCGATGGGACAATTAGGAATCGTAAAAACTGAATGTTTTTATTCCCCTCGTATTGCATTTGATGAATAAAATGGTTTCACTTCCGTTTGTTTTTTTTTTTACTGGTGTTTTTCTTGAATGTCATGAGAAGTTACAATTGCGCTTCATGAATAAAAGGGTTTCACTTTCGTTTGCTTTTTGTTCCCTCCTAGAAAAGTTGTTGTAGTAGATGAGTCCTATCACCAGTTAAAATAAATGCATTTTTTTTTCTGTTACAACCTGTACAGTCGTTTTCAATGACTTCCGTGCTGTGAATATGACAACAATATGTTGGCATCATTTGCTGTGTCAGTTTAGTAATTTTGAATTTCCTAATTTGGCAATTTACCTTGACGCGGCAAATTGACAAATTCAAATTATTATCTATCATTTCCGACAAATCAAAAAAAAATGTAGTCTGATTCGGATTCCGAGGGTGACTTAGATGAATTTGTGTGAACAATCTGCTATGCTATAACATATTAAAAATTACACTGATAGCACGGATGTCGTTGAAAAGGACTATATAAATAAATTTTTGGTTTATTTGCGCGATGCAGATGACGTTTTAGTAGCTGTTAAATATTTTGTTTGTCAGTTTGTCTATTTAATGATCCAATTTTCTTCAAAATTCGTTAAAAAGGAAATATTCTTGATTGTGATATCACAGCATAGTGATGACCACCAACCAATAAGAAATAAATAAAAAATAGGTTTATTCTAATACTAAATTTATTTTTCAATTGCATTCCATACAACAAAAGCATATAATTAATTCTAAGTAACTAAAAACTTATGTTAACACGGTTTCATGAATTGAAACCTAAACAAAAGAAAGGCTTAAATGACGTTGTGATGTCTTAATGATTTTGCTGTTGGTCTATTCTATTTGGACAAAAATAATTAACCTACAGGGTGATTTTGAAAGTTGTGCAGATATTTTAATCACGAGCTACTGGCTTCATGTAGAATTCGGAAAAAGTGTTTAAAAAATTCTATGTCAAAAAATAAAATAACATTTATTTTTAGTCTTCTACGTTGTCAAACAACCTCGTAGGTAAAATTTCGGCACATTTTAAAAATACACCCTGTATATCATATTTTATAAAACGTACACCAATGCGGTTTCCTTGTTTTAAAGCATATTTCGTATAACTTTACTTCGCATTGGCGTACATTTTATAAAACATGATATACAAGGGTGTATTTTTAAAATGGGCCGAAATTTTACCTACGAGGTTGTAGACAACATAGAAAACTAAAAGCAATTTAAAAAAATTGTAGCTCAAAAAATAAATGTCATTTTATTTTTTGACATAGAATTTTTTAAATATTTTTTTCGAGTTCTACATGAAGCCAGTAGCTCGTGATTAAAATATCTACACAACTTTCAAAATCACCCTGAATATAACTGAATAATAAATGTAACTAGCGCTTTATGCAATAAGGAGGCACTTTAACGACGAAAATCAAGAAGACAAATCAAGATCTTCCTCTAATGCTTGTATGTATTACGTAGAAAGGGGAGAAATCGAATGCACGTACTGCTAAATTAATTATGTATTTATAGAAAACTTCTTGCTTACTTTTCTTCCGGTGGCAATAGAATAATTATAAATTATGTCCACACGTGAAGGAGTTGGTGAAAGTTGCAGAACGATTTGCCCGTGTTGTGTAAGTGCATAATAACAAAATCCGAAGAATATGTTGCCTTGAGACTTAGCTCATCTGTCATCTGTTAGTAGGGATAAAGTGAACGAGTAAGGAATTCAACGAAGATTGAAAATTTTGTGTGACTTAAACAAAAACACGAGTTGAATCAAAAAGCTTGATTTCTTCTTTCTGACATGCAACACAAGAATACAATTATTTCGTATTACTCAATTGGAACAAAGCCAACGCGTAGGAAAACGAAAATCTCGCCACCTAGAAAACACATTGAAATCAATAGTTATTTACACTACGAGAGAAGAAGGTATAAAAAAGCTTTTGTTCACGCGAATTGTATGATTCAATTCAAGTGAACAAAAGCGACCTTACTCTCGAGTGCTGTATTTGGTTTTGTTCGATAATTGACCCAACTACTTAGAAAGTGAGTCTGTAACTTTGTATTCAAAGTTTTAAATAAAATAAAAATAAAAAGAAATAAATCGCATGTTTGGAGGGATCTGTTGCTGTGGAAAAAGATAAAAAATACAAAATAAACAAAGTTGTGTAACGTCAATAAAGTGATTGTGTACACGTTGTGGAAATGGATGATGAAGAATTATATGTTCCTCATGATGTTCTGGAAGAGGCAAGTGCCGCGAAGTACCACAAAATCAAAATTACGATACCCAGAAAAAATTGGAAAAATTTGCACAATAGCAGAGCCGCTTCAGCGTGGTCGCGGTATTCATAGTTGAAGAATACACTGTTTGTATTTCAAAATGTTGACATCTCTAGCTAGGTAAGAGGTTTTTTAATAAGCTATTAGTTGTTTTAATATAATAAATGGTACAGGCTCAGCAGTCTCACCTCCTTTTTGAAAACAAAATGTAGACATTATCAGCTGAAAAAAGCTGCAACTTTTTCAAAAAACGACGTTTGCAAATTTTTACTGGAAGCGGCGGACCAAGAGTGAATCCTTTAGAAAGTTGTACTAATAATGGGCATATTCGTTGGCTATCGTTGTGATGAATTAAGTAAAATGATGAATTGTTATATGTATAAGGCATTCACGATCTTTTTGGGACCGAGTTGGCTATGACCATCTAGTGATTTTGTTGGCAGTACCTCGGTGATAACTAAATTCCCTAAAGGACATTGACACTTTTTGTGTTAGGTTAGGTTGTTTTCAGTTTAGGGTTATATTTTCTGAATAGGTACATTGTTGCCGGATCTCTTGAATCTGATCTGTTATTTTTAAATTAAATTAAATCGTTTAATAGAATTTTTTTATCGTATAAAATTATTTTGGCAATTTTGACTGTTCCTTTGACGGAAATTTAAATTATTTTTACATACTTAATAAATCATTTAGTTTCTTACGAATATTAAAATAATAAATCTGGCAATCCGGTGGCAAGAAAATGTCGAACAGACACTGACAGAAAAAAAAAATTGCATCCGTTGCATCATTGAGTCAGTTAGTCCAACATGAAAAGAAAAAATCATAGCCAACTCGGTCCCAAAAAGATCGTGAATGCATAATAGTTATTATTGATTATTATTTTCAAAATACAAATTCTTTTTCATAAAATCGAATTTCAATTATGCGTGAGCGAAAGAGAGTGAGCGAAAGCGAAACCTTCACCCACTGGTAACCATCGATACAGACTCACTTTCTAGGAAGGTATCGAACAAAATGTTTTAACAGCGCACGGGGCACACTCACACTGACAGCCAATTTGTAATCAACTGTAATTCCAGCAAAATTAAAACTGAGTGGTTTTATGGAATTTGACATACAAATCAAGAGCGCCTTCCTGTTTTTCAAATTCCAATTGTACCACGGACAAAAAGCAAGGACGTCGAAAATTCTGTCGGTCTGCAAAATCTGATGCCATCATCGTAATTTGGGAAATTATTATCGTATACCTCATCGACTATTCCTTGACCACTTTTAGCGAACATTACGGACATGGAAATGTTAATCAGTAAAATGAAAATAATGCGAATCTTTAAAATGTAAGTGCTTGCGAAAAAATTCTGGAAAACGAAGTGAACAAACTGAAATTGCCAAGTGTCTCTCCTTACGTTTAAAATGAAGAAATATGTAGTGAGCGTAGAAAGTCCCCCAAGAAAAAATATTACTGGCATTGTTATTTGTAAATCCTTGTTAAGAGTTTTCATGTATCTGTAAAGAATGTTAATAAAAATAGGAGTATTAATTAAAATTCAAAAAGCGTTATTATTATTTGTTCATTTGTTCTAAAAGTTTTGAACAAGGAACGAGAGGACATGGCAAGTCACAATTTTGATAGTAATATCTGTAATGATAAATGAATCCGGCCTGCTTGCTTGCTGCTTGCGACGATGCAGAGGAAGAATGAAATAATAATAATGAATGATCCCACACAAACTTCCATTAATAAGGACGATGTAACGTTTACAAAAATGCAAAAATAAAGTACACCAATAAATGCACCTACCCATAAATTTGATTTTCATAAAAAATATGTAATGCATCCCTACCTTTTGATTGCAGCATGCTGTTCAACAAAGAACTGAAAAGTTTCGTTTATTTCCTTTTGATACTGAGGGCTGTACGCCTTGTCCCAATCATCCAAACGACAAAAATTATTACCAACTTGCAGAATTTGTTCGTTGAGAAGAACAATTTGTATTTCCAGTTGGAGAATAAAATGCAACAACTGAAACGACAATCGAAAACTTCCATAGAACACGACTGCATAAGTTGCTAAATAAATATTGGACAGTGTTTGCAACCATTTCCCAAAGAAATACTCAACAACTTGAGTAAAGAGAAAAAGTTCGCTTTGATCACCCCACACGGGACAGTTAATGATAACTGCAACACACAAAAACAGTATAATCAAATAGCAAATTCTATTTGTTTTGGTTGATCTTTCCAAGATGGTGTCTTTCACCTCGGCGCCTGCACTATCGACAGACCAAGCGAACTCTTGAAATCGCTTCTTAAGGTTCTCGTACTTGTAAGTGTTGATGAACACCGTCGTGTACAAAACCTTCGTACCAAAAAGAACATGTTAAATGATTCGATAATTGTTTACCGTACTTACGTAAAGCGTCATGACCATCGTGCAGGAGTACCTCATCACCAAAACTTGATCAAATTTAATTATGACGTAGCACAATTGCAAAAGATAGAAAACAAATTGAAACAACAGAGACAAAAAAGTTACAATTTTTGTGATTTTGAGACGACCAAATTTGATAAAAATGTTAGATATGACAAAGAAGCACTCATCCTTATCATCTGAAAGTAGGAAATTGTCATTACCGGAGATGCAATTTTTTTTTTACCTCTATAAGGAGATGGTTTGTTGTACATTTCGGTAACGTTCTCAACTGTTGAATTCCCAAAGAAAAGTAGAATAAACCGATCTGAAAAAAGAATTAACGTACTAAGCTAATTATGTAATTAAAAGAAGATTTGTCTTATTTACTTTCTTGACATAAACCGATCAATTAAATTATTATTTACTTGCGAATTCAAATACAGGGTGTTTTTGAAAGTTGGGCAGAAATTTTAACCACGAGCTACTGGCTTCATGTAGAACTCGGAAAAAATATGTATTTAAAAAATTCTATGTCAAAAAATAAAATGACATTTATTTTTTGAGCTACAATTTTTTTTAATTGCTTTTAGTCTTCTACGTTGTTACACAATCTCCCTTCGGCAATTTTAGAAAAGATCAAAAATGATGTAAAGGTAGAATTGTCAATTAATTATTCTGACAATAATGAAGTTTCTAATAATTTAGTTGAAAATTCTGTTGAACCGCAAAGTTTACAAAGTTTACCAAATCATAATGACTCTTTCTGTTATCAAAGTAATTCAACACCAAACAACACGATACAAAACGACATAAATAATTTAGACTTGAGTTATAATGATATACATGTTATTAATCAAAATTTTTACTACCATCAAAATTTTAAAGAACAAATTGAAGATGAATTTAATAGAACTCTGAACGAATTTGAACATATAGAACCATTTAATAGACCACTATTACCTAAACAACAAAGCTCCAAAAAATTCTTTGCAATGATTGAAATTTTAAACCAATTCATTTTACCTAAATTTGTAAATAACACGACAAGTTTTAGAAAATTACACAGTATCATATATAGTGGAGCTTTAACAATTATCAGATTAAATGGTTCAAAAGAAATTGACCAGACAAATAATATAAAAGCTAAAGAATTACCAAAATGGGAACGAAGACTAAATAAACGCATTAACAATATCAGACGAGATTTAGGTAGAATAACTCAATATTTAAAAGGTATAAATTCTAATCATCTAAATAACTGTATTAAATCGATTTTAAATAAAAACAGAATACATTGTTTAAAATATAACGAATATAATGAAACACTAATAGAAATTAAAGACACTTTATTACAAAAATTGAATATTTATTCTAAACGATTAAAAAGATATAAAAATAATAAACAACGGAAATTTGAAAATAAACTATTTAGAAATAATGAGAAGTTGTTTTACAAAAATTTAGCAGATAATAAAACTCAAAATAATAATGGTCTACCAAATATAAATGAAATTAAAGAATTCTGGTCAAACATATGGTCAAATGAAGTTCAATTTAATAATCAGGCAGAATGGATTCCTAATTTAGAAAATGAGATACCAGATAGTAATAATCCACATCATATTCAAATTAGCCTTGAAATTTTAGTTAAAAATATTAATACTCGTAGTTCACATAATTGGAAATCCCTGGAGGTGACCAAATTCATAACTTTTGGTTAAAAAAATTTACTTGTATTCATAAATGCTTACTTGATCACTTTAACGGATTTATTAGGGAACCTAACACATTTCCAGAGTTTTTGGCCCATGGTATAACATATCTGAAACCAAAAGATTCCGATACTAAAAATCCATCAAAATATAGGCCAATCACATGTCTACCTACAATTTATAAAATTATGACATCTTGCATTAAAGTAATAATTTACGACCATTGTCAAAAATTAAATATACTTAATGAAGAACAAAAAGGTTGTGTTAAGGAGTGTTTTGGTTGTAAAGAACAACTCATAATAGATACGGTAATAATGGAACAAGCTAGAAAAAATAATAGAAATATTTGTACCGCATTCATAGACTACAAAAAAGCCTATGATTCAGTACCACATTCATGGTTAATTAAAATTCTTAAAATTTATAAAATTAATTTGGATTTGATTAACTTTTTATCCCATGTTATGACATTTTGGAAAACTACTTTAAATTTATCAATAAACAATACTAAATTAAAATCCGAGCTTATTCAAATTAAACGGGGAATTTATCAAGGAGATTCTTTAAGTCCTTTATGGTTTTGTCTAGCCATCAATCCTTTGACAAATCTATTAAATAGCACTGGATATGGTTCAATATTAGAGTTAATAATACCACACTATCCAAATTAAATCACCTTCTTTATATGGATGACATAAAACTTTATGCATCTAAAAAGAATCACATTTTATCTTTACTAACAATAACTGAAAATTTCTCAAATGATATTGGCATGAGTTTTGGTATTGATAAGTGTAAAACGGAATCAATATGTCGTGGTCATTACGAAAATTTAGAATATATAACTAAAGAAGGAGAAATCATTAAAAATTTAAATAAAGGAGAATTTTATAAATATTTAGGTATTAATCAATCAAATCATATTCAACATTCAATTATAAAAGAAAATTTAGAAAAACAATTTTATTTAAGAATTAAATCTATTTTAAAATCAAAATTAAACGGTAATAATTTAATTAAAGCAGTTAATACATATGCTGTTCCATTGTTGACCTATTCTTTTGGTGTTATAAAATGGTCCAAAACTAATTTACAGAATATAAATATTCAAACTAGAGTTCTCTTTACAAAATTTTGTAAACATCACCCCAAATCTGCTATTGAAAGATTTAATTTACCACGCGAAAATGGTGGTAGGGGTTTTTCAAATCTAGAAATTCTACAACACAATCAAATTGCTTCACTAAAAAATTATTTTCTCAATAGAGCTCGTGATAACACTTTTTTTAATGCTTTGGTTTCAGCGGACAAAGGTTACACACCTTTAAATTTAAGTGATAATGTAATTTCAGATATTGTTGAGCCAAATATACCTGACACTATTGCAAATATAAAACAAAAGTCTTTACATGGGAGATATTTTAAAGAGCTAGAACAGCCAGAAATTAATATTCAAGCTTCTCATGCATGGCTTAAAAAATCAAATATTCATCCTGAGACTGAGGGTTTTATATTTGCAATACAAGATCGTGTTATAAATACAAGAAATTATAAAAAACACATATGCGGTTTACAATCGATCATCGATAAATGTAGGATTTGCGGAACTGAAGGGGAAACCATTGAACACATCATTTCTTCTTGCACCGTTTTGGCTCAAAGCGAATATAAAAAACGTCATGATATATTCGCAAAAATTCGCAAAATTTAAAAATTTTGGACTTAGAGAACACATTGGTGGTTGAAATTCAAAAAGGTATATTATTATACTCATGTCACATCGTGAGGAAATTCCTTAACATTGACACAGAACATAAAACACAAAAAAGTCACGCCGGTAATTATGTTGATAAGCACTGCACTATTACTTGATAGTATTATCCGTAATAGTGTATGTACTCCGGCAAAATTGCCGTGCCGCCGGGTGGAGGTGGGATACGAAATAATAATATACTTTATTTCTCAAAAAACAAAGATAATACATAACAAAATAAAAAAGTATATATATTATAGTCAAGAATAACAAATTATTCAACTTTAAACACACAAAGTCAATTTGACAACAACAGCAAAAAACAACAATAAAAGAATAACAATTCGGAAAATATTCACGTGGTGTCTAGATTTTATAGAATAGTACCTATATTAAAAAACAAGTTTCATAAGACCAGTCTTGAAGCACGAATTCAAGTTTAAAAAACGAGTGGCGTAGCCATGATTTATTTTAAAGAATGAGTGCTTCAAGGGCTTATGAAACACTATTTAAAAAAAAATTAATTTTAAAAGCAAAAATTTTTTCTAGTCGCCTTTTGTTTTATTCAAATTCTGTCACAAACCACGAATATGGAAGATAATCAAGACAATCTTGCATGTACGCGCCTTGAAATACGTGAAATTGCTAAAAAATACGGTCAAATTTTTCCTCTGGACACTTCCTGTTCTTGAAACATTTTCCAATTTAAACTGACAAGATAATTCCGCATCAAGCTTTTCCAACCTAAAAATTTTCGTAAAATATTCCGTGAATTAATGGCTATAATGACATCGCAGATGATGACGTCGCGTTCGTTAATATGTCTATTAGAGAATCAAAATGGAGGCAAATTACAAAAAGAAATTTTAATATCACATAGAACCATTTCCAGTTATTTATTTACGATTAGTTGTCGAATTAGAGTTCTTAGACAGAATTAAAAATAAATTGTTCTACGTAAACTACCTAGATATTAACGTAAATTGCTAATAAATTAATTAATAATTATTCATTTAATATTTATGGAAAATTGTTAGTACTCGTACATATCACGCGTTCAAATGAAATCATGGGCTGGGAGAGCGTTGGAAACCGTCATTTGTTGTGCTATTTTACAGCGTAAATTATTTTGAGCATGTTGTTTTACATTAAAAGTAGAATAACTTAACGATTCCTATTCTCGAAGCAAATATCTAAGGGCACACTTTGCTGAAAACAAACATGTTCAATTACGTCCCGATTAAACATAAACAAATTTGACATTCGTGTCAAACGGCGGGAAATTCAAACTTACACTGTTCTAAACGGTTTACTTTTTGCAACGTTTACTCAGTCCAGGATTTCATTTGAACGTACGATATAACCGGAGATTATATATAATACCCAACAAGATTGGTTACTATAATTAATGTCTTGCAACTTATTACATTTACCGGTTATTATTCATAATCTCCAGTGCCCATCGGTAAATTTAATAAACGGTCGCAAACTGATTCTGGGAATGAATGAATGGAGATACTGTAAAAGTACGCGATCAATTTTATGAATTGGGAACCAAACACGGAAAATTGTCCCAGTTCCATTAAAAAACAAATTTACTATTTGCGAAGAAAAAATATTGCGATTTATTGAGACTGATGTAAAAATCTCTTTGTGGGAGTATGCAAGAAAATCATCCCTATGTAGCGGTGTATGGTCTAAAATAAAAAATAATTTTGTTAGGGTACATCAAAGAAATTAATTGCAAAGATAATAATAATAAACTCAAGATGCCATAACAGTAATCTTGCGGCAATAAATAATAAGTATTTTTTAATCACCTTAAAGTAATATGATGTTTGGTTTATTTATCTTTTTGTTTAAAACAATAAAAACTTCTTGGAAGATGTGACTTTACAATTTCGTATTAAATTTACCAATGAGCACTGTAGGTTATAAATAATAGCCGGTAAATTTAATAAATTGCAAGATATTAATTATAATAATGAATCTATTCGGGTATTATGTATAATCTCCAGATTAAATACTTTTTCTTTATACCATACTGTTATTAGGATTTATCAGTACTCAATGCTTCATTGATATGATACCCATAACAGACTAGGCCGTTATTCAAAATTATCAGACCGAGGCCGTTATTTTTGCTACCGTTGCTACGGTTACGGCACAGATGACAACTAAATTTAATTTTTGAAGTAAAGAGAAATGTCAGTCTTACAAATAAATCATCGTTAAATGTTAAGTATTATTGATATAAAGAAAACTATAAAACAACATACGGCCGATATGGATATAACAGACTCGGTTGATTATAAAATCTCGGCTCTGCCTCGATTTTACAATATCTCAACCTCGTCTGTTACATAACCCATATCGGCCTAATACCGTTATATACTATTACCCTAACATAATTGTTTCATGTAATATTGAAAACTATACTTTTGAAACACAGAACTAAGAATGAATAGTTAACTCTATTGGGGTAATGGAGAACAATTCCAGATTAATGTTTCAAATATGGACAAATACTCACAAAAGTTTACCAATTTTTCTGGGTGCTTCGCAGGGTAGTAGCCTAGACACAATTTTATTCCACTTATTTATAAACTAATCTACTTCCTAGAAAAAGGGATTTTATAAGCAGACGATATTATTTTGCCATACCAGATATGGTCAAATGCCTTGATACACATACGTTCTTAAATTTTATGTCACTTTGTAGAGTTGCGCGGCTCAGTTAGTTTACATAATTTTATCGATTTAAAACAATAAGTTGGTTAAATGTGTTTCTTCGCGCGTAATGAGCTAATACCATTCATTATTTAAAAATGAGAGTTTCTTGGATTTCATTCGGATTAATCCTCGTGTTATTAAATATCCTTCTATCCATCATTCAAATATTCAAAAGTTCAAGGACTTGATGACTTTAACTTCAAAATTATTAAAATCGGCTGCTACGAAGCTGCCCCTCGTAGGAGTGAATTTGCACATTACAAAAAAAAAGGGTAAATTTTATTTGTTGGGCTATTAATATTGCGCGTTCAAATGAAATCCTGGGCTGAGTAGGCGTTGGAAAAATTAAACCGTTTAGAACATTGTAAAGTTTGAATTTCCCGCCGTTTGGGACGAATGACATTTGTTTATGTTTAATCGGGACATAATTAAACATGTTTGTTTTCAGCAAAAGTGTCCTTAGATTCTTGCTTCGAGAATAGGAATCGTTAAGTTCTTCTATTTTTAATGTAAAACATTGCAAAAAAAGAAAAAAAGGAAAGATTTTTCTGGTTCTAAATTTTAGATTAGCTGTCAACATGCTCCAATTAATCTACGCTTTAAAAAAGCACAACAATCGACGATTGCCAACGCCTTCCCAGCCCAGGATTTCATTTGAACGCGCGATAGTATACTACAGTCCATTCCATTTATGTATGCAGTGTAGAATAGCATAGGGACTATTTTCCCGTCGTTGATTGGTCAAAATGAGAGAAAAGTTTACACCAAGGCAATGTTCGATTTTTGATAACTATTGTCAAAGTTTGATATTTGATCGATTTTTTGGTTATTAGTGTCAAACTTATCGAGTTTTTGTATCAAACGAATCATTAAACTACAATTTTGTTATTAGAATATCACTACCGTAAGTTCCTTTGACTTTTTTTTTTTGTTAATTTTGCTTGGAATGTATGTTTTCAAATTTGCCGCGTTGGCCAGTGTGAAGCGTTCTCCATTCAAAGCGACATCTACTGCATTCTTAAATGGCATGGGCTCTTAGTATACTAAGCCTCTTGTAGAGAGGGCTGTGCTAAGGCCCGGTTTATTCACCTTCAAGTAACTTTATTTGACCGGTAATTACCATGGACCTACCAATAGCAGATTCTAAATCATAGCAACTACTGGCCAGATAAATTTACTTGAAGGTCAATAAACCGGTTTTTTTTGTCATTCAGTATATTATACATTTTTATGTCATTTTGCAAATTCACCCCACGAGGGGCAAATTTCGAGGCAGTCGATCTTGATCATTTTGAAGAGACCTTAAACTTCTGAACTTCTGAATATTTAAATGATGGATATTTAATAACACGGCGATTAATCCTAATGAACTCCAAGAAGCGCTCATTTGTAAATAATAAATGTCATTACCTCGTTATGTTAGTAGAAAATGTTTTAATCAGCTTGTTTTAAATGGACGAAGTTATTTGAAGCTTACCTAATTGCGCTGTATAACTCTGTAAACTGGAACAAACTTGAAGAATTTATGTATATCGATGTATTCAACAATATTCTTTGAAATATTTTACACCAAGTTACTTTTAATTCAAAGAAAAATCAAAGTATAACTTCAAACAATTCAAACTTAACCTCACTTACACAATTTTAGAATAATAATTTATCGATCAATAAATGTTATAAAAAATGGAATTAAGAACCATTATTTGGTATTAAAATAATCCTTGACATTGAAAGAATCATTTTGTGGTGTTTAACTAGTTCCTACTTTTTGACCAATAATGACTGGTAAGTAATTGACCGCTCAAGGACCGGTCAACTTTGACCAAAAATAAATGACCGGTCATTTGTCCATCACATCTTCTATGTGTCTAAATAAAAATCTAAATGTTCGTTTGTTGAAAATCTAAGATCTCCGCAAGATCTTCACCGATTGCTTTGAAATTTTGACACAACGTTGCATTCGAATAGGCGCGTATTGTTATGTACTATCAACTAGCAAAAAAAAACTGGTACATGGTGTTGCTTTAGACACTTCCAAAACTTAATCAAAAATGTATGTTTTGGAAGTGTCTATAGTAACATACTGTACCAGTTTTTTTTTGCTATAGGTATCTACAGTAAATTCAAAAACACAGACAATTAAACTATAGTAAGACTGTCAAGTGGGATTACATTTTCGGGGACGCGCTCAAGTGGCGCTGCCCGAGCGTTAGGCCAAACTAATGTACCGGGTGTCCCATCACTTGTGTCCCGTAGGAAAATGACTTTAAAAGTAAATTATATTTATATGAAGGTATTATAGATGCATAAATACTGTTCACCGCCACAAAAATTGGGTATTACTTTTTTGTTAAAATTAATTACCTAGGTACAGCAAGCAAAAAACGATCACTTTAAAAATTAAATTTTGTTCGATGCAGTTCAAATTTAGTATACGTTATGAAATAGTTAGAAAAATAAAATCCGTAATTAGAATTTAATTAAAATGTTTTGATGTAAAGATATTTGGTTAATTTAATTTGGGTCCTTCTACTTTATAAAAATTTATGGAAGACAAAGTTAAGTTTGTGGGTATTATTCTTGTCCGCAATTTATGGTACGAAGACCATTTAAGAGGGTTCCAGCGGTACCTGCCTGTGTTACGGCGTCAAACACACTGCACCCCTCATAAATCTTCGTCTGCAATAAATTTTCATAAAGTAGAACGGCCCAAATTAATTTAACCAAATATCTTTACATCAAAACACTTTAATTATATTCTAATCACGGATTTTATTGCTCTACCATTTTTTCAAAACGTATACTAAATTTGAACTGCATTGAACAAAATTTAATTTTTAAAGTGATAGTTTTTTGCCTGCTGTACCTAGGTAATTAATTTTAACAAAAAAGTAATACCCAATTTTTGTGGCGGTGAACAGTATTTATGCGTCCATAATACCTTCATATAAATATAATTTAGTTTTAAAGTCATTTTCCTACGGGACACAAGTGATGGGACACCCGGTATAACAAGTTGCATATCTGACTTTCTGTATACCTAGTTGCCTATTTTTTTTTTCAATTTGATTTAAATTGATACTTATTTAAAAAAAATAGAAACGACTAAATAAGTATTAAACATTTTAATACAAATTCTGACATATTTGGGATTTTTTGGGCATGAGTGGGCTAGTTCAAGGCGAGTGAAACTGAATTGAAGGGTAGATCTAGTTCAATAATTTGATCTTGCGTTAACTTCTAAAATTTCTGGAGATAATTTTAGAATCGTGTAAAAGATTTTTTAATTTTGAAATTGTTTTTCGCTGATATCGGTCCATATAATAAATGTTTCTACCTTTTGAAGTACGACTACTAACTTTCTTGCATTCAAGTACTTGCAACACACTAGAAGATTTTGTTGGGTGTATATTTTGGGCCTTGGGCATAACAGGAAGGATTAGATTCTCTACAGTGGGATTTTCAGTAATCGTAGAATTTTCAATTTGTTCAGCTGGTCTAACGTTATTTATTGAAGTTTGTTTGTTTTCACGAAGAAAAATCGACGGCAGGGCGTATTTATGGAGTTTTGTTTTTTGAGTAAAGAAATTGTTGCTAAACTGTTTCTCGCAAATAAAGGCATTATCTGTTTTGAAGGGTGGTGCAACATTTACCTAAAGCTTCTATCCATCGTTTCCTTTGTTCTTCTAATTTTGGATACTTAAAATGTTTATTTTTTATCGCCGCTCTTGTTGTTTACAAAGCATTTATGTTTAATTTTTCCCATATCCAAATAAATAAAATAAAAATTGCGATCTGAAAAACCATATTCCGTACTTTTTCAAAAAGAAAAAGATAACTTACCAAATAAAAAGATAACGAAAAATTATCTCAAGAGACTGGTTTGGAGTAATTTATTTTGTAGAACAATTTATAAAATTTATTGACTAAACCTTGACAGAAATTAGAAAATTCAAAATTACTGATGACATTATTAATTAATATTCAAATCAACCTTCTTTTTAAACGGAAACTCCCGATCGGATTAACGAGTAAATTCGGTAATTTAGTTTGGCCTAACGCTAGAGCAGCGCTAGTGTTGTCAGTGTCTCCCATGTTTTATACGGGTTTTGAAAGTCTTAATTCTGTTGATGGTCTGTGTTCAAAAACACAGACAATTAAACTATAGTAAGACACTTCAATCCCATATAATAATGTTGGAATAGCTTCGACAGTGCTGCTCCGCACGCAATTGGCCAAAACATTCCGTCGTATTTATTCGTAAAATTTCGATTATTACCGTTGTATTTAAAAGAGTCAAAAATATTTGTCAAATACCTGACATTTTTCTGAAAAAATAAAAATATGAGACTTTCTATGAATAAAAAGGTAGGAATTACTTACATTTATTAAATTATTAAGTAATTATAATATCCAACGTTTTCAGTAATGAGAAGTTGCCAATAAAAAAGCAGTAAAGAAAGGAAAAAAATAAAGAAAGTCAACTTTTTCGGCAGTTTGTAAATGTGCTACCTAATTTAGAAAGGTAAAAATTTAAGTAGTGAAACTGGCTTCGTAATAAAGTTATACTTTTAGTTTCAAGACAAAAAGAAATCAAATAGTGTGTGCCCCCGGTGACGAAAAGAGTACAAATATTTGCATACATATTTTGCGGCATAAGTGGGAGACTAATGGGTAAAATAAAATTTAAATGCATAGTACCTGCCTGCAAATCAACATACATTGCCGGGGCCGTAAATAATTTAAATTTTTTTGCTTTTCCATCTTCAGACATTGAAAAAAATCGGTGGATTGAGGCAATAAATAGTTTTTCACCAACCGAAATTTCAGCGGATTTTAAAACAGGGCATATTTGTCAAAATCATTTTAGTAATAATTGCTTTACAAGTACACAACACTCGAGGATACATAAATACGTTGTTCCCACACTATTTTCCGGAGATTATGAAAACGTTGATAATGTAAATATATTTAACAATCCCGCCATTTTGAGCGATCAGTCTATTTGCCGTAAAAGAAAACGAGTAAATTCGAGTTGTTTCCCTGTTGAACGACTAGACGATACTTCTGAACCTAAAAGACACCATCCAGCTGCTTTGCTACCATTAGGGGCATCTAAATCTGGTAACACAATGTTAAAGAAAATCGGTTGTAGTAGAATCAAAAATTTAACTCACAGGGAAAAGAAAATGTATTACATCAACAGATCTCAACAACAAACCATTTCTAAATTAAAATTCCATCTGAGAAAAGTTACAGATGTTAAAAAAAAAAAGTAAAAATCCTTGCTCAGAATAAAGTAATTCAATACTTGGAGAAAAATTTTAATTCAGTAGGCACCGAATTTATATCATCTCAATTTAAGAACATAAAAAAAAAAGAATCCGTCTTGGACAATTGATAATAAAACTTTTGCTCTTGCACTTTATAAACGTGGTCCGAAAGGTTTTTAAAAAAAATTTTGAAATTGCCATCAAAATCGACATTATATAAATTTTTAAAAAATATACCGTTTGAAACAGGAATAAACGAAGAAATTTTTCTCAAACTTAAAACCAGAATTGAAAAAATGAAACCTATTGAGAAGATATGTGAATTAATGTTTGATGAAATGGCGTTATCCACCGATTTAACTTATTCAAAATCTGATGACAAAATTGTAGGTTACGAAGATTTAGGTTCACTAGGAAGAAATAAAAATCTTGCAAACCATTCTTTGGTTTTTATGGTACAAGGTTTATATTCAGGATGGAAGCAACCCATATCATATCTTTTTGCAAAAAACACTGTAAAAAGTAAATATTTAAAAATTTTAATAGCAGAAATAATTAAAAAATTGCAAGATGCGGGACTAACAGTTGTGTGTACTGTTTGTGATCAAGCTGCTACGAATGTCAGAGCACTGCAGTTATTAAAGTTAGACTCTAATACACATCCAACAAAACCTTATTTTAAAGTAAATTTAAAAAAAATAGTTTGCCTTTTCGATGTTCCTCACTTGCTGAAATCTTTACGTAATGCTCTTTTGAAGTATACAGTTTATTATGGAGAAACTAAAAAAGCAAAATTTACTTATTTAAGACAAGCTTATGAATTTGACAAAAGTAGACGATTTCAAATTTTACGTAAAATTAGAGAATGTTTTCTCTATGTGAACAGGCACACGTTATTAAAAATGAAAGTATCCATCGCTGCAAAAACGTTAAGTTCTACTATGGCGGCTGCAATAGAAACATTAGTTGATTGTGGAAAAAACATTCCTAGTGAGGCTATTGAAACGGCATGTTTTATTCAAGACGTTAACAATTTATTCGATAGTTTTAATTCTACTGGTATACGTGTAAATAAATACAATCCTCGATACAGATGCGCCCTTACAAAGAATTCTTTTCACTGGCAGTTTTGGGAAAGTATGAAGGAAAAAATTAAATCGTGGCAATTTTATGATGAGACAACCGGCCAAACAAAGTCAACTATGCCTTTTAAACATGGATGGCTGAACAATATTGAGGGTATAAAGTTAATTTGGCATATTTGTAATGAAATTGGTTTTAAATTTTTGCGTACACGAATGCTCAACCAGGACCCTCTTGAAAATTTATTCTCTATTATTCGCCAATATGGGGCTGCCAATGTAAACCCTACATGTTTTCAATTAATTTCGGCATTAAAAACATCTATTCTCCATAAATTTTATAACCCACTAAATGTGGGTTATAAAAGCTATGGAGAAAATTGTGAAGACGATGCAAGTCATCTTTTGGACAATTTGAGGCATTTCTTATCTGTCGATAAATTAAAAGTAAAATCTAAAGTCCTAGAAGAAAATGAGAACGAATTATTATCTTGCAATGTTTCTGTGGTGGAAAACAATATGACTTTTAACGATAAATTTGACTTGCAGGCAGTATCATATGTAGGGGGTTTCTTAATTTCTAAATTTAAAAATGATTGTGATGAATGCCAAAAATGCTTATTTGCCCAAAATACGGATGTTCAGCATATTTTTACTCTTTATAAGGAGCATGACAAGTCAAAATTGAAATTAAAATATATAACAGAAGAGTTGTGTGTTTGTGTTGCCAAAATTTACGATCTAAGTGTATATTACTTGAATAAATTTGGGGAAGTAAATTATATTGGAAAGAAATTACGGATCGCCTTAGAACGAAAAATTAATTTTTCATGGTTTACGTGTACAAGCCATTTTCTGGACATTAAAACAAAATTGTTGGATGCAGCAATCAATTTGATAATTTATAAAAAACTGCAGGATGTAAGAAGAGAATTCGAAAGAAAAAATCGGCAAAGACATGTTAGGAAGAAAATGGGAATTTTTCAGAACATTTAATTTTAGTTGGTTCCAGTTTTTAGTTTAATTCATTTATTGTTAATTTTTTTATTACACAATTAATAAAACGTTGTATATTTTAAAGACATTTTACATTTGAAATTAATATTAAATGAGGACAAAATTATTAAGTTAAACAACTCCATCAAGCATGCTTTATAAAATTAGTTCGGCCAACTGCTCGCGCCGCGCTGGAATCGTGTTTCCAAAAATTGTAAGGTACTATATCTTTAGAAGGTAGCGCCATTCCGCTCCACAATTTTTCGCCTCGAAATTAAAAGAGATGGCATTATCCATAAATTCCGTGAGTGTGACAAAGATAGAAGTATACACAATTTTACGGGATGTTTGTATCGAGTCAAACAGATTCTATCTTTGTCACACTCACAGGATTTATCGATAATTCCATCTCTTTTAATTTCGAGGCGAAAAATTGTGGAGCGGAATGGCGCTACCTTCTAAAGATATAGTACCTTAAAAAATTGGGTAGCTATGCGACGTCTTACTATAGTTTAATTGTCTGTGTTCAAAAAACTCCTGGACTGTCAAAATTAAATTTTAAATAAAATGCTTGTTTTGATTGTACTTGGATATAAAAAAATTTCGCTAGAGTGTACCGACATCAAAATCTAGTTACAAAATATATTTAGGTTATGTTTTCATTTTTAATCATTGAGCTAAAAATGTTTTGAATCATTCATTGCTTCAACTAAATGAATTAGAGCAATTTAATAAAGTTTATAAAAAGACGCGACAAACTGAAAACACGTAACAAATTAAACAACAACCAAAATTATCCAAAATAAACTAATCTGTTTCATTTATTCAGAAGAAAATTATTTAACACTTGATTAACACTTATCTCTCCAAAATTTTGATTTGTGAATCATAAGAACGAACACCAATTCTTAGTTAACAATACTGGAGCGGCTTTGGCACAAATTTGTGATTTCTTCCCGTTATTATCACTTTTTTGTTTGTTCCTCATAATAATTTCTTATGGCCCTCTTTTCTCGCGCCAATAGAACCACCCTAGTTCGTTTTGAACTTTCCATTTTTACCTTTTTACAAAATACACTTAAATCATTTTACAATTTATTTGACAATGTCAATTTAAACAAATGAATAGTTTGAAAAATTAAAAAATCATAGATAACAACTGGGCAATATGAAAACAACTAGTGATTTAACCAACCTAACAACTGCAATTTTGATTTTGACAGTCCAGATGTTTATTGAATGGACTTTACTAACCTATATTATACAGGGTGATTCATGTAGCCCGTTTGTTAAAAACTTTCAGATTTCCCAAAACGGTATTAATATGAAAATTTTTAGCCGACTATAATCGACTACTCCAAGTTCAAATTAAATATTTTCAAAATGGCGACACTTCCGGAATTACCGGAAATCGACGCCATCTTTGATTTTTTAAATGAAAAAGTCTCATTTTAATTTCAAATTTAGATTCTAAGTTAAATTTTGAGTTTAGAATCTCCTTTTGTCAACATTTATCTGTCATCGTTTTTGATCTATGTCATCTTTTTCGCAAAAAAGTGGGGTTGCAGGGTTTCATTAAAAAATGTATAAATTCCTAAAGGTTTGGCAGATCTTTTGCGCGATTAGTAACGGCAAAACACGAAAATCCCTTATAAATGTTCGTTTGTTCAAAATATTAAATCCCCGAAAGTTCTTCATCGATTGCTTTGAAATTTTGACACAAGGTTGCATTCGAATACGCGCGTGTTTTTATGTACTTATATCGCGCGTTCAAATGAAATCCTGGGCTGGGAAGGCGTTGGAAACCGTCAATTATTGTGCTTAAAGCCAAAAAAGTCTTTCTTTTTTTCTTTCTTTGCAAGGTTTTACATTAAAAATAGAATAACTTAACGATTCCTATTCTCGAAGCAAATATCTAAGGGCACCCTTTGCTGAAAACAAACATATTCAATTCACTTATTTAAGGGAAGAAGGCAATGGTGGAAAAAAGATAGAAGATATAAAATTCCCAATGTTAAAATAAGACAGATGATTGCGCAGGAGTCGGGATGGAAAGCGTTATTAACCTCTGTTTGTATATCGTGCGCTGTCACTGCTTAGAAGTGGCTAAAGCTACATTACACTCATTTATAGCTGAATGTCGGTTATTGAGGTTAAATAAAACAAGAGAAAATATTAGTTAATTCTTTAAAATACCTACCATGGTTGCGAATTGCTGTGAACCTGGTTGAAAAATATGATTTAAATAAATATAACTAACACAATACAAAATTTAACATACAATCAGTAATAATAAAATAACCACAAATAATATAAACTCACTTTCGTCGTCAACCACCAAACAATAAAATAGTGTGATCTAAAGAGTCGAAACCACAAGTGGAAACAATAACATAACCAACAAACAAATTCAAACTTGCTTGCTTCAAACCTTGAAACGTTAAATATTTATTACTAAAATTTGCACAAAAAATGTTAGTAACTTCTGGAAGTGGTTAAGGTCACCTAGGCAACACTCCTGACAATTGCGCATGTAGGGAAAAGCATTTTACACACATTGAATAGGTGGATTATGTCCGGATTAAACATAAACAAATGTCATTCATGTCAAATGGCGGGAAATTCAAACTTTACACTGTTCTAAACGGTTTAATTTTTCCAACGCCTACTCAGCCCACGATTTCATTTGACCGCGCGATATTACTTATTTATTATTATTACTTGTTTATTATACGAGTATGGAATGTACGAAATTAGTCACGCAAGAAAAAGTAGTTTTCCTGAGTGACTAATTCCACATGAGTATAATAATTTTGACAAAAATATATTCCAAGGGAATTGTAGGATGGTTGTTATTGTGACATTTTGTTTTGTTTGTGGGTGTTATAATGTTTATTAACAAAACTATGAGAAAACCTAATTATTTCGTGAGTCCGAGTTTTTCTCTTACTAGTGGGTAATGATCCGTATTCCTTGCCTCAAATGGCCACAGTAATTAGCTTTATTACACACGATTTTGGATAAAAAAAAAAATTTGACTGAGCCATAGCAACGGGTGACCGGGTACAGCTATAATTAATAATAATAATAAATAAATAAATTAGTAAATAATAGTAAAAATGAGACGTGCTTTCTTATCAACATATAATTCCAATTCTATTCTTTTGTTGTTGACTAGAGTAAAAATACCTTTGCTTTCCCATGATAATAACAATAATTTAAAATAAAAACGACGAATAAAACAAAATACAAATTAACGATTTGAAACGACACACAGAGGAGTATTAGACGCTGAAAGTTGATCAAAAGTCGAAAATTTAAAATTTAATTTCATTAAGTTGAACCATATAGTGGGGTAGTAGATAAAGTATGTTGTCATTTGCCAGTTTCAAAAAAAAAAAATGCACGATGGCGGACGCCCAGACGAACCTTATTGTTTCTCAGGGCTGCGTTCTGACCTGCTACGTTATTGGTTCTACAAAGTTACAGTTTCTATACAGAAGTGACTTAAAAAGAAAAAAATCACCAAAACACACCAATTATTTTTAAATATACAGGGTCGCTAGAGGTATGGATACAGCTAAATATTTTCAGAACGGTTTAGCAGAGCTCCTTTAAATTTGGCACACAGTTAGAAGTGATTAAAATCTATCATCTAAGATTTTTTCAATTTTTCAACATCATTTATTTTGAAGATACCAGGCTAACTTGATTTTTTTTAAATGGCATGGGGGGTCAAATTTAATCTTTTTAAAAAGAGTATTTTTTTGTGGTTACATTGCCCAACTATATGAAATTAATTTTAAATTTTCGACTTTTGATCAACTTTCACCGTCCAATACCCCTCTGTGCGACAGCCACGTGCTTGGCACGTAGCGTAGCACAGTTGCAATCCCCTCGTAGTTGCCACCCCGTTGCGCCGGTAAAATTTTTCGACTTGAAATCGAGTGGCAAACCGAAACGCAGTTCAGCGGTGTAAAGTTACGCTGGACGCCGCACCCGCTACTTACGCCGCCGCCGGTTGCATCCTCCAACTTGAAACGGCCCGTTAGTGTACCAGTTAACGAATCGACAGACAAATCAAAATTACCTGCAAAAGTGACTTGGTTACCTATAAAAAATTCAATTAATAAATTAAATTAAATAAATAAATGAAAGAATAAATAAATAAATAAATAAATAAATAATAATTTAAGTGATTTATGTCAAGAAAGCAAATAGTAATACAAATCTTCTTTTAACTACGTAATAAGTTAAGTGTATTAATTATTTTCATATAGGTTTATTCTTACTATTTTGGGATTTATTCCAACAATTGAGAATCTCACAAGATGTGGAACAAACCATCTCGTTATAGACGTAAATTTTCGAAATTTGCATCACATTTAATAATGTCTTAATTTCAGAGGATAGAGATGAATGCTTTCCTGTTATGTATAAAATTTTTGTCAAATTCGGTCACCACAAAATCAAAAAAATTGTTAGTGTTTTGTGTTTGTCGATTCAATTTCTTTTCTACCTTTTGCAACTGTACTACATCATTATTAAATTTGATAAAGATTTGCTGATCAGGTACTCCTGCACGATGATCTCGACTCTTTACGTAAGTACAAAATTCCGGTAAAGAATTATCGAATAATTTAGCATCTTCTTTTTGGTGTGAAGGTTTTTTACGCTGTGACATTCGACACAACGTACAAGAACCAAAACCGCCTGGACCAATTTCAAAACTTCGCTTGGTCTCTCGACAGTGCAGGCGCCGAGGTGAAAAGCACCATCTTGGAAAAGACAACGAAAACAAACGGAATTTGTTATTTGATGATGGTGTTTTTGGGTCTTGCAGTTGTCATCAACTTTCCCGTGTTGGGTGATCAAAGTGAACTTTTTCTCTGTATTCGAGTTTTTGAGTATTTTTTTGGGAAATGGTCGCAAATACTGTCCCAAATTTATTTTGTAACTTTGTTTGTCTTGTGGTACGGAAGTTTGCAACTATCGTTTATAATGTTGTACGTTATTCAACAACTCCAAGTGCAAATTATTCTCCTCAACCAACGAATTTTTCAAATCCGGAATAATTTTAGCTGTTTGAATGATTGGGACAAAACGTACAGTGTTCAGTACCAAAAGGACATAAAGGAAAGTCTGCAGCTCGCTATTAAACAGCATTGTGCAATCATAAGGTACGATGTATTCCTTCTTTTTTTGTATGCGTGAATGCATTTATTTAAATACTTGTTATTCTGTTAATTGCGTTTTACTAATTCTGTTGGACCATGATTATTATTTCTTCTTTTTCCTCTACATTCTCGCAAGAAGCCCAGGATTACTTTTCAATGAGATGTTGTAACGCATGACTCTTATTATTATTTACAGATACGTGAAAAATCTTTGCAAAGATTTACAAATAGCAATGCCGCTTTTAATTTTTCTTGGGGGACTTTCTACGCTCAGTATATATTTTTTCATTATGAACGTAAGACCAGACACTTGCATCAATTCCTGTTTGTGTATTTTCTTTTTCCAGAATTTTTTAGCCAACAGTGACATTGTAAAAATTCGCGTTCTTTTTATTTTAATGACGAACATTTCCGTGTCCGTAATGTTCGCTGAAATCGGTCAAGGATTAGTCGATGAGGTATAAGATAATTTCCCAATTTACAATGATGGCATCGAATTTTGCAGACCGACAAAATTTTCGACGCCTTTGCGTCTTGCCCGTGGTACAATTGGAATTTGAAAAACAGGAAGACGCTCTTGATTTGTATGGCAAGTTCTACAAATCCACTGAGTTTTGGTTTTGCTGGAATTACGATCGGTTACAATTTCGCTGTCAGTGTGAGTGATGTCCTGAACTCCTGACGTCTCATGCGCTGTTAATACATTTTTCATCGTGTTTTCTAGATGGCGAGATTTTCGTTTTCCTACGCGTTGACTTTGTTCCAACTGAATAATGCAAAATAATCGTAGATCAGTTTTTTATTAGGAAAATTGCACTCAAAAGTTTTTACTTAAGTCACACAATATTTTCAAATTTCACGGATCACCTTATTAATTCACTTTAACCCTACCATTAGATGGCCTTTAGGTTCAAGGCAACACATTTTTCAGATTGCAACTTTGCAACTTCCACCAACTCCTTCACGAGAGGACATAACCAGTAATTGTTCTGTTGATTCTTATTAAATATATTTATAAATACATAAATTTGTCACCGGATGAACTAGATTTCTCCAATTTCTGAGGAAGATCTTTCGTCGTTTATGTGGTCACTAATAATCTTATAAAAGGTACATGGATAGATATACTGGCGTCTCAAAATATCTTGGAACAGCTTAGCAGTAGGTTGCTTAGAAGTCTTGAAATATCAGGTAATAGTTATTTATTTAACGAGTTCGTGTATAAATTGGGCTTTTTTTGGTATGATTGGGCTAGGCCCACGAGTGCTAACAAGGTCCAATTTACACAAGAACGAGTTGAATACA
This sequence comes from Tenebrio molitor, assembly GCF_963966145.1. Classification (NCBI taxonomy): domain Eukaryota; kingdom Metazoa; phylum Arthropoda; class Insecta; order Coleoptera; family Tenebrionidae; genus Tenebrio; species Tenebrio molitor. The sequence continues at coordinate 19,504,090 of NC_091053.1, read as the reverse complement.
AGGTTTTTTTGTTCGACGACCATCTTAAAGGCTCCAAATCGCTTAAAATCTTTAAAATTAACTTGACGTTTCGTTTTGACAAGTTGTCACATTTTCTTTTAAAACTACCGATGATGGTGATTGACTATGATTACTGCCTTATTATACCGCTGGCTAGTAAAAAACAAATAGTAAATAGTTATTTGGATCACAAGTCCAGAAAAATGATATTTTGCGAGTGTGAGTGATATTGCGTAGCCGAGGCGAAGCAACACGAGCACTCGCAAAACATTTTCTGGACGTGTAATCCACAAAATTTTTCATGCCGACAAATTTAAATCATTTTTAAAAAGTAAAAATTTGTTTCACAAGCGGAATCGAACCCGCGACCCTCGCGTTCCTGAGCCGAAACGGAGTCCGCTGGCTATATTCAATGCTGCCTGCTCATTTTTTAGCGAATTTTTAGTCAAGGCCACTTTTGTAAGTACTAGGCCGGGAATTTTGAATCATGCAAAACCGTCGATAACGGCCGGCGTCATGAAAAACAATTTTTTGAAGAATAGATTTACTTTGGAGTAATCTTAAATTGTTGTAATTTTTCGGAACGGAACGGCAACGTAGCTAGAATAGTATTTTGTCACAGTGGATATGAAGGCTGCTATGTATTGAATAAAATTATATCTTCTTCAGGAAGAGTGAATTTTTTTCGCGCTCTGAATTTGGAATTCGCAAATTTTGAGACACCTGTAGATTTATTCCTTTTGTCCAAATAGACCAACATCACAATTATCACATTAAAAATTAATTATAATATATAATAATAATTATAATACAAATAGAGTGCCGTGACAACTGTCTAAATGTCAATAAATTCGCTCTCTAATAAAAACGCGCCAAATGTTGTTGCAAGTGCTTCACTGCAATCCAATGGTGCTACAGAAGTTAGGAAACGCAAAAAATGGACTATGGAAATGAATATTTTCATTATACGGGAATATTTTCGGATCACGAAACTACAGGATGTTGTGAGTACTTACAGGCTTGATTTATTTAAAGCGTTCCAAAGTAAGTACCCCCAGTTTCCTGTTACTATTCAAAATTTAGCTGACCAGAGGAGAGCCATTATGAAGAAAAACTATATCCCTTCGGCAATTTTAGAAAAGATCAAAAATGATGTAAAGTTAGAATTGTCAATTAATTATTCTGACAATAATGAAGTTTCTAATAATTTACTCCAAAATTCTGTTGAACCGCAAAGTTTACAAAGTTTATCTAATCATAATGACTCTTTCTGTCCAATTCTCGATTCACCAAACACCATACAAACAGACATACATAATTTAGACTTGAGTTATAATGATATACATGTTATTAATCAAAATTTTTACTACCATCAAAATTTTAAAGAACAAATTGAAGATGAATTTAATAGAACTCTGAACGAATTTGAACATATAGAACCATTTAATAGACCACTATTACCTAAACAACAAAGCTCCAAAAAATTCTTTGGAATGATTGAAATTTTAAATCAATTCATTTTACCTAAATTTGTAAATAACACCACAAGTTTTAAAAAATTACACAGTATTATATATAGTGGAGCTTTAACAATTATCAGATTAAATGGATCAAAAGAAATTGGCCAGACAAATAATATAAAAGCGAAAGAATTACCAAAATGGGAACAAAGACTAAATAAACGTATTAATAATATCAGACGAGATTTAGGTAGAATAACTCAATATTTAAAGGGTATAAATTCTAATCATCTAAATAATTGTATTCAATCCATTTTAAATAACAACCGAATACATTGTTTAAAATATAATGAATATAATAAAACATTAATAGAAATCAAAGACACTTTATTACAGAAGTTAAATATTTATTCTAAACGACTCAAAAGATATAAAAATAATAAACAACGGAAATTGGAAAACAAACTATTTAGAAATAATGAGAAGTTGTTTTACAAAAATTTAACAGATAATAAAACTCAAACTAATAATGGTACACCAAATATAAACGAAATTAAAGAATTCTGGTCAAACATATGGTCAAATGAAGTTCAATTTAATAATCAGGCAGAATGGATTCCTCATTTAGAAAATGATATACCAGATAGTAATAATCGACATCATATTCAAATTAGCCTTGAAATTTTAGTTAAAAATATTAATAGTTCACATAATTGGAAATCCCCTGGAGGTGACCAAATTCATAACTTTTGGTTAAAAAAATTTACTTGTATTCATAAATGCTTACTTGATCACTTTAACGGATTTATTAGGGAACCTAACACATTTCCAGAGTTTTTGGCCCATGGTATAACATATCTGAAACCAAAAGATTCCGATACTAAGAATCCATCAAAATATAGGCCAATCACATGTCTACCTACAATTTATAAAATTATGACATCTTGCATTAAAGTAATAATTTACGACCATTGTCAAAAATTAAATATACTTAATGAAGAACAAAAAGGTTGTATTAAAGAGTGTTTTGGTTGTAAAGAACAACTCATAATAGATACGGTAATAATGGAACAAGCTAGAAAAAATAATAGAAATATTTATACCGCATTCATAGACTACAAAAAAGCCTATGATTCAGTACCACATTCATGGTTAATTAAAATTCTTAAAATTTATAAAATTAATTTGGATTTGATTAACTTTTTATCTCATATTATGATATTTTGGAGAACTACTTTAAATTTATCAATAAACAATACTAAATTAAAATCCGAGCCTATTCAAATTAAACGGGGAATTTATCAAGGAGATTCTTTAAGTCCTTTATGGTTTTGTCTAGCCATTAATCCTTTGACAAATCTATTAAATAGCACTGGATATGGTTTCAATATTAGACTTAATAATACCACACTATCCAAATTAAATCACCTTCTTTATATGGATGACATAAAACTTTATGCATCAAAAAAGAATCACATTTTATCTTTACTAACAATAACTGAAAATTTCTCAAATGATATTGGAATGAGTTTTGGTATTGATAAGTGTAAAATGCAATCAATATGTCGCGGTCATTATAAATATTTAGGTATTAATCAATCAAATCATATTCAACATTCAATTATAAAAGAAAATTTAGAAAAGCAATTTTATTTAAGAATTAAATCTATTTTAAAATCAAAATTAAACGGTAATAATTTAATTAAAGCAGTTAATACATATGCTGTTCCATTACTGACCTATTCTTTCGGTGTTATAAAATGGTCCAAAACTAATTTACAGAACATAAACATTAAAACTAGAGTTCTTTTTACCAAATTTAGTAAACACCATCCTAAATCTGCTATTGAAAGATTTAATTTACCACGCGAAAACGGTGGTAGGGGTTTTTCAAATCTAGAAGTACTGCTAAAAAATCAAATTGCTTCACTAAAAAATTATTTCCTCAATAGAGCTCGTGATAACACCTTTTTTAATGCTTTGGTTTCAGCCGATAAAGGCTACACACCTTTAAATTTAAGTGATAATATAATTTCAGATATTGTTAAGCCAAATATACCTGACACTATAGCAAATATAAAACAGAAGTCTTTACATGGGAGATACTTTAAAGAACTGGAACAACCAGAAGTTAATATTCAGGCCTCTCATGCATGGCTTAAGAAATCAAATATTCACCCTGAGACGGAGGGTTTTATATTTGCAATACAAGATCGTGTTATAAATACAAGAAATTATAAAAAACACATATGCGGTATACAATCGATAATTGATAAATGTAGGATTTGCGGAACTGAAGGGGAAACAATTGAACACATCATTTCTTCTTGCACCGTTTTGGCTCAAAGCGAATATAAAAAACGTCACGATATATTCGCTAAAATTATACACATGAATTTAGCTGTTAAATTCAATTTATTAAAGAATACACAACAACATTATAGTTATACACCAGAAAGTTGTTTGGAAAATGACAGTTACAAGTTATATTTTGAAAGAACAATTTTAACTGACATTCATATTAAGCATAACAGACCAGACATTATAATTTTAAATAAACAACAAAAGCAAGCATATCTTTTAGATATAGCTGTTCCAAATTCACATAATATAACACAGACATATAACACAAAAATTAATAAATATTTAGAGCTGTCCGTTGCTATGAGAAATCTTTGGTGCTTAGAAAAAATTTCGATTTTACCACTTGTAATTTCAGCAACGGGAATAGTACCGCAATCTCTTTTTAAAAATTTAAAAATTCTGGATTTAGATAACACATTGGTAGTTGAAATTCAAAAAGGTATATTATTATACTCATGTCACATCGTGAGGAAGTTCCTTAACATTGACACAGAACATAATATACAACAAAGTCAAAATGCGGAGGCGAGACGCCGGTAATTATATTGATAAGCACTGCACTATTACTTGATAGTAATATCCGTAATAGTGTATGTACTCCGGCAAAATTGCCGTGCCGCCGGGTGGAGGTGGGATAGTATACAAATATAGATCTAGATTCATGCTATTATTATATTATAGAACTGTATCGAACACTATTTAAAAATAAATTTAATGTTTTGCGAAAAACTACTTGTTATTTAATCCCTCCATTATGAGTATTTATGACTTTGCCGACTCTTTCACCCGAAATCGAATAATGTTAGTATGATCTACGATATGCACTCCTCAGAACAAATAGGTTTTATTGCTTGTCTAGCTTAACAACGAAAATGAAATAAAAATAAAGCAATATAATTTATTGTGAGTTTTTTTTCTCGTTTATCGTAAATGAAAATGATCAGAAAGTTATAAATTTATTTGTAAATGGCTGCATGTGCGAGTGACGTCACTACTACCCAACTATCGCTTCAGCTCCAACTGCCTTGCCTACATTTTGTAGTCTCAATCTGTCCTGCTGTGTTAGAAAATTTTCATTTTGCGCACTTAATACAAAAATAACTATTATGCTGTAACGGGTTAAAGCGCCCCATTTTTGACAAAAAATCCCAAAGTCGTGATTTTTGTGTTGAGGGTTCCTTTGCGCTACTTGCTGAAAAACAGTTTTGACTCTGCCTCAGAAACAATTGTTTAAAATACTCATTTCCGGTAATTCGATGGATACTTGATATAATCACACCATCAACTTCTTTCATTTCCGCATTTTTCTCTTAAAGTTCCTCATCTTCATCGCCCTGTGGTGAAGGGCTGAAGAATATCGCCATCCTTTGTGATTAGGGGAAGTAGGAGTCTTCCAAAAGTCAGAATAAAATTTCACCGTCACCTACGGAAACAGCTTTACTAGCAGGGTAGTTTAGCCACCTTGTTCCTTTCAACTTTACCCTGGGGGCCCACACTCGGGCATCGTGAGCCTCAATTTGAGTGCCTTCGTTCCTTCGTGCCGCGAACTAGTCCGTGGGCGAAACTAGTTCGTAAATTGGGAAATTATCTTATACCTCATCGACTATTCCTTGGCCGCGAGCGTTTTAAAATGGCCCACGCGTGCCAAAAAAGGCCCAATTTACACACAAACTCGTCAAATAAACTACTATAAATTTATTACATTATTTTTTGCCCAGAAGGTTTTATAATCGTTAGACAGTTACAAAATGTTCGACAAAATTTTCATGATCGTCTTGGTTAGTTTAGTGTCTTACAGCCTATGGAAGACAGTTTGAATAATTTATGAAATGAAAATTCAAAAATAATTAAAATATGTAGGTAGTTTAATATTGTTGAAGTAGAATTTTATTTATTTTGATGTAATTATGATTTCCTATGTTTTATGTTTATGAAATAAAACTGCACATTTTTCAAAGTCTATCCCATTCAATAATTTCTTTATTTGAAAAGGTGTCCATTGAAAATTATTACTGTTTGACGTTTGTTGGGTTTACATTACGTCAGCCTACTTGGCAAGCCACGTGGTAAATTTAATAAACCTGTTTTTGCTCTAACTCCTTGATTATTTTGTTTTGTACGATGGGCCGAACTGAAATTGATTTACAAAATACTAATGTAATATCCTACGAAATTTCACTTAAAAATTCCTACTAAAAAGTTCATTAACAGACCCTAAACTTTTTATCATGTAAATCCCTATGGCCAGCGTTAAAAAAAAGGCACTGTATAAACAAAAGTAAAGTATAAGTAGTAAAATAAGTAAATGTGGATATTACAGATAGTAGGTACGCGTATTCGTGTGAAAATTCCAAATCTGGATATTCTTGTCGCATTTCAGCAAATGTTCCAAGATTTGTGGACTTTGTGAGGTGGAAGTGAACGCATATGCAGATATTTTTGAAAACTTGCCTACAGAAAGAAACGATGAGATATTCAAGGAAAAGTTCTTCGAAAATTCGATGGACAAAAAGATGTAAGTGAACGTTCACTACAGGCTGCATTGTATACCACCATGCTTAAAGTAGGGTTCCAAGAATGTTCTATGGAGAAAACTGTTAATGTAGATTCAAGAACTGGCAAAATTGACAAATGGTTGCTTCATGATAATTGATACTTTCGCTTTAGCGCGCCGAAAGCGTCCAAAAGTGGAGATCGTCAGGTGCTGGTTGAGCCGACAATGGCGCTACTCTGGCGGCCGCTCGACATACTATTATTTTGGCGCCATAAGAAATATTTTTTCACAACTTTTTCGACAGTTTGGGATATTAAATTGTAATCTATCCGATAATTTAAAAAATCTTCCAACTTTGTTCCAAAAATGGTTTGAATATTTTTATCGGAATAAAAGTTAACAGGGGTTGAAAAATTAGCATGTAACACCCTATGGCCAGACTTAAAAAAAACTCACTGTATACAACTGTCGCTCATTGAATATATAATTTGTTTCAAAATCAAAAATTCACCAACACTGAATTCTACATCGAAAATATAGGCTTTGCCATTTCTATTGAAACACCACCTGTTGATTGACAGTTTGGCAACGCTGCAAATATGTTTAGTAATTTTTTGACTATTATTGCCAATCTTGATTTTTGTTAAATGTCATGTCATATTTGACTCAACGCGTCTTTCATTCAATTATAACCCAATAATTATCAAGAATTTATTGTCTTTTCTCGAAAATAGAGCAAAATAGAAAAAAAAAAACGAGTCCTTATGGGTGCTGACATGAAGAGAACTCTTATTAAATTATATGATAAACTGCATTTAAGTCAGCCAATGTGGTCAGTCAGAAAAATTTGTGTTGAAATTTCAGAAATCTTTTCCGTAAGTTAAAAAAGGTGTTTTTCTATCATTCTAAAAAGCGTCAGCGTCTTCAGCTTAGAACGTATTTAACATATTTGCTAACAATGTTAACATTTAGGTAGGTATAACATCAAAATTAAATCCCGCACTTTTTATCACCCGCCACTTGGCACATGCGCCTTGAGGGGACACCTTAAATTATTGTTCTAAATTGGTTAATTGTAACTTTGATTTTCATCTCTTCAGCTAAACTTTCAGTGCAGTTTTATTTGTTATTAATTATTATAACTCATTTAACTTTAACAGCAGAAAAGTGAGGTTACGTGTAAGTTTCGTTCATCCTCTGTGGTTTCACTATAAGAAAAATTCAATAAAAACATGTCAGCAAGTGTAGTTTATTAAAATACTTAATACATTGAAATAAACCAAAACTACAGAATTATCCAATCACACCTGAGAGGCGAATTCCTTCAAGATTCCAAAACTGGCGCCAATCCTTTGATTTTGTAATTTCCTTGTTCATTGATTAAAATTCTTTGAGTTTCCCTTGGGTTTTACGTTCCACCTTCCAGCAAGAAACACTAACCACGACAGATAACCACGCTAAAAACCACTCACTCGCATTTGCAGTGGTAGGACTCGCAGGCGTAAAATTTTTATATTTCTATGAACATTTAGGTATATTACATTATTAGATATATGTATTAAGAATGCACGATGCGTCGACGAGATAAATAATTGCTAAATGTGTAGTTAGATCATTGATTTATCAATTTATCATACTTATTTTGACAGTGATTTGCTTTGACGTTTTAGGAACTAGAAAATGTCAAAATTTCAAATTTCTCACTACAAGCCGTTTTACAACCAACCGAACCTGTTACACATTGCTAAATGTTAAGAAAAATCCAACAGGTGGTGTTTCAATAGAAATGGCAGAGCCTATACAACCGACGTCGTCAACTTTTGTTTTTAGTGTGTTTGCAAATGTCGGAAAAAAGTGGGGTTATGAAAGAAAACTGTTGACAGCCGTTTTGGTCGTTTTGGTCACCTTTTTGTATATAATAATTCTTTTGTGTTACGTAAATAAACTCAACAGTTCAATGTCAAATTTTGGCGGGAGGTTAGGCCAACCTAAAAAAAATGAAACTTATTCTAGGGATTTCTTTTTTTGTGCCAACATAATTCAACAGGTGGTGGATTTTTTATTTTGAAACAGATTATAAGTTAATTAACATGCCTTTAAGAGGTGTTTAAAAATGAACCTTTATAGAATTTTTGTATCCATTTGTGAGGCTTTTTTCCGTAGTCAAGAAAAAAAAGAATATTTTGAGTCTTACATGGAAGATGTATTAATACCTAATCATACATTGAAATTTATTCAATTACAAAATTAATAAAACCAATCTATTTTATCAATCATTATCCTGGTCCATCAAAGGAAGCCATTTTGGGGTATCTAAAAATGAAGAACTTTGACCTCTTTGCTTTTTCAATAATTTTTATAACTTTTTTAGGACTAATTTCCATGATTTTTAAAGTGCCCAAATGCCCCATTAATAAATGTCAAAGATCTAACCTTCTCTAAATTCGATCGAACGAAAGTTTATATCGACATTGTCTTTTTCCTGTTTTTATTGTTGATCCTCGTACATGAGTTAAAAAAAAGATTTGGTAAAAAATATATCGAATTATAAAATTAATAAAACCAGTCTATTATTTCAAGTATTTTAAGGCCGGAGCACTATCCCTCATTGATTTGATGTTGTTTTTCCTTCTTTTTTGCATGTGTCAATGGGCCTAGTCCAGAAACACCCATTTAAAAATTAAGGATTTTGGGCTCTATTCGGTTGATCCTTGTCGTTTTTTTTTTTTTTTGGTCATTTTCCAATGATTTTTTCCATGTGCCAATTGATCTAGTCCAGAAATAAAAATTCGTTTTGGGGTGTATAATAAGCGAATTTGTAAGGTTTTTGTCTCATTTTCGGTTGATTCTATCCTTTTTTTGGTCGTTTTTCAATGATCAATTGGTCAGGTCTACAAAAAAAAAAATCATTTACGCACAACTGCATTTGAAAAGTTGGTTTACATCTTGGTTACCATGAACGAAACTTCAATTTTACATCTGGCGGGCGGTAAAGTAACTTTACAGGCCCGGCGGGCTGTAAACCAAAGCAAAAAACCCGCAAATGGAAAAATAATGTTTGTATTATACATTTGGATAATTTGTTTATTTATTTGTTATTTATTTTATTTATTTATTTGGGCAGTTGTCCGTAAAACGTTGTACTTACCTCAGGCCGAAAGACTTTTACGCCTCAAACTTCGTCCGCGGGCCTAAAGTTAATCTTTCGGCCCTCTATGTATACATAAATAACTATTTCGGGTGTCAAAAAACAAGCGAATTTATAATGTTTTTTTTTTTATGTTTTTAAAGCAATTAGATGGTCTATAGATCTTTGGATGCTTTTGGGGTGCATAAAATTTAGGGATTTTATTTAGGATAACAAAGATAAGAGTGATTGCTCTAACAAATTTATCTTTGGTTCTTTATAACTCAGAAACTAATTGAAATAGATAAATTACAAATAAATCCGTCAAATCAATGGAGTTATTTCGATCTTTATTAAAAAGTTTCTAAAATTCACTATCAAAAAATGTCAATTTTTTGTTGTACAGCAAACTGCCTCAAACCTTCCCGACAACTAAACAATAATAATTCTGACTGGTTTCGTTGTTTCGTACAATTTCTTGAAGCAAATCCGAGGTGACCGAGCTGTTAGCAGTAGTCCAAAAGAGCATCAAAGTGGGCTTTGGAACGGATAAAATAGCTAATGCGAATAAATCCAATTACAAATCGATGTCCATAATGAAAGAACAGGCTAAGCAATCCATTAGTGTTTTATAAATATTCATCCTTTCGATTGTAATAACACAAAATCAATAGCAAGAGCTATTGTTGTCTTGGGCAAAACCCTCTTGATTAATAAAATTGTTGTACGTTGTACCGAAGTTGAAACTTAACAGTAGTAGTAGTAGTAGTAGTAAGTACAGCGATTTTTCTTGGTATTTTCAAGAGTATTTGTAACAAAATCTTTCTAAATTCGTTCATATCTTTTAGTTCCACCCGATTTGCTCAACTTCCTAGTTTCATGGTGTTGAGATTTTGAGATAACATCCTAGAAAAGGTATCACTGTAAACATTCCCCAAGTTCACCTTTTCTACGTTAGCTTCCAGGACAATGTACATCACACATAAACACAATGTCAAAGAGTGAAATGAGTCTAGTCAGACAAATTCCGAATTGGTTAAAATGGATTTTTAGATTTGTGGGACTACTACAAGTGTCGCATGAACCCACAACAAAAATATTTTTCAAACTGCTGCCTCTTCCATTTTGGTGCTACCACTTTAAAATAACGTTGATGGCTTTACTCTATTTTTCTTCTGTACAATATTTAGGAGTGCAAAACATATTGAAATACTCTGATGCGGTAGCTTGTTTCACAGCTTCGCTAAGCTCGTGTATTTACTTTGTAGTGTTTTACAAACGAAACTACCGCTTAGAAAAATTAATAGAAAGCATTGACGCTGTTGACGATCTTGTAACAAAATCAACACAGGAACGCACACGTTACTGGTCCAGAAATATATTACTGTCACTGATGTTTGTAAATTTGCTTCTGGTACTCTGCGGCATATCAGTATTAATTACAATTGAGTTCCATCTGATGTACTATAATATTCTGATTTTGTATGGTTTAGAGGTTGTCTTCATGGAAGTTTTTTTAAACAGCTTGAAAATAAATATCGAACTGATCAACAGTAGTATTATCAAAGAGAAAATCTCAATCGAGTTAACTCAACTCGTTCCTCAAACAAACCCTGTGAAGGTAAGAACGGTAAAAAACGTCATCGTCCGCATACAAGAACTGTCACACCGTCACTATCAGTTGACCAACTTGATTGTTGAAACTAATCGCGTTTTTGAGATCACCATGCTCGCAGGAATAGCAACATGGTTTACAAATTTGATCACTGAAGCTTACTATATTATCTACATGATACCTCGCTTGTCTGACTCTACGAGTGGGTTTGTTTTGACCCAACTTCTCTGGACCTTTTATTACTGTCAGTTGATTTATTTCCAAATTCGAATGTGGAACGATGTCCAAAATGAAGCAAACAAAACCGTGATCTATGTACACGATATCTGGAATATGTTGGTTTCGAATGGGGAAATTAATAGCAACGTCCGCCATCTGCAATTGATTTCTACCAGACTGATGGGCACTAAGTTGGAAGCGACAGTCAAGGGTTATTTTCCATTAAATTGGACTTTTTTTCTATACTGTAATGTCAATTATTGCAGCAGATTATTCAGTCTCGTTAATTGTTGGTTACAGATCATCTCAGCTGTTGCTACTTACGTCATCATTTTAATACAGTTCAAATTTTGAAGCTTCCGTTTCCTGCCGCACTGATAATTCATCTAATTTAGTTGATCTTTTTGGTGCTTATTAAAATGTGCAAGACACATAATATTCAATCTATTTCACTAGCTTCAAACCCATTGGAAACTGGAGAAACACTTTCTACCGACTACACATTTGGCAGTAGGTCAAAACTTCTCAAAAAGGGTGGAAAGAGGAAAAGAGAAGTTGATTTTTGTGACTCAGTCGGCGCCAGACCGCCAGAAACTGAATTAACGGTAAAAACTTGAAGATACAGACTATAATCTACACAGGGTGTTATGGAAGTCCACGGAATAAATTTAATCACCAATAGAACTCTAAAATTTAGTATATTACACTATACTCAAGTGATGAAAGTGCCTGATTTTTCAACGAACAATGATATACTCTCGAGCGCCAGCGAGTGAGGATAGTATTGCGAGTTGAAAAATCGCACTTTGATCACGAATTGTGTATACTATTTTTTCCAACATCGCTTATGGAAATGAGTCTCAATTTTAAATTTCTTTATAATTATTTTACTCCCCTATTTTTCGAATTTTCCGGATCTGGAATTTCAATTATGTAATGCAAATAACAGTGTTTTAAATTTTTATATTAATAAATACCTAGGTAGTAGATTGTTAATGTAGTAGCTTGTTATTAAATAAATTTTCCTCACTAGTGAGTTTACTTTCTCCATTTTCCTCACTAGTGATGCAAACGCCTATTTTCCTCACTAAATTGAGTAATTAAAGTATCATTTTCATAATCGATGTTGAATAAAAGCTATTTATACAACTTGTTGCAATACGAAGGCTTTTTTCGCACTAGACGTGATGAATTATACAAAAATTAGAATTAGACAAAAAATCAAAAAACTCATATTTTTGGCCCCCACACCAACAAATGGGGTCTATGGCGCGAACTTTCCATATGCCTGCAATTTCGTTCGAATCGGCGACAAACATTCTTTTCGAAAAAACCACGTACCCCTACCTTCTATCAAATTTGCACCCTGAAAAATCATTTAAACGGCCGTAGCTCCCTTATTAAACATAATATGACAATGAATAATACACCGCTGGATTCCTCTTTTCAATGCGCTAATTTTGAGTGGAAAAAATTTTACCTCGCTTTTTTCATTTCAGAGAAATTCACAAAAAACCAAAAACCTCATATCTTTGCCTATTTTTGGCTCCCACACCAACAAATGGGGTCTATGGCGCGAACTTTCCATATGCCTGACTTCAACTCATCCTGTACAATAACTCACCGCAATTTCGTTCGAATCGGCGACAAAAAAATTTTTCGAAAAAACCACGTACCCCTACCTTCTATCAAATTTGCACCCTGAAAAATCATTTAAACGGCCGTAGCTCCCTTATTAAACATAATATGACAATGAATAATACACCGCTGGATTCCTCTTTTCAATGCGCTAATTTTGAGTCGATAAAATTTTACCTCGCTTTTTTCGTTTCAGAGAAATTCACAAACCAAAAACCTCATATTTTTGCCTATTTTTGGCTCCCACACCAACAAATGGGGTCTATGGCGCGAACTTTCCATATGCCTGACTTCAACTCATCCTGTACAATAACTCACCGCAATTTCGTTCGAATCGGCGACAAAAAAATTTTTCGAAAAAACCACGTACCCCTACCTTCTATCAAATTTGCACCCTGAAAAATCATTTAAACGGCCGTAGCTCCCTTATTAAACATAATATGACAATGAATAATACACCGCTGGATTCCTCTTTTCAATGCGCTAATTTTGAGTCGATAAAATTTTACCTCGCTTTTTTCGTTTCAGAGAAATTCACAAACCAAAAACCTCATATTTTTGCCTATTTTTGGCTCCCACACCAACAAATGGGGTCTATGGCGCGAACTTTCCATATGCCTGACTTCAACTCATCCTGTACAATAACTCACCGCAATTTCGTTCGAATCGGCGACAAAAAAATTTTTCGAAAAAACCACGTACCCCTACCTTCTATCAAATTTGCACCCTGAAAAATCATTTAAACGGCCGTAGCTCCCTTATTAAACATAATATGACAATGAATAATACACCGCTGGATTCCTCTTTTCAATGCGCTAATTTTGAGTCGATAAAATTTTACCTCGCTTTTTTCGTTTCAGAGAAATTCACAAACCAAAAACCTCATATTTTTGCCTATTTTTGGCTCCCACACCAACAAATGGGGTCTATGGCGCGAACTTTCCATATGCCTGACTTCAACTCATCCTGTACAATAACTCACCGCAATTTCGTTCGAATCGGCGACAAAAAAATTTTTCGAAAAAACTGTACTTGTTAAGTAAAAATATCAGGTAAAATTGTTCCATCTTCTTTTTTGTAGAAGATATGAACCTACATAAATAGTTATTTGTTACACTATAAATACAATTTTCATTTTTCTTGTATCCATGGAAATAAGAAAGAAAAATCAAAGCCACGTTGCCATAAGTTATTTGAGGTAAAACCGACATAAAGTCACTTCTTGGAAATGCTGTAAATAATAAAGTAAAGCAAACCTGATCACAATCATTCAGAATTATTTTAACATTGGCTAGTCAAAAACAAGTAGTCAAATTTTTTTTAATATTTAAAATAAACGAGATCAAAACTGCACCTTTTGAGCCCCCATATCTTCAAATCTAAAAGATATAGGATTTTTAAATTACTTTTCCAATAATTTCTTAACATGAGTTGATATTGCTCAACTGAGTTGTTCCACGAATTTTGGGGCACCGGTATATACCTACAGTTTGTTCCCGGATTGAGTTTAAAAGAGGAAAAAATAAAACTCGCGAGAAAGTTTAGATACGAGGCTGCACGGCCGAGTGTTTAAGTTTTCAAGAGTTTTATTTGCTGGTAATCAACAAACGCAGTACAACATTTTATCCACAACGTATTTTTTATTTTACGCAAAAACTTCAGAAGAATGACATTTTTTTTTAATTAAAATATCAGTATTGATATACTGTATTCTTAGATAACATTTTCTGTTAAAATTTGGAGTAAATTTTATGTTATAAATTTTATTGCAGTTAACATTGCTTTTTGATAAACGACTTATTATTGTTCTGTTTTTAATGTTCTGTTTTCCCAGTATGTAATGAAATTTTACGGCTGACTTGATGTGCTCTTTTGATTTTTGGTGTCGTTCGATACAAAGGGCAATATTTTTAAGATCATTAAATCTTAAACGCGACTAAACCGTGTTTTCTGTTTCAGCAGCAAATAGCATGCAAGGCCAACAAAACAACAAATTTTTGTTCACACTTCCGACGAGTCATTTGCATTTCTGATTCTACGTAACCACGTAGTGTTAAATTAGGTACCGTTTCTGCTTTCCACTTACGCATATAAGGCCGGTTAAATTTGGTTGTGGCTGTTCTTGGCTTTTTACAATTTGTCGTAAGACAATGAATTAAATGGATGATTTAACAATAAATTAATCAATAATATCTTCGCAATTTCTTAAGGTGACTTCCATCCATATCTTCATTCATTTTATTAAACAATATAAAAATAAATAAAATACAGACTTTTGACTAGGGACCAGTAACACCCTCCAAATCTAAATCAAAAACAAAGGAGCACCACCACCTACAACAACTTACACTTATAAACGACCGTTACACCACCAGTGCATGGTGAAGGTCAAGAGTCAAGACATGCTGCGCAAAATTAAACTCTGCCTCCGGCCGGCAGAAGCAACAAATAATACTAACCGGAACTGCTAAAATCTTCTTGTAATACATTTTTACGACAACAATTATCATTTATAAGCAAATATCTTCATAAATAATATGATTTAATATAATATTTAATTAAATATTATATTTTTTTTCTTTTTATTTAATTTTATTTGAGGAGGCACTGCCTCCGTTGCCTCCTCGGAGGACCGCCACTGCTAGGGAGTAATTTATTTTTGACACGAGTAGTGTTGGTGGAAATTTAGAATTGAGACATGTCTTATTTTAGGATACAAAAAAAAAGAAACAAGTTGGTACATTTTTAAATATTCTTTATTTTAAAATACATTATAATATCGCATTCATTCAAGCGTACAAAAATATATTATTAACACATTTACACCATTTTTTATTTAAATATAATTTACAATATGAGTTGCAATAACAGTACCTATTACGTTTCGAATTAAAACTGTGGGACTCTGTAATCTACATAAATAATTTCCATTTGGTTTAAAATTACTTATTTCGATTCGTTGTTACGTATATTATCTAAATGTACACCGAAAAGCTCACATGTTTGATCACGTCAACGTTTCTTGTGTGTGTCATTTTATTGCTATTATTCATTATTCAAGTTGTCATGTCATTCGTAAAATAAAAACGATACTACTGAGGTATTTGAAAACATTCACTACATATTATTTATATGTGAAGAACGATATTAAGTACTTGTGTTTAACATCCCACAGTAAAAATTCATGACAAACAGTGTTGTATATTATATAGTATGTAACGTAAGTGGAGAAAAAGTGGAATTGCATAATAACAAATACACAATTCCTTAGCAGACATTCGACGAAGTCTGTTGGCTACAAAATTTAAACTAGCAGCCTCTCACATCAGACTTTTCGGTAAAATAATAAAAATATTAAATAATTAATATCGGATGGACATACAACATACATTTTATAGCCAAATATAAAGCATATATATTTAAAAACTAAAACTAAATCAACTAAAATGCCCTGAGACATAACATAAATAAACAGTATTATAATATTAGGAAAAATACTTAAATTATTGTAATATATTATAATAAGTGAGGTAGATTCAACCGTTTTTAATAACTATTTGAACAACTTGGCATCAACACCATTTCATTATGCTCAAATCGAAAATTAAATATTTCCTCTATGCATCATAAATTTTATATTAGTCATTAATAACTCTTTAAAGTCTATTGCTTTAATATTTAGTTTGCACAATTTGGAATGTAACAACGGTAACCTAAATCGGGTGTTAGCGGTTTTCTCTCTGCTTACATAATACTTTATATTGTCCGAAGGAATGTTGGTTGTAGAATAAAATAGCAGCTTTTGATTCGACTTGTTATGTGGTTGCGCTTTCAGATTTCATCACCGAAAAATTTTACAAATCTAAACAAATTCCAACTCGCGAGGTATCCGTGGCTGGTGCAGTCGTGCCTCTGATGAAAAACGCAAAAAAATTTTATGTATTTACAATGTATCAGGTGTACTTGAGCATGTTAATAACTGCGGGAAAATCAACAGTAGACAAAGGTTCGCCAATGAAAATCCGTAACAAAAAATATAATGCAGGTAACTCTAACGTAAACCTTAAGACCTATATGTACAGTAATTAAAAAAAATGATCGTTGTTTTTGTACAATATAAAGGCACACACCACATAGAGTTGTGACTGAATAAGAGGATAATATTTTATAAACAATTTTGTACATCATTTAAACAATGGAATATTCATCTTTGGATATATAAATAATAAATATGCTTTGTTGGTAACGTTAATGAAGAACAGTTAACATTGTAGCCATTTAACATATAATAAAACACTGTAACAATCAGACACAAACAACCACTCATCCGCACAATCACCCAGAATATACTGTACAATAACATTTTACTTACGCCTAAGCTATTATATATGTAATTGTTGTCAGGTACCAGTTGTATTATGCTAATTAAAAATTATATATTTCATACACCACACCAACACACTCGTAAATTTAAACAATACGAAATGCCTCTCAAGAAACGCCACCCAGACACCTCCCCATGCAACGGTAGAAACCTCGACGGCGTTCCTTCGTAACACATCTCGTTGGCTGGAACGTCTTCACGAAATGTAACGAATATCGCGAAGACACCGCTTCATTCCAGCCAACGAGACGCGTTCCGGCACACAATTAATCGACAATGTTCACTAAAAAAAATGTACAGAACAAAATGCAAAATCGACCTACGAATGTTGAAACCGAGCGAAAAGTGGACAAACCGAAAGAAAAACCACCGGGAATAAAAGCTAGCTATATGTTGGTGTAGGTTAAAAGAAAGTTTATGATTAATATTGAGCAATTGAGATGTTTTGTGTGAAAGAAACTCGTTGCAGAGCCGATGACAACCTATTGCAAGAAAATTTTCTACCTATTTCGTACGGGTCGTCGGGAAATTAGCAGGAAAACGGAACGTTATGTCTGTTACCGCCAAGCGTGTAGTGCTAAGATTTGATTTTTCAATTATCCTTACGTTAGTTTAAGTTGACGTAAAATCGTTCGAAAAAAGAAACAGTAGGATGAAGTCGCATCGTGTGAAACAAACGGCTTTCAGAGTGAAAATTTCATCAAACTGGTTCGAAGCGATGCGAACTAAATTCTAAATTTCAATAAGTTAGGCAGTCCGTCCTGTGAAGTGGACAAACTTGAGGAATAATTTCGTACAGTGTCGCCACTCTAGTACTTTTTTTTTTGTTTTGTTCGGTAAGCGATCGTTCCTTGACAGCATTTAAATAAAATTAAACTAATCGAGAGTTTGTCAACAACTATTAGTTACAGCATCAGTCATATTTTCATTATTGAAGGTAATTAATAAAATTCAAGTTTGTTAGTTATCTTCAGTTTGAATGGAGATTGGTCATGAACATTTACTATTATTTGTTTTAATAATATTGACTAAAACACCGGCCACTTTATCCATTAGGTCTAACATCTTTAAAGCTAGAATTATTTTTAGAATTATCATCATTTACTCCCGTTTTTGAATTTTTTGACTGTAAATTGCACTGATGATTTGATTTATAGGTTGCCATCTCCGGAACTTTGACTACTTTGGAGTTTTCGAAAATTCGGTGCAGGTCGTGAAATTTTGACGTCTTCACGTTCGAATTTGAATCCTCTTCGTACGGGGTGCAGCACACTTCCTTGGGTTTGTTTTTCTTATCGACGTAACCGTTGCGTTCGAGGACGTAGTACTAAAAAAATTAACACACCTTTAACGATTCGCTCCAGATCTGGACAAACATTTGATGATGTTATGACGATGGAAAAAATTAACACAACGGTTGTACACGATGTCGAAGTCGTTTTCTCAAAATATTAACCAAGTTAGTCTTGGGGTAGTTGTTTCAACAGTTTTAGCAAGATCAAAGACGGTTTTGGTTTGAGAACGGTTCTTATATGAATGAGTCACCGTTACTAATCTTTGATCGTGTCGCCGCCCCAACATGTCCAATAACACTGTAATTTGCCAATTCATAATTAAATTATGTCAACGATATGTCTGTGAAATAATGTGTAAAATTATACCACAAGGTTTCACAGGCGCTCTTGATAGTACATTGCTAAATTCGCATTATGTTGGTTCCCTGCATGTCACAATTTACAAGACAATCACATAACCAAAAAATAAAATTGGTTGACCTTGAAATAACCAATCCATCTGAATTTTTACGCTAAATTCGCATTATTAGCCGTTCACGATTGTTTTAAACACGCAGCAGGCCAAAATATTTTTTTGTTAGATTGGCGTCAGGTCCTGTCATATGACGTTTCGTTTTTAAATATTCGTCTTGTCAATTCCGTAATTGATTTAGGTCCGGTTGTATAATAGTGTATTAAAAAACAAGTTTCATAAGACCAGTCTTGAGGCACTAATTCAAGTTTAAAAAACGAGTGGCGTAGCCACGAGTTATTTTAAAGAATAAGTGCTTCAAGGTCTTATGAAACAGGTTTTTTAATACTATTTTTTGTAATTTGGCCTTTTTAAGCCGTTTTTAAACAAAAATGTTTACTTTAGTCGATTTAGGGATTTTTGTGGCGGTTGGCAATGTTTTAATTTTAAAAGTAAAACTTTGATTTAGTCGCCTTTTGTTTTATCCAAATTCTGTCACAAAACACAAATATCGAAGATAATCAAGACAATCTTGCATGTACAGTGGCGAGCAAAAAAAGTGAAACATCAAATTCAAAGTGAGGTTAGGACCATGTTAGGTCAGTTCACGCTAAACTTTGATGTTTCACTTTTTTTGCTCGCAATAGTACTATTCCGGACACGGAATCTTGGCCACGACTGACATTTAACTTTCAAATATGTGTGAACTGGCCTTTATTGAATATAACCCCACTTTTGACTCGATAATGCCATTTCCATTTCCCTGGTTTTTTGATGTCAGAAGAAAAACTTCAAAGTGATGACTCATGACTGGTTTACAACATTTTTTTAGAAATGTCTAGAATATGTCCGGAATAGTATGCCCCTTGAAATACGTGAAATTGCTAAATATACGGTCAAATTTTTCCACTGGACACTTCCTTTAGTTCCTGTTCTTGACACATTTTGACATTTTCAAATTTAAACTGACATGCATGACAAAATAATTCCGCATCAAGTTTCGCCAACCTAAAAATTTTCGTAAAATGTTCCGTGAATTAAAGCTATAATGACATCGCAGATGATGACGTCGCGTTCGTTAATATGTCTATTAGAGAATCAAAATGGAGGTAAATCACAAAAAGCTTAGTTAACATCGTGTCAGCTAACAACGCGTCAGTCAAGTCGGAAATCCGCCCATTTAATTGGTTGATTCAATTAAATGTTAAATATCCTCCAATCAGATCACTTGACATTATGTTAACTTTAACAACGACTTGACATCGCTTTATACAACCGGGCCTGTGTGATATATCCATGGACCTATCACATAGCCAAAAAATAAAATTATGTTTTTGACCTTGAAATACCCAATCCATCCTGAATTTAGACTCCAGCCGTTTAGTGAGGATACATTCGGTGGGGATGCGCAACAACGCTATTTTGTTCGACCAGTCCATTATTAGGAAATAAGGGTGGTTGGAGTTTGCCAGCAAAATATCGGTAGATGTCACCACCTCGCGCATTATAGGAAACTGTAATAGTATTACAGAAATTACAGAAGAAAAAATTTATTCGAATTGTCCAAATTTAAATGTCTAACTGTTTCTAGCGAACACAAATTGATTTTGCATTGATTGTGATTGAAGTTCTTAGTGTATTTGTTATTTTGACAGTCAATGACTGATTAACGGTTGATATTTATTCGAGTTTCGAACCCTTCCTATGTCTAGCTCTTTCTCGCGAACACAAATTAATATCACAAAATGATTTGCACCGATTATGATTGAAGTTCTTATTGTAGTTACGTTATTTTAGCAATCAATGACGAATTGACGATCGACATTTATTCTAGTTGAGAACCTTTCGTAGGTATTACAGTTTGCATTCATTCGCGATCCAAGTGCTTCTGGTGGCCATTTCACATCGAATGGCACGACTTGTTATTATCGGCGCAGACGACGATTATTTATATCACCCGTTTTTAAATCAACAGCAACGAATACAATACTTAATTGTGCATCAAACTTAGTATAAATTGCTTAACTACATGTTTTTATATAAACCACTTCTATGGGACGCACTGGTTTTTCTACGGCACTGGAATATTTGGACCGCGCAGGTTTCCCCCACCTAATGTATCCTCACTAAACGGCTGGAGTCTACTTCGTATTACAAGATGATCAAGGAGGACTGTTTGAGTTGGTAATACTGAATTTTACTTTTTAAACTTCAGGTTGTTAACGTTTTGACATTGACAGTCGCATCAGTGACCAGTAACATTTCAAATTAAAGCGCTGGATTGTAATTAATTTATTTCAAATTGTTTTCACGCTGCAACCCGATATTTGGAATAACATACAGGGTGCCCATTTCATCTGTTCACACCTGAAGATTCAGAAATAGGCAACATATTAAACATTCCGTAATCAATTATGTTTTTTACACATTTACATTTCCATTTGGTTGAAAGATTGCTTTGCATTTTTATTGCTAGACCTGACGTCTTTCGATTTTTTTATGTTTAATATGTTGCCTATTTTTGAATCTCCTGGCGTGAAGAGATAAAAACTACAGTTTGGTTTCTTTTTACTCTCGTAACCCAACATTTTTTCCCTGTTAATGTTACGTCAGATTTCTGTCAAAAAAAAAACAACAAAATATATCCGGTTAGTCTTGCAAATAACCCAATTAAAAAAATTCTTAATTGTATTGTCAACTCAAAACTGTTCTTCTCGATTACGTTTATTTCCACCGATAGTACCGAAAAAGTACTAAAACTAATAGCTGACACTTGAAACAAAAATACTTAAGTTGGGCGTCGAAGAGTCCATTGTGAACGCACCACCGGATTACAACTCTGATCAGCTGTTTAAACCTAACCTCACTTTTTACTTGTTTTTAAGATGCAGCTTGGATTAAAAATCAGTCCTTTTTAGGACGAGTAGTCGATCAGCTATTTAAATCTAACCTCACTTTTTGCGTTGTTTGTGTTTTTAATCTTCACTTTGAAAAATTAGTGTTTTTAAGACCAGTGGTTCATTCACAATTGACTCTTCAATCAACGTCAACTTCGACGCCAAATTTAAAAAAGCACCCCTTATTCCTACGTTGTTATGACAACTGCATACGTCAAGTTCAAGTTTTACTTGACAAGTCTTCGATTGAATTCATTAAAGAATAATAATAATAATAATTAAAAAAATAATTTATGTTGAATAAAAAAATCCTAATGAACGTTTTAACCAATGGGATACATGATGTTTCTAAGGTACAGTTGCGGAATTAAAATTTCGGGCACTATTTTTCTGTCATTTCAACAAAATCTCTGTAAAGCACCTTCTACTGTCATCATGAGTGACATTCAAAAATTAAACTTTTCTGTGTCAGTCACCCGAGCAATTTTGAATTTTGAGATTTCAGTTAGTTGCACTGTGTAGGTAATTAAATCATCGCTTTGATATGTTGCCTACCCGTTATTATGCCACAAATGACAACTTTTGAATGCCAAAAAGAACATGACAAGAGTAAAAAATAAGGTTATTATCGTAAAGGTTGTTTTAGAGTTTATATCATGACATTGACAATATAAATAATAAATTGTTTTTGTAACCGAGCTCTAGTTAGAGCGTCTTTAGGCATTTCTTTAGAAAAAACTCAATGAACTGATAGTGATATTAACTAATAAATAACGAAATAGTATATTAAAAAACAAGTTTCATAAGACGAATTCAAGTTTAAAAAATGAGTGACGTACCCACGAGTTATTTTAAAGAATGAGTGCTTCAAGATCTTATGAAACGAGTTTTTTTATACTATTTTTTGTAATTTGCCCTTTTTCGACCGTTTTTAACAACAATATTTACTTTAGACTTTAGTCGATTTGTGGATTTTTGTGGTGGTTGATGCCTTAATTTGAAAAGTAAAAATTTGATCTAGTCGCCTTTTGTTTTATCCAAATTCTGTCACAAAACACGAATATGGAAGATAATCAAAACAATCTTGCATGTACAATGAGGGACATGGAATCCTGGGCAGTCTGTTATTGTCATTTCAAAAAATGTCAATGTAAATGCACCTTTACCGTCATTATGATTGATATTTTCAAAAAAACTGTCAACTTGGTTATGAGTAGCTAAGGTATGGTTTAGAAATTTTGACAACTGAATCACACATCTGCCCAGTTTTCCCTGTCCTCAATAGTACGCCCCTTGAAATACGTGAAATTACTAAAAATACGGTTAAATTTTTCCACTGGACGCTTCCTGTTCTTGACACATTTTCTAATTTAAACTGACATGCATGACAAGATAATTTCGCATCAAGCTTTGCCAACCTAAAAATGTTCGTAAAATGTTCCGGGAAATAATGGCTATAAAATGACATCGCAGATGATGACGTCGCGTTCTTGTCTATAAGAGTATCAAAATGGAGGTAAATTACAAAAATATACTTTTTCGGCCTCCGTCTAGAAAATACTGATTTTCATTCGCCTAAATCGTCATGAAAATGGCATTTCCCTGCTTGGAAAGAAAATCGAAACACAGGAATTTTTAATTAAAGATTTTAGGTTGGCGGCACTAAATGTCAATGTCATGTGGAATTTTTGTACAATTTTTTTAAGTGCGAAATATTGATGGTAATTTTTAAACAAAAATTATTATATTTTGCTTTAAATAAATCGTAGGCCGAAAAAATTTTGTTTTCCGTTGACCGCTTGTTAATTTCAATATTAATGAATTATTTTGTCTAAAATATAGTGTATTAATGGACCTCATTAATGCACTATTTTTCGTTAATCAACGATTTTTGCGATTTTGACGTGTCGATGATATTTTGATGTATAAACAACCTCGAACATGCATTGTTTGCACTTACCAACACTGCAGCAGGTAGTGCAGCAGGGTTTTCTATATTTTATAGCTCCATAACTGGATAATTACGAATTCATTTTTTCAAAAGCCGACCTTTTTGGTTACAATTCGCATGTCATATTTTTCAAAGGTAACTAGGTTTTCTTAGCAACCGTGATTTTTACGTGAAATTGAATGTGAATGGAGTTGACGTCTTCTGACACTCTTTGTGGAAAAGTGAATAGAAAGTGTTGAAAAATTTAAAAAGGGCCTACCCTGAGGGCAAAAAAAGGATGAAGGTATTTTATAAGGTCTCGTCTTTATCGAAAAAGATTAAATTGGTTTTAATTTGACTTTAAATTGAAATTTTGTCACAAAGAAAAAAAGGTTGCGGTCAACGAAAATTTTTTGTAATCAACTCGTTTGTTAATGAGCGATTAATAATCTCAACTATTAAAGGCACTCACTCGCCAGACTCGTTCGCGCTTTAAACAGTTTCAATTATTAATTGCCTCCATTAACAAACTAGTTTATTAAATAACTATTATTACACGGTTAGAAAATTTTTTACAAGTGCTCGCAAGAAAAATTTGTGCCAAGACCCGGACTTTGATCATCAAACAAGCGATTTTTCTTGCGAAAAAATCATGTTATTGGTTAAAATTGATGAAAAAAAAAAATCGTGACTAGATTAACTTGGTTAATACAGCGAAGAAAGCACGACTTCCTTGTCATAAAAGACATGAAACACAAAGAAAAGTACGAATTCGATAAAATGGTGGGTGCGCAATGAAACACTACTGATCGACCAATCAAAAATAAATAAAACCAAACAAATCTTACTCGGGGATTTTCAGTGATGTGAACAATGCCGTTTGCAACATGACCATTAATGTAAGGCTTGGCAGATCCATTAACGTGACCATTTGGGTATCCATCAGTTCCCTGATGTAAAATAAAAATGTGACAGCAAACGATGAGCAAAACTCAAAACTATCAAGCATCACAATCCTTCAACTTCCAACTCACCTTGGTGTCCAAATGAGCCGGCGTATCCGGCGGGATGTGATCTGAACGCTCGTCGCCGACGAGGTGCTCGATCTCGTGTATCGCCGCCGAACAGGGATCCTCCAACCTCACCTGCACGGAGCTCCCCTCCGAGGCGTACTGCGCCACGGCCGGATAATAATTGTTAGACGCGGCCATCCGAGCTCTGGCAAAAGCGCGCGTCTTCAAACAACGCTTCCTTACCAGAATGGTAAAGCTAATGCAGAAAACTAGACACACAAGAGATACCGTTACGCCCATGATAATACCTAAAACTGCGACATGATAATTGGGTTCGGCGCACGCGACCTCCTCTATACCTAGATTGTGGTTGTACTGGATGTTGTCTTGCGATTCGGGCGGCTCGATGGCTTTCATGTTCTTCGTGTTGATTTTGATCGGATAAATCGGATTGCCTAGGCCCACCTCGGAGGCCGCCCTCACGTAAACGGTGTAATGCTGGTCGGGTTGCAAATCGACGAGCAACGTCGACAACGTCTGGTTGTCGCTCGCTCTGCACCCCTTGACTTTGTCCTGCGTCGTCGGTACAGACTTGTTGAACCATTCGTCCAAAGGCCAATTGGCGTTAGGAGTGTACAAGATCAAGTAACTCGTCAGTCTGCCGTTCTTGTGCAGGGGCGCTTGCCAGTACAGACACGCAGTGGTCTCGTTCACAATCTCGTAGTTCAAGTTTAAAACTTTTGAAGGCACTGAAAACACAACTTTCACAAGGCGAAACATCAACACGCACCGATCTGTACCGTCTGCAAGGGTGCGAATCGTGGTGGATTGCGAGAAGGGACCGAAATAGCCGTCGTAGCTGTGAGCCCTGACCTTGAATTCGTACGAAGAGTTCGGTTGCAAATCGCTCATCAACAGGTTCGTCGAAGCGCTGAAATCGCACCGTTTCAAACACGCCCCTTCGCACGTACAAATCTCTTACCTCTTCATCAAGTCTTCATCGTTGCAGTCGTGTTGCGACTTGCTCTCGACAGCGCACACCGAGTAGTATCTCGTGTTCTCGTTGGTGTCCACCCAGGTCAGGTTGATGCTCGTGGCCAAGATTTGAGCGGCTTCCACTCGTTCGGGAGCCAGCGGTATCAAGTCGCTCGCGTTTGCGCTGCTCTTGCGACTGCTGTCGCCTTTCGGGACGAACGAGACCCAAGGGGAGTTGTCATTTTTCGTCCACGACGGGATCACCCGAAATTCGTACTCGACGGAAGGGGAGAGTCCTGCAGAGAAAACTCTCAGTTCTTGTTCAGTTTGTGTTTTCACGCTTCTTCGAGTTTTAACCGGAGGTGTGAACGCTACCTTTTACTCACCGGAAATGACGTGTGACAATTCTTCGACGAGATGAGAGGTAACAGAGGAACGTCCCTTTCGCTTCCACTGGACTTTGTAAAATTGTTTAGTACCGTCGCAAGGAACATCGGTGCTGACTCTGGACCATGACAGTTCGACAGAAGTTTCGTTGAATGGGATCACTTGCAAGTTTCGTCTTCCTTTTACACCTAACCACAAAATCAACTTTATCCACTGTTAAACTAACCATTTTGTTTTATATTCACATCCCAAATAAAGGTGAAAACAGAGCAAAAATATACTTGATTAACCACTTACCTGTTTTGCAAGTAACTTGCTGCGATCGATCACTGGCGACTTTTGAATATAATCGGATATAACACGTATAATTTGTACTACCATTAAGACCAGATGCCAAGTGTTGCGTCTTATTTGTCACAAATTCAGGCCCTGAAATTTCACGCCCCATTTCTGCAAAAGAAAAAAAATCGCATTTTACAACATTAACATTGACATTTTTTATGTTTAGGTGTTAGAGAGTCGTCTGTTTCCCTGTAATGATAATTTTGGACAAACATTAAGCTCAAAAATATGTTCCAGGCTTAGAATGAGAAGTTATAAAGTACATAATGTCAATAAGAAATTACTCCCTAGGATTCGAACTTTTAGGGAAATTACCTTTTTCATGTTGAATGTAACTAGAATTTTAGAAAGTAATTTTGAATGCCTAAGGTTGGATATTAGGTATCAATTGAAAGATTTTTTGCGGAAGTCCAACTAAATATGCCGCCAGAAACCAAAACTGATTGGGAAACGAAAAAACATCTATCAGTTAGCGAGAAATTAGCCATTTGCCACTGTTCAAGGAATTCGTTGCCTTACATTTCTGACATCGTTACGATATCTTCTGTGTAAATCCTAGTCAAAAAAAAAAGTCAAACAAGAAATTGAGGTTATGCTAAAAGAAAATTGCTATTTCGTGAAACATCAACAATTAATAAAACTCAATCTTTAACATGGTGTAAAACATGGTTAAACTAGGTCATCCTCGGAATCCAAATCAGACTACATATTTTCTTGGATTTGTTTGAAATTATAGAAAATAATTTCAATTTGTCAATTTGCCGCATCAAGCTAAATTGCCAAATTGGGAAATTCAAAATTACTAAACTGAAACAGCAAATAATGCCAACATACTGTCATAGTGATAGCACGGATGTCACTGAAAACGACTATACAGGATGTCTCAAAAATGGCGCCCAATCTCTTGAGGGGTTAAAATCGAAGGGTTAAACTATTTGAAGAGTTGAGTTCAATTTCGTTGTGAATTTTTTTTCCTTTGACAACTAAACTAATTCTCCTTTGAGGTCAATGTTGCCACTGTTATTTTAGCGTATTTTGGTAGGTCATTACTCTAAAAAGAATTACTTCGGTGTTGTTCCACTACCTAAAGGGGTCTTGGAAAAAGTAACATTGTAAAATAATTTATAAATCAGCTGTAAAATTTGGTAATAAAGGAGATACATCTCTTTGAAATTACCATATTTAAGAGCAAGTTATACAATATCTGTTGGTCCGATCAAATTTTGTATTGAGATTTACCTTTCCAGACTTCTATTCTTTAAGACCATTAGGAGATTGGGCGCCATTTTTGAGACACCTGTATATTAAATTTTTTGAAGTAAAATTTGTCAAAAAAATTGTTATGTAAGGTACCAATTTTTTTCATTCGTCGTTTAGGTAGTAGGAAGGTCTATCAGAAAGACAAGAAAAAAGTGGGGGTTATCATTTAAAGAAAATGAGTGTGATGTCATGAACAAGTGAAGCGACTTAAAATAAGCATTATGAGAAATAAATTTGAGCTGTTTCAGCGTTTTCGACAAATGTCATTAGTTTTGAAATCACTGAATTTATTCCATAAGTAGTTTCCACACTGTATATTACAATCTTATTTGACTGTACCACGACCTCCTGTAAACATCGTTCACGTTGGATTGAGCATTGCTAAATTCGCGGTATGTTGGTTCCCTGCATGTCACTATTTAAAAGACGTCATCACATAGCCAAAAAAACAAAATTATTTGACCTTGAAATACCCAATCCATCCTGTTACTTTATTATAACCGGCCTGTTCAAAAGTGTAGTTTGAGTGATCCCCGCAGAGCGCTAGTGTACAGTCATTTTTTGGGGATATTATTCATCTTAAGTTTGCCACTCAGGATTTTTCTGTTTTTTTGCTGCTTTGAAATTAAATTCGTGAATGTTTCCTAAATCTTCGTTGTTATTGTTCTTTGTTATATTGCACATTGATTATTATTTAAGTGAGAAGCGCCCGTTTTGTGGCGCCCTCAGCGGCGGAAATTGGCTCTTTCTCGAAACATTTTCATAATGCATTTTTAATGCAATGAGCAAGCGGGTTATAATACAGCAGGTCGTGGACTGTATACAGTTAGAGATACGGAATTTCGGGCATCACTGTCAAATACACTGTCAAAAAATGTAAAATAGACTTTACATAATCTCAATTTTACCGTTTGCGACGATTTTGATTTGACTTTTAAATGTCACGTTGACAATAAAGAATGACTTACATCGCAATTTTTTGAAGTGACACAAAATTGATGCCCGAAATTCCGTGTCCCTAACTGTAGAATCAAGTAGAAAAAAAAAATTCGGTTAGCAGCTATTTTTACTACCTGTTGTTTTTTTCCATTTGTTAAATTAAAACTACATTTCAATAAAATACATGATGATCAAGAAGAGTTATTTGAGCTACCGGGTGAGCAACAATACCTGTTTCAGTTGGCAATAAACATTTTTACTTGAAATTGCCAAAACTGTGAACTGTACCTATTTCCGTTTGTTTTGTTGTCATTATTGCTGACATATATAAATTTCAAATTTAAACGTTTTAGTTTTTGTAATCTTTTATTGATAAAATGGTGTTCTCGTTGAAACAGGACACAAAAGTCACCAGTAATACTGAATTTTATTTTTAAATGGTACAATTGGAGTAACTTCCGGTCGTTGACAGTTCAACACTGACAGTCGCAGCATTGACAAATAATATTTGACATTTCAAATTAAATTAAACATGCTGGTGAATCTGTTCGAGAGCCTTAAAAGAACAGTTAATTTATATTTATAGCAAAATGAGGGGCACTTGGAGCATTTCTTTTGATAATACTCGTAATTGTTCTCTATTTCAAGACTAATTTTTTACCGTTAATTTTTACTCTCATAACCTACCATTTTGTCGCTGTTAATGTTGCGTCAGATATCTGTCAAATAAACCAACAAAACATATACATACAGTTGCAGTGTTATAATAGTATATTATTATACGAGTTTAATAAGACGCTTTATTATCACATCAATGTATTTAAAGCACGACGAACGTAGCGAGAAGTGTTTTAATGGAACGAATGTGGTAATACGTCTTATTAAACGTCTTATTCTATCTACTTTGCTTTACTATTCCCTGAAATTTCGGCTGCTCAAGCTTTCATATTAGACTAGGGACTTTCGCGTGGGTTGGTAATAGACATTTTTCACAAAAATGTAAGGTTATATTTACTAAATTTACCTCGTAGCTTCATTCGTTACCTTGACGCCTGACGTCAAACGGCTGATGTTACCAATATAACAAAAGCTAAAAGTTACTAAAAACAGTTTAATAATGTGCTTCATTATTAAACAACTGTAAATGAGATCCAGCAAATCCTATGACAATCCAAAATGGTCTCTCTCATCGACAAGCATTTTATGATCAAATTACACAGCAAACAACAAATTAACCTTTTCAAATTAACACACCAGCGATATGTGTCACTTATTTGATTTAAAAATTGTTTCTCAAATCCTGGTAATTTACGTAATTTACTTTGAGGTGAATTGACTTTCGTACTGGTGTTTGATGTCTTTCTGTTGTCACATCGATTACCTCTGTAATAGCAGTAGATGCTGTAGGCCGTAATGTTCACATTTTGAGGAGACTGCCAAGTAAGACATATGCTTGTTTCGTCGAAGGATCGGCATTGTACGTTTTCAGGAGGACTAGGAGGAGTATCGAAGAATGTAGGTACCAACTGTGCGGCTGCCCAAACTCTACCAGCCGCATTCACTGCGATGCACTGGTATATTCCTGCAAAAAAACTCCCTCCAAGTCTAAAACAACAAAGAGACGATCGCATCATACCTGAATCAGAAGTAAAAGTGTGACTGATCACCAGTCCGGTCGGGTGCCTTTTAATTCTGGCTGCGTTCGGGAGTGGTTCTCCATTCTTTAACCAGGTAATTTTTGGTTTCGGAACACCTTTAGCTTGACAATCTAATCTAACGGTTCTTGCTGGGGGATAGGTTTTTGATGTTGGTGTAACATTGAAATAAGGTTTCTGCTGAACATCTAGGGTATACTTTTGAACCAAACGTCCACCAGAATTGTATGCTATACAGGTATAGTTGCCAGCGTCATGCAGACTTGCATTTCGTAATTGTAAAACACTTGAATTACTAATAACAATACTATCATCTAAAAATGAAAAAATAAAATAAAACTGTGCTGTCAAGAGTTGCGGGGGCAAAACAAGTGGGATCGTAGTTCGGCAAACTGAGATCCCCAAAATCTTCAACGTGTGACACTCACTATTAAGCCATTGTACTGTAGGAATAGGCCATCCAGTCACAGCGCAATATAGATTTATATTTTCTCCAACCAAAACAGTGGCATTCGGTAAAATATCAAGAGGTAGAAATATAGGTGCTACAGTCTTCATTGGGGTTGAAGAAACCATCAGCTGAACTATCTTACTATGCTTAGTCTTTTTAAGTAAACTATTTGTTGCAATACATCTGAAAGTGCACCACGATGTGACGCTTTCCAGCGCTACCACCAATCCACTTCAACTTACCCATACGATCCTGCATCTGAGGAATGAGTTTTTGTAATTAGTAAAGCTCCCGATGGGAGAGGAACATATCTGGAAAAAAATCATACAATTAAGAACAAACACGACAACCAAACGGTCGAAAGAAATTCACCTTGTATTATGAGGTAGAGGTTTACTATTGTGCTCCCACTTAATTTGTGCAGCAGGAACGGAGTTTATATTGCAGAAGAGTACTGCAGGTTGAGATTCTGGAACACTCAGATTACTTGGTTGTTTGTCGAAATCACCGAAAGCTGGAAACCATTAAATAAATAGAAGATGTACCTAGGTATAATTGCCGCAAGTTGTGATTTCGTAAATACATGACGTTAGTTATGGAATTTAATTAAAGGTAAATGTTGAACATATCGTAACATATCTGTACGTCAAGAAGACGAAACATTTGTGTTTAATTAATAACTGAATTTGTCTAGGAATTGTTGCAATCGCACTGCGTTATGACGGTCCTCGAGTTGATAATAACGAGTATGTATTTACATATCGGGAAAACACAATAAAGAACGGTTGTGGCAGCATGAGAAAGACAAAATAATTATTCGGAAGATTCTGTTGGATGCGCTGATCGATCGGTAAATGATAGACCGAACAATTTTGTACAAGACTGAGAGATGATTGTCCACTTGATACTTCTATCTTGGTCATTTTATCTCAGATTAAAAAATATTCGATCAAAAACGAAGGTATAATGCTAATGCTAACAACACAGTCATATTGGCGGGTAAATCCTAAGAACTTAAAAAAACTGAATAGTGCAAAGAAAAGTCGAGAAGCATTAATTGAAACAGCAAGAACTCGAAAACAAAAAATGACCATAAAAGTCTATAAAAAGAATGTATTTGGTTTCTTGGAATTAAATTCCGTTTTTGCTCATTTACTATACTAAGGACAACGTAACATTTTATCTGCCCCGCGCATTACATTTTCTTAGTTATCAATCAAATATGTTGTTAAGACGATCTGATTTACACAGAAAAAAAAATCCTGACATTCGAATTGTCTTAATGACAATTTATTTTTTAAAACCTAAAACAATAATTGTGGACTTGACAGCAAAATTCTAACCTTAACTTTTTTTTGTTCGACACTGTCAGAATTTGGGAATTTTCTCCTATGTGAACGGATTTTGATAAATATCACCACTTCTCAAAACGCAACGTCAAGCTAATTTTAAAGGTTTTAAGTGATTTGGAGACTTTATGGGGCTCGTCGAACAAAAAAACGTTGTATTTAACTCGTTCGTGTGTAAATTGGGCTTTTTTGGCACTCCTGGGCCTTTACACTCATACCAAAAAAACCCAATTTATACACGAACTCGTCAAATAAACTACCGGGTGATTTTAAATGATTGTGACTTTTTTTCTTAAGTTGGGAACATTTTTCCTAAATTATTTTGGCAAACTTGATACCGTAATCAACACATTGGCGTACGTACGTCATTTTGACATTTTATGTATTAATAAATTGTGTCAAATAGGCAAGGACGCCTATGTTTATGTCAACTATCACATTAAAAAGCAGAATAACCAACAATATTACCAACCTATGAAAAAAAGTCACATTCATTTAAAATCACCCGGTCTATTACTGTTTAAAAATTATACAGATTGAATGATTTTGATTCTCATTGGTCAATTTATGTGAGCGGAGCAGATAAAAAGTATAACGGCAATATACAGGATGTTCTCGAAGTTGACGCGTTCCTTGTAACACGAGGTACTACACATTATTCTTAAGAATTTTAGCCTAAATCTTCTTAGTAAAATGTTTGTATTAACAGAGATGATTGTATATTTTTATTGTTTTCTAAAATTTTAAGTCCGGTCCTGTCCATTTCTCCGCTGTACTAGATTAATAACTAACCTGGCCCAGAATGGTGTCTTTCCGGAAATCGCTTTGCAATACTCTCTGGACGCTGCAGATGCATTCTAATAACGTGATAACATTGCCCATGCATTTGCAACATATCTGTGAGCTCATTATTTTCCTAATAATAAAGCCATTTCGACTAATTAGATGACAACTCTGACAGTAGTTTTGATTAACGTCCATGCTCATTTGATTTTTTTTTGTCAATTCCAATTTCTAACAAATCAGCGCAAATTTGAGCAGGACCGGTTTCAAAAATTTCAAAAAAATGAACTTATTGTATCTTCATTGTCGTACACATTTTACTAAGGTGATTTTGGCTAAAATTCTTTAGAACAACGCATACTATCACATGTTAAAAGGAACGCCTCAACTTCGAAAACACCCTGTATACTACGGGGTGATCAAGAAGGACTGTTTAAGTTGGTAATGCTGAATTTTATTTTTAAATGGTACAACTGGAGTAACTTCCGGTTATTGACGACTTCACACTGACAGCCGCATCAGTGATAAGTCAAATTTGACATTCCAAATTATATTAAACATGCTGGTGAATCGTTCGAGAGAAGAGTTAATTTATGTTTAGAGCAAAATGGGGAACACTTCGAGAATATCCTTTAGTTAATTTTTAGATTATGATTCCAAATTCCAACTTTGATTTCTTTTTGCCGTTAAACCCACAAAACATATCCGGTTGCAGTGTTGCAAATAGCCGAATAAAAAAATGTTCTTAATTGTATTGCCAACTGAAACAGTCCTTCTTGATCACCCGGTATAATGTAACGTCATTTATCATTGCGTCATTTTAATCATCACTAGGTCTTTTTCCGATGTGTCCCAATTGTAATGACGGAACTCTTCAGCTCTAACAGCTGATAAAGTTCTATGAGAAATACGACGTAATCAAGAATGACTGAATCTATTGGTAACAATGAAAATTTGAATGATTTTAGTATACTTCGTCCAGCGAGAGATTGGGAGATTTTAACTTGTATTAAATTAACCCAACACCACAAAATACACTAGAATACATTAATTAGGGCATAATTTCAGGGCAAAAATGTTACTGCTTGAAGCATATACAGGGTTATTCTAAATGATTGTAGTCGAAGTAGGCGTGAAAACTGAATGTAAAATTTATGGTTGCCGCTCCACATAAAAAAATCATAAAAATGATGTGTTAAATTGGGTGCAAAACAACTCAATATTTTTAAAATTGATTGTAGAACAACTCAATATTTCTGGATTCAATCGTTAATTTAACAAAAATAAATAAAATCCTCATCACAGCACTTTTCACCTAAAAAATGACAGTGACAGCGACACAACTGACAGTTCACATGAAAGCGGCAAAAACGTAATAACATGGGCATGGCCTACTTCGACTACAATCATTTAGAATAACCCTGTATTTCAATTTTTTCGTGCGCTAGGTATTACTTTCTCTACGTAGCATTTAGTGATTTTTACGTCAACCTATCTCTCGCTGGACAAACTTTATCCCTGAAATCTAATCGCATTCTCGCTTGTCAGCTTTGACAGGAAAATTTGAAATTTACCATCAAAGGTTCATTTTTATAAATATGTAAAGTCGGTACAGGTTGAAAGAAGCAGGGGAAAAAAATTATGTTGGTAACATTTCTGGTAATTTACAAAATTTATAGTTGGCGGCGTTGGCGCTTCTTTCTTTCATGACATTTGAAATCTCTGTCAAATTGATACAGAGTGATCACAAAAAAACGCCCCAGCTTATATCTTTCTTATTTGAAATCCGATTTCAACAAGCGGTAAGTACATCAAATTAAAGGGTTCAAAAAGTACTATAATCTGGATATAAAATGTTGCCCTTAGCAACCCTATCTTACAAGGGTCAAGGGTCAACTTAAATTTTTTAAATAGCAACATATAATTTTTTTGGTACAGTTAGATTCATTATGTTTTTCTGAGTTAAAAAATATAGCACACCCTGTATATTTAAATGTTAATTTAACATAAGAAATAAATAAAATTCAAAATCATTAGGAATAAGTAGAACTTTATTCGTAACAGGCCATGAATTACTTAAGATATTCTTGTAGCCATGGAAATACAAAAAAAATAAACATTTATTTTGAAAATAAACTTTATTTGTCGTGATTTTTGTTTAATTTTTTTTCTCCAATTTCGTGTTGTGAAATAAAATGAACAATAATGAAATTGTGGATATGTGCAAGCATATTTCGGAAATAATAGAAATTACTACTTGCAGAGAAACGCCACCTGAAAGCCTTCTGAAAGCCACGTGAAGTGTCTCGAACAAAATGGTGCTCAATTTGAACAGATCAGTTGAAAAAAAATTATTGTTATTTTTATTGTTTGTATTACTTAATAAATATTGTTTCCATGACTAAAAAAATGTCTTCATAAGTAATTCATAGCCTGTTAGGAATAAAGTTCTACTTATTCCTATTAGAATTAGAAATTAGAATGACATTTAAATATACAGAGTGTGCTATATTTTTGAACTTAGAAAAACATAATGAATCTAACTGTACCAAAAAAATTGTATGTTGCCATTAAAAAAAATAAAGTTGACCCTTGACCCTTGCAAGGGAGGGTTGCTAAGGGCAACATTTTGTGTTCAGTTTATAGTACTTTTTAAACCCTTTAATTTGATGTATTACTGGTTGAAATCAAATGTCAAATAAGAAAGATATAAGCTGGGGCGTTTTTTTGTGATCACTCTGTATAACGTTTACAAGGAGAACGTTTAATACACATAACCTAAAAGTCAGCAATTTGACAGTGGGTTTGACAGTTAAAAAAATGTAACTAGAATCCCGACGCATACCAAACAAGTAACTGTTGCAGTCATTGCAAACATCGTTACATTAGGCAAATTTCTCAATCTCGGTTGCAAGATGCTTCATTGCAACCTGTACCGACTTTATAGTCTGTCTCAATTCTAAATTTCCACCAACACTGCATTCTACGTTAGAAATACAACCGGCAACACTGTTTGGTGAAAAATGTGTCAAGTTGTATTTATGAGGTTATCATTCTCTGTTCGTCAATTTTCGTTTTTACAACTCAGGATTTGTAATTATAATAAAGGAAAAGAACGGTGCCAACCTTTTTAGGCATTTTTCATTTTAGCCTCAAGTAAATTACGTTGTTTTCGAATCATGTTTATAAAATAATTATATTGCCAACTTTGGTTATAACAATCCCCAATTTAGAAATATTTTTATTTTGTCAATAGTAATACGAGTGGGTACGAAATTGCCGGAAATTTTCGATCTCAGATACGAGTATTTGTTTCGGCGACAATTTTCACGAGTGAGCGAAGCGAACAAGTGAAAATTGTTTTAAGAAACAAATACGAGTGGTCTGAGGAGAAAATTTCCGGCAATTTCGTACCCACGAGTTTGTATTCGGCATGACAATTCACCGAGCGGATTGAAAAATTCTATAAAATAGAAAATAAAATATCCTAGTGGAAACATTTTGTTGGAAATTTTTGGTGGCAATTTTCACTAGTTGGTCGGTAAGTACGGGTTTTAGGGTAACACAGTCTGGTCTTCTATAAAGTTTTGACACTGACAGCTGATTAAAAAAAAAAGACGAGAATAAACATAACTGTCATAATGTCGTGTCAAGTTAAAACATCCGGTCAGCGGTAATTACGAGACAAAAGAAAAAACACCAATATTTTTCAATTATGTCATTGCCAACAGACTCAGTCATTGTTGATCACGCTGTAATAGTTCAATAAAAACTACGAATTTTGGTTTGATTGAAGAAAAGAAAAAGTAAATCGAAAAAGCGATAATTGATATTGTGGCACAGCCTCTTGTTCTTTTTATTCTGCAGTAAGAAGATAAAATAGTTGTGGATAAATATGGCAACTATGTATGTGGCAACTCTGTAGGTAGGATAGAGTTGACATTTCTTCTGACAGTTCATAGGCGCGCCGCAATTCCAAGTCAATTTGCAATGATATCCAAAAAATCAAATGCACGCCAGCACGCATATGACATATCATACAAATATCCTCAAAAAATGTCTTGTCGAAGAGTACATTTTTTCATATCACTATAATGAAAGAAAAGGGCTTATCACAATCAGAAATATAGGTTGTTGCCATTTAAAAATAAATCATTGCTCATCAATGAATGATAAAAAGTATAAATCACTACTTATTTTTATAGTCGTCTTAGAACCACTTTATTTTCCGCTTTTTAAATTCGCATTTATTTCTTTTTCTTTTTGTATTCCACTCTTTACAGGATGAAATCGAAATATATCACAATATTAAAACACTAGAATCTTCATACCAATTGTGAAAATCACGTGAATTCAGTTTTGCACTATAGATCGGCATAAAGCAAAAAACCCATGTACAGTTCAAGCACAAAAGTTGAGTACACCAATGATATGACGTTAAGAGGAATACTAAGATTTAAAAGTTATCCAGGCGCAACGCAA
The DNA here is from genome assembly GCF_963966145.1 of Tenebrio molitor. Lineage (NCBI taxonomy): Eukaryota > Metazoa > Arthropoda > Insecta > Coleoptera > Tenebrionidae > Tenebrio > Tenebrio molitor. The sequence goes on along the minus strand of NC_091053.1, from coordinate 19,466,580 downwards.
AAAAGGTGCAAAAAGTTGTGTTATCGCGGGTGCTAGTGTCGCGTGCAGATTAGTTGCTTTCAGTGCTACCATCGGCTATTGTTTGCTTGGAATTTTGCGTCTCAGTGTGTCATTTTCATGGAAAATTATCCCAATAATGAAATGACCGATATGGTACTTTGTTACGGAAGTGTAGATGTGTTGGTTTGAGGGCACAAGCTTTGTATCGCAAAAAGGTTCCGGGGCATTGTGTTCTGCATTCGCAAACATTTCTGACTAAAGTCCCTAGATATCTAGGGACTTTATTTCTGACTGTTGTCCAGTGTCTACGAGAAAATGGTACTTTTCGACTGAAAAGTGTGGACAGGGGCCAAGAGCTTACTCCGAACCCCAAATTCTAGAGACTGTGAAAGTTAGTTCGTAAAATTCAGATATCTCAGTTTGTCGTATGTCGTGCTCTTAAAAAGCAAGGGTTGCACCCCTATTATGTTCAGCGGGTGCAAGCATTGCAACCAAACAACTACATTCGTACGATAGGTACTGTTTATTTATGGTTTTTACTTTGACTTTTCCTTTCACTTGGTTTTCACTCTTAATCTTACACGTTTTTGCGGATGTGTATTTAGTGTTTATTTCTATTTCACTCATAACAAGGTTTTGGTCACTCTCTGTTTTTAAAGAGTTTTTGCGGATATTCATGTTTCGATTTATTAGAGAGAGGTTCCAGAAGTGTCTCGTTCGGGATGGAATAACTTGAAAACAAATGAAAATCAGATAAGAACATATGAGTTTATTTTACATTATTTTCACGTGTGAATACATTCATGAAGTTTCGGCCGTTTCTCCCGCCTCACCCTGTATAACTAAATATATAATTTTTTCAGTTTTATACACCGAACTTGACATCTGTCAAAGATAACCTCAAAATTTACAATTAATTCATGTTTTCCAAATTTTTGCTTAAACGAACACGAAAAACGTTGTGTGCACCTCGGCCAAAAAGTGCCTTTTGACGCCTATTTTCAAGTCTCGGCTCCGCCTCGACTAAAAAACCCAAACTCGATACACAACTTGATACACAAATAATTATTTTAAATCTACGTAAGAATTCGTAAAAATTCAGCAATGCCAACACAAACTTCTTTGGTGCGAACGGCGTAAGCCTGCATCGACAATCAAGAAAGGCACTTTGAACATTTGTTACAACTCTTTTATCACGTTAGGTCAGCAAACCTATCACTAACCTACCTTAATGGATACTGTATTGACATTACCTACGTTTTTTTTTAATTGTTTTTATGCGAGTATCCAACTTTTTCGTGCTTTATTATGAATGAACGAATAAACACATAGGCGGGTGTGGAGCTCTTGGTGTCCAAAATTACATATTTTAACGATACATAAAGATGTTGCTCATTTTGACGAGTTCCATTTGGGGTTAAATTTTCTACGTGGACTCCCGCAACACCTTGTATGCTTTCAGGAAACATCTTACTTCTAAAACTAATTGGGAAACTTGTTTCGTACTTGCTCGTTCACCATGTTGACATTTTTACAACAAATTTTTAAAATTCTTATCAGACATCGAGCTGCAGAAAGAACCTGTCGCCGCCTTCTTCCACTTTTTAATTTTCAACGAAAAAACTCCTGCGACCATGAATAAAAGATGAGATGATAAAAAACATTTCAAAAATACATTTCCCACCTAAACGGAGAAATTGATTTTTTGATTAACCCATGGAAAAAGTTTATCGAACAAACTTTTGTCTTTCATAAGAGTTTCGAATGAGGATATTTTATACGTAGCACGCAAAAAGTCTTGACCCAAATTAAGAGAATATCGATTAGATGGAAACTAATATATCCAGGGTTTGGTAACTTGAATTTCAAATAAGTTCGCAATAGAGAGTTATTACGAGTATTAATACATAATTAATTTCATCGTTGAAATTATTATCATGTGGCATTTTTTAAACTGATGTTTGACAAATAATGACAGGTATAAAATTACAACTGCTCTAAAAAAATAAATGTTACATGGTTTATCAAGTGTTTGAAGCGGATGATTTCAAGTGGTATAAATAAAAAATATGTAAAAAAATGTTACTATTTTATTACCGTCATAATAGAGAACGGCTGTATTTTTGTAAGAGATTCGAATGAAAAAGTGAAAAGTTATACGCCATTCATCATCTGCGCCCGCAAAAACCACACTATTTGCTAAATTTAGTATCTTTTTTGCAGCTGCATGTGGCTCACGTTAGTTTATTTTCTAGTACATACTTCCATTATTACCACAGTTAAATTCCCATTGAATTAAATCTCCTCAGGCACACTTTGTATTAACCCATTTCTACCCTAGGGTAATCGTTATAAATTTCAAATATCGGAAGAACACGGTTCTAATATCGTTGGGAAAACGATTATTGCCCAACATATTGGTACGTGCGCCTTCGCAAAGTTGTTACACATTTATAAAAAATTTCCAAGCAAATGAAAAAATCTTCTTGAATAACGTCACATGAAAATGATTTCAATTTTAAAAAATCCCACACATGATAATACCATGTAGATATTGTATGGCCAAAAAAGTTCCACAATGACTCGCATCAATAATGCATTAAATTCGTATGCATTTACTTTAAAGTAGTGGTATTACCCACGGTCGTGAGTAATGATTCATTACTCCACGGGTTGCGACCAATCGCACAATTGCATTTGCAAATCATCACACAATCGATAACGCAGCTACGATACGACGCAACATTCATTTTTGATTCAAAAGAAGTATGTACTGATGAAAACGATGATAAAAAAAGTATCACATTTACTCGCGTGTAATGGCTATGCGGATGAGTGCTACCTTCGTCCTCGTGGACTATAGCAAAGAATAAATACTCACAAAGAAATGTGACATGTCTTGACAGCTTATAAAAAGCCTGATGAAAAAATGTAAACAAAAACCAGATCTCTGTGACAATTCGTACTTTTACAGAGCTGGTCTTTGTTTACAATTTTTTCGTCATTCTCTTGGAAAGCTGCGTTGACATGCATGTTCCGTATCATTTCTTCAGTATTTACTCACTCTAGTTTATGAATCTTTGATCTACTCACAGGCGATTTTTAATTTAGCCGGATTGGAGAGCATCGAAACATTTTGAGCAGTTGCTCGACATTGGTATTCTCCGGTGAGACCTTTATTGTTTTTGCCCCCACCAACTTTGGGGATATAAAGGGACCCGTCATTCTGCACATATCGTCTGGTGTCGTTGCTTGTGATTTGGTTATCATTGTGGAACCAAGTTATTTGCAGACCGGGCATCAAAGACTTCGCATCGCATTGCAAGATGGCCGACTGTCCTCTGCTCACCGTCACATCTTTTGGATCCTTCAGCTGAATGGAGAGAGGTACTTCGGGTACATCTACGGCTCCTGCAAACGCTGCAACAACAAACGACAATGTAAAATTTGGGGAAGTTGACATCGAAGAGAAAAAATGGCAACAACATTTTTAAATGGCGTCCAGTGATAATGACGTATAAAAAATATAATAGAGAATCTGCCAAATGTGATGTGCGATATAAAATCATTTAAAACTATGATTAGGTATTAGCCGTCCAGGGTTATTAGTTCTTATTGGTGGCAAGGTCGAAAAACAACTGAAATCTCTGCATGTCGTATTATGTTTGATATCAATTATCATTTATTACAAGCACCTATAAAGTAGAAAGACTTGGGCACAAGTGCAGGGATCTCTTTGATGTATTGTTTAAGAGAAAAAGAGTGATTTGAGAAGTTTCAAAAAGCGAAATTGTTTGTTCTTCCACTACTGATTTAAGATTCAAGGTGTGGAAACTTGGATCCTTGCAAAGCGCCTTACTAATCCTCTTGAAAACGTGTAACGCGACATTTAAAAATCAGTTGTTAGCCCACCCGGTTCAAAAGGTTGAAGATCTTTCTTATTGTCAATTGCCTGGTTTTCCCGTTTATAATAGCCAAATTCCAAATAAGCAAATAAACAGAAGAAGCCGCGTTAGCTGGATAACCGATTCGACATCCGGCTTGGTCCTTACGTAAGTCCTGAAGATACAGAATATGTCAAAGTAAAAAATAACTTAAGACGGAAAGTGGTGTTTCTCATTGTAACAGTTTTTGTTTCACTTCGCTTCTAAAAACTTAAACATATGTAAAATAATCTAATGCTGCATAAATTTCGTTCGCTTCCAATTAAAGCGGAAATTGTTATTAATGTTAATTAACGGAAACCTCGTTCGCACTCGGTGTAGTAAAACAAACAATGTTGGAATGATAATGTAACTCTGGGGAGTTGGGTGTAAGTTGCGCAGCATGAAGTTACCATTTTGTTACTGAAAACTTCAAATACTTTCGGTTACAACTCTGCAATGTGTAGTACTAAATATTAGCTTTATTTTCAACAAAAAATTATTATTGAAAAATAAGTTCCACCTGAAGTCCCAACAGAATTGTTAATGCATAAAAGACCTAGAACCATACATAAAATCGCAACCACTAATAGTAATAATAATAATTAAAAATTCTTCATTTTGCCAATTGTATTATAAGTTTTGAACGAGATTTAATGCAATCTATTATTCTTATTTTAGGAAATTTGAAGAAAAAATCCATTTTATTTATAGTGAATTAGCCTGAAGAGTGGTGGCTAATTTATTCAATATTATTTGAACAAACGAAGACAACAAGGGAATATTTACGATGTTGTATTATGAATTAAAGTTGCTGTTTAGAATGTACATAATTTCGAAAACAGAAAAAAAAATTCATAGGTTATCTTTCCCTACATGCTCATTCTACTGGAACTCTCTTTGTACAAACTGTGCTGTAAAAGCAATAAATTACCAATTTAGGAGTTGGAACAGCAAATGTTATTAAACAGTTTGCAAGAGCAAGAAAAAAATTATTTTATTGTTACACCCTTACTGTCTTTACTCCTGTCCCAGAACTGCCTCCCTATAGAAAACAATCTCAGAAGCTCCTCAGGTATTATTACAAAATCGAACAGGTTTCTAGACAGCAAAAATAATTATTGACATCGCAACAATCAGCGAAAAGTTTACTTGGAATTTTGCGACTAGAGAACTTTGAAACCGCAAAATTGCTGTCATCGTACCTCGATGGTACTCAACTCTGATTGGTCAAGTTTAGGATGGCTTTTCTCGATTATCGCTTGAGACAGGACTTTTTTTTCTTTAACATTCAAATTATCACATTTACCCAAATACTCCCTTTTTCCCTCGGGAGGCAATTCTGGGACATCCTGTATATGGTGAATTCCAAGAAAGAAGTTCCAAAAATCGTATTTTGAATTCATTTGTGACATTTTGACAATTGCACTTCTTTTTCAAACTCTTATTCGACGCTGAAGATAAATTTAAATGTTTTTCCTTCAATCTATTTTAAATCTGATCTGTATTTTTGTCCAAAATTGATAATATCTGGAGAACTGAAAAAATGGAATTTTTAAAAATATTAGAAACTGACGTGACTATTTTCCGCAAAAATGTTGAAACATTTAAGATAAAGGTCTTGGCCTTTCTGGGGGGTTCTTCATTAAGGGGTTACACCACTTTGGAGCCCAGCAAAATAGGTATAATTTTTTTTACGCGACTATTAACTATATAAAATAATATTTATTTTTCACAAATACATAGGTATAGTTTTATAATCAAATTTTAAAAAAACGAACAAAAAAAATGGCGGAGATATAAGTCATCTAGTCTCTTTTAAAAATCCCTGCCGATGTTGGAATTTTTTTCTGTGCCAGAACCGTCCGAAAAATAAAACACTATTTTTTTTGTAAAGAAACGTAATGGTTAAAGTGTAACAGAGAGAAAAAAAAATTTAAATGGCTTTGTAAAAATGACAGCTGTTAAAAAAATATATATACTGAGTTTTAAAAATTAATGACAAATAAACGCGGCATCCAGTCAAAAAGATCCTATGCTACATCCTAGATTATGTGGTAAACATTTCATCAAAATCGGTTAAGTAGATCTCGAGATATTTTTCCACCAGTTTGAAAATAGCATATTATGATACGAGTCTTACAAGAAGCATCTTATAGCACGCACGGGTTTAGGGAACGACGAGCTTGCTAGGAGTGCGATAAAGGAGTAAGTGCCACAAAATGCCTTATAAACGAGATATCATACTCTTTTTTCTACTTAACACCTTTTAGACCATTTTTAAGCGAAACTTAACTATTTTTCAGATTTGGGTAATTTTGTCATCGTTGGCAACAAACGTCATTGTTTGGAAGATTCAAATGGCGCCAATCGACGACACGAATAAAAGCACAATAGTTGGCGGTGAAAGCATTTTTCACCAAAATGTTGTAGACAGCAATTTACCAAGGATTAGTCTAACTGGCCAAGACACTTTTAATGTTTGCAACAATTGTGTACAGGGTGATTCACGTAGCCCGTTTGTTAGAAACTTTCTGATTTCCCAAAATTGTATTAATACGAAAATTGGTAGCCGACTATCATCCACCGCTCCAAGTTCAAATAAAATATTTTCAAAATAGCGACACTTCCGGAAATATCGGAAATCGACGCCGCATTTGTTTTTTTAAATGGAAAGACCCCATTTTGATTTGATATTTAGATTTTACGTTAGTTTTTGAGTTCAAAACGTCTTTATGTCATTTTTCTGCCATTTTTTTCGCAAAAAAGCGGGGTTGCAGTTTAATTTAAAAAATTATAACTCCTGAACCATTGGAAATATGTAGGTAATTAATTTTTTTTTACAGAATTCCCAAAGATTTGACCGAGTTTTTGCGCTATTTGCGACATATTTTTACGTTTCATACGTCTACTGAAATTTTTCAAAATTGATCAAAAAATGTCGAAAACTTAATTTTTTTAAATAGCAACTACATACTATTTCTCATACTAGATATAAGTGTAAAATTTGTTTTTAAGGCCACTTGTATTAACATTATGTATGCCTATTTCCAGCCGTTTTGGCGTAATGTCAATTTTTTGAATAAAGTATTCTTTTTTTTATCAAGCAATTTTTATTTGAATTTTTATTCAAAAATTGCATTGCAATAAATAATAGATAACAACAAAATAATAAAAAACAAGCAAATTAACAAAAAAATATTTTAATGTAAATGTATGCCTGCGTTTTCATTGATATTTTTTGTTAATTTGCTTATTTTTTATTATTTTGTTATCTATGTACTGTCTGTTGCATGCGATTTTTGAATAAAAATTTAAATAAAACAATTACATACTTGATAAAAAAAAAGAATATTTTATTCAAAAAATAGAAATTACGCAAAACAGCTGGGAATAGGCATACACAATGTTAAAAAGTGGCTTTAAAATAAATTTTTTTACATTAATATCTATTGTCAGAAATGGTACATTGTTGCTATTTAAAAAAATGAAGTTTTCGACATTTTTTGACTACCAATTTTGAAAAATTGCAGTACGCATATGAAACATAAAAAGACTTCACTAATGACGCAACAGATCGACCAAGCCTTTAGGAATTCAATTTAAAAAAATCAATTATTTATTTCCAATGGTTCAGGAGTTATACATTTTTTTATGAAGCCCTGCAACCCCGCTTTTTTAGGAAAAAGACCACATAGATCAAAAATGATGACAAATTGCACTGGTCTGTCTCGATACGCAAATTTCTATTATAGCATGTAAAATGCGTGTCGTAATGGCTTTTTTCTATTTTGCGTTCGTACTGATGCTATTACGATACTGTTTTGCGTATCGTAATAGGAAAACGCGTGATATAATAATAATACTAAAAATAGTGAAATTTAATTTTTCAATTTTGACGGATACTGTGGTGTCGTGGCAGACCGCAGACGTGACCTTGGGTGGAATCCTTCAACTTAAACGGTTTTAAATTTTTTTTTTTCATTGAAAAAGTGGCAAAGTAGAAAAAATACTGTATGACATACATCTCGTTTATAAGGCATTTTATCGCACTTACTCCTTTAGGGCACTCCTCGCAAGCTCGTCGTGCTCTAAAACCGTGCGTGCGATAAAATGCTTCTTATAAGACTCGTATCATAATATACTATTTTCTAATTTGCTGTTTTAACAAAGCTGTTAACGCATTCGTTTAAGCTATTCACACATCCGAAATCTAGGAACTATTTTCAGTTGGTAACATACATTGCCGGCAGCAAATTGACTGGTATTCTCTGCTATTTGCCGCATTTCTAGATAATTCATCTTTAATTGCAATTTCACTTGCGAAAAATAACAATTATGTTTAGTCTAGATTCAAATTTAGAATTTTACTTTAATTGTTAACCATGAAATAAATGTGTCACCAACTGTCACAAAATTCCCTAAATTACCAAAATTGATTTTATTTGTAAAAAAACATGTATTTAATATGCAAATTAAAAAAAAATAGCATAAAAAATTCGTTTTATAAAACTCAAGAGCACTCGTCATTTACAGACACTCCTGCTTGGAGTAGTCGTGCTGCAAATCTGACTCGTGTCTTAATATAAGTTTTATAAAACTCATGTTTTAATATATGTACTGTTATATAGATCCAAAGTAGAAAATAGTAATTTCGAGAAAAACGCAAAAGAAAGTATTCTTAAAAGTATAAATAATAAACCTAGCCAAAAAATAAAGTGATTTTTAGAAAATCTCAACGTGGTGTGACCCCTAAAAACAATAACAAAAAATTAAGATAGGCAGCTACACACCACTGAATTCGCGTTAATTAATTAATTAATTAGTCTTAATAGCGTTCACTAAAAATAAACAAGGTGAAGACGGAAATGTACAATCCGTTTTTTATTTTTGATATTATTTGGAAAAACGATGGTAATTGTTCACTTTAACTACTTCTGGAATTTTCGCGTTTTTTCTGGCTAGACAGCCTTAGGGCATCCTCCTAGGTCGTGTCCCACCATTCAAACCTTGTGCAAATGCCTTTTTTTCTCTCTTGTTGTGTTTCAAGGTCGCGTCAAGGTCGCGCCCAGTCTTAGTATAACTAAAGGGTAAGGAAAATTTTCATTTGCACAAGGTTTGACTGGTGGGAAACGATGTAGGAGGACGTCCTTAGGCTGTCTAGCCAGAAAAAACGCGAACATTCCAGAAGTAGTTAAAGTGAACAATTACCAAAACGATAAATTAACTCAGCAGAATTTTTTGAAAATACCATGAAAGGTCCTTCTACGTACCTTTATATTAATAGTTTATGACGCAGCTAAAAAAATAACGGAGAAACCAGAACAAGATTTCTTAGTTTATGTCGTTATCACAGTGAGAAAAAAATTTTAGTTTCATCTTGTTTTTGATTACATTGCAAATGAATTTTCATACATTTAACTGGTTTATTAGTGCAACAACGAAAAACGATCCAAACTAGAATCGTGAAATTTAAAATGAAGTTATAAAGTAGTCCTGAAAATCTTGGCTGACCACCAACAGCTAGCAAAATGACGACGTTTTAAGCCGTTCAATTGTCAACAACTAAAAAATGAAGACTTGTTCGAATCCTCGTAAATAGCACCCGACAGTTGAAGAGTCATTCCCGTGCACGCTCCCGAAATCCGGGAAGTAAAATGCCAACTCCAGCGCTGCAACGTCGCCTCCGGAAAATTCCAGTGACTCTCGAAGATCCTTAAACGGACATTATCAATTATCATTTCTCCGGCATTTGTTTCCTGCTGGTCAGGCCGATACGCAATAGTTGGGTCGCACGGTGTACCGCACCTATCCCGTTTTAAATAGATACATGATCTCCGTTCAATTCAAAGGTCAAACACCATTCCTCCAGTTAGCAAAGCGGCATCTCCATCTTCTCCCTTACGAGTGGAAACGGCGACGACGAAAGCACATTTCGTCGAGGTTGTGAGGCACCTGTCAACCTCACGAGAAATTAGCCACAGGTGCGGATACGTAAGAGCGATCGGTAAAAAAACTAGAAACCGTGTTTACAAATAATCCAAACCAAATAAAAATATTGGGGCCTCGGTGAGTTCATTGTTTGCGCATGAGCTTTGAAAGTGGAGAATCAAGTATCTGCCGCTATTAAGTAAGAGGTGAGCCTAAACGGGCCTCCTTCGGCCTTGAACGTCAACGCATTACCGAAATTAGCGCTACGCAACAAACACTGAACTTCCTACGCATTCGCCGACCGCAAACAAAACATCGTGAGCGTGAGGTGCGTTATCAGCCGAGCACTACGCCGGTGCTCCTCCGGATTTGCATAATTCCATCAATTCCGGTCGCGAACGAGCACGCACTTTCCTTCTGACTCGTTAGTGGCCCGGGAGTTTAATTGCGATTTTTCCGTTTCGACAGCTTCCTGCTTTTAAAAATAGAACGACTAGCGTGGCAATGCGTAAGCGAAAGCAGGTGGTGAGGGGGTCGAAGCGAAAGCTCGACGCGCGTTCAAAACGCGACGCGAGAACGCTGAGTAATCGACGCGGTAACAAATACTTACTCCCTCTGGCACAAAATACTTCTTCAGGTGGACGTGGTTCATGTTCGTTGACCCACCGAAGGAATATCAGAACAAACTAGATATTTATTGAATAAATTACTTAAGTAAAATTTAGGATTGCAACCATTCTTATTTTTTCAACTTTCGAGTCTGTATGAAAGCTATTACAAAATCCACTTTGCATGCTGTAATAGAAATCCGCGTTTTGAAACACTAGTGCAATTAACTTTTTCAAGGGTGGCATTCCTGATCTTGGACGTGTGTCTTCTCCTAATCTCGTATTTCTGGCGGGGCATACAAAATTGTCTGCGCTCATTTTTAATTTGTTAATAACAATTGAAATTTGAATCTTCCAAACAATATGACATTTGTTGCCAACCAGGACAAAATTCCCCAAATTTGAAAATCGTTCATTTTCACATAAAAATGGCTTAAATGATGCAAAGTAGAAAAATGGTGTATGACATGGCATTTTGTAGCACTTGGTCCTTCATGGCACTCCTCGCAAACTCGTCGTGCCCTAAACTAGTGCGTGCTACAAAATGCTTCTTATAAGACTCGTACCATAATATACTATTATTTTAATTTTCAAAATATTAAATACTCCCTCTGTCCCAATCTACTTGTCACATTTAACTTCTGAAACTTGCCCCAAAATAGCTATCACGTTGGTGTAAAAATGTGGAAATTAAACCAAATACGAGAACAACATTTATTTAAAACGAACGTACATTATGAAACTAAAAAATTTAATTTTTAGATATTTGCGCAGCCACTAAGATGATCGTTGGCCATTAATTAATATATAGCTTCTGATGTACATTGCATACTCGTCGGAAGGAGACAGTTTCGTCTTAATTTCTCTTTATCCATGTGGACAATTTTATAACCATTGCCTTCACCGCACAACATTACTTCTTGCACCAAGAAGATATTCTCCAATTTTTCAAATCCTGATTGGTTAAAAGCTGTTTCGACCCCAATAAATACTTCTTCTACGGTTCTGGTACATGTTTGATAAATTCTATCCATCCCTGGTATCTTCTGCTTTCACTTCTTCGTCTTCAATTCCTAAACGCGTTTATTACAAAATTTGTCCTAGGTAAAAACTATTTTACCTTTTTTTCTTGATTTGTTGCAGTCATTTAATAGAGCATTTTTTATTAAATCTTGGTTTTTTATTAGAGTGAACAGTGTCTTTTTTTTCGTTTTGTTCCTTTTTCACCTTCTTGAATTAGCAACAGTTTTTCACCCACGCTATAGTTTGGATTTTACTTTTTTTCGCCTTCCAATATACAGGTGTCCCTGAAATGCGCGGCAAAATTTTAACCACGAGCTACTAGGCTTCATGCAGTACTGGGAAAAATATTTAAAATATTCTGTCAAAAAATAAAATGACATTATGTTAGGATTTCGGCGTATTTCGGCGTATCGAATGACACGTGCTCCCCGTGACCTCATCATTGCTATTTGGAGCGGGACTGCCCCGAATACAAGACTACACGTGGCCCAGAGGGCAAAGGACGGGAGTGTGGGCAGTTAGCACTGCACTCATAGTATTTTACGTAATCCATACATATATACTTATAACCTATATACTTGTATACCTACATCTTTATATGCATATATATTTCCGGCACTTGAGGAAAAATGGATTCATTGTTACTGTAGCAGCTAGCTCTGCATGTTTGAAATAAAACTATTTACATTTATCCCCATTTAATTATTTGTCGAACCCCAAATAATTAACAGTCAGAAGTGGGATAGTGTACCTGTGCGCGAGTGTAGTAAGAAAGAAAAACAATGAGTTTGAGTGCACTTCCGGGTCCTTCATCCCCCGAACCGACCACGGACGAGGTGGAGGAGGAACAACAGCTCTACGAAAGTTTGTTGGACAAACATATCGAGCGAAAGGTGAACGCATCCCTACGCCGAACTTTGCAACAGGAGAGCCGCCGCGGGGATGCCCCGTCACCGTCACCACCGACTGGTTCCTCCTACGGCCCCTATGCGGGTGGCGAAGCTCACCAACCCAAGGTAACCGGCGAGATCATTCCTTGGTTTGACCCAGAGAATCAAAGTTGCGTTGTTACGTCCTGGGTGCAGAAGATCGAGCAGCTAGGGGCGATTCACCGGTGGTCCGATTACGAAAAGATTTGTTACATGCAGCTCAGACTGAAAGGAGCCGCTCGTGACTGGTTTAACCGCCTAACTGATTACGATAAAACGTGGGAAGAGTGGAAAGCTCTACTCCAGCATGCATTTCCACGTTGTGTTGACTATGCCACGACACTTGAGGAGTTAGTAGCACGGAAGAAACTACCTAATGAAAGTATGACGACGTATTATCATGCGAAATTGTCCCTGATTCGTCAGTGCCGCTTGGACAATGAGGCAACCCTTTCCTGTCTCATCAAAGGCCTCCCACTTGATCTTCAGTCCAACGCTCGTGCGTTTCAGTGTCAGATGCCGGATGAACTTTACGCGGGGTTTCTTGCTCCTCTCGACAACTACGAAGTCCCGAACCCGACGAAACGCATGTGGAACGAGGAAGACTATATGGGTGGTACCGGTCGTCGTGTTATGAGAAATAAAGCCGTACGATGTCATCGGTGCGGTCGGTCCGGGCACTTTATGCGGGAGTGTCGGCAATCTCGCGGGATTATTTGTTTTGGATGCAACCGACCGGGCCATCGCAAGGATGAATGTCCCCAACGTAAGAGACTCCCGCAAAACTCGGTCGTTCGTACCTCGGATGTGAAACTGATAGACAATGCGCGAATGAACAATGCCTACAAGAAGAAGTGTTTCATTAAGGAGAAAGAGGTCTGTGTTTACCTCGACACAGGAAGCGAGGTGAACGTCATGAGTCACATGTGTGCCAAAAATTTGCGGATGAGTCCCAAACCGAAACAGACGGTGTTGCGCGGATTCGGCGGTGCAAGAATTGAGTGCTCGACAGAATGTGAATTCGTGCTCAAAATCGACGGATTGGCTCTGGACACGAGTGCCGTGCTGACGACCGCTGACATGGGTGATGTTGACCTAATTGTGGGCCAACCCGTAATCAACCGCGAAGGGTTATTGTTTTTGGTGAGCGAAGGACAAGCAACGCTAACTGAGGAACTCACGAACTTGTTGGCAAAAATAACCCTCGAGCAGGAGGAACCTCGACCTCGTGTAATTGTGAAGGAAGACACGACGTTGCAGGCTCGGATGACCACCGCAGTACCGGTGAAGATTGAGGATGCGCTGGAGGGTGTCAGCTTTTACCTAGCCCCTAAGATCCATCCCGTAGGCGGAGAGTTACTCTGCACACCTGGTGGCGTTTTGGACGCGACGAGTCCCGTCATATTTCTCACCAATGTCGGGGAAGAAGCCATCCAGGTGAAGGCGGGACGACTTGTCGGCCGATGCGAAAGCTGTCAGGAAGCCGAAAGTTCTGCAGTTTTAGGGGTGAGTGTGTCTGAGAAATCATTACCCATCGTGCTCGGCGATGTCGATTATGATAAAAGTTTGAGTCACTCAGAGAGAAATCAGCTGTTCGCACTGTTAAATCGATGGTCGAGTTGTTTCGCTAACAGCACCAAAGATTTGAATGCGGTCAAGGGCGAAGGAATCGAGATCACATTATGTGAGGGGACTCAGCCTGTTTGTTATCGACCTTACAGGTTACCACTGAAAGAACGAGAGTATGTACGGGAGAAAGTCAAAGATTTGTTAGATGCCGGTATCATCCGCGAATCTGTGTCTAATTTTGCGAGTCCCGTAATACTGGTCAAAAAGAAAACGGGCGACTATAGGTTATGTGTCGACTACAGGGCCCTAAACAAAAAGACCGTCAAAAATATATATCCTATGCCTAATATCGAGGAACAATTAACGAAATTAGCCGGTAAAGTCTATTTCACCAGTCTGGATTGTAGTCAGGGCTTTCACCAGATTCCAGTAAATCCGAACTCGATCGAGAAAACTGCTTTTATCACTCCGGACGGTCACTATGAATATATGAAAATGCCCTTCGGTCTTGTCAACGCCCCCTCGGTTTTTCAACGCTTTGTTGACAAAGCTCTCGGTCCGTTGCGTTATGAGCAGGTTCTCGTCTACATGGACGATTTACTTTTACCTTCGTCTTCCGTTGAAGAAGGCTTACAATTGTTAAACCAAGTGTTTGAGCTTTTAGACAAAGCTGGATTAAAATTAAATTTGAAAAAGTGTTCGTTTCTTAAAACTGAAATTGAATATCTCGGGCACCATATCGGTTCCGGTGGCATTACTCCGGGTATGAAGAAAACAGCGGCTGTTGACAACTTTAAACGACCCACTTCCGTTCACGAAGTTCGTCAATTTCTAGGCCTCGCCGGATATTTTCGAAAATTTATTCGCGGATTCGCCTCAATCGCTTTTCCACTAACCGAATTAATCAAAAAAGATAACCCCTGGTGCTGGACTGATTCTCAAGAAAAGGCTTTTGCCGAACTTAAACGAGCCTTGGTAAATCGACCCATTTTAGTTCCGTATCATAATAATTTAGAAACTCAATTACACACAGATGCAAGTGTCAGAGGCATAGGAGGAATGCTCCTGCAGGTACAGCCGGATCAAACGCTAAAACCCGTTGCATACTTCAGTCGCGTTACGACCCCAGCGGAACGAGTATATCACAGTTACGAGCTCGAAACCATCGCAGTAGTCGAATGTCTCAAACGTTTTCGGATATATTTACTTGGACGTCATTTTAAACTCGTCACCGATTGTACCGCTGTACGCTATACTTTCGCCAAACGAGACTTGATCCCGAAAATCGCGCGCTGGTGGCTCTCTGTACAAGAATACGATTTTGAGATCGAACATAGGCCGGGAAAATTAATGCAGCACGTTGACGCTCTAAGTAGAAACGCGATTGAACACAATGTTAACGCGGTGCACCTCGACGAATCCGATTGGTTCTTAACACTCCAATTACAAGATGAAACTCTGAATCAAATTGTAGATCGACTCCGCGAGAATTCAGAACCGGAATTAGCGCGTTGCTTTGTCTTTAAAAATAATCGACTTTATCGAAAAGCTTTGGACGGACCTAGACTAGTCGTACCGAAATCGGCGAGATGGAAACTACTACAAAAGTACCACGATGAAATTGGCCATGTGGGCTATGAGAAATGTTTAAATCTATTAAGGACGCATTATTGGTTCGCACGAATGGCGCGTTTCGTGAAAAAGTACGTCGACGCTTGTCTCGAATGTGCTTATAATAAGGGCGAATACGGCAGAAGTGAAGGGAAATTACACCCGATCCCGAAACCGGATGTCCCAATGCACACGGTTCATATTGATCACGTGGGACCGTTTCCCAAAAGCAAAGCCGGTAATAGTTATCTTTTAACATTAATCGATGCTTTCACAAAATATATTGTAGTGAAACCAACCCGTACGTTAGGATCGGCGGAGTGTCTTAGATGTTTGCGCGAAATATTCGGAACATTTTTAGGATATCCGAGACGAATCATTAGCGATAAAGGCACAGCATTTAGTAGTACGTATTTTAAGGAGTTTGTGACTGAAAAACAAATCAAACATGTCATCACGGCAGTAGCAACGCCCAGGGCAAACGGTCAGGTCGAGCGCTATCATCGAACCTTGCTCAATTCACTACGACCTACGATTCGAGACGAAAGTTATTGGGACGTCGGTCTCCCGGAAATAGTTTGGGGAATGAATAACACTCGTAATAGTAGTACTCGATTTACGCCTTATGAATTAATGTTTGCTCATAAGGGAAATTTGTTGCAAAATTTAGAGCCCGTTAGAACTAAAGCTAGTACAGCCTCGAAACGGAAAAGAGCGACCGAAAATCTAACTAAAGTTGCTAAAAAAATGAAACGTCGTTACGACACACACCGCAAGAACCCTAAAATATATAAAAAGGGCGACCTGGTTTTATGGAAAGGAGCAATTTCGGGTACCGAACGAGGTCTTCGAAAAAAACTAGACAACAAATATTGTGGTCCCTACCGTGTGACTAAGTTATTTGGTAATACCGATACAAAATTAGAAGTGTTAAGGGTATGAGAGGATATAAGAATTTTGGTGCTGTTGTAGCGGTAGATGCCTTACGACCTTATCGCGGTCTAATGGGGGGAGAAAATTCGGACAGTGGCGACAGCGAAGACGAAATAAGGGACAGACAAGACTTAATTGATCTGTTGGAAGGGTAATCGAGGAGTCTGGGGCGAAAGTCTGAAAGGGGCTGCACGCTTTTGTCTCAGGTGGTTGCGTCGCTATTCTTTTATGAAGCGGACGCTAGAACAAAGATGTGTATTGCCAAATGACGTCGAATTGTATCTTTTACGGTACGATTCCAGGATCATTTCGGCGCGTATTAGTTGTCTTGGCAATGGTGTGAGAATGTATCTTTTAAGGTACGATTC
Source organism: Tenebrio molitor (assembly GCF_963966145.1). Taxonomy (NCBI): domain Eukaryota; kingdom Metazoa; phylum Arthropoda; class Insecta; order Coleoptera; family Tenebrionidae; genus Tenebrio; species Tenebrio molitor. The sequence goes on along the minus strand of NC_091053.1, from coordinate 19,449,685 downwards.
TAGAAAGGTAATAAAGTACCAAGGGTCGGTGGTATTCGGTCAGCGACGGGACTTGCCCTGGCCAGGCATGCCTATTGGTGACTGTTTACATCCCGGCAAGAAAGTGAGGGGTAGGGTCAAACACCTCTCGGAGAAAGCAATAAAGCAAAGGCAAAAGCAATTTTCAGATTTTCCCGAAGTCTCCTCTCGAATTAAGAAATTGATGCTTTTAAGCGCTTATATTTGCAGAAATCTCGAGTGTCTTTGGCGAGAGAGCTTCACGAGGACGTGAACGTTGCAGGATGGCCGAACTGTTAGGATTTCGGCGTATTTCGGCGTATCGAATGACACGTGCTCCCCGTGACCTCATCATTGCTATTTGGAGCGGGACTGCCCCGAATACAAGACTACACGTGGCCCAGAGGGCAAAGGACGGGAGTGTGGGCAGTTAGCACTGCACTCATAGTATTTTACGTAATCCATACATATATACTTATAACCTATATACTTGTATACCTACATCTTTATATGCATATATATTTCCGGCACTTGAGGAAAAATGGATTCATTGTTACTGTAGCAGCTAGCTCTGCATGTTTGAAATAAAACTATTTACATTTATCCCCATTTAATTATTTGTCGAACCCCAAATAATTAACAATTATTTATTAAAATTTAACATAAAATAACATTTTTAATTTTTGAGCAACAATTTTTTTAATTGCTTTTAGTCTTCTACGATGTTCCACAACCTCGGAGGTAAAATTTCGGCACATTTACCTTATAAATTACTTCTCTCTATGGTTATTTACATTACAAATGCGGTAGGCTACATTTTACAGCGCGAGGTTTTTAGGTTGAAAGCGGGAGTGTTTAAAAAAAAAAACGAGTGTGTGCAAAACCTGTCAAAGACTGACATTTGATTAATGAAATACCGATTTACACCATAAGATGGCGCCATCAGACTTTAGACGAAAACAATTAAATTATATTAATTTTTGAAAACTGAACGGATCAATGGTAGCGGTATCTTGTCTTAGCACAAATGGACTGTATTTATGACAAGCTAACAATTGTTTCGGAGGTTCCTGAAAGCTTAAAATGTTCGTGTTATTTTACACACTCCGTGTGGTAAAATGACAGATAGTTTGATTAGTGTGTAAAAATCGAGATACCGTAGATGTTCAAAATGTGTAAACATGTCATTTAGAGTTGAGGAGGGCAAAAAATATTCTTTTTAGATATTTCCCTTTATTCATGTGGACAATTTTATAAATATCGCCTCCACCACACTTCTTGCATCCACCACGAAAATATTGCTCAATTTTTCATGTCCTAATTGGTTAAAAGCTGTTTCGACCGCAATAATTACTTCTTCTACGGTTCTGGTACATGTTTGATAAACTCCTTCCATTCTTAGTAGCTTCTGCTTTCATTTTTTCGTCTTCAATCGCGGCTTTGACTTATCTCGTTCAATATAAGTGAGTTGTTTTGCTGCAGAAGATATTCTTCTAAATACATCACCTCTCTTAAGAATGCCATGAAGAGTTCTTCTTGGAACATCTATTGCACACGATAGGTTTCTATGGGTGGTACCTCTCCCACTAAATGGAACATTTGGCAATGTTTCTAAATTCGGTGAACACATTTTCTTCTTCCTGCCACATCTCCCAGTCTTTGGAGAATCCACAGTGCTTTGTTTGCTTCCACAAACAATTTAAATTTGTCGGCATGAAAATTTTTGTGGATTACACCTCCACTCCGCCTCGGCTAGGCGCCTTGGCTACGCAATACCACTCACACTCGCAAAATATCATTTTCTGAACTTGTGATCCAAATAACTATTGAAGCAGCACTCACAACGCCATATGGCAATTGGCCATTTTCGAAGTGCTGCAGGAGAAATTGGAGAATCGCATTTTGGATAGATTTATCCATTTCTCGATGAGGCACGAAATTAAGACAATCAATTCGTAAATAATTCCCTTCTACTTAGGGATCGCGTTTTAGACGTTGAAGAATAAGGCGATTTAAGTCTCTCGGATGGCTACATATTCGCGGCACGTCCGCATTTCAATTTTAATTTATCCCGATGCAGGTTTGCGCGCCTCATAAAACACATTTGTGGCGGGAATTAGTGGGAAAATATCGTGTGAGCCGAGAGAAAATCGGTTAAATTGGCTCGGAGAAAAACCATTCACTAACAAATTTTGATAAATCCTGTTCGAACAGAAATGCAGACAAATTGTTTTGTCGTTGTGCATAGCAGCAATGCGGATCACATGTGTGGAAAAAAATCCTTTTTTTAACTGCGGTGCCCCACGATGTACTGTTTTTACAGGCTAATTTCAAATACGGAATCAGGTCTGCTTCAATCGTGCAATCAACATCCAAAGAAATGAAAAGAGATGAATTAAGGGAACACATTTAAGCCTTTCAATATATAAAAATACAAAATTGTCGAAGAGACAAGCAACAAACAAGTCATGCTAGGTTTTCCGGCTAGATTCGAAAGGATTCATAAGAGTTCCTGATAATGTCTGACGCAAAAGTAAAATTGTAAAGTATTAACAATAGTTTGACACTTTTTAATTTGTTTCTAAATATGAACAAATATTGTCAAAACAAAAAAGGTAGAAATAAGTTAAAGAAAAAAAAATTGGGGTGTTCGTCTGTTGGTATTTTTTAGATCTTTTGTCTGTCTGTCATTCTCTATGTTTGTTTGCATAAACTTAACACAAAAACTAACTGATCGATTTTCTTCAAACGAAGTTTGTTGGAATAGGGAGAGATTCCTGATTGTCTTCTGCATTTTGTTTCATCATGATGTGGCGTGAAGGAGCTACGCAGTATCGATAAATCTGTCGCGTGTGTTGTGGTGTATGTAGTAGCTTCGACTCGCGCCTATTCTTTCCTGGGTTTTTTAATCTCTCTTACGTGGTTCTCAAACTGTGGTACACCTAAAGGGACATGATATCCTCGAGCAGGATTCGCGAAAGCTTGAAGGAATAGTGTCTTTACAGTTAAAACAGAAAGAGAAAGCTTCGGGGTTTTAAAGTGCCTCTTTCCACTTAATGGGGTAATTCTTTGTTTTTACATAACGAAAAAACTTTCACAAAAACCAACAATCAACTCTCGTAAACAACAGATTTTTTCTGGACTGCCGAAAGTTTTTCAATTTTATTTTACGTATATCAACTACCAAAAAAAAAATCAACAATCATAAACCTGTACATACTATCCGTTTACTTGAAATTTTTACTATTGCTTTAAAATTCAGCACAAATTTTCGATAAGACATTTGAAATCTCATTTACTAAATAATGCTTAATGATAAGTGCTGACACATTTTGCTTATAATCTACAAGTAAAATAGCTTTTACATGCTTGACCTTACCCAAAGCGGAATTTACAAAGTTTTTTATCAGGTACGTTTAAATTCGACTGTGCTGAGCCACAAACAACAAAATTTTAGTACCGACAAAACCTAGAGGCCCAAAAATTGTTTCAAAGAGAAAAGCAAAGAATCTTCTTAGTGAAAACAATTTACAAGAGTGTTTCGTGTTTGTTGCAAGAAACTGTAACGTTTCTAAAACTGCGATTAAAAATTATGTACATTATTATAAACACTGCACTGGGAAAATGTTGGTAGCTACTAATAATTCCCATGAACGACCGTGACACTGTTAACAAAAACAATAATAATAGTCTTTTTAGTAGTGTAATATTAGCAAATTTAATATCGTTACGTTAAATATTGCTGCTATCTCAATAAATTCCCAGAATGACCGCCATTAACCTCTAAACGCTTACGTATTTTGTGATTAAGCTCTATTTTAAAACCGATCACGATTTTTCAAATTCTTAATACAACCAATTCGAATGTCAAATCGACTTCAAATGTGGTTCAACAGTTGGGTTCATAATTCCTATTATTCGTTTTAAACACATGATTCCTTTATTTCTCAAAATAGGGGCAACTGTGCCTTCCAAAAAGAAGTCTTACCGCCTTCAAGTAGCAAAACAAGTAAATCCGTATAATATTTAATTATTAGTTATTATCATTCGTAATGTCCTTATCGGTATGTGTTGTTTCTAGTTCTTAACCAAGTCAATTTTCATTTTAAAACAACTCATGAGGTTTTTGTAAATTAAAAAAATACACAAATTTTGCAGATAAAATAGGAGATAATAAATAGTTATTTACATTGCAAATGCGGTAGGCTACATTTTACAGCGCGAGGTTTTTAGATTGAAACACGACCGCGCAGCGGGAGTGTTTTAACAAAAACCGGGCGATGTAAAATGCCTACCGCATTAGTAATGTAGGTATTAATCTTTTTGGCCGACAACTCATTTTCTCAAATTTGAAATTTGTTGTAACCAATAATTTTGCAAAACCTGTCAAAGGCTAGCATTTGATTAATAAAATACCAGAATAGTTATTTACATTACATATGCGGTAGGCTACATTTTGCAGCGCGAGGTTTTTAGATTGAAACACGACCGCGCAGCGGGAGTGTTTAAACAAAAACCGAGCGATGTAAAATTCCTACCGCATTAGAAATGTGTTAATCTTTTTGGCCAACGACCCATTAAGTACTTGTTTTCTCAAATTTGAAATCTGTTGTAACCAATAAGTTTGCAAAACCTGTCAAAGACTGACATTTAATTAATGAAATGGCAGAAAGTTATCTATTATACCGATAACTGACACGCTTACGATTTGCACCACACGATAACGCCATCAGACTTTAAAAGAAAATAATTGATTTCTGTTCATTTTTGAAAACCGAGCGGATTAATGGTAGCAGTATCTTGTCTTAGTATAAATGGACTTTACTTGTGATACGCTAAAACATGTTTTTTGGAGGTCCCAGAAAGCTTAAAATTTTCGCGTTAGTTTACGCACTCCGTGCGGTAAAATGACAGATAGTTTGATTAGTGTGTAAAAAACAAGATACCGTAGCTGTTCAAAATGTGTAAACATGTCATTTAGAGTTAAGGCCAAAAAAAAATATAAAAAAATTAATTAAGAACTATCATTTTTAGCAAGTCAAACTATTAACTCGTGATGTGTGTTGAGCATCTTAGTATTATTCAACGGTATAAACATAAAAAAAGAGCAAAAACCTCTGAGAAATTTAGACATTTTGAATATTTTTAAATGAAACTAAATTAGAGAAGAAAAAATACACTGGCAACAGTTTCGTCATTTTCGCATTTTCACAAATTCCCTTTGGGCTATTTATATTAGTTAATTACCCCAAGATATTTCATTTTAATTAACGATAATAACAGTAATATGCAGATCCATTTCCTGGAGTTTGTGTATTTTATGGAAAATAAACAGTTTTCATTTGCAAACATAGCGAGATCTCGAGTGAAAATCGCGTGGGTACACCTGAGAGAAAAATAATTTAGTATCACTTTTCGACGGCAATTCGGATGATTAATGAATTCACGACAAGAAGCGACAAAAAAAAACCAACAGATTTCGTTGACGAAATTAATATGAATTCTAACGCAACTGACAATTAAATTAAAACGGTTATGAGGTTGTTGTGCACGTGGAAAGTAAGAAACGACGACCTCCAATTTCGGTACCAATATATCATTATTCGCGATAAAATAAAAATAAGTGTTAAAATTAGTAACGACGATAATAATAGAGGTCACAAAAAATACACACCGGCAGCTGTTTGAATATGGTTATATTTGCAATTTTAATTTAGGAAATCCGTGGTGTTTTTCGGTTCTGTAGTCGATTTTATCGCGATTTTCGAACCGTCCACACCTGCTCGGCTGGGGGAACTAAATACGTTCTATTGTGTCCCCGCCTTAATTTACGATTATCAAATTTGATGTCATTCCGAAGAGAATTTAAAAGAACTGATCGGAGTGAAAAATGCGTCTTCGCAGGTTTCCCGAGACCGCTGTTCAGAGGGGGCCCTTCAGGGGGCACGATTGTACCCTCCGCAACGTTCTAATCTGTGATTTGCATGGCTGTAAAAATTAGTCGACCTCGACGGAGGGTCCAATAATTAACTTATAATGAACCAATAAAATTAACGACCGTCGATTTTCACATTATTTAAATGTTCGTTTAAAAAAAGATGAGCTGATACCAGTGTTTTTTTTTTTTATCATCCTGGTAACAAGGTGATCAAGAAGGACTGTTTGAGTTGGTAATATGTACTGAATTTTATTTTTAAATGGTACAACTGGCGTAACTTCCGGCTTGACACTGACAGCCGCATCATAACCTACCATTTCCTCGCTGTCAATTTTACGTCAGATATGTGTCAAATAAACCCACAAACCTAGCAGTGTTGCAAATAGCCGAATAACAAATGTTCTTGTATTGCCAACTGAAACGGTTATTCTTGATCTCTGGAAATCGTCCCCTCTAGCGACAAAATTTTGCATTCAACACAACTTAAATACGCTTTAAAAAGCACAAATGAAACTAGAAACTGTAATTTACAACTTCTACATTGTCCAACATGTTTCAAGTTTGATTCTAAATAGAGAAATTTTCAAGTGAAACTTTTTAATATCAAGTTTGAAACGAAATACATATTAATCTCAAATTTTGAATACATATTTCCTTTTGCTCTCACAATCCAGTCGTTCCAAAAGGATTTATGCTTGGTGAAAAAATAAGCAAACTTTGAAGTCAAGTCCGGCATAAAAGAACTATATTTTCTATGTGTGAAAAAAGTGTAGGAAAAATTGATACGGTAAAAAATAAATATTTACTTAATAATTCACAACACTAAAAAGTGCGTATTAAACAGGTTAATTTATTAAATAATTAAACACAAACAAGAGAAATAATTGTTTTATCTGGTATAAAATTTGCACGGAGTCGTGACCAGACACATAAATTCAACTGATTTAGTTAAAAATCTGGATCAGATACGAATTTTAACAATATTAAAACCAGAAAAAACGTTTTAAACTTTTTCGGCTGAAATCTGTCGCTGAAAAAATCTTCTACGACTGAAAATGTGACAAAAATAATTAAAAACCGACTGAATACAGTCAAATGTAATATCTTCCGATTTCCTTTGACGTCTCGAGAGTATAAAAAAACAGTTGATTCCACCCGTTCAAATTAATTTATGTAACTTTACCGATATTGAAGAGATGGTGGTAAATTCAATTAGCGCCAAAGTTTTGATGCATCAGCCGTCACCGAAAACGAAATACAAAAGATATTACAAATTTCCCAAACCAATCTCTTGCATTCTTGCAGGAAATTGAATTCGATTAATTGCGAAATATAATTTGACAGCTGTTGGCAGATTGTCCGTTCCCGCTTCACCTTCCGTAGTTAGACCGGCTGAATTGAAAATTATTGAATATTTGGCGCAGAACTACACCCCAAAGTTGTCTTCGATTGATGCACGGAGGACGTTGAACCCGCTGCAGTATGTCCCAGTAGAAAAGCAATAGAAAAGCGAGTCGATATCATATCACCCCATTCTTTCACCCCACTCGGTTCGGCGAAAAACGCGAAAAACGCTTTATTAAGCTTGGTGTATTTGTTAATGTCGACGTGGGGCTTCTGTCAACAAACGAGGTGGAAAAACTTTAAATTGCTCCAATTTTAAGAGCGAATTTAATGATTAGTCCACAAGTTTAGAAGTTGTGTTGATGAATGGGAATTAAAAATTTCTGTTGGTTTAATTTGTACAAAATTCCACTGGAAATTATTTCCTCGAAAAAAAAACAGTCGAGAGATGGCAATTCAGGAGCGCCAAGACGGCCAGAACTAGAGCCAATTGAGCTGTTGTAGGGTTTTGTATTTCTTTCTGCAGAGGATGTAGATCAACAAAATGTAAAGTAATATTCACGAATTGGTGTTGTTAAGATGTTGTTCGCAGCAGGGTAGCAGTTTTAATATTTATTTATGGTAATATAATCAGTAAAAAGTGCGTATCATTACTATTTAAGTCATGGTAAACAATTATAAAAATAAATTTTATTTATTCGGAAGGACATGGAATTTTTGGGTGGTACCTCGTTTTCAAAAACATAACAAATTGGAAATAACGGCAAACGGTTTTCATTTATTCAAAATTTCTATGTGAAAATATGACAAACTATAGATTTTTCGGCGAGACCGTTCAAAATGATTCGATTTAAGAAAATCTTCCCCAAAATTGGCGTTGAAGAGTCGATTGTGAACGCACCACGGATTACAGAAGACAAAATTTAAATGTACACCCCATAGAAGTTGTAAATGAAAGAAATGACCTTATCTGGGAACCATCCTGACATTTCCTCAGGAAAGAAAAAATATAATTTTCAAGTTTCAATGTTTGTGATGTTGAATTGACTAACAATTAATAGGAGAAATATTTTGTACCGTTTTAATGAGGCACTCGGTATGCAGTTTTGCAAATAAACACTCCAATGCGTTGCAGTACCTCAATGAATGGGTCGTCAATCAACCCATTTGTATGATTACTGCGTATCTACCACATTTACGTCCACTTCATTCAACTTTAATTTCTGGACAATTCAAAAATGATTATTCAATAATGCCAGTCAACTCATAGAAAAACAAATACAAACGAATCTCTTGTCTTTTCGTTCTGTCAACTCTAATTACACCTCTTTCGGGGATTTGATCTAGATCTGCAGATGTAAAACTAGCAGAAATCCAAATTAATACGACAAAACTTTGAAAGGTATTCAACAACCGTGCGTCAGCAACGTCAATTGAGATGATTTTTTTGTTGTGCAGTACTGGCAATGAATTTTACAGGTTGTTTTTAAACAGGCAAAACTCGGTGGAGCATGACAAAATTTCAATTGAAATAAGCGAGGTAGTTGATTCGAGTTTTCGATTAATTAATCCCCAAACAACGCAATTTGTAGATGGATCTTGGTTGAATCGTGGAAAAAATAAAAACAATGCAATTAATTTTCAGGTCGCATCTTGTGAATGAAAATTTCTCTTCCGCGAAACCTGTCATGTCGTAACCTTCGATTCGATACTTCACCATAATAAAATTATTATAATTGTGTAAAAAAAGATAATTCGACGTTGAGAAAAAAAAGTCTGCGATTTCGCATGTATCGGAATGGTGTTTCTTTTCGCATAACGATATTATTCATTTTACGTCAAGTCACTGAAGCATCACAATACTAGTTCAAAAAGGTTGTTGGCACCTTCATTATTGTTAATAAACTAATAAGATTTCAGATACACATTACGCATGCGCACTCCCACAAATGGCTATAGGCGTGTCGGTGTGCATGTGTGTGTTGTTTTTTTTTTTCCTACTAGGTTTGCGCTCTATTCATTCAGGAAGAATGTAACAGTCGGTGCACGGGAACATCTGTTCTGGAAATAACAAGTTGCTAATTTACTACGAATAATAGCGACAATTAGTTGACAACTTGTTGACATAAATGAACGTCGGAAAGGATTGTTCGGGATGCGAAAACGCTGCCGATCTCTTCGGTCAGCGAACGGTGATGATTTTACAAGTTGGGTAATTATATTAGACAAAGTAAGATACCGGAAGAATGCGAAAAGGAATAGAAAAGGCGAGAAAGCGGATCCTGACAACTACAGAGGAATTAATTTATTGGACACAACACTAAAACTTGCAACAAGAATTATAATAGAAAAAATTAGGGAAAACAGTAAGGATATCGAAGTAGGGGGGTCATGCACAGATGCGGTGCTCATAATAAGGCAAACAAAGGAAAAATCTGGGATATCGCGCGTTCAAATGAATCCTGGGCTGAGTAGGCGTTGGAAAAATTAAACCGTTTAGAACAGTGTAAAGTTTGAATTTCCCGCCGTTTGACACGAATGACATTTGTTTATGTTTAATCGGGACATACTTAAACATGTTTGTTTGCAACAAAGGGTGGCCTTAGATATTTGCTTCGAGAATAGGAATCGTTAAGTTATTCTATTTTTAATGTAAAACATGGCAAAGAAAAAAAGACAAATTTTTTTGGGTCTAAATTTTAGGTTAGCTGTCAACATGCTCCAATTAATCTACGCTTTAAAAAAGCACAACAATTGACGGTTTTCAACGCTTTCCCAGCCCAGGATTTTATTTGAACGCGATAGATGTAATTCACCTGTTACACAACAGGCAGATTCCCTAAATATGATAAAAATTATAGAAAATATGCATAAGGACATCAAAATATGTAATTGCAAAGCTACCAGATGGACGGACCCAATAAAGAATGAAACAGGAATAATGCAGTGCTCTTTAAAAGCGCCATTCTGTTCAACATAATAACGGATGAAATAATAAAAAAAGGATACCTAACATAATGGGTGGAAAAGAATTAAAGATTATTTGTTATAATAATAATGACCGAAACAGAAGATGACCTACAATAGTTATTTGTGTATCAAGGCCAAAAAGTGCATTTTTTTGTTCGAGTCTGAGTTTGCTGGCCGAGGCACAGCCGAGGCTTGAAATCAGACGAGGATGAAAGGCATTCTAAATTTATTAGACAACAGCACGAACTACAAAGCAAAATACATCATTGGAAAAATTACAAATTTATTTTGTATCTACCTTTATCAAATAGATAAATTTATTAACACATATTAACAATTTTGTTTAAGTGTAGCATTTGTTATCAGCTTGCCAAAAAAACTAGAAATTTACGATTTGCAATAGGTACAATAATTCACATAATTTATGGTGACAGGACAATTATCGGTTTTGTCCGTTTCGTTGCTAACTTACTAAACAGACCAATAGATCAGCGTCCGAAAAAGAGTTACTTTTCGTCCGCTTGTGAGTACATGTAAAATTACCATTTTCATTAAGGGTGCCTAAAAAGAATGTTATACCAATTTTACAAAAAAACCCTCCAATATGATAATTTTCATCGAAAAGACGAAAACATTGGTATATGTCTTGGATTTTCTCATGGACTATGAGTGATATCTGCGCAAACGATGAATATCGGTCTCAAGTAGGCGCTAAAAACCGACCGGAAAACATCGTCATTCGTTATGTAGTTTCGTCTCTAAGAGTAGATAGTGTTCCTCCACGTGTTATCCATCGCTAAAGCAGTCAACGTTTTCAGTTTTCATTTACAGATTTTTCACTGGTTTATCGATCCGCCTTCGTCCAGATATTTCCAAGGTCGCAACCCATGAGAGAATCCAACACCTCTAATAACAATCGATCCGATAAGATGTAAGCTAGCGAGTAGCGATCGATAATAGAGTGAGAAATGGAAATGGATGGAGAGATAGGGATAAAAATCTGTGGTGGCGGAAAAGTAGAGGAGGAAGTAAAACGTCAAATAAACGAAGCTAACAGAGTGGCAGGATGCTATATGGAAGAACAAACACTTATCGGTAGATACGAAGAGCAAAATTGACAAGAGCGTAGTTACACCAATGATGACATATAACAGCTGAAACAAGGCTGGAGACAACAGTGTCCTAAAGAATATTAGAAACAGCAGAAATGAAAAAATATTAAGGAAGATAACAAATAAGACCCCGAGAGATACAGCAAGGAGAAAAACTTGTAAGGTAGATAATAGAAATCAGTGGGTAAGAGGAAGAAAGAATGGAACAATCATATAGAAAGAATGACAGACAATACAGTGGTAAAAATCGCAAGAGATAAGTCGCCTAACGGAAGAAGACCAACAGGAAGACCCAGAAAGAGGTGACGTGACGACATCTAAATGAAAGGTTAAGAATCGAAGAAGAAACAGACTTGCCTACTAACAAGAAGGAAGAAGAAGTTAATTATATTAAAAGACCGTATATCCACTTGCGTGACCGCAAGTCTTAATTGAATTGACCAAGGGGTTACAATTTTTCCAAGCTCTTGCTGTAAACGGGTAGAGCGACTGGATGTGAGGATGCGAAACTGAAGGACGCCATTCTTCCTATACAACTATTTTTTTTTTATAAAAAATTAATTGAACTGGAAAATATGAAAAGTCAGGTATGACAGGAAGATAAGACCTGTAAGAATTATTCATATACAAGATGGATCACACTTCGTTTGTTATTGTTTCTACATTATTGTATCAAAAACGGTGCAGATGGTCTTCAAAATGTACTCAAGATTCTAAATGGAACAAAAAAAATTTGCTTGGACAGGTGTAAAAGATCTTGTGACCAATACAATTACATAAATTGTAGTGACTAATGTTTAAAAAATATATTCCTGACAGTCCTGGTCATTACTATACTTATTCTAGACTTTTTTGATACAATTTTTACAAAATTCCTCTACACAAAGAACGCAATCTTTTAATTTTCAAAGCAAACGCCTGACAGATATTTCTCACTAGATTTTCAATTCTCCTCTTAAAGCTACAAAATACAACGCGCACTGACATTTTACAACAATAGAGCGATTTACTCCCATTAGTTATTGAAGATGAATATACTCCGTGCACTGATAGATTGCACGTTTTTTGACAGACACAGAGAAAAGTGTCTACGCAGTAAAAAGTAGAATAGCGCGCAAAAATTTGTTATATCATTCATACTCGAAGAATCAATTGAAAACACTTGTAATGAAACTTTCTTCAGATTGACAGCTGTAATTCTGTAAACAACATAGGCGTAGGATTAATACTGGCGAGAAGTAATCTCCAAGGCTACAACGGTTTCCTAAATAACGTGAAACAATTGAGACGGAGAGTTTAGTATTTTTCACTGCGTTATGTTTTGGAACTAGAATTTAAAAACGTGCAATCTATCAGTGTACCGAGTATACCATCCAGTCTCTCCATGACATTAACTTATCTCTTAAGTGTATCACAATTTTCTATTAAAAAATTCTGAACATAAAGCTTATAATTTTCATAAAGAAGATTTTAGATCGATATACGACAGTTTACTGGACATTAACTGTTCATATCTGACAGCTCTTCTAATGGTAAAGAATTTTTAAGAACTTCCAAACGATTTCATTACGTTACTGTTTTTGATTCAAAATGTAAAGATCAGCTTCCATGATTTAATTTATCTATGATGGCCACTATAAAACAAATAAGCTGCTTAAAAAAATGATCACATCCTCTAATGTTTTCAATACTGCCAAAATTGTATCGATTTTTCTCTATGCTGGCCATAAAAAATATTGTTTCTTCAGGAAATGTATGAAACGATATGGAGAATCTAACAAAATGTAAGTATTAGAAAATAAGACGAAAATAGTTCTGTATATCTTTGATCCAACAAATTATAAAAAGAGGAGTATGTTTTAATTCAGATTAATTTTGGAAATCCATTTGACATGGCGAACATTTACTAAAAAGCTAGGGCCCATTAATTTTCTTAAAAGCATCTTTTACAAATTAATCGCTGCAAAAACGATACAATACAACATTTATACAGTGTCTATAAATGATTGTCAGGTCAAGCCAGCTTTGGCAAAAATATTATTGTGCCACCTTTTTGAAACAAATGTCGAATTTTAACCTATTATTAACTGTCACCTCTGACGTTAATGGAGTTTTATTCGCGCTTTTCAATCCAGTTTTCGTTCCTTAGATTCGTTTTATCACAGTTAATAAACCAAAAATCTGGATTTTTCAATTTTCAGAGCTAAACAAAATTTGTGAGGGTAGGATTTAGTCGAATTTATTCTACGTATAAAGCGGCACATTCAAAATTTTCATGGCAAGCTGGACCAAACAATAATTTATAGATACCCTGTATCTAATGAAATTACTGTCAAAAGCGTGTGAAAGGTGTTTTACAAATACACAGATACATCAAAAATTTACTTCCATCTGTAATGCACTTAATGCAACACTGAAGATCCATAAATAAGTGTCTGACATTTGGAAAAAGACAAAAAGACATTCGTGCGTTTAAATTGTGGAATAAAAAATATGGTCTTCAAAAATACAATCCGGCACAATTGTTGTGCGTGTGATGGAAGTCATAAACCTATCTGTATTATATATTAGGTATTTAGTCCATCATAAACAGTGTCATGAATTGCATTTTTACTGTTGGTGCTAATGGGTGAGGTTATAAATTCGTCCAATTGAGAAAAGTGCTGGGTGGGAGCATTTTTAACACGAACTCGCACATGCTATCTTCTTTTTATCGTTTTATGTGTAAAAATTAACCGAGAAAAGGTAACACAAAATAGAAAAAAAATATTATCAACAAATATACGAGTGTAAAATGTAATTTTAATTTCCCACAAAATAATTAAATAACAATACTGAATAACTTTTTTATTGATTAGTCTTCTTCAGATTTAAAAAAAAACTTCTTACGTGAGTAAAGCATATCACGCGCTTATCTTTCCCTGTCACGTCACTTCCTGCAAAAATCGGAAGTGACTAAAATGTAGGTACGTATTAAGCTCCAAGCACAAGCTTCCACTATCGTCTCTCACATTTCAAACTTTTTTACGATAAAGCGTTTCGACAGAATTGGAGTCCATTACTCAACATACTTGTTATAAAATAACAGCAACAATCAATAGTGAATATTCCGCAGCAACAGCTCCCATCAATTTCTGCGGAAACCGACCAAACAATAATTCTTGTTTGTATTTGGCGCACTCTGATAACTGTCCCTTTTTCGCGAGTCTAAAAATGAATTTTTTTCTTGGAATGCATCCGAGTCATAACGCAGGAAAAAATTTCCGCCCACATTTCGATGAAATGTAAAGGTGCAAACTAACACTGGCTATAGAAGCAGTGGTGAGCAAAAATATCAGCCAATAAGAATGTTTTGCTAAAGTTGCCAAGCCCTGATTTTGCAAGCTTTAAATGCAGATCAGCCAATAGAAACAATATTTTCGCTACTTTGTTTGCGCTTCTGTTTCTCATCACCGACTCGTTTAAAATTTCACAAAATATCAACGAACAAAACAAAAGTTCCAGCCAATGGGATTGATCCGAAGCGAGGATGCTCCACAACGGTTAAATAAAATTTGCAAATATATGGACGCGTTATAATAACTTTACAATTTATGTGTTTGTAGTCAATTAGAAATTGAAAGTAGGTACTAAATTTATGGCCGATCGTTTGTTGCTTATTTTAGAATTCTGTTGCTTTTGTTCGCAACGCAACGTAATTCAAAATGGTTACAAGTACGAGTCCGGCTTTACCACATACACAATTCTATAAATATCGGATAAAATAACTGTATCTTGGAAGGCGAAAATAAATTCACATCACTCTGGTGTTGACTCAAGTCTATTAACTTGCTTAAACAAATTCCGCGGTGAGCAAAAATTTCTAGCGAGAAAAATACTAAGATGCAGACGCATCCATCAAAATGAGGTCTGAAGGTAAACACATTTGCAACATTCGAAATAATCCAGAACAAAACAATAACTACACCATAAAGTTCATTGGTAACCCAAATTAAATGGATACATAAAAATTTGTTACAGCTGAAATGATAAACCTTATTACTTTTATTACACAGAAAGGAATCTGATACTCAAGTCTGTATCGATATATCCCATTCATTTTTCACTGGTGTAAAATCTGGAAACTACTTGGATGGTACAACCGATATTTCTGGATGTTTTGTTAGCATTTCAGAACAATTAAAACATTGTCTACGGCGATAATAGCAGATTATATCATAAAGAGTAGAAGTGAGTCTTTTCGTGCCAAGTCTAGAGATTGAGACCGAGACGAAGTTGAGGCATCCAATGGTTACCAAGGAGCTTCACAATCGTCTTCTTACTATGATATCATTATGGTATGAAATCTCACAGCATGATTGTGAAACTTTTACCATACTCGACAAGTAAAAAACTTACACGTAATAGTTCATGCATTGCTAGTGTTGACTAGATTAAAAATCAAAATTACACACATTGCATTTAATTAAAAAAAAAACAATATGCCCACGACCCGTTCTACTTTTAAAAATAATCTATACGTAAAGTATTAGAGTTTCACCTTTCACTATTAGCTTCAAAGTAATTAGACGTGTCTTAACATTCGTTTTGCTACAAGTTTCTAGTTTGGTTAAATTTGACGAATACCTTCCCAGTATTAAGGAAAAATAGCATTACCGACGTTTTTTGACAGTCACAGAGGCAACTGTCTACGCGGTAAAAAGTAGAAAGCGCGAAAAACTGCGTAATTATGTACATATAACATTTGTTATATCATTCATACTCGAAGAATCAATAATTTCAACAACAGTTGTACTGAAACTTCATTCGGATTGACAGCTGTAATTCAGTAAACAACATCATAGGCGTAGGATTACTACTGGCGGGAAGGCTACAACGGTTTCCTAAATAACGTGAAACAATTGAGAAGGAGAGTTTAGTATTTTTCACTGCGTTATGTTTTGGAACTAGAATTTAAAAATGTGCAATATCTCAGGGTACGGAGATTACTTATTATTATCTATTCACTTTGATTGTGACCGCAACGAAAAAAATAGTAGGCGCTGTTTAGCTGTGTGCTGCATACGTTTTACACTAAATATTTGTGTGGTGTGAACATGATGTGAAAATGTCAGAATTGTCAAAACTTGACAATGGTAGTAAAGCAATGATTTCAATGTATTTATCAAAATTAATAACGGAAATCAATATTTGAAGTAGGAGAAACTAAAAACGTCTGTCTGATTCTGTGATCACATCTGTTGAAAAGTGAGGTTATATCCAGGTACAGATCATTCAATGTCAAAACTTCAAAATCACCTCATGCAATTCTCAATATAAATGATGATATAAAAGACAAACGCGAAAAATGTCTGGGGATTACTAAAGGTAATCAGACCTTGCAATTAATTGCATTAATTAATACAAATATTTTCAGATAAAAACTAATCAGACAGAAAGAAACATGAAGTTTAGAAAAATGTTTTATAGGAGATGAAAAGGCAAAAGGCATCAAACTACAGCACTTACTAGCCAAAATGTACAACAAAAAACACAAATAAAGTTAACTTTATTGGTGATGTTCGTCTTTGTGGGTTGTTTTCCGTTGGCTTCAATAAATTGTCTGGAAACAAGTCAATATTAACCGTTTGGTCTCAACTTTGAGAAGACGACGTGGCATTTCTTTTTTGAATTCTGAAATTTCGTACCAACACTCACTTTTATAGATACGCGCACAAAGTCTACGTCGAGAAACGTTTGCGCAAGTCGTTCTCCGTTCTGTCTTCTGTGAGCGTGACGTTTCTGCCAAAATGGCGCCTCCGAGAGTTGCCAACTGCGACTGGATTTAGTGTTATCTAAATTTTCCTATCAATAACCTATAAACCATTCACGATTATTTCAAATTCGGACTATCTATGAAAATCTGACATTTTGGTTGGCAGTATTGTGCTTTGTCTTAATAAATCTATTTTAGGTTATAATTCAACCGAACACTGCTCCCAAGTTGTTACATTTTTTAAATAATTGAACGCATTAGGAACAATAATCGTAAAATTGTAATTGAAATGAAACATACATATTTGTAGGGCAGTTCTGGGTAAATTCTTATTAACTAAATTAATGACGGAATTGACAACAATGCGAATATTTAAAAACAAAACGTCATATGACAGGACCTGACGCCAATCTAACAAAAAAATATCGCGGCCTCCTGCGTGTTTAAAATAACCGTGAACGGCATATAGTAACTTTTCTGGTCACAGTCAACAAAATCAACATTTTGCCACTGTCAAAAAACTTCATGAACGAAAGAAAGTAGTAAAATGCAGCACTGCCAACCTTACATTCAGTGACTGGATGGTGAGGAATTTCTACTTTAGATTTTGCGTTCCACATTATCATATTTTAGAAATTAACATAATCCAATCAAATATCATCGCAAAAAAAAAACATATTTATTTTTTTCAACAAGAGCGCATAGGCGAGAATCGGCTAGTGAAAACAATAATAATCAAAGAGAAGCCAATACAAATAGGTAGACGGTCAAAGATATGGACATCCACATCACATGACAACGATTGAATGCTAAAGAATACAGTCGGACAAGACTCTAAAATAACAACAAGAAGAATTGGGGACATCTAACGTTTCAGCTTCAACGAAACACGTAAAAATGTCTTTCGTGACCTACTCCAACCAAAAACTTCTTGAGCGCATGTTAGTAACAGTATCTGGTAGAGTAGCAAGATGGCGTCTTGAAAGCAAACGTCCGCAGTACCAACTGGAATTATAAGACTTGAGAAACTAGCTTCTCAAGACCGATTAATAGAATTTGGAATAATGGTGGGATTTGTTCTCCACATAAATAAAAACGAAACGCATAAAAATGTCTTCCGTGACCTACTCCAACCAGAAACTTCTTGAGCGCATGTTAGTACAGTATCCAGTAGTAGCAATATGGCGTCTTTGAAAGGAAACGTACGTAAGTACCAACTGGAATTATAAGGCTTTAGAAATAAGTTTCTCAACGGTGAGTAGTAACGGATTAAAACGCGAAATGGATGAACACAATTTGGAATAATGTTGGGATTTCTTCTCCATATACGAAGAAAAGTGTAACAAATACAGTAATCCTTGAAAATGAAGCAGGGATTATGTCAATTATCGTATACTGATGTAGCAAAAGCGATTAAAACGAACAAACCCACGTAGAAAGCGCGAACCTTGAAGAAAGTGTAATGAAGTCAGATGCAATAAATAAAGAGATAAAGGAGGTCCAGTGGCCGGACAATAGGAACAAGCACAGTCGGTACTGCAGTGGTACCTTGACGAGGAAGACGAAACAAGAATGGAGTCGCGTCGCGCAAGTTTCTCAACCTTTGACAAAACCTGTTGGCCCGAAACGACCTTAGACGAAAACGTTGAAAAATTTTTTCGCAGCACAACATCGGTCGGTGGTACCGCTTTGGCGTTACGCCTTTTAGGAAACGGCGGTGACAGGAGTGGCCAGGCATGTATACCAACGCCGACGAGCGAAATCAGCATATAAAAGTAATTATCATACTTGCGTGCACTGATTACAAATGATCATTTTATTATCGCTCGGTACCTGAATGGAACAGCACGGTCCCACAATATCGCATTTCACGACGTGGACGCAAATGTGCAACGGTTTGCAGTAACTGACCTCCCTCTTTATATTTTGGGTTTCGTTACTGACCCAGACACTGCATTATTGTTACGGGGGGTCACGTATTATAAACATGCACAAGCCAAGCTTGTCGGGGACCGACGAATGCGAACGTTGGATCGTCTCAAGGACTAAAACTAATATTGTTGTAAGTTGGAGAATATTTATTTGAAAAAAATCGCGCAAAAAATGAACTCGAAACGGGATTCTGACGGTGACATCACATCTGCGTTTCTTTCTGATATTCCAGGCGGAAGTCGTTTGTTTGGAGAACACAACTGCCAGAATTCATCACCCGGAGTTGTTAATGCGGGACTGGAGTTTCGACAAAAATTCCGAAGCTAATTTCAATTACCGGAATTGTGTAATTAACGACTGGAGTGTAATTAATTTTCACGAATAAATAACTTTCAGAGAGTGCTATCCGTCAACGGGAATCAATATTCGAAGGCAAGGAAATTTTCTGAGCTAAGCGCGGAAGTTTGCTAACAGACGAAAAAAAATATATTTTCTGAAGCTGCGCTACAGATTTTCGTTAAATCTGGAACCAACAGAAAATGGGCGACATTAAAGTACAAAGACAAGGTTAAAACTGTGCAAACAACAAAAACATAGTGCTTGGAGTTGTTTACAACAAAAGGTTTCAAGCTCTTTCAACTGGGAGATCTGATTAGATATAATTGATTGCTAAAAATATCTCTTGTCAAATTAATTCGAAAAATTAGCAAAACGCTACAAACGGATTGGTTTCGGCAAAAACACACCTTCTACATTTTAGATATTTTTACAATTGCCAAAATTAGACAAATTACAAGACCGAAAAGTAAATAGTCTCATTACGACTTGTGAATGTTGTTAAAAAATCTTGCTAACAGAACTAAAGTCTGTCTCGATTCTAAATTTCCACCAACACTGCATTCTATACCCGGCAACACTGTTTGGTGAAAAATGCGTCAGGTTGTATCATTCTCTGCGTCGTTTTTACAACTCAAGATCTTAGAATAAAGGAAAAGAACGGTGCACACCTTTTTATCTATTCGAAACATTTTACTAGAGCACTTTTCATTTTAGCGTCGAATAAGTTACGTTGTTTTCGAATCATGTTTATATTTAAAATAATTATACATATTGCCAACTTTGGTTATAACAATCCCTAATTTAGAAATATTTTTATTTTGCCAATATAATTCAACAAGTAATGGAAATTTAGATTTGAGGCAGACAATACAGGGTTGCGATTATGTACGGAACCGGCTCCGTCCTGCTAAAATGGTTTATAATATATATACGCTAGAACCTTCATCATTCAATTAGGTACAGTTGGTTGCAAAAAAAACGGGAACTGTCAGAATAAAATTGACACATTTTTACAATTTTAGAATTAATGTCAAAATTCAATGACATTTTTTTAAATTATTTGACAGGTATTGTCAAGTAGACAATTATGTACTATTCCGGACACGGAATCTTGACCACAACTGACATTTAACTGACAAATATGTGTGAACTGGCCTTTATTGAATATAACCCAACTTTTGACTCGATAATGCCATTTCCCTGCTTTTTTGATGTCATAAGAAAAACTTCAAAGTGATTTTTAATAACTGTCATTTCTTAATGACACTAAAGATTGGTTGGTTTACATAATTTTTTTTTAAAATGTCTAAAAAATGTTGACCAAGATTCCGTGTCCGGAATAGTATACATAATTGACAAACGGACAAAATCAAATTTACATTAGGAAAATCTTCGTTTCCCGATTTTTTTGCAACCAACTGTATACAGTAATTGTTTTCTGAGTTTTGTGCTCTTAAATGACAAAACTAAACGAAGCAACGAAAATTTTATAAAATGTTTCAATTAATATGTGAACAATAGGTATGTTTCAATTTGATTACAACATTTTTTGTTCTAAGATTCTATCGAAGAAATCACCAAACCTGTTACATATTATCATTTGATTATAAAAAAAAAAAAATTAAGAATGCCTCATTTAACCTATTATGTGCCCATTAAAAAAAAAAAACAAGTTGGCTTTGTATTCAGAAAACTTATGGATAAAAAAATATTTTAAAACATTTGAAAAGTAGCTTTCAATGAGTCCTAAATCTGTTTAAAATTTCAGGGTTCTAGCTTAAACCATTTTAGCAGGACGGAGCCGATTCCATACCTGTATGTTAGATTTCAAAATGGTTGTTGACGCAGTTGGCCCTGAAAATTCAAATTTAAGTTGGCAGTACGGACATTTACAGTAATTTTAGAGTTCTTTGGTTTGTCAAAAAAACGTCAAAGTCAAGAACATTTAACGAACGCCTTATGATTTCCTTTTTTTAGACCTTCCTCAACGTTCCTAACAAAAAATATCTGACATCAGAGACTTTGGTGATTGTTATGAACAATTGTTATTTCTCCCCATGTCATTTAGATTTGCTTGACATTTCTTTTAGATCATAACCTCAAACTGTCAAAATTGATGTTTAGTTACTCTTTTGTAACTAAATCTAATGGCTGGTGTGCATGCTCATAGCCTGCTGCGTCGACAACCATTTTGAATTATAATACACATACATAATGTAGTGAATTCCAAAAACTTCCGAACTATCAAAATTCCGTCAAGTTGTCACACTGATTATTGATACAAAGCTGTTCTAGTACTTTTCAATGTACTTGGTTGACCATCCTGCAGCAATACAAACCCCGCCAAATTTTTATGACACAGTGTCAATTACAATTTGTCAACAATTGGAAAAAAATGGAATAACAAAAGATAACAGCCAGAAAAAGCAAGCAATTGACTGTTCTAATGAGATTTTCTGGTCTTTGTATTTAATGTTTTATATCTTTTTTAAATTTAAACAACCCAACCAGAGAAAAAAAAATTTGATCTGACCGAAATTTGACACAAACATCCAAATCATACATAACCTCAAAAAATAAAGCAAATAAAGCAAAAATAAAACACTTTCAATCAAAAGTTGTGTTCCAACTTTCAGCCGGGTATATTGCGAATAATAAATTTTCACAAATTGTAACACTTGACAGCACAGATTTTTTTGGAATCCACTATACTCCGTTTTGGAGATTCATTCATTTTGGCATTGACAATAATATGACAATTTAAATCTTTGCCAACTGTCTAATTTGTATTTATTTTGTAAAAAAATGTAACAAAAAAAAAAAGTTCCAGATAGTTGGTCATTATAAAAATGAATGTATTATAGAGGTCGTGCAAAAAAATCATAGTACAGATGTCAAACGACATTTATTTACCGAACAAGTAGTGGTGTGAATAAATGGTTTTTGCAAAGTTTAGAACTAACCGATGAGAACTTCCATGATGGTTTTTACTACATAAATGAACGATTTAATTTCGTTGTAACAAAATGGTGATCAAAGTGAGGTTGGGTATTTGAAGGAAATGTCAAAGCGTACCAACCAAAGAGCTCGTTAGCTTGAATAAAAATCTTTTTAAACGCTCGTTGCAAAAAACGAAATGAATGTTTCTTTTTGGAAAACGTTATTTAAGCCGTCAGGTTAACAAAATAATTACAAAAAATGTGCTGCGTCTAAAAGAACATGTCATGTAATAAAAATATCGTGTGATCAAGAAAATGTGTAATCGAGTCAGCCTTGGAGATTACACCGCAGCTTTAGAGATCTCAATACAATTAACTTTAGTTGTGAAAAATTTAATACACTTATGTTTTAAACATATGCATATACAAAACTGCAACAAATTGTTTGACGTTAAGTTAAATTTTTCTTTACATTCTTGGTGAGTATTTTGTTGTAATTTACACACAACAACATCAACAAACAACTTCCTTCGCGCGGTCATATTTTCTGACAATCGTTGATGCAATACACGTTGTCACAATTTAATAAAATAAACGTAAATTCGTTTATTTTTAATAATAAAACCTTATCTGAATTTCTGCCGGTTTTTTTTTACAATTATCGCAGCCGTTCAAAGACGAATTTCCCCCAGTCTGACTCGATTAGAAATTTTCTTGGGCGCACTATGTATTATGTATCGGGTGTTCGTTTAAATTTTCGGTCAAAGTTGGCGTTGAAGAGTCGATTGTGAACGCATCAGCTATTTAAATCTAACCTTAGTTTTTGCGTTGTTTGTGTTTTTACACGAGTGGAACATTCACAATCGACTCTTCAACGCCAACTTTGACCGAAAATTCAAATGAACACCCGATATAATAAAGATAAGAATAAGCCGGCCTTGGTATAAAAATCGTATTATAAATCAGTTAAGTTATCAGTAGAATATAAAACAACTAGCATATCAAGTTCTTAAAATAAAATATTCATTACATATACAGGTGTCCCGAAAATGGCGCACTCACTACTTACTACCTCATCGAGGATGTTTAAATATACATGAAAAAAATATGGAAAAAATTTTTCAGACAAAAAAATCAATTATTGAAAAAATAATAGTATGTACAATGTAAACAAAGATATACTCGTACATCATTACCTTGCAGTGTTGACTTAGTGGATTTAAGATATTTTTTACGATTTCCTAAACTTTTAAATTCTCTATTATGCAGGATCGGATATTGGTAGTGAGTGATCTTGTACTTTGTGATAATATATACGATTAGAGGTAGTTTTCATGACAATTTAATACATTTATTTCGAAATAATTGACCTGTTAAGTGCTACTTTCAGAGACCGCCAAATCAGCAAATAAGTCCAATAGAATTTTTTTAACATTTTTCTCACGCTTACGGTAATCTCTTCTACACCGTAGTGCATCGGAAGTGCACCCTGTATATAAAAAGTTCCAAATTAAAAAGAAATAATTATTTTACAACATTAATAAACATCTCCTTTATTACATTTGCATAAACCTGTGGAAAATTTTCTTTTTTAAAAAGTAATTTATTCTCTTTTGTTGAATGCTTGCACTACAATTGTTCAATTATTATTATTACAGTTGCGGCCAAATAAAACTGGGCAGCAATTTTTTCTATTGTAAATCGGAATTAAATATTAAATCACCTGAAAAATCATCTCCTAGGAGATAACCTTAATAAAAACAATTTTGAAATGTGATATTAAATTTTATAGTGCGCAACGACAAAAGTCCACAGAATAAGGGAACAAAACTTCACTGCTCAACAGAAAACTCAGCAGATATAAAATTATTGTGTTGGCAAAAAAATTGTTGAACAACATCTTCGTTCTCATATCCGGTACAGCTAGAACAATAATATGTACATTATTACGCGTACTATAACTTACAATAACTCTAATGAATGTAAAAGATTCGAAAAACTTCTGATTTTAATCCGAACTGGTAACCGGCTATAAATAAAATTTACGGGATTGTTTTTAGCTATTCATCTAAAAATTTTACAACAAACACCCACAATGACATTAACTGCTAATTTATTTCGGTCAGTAAATAAAACGCATTATGTTGCTCGGGGGTGTGATACTAATACCTCCCACCCAACTTTTCCAAATGACAAGACGTCTACACGCCACATAAAATTATAAATAAAGTGTTACTTGCTTTTAATTAAACGAAACAAATATCTTTGCGCAATTCTCTTTCGTTTTCTTCGGAACTTTACCAATCAAATACACTGAATAAGTTAAATTTGCAACCTTCAACTTTTTACAAAATTGTCAAACTGTGCTGTTTGACGTGTAAACAAAAAATTCAACGATATTTAAATGTAGTGTTGATAACCAGTTTAATAAAATATTTGTACGCGTTTTATAAACCAATACATAATGTACGGTTCCAATTACACAATAGCATAAACAACAAGCTTCGTAGGAGTATCTATTAGGGCACAAGTTTTCCAAAGAATGAGTGCGGTAACATACTTTACCAAACGCGTTTTTTATACTACATATATTTTCTATTTTGCGTGAATAATGACGTTATTCTCTTAAAATATAAAATATTTATTATCCCATCAAACGTGGATATGTTTTCACATCTGTAAAATAATTTGACAGATTGACACTGACAGTTAAATTAGTGAAAAGTATGTTATTAAATAACTTATCAGTAACATTCAATGTTTATTACTTCATAAACGGAGGACTGATCTAAATCTAAAGGACAGATGAAAAAGTTTGATAAAAAAGTGTGGTAATGAAGCTCATTACTTTTTTAAAATAGGAAGAAAAGTTCTACATTTTGGGATACGGTGTCTTTTATTTCATAAATTTTAACACATGTACTTTCTTCTACTTTGTCATTTGAACGAACTTTCTTTTTGTCAAAAATCAGTTTGTGTAACACCACTTCATGGTCATTCTTTATTGTATAAAAAAAATTCAAAATCATTTTTTTGTTTTTTTAAGGTAACTGAGATGGTGTCCCGTCGTATCGACCAAGCCAACTAATATTATCTATCGTTCTCTTTAATTTTCTTGTTGGCACTACAAATGTAAACTACATTTTGCATAAAAATTTACTAATTAGTTGGACATATCGAGTCGCGTGAACAAAAAATGTTTGTACTGAAAGTCGACTGTTAATAAAAAAAATGCTGTGTTTGTGCTGAAAATCAACTGTTAATACAAACAGATTTTTCCAATCGGTTATTAATTTTTCATAATTTAATTCAAAAGTTCAAATGATTTGTGCAAAAAATTATCTAAAATGTTTATTCTGGGTTTCAGTATTGCACACCCACCAATACGGATTTTTAATATTAATCCATGTAAATAAAAAATAATCTACAAAAATAAATTTTAACATGTATTACGGTTAAGAGTTAGAATCTGTATACCACAATATGTACATAGTTGTTTTCATGTGAGTAGCGCTGTCAGATTACTTTTCAGGTATGAGGCCGAAATTTGAAGCACGAGGCGTGGGCCGAGTGATGTAAAATTTGGAGGTTATCTTTGATAGATATTAAGTTAGGTATATAACCGGGAAAGTTTATATATTTAGTTATATACCACTTTCCCGGTTATGTATCTCGGGAAACGAACATGAAAAGTATTTTTTATTCGCTCATCATTGAAATATGAAAACAATTTCCACAAACCGTTCTAATTCTTAAAAGAAGGAACGTTTTATGAAACACTGCAAGATAACGTAATAGTTCTAGAAAGATACATATTTTCCAATAAAGTAAAACATAAATCTACAACATAATGGAAAGATAATACATTTCCTCCAACGTAATGACGCAAAAATATGTCTGAAGAGTGTTTCATTTAAAATCTGAAAATAGGAGTTGCTTTAGGCACCCAAGCTTGCCCATAAAATGGTTTGACGATCACCCAGTTATGTTATAACTATGAGAAATGTTAATCAAGTGTCTACACTTGTAGAAATGCAAAATACCATTGCAACAAACAACTTTAATCAAATTTCCTGCAGGCGATGTTCCGACCTAACCACAGAAGTCAGTGGTCGCTCTATGTGCAATTATGTAATTATTTAAAAATGTAATCCAGAGTTTCCCAAACTTTTGTAATAAACAAATATACATTTTTATAATAGCAACTAAAAGCTTAGCAAATGGAGAACAGGAAACAAAAAGCAATGCTTCTGGCAATATTAAATGAAGTTAAAACATTTTTAAAACAGAAAAGCTTTTAAAAGGAGTCCAGTTGGCCATACAAGTAAAACGTCTCAGATTGTGGACCACATCTATGAATAATATTATATAAAAATTAAGTACGTAATATTATTATTAAAATCACTTTTTTACTTGACAGCTATGCTACGTCCAAACGTCATTTCACATAAATAAACAAGCTAAGTTGACTTTTTTGCTTTTGTGAGTTTTAACGTCTCAAGACTGCAAATTGTGATAATATACAAAGTACATATTCCAAAATGATTGTAGTATATAGTAGGGAAAAAATAGTTTGCCACCTTTCGACAATAACGTCCCGGACTACACTACACCAAACAGAACCTCCGAGCCCCTGGCAAGTGTCAAATATCATTTCTGTCATTCATTGCCTGTTGTCAATATTCAAAAATTTACAAGAAAGTGAAATGATGCCCCGGATTTACCCAACGAAGACTAGTCAAAATATTTTAGCATTCAAAGGAGTTGTAATTGGTTTAAAATTATTAGAAACTGATTTAGTTAATACTGTTTGGTTGATAAACCTAACCTCCCTCACATCTGTCGGTTCTTGATAGTTGGGTACCACTTTTCTAGTATGCGCCAGAATTCAATACACTCAAATTGTCAAAACCTACTACGATACCACAATCATTTTGGAACACTTAAGACATATGTATTAAACACTATTCTGAATGTATCATTTTCAGTATTTGCGAACACAACCCAAAAGTCAAAAACATGAAGCCAATTGAATTATCTTGTGATTTCTAAAAGACTGGCAAAAATTATTTGACAATCTACAAATGACCCCAAAAAATGTTGGCTCGTTTGGTACAGAAGCACTCGGCTCAGAATTGAAAACAGTTTGAGAAACGTTCAATCGATCCGTATCAATCAATGCAGAATCGACATCCAGTTTATTGAGTACTGAAATCTATCGAAAATTTGTAATATAATAACATAATTCGGTGGAATCCCAGCTTCGATTACACTCTACGCAGTAAAAAAAATTAAAGCAAAGCTGGTTACACTTCCGTCTCAATTAATATAACAACTGTCAATTTTGACGTTAGTTGGTTGCGATAATTATGGCAACAACGATTTAAACTCTGTAATAATTTTATCGATCGAAATCCAGTTAGCTTAACTTTCTTATACGTCGACGCCATATTAATTCTAGTTATTAGTCGAAGCAGGTAAATTAGAGAATTCGAAGAAGAAGTAACAACCCAAATTACAAGATTATCACATAAATCGATATTAATTAATAAATATTGTTCGTAGGGTTTAATAGAAGAATCGTGTATTTAGTTTGACGACTTATAAGACAGGATTGATTTCCGTTGGACGAACCGAACCTGATAAGTTACGAAATAATTGTTACGAAACATCGCAGTTTCTACGCACTACGGAATTTCGTATATTTTTATTAACAAAAGAAAGTCATGGCCACCAATTCCAATTACGTTTGGCGTTTTTAATTATTTATGATGGAAGTGAGGTTAAGTTGTTGGCGATTTCGGTCCGAAACGCCAATAAAGAAAACATCCATTTGTGCATCGAACAATTAACGGTTAATTTGACGTAAGCGTACGTTTTCTGCGATACGGCAAACAACAAAAGGTTACGTTATCAAGCAGTCACGCCGAATTAACTATTCTTATCTTACGTCATTTGTCAATGAACATAATGAGCGTAAAGGCGAGCTGATAACGAGCCGATCGAGTGCAATCGATAAAAATCGATTTGTGCAGGAAGTTGGTCGATAAAAAAATGTGCGTTAGCAGGTAGCAGGCTAGAATAACAAAAGGAATGCGTAATTTGACATCTCTGACAGCTGAGCATCGTCTCATGTTTTGTCATTGTCGAGGAAAAGTGTCAATAATGGGGAATGTTTAGGTGGATAACGTGGAAGCGTTGTGCGTGGCATGCGGCATTATCAACGAGGAAGAGACGAATTTTTTCGCATCATGTGGAAATCTTAGGAGAGAGAGACAATCTAAACAGCCCGCCATATTGGTGCACAATGTTTTCGATGTTTTCCTAAGGAAACTGGATTTGTTGATACTCACGCGATGCAGGGCCGAGATAATATCCTATTGCAAACACAATGCCGAATTGAAGTATTCGTAACGCCATAAATAAGTACTCATTTGGGAACTTTGACAACACGCAAGACACCAACAGTCCCTGACACAACACTTAACGAGAACTAACTATCAACGCACAACGTCGTGAACGATGTTTTCTATAGTCAGTCCGTTCCGTACAGACGAATAACCAACCATTTAGCATATACGTTATCGTCATGCGCACTCCTTTGCAATTCTTCCATTAAAAAAAGACATAATAATGGCAAAAAAACACTTTCGGCCGCGGATCATGGGACGAAACGAGATTTATTGGTTCGTAATTTGCGTAATGGGAGGGGGCGCGGCAAAAAAACCGGAGCCCTACGACACGTAGCGCAGGTGGTGCGAGGTGGAGGATTATCGGTCGGCGGTGCGAGACAACGGGGGCCCCCAACAATAATAGTAAACAAACTTTATGAATGAGAGGACGGTAATTTTTAGATAATGCGACGACGAAATGACAACACAAATATCGAAATCCCTTATCGTACTGACTCATTTTATTGTTTACTATTTCGTTAATTCGGTAAGGTCATGACTGATAACCACGAAGCTTTGTTGGTGGTAATGAGAGTGGTTTTGATCTGCAATCTGGGTTGGATCCGTACCAGTGGCGTGCGGGAGAAAGGGATACACCCCAAACAAAATAAATAGAAAAAAAATCCGGTGGGAATGGTTTAGCGTGCCAACTTACAAAAACACTTTGTTTTGTGGTTTTTACGAATTATTAAACGAAAACCGAAGGAAAAAAATACAATATGATCTACAAACAAAAAATAACTGTGGTAAAAAAAATCTTAAAACGTGTGGCGTAACTTAATAAACTGTCACTTGTCAAATTTGACGTTTGCGTGAATCTCACTTTAAAAAGTGAGAGAACACAAACTATTCATGACAGAATGCTCTGTTCAAAATGGCAACGAAAAACTTGTGACTAGATTTACCTTACCAACCATTTTATACAAGACTTTCTGTAAAACCTGTGCGGCGTAACTTAATAAATTGCTTATTAAATGCTTCATTCGTAAAAAATAAAGAAAAGCGCTTCATTTGTTAATTGACAGAACAGAAAGTAAACTTACACTTTTAATAAATTCCAAACAGAATTTAAAATAATACCAGGGACGGACAAATGTCGTTCGCTACTGTGAACTAAAAAAAATATTTCAACTGAAGAAATTCCCAGATAAATTCTCCGATGTTCTAATATTGCATCGAGTAAACTAAATCTGATCTGACCTGATCTGGCCAGGCTCAACTTAGGTATACCTAACAGTTTTAACTAAAATAGTTTTCCGAAAAAATCCTTCAACACATTAATACTGGACTAACTTCAGGAATTCAAACGAAAACTAAACTTAACCCGACCAGATCTAACTTGCAATGGTTTTCATTTGCAAGTGCAAATCTAAGTAAATCAGTTTGAAGAAATCACAAACAATGTAGAATTGTATTATTGTTATACATAAAATTAAATCAGTATAATTTTAATTTGATAAAGGAACGTCCAGAAGGCTTATTCTAAATGTTACAAAATGAGGTCGTTGTTGAATAATTAAGGTTAGGTTCCGGTCGTAAAAAAAAAAAAATTTTTTTTTTTATTATTTTCCTTTGCCATAGTTCTTATATTAAAGTCTTGATTAAGAATTTTTTAACTGGTGGGTAGATTACTTTTGTAAAATGTATGTACAGCTTTTTCTGCAAAATTCTCTGAAACAATAACTATTCATTCTTTAACAAAGAAAACTGAAATGTTTTCGAAAGCTGGAAATTTTCTCTTCAGCTATAAAACATCATTCAGTGGGAGTTTTACGTTTTTTTGATGGGTGAACAATATCTTCTACCATCTACCTTGTCCCTCTTTTTGTACATACATTTTTTTTTGTTCAATTAATTTCTTTTTTCAGCTTTAACCTCTTCAAGACACATTCTTGCATATTAATTCTAGAGAAAATGATTTGAATAATGTAATATGTAATATATTTCAAGAAATCTAACGCTAACGTTGCTTACCAGAATGCATATTTTTTTAATGAATTCTTGTTACTTAACAACAAAGCTGCTTTTCTTTTCTTTTTCTTTTTCAATTTTCATTTAGACAAAAAGATGATAAAATGGCTGTCGCCTTAAATTTATCTCTATAAAATTGATTTAACTGTGGATCCTGTTAACACAGTACCGAAAATCAAAAGTTTTACAGATTATTGTCTATAAATTTTAAAATCAATAAAGCACAAAATTGGGTATCATTATTTTATCAAATTAATTATTTGGCTTAAATTTTTCTGAAACTAGTGACAAATTTAACAATAAAAATTAAACCCCGAAGGTTATTGTACTAAATGTTATTTAAATAATTCCTTCAAACAATGATGTTGTTAATTTTATTGCTATCTTTTTCTGTTAATACTTCTTAATCTGGATTTGGTGCTTTCGAACAAACATAGCAAATATAGTTCAATCATTTCGTCAAACTACGTGTTTAAAGGTTTAGCATTTGAAACCTTAGGCCCTTGGTGCAAAGAAGCCATCGATTTCATTAATGTCATCGGAAACCGACTTATCGCGGAATCAGGCGATTCAAAATCAAAGAAATTCCTTTTCGAGAGGATTTCCCTTGCCATTCAACGTGGAAACGCTGCAAGCATTCGGGGCACTTTTCCAGATTCCGCAATATTATCGGAAATTTTTGTATTATAAAACAAAAATGTTTATGTAATTACAGTAAACCGATTTTAATAATTAAAAATGAAAAAAAGTTAAAAAAACAACCCAAATTGTAGGGTGCAGTTTACAACTACGGCGTGAGCAACAAATTGAGTTGGCAATAAAACTGATGGCTTTTATGTTCCAACAAGAAAAGCATTTTATCAATAAAAAATTACAAAAACTAAAACGTGTAAATTTGAAATGTATGTTATCTGTCAATAATGTCAATAAAACAAACGGAAATAGGTACAATTCACAATCTTTCCAATTTCAAGTAGGTTTTTTTTTTATTGCTAACTGAAATAGTTATTCCTATTGTTGCTCACGGGGTAGCTATTTTTCTACAAACTATAATTTAAAGACAAGTGAAAATAAAAGCGCCAATATTCTTTAAAAACCCAAGTGCAAGTTTATAGAATATTTATTTCGAATTAAATTTTAATGAGCGATTAACCCATTCTATTGGTTCAATCTGATCACGTGTTCAATTAATCTCACATTTCATTACTACCTATTAATTTAATTTCGCTTCTGTAAACTGTCCCTAAATGTATTAAGACCTAATGGTTCTACAAGGTTATTATAAATGATTGTAGTCCAAGTAGGCGTAAAAACTGAATGTTAAATTTATGGTTGCCGCTCCATATAAAAAACATCAAAATGATGTGAAAAAGTGAGTACACATTTTTGGATTCAATCGTTAATTTAAAAAAAAATAAATAAAGTTCTCATCACCGCACTTTTCACCTAAAAAATGACATTGACAGCGACAAAAATTGACAGTTCACATGAAAGCGGCAAAAATTTCATAAGATGGGCATGGCCTGCTTCGACTACAATCATTTATAATAACCCTGTACTTGTCGCCTGTGATATATTCATATTAAATTACATTATGAACAATTTAGTTAACATAGACAATGACAATTTACATTTTGAAATTCTTATAGCCGTTTTCACCGTCGTAGTTTAAAATTAAGAAGAGCTTAAAACCTTGATTACAATTATTTAAAAAAATCATAGCAACAATTGCTTTTATGCTTGGTTTAAAAATAAGGAACGTCGATGCAAGCGACCATTATTGTCCTATAAATGCTGCACAAAATTTATTTTCACTTCATAGTCATATCATCGATTATTAACAATATCAAAAGTTTAATGAGAGAATATATTATAATGAACAATAAATGAAGAACATTTAAATCAATAAACAGATGCAACTAGCTTTACTTTTTGACAACTGTATTTTTGGGCATCGATTCCTTCTTTTATATCACCATCAGCGATGTCTCCCCAAAGATTAGTACACATTTTTCAACTTATAATCACGCAATTTGAACAAACATTTTTAGCTGTCAAATTTGACAAATGACAAAATGATAAATGTCGTTACCTAGAAACGGACCAAAATAAGGTGAGAGATTGTTTTGTTTCGTATTATCGGGGATAATATCGGGTGTTCATTTAAATTTCCAGTCAAGGTTGACGTTGAAGAGTCCATTATGAACGCACCAATCGTGTAAAAACGTAAGATTTAAACAGCTGATCCGTGATCCGTAATCAGTAGTGTGTTCACAATCGACTCTTCGACGCCAGCTTTGACCGGAAATTTAAATGAACACCTGATATAACTAGTGTTATGATTATCATCGATTTTAGCGAGTGGTATCACCGTTGATTAATCATAACACGTGTTATAACTGTTATACCTATTTGGTGAGAGAATATAATGAACGTTAACACATTTTTTTTTTTATCAAAAATTTTAAACGATCTGTCAGTTTGACAGTAAATAATTACAGTTACAGGATAGTAAGTTAATACAACAATTATCTATTTATTACAGTTTTCTTCTCAATTAACTTTCGAATCTCTTCCTCGCGTCTTCGTTGCGTCCATTGAAACTTTCTGTCATTTGACAGTAAACAATTTTATTCATTAAAAACAGGTGACAGTCAATATGTGGTAATAAAATTATCATCGATTTGATAGCCTATTCTGCTACTTTATTTTTATATGTTAACCAATAAAATTAATCAAAAATGTACCATGTGACACGTGAATTATATCCTCGCTGTGATATCCGCCATTAGCCTATTTGAGCCAATTAAAATCGTTGAAAAGGGATCATGTGACACACGAATAACAGATATGCTTTTTTTAACTTGTCTGGGGCATTTTTAAGCTATTTTAAATTACGCTTTTTAATCGTATTGTCTTGTAAAATGCATAAACAAACTTAAAATGTAGTAATGACTTAATGAGTTTCAATCGGAAGAGGACCTTTTATGTTTAAAAATATTGATTACCATAAATAAGTAGTGATCTATAAAATAAATCAAGTAATTTAAAAAGTCTTCTTTAGATCCGTTTCTTTTCATTGTATAAAAGTTAGACGTCAAGAATGTAATTAATGATAATAATGTTTTCTTCAAACTTTCATAACAAATTATTTAAGACATGTTAAGAAACCAGGTAGGAATTTCAAATGATTTAGCTAGTTTACTTTACAGCCGCTCATCAACCGAGATAATAACTTCACGGACGCCCTCAGCGGAGATAATAACTTCACGGACGCTCCTCAGCGGAGATAATAAATTCACGGACGCTGGTCAGCTCGTTAGATGCCATGACAATGAAGTGACACTTTAGCATTATCAATGCAGCAGTGCAATGTCATATTTTACGGACGTTTGAAGAAAAAAGATATTACATCATAAATCGTAGATTTTCCAAATCACAGAAGAAAAAAAAATAATAAAACGTTTAACATTTAACCTCATGTAAAGACTGCATGTGTCAAAACAAAGCGTTCCGTGAACAGTTGAAGAAATGTTATGAACCTTTACTCGTACACTTATAATAGAAAAAAATGAAAAATGAAGAAATCTGAAGTCTCTTGTTGAGCAACTTGAAATGTAAATTTTGATTTTGATTCAAGTTTTGATGCGCCATTTTACTGAGCCGAAAATGAAAGTGACCATGAACATTTATTATTAGAAAAAATATAATTCTACAGAAAAAGTTATTTTTACTAGAACAATATATTTAGCGAAGGTAAAATTTACAAATTGGACACATTTTCAGACATGTTTAAAATAGTAGTTTCTTTGACGAGTTTGACGTTTCGTTTTGACAACTTGTGACATTTATCAAAATCGGTTCACATAGGAGAAAATTCTCAAATTCTGACAGTGTCGAACAAAAAATAATATTTTCCAACGAACAATAATTAATTAAACAAAATTATGAATATGTAGAGGGATTAAATAATTTAATAGTTTAAAAAAATATAAAATTCTCGCTTTATCTTCTTTTATTTATAACTATATAAATCAATAAATAATATAGTTAATAAGTCAAGGCACGTATACCTGACCTTTTCAAAAATGAATTGCCTCCACTTCATAGCAAATTTTCGTTTATCAATTTAAAAGCTGTACGAATCCATCACGTTTTCTTGGTGGTTGTTTTTCTCTGATAAACAAACTGTTTTACATATCCTCACACAAATCTATGCTATAAAGAACCACAAAATACAGAGTACTCTTATAAATTTTCTCATGAGTGTTCTAACAAAGCAAATACAATTTTCATCAATACGTAGATGTAGGTACATTAATTTTATTTTTGTTTTTATGCTTTCTTTAAAATTTCACTCAAAACAGTTCTTCATTAAATACTTTCATGGCGCAGCACTTGCTTCCAAAATACCCATTAGATGATTAAACAACAGTGGTTTATTTAATGAGTTCATGCGTAAATTGGACCTTTTTTGAAACGAGTGGGCCATTTTAAAACGCGAGTGAAACGACCGTTTTAAAAGCCCACGAGTTAAAGGCTCCAAATCGCTTAAAATCTTTTAAATTAGATTGACGTTTCGTTCTGACAACTTACGACATTTATCAAAATCCGTTCACACTGGAGAAAATTCTCAAATTCTGACAGTGTCGAACAAAAAAATATCTTGTTCATTTTTATGATATGAATCATATGATCTCATAGCATTTCATATGAATTTTGTTAACGATTCTAGAAGAACTAATCACGAATCATCTTTGAGAACGCAGGGGACTGATTTACCTTTTATTAAATTTAACATAGTGTCAAATATCAGACGAATGAATCGGGTGATTTGTCGTTCAGTTTTATGTTTTATTAAACCAGACATGTTTGTTGTTGATAAAAATATGTAGCACAATTAGCTAAATAAATGAGTAAATTTTAAATTATATATTTCTAGTTTACGAGGTTACGGATTTGTTGGTAAACAACTTTGTTTTACTTACCTCTTTTAGATACAGATGACTTTCTTAGGCAACAAAAATCTTAAAAAATCTATTATTTTTAGGTATTTTGGTATTTTTTTAAGATAATTATTTAAAAATGTAACAAAGGTGCTGGTCAATGTTAAGTAACCAAGGGCAAATGGCAAATGTTACATTTCCATTGCACGAGTTTTGCTTGTATTTTTAATTTTAAAGTCATAATAAGTATTTTTACGACTTTATTGTGCACTCTGAAGAACTAAATTAACTTAATTTATTCGCATAATTATACATTTTTTTTTTCGGACAGATCGTTCATCGAAGAATTCAAATTAAATCTCATCTATTTCTGCACACCAACAATATCTTTCATGAGTGATTCAAAATGATTGTGGATAAGTATGGCAACTATGTACGAAAATTTATGTGGCAACTGTGTGGGTAGGATAGAGTTGACATTTTTTTGACAGTTCATAGTCACGCAATTTTGAAAATTGTCAAGTTAACGTGTAATGTTATAAAAAAAATCAAATGCACGCATATGTAATGAGAAACAATGCTTTACACTCACAATGATGGCTAGTTTTTATTGCCGGCCATTGTATGTACATCGCGGCCAAAATACATTGGTCGTCAGTGTGACATTAATAAATTAATGATATTCAATTGTAAAGCAAGCTTTAGGATGGTTAACCTTATTTTTTACTAGGTACTCTCAGTACTGTCAACTACTGTCACTGACTGTCACTGTCAGACTCGTCATTGCAAAATGTTAAATACCGAAAAATGGACCACTGAATGCGAAATTCCAAGAAGGAAATATTGAAAGGGTTTCCACAAAGCAATTTGGTTCATGGACAATCCCTAAGAAGCGGGGGAGACGATTCTAAATTTTTGAACGGTGGAAGGTGTCATATTTTTGACAAGAGAAAAGTCAATAATATGAAATTGTCATGAATGTTGACTTGACGTTAATACTTGGTTTACATATTTTTTTTTTTGAAGTGACAGCAAAATTATGACCGAAGTATTTTGTCCCCAATAGTACCTACCGGACCCTATGTAAGTTCTCTAATAAGTAGGTACAAAATACGTTATCAGATAATACCATTCACCATTTATTTTCTCTTATACCGGCTGTCTCACAGGGTGGGTATATATTTAAACCTGTAGTTGATCCGCCAGTGAAGTTTCTTCAAAAAAAATTTCAATGTCCTACGTTTAACCCTGTGGGTACAAGACCAATTTGAAATTTTTTGTAAATGTGACCACTGTTTAGAATTGGGTCAATGTCAAAGTCACGGTAAGTATAAAATAGTTATTTACGAACCAAGTGCGGGAAGACGATGTTCCCGCATGAGCGCGTTTCTTAAAGCACGAGCGACGAAGGAGCGAGTGCCTTTAATTAATGCGCGAATGAACGGAAGATGTCTTCACGCAAGTGGTTCGTACAATATTTTTTGTACGAAAATTAAATTAATTTTTTTTGTTTTAATACATTAAATATAAACGAACATAAAACCAAGTAGGCAGTGATCTTTGGTTATTGGAAACAATTGCTTCACTTGATATTTCAATTTTTGCAATAATTTGTGAATTTTGTAGGAACAATTTTCAACGATTATAAATCTTTCCGTAATTTTTTAATGGAGGAAAACCCAGGGAAGTTGTATTTTATGAACTCAAAGGGCCAGTGTTTTTTGCAATTTTTACATTCGAGTCGACCGGGAAGCACTCGTTTCGGAGCGAGCGTTGGATGTTGGAAGCGTTGCTTTCAAGACTATGAGTACAAAAAATACTTTTTTATTTTGTTGAATGAGGTGTGCTTAGCATTTGTAACAAAAAAAAACTTAGTTTTTTCAACTTTGAGTGTAGATTAGGCATTATTTGTGTATGTACTTCTTTTCCCGTTTTTATTTAATACCAATGTCAGCGGTCCTCTATACCTAGTGCATTTCAGTGGTTTGAATGTCAAAAATTTTTTCCTCACTAATTTTTGTTTTAAAATTCGCTTGAAGATACGTTCAGGGTTTGCATAATGCAGGGTTTGAATATACACTGACCGGCACAAAAAATGACTCACTTTGAATTTTATTAATATAATTAAGTAATTCATTGTCTTAGAAACATTTTTTGATATCATGTTGTATTGATAAGTGTTATTTAAGTTATTCTTTGCCAAAGAATATCCGACAAACGAAACATTAAAGACAGCAAATAAAATTTTAATGAAAAACAAAATTAAAGCAATTTTTTAGAAAAAAAATTATGTTAAGTATGAAAAATTGCCAAAATTTGAACAGCATTTTGAATTAATATCTCGTATTGTCAAATTAAATCTTTTAACACTTAAATCAACCGACAAATATACAACATGGAAGTAGCGCAAATTTTCTAATAATTTATTTAAACAAAACAATTCGGTTGCCATGGTGACCATAGCACTCCAGTTCATTGAAAATGTCCCAATTTAACTATAATAAAGAAAAATAAGCACAAATATAATTTCAAGATCATTTATTAAAGAAATCATAATGAGTCGTTTTTTGTGCCGGTCAGTGTACTTATATCATAATCTGTGAGACACTCTGTATAGTCTGACAAATGAAAAATTACAAAAAATTGCTATTTCACAATGAAGCTTTTTTTAAATGGACAAAACTGAAATCTGAGCAGTAATATGTACAGTGGCGAGCACGGAATTTCGCACACATTGGACACTAAACTTGACAGAAAATCTTATGAACATTTACCTACCAAGCTCTGGACTGGACACACCAAAACTATCGTGACAGAAAGAAAATCAGATGCTTACTTACATGAGACATACGAGTAGGTTTGGATTTTCTGAAGTTAGCGCAGAAAAAATATTTCCCGATGAATTAGATTTAAAAAACACCACCTCGAAAATTTCATTCTGATTAGGTACTTACCTACTTATAATTTTTTTTGTAATAGTTTGTGAAAACAATCACAAAAAAAATTGGTGTGAAGATTTACCCATCTATATTTTCAGTGTTATTTGTTTCAATCAGTTCCATCGACCTTGAAATTTCATCTGTTTCTGAAAATTACTTTCGTTTCGGTTACTGAAGATGTTACATTAGCGTTTTTTCTTTTTAACTTTTTTGAAGAACGTGAAAAAGTATGATATACTCGTAACTACCTCGTGTTTATTAATGACAACAAAAACAACATTTTATGTCAAAATGAAACGTCAAATTTATTAGGTCAAACTGAAATGTCAAATTTACCTATATTAAATTAATATTAAATCAATACACACGTGTAACAAACAAGGCCCTAATAGTTATTTGTATCACAAGGCCAGAAACTGCACGTTTGCAAGCATGAGTACGGTTTACAATACGAGTCGATAGACGAGTATTGTAAGTACGAATGCTCGCAAAACAGTTTCTGGACGTGTGATACACAAAATTTTTCGTGCCGACTTCTGCGGATTTTTGTTAAATGGAAGTTAAAGCACTTGTTTTAATAATTGGTATTAGGGACTTTTTTGTGTTGGCAACACTTAAATTTAAACATTTAAATTTTAAAATCAACATCGCTCTTGTTTCCTGACATTTATTAAATTTAATTAATTTGTTTTGTTTTTGACATTTTCCTGAAACATTTGTTGTAATAAATACACCAGCCCATAGTCAAGAAGTGGCTCGAAACGTAATTTTAATTAATTAATTTTAGTTAAATATTGCTTCTTTGTAGTACGTTGTTATAAATAGAAAAACATTTTTAACGAGCCATCCATAGAACAAACATTGACGTTTGATAGAATTCTGATAACAAATGCCAACCGAAACCGATGACAACTCAAAATCCCTACTTTTAGCCGGACTAGGCCGGCAATGCATGTGTTTCTGGACGATTTCGAGATCTGTAATTTACCAAATTCCGGCCGGCGGCACGAAAATATATTATTAGTATTACATTCAACATTATTCTTTACTATAATAATTGCTGGTACAAATGATGGTTGCGTATATGCGTCAACTCGATAAAAAAATTCTCGGTGGATTGACAAGTCGTGGTCTAATTATTTCTTCAAAATTTGTCATTTAAGACATTCGTAGCTTTTGCTTTTGGAAAATTACACTCGTCTCCTTCGTCGACTCATGTAATTTTTGTTGCAAAAGCTACTCATGTCTTAAAAGACAAATTTTGTTTTTGAAAAAAATTAGACCACTCTTATTGTATTATTGTTGAAAAAAGTCATTATACACTCAATTTATTTTAAATTGGATGTACCTACTTAAGTCTACTAATTCAACGTTCTTTTGAGCTGTCGTTTAAAAATATTTTTTTCAGACAATTTTCTCACTTCACTCTTCATAAAATTTTAATAAGATTATTTCCTTCATGTGTTTAGCAACCAATTGCGTGACAAATATTGACCAATCAAAACGAGAAAACAAAAAATAACCCGATAAAATTTCTCTCAAATGCACATGTGCAATAATCTGATAAAAAAGGTCGGTACCTACCTGATTTTTTTTTTATTATTTTGAATAAAAAGGATTGGAAACAATGCGTTTGGTTTCATTCTATTCAGGAAATAATCAGCCGTATACCCCTCGTGCAAAATTTTAATATCGGCAATTTTTTTGCTAATGAACTCAAACATCCACAAATTATTCGGTCAGAAGACCATTTATGGATGTTTTCATTCATTAGCAAAAAAAAAATCCGATAAAAAATGTTGCACTTGGGATATAATATGTGACAATATAATTCATGTATCACGTGATCATCAATGATCCAATGAAAACGCGTAAAGTCCTTAGTTGCATGGCTATCACAGCGATAATAAAAAACAAAACAAAAATATTATCTTATTATTTAGGTACTTTCGTCGTTACGATTTTTGATTGAAAAAAATTTGTCAGTTTGACAAATAAATGAATAATTTTGTATTTCATTCATTATATTGTCTCATCGAATATAACACGTGGTATGATTAATCATCGATGATATTAAATTCGTAAAATTGAAGCAGGACATTTCACTCGTCCTTCGTACTCGTGAAATCTCCAGCTCAATTTCACTCATAATATCATCGATTATAATCATACCACTAGTTATATTATAGCTGAAAATGCTTCGTACTAATTTTGGACCTTCTTACTTATAAGTTCTCTGTTCGATATGATATTGATCAGTTTAATTCGAGTGTCTAGTCTGGACATATTATGCATGAATATCGACTCTATTTCATTCCTTTTTAATAATTTATTTACCGAACTAAAACCACTTTAGAAAAATTACATTGGTCAGATCTTACCTACTGTTTTAGTTCAGTGTAGTTTACTTAGTTAGTTTCAACTTTTCGTTAGATTTTACTTATTTTAGTTTAATCTTTTTTTATTATATCCAACACCGCTTCCACTTGAAAATATGTAATAAAGATAGGTTTCTTAATTGGTAGGTATTTTATAAAACACAAATAATGCAAGCATGGTGAGAGGTTCATTACCTACCTTCAGTTAACTCTTGCATAGCATGAAATTTGTTTATACCGGGTGATCAAGAAGGACTGTTTAAGTTGGCAGTACAATTAAGAAAAATTTTTAATTCGGTTATTTATAACACTGCAACTGGATATGTTTTGTTGGTTTATTTGACAAATATCTAATATAGGTACAGCATTAACAACGACAAGCCACCAACAACCGGAAGTTACTCCTGTTATACAATTTAAAATACGATCCAGTGTTACCAACTTAAACAGTCCTTCTTGATCACCCCGTAGTTAATACCTACAATACTTCATTTAATTTTCGAAAAATTTAGTAGGTATATTTTAGCATATTGATTTGTGGATACTGATAATTTTTGATAAATTTGTATCATCTTCACTTTCTAAACAAACTACATAATTGCAATACCTAAGTATTTAAAATTCTTATAAATTCCGTCGAATAGTTTCCATTTAATGCGTCCGACTTCTAAATTTAAAAGAATTCTTTATTTTATTGATGATTTTAATAACTGCGTTGTGGAACTGGCAAAGAATAATTAAGTCTAAAAAATATTGCCATAGAGTTGAACTTTGATAGGCCACCACCTTTTTTCGCCCCTTTACAACAATATCGCATCCGTTGAGACAATCTGGTCTTCCAGGCCAGTTTGCTGAATGGTCTTTCTGGGTGTGATAATATTTATTACTGAGCGTAAGTCTTCATAATGAGTCGAATTAATAATTATTGTGGTTATTAAAGATTCAATTACCGCGAATTTCTGGAAAAATTAAACTAACGATCCTTACTAGCACGTTAATAATAGAATAAATGTAGGCAACCAAGTGTTCATGTTTGTTAATTACGAGATCTACATTCTCATTACGTAAGAGGCGAACAACACACCACAACATTAAAAAATGCAAACTTTATCGATTTAATAAATAACTTTATTGAAAAGAGCTAATTACACATCAAGACCATGCAATCGACGCTGAATATTACTTTGAAGTGGACACACTTTCATCAGGTGGCGATGATTCCAAAAACATTTTTACATCAGGATTTTCTAAAATAGCAGTGATCCCATTTTGAGTCCACATGTTTAATAGATGGGGCAGTTCACTCAAAAACTGGAAGGTTGATAGAACACCTTTATTCCAATAAAGTTTAACTGTCTGTGAAGTTCTTTCATTTTTAGGAATTTCAGGAAGCTAAAACAGTCACAGCTACAAACAGGACATTTTCTCTTGATTTAAAAGACCTCAATTGGGATTTGTTTTTGCACTTCCTTTATGTAAGGCTCCAAGGTTGTATTTAATCTATTATATGTTTTTAATGATTCGTGACTCTCTTTCCATACTCCTTCTTTATTCAAATAGTAGACAGCAGTTGCAGCTAATCCCACTTTGATTGAAAATCTACAACAATACAATTATGGAATTGTTATGTAACACTTTAAAAAATAACATTTTACACTTAAAATAATTTCTCAATCTTACATTCTATGATTACCTGAACATGTTTTGTATATTGTTTTTGATGCGCAAACACTGTAAGAATCACGAAAGTGTGAAATTTATTAATTTTATCTCGCGATCAACACAAACTTTGAAAATGGACACTTGTCAAAACCTTGTAACCTTTTTAGTTTTTCATCAAATCTCACTCCATCTAAGTGTAATTATTTCCAATTTTCCGTTTACCCGTTTGTCACTAATTAGTTAATTACATGATCAAGTAAAAGCGAAAAAAGTCGGATTACTAATTTTAGGTTATGCTAGACAATTCTGACAGAAAACGTCATACTTTAAATTAAAGATTTACAAAATTGATTGTATAAAGATGAGATAATTTGAAAATCGGATGCAGCTTTTTAATTACCGATTATAAAAGTACGCACTGGATTAACGGAAGAGTAATATTTTATTTATTTTACCTGAAAAACTGCGATTTCAAATATACCGCCATGTTATCTAATAAATAGGCAACTGTTTTTTCTATGGTGGTTTAC
The DNA here is from genome assembly GCF_963966145.1 of Tenebrio molitor. Classification (NCBI taxonomy): domain Eukaryota; kingdom Metazoa; phylum Arthropoda; class Insecta; order Coleoptera; family Tenebrionidae; genus Tenebrio; species Tenebrio molitor. The sequence goes on along the minus strand of NC_091053.1, from coordinate 19,406,481 downwards.
GTTTACGTTGCGATACGACACAACGCAACGTTACGTAAACGTACTGTCAGAGTGAGTGTTAATCATTCACAACATAAACATTTATAATGTAAAAAAATAAAGCAAGGAATATTAATAATAATGAATAAAAATTCAAATACGAGTACTTTGAGCTCCGGAAATCTTTGACATTCAAGTTCTAATTCAAGTTGAAACGCTGCTCCATAAACTCCAGGACAACTTCAAAAATCCCCTAAAGACCCAATCGTCTCTTGCTTTTTTTAAAATTCTGGAATTACCACTAAATTCCGGTACCATATTTACAACTGTTTGTTTGAATAATGTTGAAATTTCTGTACTCGATTTTTTTTTATTAACTGCGTTAAACTGTTATTTTATGATTGATTACGAGATGTAGGCATGTGATATCATTTTGTCTTTTGTCGGTGAATTATGTTTAATTTCTGTATTAAATCTAAATGGAATTTGATTCTATCGGGCAATGACTCTGTTATTCCTATTAAATGTGGCGTGATATCAATAATAATAGAATTTTTTAATGAGTCAAGACTTTCCAACTCTACGTAGGTATTCGGTGTATATTTGCACACCTCTAGAGGACCATCTTATTCTATGTATTATATCAAAAATAAATGAGAACTAAATCTGACTGATTTTGTTAAAAGACCCAGATCACACTTACTCCTATTCATAAGAAGATCGAAACATTGGCAATTGACGTCTTTAATAAATTCACAAAATTGTGTGCTGTTGTAAATGACAAGTTCTTCTTTGCAACTTGAGTCAACTGCAGAATTTTTGATTATTTTTACAATTAAATTTAACAAAGTGCTTCTTGATAAGTGATGCTACGAGTTTTTCAATATCTAAAAAGAAACTTTTTTTACTTTCGGTTGCAGTTAAAACTGGATACCTATTCTATTAATTAATATCGATTCTTTTACTTATTAAACAATTACTCAACACTTAATAGCACATTGAATATTTTTTCAGTGAGTAGGTATGCATGTTCAGTAGTTCTTAAGAAGGTGTTCTACCTCTACACACCGTTTTTCATGCGTTCACGTTTTATTTTTTATCAGATAAAAGTGATGAAAATGGTGGCTCCTACAAGCCATGCATTTTTTCGGGGCAAGATTGCGACACGTTTTCCGGGAACTCTATTCATCTGACACAAAAAGTAAATATATCGCATTGAACAGAATCCCCTTCGCAATCGTCATATGGATTCTTTTTTTGATAAGTGCAAAATTTTCAAAATGGTGGCGATTTAAAAGAAAAATTGAGATTTTTGTCATTTTTTTAATACTCTTTTACTGTCTTTTTTCATTCATTGATAAACTTTTCCAAATACATAGGTATATCGTGCTCATTCCAAAAATGTCTTGCTATATTTAACTTCTTTCATTTGATAATTTTGACTGATAATTAATTGACCGATTATTATTTAACAAAACCAGTCAGGGAGGTTTGAAGCAGTTTGCTGTAGAAAGTATGGCGGACAAATATTTGGAAATTTTGTAGACTTAAATGTACAAAAACATGTTCATTTTGCTCACTTATCCCACTTGCAGCGATGACTTTACCACGTGAGAAGGTGCACAAAGTGCATTTTTGACAATAACATATTTAGAACCGTTTCTACGGTAAAAATTGTGCAGACTGATCTTGCAGTTTTTTAAATTTTCAACAACATCTTTTCCATAAAATTTCTGTACAACCAATAATGTTCACTTTTAGTCACGGCGTCCGTTAAATTTACGCTATTGACAGTTTATTAATCAATTTTCAATAAAATGTAAATTTCCACATCTAAATTGCATGCTCTTTATGAGAGTCCGGTGAAATCGCAATGGTTTGAAAACGGTTAAAGTTATAACAGTTTGAATTTAAACCATACATGCATTTAAAAAAAAATGATATTTTTTGATACTGAATTTTAGAACATCTTTGATAGAGATCGAAAAAACTCCGTTAAGGAATCCATCGATTTGATGAATTTCTTAATAATTAGTTTTTGGGTTATAAAGAACCAAAGATAAATCTGTTAGGGCAATCACACTTATCTTTGTTGTTTATAATTCGAGGAATTGATAAAGAATTATACAGGCTCGCTAAAAAGTATGGATACAGCTAAATATTTTCAGAACGGTTTAGCAGAAATCGTTGAAATTCGGCACACAGGTAGAAGTGTTGAAATTCTATCATTTGACATTTTTTTGAATTTTCTAATAGTTATTTATTTAACGAGTTCGTATGTAAATTGGGCTTTTTGGTATGAGTGGACCAGATTAAAACGCGAGTGAGCGTGCGTTTTAAAGGCCCACGAATGCCAAAAAAAGTCCAATTTTCACAAGAACGAGTTGAATACAAAGTTTTTTTGTTCAACGATCCCCTGAAAGGCTCCAAATCGCTTAAAATCTTTAAAATTAACTTGACCTTTCGTTTTGACAAGTTGTCACATTTATCAAAATCTGTTCACATAGGAGAAAATTCTGACAGTGTAATTAATGTAAATTTCTCTAATGGAGATTTGTTTCCTGTAATATTTGTACCTAATTCAACGGTAAAGTTGCCATCACGACTCATGAGAGATGTACGAGAGGTGTTAGGCTTCTATTATAGAGCTAGAGAAGACTAAATTATGTCCTGACAAAAACTCTTTTGAATTAAATAAAATCTAGAGAACCTTTAAAATTGCTATGCACGTTTCGTAACTAATAATGCTAAAATTAATTGAACTCCTCAAAAGTTAGAGGAGCTTTATTGTCTTCCAAAACAGATCGGTATACACTTCTACAAAAGCTCGGGTTATTTGTATTTCTGTCCTTGTCCTTAATCCTTACGTTGCGTTACGCCGTAATGGTATCTCCTCTTTTAATGTGGGCGACAGCATGGTAGTTTACCGCTCGTCGCTCTGGTGACTGTCTAAATTTTTTCGATAATTTTGATTGAACATTATTCATGTGTGACCTGCGTTGAGGAGTTCGGAGTGTAATAATTGTTCCGGTTTTGGGACCCTGCATAAACGTATGTGAACTTTAAAACCGCAAGGTGAAGCTTGACGTTGATAATACATAAATAAACACGACACTGATTGCATTTTGATATCGTTCTGAGCGAATTTCATTCCACTTCTTCACACGAATGGTGTTTCAGATGGAGGAACAACCGAAGGAAAGGATTAGGTGTTTTTTTGACGTGTCAATAGGAGGTTTACAATCAGGAAGGATTGTATTCGAACTCTTCACAGATATCGTACCAAAAACGTGTGAGAATTTTAGATGCCTTTGTACAGGTGAAAAGGGGCCAGGGCTGAATACGAAAAAGGCGTTGCATTTTAAGGTTGTGTGGGGTTCAGTGATCAAGACTGAGTTGTTGATTTGTGTCTTTACAGGGAGTAGTTTTCCACCGAGTGGTGAAGGATTTTATTATACAGGGTGGCGACTTTTCTAATGGAAATGGGACAGGTGGAGAGAGCATTTATGGAGGAACTTTTGAAGGTATGTGGAACACTTTCATAAAAAAAAAACAGTACAATTGTAAATTGTAGAAGTAATTTGTTGTTTTATCAATTAGATACATATTCAGTAAAAACTCATGTGTAAGAATATGTATCATTCATAGATTTAATTTTTTGCTTCATGCTTAGACCACAATATTATTCTGTGGAGCAATGAAATTGTGGAAAATCATGTCTGATTTGATTTTAAAGCCATAAAAGAGGAAGTAAGTGCAAAGTGTTGGCTTGCAATGCATTGCAGCATTAACTGGAAATTTGTTGTGTTAAATTTGATGGGTACTAAAATACAAAATATATTGTTTCTCAAAGGTCCAGGTACAAAGGAAAGATGTCTTCACCATGTGTTTATTTATAACTCGACTACTGTGGTGTAAATACAGATTAGAACTGATTCAATTTATAATAAAACTAACGAAAATAAATTAAACTGAAATCTGACGGTTCTTAGCAGCGCCAGTAATAACACCACTAAGAATTTTAAGCGTTTGTAAACTGAAATTTGGGAAGGAAAAGCCTCTGGAATATCGTTGGTGGCGTCATATTTGTCAAGCACTGTAACATAAACTACTCAGTAGAAGTAATTAAAATTTAAAAAGTAAAATGGTGGATGTCAGCAGGGTAAGCTATATTAGAAGGCTCTTCAGAATTGGACCTCTGCAAAAGACACCACAAAAGAATGTTTTATTGATAAGTAAACTCTTGGCCACTAACGATAAAAATTTTACGGCGTACTTACCCTTTGAAACCAGACATTCTGTCAGGTTTGGATTGGCGTTTGGAGTTTAGGAAATCTGAAATACGCATGCCAATGGTTTTATTGTAGTTATTACACAAGCATTACATTGTAAAAAATTATGATGCATGTTAATGTCCAAGATAACCGTAAAATGCGTGTTGTATCATGTCCATCCACAACAGCGGAGAAAAACGAATTTATTCTACCAAAGAAAGAAAAAATACAATCACATCAGTTTTTCGTGAGATTTCTTGTGAAAGTACTTTTGCCCTGCCAGGTATAAAAGGAAAACAAATCATAACACTGCACTGTCCGTTTGTGGCCAAGAAAAGTGTATCACGCTAGATAAAAAGTTGGATGTGTGAGAAATCTGTTTGGTAAAAGCGTGCCTCGGCATCATTCGTTAATGGAAACTCTTTCTCTCGAGTTTGATGTACCACTTCAAACCCGCAGGAAAGAGTGTCTATGAATGGTTAATCAGAGGACCTAATACAGAACCCTGCGCAACCCCTAAGTGATACAGCTTAAATGTTGACTTAAAAAAAGACATACTTAATTCATTTTAGTAGGTTATTTCTGAATTCCTAATCTCTGTAATGTATGTTTCATAATAATTTATACATCTACCTTCGGTCAGTATTGTATACTTTATGAAGGATATTATTTGTGTGGGAAAATTAATATACAGGGTGAAATTGAAATGCATCAAATATGTAAACCATAGTGTCTTCAATAAATGAATAAACCGAAAATTGGTTGAACATTTTAAATTCATAAAGTCCAATTTAACTTAATTCCATCCCGAACGAGACGTTTCTGGAAGCTCTAATAAATCGAAACATGAATAACCGCAAAGACGCTTTAAAAACAGAGTCACAAGACCTTACTATGAATGAAATAGCCGAAAAACACTTTAAATACACCGAGCTGCAAAAACGCCAAAGAATACTACTTATGAATGAAACCGCGGTACTAGCACCGGCGATAACAAAACTTCTTAACACCTTTTCTTCTTAAAATTCTCAAAAAATTCAGGAATGATTGTGTATCGCTGTAGAACATTCTGTAAAAATTTCAAATGTTTTAATGAAACGAGTAAATATTTGGTTTTAATTCAATAACCGCCACACTAATTACATAGTTTTTTGATGTCATTGAAATCATGAAAGCATCACCGGTTTTTGAAATAAATGAAATTCGATATTAAAATGCAAAATTTGGCTATGATTTATTATACAGAAGAAGTTGACATGGGTTATTTACGGTACCCTTTAGGGACTAGAGAATTACTAGAAAAGTTCTTAACAGATGTTGACCAACAATGAGGTACATATTTATTTATGACACTGCAGTTGTAAATCTTGATAATTTTTCGCTGTTAATGTTAAAATTGGAATAATTCAAAAACTAATCCTTTTCTTTTGATGCTAATTTCTTAAATATGTTCTTTGAATTAATTGTGAATTATGAGCGTGCACGGGAAAAACATTTTTTTTTTGCTGAAAATCATTTTTTTTATTTTGTGGCTCTGAATGAAGTGATACGGGAAAATTCATTGCACACGTTTGAAGCTTTATATGAAGGGAATGTAACCCTAAAGTTTCGTAATTTTTACTAATTTTTTAATACTATGACATTTCTACCCTCTTGCGCATCTATAGCGTACAATTGAATGCACGTGATTTTCACAATTGGTTTGAAGATTCTAGCGTTTTAATATAGTGATGTACGGTCGGTGGACAAATAAAACTGGGACACTTAAAATTTAATCTATGTAAATCAGACCATTGAATTGTCAATATATTTGTCAGTGTCTGTATAATATGTCATATCAAAGTTAATCTATTTGTGATAAAGCCATAATTAAACGATGCAAATTTGTAAATTTTGACTTATGTAATTGTCATTTTTGTCCCAGTTTTATTTGTCCATCGACTGTACCTACATATTTCGATTTCAGCCTGTATTTTCCATCTTTTGTCGATTCTTTTATTTCATTCGGTACAATAATAGTAGTTTATTTAATAAGTTCGTGTGTAAATTGGGCCTTTTTTCTCACAAGTGGATCATTTTTAAACGCGAGTGAAACGAGCGTTTTAAAGGCCCACGAGTGCCAACGAAGGCCCAATTTACACACGAACGAGTTGAATACAACGTTTTTTTGTTCAACGAGCCCCTTAATAAAGGCCCCAAATCGCCTAAAATCTTTAAAATTAGCTTGACGTTTCGTTTTGACAAGTTGTGACATTTATCAAAATCCGTTCACACAGGAGAAAATTCTCAAATTCTAACAGTGTCGAACAAAAAATTATTAAATTAAATATTCGAATTCTCTGGTTTCTTGTTCGAATTCTTATCTGTTGGACAGAATAACCTTCGTATTTTATAAAAGCTTCAAGTCAGATTCATTCATATCGACTTCTGGCGTCCCCCAGGGTTCAAACCTGGGGTTTTTACTTGTTGTTCCCTTTGTAAATGATTTACCCACTTCATTAAACTGCAAGGGCTGACCATTTAAATATTTTTGCCTCGATAACTAATAAATGAAGATGTCAACATTTTTTAAAAGAACTTGAATATTATTGTCGAATGGTGTAAAAAAAGACCAGAGCGCATGTTTTGCATGGATGTTAATTCATGAAAAGATTTTTTGTTCGTAGACAGTCGATTTTCTGTCGTTTTTTCAGTTTTGAAGTTCAAGTCGAATTTGCTAAAAAATGCACCGCTACCTGTTGCGTGTGTGAATGCATCCAAGACGTACGACGCCACCATATTCGTGTCAAAAATACTATTTAAATATCTATTGTACCTATTACATCTATTGTTGTATTTTTTTTGCGTGGCTGATTTGATTTATTTGAATATGAATTGTTTTTTTGTTTAGTGATTGTATTGTCATATTAATGGTAATTTATGTTGGACAATAAGTCTAATATTATTATTAAATCATGCCGTAAATTTTTTCTCTTATTGGGTGTGAAAAACTAAATAGAGTAATGAGTCTTATTAATTACGTTTAACAATGATTATTTAATAAATTACTAAAATTACTCTTAATTCGAAATGACCTCATTTAGCCTTCCTAGATTGTTTCACAGCGCTTTAAATGGGTATTCGAAATTTCTGTGAAATCGACATTTTCTTCTAGTATTGAATACAATTTGTAATGTAGTGGATTTAGTTTTGGACTACCAGAAGGGCAACTTCCAGCCATTGCAAATTAGACACATTCTTTTGAAGTCAACGCTGCGATAATCTTCATTTATTTCATCTTGCTTAGATCACAGATTTCTTTATGTGGAATACAGAAGTTACAAATCTGAATTGTTTAAGCAGAATTCGGGAGTTGCCCAGAGATCTGTGTTGGGGCGTTTGTTCTTTGATAATCGCATTAAATTGCAAAATAACATTTTTAAACAAAGACACGTGCTTTGTTGTTTTTCTAGGAAATCTTAACAGCATAGTTTTTGATTACTCTATAATTTTCCTTTTCAGATGAAAATTTTGATTTGAAACATGACCAACCCCTTCTGCTTTCGATGGCAAATAGAGGAAAAGACACGAACGGGTCTCAGTTTTTCATGTGAGTTTTAAATTAAACTTGATCATAATTTAATTATAAACAGGACGTAAAGTACGTACAGTAAGTGTTGGTTACTGCAAGGGAAATGTTCGATCGTTTTACTTATTCGTATGTTAGTACAGTTTAAATAAAATTTACTGCGGTGAGTGCACTTTGGTATCGAGATAAAATTGTCGCATTAACGAATGAAGAAGAGCGTAACAGTTTTCTGTCGATCATTTAATCAAACATTAGTTTACATAATTTACGCAACAATACTTTACGATCGTTTCATTTTTATGTTTGTCGATATTTCTTTTTGCGAAAAGTGTAAGTGAAGGACAGAAATATACATTTGAGTTCACATTTTTTAACTATATTACAATTATAAATAGGTAGAATGATAAACACTCGATATTTTTAAACTGAAATACAAGAGGTGGATCAAGAAGGACTGTTCTATTGCTTTTTTTGACAGATATCTGACGTAACCTTAACAACGACAAAATGGTAGGTTGCGAGAGCAAAAATGAACGGTAAAAAGTAATCAAACTCGAAATACAGAACAATTACCTAAAAATTTATCAAAGGAAATGCTCGAAGTGCCCCCCATATTGTCATAAACATAAATTAACTCTTCTTGTTAAAACAGATTTAAAAGCATGTTGAATTTAATTTGAAATGTCAATTGTCAAATGTGATTTGTCAATGGTGCGGCCGTCAACGACCGGAAGTTACTCCATTTATTCATATTTCATCAACTATTTATACTAAACAGTTTAAATTATTTAAGAGATCTAAACTGATTTGCGACTTTACATTTTTCTACGTTATCAGCTGCCTTATCCTATCTCGACTATTCAAGGTTATCACGAACGACAACTCCAATTCACAGAAAATTTTCAATTTTATTTAATACAATAAGAAATGGAAGTTTATGTAGGTAGTGTAGAGTGGTAAATTGACATATTTAAGTTTTGTGCGAAGTAGCTCTTAATGCGCTTGTGTATTTGTGCAATTTTGTTTTTCAGAAAATCGGAATAAGAAAAGGTATTTTTTTAATGTGGGTGTTACGACATTCACATCTTGGAGCAAAATATTTTCACGGTCATAAATCGCACAACAAAACATTTTCAAATGGTCTCTTTAAGTTATCATATTTCTTGTACTGGCCGCAACGACCGTGATTTATAATAATTTTATTGACAACTTGTACATGCATGTTTAAAAAGTGTAAAAACTCTGTAGTTTGTTGTTGTATTGTTTGGGAAATTTCAATTTTCCTCTCGTTTAAAATGTGCAGATTCCTAGGTATAATTTTAAAAAATTGTAACATTTAGTAAATTTCTCAGTTGCCTAAAGAGATGTGTTACAGAACAGTTACTTTTGTTGTTCTGTAGCAGTACGTCTGTTCCATCTATCCTGGCCTTCGCTGATCATATCTTGTCATGTTTTGTGTTATAGTACTACACAACCGGCCCCTCATCTCGACAAGTGAGTAATTGGACGATCGATCATTTTCTTTTTACCGACATTTTGTAAATCTTTCAGTGTACATGTTGTCTTTGGACGTGTTGTCGGAGGAGTTGATGTCGTTCGTCAGATCGAATCGTTGCCAGTCGATGCGAACAGTCGTCCTTTGCAGGATGCCAAGATTGTGAAATGCGGAGAACTGGTGAGACAAGTGAAAGGTAAGCGACAGATGTGGTGATTTTGTGGTAGTTTTCTCAACGAGAATCTTGTGCAGTTAAGAAAGATAAAAAGAAGAAGAAGGAAGAAAACGAGAACGAGGAGGAATCGTCGGGTGACGAAAAGAAAAAGAAAAAACACAAGAAGGACAAGAAGAAGGAAAAGAAGGATAAAAGGCATAAAGAGTATGTTGAATTGAAGTTGAGATGATTTTTGTGAGAGTTGTTTGTTTTTGTGATGAGCAGGAAAGCTGATGCGGATTCTGAGGAAGAAGGTGAGTTGAAGGATCTTCATCCGTTGGCGACAGTGACGGATATAAATCCGGAAGACATCCCAGACGTACCGTTTAATAAGTTTCTGATGAGAGGACCTCAGGAAAAAGAAAAGGATAAGAAGTTTAAGAAAAGGAAAGGTACGAGTTGGGTGAAAGTAGTAGTGACGGAAACGGATGTAGTTTGTTGTTAAAGAGGGTAGTAAGGATAGATTTTTTTAGATGATTTTAGAAGCGGGGGTGTGCGAGAGAGAAATCGAAGAGATTGGGACAACCACGGTTTCAGAAGAGATCGACCGATAACAACCAAAAGTGGAAGAATGATCAAGGGAAGAGGGAAATTCGTAAGATATCTTAGAGAAAACCGCAACGATTGAATGTTTATCATGTTTTCAAAATTCAGAGATACAGAACGCCTTCGAGAAGCAGATCGAGGAGCGGAACTCCTTTGCATTGGAGGAAAGAAGAGTCGCGCGTCATAAAACTGTCCGAATTTGAAAAACTAGAAGCCGAACGTAAAAAACGTGAAGAACGGAGGAAATTGGAAAAAGCGAGCAAAGAGGAGAATCGGCAAGAAAACGAAGTGACGGATAACGCGCCGGAAAAGCAGGACAAGGAAGTAGACTATAACGCTTTGGACTACGAGGAGAACCAGTCGGAAGAAGACGAAGCAGTAAAGAAACAAGTGCCGAGCTTGGTTCAGTATCCACTTCCGGGAAGTTTTAATCCCAACAAAGAACAAGCGACGAGCGAGCTGAACGCGCCCCACCCAGACGAGATGATAAACAACGCGAAAAGCGAGGTGATGGCGATGGCGTTGGGCGTGCAGGTGAAGACCGGGGAGGAGTCGCCGCCGCGAGATGGTCCCATCAGCGGTTTCGACAAGAAAAACAAACAGAACGAGGTAATCGATGGTGTGACGCAGCTTGTTGATTTTGAGTGCGATTTTTTTACTGTCCAGATCATCCAGAACAACGACCACCACACCACGAACCTGATGAAGTTGGCGGGTCAGTCGAATAACATCGCGAAGAACCGCAACTTGTCAGAAGCCAGTAAGAAAGACGCAGAGGTGCGCACAGGACGTAACAAATTCGAAACGGAGAAACCGGATAATCACAACGACGAGAACAGAGCGTCGTACAAAAACGGCGGATACCGCGAACCCAACAGACGAAGAGTCGAAAGAAGACCGTTCGACGAGCGACGACCCGTCCGGAGGCAGTTCGGAAGACGCGAAAGAGGCCGATACGTTCCCTATCCGTCCAGAGAACGCAAGTACAGAAGATCGCCTCGGAGGTCGAGGTCGAAGCACAGACAGAGGTCGCGGTCGCGCAGACATTCGCGCACCAGAAGATCCCCCAGCAAGGAGAGACCGAGGAACAGATCGAAATCGGTCACCGACGACGAGAAGAAAGCGAAGAAGCAACCGGAAAGCGACAAAGAAGAAAAGAAGGTCGATGACACGGAAGAGAAGTACAAAAAGCTTTTGATATTGCGCAAGCAGATGGAGCTGTTGGAGATGAAGAAGAAAAAGGAAGTGGAACAGGTGATTGTGCGGAACGTCGCGCGCGCTCAGCGGGTTTGATTGTTTTTGTTGTTTAGAAATTGCTGGAGGAGAAGCACAGGAAGGCGAAGGAGGAGGCCGACATGTTGGAAAAGGCGAAGAAGGCGAAGAGGGAGGCGATAGAAAAGGAGAAGCTGCTGAAGACGTACAAAGTGCTGCAGGAACTGGACAAGAACAGTTCCAGCAAGTCGAAGCGGGCGCGGAGTTACAGCTCCGGCAGTTCGAGCAGTTACAGCGACAGTTCGAGTGATTCGTCGGCGAGGTAGAATTCAGATGTTTTGTAATCATTGTAATCGATTTGGTGCGTTTGCGTAGGAAGTCGAAAAAGCGCGGGAGATCTCGATCCAGGTCGAGGAGGAAGGGGAAAAGGCGGAGCAGCTCCAGCAGCAGCGGTAGGTCCAAACGCAGAGGCTATACACCTAAGAAGAAAAGATAATGTAGAGACGATCCTAGTACCTATTTTGAATACGTTTTCTTATTTTTTTTTTCATAAGTGTTTGACTAAACATTTTCAATATTACTTGGATATGTATATTTTTGGGATTAGTGTTCTAATTACGACAACACCATTATAGTTTATGTAAAAATTACATGAAAAATAAATACATCTCGACTTCGTTTTAACAACTCTGTTGTGATGCCGCATTTACACTGTCCCAAGTTTTATTTAGGCAAGTGCAACGGTGCAAGCAAGACGTGTAGAGCATTTTCTTGCATGCAAGAACTGCACAAGTCAACAGTATTGGAAGTTGCGGCAGCCTTGACCGCAAGTAGTTGTGCAACAAAAGGAGTTAGTTCCTTTGACAGATTGAAAAATTGTTAGGAAGTTGATGCAACTCCCAATACTGCACTCGCCATCACAACTGCAACGTGGAAACACGGCGTAAGGTACAGTCGCGAGCAATAAATTTTGGTCGTCAAGGTCATTCTTTGACGCAATCGAAAATGCTCCATTGTAAAACAGTCGTAAATGTCATAACCTATCATCATGTATGACATTAATTGTCATTTTGTTCTCATTTTTTTGACACTTTGTTGACGTGACCATAATCAGGCAGGGAATTTTTTTAAATTTGTGACAATCTAACCAAATTTTGAAATGACATTGACGACCAAAATTTATTGCTCGCGACAGTACCTTGACCTGTTGGTTTGTACAGATGGAGGTGCACAGGCGAGAAAAACATCAGTCAAAATACCAAACACTTTATTATTCATCATATTGCTGTCGCAGCAATATAAAATCTAATATAATTATTAAAGTTAACAATTTTAACACTTGCTATGTGATTTTCATCGCTTTTATTTATCGAGAGGACAGTGTTTCATCATTAGATAGAGTCTGACGGTCACATGTAAAAAGTCATGAAAATTAGGTACAGAAAATATGCATGTAGGAAATCGAATAAAAAATAATTATGGTTACAAAACTTAATAGTTATATTATAAAATAATACGAGTGTCGAGTGAGAAAAAAAGCTTGTATAAAACCTTGATATTAAGCTACTGCTTCGACTTCCATCGGTTGCTCCACCTCGCTCTCCGTCTTCTTTTTTTTCTTTTTGGCAGCTTTGGGGTTAGCGGAACTCTTAAGTATCGACTGGACTTGCGGATCGCTGATGGAATGCTCCGACTTGTACAGTTCGTGATCGAAAGGTAGACCCGTTATTTTGTGTGGTCCGTTCGGCATCAACAACACCGTGAACTTAAAATGAGCGACCAGTTCGCCTGCAACAAAAAATCAAACAACTCGACGTGACCTTCGCCTACGACATTTCCGGCTTACTCGGTTTTTCATAAAGCACTTGGAAAGGTTCGATTAGTTTATTTTTGACGCACTCCACGACTCCCATCTTCGCCTTGGTCTCGTCTTGGAAGCCGCGCAGGTTGAAGGGCATGCTCCCGTGTTTCGTGCGGACCTCCGTGTAGAACATCCTCGAAGCTTTCAGCTTGAGCTGGTACGTTTCGTCGGTTTTCTTGTAGATGGAAACCCGATTGTCTCTTTCTTTGCCGACGCCTTCTCCGGTGCTTATCAGGACGTCCATGGCGTACACTTCGTGTTTGTCCAGTTCGAACTTCTCGTGCTCCTTTTTCTGGGCCTCGTTCGGATTCTGGATGATCGTTTTTTCGCCGTCGATTTTGAACTGTTTCAGCTGGTGACTCAACATCCCTTCCACCGGTTTGCAGTTGAACGATTCGGCCACTCGCTGTACGGCGTCGGTGACCGTGTACGTCTCGTTGCCCGGCTTCAACAACCTGAGGGCGGCTTCGGAAGCGTAATGGGCGGCCAAAATGACGTCGGCTTGTCTGCCGACAGCTTTCTTTTCGCTGGAGACGCCCAAGATGATCGTGTGAGCGACTACGGCGATGAACCCGTCGATGTGAGCACCCAAATCGCTGCAACGGTGATTTTCATTTAACGATACTGTCTTTCCAACAAAATATAATGTTCATTCGGTGATGGTGCTCTCAGATTAATAGTTCCAATCACTGGATTTCAGTAGGATCAATTGGACAAAATACATAAATCATCATAAATAAGAACTTAATGCACCATGGGGTGCCTTTGCTCATTATCATACTATTGTGTTGTTTCACACGTGTAAAATAAATTAAACAATAAGAACAAAAAATTATAATATGATTCCTGCAATAACAATAAAATCACAATGGGTCACTAAGATGCATGTGGCACAAAAAAAGTATATATTTACATAAAAAGACTGATAACTTATTTATCTACGTTTTTGTACAACCAAGGTGAAACATTTTATAAAAGCGCACTATTAAAATCTTATTTTATTTGACAAGACCACAGATGTGATCTATACTTTACTGTTATGATTCTGATCTCAGTTATTATTTCTACCAATTATCTTTGTTAGCAGTTTTATAGGAATATTTTCAATGGCATCAAGCCAAAAGTAATATTACTGTGACTTTTATTTTCTGTAATATACAAGTCAGTTTAAACATCCACTAAAAATGTTTGCAAAATAAATCATGTTTAAATGTTCTCTGCCACAAGCATTACTAAGAACTCCCATATAAATCCCTTTTTTTTCTGTTTTTTATTCTTTCTGCTTTTTTTTTTGTTTTGACCCTTGGGCCATGCAACGTTAAAAACCAAACTCACACTTTAACCATATCTCCATCCTTGAGAATACAGTCTGGTTCACTGGCAATCGGTGAAAAGTGGCAAATGCAGTTGTTGACAGAAACACAAGTCGGGAAAGCGATTCCCTTTTTCAGTTCCTTCTCCTTCTTGAACACTTTGCTTGTTTCTTCGACGATCAGTTGATCACCAAACTCGCAGATTTCCCGCACCGAGCTCCCAGCAGTGCATTTTTCCAGAACTTGTTTCAAGATTCCTAAAACCCAAAACGTGTAAATCGTTTTCTCGAAAAACTGTTGGCACGCTCCTCCAAAAAACGCGATTACTACGCGGGAGTGAGTTCGCACTTGGTACGCATAGACAAAATATTGGATTTTTCATTTCCGAAACCACATGGTTGCTTCCCACAACTAAATCCATATGGCCGTAACCGGATTTTTGCAAGTGGACGCTTAAGGCAATGATCTTTCGAGTACTGACACGGCTTACAAATTAATCTGGCAAAACTCACTGTTAACAATTTCTCCTGCCATTTTATACTTGGTGACCACCAAGTCTTCCGAAATTGTTTTCTCCACATTTTTGTCGTCCGCCATTTCTTCCACACACCAAAACTCAACTCGGCGGCTGTCACGTGACCGCTTCTGATAAATCACTTTGGCGGAAAATTTAAACGCGAGCAATGTTCATCCATGCAATTAAAGCTTTAAAATAACAACAAGCCTGTTTAAAAAAATTCTCTTATCTTATTTGACGTTAACATACAATTAGACGTAATTTACTGAATAGTTATTGGAATGATACGTTAAATTTGACAAATGCTACATTTTGTTGAAGTCAATGCTAGAGATATTGACACATTTGTGTTGGCCATCCTGTGAAGCATCACAACACTGTTGACGTTAACTTTCCCGCCTAAAATGTTCAACGAATTTTAAATGACAAAACAAGGGAAAAACAGTTTGCTTCTTATCGGCTTGTTATTCCATTCAAAAGTAGATATATTTTTACAGAGGCAGAAAAACGGTTGATCTCTTTATTAAGTAATGTGATTTTCTGCCTGCTGTGACAGGCCAAATAATTCAAAACGAAACCAAAAAATGGAACTAATTTTTTTTTCTTCGCTCTTTTTAAGCACTTAAAATATCAGTTCTAGAAGTGAACTGATTGTTCATAATAGGTATTTGTAACGATTAAAAAGTAAATAAGATTATGGGAACACTAAAAATAAAAAGCGTTTTTCTTATTTACGAAACTATTTACTACAAAAATTAAATCTTTGAGAGTCAATTCATTTCCACATCACTTACTAAAAACTTTAATGTGAAAACTAAAGTCATTGGGGACGTTGTATCTGCAACCATAATGTCAGTACCATCTTTTAAACCCAACTCCACCAGAGTTTTATTTAAATTGTCTCTAGTTCGTTCCTCAATACTTTTGATAGTTGAAATGTACAAAGTTTTATTCTTTCCATCAATTACTGTGGTCAATCCAGGATTCTTCATCTGGTAGGTCTCTTCTTCACAAAGTAAATTTATCAGATCCTTCAACTTCATTTTGTTTGGATCTGTTACGTTTAAAGTTTGTGGTACTTGTGAACATACCACACAATTATCTTTTCTCTCAGCTGTGTAAGTATAAGTGTAAATACCGTCCACGTCATTAAACACCATATAATTATTCAAAGGCAAACAACAACTGGTTGCAATTTTAAATACCTTAAAGTAAAAGAATAAAGCATTTAAAATTAATTTCGTGTATGTGAGACTTACTTCAGTGGCACAGATTCCAGCTATGACAGCATTTGTTGATGCCACTGCTGGAATTATATTTTTTACAACACCTTGTACCAAACGATAAGTCACTCCTGTGATATTAAACTGCAAAGCTCTCTCTACTGACTTCTCATAAACCCAACCAATGTGTTGTGAGTCATCTCCATCTAAGGTACTGTTAAATGGATTTTCTTTAGGCCAAAGGACCACTTTAACATATTCAATGCAATGTTCAGGAAGTCGTGGGGTGTTAGCAATCGTGCAAAGTGGATACGTAACTTGTGGTGGGTACAGGTCTAAGGTACAATCCACACATGCACTATTACCAGGCACAATAACACGAGCATTTCCTTTGAAACCTTCAGTACCTACAATAATCGTTGATACAACACATTTATTTTGAGCTAAAATTTTTTTTAATTGCTTTTAGTCTTCTACGTTGTCCCACAACATCGTAGGTAAAATTTCGGCACATTTTAAAAATACACCCTGTATATCATATTTTATAAAACCAATGCGGTTTTCTTGCTTTAAAGCATATTTCCTGGAGGTTACTTCGCATTGGCGTACATTTTATAAAATATGATAGATATACAATGTAGCAGAATAAAAGCAATTAAAAAAAATTGTATGACATAGGATTTTTTAAATATTTTTTCCGAGTTCTACATGAAACCAGTAGCTCGTGGTTAAAATTTTTCCGCGCATTTCAATAACACCCTGTATTTTACAAACTATTTTGTACCTCCATCGACTAAAGGTATAATTGTAGAATTGTCAAGAACACCATCTTCATAATTCAGTAGTGACATGATCATCCCATTTATCCATCTTCTGGCAACAATAGAATCCAGTCCGCATACTATTATGTGAAAACTTCTATAAAAGCCCTCATCATAGTCTTGAATTTTGCAAAAATGAGGTGTGACTTGACATCCAGGAATTCTCTTGTTAACAAAAGCAGCAGCTACTTTGGCTTTAGACTGGCCTATGTCCTTCTGCCTAAACAGAAACTGTCGATTTAAATTTGATAAATCAATTGTGTCCATATCGATCACATGGATTTGTTTGAAACCCATCAAGGCTAAATTTTTGAGTAATTCACAGCCTAGTCCGCCAGCACCGATGACGAGGACCTTGCACGATGTCACTATAAAATCCATTATTTCTGAGGATGGTTCGAATTCTGGATGGCAGAATGGTCCCGGTCTTTCTAATACTTTACGCAAATGGCCCCACCGTTTTTGCGTGGAATCTTGTCCTTCGCTCATCGTTGTGGAGTTTTATTGTTACACTTGTAAAACCCTAAAATGTTTATTCTACGAAAATTAGTTTTTCTTGTCGGCTTTTTATAAATTCAAACGTCAACTGTCAAACTTTATGTCAAAATATCTTTCAATTTGATGCGTTTAAAGCGCCACAAATTGTTACAAAACAAGAAATCGCTTTGTAATTAAATTGCTGCAATTATAACAGCGTCACACTACAAGGATTACAAGTTTTTCCCTTTAATTGCCTTCAAGTATAAAAAAATATATTTTTTTTTTTTTATTTATGGTGAAGTTGGTGTAGCTTTAGACACAACGCATTGCATCATGTCTGTCAAACGAATGTCAATGTGTCAGTAAAAAACTGTTGTGAGTTGTGTTTAATATTTTGTAAGTTTGTTTACCAAGAAGTAGAGGATAAACGATTTACAATTTTTTTATTGAATAGAATTAGTATGACTGGTGAAACCGAAGGATCTGTAAATACAGGACATTCTCTACTCCCGACCGGCGACAAATTAATTAATTTTGTGGATAATCGGTCCTGCAGCAAACCAGCGAAACGGGTATGTTTATAAATATTTATTGCTAATAACGTAATGAGTAATGACAGAAAAATTGAAGGTAATATTTGTTGTTTTAATATGGAATGATTTCAATAATTTAGATCTTAGTTGGAGTGAAGTGGTTGTGTTTAATCAATTGTGATACATTTTTAATTTGTAAATGAGCACAAATAGAAAACTGTGATCTTCAAATTGGGTGTCAGTGAAAGCAAACAATAGTATTATAAATTGATAAACTATGCATTCTTAGAAGTATAATAATTCGTGAGAATAATTAAAACACTGAAAATGACTGTCATTCCACGGTTCACTGTGAATGGAATTAAATGAAGCCTAATAGTGCACAAGAATTTCAATTTATTTCAAATACTCTTCATATCTATTTTGGCATCATTGAGATCATGACATCAGCTTAAAATATCAATTTTTATTTCAGTTGTATCAGTCATAAAAAAATTAGATAAGTTAAAATGCTTAGTAAAATCAGCACAACTATTGTTTTAAAATTTGAGTGATGGAAACTAAAGGTACTGGCCTGAGGATAATATTGAAAAAAAAATTAATCATATACAGAGTGTCCCAAAAAAAAAGACGAGTCCATAGCTCCCTTATTTATTGGAGGATGTTAATAGGCCACAAAATGGCCTATAAAATCATGTATAGCCAATAAATCCACCCATAAATAAGAGAGCTATGGACTCGTCTTTTTTTTGAGACACCTGCATAAAGAAACTTAATTTTTTTGAGATTTTTGTTTAAGTAGTTTGTTTTGCAAATATTACGTATTTCTTTTATTCAGATAAAATATATATTCTTTTAATTCCATTAAAAAAGTTTTTTTCCATTGATTTTAGTGTTAGAAGTGTCACTTTTTCTCACCAAGTTATGACGTCATTAACTTTTTTAAACTGTTTGGTTTTAATCCATGAATGAACGTTATACATATTCTACAAAGAAGTGATTTATTAAAATGAAAATTAAAATAACAATTAGAACAATTAGTAACATTAAAACCACCTTTCTTTAGTCCACTAGTAATTTCAGGATCTTTATCTGAATCACTCATTTGCACTTTAATTGAGACTGACGTAAAACTGACACAAAAGATAATTTCAATAAACATATGTATAACGTTTCCTTAGTTACCACAACTGGCCACCGGACTTGACCAAAATGGAAAAACATAAAATTACAGTTAAAATAGGTTTTGATTTAATGAAGTTTAAAAAAACTTTAGAGACAACTCGTGTTAGCGGGCTTTTTTTTCACGCGTGTGGATTATTCAACTCGCCTACGGCTCGTTTACTGAACTTCCACACTTATGAAAAAAAGTAGCAGTTCTAACACACGTTGTTTAAATAACTATATTGTGATTTACAAAATTATCCCTTGGACCAGAATTTCTATTTTTAATCGTCTCAGTTTTGTATATGTATACAACTTCCTGACAGAAATGTGGAGAGAGTGGTAGGGTATAAATTGTGTACATCCCAAAACAGGAAGAGCTTGATGAGTAAACATTTTTCTGGCTGTAGACGTTTTCTTAGGGCAAGCGTTATAATATAAATATATTTGTATCACAACTAACTAAAATGACAAAACTTAAATGGAAAATCCAGGATTTGATAGTTTTTTAACTTTCAGGTTTGTTTATGATGTTAAAATTTTTATTGTGCAATGAAATATAATGTTAATATTGCAAATACATTTTTAAAAGGTAGATAAGGAACGTTGAGGATTTTAAAAAGTGAGTAAATAATTATGTTGCACAAAGCGATAAACTAAAGTGTTTACTTTACAAAGTTGTGTGAAAATGGGAGATTTATTAAAAAAAAATTATTGCAGTGAAAACAATAGTATGTAGGTATCTGGAAAATAAAAAAAAATATTAACAATAACAAGATAAATTATTGAAATAAAAAAGTCAAAAAGCTTTCAGTAGACGCTTCATGATTATTGATTTTAACTAAATCACTGTGTTATGGAAGTCCACGTAATAAATTTAATCACGAATAGAACTCACTAAAATAAAAAATAAAAATTTTATAATTTTTTCTGTAAATTCTTCAAAACAAGAATTAAAATTAAATATAATTTAAACCCTAAAATTCATACCTGCTCACGTGTTTACACATCCATTGATAACGAAACACGAAAAAAAAATAGGCGATTAAAATAAAATAAAAAATGAAAAACAATAAAAATTGTTAGTATCAGAACAGCGATCGTCTTTCTTTAAAAAACTGTATAAACATGTAGTTTTTATCGAAGGTAAAATAACAAGATCTAATTTTTTTATCGGATAAATTTTTCAATTTTACGAAAACTTTTTGCTTTTATTCAAAGGTTAAACCCTCGAGCTAAAGCTCTCGGGCCTAACCAAAATAAAAATGCCCAAATTCAACTGGTAAAATTGTGTAGAGCAAAAATGTTTAAGTGAAAATTGGGAAATTTATCAGATGTAAAAAATTAGGTCGTGTTATTTTTTTCAAGATAGGTAATTATTTATTTATGATATAGTTATTAAAAACACAATTATTAAAAACAATTTGAGAATCTTTTGGCAGATGACAGAGTAGCAGGACGTTTTAATCGCGATAAACATTTTTGATTGGATGAAAGCAAGCGCTCTGATTGGCTGACCACGCACGTTTGATGTAAGTGGGAAGTAATCGCACAAAAACATTTTCACTCACTGTTTGGTTTCAATTGATGATTATTCCAAATTATCTGTTAGAAAAATGTAACGAAAAATATTTTATTAAAAAAAGATCAATACATAGTAAAAAAAAATATTTTAAAGAGTTCTGTTGGTGATTAAATTTATTAGGTGGACTTCCATAACACCCGGTATCCCTGCAATAAGAAAAGAAGGAAAAAAAAACAATTTGAATAGTTAAAGTGTGCATTAAGCAATAAAGATATGTATTCTAAAAATTTCAAAGATTGAAAATGCGATTTTTGAAATTATGCAAAACTTCCACAGACAAAAAATATTGCAAGAAAGTTATGTCAGATTTAGGAAACAGACACCGATCAGATGGTTTTTTTTTTTTGTGAATAACATTTAGTAATTAAAAATTAAAGAAGCCAAATAGAAGGTAGTGTTTGTTGATATTTTACTGATTTTTAATTTTCATAATAGCAAGATAAAATGTATTGATGTATTCTCAGGTTTACGTTATTTTTAAGTGAATATTCTACAAAAAAGCGAGGCAATAAATACCCTAACATCCAGCGTTGAAATATTTTTTTGTGAATTATTTTCGTTTTTGCAAGCGCAAATAAAACACAAGCAAATGTGAGTAATTGAAAATTGATTAAATATTAGAATTCGCGTATCATCGATTATCTGTTATAATAACGAATCAATCCAGAAAATCGTGTTAGAACTAAATCAAAAGAACTGTTAAACTGTAAACTACTGTTGGTTGCTAATCGCAACGATCAGCGAAATTTAAGGAGCCGAATTAATAATTAACAGTGTGATATTCATCTTGTTTTAACATATCCTAGATTGCGAACCGTTTTAATAACCATGACACTAGCTTCATTATGAATATGCAATCAGCGACCATAATTATAGCGATATGCATACCCAATTTGTGCAAATATGCATACGTCGAGGAAGAGCTTGTAAGGCGGATATTCTTCCTGTTAATTTTATTTTGGACGATGATGCCTCCTGTCGAAGATATTGCCGTAGCAAGTGGCAATAGGAAAATGAAATTTTCAACTCAATTCATTTGAGAGAATTGTACAAAGTGTCTATAAAACAACGTATATCAAGAGTCCTGTGAAATTGTGAGGCTCTATAATTTTATTGTGTCGAACTATGTTGCCGTCAAATCAGATGTCAAATGTTAAATTATTAAATCTTGGCGTCAGTTGTGATTTCGACGTCTTAGTTGTTTTGCTTGTGATTTTCTTGAATTTTTCCATATTCTAATTACTTTTCATCAACAACAGTCTTCGTTAAAAACGTGTCATTAATAGACTTACATACATAACCCCTGTTTTTCTATTTGGGACCACAATATGCTACAGAGCGGCACAAATCAAATATATTCGAATTCCACAAGACTCTTGATATAATTACATTCTTTTATAGACACTTTGTACGTTATTAATTATTAGCAATCACAGTGCACTGAACATGTCTCGTAATTAATCTTTAAATCCTTGCTCTGTTAATTTCGAAACATTCATCTTAAATATTTGTATTGATGATTATCACTTATCAACATTTTTCTCGTTTTCATTGTCTCCAATTAGTTTTCTGAGTGCTCTGAGTTTTGAAAAGAAACTTGTTCGTACCGAATTGACGAGTGCACCGGTTGAGACAATGGTGAAAAAATTTCAATTCAATAGCCTATTTGTTGTAATTATGGTTGTAACCACACAACAATGTCGAAATAGTGTGAACTGATAAATTCATTTTAGTCGTGTTTAATTATGTACTTCACGGTAACATGGCCACATTAGTTCTGGCGGTTATGTACTGTTACACATTTTACATTCAGATTGGTGTTCCTATTAGATTCTTCTCTTGTTTAATGATGTTTACTTTCCATTTTACGTAAAAGTTTTGTGTAAGTCGAAATTCGCATTTTCATGGAAATTAAACAGATTTGTTGTGTAACGACGAATAACATTAATTTTTTTTTTTGCACTCGTCGCCATTCCATCCATAACTAACGAAAACTTCCCGAAGTAACTAAAAATTTGCGATCTTTTATCAAAACATTCCAAACAATTCGACACGGAAGGTCGAGAATTGTTCGAAAAATTTTTCGATCGGTTCGTTGTTGTAATAATCAATTTTTTCCGTCGAAATAACCGGGCCAATTCGAGCTTTATGTAACATGTAAGTACATAACATCGCACATGCAATCCAGTTCTTGCATTTCTGCACAAATTCTGCACGGTTTTCTATTTGAAAGTAAGTGCAAGTAAATTTATTTGATGGAGAAAGGGATGTGCTACCAATTATGACTAGTCGTAGAAAGACGTTTAATTAGTTCACTTGATCAAAAGCACCTGCTCTGTGAAAACTACACCGAGTTTATTCTGCACACGCCTGGTCGATAGCTTTCAGTGTGATTGATTGTTTGTTTATGAAGAATGTGCTTCTGACAGTGCACCGTTCAGTTTTGTTTATTTATTTATTGTTTTTTTTTTTTTTGTTGGCTTCGGTGTTTTTACTTTCTATGTTTTCCAGTCTTCTTTATTGTGGTGGTGTCTTGCATGAAACAGACTATTTCGGACCAGCTTCGAGACGCAACGGATATTTTTATTCGAAAATGACAAACTCGCAGGTAAGTTTTCAAAGTTTTTATATAAATCTTTAAATAGACGACAAATTCGATTTAGTTTTTGGTATTATTTATTTATAAACAGTGTTTCAAATAACAATCTGATCAAAACCAGGAAACATACAACTAATAATTTTCAATCGAAGAAAAAACCAAAAAAGATCAAAATAAAAAAATAAAATTGATCGAAACTCTTTGAACTAAAGAGAATTAACTTCTGGACCACTTGGAATTAGAAATTAAAAAAAGCAATGCTAATACATTTTTTATCACATTTTTTAAATTATAATAGTTATTTATGCAACAAGTGAGTAAAGTAATACTTTTTATTACGAGAAGGAAAATTTGCCGCACGAGCGCAGCGAGTGCGCAAATCCACCGAGTAAAAAAAAGATACTTTACTAATGAGTTGCATACAAAAATTTTTTGGCGCCCGTAAGTTTAGATAACAATTTTTTCGACACTCTCAAAATTTGAAAATTTTCTCCTGTGTGAACCCGTGGGCCTTTAAAACGCTCGTTTTATTCGCGTTTTAAATTGGCCCACTCATGCCAAAAAAATCCCAATTTACATACGAACTCGTTAAAAAAACTACTAATTATGAATGAAAAATTTTATAATTGCGTTAAAAAATGTCACGCTACGGCACTTTTTTTAACGCAAAATGCGTGCAAAAATGAACCACTATGGCACTTTTTTTAACGCTTCTTGACCGATTGACGGACGTTAAAAAAATGTTTTAATTTCATTTAAATTGTTATCGTTTCGGTATCTGTTTTATTTACAGCTAATTAAATTTCTTTACTGAATTTATTATGAATAGTGGCCAAATTTTTCAATAGTTTTATTTCCAATTAAGACATTTATACGGGGTGATCAAATAGGACTGTTTAAGTTGGTAACACTGAATTGTATTTTAAATCATATAACAGGAGTAACTTTCGGTTGTTGATGGCTTGTCGTTGTTAATGCTATACCTACATCAGATATTTGTCAAATAAACCAACAAAACATACCCGGTTGCAGTGTTATAAATAACCGAAATAGAAAATTTTCTTAATTGTACTGCCAACTTAAACAGTCCTTTTTGATCACCCGGTATTTAGGCTTTGTAAATAAATGTGTTCTATAAATTGATCAATTCGAGCGAAGTTTCCTGTGAAAACACGAACGGAAACGTTAAGAAAAATTGGTAATTAAATTAAAGGCCGATCGTTTCGACATCGCGTTCGTTCAATATATTCATATTTTGTAATTATGACATTACATCATTAACGTACCCTTTCTAACAATGAAACAATATGAAAAGTCAGACTATAGAAATTTAAATTATGACAAAATTAAATTTATTATGCGGGGTTATGCAGCAAAATTCTTTCTTCACATGTCTTGCGAGTTCTTTATTGATAGTAAATAACACAGTAATGAGTTGGTTACATCTTCAAGTTGCAACATGTCGGTTAATTGTTGGGTAATTTATTTATCATTGAAAACAGATAAGAAAAGAATACTTCAAAGGAAACAAAATTGTTAGAATAAATAAAACGAAATATGTAATAACAAATTCGCCCAGTTGCAACCTCGACTTCGTCTCGGTCTTCAATCTCTGGGCTTAGCACAAAAAGACTCTCTTCTACTCTTAATGATGTACTTACGTAATCTACTATTTTTTTTTCTTGTAAATAAAGGTACTATCTAAAGTGTAGCAATTTTTATTTGTAGAAATGACAGCTGTTGAAAAAAAAACTGAATTTTATCAAAATTTTGAGATTGAAATATGTACTTATTAATAAAATATGAACGCGGCATCCAATCAGAAAGATCCTGTGCTACATCCTAGATAATGTTGTAAGGAATATGTGGTATAAATTTCATCAAAATCGGTTTAGTAGATCTCGAGATATTTTATCCACCAGTTTGAAAAAAGTAGTTTCCAGAAAAACGCAAAATAAATAAGTACCGCGTTAGTGAACATGTTAAAATAGTTATTTATGCAACAAGTGAGTAAAGTAATACTTTTTTTACGAGAAGGAAAATTTGCCGCACGAGCGCAGCGAGTGCGCAAATCCGCCGAGTAAAAAAAGCTACTTTACTAACGAGTTGCATACAAAAATTTTTTGGCGCCCGTAAGTTTAGATAGCAATTTATTCGACACTCAAAATTTGAAAATTTTCTCCTGTGTGAACCCGTGAACCTTTAAAACGCTCGTTTTACTCGTGTTTTAAATTGGCCTACTCATGCCAAAAAAAAAATCCCAATTTACATACAAACTCGTTAAAAAAACTACTAATTATGAATGAAAAATTTTATAATTGCGTTAAAAAATGACACGCTGCGGCACTTTTTTAACGCAAAGTGCGTGCAAAAATGAACCGCTATGGCACTTTTTTAACGCTTCTTGACCGATTCAAAAATCATATATTTTATGAACGCAAACGCATATTTAAACATGTTTAAACGCTTAAAATATGCTCGAATGTATAAATATGTAAATAGGTGAAGCCAAAAAATCGATTTTTTGAAAATCTCAAGGTGGTGTGACCACGTAAATGTTGACCGTTGTGACAGTTGAAAGAAGAGACAAAAAAGTAATGTTCTATTATGGCCATTCAAATCGCCGGACGGAAGTCCTATTGAAGATTTGTAGAAATTCTTGGCCAACATTTTTTAGACATTTCTAAAAAAATGATGTAAACCAATCATTACTCTCATTAATTAATGACAATTATTAAAAATCTCCCTTTGAAGTTTTTCTTGACTTCAAAAAAGCAGGGAAATTGCATTATCGAGTCAAAAGTTGGGTTATATTCAATAAAGGCCAGTTCACACATATTTGACAGTTAAATGTCAGTTGCGGCCAAGATTTCCTGTCCGCAATTGTACTTTTTTAATTCATTCCGTAATTATTTTATTCTGTAGTATAAAATAAACAGATTTATTTATTAAATATTGCTCTAAAATTCTGCCCAATTTCACTTGAAAATTCCTGCTAAAAAGTTTATTAAAACGATCCAAAGTTTTTATCATGTAGGTAAATACCTATGGCCAGCGTTAAAAAAAAGACACCGTATAAATAATTAAATATAGTCCAATTTTTACCCTTTTGAGGTGACGTCACAATTTCCTTCCTCGCTTTCTCTTTATTGAAACGACAGAAACAGAAAAAAACAAAAAAAAAAGGCACGTTTAGTTATTGATGGTCACTTTGAGGTTATGTTATGCTCCTGTCCTGTCCTTCTTTCACTTATTACATTGATTACAAACATAATTTGACACATTTATAGTTATTTATGATCAATTCAAATTTGTTTCTGATCCTAGCTCAAACATACGTAAAGTTACTAGATAATGACGTCATCGCAAAAGGGTAAAAATTGGACTATATCTACAAATTTTTGTCAATTTTTTTTCTATATACAGGTGTACTTAAAATACGTGTGTTAATTTTAATCAGTGGAAGAACTCGCCAATTTATGAAACTTTTCTCTATTACCATTTTGTAAAATTCAAAAGTTTTCCAAGGTTTTTTGCCCCCCAATTTTTGCCGGACGAGCTATTTTGTGTGATTAACTAGTCTCAATTTTTTTGTAACCATGAGAATTTTCATTTTTATTTCATTTTTTTCTATAACAATGACAAGGTTCCTTTTCTATCACAACAGAACGTTTTTGTCCTTTTTGATGACTAATTTATTCCACATTTTAAATCAATTTTTCGTAAAAATTTCAAATAGCAAAAACGTTTCATTTAACAAGCTCTGTTGCGTGTTAAAATTAACACACGCATTTTAGATACACCCCGTATAATTACAGCGAACATGGTTAATCATTTTTGGACGCACTGCACAAAATTTAATGTAAATACATAATGTTGTTTAATTTGTAAGTCTGCTAATTTTGTACATTTAGTTTTGAATTGGACTTACTGATTAAATAAATAATAATGAAATAGTTTTGAATTTAATTGAAATTTTTTATTATTATTTTTATTTTTTACAAGTCATTCGGTAAAAAAGCGTACAATTCAGCAATAATATCGAAAACCGGAAATAAAAGTAGTCAAAACCGCAGTACATTTTGTATTCAAATCTTTGTTGTTTTTATTTATCTCAGTTGTAAATTTTGGAAGGAATTAGGTGACATTTTGATAAAATAAAATTGGAGTGCTTTGATTTGAAACTTATCAAATACTCGTATTTACACTGTTACGTAATATTAATTTACAGTCGTACAAACCCCGATTTATCTAATGCAACGGTACGAATTCAATTTGAATGAGAAACGAAAGATGGGAACATTCTCAAAGGTTCAATTCTCACCACATGTAAAGATGCGGCAGATGTCGAAATCAATTAACAATAATAACGAACGAAATCTGCCGGTTTAAATTAACACAAAAAAATGCACATTTTTTCCGGTCGATTAAGTTTAAAAATAGTTATTAGAGTTGATAAAAATTTAGATGGAGCAATTTGAGGAAATTCATTAACATCGTACAACAGATGCCACCCGAGCGGTCGCCTTGTTACCAACTATTTGTTCAGAGATTTAGGTCATAATGAATTGAGCAATCAATAATTCTTAAATGTACTCCCGAAACAGGATCGATAATTATATGCGATTTTGTGGTGCATCAATAAACATCGCAATGGTACGAACGAACAAAATACTCCATTTACCGTTTCTGTTGCACGTTTTAATCTCTAGTTCCTTCTAAACATGTTGTTTTCTTTGATAGACGAGTCCTCTCCTAATTACATAAAATTTAATAATTAGCAAGTGTAATAAAAGTACTGAGTCATAACAGTCGGGTCAAAATAGCGCTCGCTTATCTAAGTGTTAAATGCTCACAACAGTATTCCACATGTACCACAACAAAATTTTTATCTGTGGAATTGACATTGATAAGAGATAATAATATTCCAACAAATGTCTTTGCTCGACACGTTGAATATTTATGTGTAATATGCAAATGTGCATGTCCAGTTTGTGGTTTTAACCAGTGTTAAATAATGATAATATTGTGCGTTCGCGGAGAAAGAGAAATTTGAAATGTCAACAACCCCTAAGGTACTGTTACGATTCTGATCTTGGAATTTGCAAATAGATTGTTAATTAGTAAAGTACCATCGGAAAGTGTAACGATTCGATTTTACACCATGAAACTGACAGTTTCGTTGTTTCATATTTTTGCGGTGAAGTTGTCCAAGTGGTGGCGTAAGTATAAGAGTTGCAACTATTTTGAAAAATTGCTACGGACCTCTGTGAAGTTATCATATTATTTTCATTCCACACGAGATGTACATAATTAATAATTAGTTTTAATGCAGTTATGATGTCATTTTACTAGTGGGAGTAATTTAGCCTACATTTCACACAAACAGTCATTTGAACAGTAATAATTTATTTGACAAGTTATTTGCCTAAATGATAATACATTTGTTTATACAGGATGTCATTAGATCATCGAGTACTGCTAATGTTTTCCGTTACGTGGAAATATTTTAGGAAAAAGTCTTCACATTCCCTGTTACTTTGGTATTTTTATCGAACTTACATGACATGTTTTTTTTAACTTCCTTATTTTCGTACAGCTCTGATCAAACTTTTTTGAGGCTTGTGTTATTTTCTGTGACACGTTTTCAGGTATGGTTTCGTGGAGTTCGCAGTTCCAAATTCCGCCACGTCTATGGCGAACCAGCCAAGAGAGAAAAATGTTACGACAACATTAACATAACGAAAAACGCACACGATTCCCAGTTCTGCGCGGTCAATCCGAAATTTGTCGCTTTGGTAACTGAAGTCGCCGGAGGTGGAGCCTTCATTGTCATCCCCGTAGAAAATGTACGCATTGTTTATCAATCTCTCATCATCAATATCTCTTCAAATGTTGTTTTGCAGACGGGAAGACTGGATTTTAACGCTAGTCGAGTGACAGGACACACAGGACCGGTGCTGGATATAAAATGGAATCCTTTCAATGACAACGTGATCGCGTCCTGTTCGGACGATTGCACTGTAAATACCTTTGGTAGAGTAAATCTTGTTCTTTTTCGAATTCTTGTGCGTTTGTAGATAAAGCTGTGGCACATCCCTGACGGGGGTTTGTCCATGCATTTGACAGAATGGTTGGTAGAACTGCAAGGACACAAGAGACGAGTCGCTTACATAGAATGGCATCCCACCGCGGAAAATATACTTTTCAGCGCCGGATTCGACCACTTGGTGAGTACCTTCGATAGAATTAATATAAAAGAAAGTACCGTTTCTTTCGCTTTCTTCTCTAATCCGTTGATTCATAATTATAAGTCGTCAATTACTTACTTACAGGTGATCATATGGGACATAGAAAAAGGTGAAACCGTAAACGTAATAGACTGTCATCCAGATGTGATTTACTCCATGTCCCTGAACCGCGACGGAAGCCTGCTCGCTACAACATGCAAAGATAAGAAATTGAGAGTGATCGAACCAAGAAGCGGCATCGTTAAGAGCGTGAGTTGACAGATCACAAAAATATTTTATTAAGAAATAAGAATCAAGTAGGTGTGTGTGTCAAAATGTCAAATTAATGACGTTAGTGCTCAGTCGGTAATGATTTTTCAGGAGATGATCTGTCATTCGGGTTCGAAAGCTAGCAAGGTGACGTTTTTGGGTACAAGCGGCCGTCTGCTCACGACTGGATTTTCGAGACATTCGGACCGTCAGTATTCGATTTGGGATCAAAACGATTTGAGTAAGCCGTTGACGACCGACACGATTGACAGTTCTTCAGGTGTGGTGTTTCCGTTCTACGACATCGACACCAACATCGTGTTCCTGGCCGGGAAGGGCGACGGAAACATCAGATATTACGAGATCACCGACGAAGCACCCTACATCCACTTTCTCAGCCAGTTTCTTTCTGGAAATCCTCAGGTGAGCCGATTTGGAAAAGTGGCACCCGCTTTCCGTATTCGCCGAATAGAAAACACGTTCGATATTCTCGACTGCAGTGTTTTCTAGAAATTACGTTTGTTTGTTATGTAGGGCGCCGGATTAAGGACGGTTACTTTCTACCGAGTTCACGCGAACGTCCATTTTTAAACCTGAAATTTATGTTTGAAAAATGCACATCGGAGAATGACGTCATGCTAATTGGAATGGTCTGAGGCTCCTTGGTACCAATTCGCAGATAAATGGTAAAATAGCGCTTAGGAAATTACGTTTTTTAATTTGAAGGAATGCTCGATGCTGAAATTACTTCATGTTGGCTAACTGCGTGGGGTTAGGTACTTCGATTTTTGAAACAGTATTTATAGGATGACATTCTGAACAAGATGACGTCCAAAGAGAGGGTTCAGAAGTGGTAACTCCCAACAACTCCAAATACACCAATAAAAATGTTGACACGTGTATTCTGTTAACATTTACAGACTTAATTAGCTGATGAGAGCAAAGTTGTTCCCGAAAATGTGTTAATGTTTTTATGAGCGTGTGTTGCTGTTGATAGGTTTATTGTTTTTAAGATTTCAATGAAAACCGTGGAGCTGGACAAGAAATAAGAATCCATTGGATTGACAAAAAAGAACGAAACTAAAAATCTCGATTTGCGCTTGATGATCTTATTTTGAACGTGTCTCCATTTCAGAGAGGCCTCGGTTTCATGCCGAAGCGCGGCTTGAACATCCACAACTGCGAAATCTTCCGCTTCTACAAGCTGCACGCCATCAAAGGCATCTGCGAACCGATCGCCATGATCGTCCCACGAAAGAGCGACCAATTCCACGAAGACCTCTACCCCGACACTGCCGCCCCCAAACCCGCTCTCTCCGCCGAAGAATGGATCAGAGGCGTGAACGCCAATCCGCTCTTGATGTCGATGAAGACGGGCGTCAACGTGACGACGTACAAACCGCGAGTGTACAAACCGACAGCACCTGCCGTCGCCTCGCAAAACAACAAAATGAAATTTGCATTCCTCTCCACCGAAACCATTCCCGACTACAGACGTAAAGACTTGATCGAAGAAAAGAACCACAAAACCACCACGAACCAG
The DNA here is from genome assembly GCF_963966145.1 of Tenebrio molitor. Classification (NCBI taxonomy): domain Eukaryota; kingdom Metazoa; phylum Arthropoda; class Insecta; order Coleoptera; family Tenebrionidae; genus Tenebrio; species Tenebrio molitor. The sequence goes on along the minus strand of NC_091053.1, from coordinate 19,375,054 downwards.
ACGACGAAGTTCCAACAGTTGCAGCAAAAATTCGGACACGTGGATATCAACAACGACATTCCGCTGATGAAAGAGATCAACAGTCTGGGTGATAACATTAGCACGGAGCACGATGTGAGTGTTTTGGTTGGATGAGGGACGTGGTGATTGATTGTCGTTTGTTTGCAGTTGAAGGTGGCGTACAAACAGCAGTCGGAAGAGTTGAGAAAAGTGAAGAAGCAGTTGGCGCACAGCGAAAGAAGAGTGAAGGAGTTAGAAGAACAGCTGAGGAAGCTGCAACACTAGTAACTTATTTTTTTACCCAAATTTTCGTAGTTTTCGGACGTAATAATTTGCTGTACACTTTTGTTAGGGATATAATTATGTTAAATCGTTACCATTTAAGTTAATTTTAATTCTGTTCGTTATTGTTTAATGTGATAATGTAAATGTGTAAGTTATGTTAGTGTGTCTTTTATGTTAATGGATTTTTCGAGTCGAGCACGAACTTACTAAATTGAAAGGACTAGGATTTTTAAAGCACTTCTTCGATTAAAATCAACCGAGAAATTGCTCTCCAAGGAATAAAAAACGTTCCAGCTTATTACAACTTTGTGAATCACGGTCAGTCCTGATTGCAAATTCTGTTAATTATTGTTACGTGCTTTAAGAAGCGTTTATATTTTTGCAGCCAAATCAGTATTTTAGTATCTCGATAGTGTCCATGTAGCTTTTTATAATACATTGTTAAAGGGATGACAGTGCAGAGGGCAGGAATATATAAACGCACAAGCAGTATTAAGTCACATAATCTTTATTGTAAAACTACGACCAACTTTTATTTCACTTACGTTACGTTTCTGATCAAGTGTGCTTAACAACAAAATATTTTAAGAGTACTTGAATGAACATTCATGTTAGCTTTAAGAAGGTTTCGAAAGGTTGCTCATCAACACTTTTGAACACCTTCTGGCTTTTTGTACCTTTACAGTTGCTTTTTACGTTGTAACAAAATGAAAATAAAATTCATCCAAATAAGTCGTTCTTTAAAAAAATATAATACAAACAAAACATTTACAAACATTTCATATTACAATCGAATCTACCTTATCACTAATGTCGCGAGTTTATAAACTAGTAGTCCTAACGAAGCGAACAAGAGAAAACTGCCGGGTTTTGTAAAACTGGATGCGTTGCAACCGTCCCCGGAACATGTGAACACGCAAGTTCTGTACAACAAGATGTCACCTGGTTGTTTGACGTAGTTGCAGTAGTTTCCCAAATCGAGGGAGGAACAAAATCTTTTGGCACCGATTCCTCCTACAAAGTACAAAAAACACTTCAGCTGGAATTGTTACGATAGCATGGTAAATGAGGAGGATTTTGGAAGAGTTATGTGTTATTCAGTAATGCCCGTAACAGATTGAGAACGTCCACAAAAATGAGAAATGAGAATGTTTCTTAGCAAGAGATTCATAAAATGCCGATGATTGTGATTTCACTGTTGTGGTTTTAAAATGGGTAGAAAATATGTACCATCGAGTGTCTGTTGTTTGAACCAATGGAGAAAATCTGTCCGCATCTTTAGTTGTCGCCCATTATATTGTCTGACCCTCCGTTGACCCCGCATTGCGCATTTAGACTGGACTTCGTCATTACGGGTGTTTAAATAGTGAATAATTATGTGAAGCAATGATAACCCTCAGATTCTAGTTCAGTTTTAATAATGGCTTATTTATTATTATTTGATCAAATCCAACATCCAATAATAGGATAAAAGAAAGCAAAAAAAAAATCAGGAAATTTTTTCCCGAAAAAGTTAGGTTAAGTACAATATTTTCTGAACGAAAAACTCAAAAATATTTAAAAATAATATGTAGTCATTTAATAAACTGTATTGATAACATAATTACATAACATTTTTTATTTAAACCCAAAATGTTATGTAAGTAGGTATTTAAGTTGATTAATTATATTTTTTTTTACAATGCAAAAATTTCCGATAATAATGCGGAATCTGGAAAAGTGCCCCGAATGCTGCCAGCGTTTCCACGTTGGATGGCAAGGGAAATCCTCTCAAAAAGGAATTTCTTTGATTTTGAATTGCCTGATTCCGCGATAAGTCGGTTTCGATGACATTAATGAAGTCGATGGTTTCTTTGCACCAAGGGCCTAAGGTTTCAAAGGCTAAAGCTTTAAATATGTAGTTGGACTGGCTACACGAACGAGTGTAGCCTTTAATAGTTGAGATTATTAATCGCCTATTAACAAACGAGTTGATTACAAAATTTTTTCGTTGACCGCAAACTTTTTTTTTGTGACAAAATTTCAAATTAAAGCCAAATCAAAACCAATTTAATCTTTTCCGATAAAGATGAGACCTTATAAAATACCTTCATCCTTTTTGTGTCTTCAGGGTAGGCCATTTTAAAATTTTTCAACACTTTCTATTCACATTTCCACAAAGAGTGTCAGAAGACGTCAACTCCATTCACATTCAATTTCACGTAAAAATCACGGTTGCTAAGAAAACCTAGTTACCTTTGAAAAATATGACATGCGAATTATAACCAAAAAGGTCGGCTTTTAAAAAAGTGAATTCGGAATTGTGCAGTTATGGAGCTATAAAATATAGAAAACCCTGCTGCACTACCTGCTGCAGTGTTGGTAAGTGCAAACAATGCATGTTCGAGGTTGTTTATACATCAAAACGTCAAAATCGCAAAAATCGTTGATTAATGAAAAATAGTGTGTTAATGAGGTCCATTAATACACTATATTTTACACAAAATAATTCATTAATATTGAAATGAACAAGCGGTCAACGGAAAAATAAATAAAGTAAATAATTTACCATTAGTATTTTTTTTACTATTGAGTTGGTAGCACTTTCCCCGCCGATTACTAGATTATTAAAATTGAAAGCGTCGTTGGTTTTCTATCCCTGTTAATTTGGTTTTGACATTATCGTTGGAATCGCTTTGTGTTTATTTTCTTGTTCTAGTATTTGGAATTTTTTTGTTTCATGTACGAAAAGTGTAAAAAAAAACTGTCACAACTTTAATAACGGTGTCCGTGATACGGTCCATTGTGCTCAGGATATTTTTTCCTCAAAATAAAGTAATGACGGTTTCACATGTTTAGTAAATTTTTGACATAACATAAAGCTCACTTTAGTAGATAATCCACGCCTACCACAATACCACTTATTCTGAATTGCACTGTATAATGTTTCCTGTTTCTGTCATCTGTTATAATTTTTGTCAAAATGAGCGACTCCGACAAAAGTATTTTGACGCCACCTGAAATTAGGAAATCAAATTCGATATTGCTTCATTTGCTGATTCTCTAATTTGTAAACGATTAATAATAATAATTAAACACCCACTTTTCTTTTAACGTTTTTAATACATTTGGGAATACAAAATCACTGCTCAAATAAAAACAGTGGCGTGCAGTCGTTTATTAATTTTTTTAAAATAAGCGCCTACGCCTGTCTATTGTCAAACACGGAATTGTCATCCGAATGAACGACATATGACAAAACGTCACAACAATAATAAAAAATGAAGCATTTTAAGCTTATGGCGTTAGTTTTTGGATATTGTATTGTGGATAGTTTGAAATAAGAGACATTTTACCAATATCTGATCCATAACGATACTAGACCTGAATAAAATATGATAAAAGGCAATAATGATTTGTTAATGTCTAAGTTGAGTTTCCCAAAATTTCCCACAGCTAAACGTAGATAGAGCAACATATACTTTACCAAACGCCTCGAGACCAGCTTCAATAAATTGTACAAATCAAATGTTAAATAATGATGTAAACAATTTACCATCCAGACTGGTCGATTTGACACAATACTGAGCTTCAAACACGTCGTCGCAGCTCTGTGGTTCCATGCCACCTGCATGGATCATTCCATCTGAACAGTCTATTGTTTGATGAGCCGCACATCGATAGCACGAAATAGATGAAGCTTTATGGCCACCACATTATCCCAAGCAGTAGGTAATGAAAAAGAGATGAATGCAAGTGTTAGTAGACGTAGTGGATGAAGACGACGAAGTTTGACAATGTTAGAGCGGCGTTGTTAGTAAAAGGTAAGTTCCCCAGCAGACCAGCCAAATGCCTTACAGTCTAGGAGACGGTACCTTCAAATCTGCCTATGTGTTTGATGCAGTATTGTGCATCGTACACGTTGTCACATGGCTCAGGTTTAATGTCAATGTCGCTAGTGAGCCACTCGTTGCATTGAAATGGTTTTGTGGGATCACTACCCGAACACTGGTAGCAATCTAGTGTTAGAGCTAAACAAAACAATAGATAATAATTGCTGAAAACAAGTTCAACAACGCAAATTTCACAAAATACCAAATTTCAATTACATATGTTTTTTTTGTAATCAAGCGAAACAAAATTTGATACATCGTGTAGAGAAGGAAACGTTTACAAAAAGTTCTGATTAAAATGAATGAGGAAATACCTACATCTGTAAAAAAAATGATAAGATTATAAAGAAAAATTTGTGACATAAGAGATAAAAAATCGAATAAAAGCAATTACGAAACTAAAGACAAATTACAGTGGTTACAATGGTTGTGGAGAATTAAGGAAGATAAATAAAAGTGGAACAATGAAAATAACAGTTCGAGAAACTATTTGAAAAGATAAATGGGCCTAAAATTAAAGAGATTAAGAAGAAGCAGAGTGAATATCTAAACTGTATTTCAGAAAAGCGAACATTTATTTCGGAAAACATATACTGTAACTCAAATTAGTAAATTCTACGGTGCGATCAATTAAAAAATAAATCGAGTCGGCGTGTTACCTATGGCAACCCATGCTATAGCATAGGCTCCAAAGCAAACTCGATTTATTTTTTAAATGATCGCTCGGTATTTAAGAAAGCATCAATTGTAATTTAGATTAGTAAATAAAATTAGGAATAGGACACGGTATAAACCAAATATTATAAATTATTTATTATTATTATTTTTTTTTAATGGAAAAGAGTTATTGTGGAAAAATGGAGTGGGACAAGAAGGAAAGTATCGGCATGAGAATATCTATACAAACCGATGGGATAGATAAAAAGTAGCAAAAAGACACAATAGTAATTTATTATACGAGTTTTATAAGACACCATTTTGTCGCACCCGTTTTTTAGCGCAGCGGGGAGTGCTATCGTGTGTTCCAATAAAAACTCACTCGCAGTAAGCCATGACTATAGAGATAGATAGACTGGTCATGTCGATTTTAGGATCACTGGAAGTAGTTCATTTGTTACTTACAAATTTTCATCATATTGTGAGTGACAGATAACCTATAAATTTACTTTAGTAGTTCATTTCACATCTGGTACTAAGACAGACTTCACTTTTGTCATGACTTGCTGCGAGTGAGTTTTTTGTGGAACACACGATATAAAGCAAACAAGTGCAACAAAATGGCTTATAAAAGGAGTGTAATTTTTCTATTTTGCCCGTTTTAAATTTTAAATAAAAAAAAGTTCAAAACATAATGCTAGGAAAATTAATTTGGCAGATATAGCGGGTTGGTAACACTGGTAACTAGACAAACAATTGCATGTTTTGAATTTAAAGTGTCGTGAAGTACAGTGATCACCTATATAGCAAACCTTTGATTTTATATTACATAAATATATTATATTACATATTAATATAAAATCAAAGGCAATACTCACTGTGAGTTATTACCAACATTAAAAAAAGTGAATGTTCCTGAAACCGGTATCGAAAAGAACTCCTTTTCGAAACCCGTTTGAGTGTTATACTGACAATGTTAAAGGTGCAAAATAAAAATAAAGAATATTCTGAACGAACTAAACACCTGTTAAAACAATGGAAGGGAAAAAAAAAGATAAGTATGCTAGGACAATAATAAGTGTAGTCAAAGACGATAGTGAAAAAAAGAGAATATGTAATTAAATACATAAATGATACAGAGTATTGAAGAGAAAAAAATGTCTGAAAACATTTCAAAAGAATGTAAAAAAATGTGTAGGCACACGGAGAATTAAATATATACAGGCTGTTTGATGAAAAATGCCTCAACCCATAACTTTGTTATTTATTACCCGATTTCAATGAACAAAAAAATCAAAGATATGGTTTTTCAAGCGCTACAAAACAGCCGTAAATTTTTTTTTTTTTTTGCGTTATTTCAATAGCTAACGATAGTCAACTTTTTTTTTTTAAATGGACACATGTAGTTTTTTAGGCTTGGTCTGGTAAGGTTTTTTTTCTGCATCTAATGATGTATTGAAAATTATCATTTGGTTCATAGCTAACTGAAAAAAAAAAAACATTTTTTTGTGGTTCAGCTTATTATAAAATTTTTAAGAGTGCCGTGAAAAACAATCGGAACACAAAGTACGATAAATGTCATCTAAACGTCAGCTTAGAAGCTTTCATCTGCTTTTTAAAATTTTTTTTATTTAAGTATAAAATAACATTGTCAGTCATGCAGGATAGCAGTCATTTAACTATTATTTTATGTTCGAGTGTAATAAAAATCGTAATTAGTCCAAAACAAAAAGTTAATAGAAAAAATAATCATAATTTAAAAAAAAAATTTTTTAAATTATTATTTATGTTTTCCAAGAAAATAATAATAAAACTCTTCAAGATTGCACCTGAAAATTTTCAAACTCACACTTGACATTTGTTGCTATTTGTATTTGTATTTGTATTCCAATTGTTTTTCACGGCACACTTGAAAATTTCATAATAAACTGAACCACAATTAAAAATTGTTTTATTTTTTTTTCAGTCAGCTATGAACCAAACGATAACTTTTAATACATCGTTAGATTCAGAAAAAAAAACTTTATCAGACTGAGCCTAAAAAACTACATTTGGCAATTTAAAAAAAAGAAGTTGACTGACGTAAGCTACTGAAAATAACGCCAAAAAAAAATTATTTTATGGCTGCTTCGTAGCGCATGAAAAACCATATCTTCGGTTTTATTGTTCATTGAAATCGGATAATAAATAAAAAAGTTATGGGTTGAGGCGTTTTTTATCAAACAGCCTATATATATATATATTATAGGTACTTAGCTTCTTTGTTAATGTTCTAAATTTGAAATGGTTTTAGAAAACCTGAAAGACCAATTTATTTTATAAGAAAAATACTCCATACTGATTAAACACTATTTTAGAAAAGACCCAGTAATGTAATAATCTCCAGAAAAAAGAAAAATTGAAAAAAATGTCAAGATTTTTTGGAGTATTATTTATTAAAACAGCCATTTTAAAATAACACCGTACACGCCAACTGGCTTATTTACTGAACCAAAAAGATAAGAATGTGCACATTGATTTTTGATGATTCACGCTTTTACAATTGCGGAATGTTTTATTCAACTGAAAATAGCTGATTTATCTACTTCGGTCGTTCAACCAAAAACTGTGATTACAAATCATTTTTGTGTATCTGAATTTCATCAAAAATAAAAATGTAAATGCACCTGACGGCTCTGTTTTTGGTATAATTAAACATTGCACCTTTGAAGTACAGATCATAATTTTAGGCAGCGATAATTTTATAGTTATCTAGCAAGCACGGGTTTCGGGCACGACGAACTTGCGAGGAGTGCCATGAAGGAGTAAGTGCTACAAAATGCCTTATAAAATAGATATCATATATGTACTATTTTGTCCCTTTTTTGCCCTTTTTAAATGAAAAATCTCAGTTTTAAAATGTGGGGTGTTTTATGGTGGTTGGTAACACAAATGTTACAGTGGAGCATTTGAAAGTTCATTTTGAAGTTATTGTTTTAGCGTGATTTGGCGTTTGGCATTTGATGTTTGACACTGAAAGTTACCAACTTTAAAAATGTAAATTGTACTGGTCTATTACAGCACTCAAATCAGCTATTAACGCACTCTTTTGAGTGCTGTAATAGCTTTGTTATAAACGCAAAACAGAAAAAATATTATTACTTTTCCCGTAGGTAAATGAACATAGAAAGATGTATCTAAATACATAATTCAAATAAAATAATAACTAAACTAAATATTTAGTATTTACGATGTTAAAAATAACCGACAAATTTTAACTTTACCTACATTAATTAAGCTTCAATTTTGGCCAAATGTTTATTTCTGTTTTAATTGCGCGGTCCAAAATAATGCATCGGAATTAATTACCGATTGACTAACTCGAACTTCTCTCCTATTGATGCTAATGAATAATTTAACGTTGCCTCCTGTCCTCTTTAATGCATTTGTAGAACGTCAAAGACACATCAGCAATGTCAGCATAGATGAAAGGAGAGGGCACAATTTCGCCTCCCACTAAATACTAACAGAATCCAGAGGGAAGTTAAAACGCAAACGAAAACTTTTAAAAGTTCAACTATTAGGTCCTCAAAGCTCAAACTTTGCACTTTGAACCTGTGTCATCATTGAATTTTGATTCTGTAAAAGTTGTTGTGGTATAATACAGACGGTGTCGTGTTCAGTAACGTCAAATAAGTTAGAAATGTTCTGTTTATTTGAAAAATAATATAAAAATAAGTCATGATTGTCTCACTCGGTGAATCGATTTAATCAAAAAACAACTACCTAATAAATGTCTGCACTAAATGGCTGAAACGTGTTTGCATATGTATATAACAACGACAACGAATAATATTCTGCAATAGTCCATTAGGTGGGTGTATCATGAAGTTCACTGCATTAAGCTTAATTTAAGGTAATTTATCTTCACACATCTACAGCGAAACGCTGAAATGTTTCCACAAGCTTGATCGAGAAAAAAATCAAACAAAAGTAATCCAAATTCTCGGTATTTTTGCATTTTTAAAGTAATAAAATGTCAAACCCATGTTCTGCTAAATTTTTTCAACAGTGAAATTAAATTGGAAGGAGTGTTATAAAATGCAAATAAAATCGATCAAGGACCTATACGTACGTAGTGTGCCAAGTCTAAGGGTCATTTCAGAGACAAAAAGCTATCAATGAGGACGAAGCAGTCCAGAAATTGCAGTGATAACAAATATTAATTACCTAATGGTCACATCTTGGCAAGTTTACGTGTTTACGGTTTTTAGACATTATTCATTATTTTAAGAGTAGGTATTTCATGTGTTTTTAAATAAATAATAAAGTAACAAAATTACTTGGGTGTTAATAGTTATTTATGCAACGAGTTTTTGTGTAAATTGGGCTTTTCTAATTGCACGAGCGTAGCGAGGGCAATTAGAAAAGACCAATTCACCCAGAAACGAGTTGCATACAAAATTTTATTGTTTGAAACGACGTCCCTGAAGCTTTCAAATCTTTTAAAAATGGTTTCGCATTTGCTTTTGACAGTTTTGACAAATTTTTCAAGACCTGTCAGAAGTGTAACGTTGAATGTGTTGTCTAGGGCAACGGTTCGTTATCTTCTCATTTTGCTTTAGGGCAGTTAAGAGGCAGTTTACAAAGGAGAAAAATGAGAATTTATGACAGTTGAAAACAATAAAATATTTTTACCAATTTGTTCCAAATATACAGCATTCACGATTGTTTCAAATTCGGACTGTCTATGAAAATCTGACATTTTAGCTGGCAATAATAATAATCATAAGATTTGGCATAATAAACCTGTTGTATTTTAGGTTATATTGAATTGCACTAAAATACGGAATTGACAACAAGACGAATATTTAATAACGAAACGTCATATGACAGGACCTGACGCCAATCTAACAAAATATCTTGGCCTCCGGCGTGTTTAAAACAATCGTGAACGGCTATAATAATACACTACTTTTTTAATACACGATATCTTTTTCCAGAATAGTAGTTTATTTAACGAGCTCGTGTGTAAATTGGGCTTTTTTTGGCATGAGTGGGCCAGCTTAAAACGTGAGTGAAACGAACGTTTTTTTAAAGACCCACGAGTACCAAAAAAAAGCCCAACGAGTCGAATATAACGTCTTGTTGTTCGCTTAAAATCTTTAAAATTAGCTTGACGTTTCGTTTTGACAAGTTGTGACATTTTGCGACATTTTATCTAGTTGCTTCTCCAGTAATAAACACAGTAAAGTCCATTCAATAAACATCTGGACTGTCAAAATCAAAATTGCAGTTGTTAGGTTGGTTAAATCACTAGTTATTTTCATATTGCCCGGTTGTTATCTATGATTTTTAAATTTTTCAAACTATTCATTTGTTTAAATTGACATTGTCAAATAAATTGCAAAATTATTGAAGTGTTTTTTGTAAAAGGGTTAAAATGGAAAGTTCAAAACGAACTAGGGTGGTTCTATTAGCGCGAGAGAAGAGGGCCATAAGAAATTATTATGAGGAACAAACAAAAAAGTGATAATAACGGGAAGAAATTACAAATTTGTGCCAAAGCCGCTCCAGTATTGTTAACTAAGAATTGGTGTTCGTTCTTGTGATTCACAAATCAAAATTTTGGAGAGATAAGTTTTAATCAAGTGTTAAATAATTTTCTTCTGAATAAATGAAACAGATTAGTTTATTTTGGATGATTTTGGTTGTTGTTTAATTTGTTACCTGTTTTCAGTTTGTCGCGTGTTTTTTATAAACTTTATTAAATTGCTCTCATTCATTTAGATGCTGTATTTCGCTTCAAGTGTTCGAAGCAATGAATGATTCAAAACATTTTTAGTTCAATGATTAAAAATGAAAACATAACCTAAATATATTTTTGATGTCAGTACACTCTAGTGAAAAATTTTTATATCCAAGTACAGTCAAAACAAGCATTTTATTTAAAATTTAATTTTGACAGTCCAGGAGTTTTTTGAATTTACTATATAATACAAGATATACTCAATCTTTGCACTGAAAGCAAATGTCATTTGCTACTCATCCAAAAAATATAATCAATATTCAGTAGCAGTTTTTTGTGTTGGAAAATAAAATTTTATTATACTTTTCGTCTCGGACCCACGACTGTGAACTGTCGAATTTCCAGAGGTCCGTGGTCCGTGGATCAGAGTTTCGGAACCACTGTACTAAATTATAGACGAACCACAAAACAAACATGAATTGATTGAAAAGAATTTTTAATAGAGAACATCTACAGTAGCAAAATCCTAAAGTGATTCAGTAAATAAACAATACTAATAATGAAGCAACCACGAAGTTATTGGTTATTTATTAATGCTCGAGATCAATTTACATTAAATAATTTATAAAGCAGGTTTCCGGTAAGCTCATTCCACCTTACAAAAGGCAAATAACAGTTACAAACGTACAAAAAAGGATCAAATTCGATAATTCGAAACTTTTCTCTTTCCACAAACACCAAAGGTTGTTTCGCTTGTTTACAAAGTGTCACTTTTCTATGTGGGGTAAATACTACAACACCAGAAATAAATACTACAAAAAAACTTACAGGTACGGATGTAGAGTGCAAATGTCACCAAAAAAATGTACAACTTCATGTCGATATTTCGAATTTCTTTTAAAAAAGCAACGATCAATTTCGACAGTGAGTCATTTAACCACACCTCCACAACACAAATGAAAACGTTGAGTTGTCCACAGGTGGTCAACGAGCGGTGGGATTAACATTCGTTCTCTTCGGTGAAAGGTAGGTGAGACGATGGAGTTGAACGCATGGTCGACGAGAGTGTTGCCGCATTTCGACGCTTGGCTCAGGATGGGGGTCGTAGTTCGTAGTCTTGGCAACATTTTTAGTGTCTCTTACTACACGATGACGAATTGCAAGAAGTTATTGTTTATTTTAAAAGATAACTCGAGCACAATCAATTGGCATTTAGAGTAGAATTCAAATTTTCTAGTGGATCACGTCAGTTGAAAATTTAATGGACTAGGTACTCGGCGTTCACCACCATATCATTACACTCTTTTAATTTCCTTACGACAAATACACTTTATTAATAAACTAAAACTGATAGCGGTGCTGGCGAAACGCACGTCAGTTTTAGTTTGATAATAAAGTGTAGTTAGGCGCACGGGGTTACCACGATCCCAAGCATTTTTAATTTCACTGTATCTTTTGTATGCCACTTCTTATAGGTCTGTGAATTGACGTCGTAATCGTGTAGAACTTTGAGAAATGTGAGTTGTATCGATCACTACAAAGCAGCGATTATTGTTTTTTTTTCTAAAAAAATTGTCCCATTTGCACCCCATGCGACCAATTTTGCGACTTTGACGAAGTAAAGTATTTCCCTTGATTTTCGGCAATTTCAGAGTTTCAATGAATCAAATCGACAAAATAGCATTGTAAAGCTCAGAAAAAATACCTTCATGTAATTTTATATGGGTGAAGACCGACGAAGGACGAAGGTCAAAAGACAACATGAGAATTCAAAGAGGAGTTCGCCTAATTTTACAGGGAAAAATACCATTTTTGCTAAAACCCCTGAAATGGAGATTAGAAAGTACATCCGCAGAAGAAAAACTGAAACTAACCACCCCCCCACCCCCCCAACGTATCTCAGATGAGGTGATATTTTTGTCCTAAAAAAAGGAAAAACTGCAACAATTGTGCAAAACCCATTTGGAATCTTCTTGTGTGTTGATTATATAGGGTAAATTTTCTTTTCATATAATTAACTACCATACATTTTTCGTTTAAATTTTCTGTCTAAAAAAAGTAGGGTTAGCTTTATTTTTCAATAACACCCGTAATAATCTATATCAACTTGCTATATTTTAGACAACTGTTACCAAAGGTCCAAAGAACATATTTCAGGTACTACAATTTAAAAAAAAACACACACAATTTAAGAAAAAATGGGGATGGGATCAAAATCACCCCACGCGCCTTACTGTGTAAGCCGATTTGGGCGCGCCTAACTAAAGGTTAAAAAGTGTTAAATATGTTTTATATCCCGTAAAATAAGAATACGAACAATCAATGTGACAATTTTTATTACACATATTATAAATAATCATTGCTTTATTGAATATTACCTAAATTCGCTAAAGATGCTTGTATGTTGGGTTGCCTATCTATTTTATTTTTAAATAAAAAATTGTAAAAACGATGTTGATTGTATTATTAATAACAGAACATTCAACATTTAACTTCATTTTATAAACACTACGATTTCTGTAAGCCTTTTTAATGAAGTCAAAAAAACATTTCGCAGAAACTAAATGTTGGGAGTTTGTGTTTGAAAAACTGATAACAGACTGTTATTAAAATGTGTTGAGAAAATTTAAACACTGATAGTACCTATCAAAACAAATTAAGTACTTTTGTATTTATCATTTTTTCGAAAAATCTTTCTAAACTCAGATAACATTTTAATTAGTTTGATCGTAAATTCTGGTACCCGCCAATGTGTCCGCGTACATTGAAAGCGAAAGGAAAGGAAAGGACATTGAACTTACGCACCACACTTGGTCAAGGGCACAAACCTTTAATTTGCTCGAAACGACGCCCTCCACGCTCTTGTGCCCTTCGAGCCGTAGAAGCTAGAGTTCTCTCCATGTCGGAATTTTGTCGAATTGACTCGGCAGCATTATTCACACGAACAGTTAATTCTTCGACGGTATTAATTGGAGTTTTATACACAATCTGTTTTAACTTTTAAGTGACCCCATAAAAAAAGTCACAGGGGTTGGGTTTTAAGTCTGGTGAACGAGCTGACCGCAAAACAGCAAAACTGGTCCATTATGTAAGTATCACATATCCCTCGTAACTAGTAACGGCATCCAAAAAGTCATTTAGCACATAAATGTGGCCCTATAGATACCTATACCCATTATACCTATTGAATTCCTTTCGTCAAGGTGCTTCTTCTGAACCGAAAAAATAAGATCTTGGTTTTTCGAGGAAATCATAAGAAACTTAAAAAAAACATTTTTTTGCACATAACTTTCTCTAAGTGGCTCTAGGGCGATGATTCTTACATCATCAATGGAATCCTTTCGTCGAATTCTATGTCTTACGTAGACGCAAACCACTTTTGGTTCGGTCTAATTCGCATTTTAGATTTTCGAGTTTTAGACAGGTCCAAAGCAGCTTCGATTTCCACAGGATCTCGCTTACGACTGAACATGTGGCGGTGATTCTTGCACCGATCGATTCCTCTCATTCTCCTGATTAATTTTCTGTAAACTAATTCAGTCTGGGACCTATAGTTTACGAGGAAAATGACCTTGAAATTAAATTTGAGGTTCCTTTTTTTTACCTCCCAGACCACAAAATATATTTGAATTCAACTCATCCTGTACATTAACTTAACCCCGATTTATTTCGGAAAAACATTTCTCGAAAAAAGCACTTAACCTACAATTCTTTTTTTATACAGGTGTCCCAAAATTGGCGTACAAACTACTTACCTACTACCTTATCGAGGATGCTTAAAATGTACATGACAAAAATATGAAAAAAATGTTTCCGACAAAAAAAATCAGTTATTTTTATTATTATTATTAACGGTAATACAATGTTCCGTAGTGGATTTAAAATATTTGTTTCGATTTCCAAAGCTTCTAAATTCTCTATTATGCAGAATTAAATATTGGTAGTAACTGACCTTGCACTTTGTGATAATATGTACAGTCGCGAGCAATAAATTTTGGTCGTCAAGGTCATTCTTTGACGCAATCGAAAATGCCCCATTGTAAAACAGTCGTAAATATCATAACCTATTATCATGTTGTATGACATTAATTGTCATTTTTTTCTCAATTTTTTGACACTTTGTTGACGTGGGCATAATTAGGCAGGGAATTTTTTTAAATTTGTGACAATCTAACCAAATTTTGAAATGACATTGACGACCAAAATTTATTGCTGGCGACAGTAAGATTAGAGGTAAGTAGCTATTATGACAATTTCATACATATATTTCAAAATAATTGACCTGTTAAGTGCCACTTTCAAAGATCGCCAAATCAGCAAATAAGTCTCCCAATAGATTTTTTTTAACATTTTACACAAGAACGAGTTGAATACAACGTTTTTTTGTTCGACGAGCCCCTTAAAGGCTCCAAATCGCTTAAAATCTTTAAAATTAACTTGATATTTTGTTTTGACAAGTTGTGACATTTATCAAAATCCGCTCACACAGGAGAAATTTCTCAAATTCTGACAGTGTCGAACAAAAAAATAACCTTGAAGTTAAATTTGAGGTCTCCTTTTGCTTTTTGCCCACAAAATGGTATCTGTGGCGTGGCCGGAACTTTTCCCATAGCTCTCCTATAGCAAAAACACATCATTTATATTGTGTATAGAAGTGATATGCCCTTCTTATGAACAAATAAATTTTGACAGAGGTTTACATAATTTATACGCAAATGTATTTTATAAATTAATTGATTAAATACAAACAGTGCAAATTAAGTGCACGTCAATGGAAGACCTCAAATAATATTCATTGTTACGCCATTGGCTTAGCCCTGAATTAAAACAGGTCCGCCGTCCCTTTTCTCTTCTTGTCTGCAAAAAACTTTACTGGTACTGAGTGAGGAGTGACATCATCGGGCAACATAGTCGACAAAAAACAGGAATGGTGGATGGCATGTGTGGGAACAACAAAGACTAACATATGAACCTAGATCTAATGTTATTTATTACATTCGATTGAAGTTTTCTCGAAAGTGTTTGTTGGTGTTACTTACTCAATGAAAATTAAGTATACTTAGGTACGGTTTGGTGACAAGTAATAGGACTACAATGAAAAGAAGATATAGGTAGGTTTAGGTTAAGATGTTTTTTTCAACATTACAGAAGAAAATGAAGTTACAAGTCTAAGATGTTGGTACATATTTCAATTTACGTTATCTTATGAGTTGCAAAGATTATTATAAGTATCGCGAAAATAATAACTAGCATGTAACGTTCTTGATGGACTACTCTTTAGGACTACGTAAAAAATATTAAAACGTGTGACGTCATTACTTGTACCAACCTATTACCTACACATAACATAAAAGAAATCGACTGTTATGTATTATTAGATTTATATATTTTTTAAAATTCTGTTACTTTAGTCGATTAGTAAATATTTCAGTCGCTTAATTCCCATGTACGTGTTCAGCCAATCAGAGCGCTTGCTTTCATCCAATCAAAAATGTTTATCGCGATAAAAACGTCCTAATACTCTGTCATCTGTCAAAAGTTTGCTCGTTGATATTTGGGCATTTTTATTCAAAAGTTAAACCGTTAAACCCTCCAGCTAAAGCTCTCGGGCGTAACCAGAATAAAAATGCTCAAAATTCAACTCGTAAAATTGTCAAAGTAAAAAGTTTTCGTAAAATTGAAAAATTTATCCGATAAAAAAATTAGGTCTTGTTATTTTACCTTCGATTAAAATTCAACCTTCTAATTTCAGTTTTCTGGGTTCACCAATAGATAGATCCAATTGGATTCTTGTAAGATCATGTTGCTGCTTCAATCCGATTAAAGTAAAATGCATTATATCGAAAATTCGATTATCATTGCATAATTTAATTAATAAATGAAAGACTAGAGTGGTATATAAGAGAAAGTAGGCTCGATCCTGGTTCCTAGGGATGTTTGAGAGTTAGATTTGAGTTGGCAGCCTGGTTTTCGCAAAATTTGTGAAGTTAATGCAAGCAAATCTAAATAGTTAACATAATATTTATATTTTATTTTCACTCCAGAAACATTTTGTAAAACTAGCAATTTTATTTAAACCCAGATAACGACAATTTTGACAAAAAAGTGCAGCCAATTATCTGAATTATCAATCGAAAAACGCCCCTAGGAACCAGGATGGAGCCAACTCTCTTTAATATACTAATTTTATGAGACTATTCATCAAACGATAATATTTTGTGTGTTTACCTGAAATTAGCGGAAAGATTCGAATTTAGTTTTCGAGTATAAAATAATATTACATAATTTATATTTTTATATTTTCATTTTTGTATTTTTCATTATTTCTAGGAATTAAAAGACCTAAATAAATGCATGGAAATGTGCAATTGTTCACATTTTAAATTACTTTTTCTAATTCAGTTACGAAAAGCGACCATTGTGATATGTCATTTTAGTTGTCAAACGTGCTTCATTTAATAACTAATGAAAAAAAATGACATGATATTATCACTAGTGTTAAAAAGTGACATTAGTGACATGCATAAATAGCTACCGAGTGACTATAAATGATTGAAGGAAAATAGTGGATTGGCAACACTGATGCAGTTGGTAGTGCAAGTCTTCTCGTGCATCATCTGTCAATCATTTCTATTTAGGTTAGGTTAAGTCACGAAGTACATTGTCGATTTAGATTTTTTTGACGTTTGTTTCAATTTTAAAAATTAAGTGTGTCATGCCAACGATGTCGCCAACTAAAGATTTCAAATGTGTTACCAACATAACAAAATAATTTTCAATCATTTATAGTCACTCGGTATTTAAACATGGTTCAACAGTTCTGTAGTTTTGATCAAAAACATATGGGGCAACACTTGTAGCAATGTTACAAAAACTTCGTTTTCATATTGTCATGTTGTTTCTAATAAAGTGTATTTAGTGTAGAAGAAGTGTTATTGTAGTGAACTCTAAGTGGTCCATAAAATTTCATTTGTTATATTATGTCTACCTACTAATGAAAGACTTCCCCTGTTTGTTTTCAACAAGATGGAGCTCTCTCGCACTGTAGACGTTGCCTTATTAGTAAATTTAATTGTTAATATTACATACATTTTTTACAATCGAATGAGATTTGTAATTTCGCATTTTTATGTTTTTGTTGGAATTTTTTATTGTAACGTAAAATGAATAGGTACTTTTCCCTCAGCATTACCACTACCGAAAGTAATAACAACAACGTCCTAGACAGTCAAGTGCAAAATTCTGCAATACCACCAACTGAAAATTTACAAGTCACTAATTATTTCAAATGCAATTATTGCAAACAAACTCTGGAAGAAATTGTTTTTTACAACGGACACCCTAATAATTCGTGCGAAGAATTTATTGCCTTGACAAGCGAAAGATTAATAATATTTACGGGAGAAGAACAAGATCTTCATGAACGAGATTCTAGACCTATCCATAAATTGACAGGCTACAGTGTGTATGACGAACAAGGACATTTATGTCCTTTTGACAACGATTTGGTAGAACAGAATGTAGTTCTACGATTGTCTGGATTTATGAAGCCAGTTTACGCAGAGGACCCTTCCATCGATGATGGAATACCGACCCACGACATAGGTCCCATAAACGCTTGGTACATCACAGGTTTTGATGGTGGTGAGAAAGCTTACGTAGGAATTTTGACCACCTACGCAGAATATATACTGATGGATCCTTCACCAGAGTATTTAGCATTTGTCAAGTTATTCTTTAAAAAAGTACCACTTCTCAAGGTTATTATTGAGTTTTTGCTGGATCATGGGTGGGAAAACCCGACATACGAAGATTTACTGGATCATTTACAAAACACCAACAGTGAATTTACTGAAGACTTTGTCTTACAAAACTCCCATTTTGTTTGTAAACAGGTAGTGTTTTCCTGGTTCGGTGAGAACTTGTACTACTTTCATTATTGAAAGGTTTACAGTTTTGAAAAGGCGGCACCAGATGAGGAACCCTTGATGGGAGTTTCTTGCATGAAGACTCTAATCAATTTGTCGGGGGTGACACTAGACAGAGTCAAAAGAAATCAATCTCAAAAGAGGGTACGTCCCTCAGGACACTCGGTACTTGTTATTATTGTATCTTTGTAGATTTCCAGCAAACTGACGGATCGAAAAGCCACCACAACTCAACTGGTCCGGTCTGTCTTCGAAAACTTCTTCCCTCACCAGATCGAGAACAAAGACGAAAAGTTACTGAAGAAGAGACGTTGCGGAATATGCGACGCATGCCAGTCTCCGGATTGCGGCAAATGTGTCGACTGCAGGAGCATGCTGAAGTTTGGCGGTGCAGGAAAGAACAAACAAGCTTGTAAATTTCGAAGGTAAATGAAATACAAAGGAAGACAGCCTGTGGGTAACAGTTGGGGAGTTTAGGTGTCCCAACATGGAGCTCCAAGAGAGTGACGATTCGGACAACGACGACGACAACGAAACTTCCAATCAAAGCGGTACAGACAACATGAAGAAGCTGTTTTCGTTTAAGCAAACAATGAAACAAGTGGAATGGCCCAATCTACCTGTCGCAGTTGAGGCAGAGAAAAGATATTTTGACGTTGCCGTTGTCGGTAAGATCGCTCTCGATCTGTTTTCTTCTTTTCTGTATGTAATGTTCAGGTGGAATAACTGTCGCACCAGGCGACTTTGTAATGTTAAATCCAGATGCACCAAACAAGCCGCTCATCATTGGTAAAATCATTTCGTTATTTAGTAAACACAGTCAACCCACATTCCACGTCCAAATGTATTGTCGTGGAACTAACACTATTCTGGGAGAAACCGCAGATCCGCAAGAGCTCTTTGTGGTCGACGTCTGCGAAGATTGTCCTCTTGGAAGCATCGTGAGTAGAGCCGACGTAAGTTTCATTTTGTAATTTTGAATTGGAAATCGTGGAAACAAACATTGTAGGTGACATTTAAAAAAGTTCCCAAAGACTGGTCCATATTGGGGGGGATCCAGACTCTGCACAAGTCAGACAATCAGTTTACTTTCTTTTTTAATAAAAGATACGAAAACGAAACGGCTAGGTTTACTCATTATGTCGAGGAAGACACGAAAAGTGGGGTATGTCCGTGTTGCAAGTAAGTCAGGGATATTTTTTTTCTTTGTAAGAACTAATGTGCTGCCCTGTGCTGCTGCTGTCTGTCAAATGAGTCGAAAGCTCGTTTTTTGAAGAAAAGAACGTGTTATTGTCTATTTCAGTGCCACGAAGAGCATTTTATATCGTCGTTTCTAGTGATTATTGAATATGGGGTTGGTATTGATAGTAGTGGAATTACTGTAAATGCCAGTGTTAAATGTGATGTCAAAAATGAATCTGAATCCATATTTTAGATCAAAATAAACTATTAAGGGGGTAAATTATTATCGTAACAATACTTGGGAGACAATTAGAAATTTAATTTTCAATGAAATGACATTGCTTCATCAATACCAACCCAATGACATTAAAATAAAAGTCACTAGATAATTATTTTATATTTTTAATTTTGAAAAAATAGCATGTTACACTCGTTTCAACAATGATATTGCATTTTAGGAAGCGCAGCGAAATAAAGAAATTTGAAACGAAGATTTTCGAAGAAAATTCTGTTCAGTGGCGAGGAGAGCTGTACGAGATTGGTTCTTCAGTCTTCCTCAAACCTTGCACCTACAAATTTCATTCAACTCGTATGAAAAGAAACGAAGCCGACGTATTTGTTTACTGTGGTCGTTAACAACCTGTAAGTGCTGTGTTTTGCAGAATCGACCAGTCAGTGTGGACGATGAGGTATATCCAGAGTACTACAGGAAAATCTTTGATGTTAAAAACCCAGCCGAAGAGATAACACAACCTTTCTGTGTTGGTCAAATCGAAGACGTCTACACGATTCAGAAATCTGAAGAGATTAAAATCAAAGTGAGAATATTTTATCGACCCGAAAATACAAAAAATAGCGTGTTTTTAGCACACGAGAAGGATTTGAACTTGGTATATTGGACAGAAGAGGGTTAGAAATACCAGTTGACAACGTTTTGATGTTTCTTTTGTAATTTTCAGTGATAACAACCTCATTTAACAACGTGGTTGGCAAATGTTATTTATCATTTTTTGACACATATGAGTTATCAGAATGGTCGGAAAAGGGTCCACATCGATTTTATTTCGTAGAGGGGTACGACCCAAAAACTTACGACTACTTCGACGTCCCTAGACATGCTTCGCGAGTTGCCAAAGGAAAAGGTCGGATGAACTCGACGTTTTTGCTTCTCCAAATTGCATAATTTTCTAGGCAAGGGAAAAATCAAATCCAACGAAGAGTTTCGCGCAACGGAGGAACCAACTCCCCCTGAATGGGAAACACTCGGTCGCCCTCTAAAATGCATGGACGTCTTCGCCGGATGTGGAGGACTCTCTCTTGGTCTTCACCAGTCTGGTGTCGCCGAAACCAAGTGGGCTGTGGGTTATTATTCTCAAAAAGGACAATCTCGTAAATTTTGTTGCAGATAGAAAACATGACCAAACCTGCTGAAGCTTTCAAGGTCAACAACCGCAACTGTAGGGTATTCACCGAAGACTGCAACAAGATTCTGAAAGAAATCATTTCCGAAACTGGCGGTATTAAAGAACTGCCGGGAAAGGGAGAGGTTGAGATTCTTGTAGGTGGTCCTCCGTGTCAAGGTTTTTCTAATATGAACAGATTCAGCGCCAGACAATACTCGCTTCTTAAAAATTCTCTTATCGCCACGTTTCTAAGTTTCTGTGACTACTACAGGTGATCGTGATGTTCACTGGTACAAACAAACCATTAGACAATTCTTTTTTGTGCAGACCAAAATATTTTGTCTTGGAAAACGTGAGAAATTTCGCTTCTTTTAAACGTTCGATGGTGTTGAAACTGACGTTGCGGTGCTTGCTGGCTCTGGATTACCAAGTCGCTTTCGGTATACTGCAAGCTGCGCACTACGGTCTACCACAGACACGACGACGCTTTATTCTGATCGCTGCAGCTCCAGGATGTGCTTTACCAAATTTTCCAGAGCCCCAAAGCGTGTTCGAGAAGAGAGACTACCATTTGTCGCTGACAGTGGATGGAATAAAATACCACAAAAGTAGAGTGGAGTAGAGTAAGAGTGATTGGGTGTTATCAAGATGTTGTAGGTAGTGTGAGGACCGAGTCTGCCCCATATCGAGCAGCATGTGTAAGAGACGCCATCTCAGACCTGCCGACAATCATAAACGGAAGCAACAAAGAGAAGATGCCGTACGACGGCGAGGCAATTTCGCACTTCCAGCGAAAAATGCGTCGAAGCAACAACGAGATTTTATTCGACCATGTTTGCAAAGAAATGGCCCCGATCGTGGAAGCACGAATTTCGTATATACCGGGGGTTCCCGGCTCTGACTGGAGGGATTTACCCAATATCTGTGTCAGGTTGAGAGACGATACGGTGACCAACAAACTGCAGTATCAATACTAGTGAGTTTAATCGAGCGAAGAGAGTTGGTGTGATTGTAAAATTGCAGTTCGAGGAAGCAGAAGAAGTTTGACAAGCCTCGCGCCATCTGCGCTTGCATCACTGGCAAAAGCTGCAATCCTAGTGATCGCCAGGTGAACACTTTGATTCCGTGGTGTCTGCCGCACACTGCGGATCGGCATAACAATTGGGGTGGTCTTTACGGACGCTTGGGTTGGGACGAAGTCTTCAAAACGACAATCACTAATCCTGAACCGATGGGAAAGCAAGGAAAAGGTAGATGCGGCCGGGTTGGTCGAACGAAATTATCTTGTTGTTTTAGTGATTCATCCGGAGCAACACAGAGTTGTGAGCGTGAGGGAGTGTGCTAGGTCTCAGGGGTTCCCCGATCACTTCAGGTTTGTTGGCAACGTTATGGACAAACACAGGCAGATTGGAAATGCGGTGCCACCGCCGCTGGGGAAAGCGATTGGCTTGGAAATCAGAACCGCCATGGCTTCGATGAAAACAACGAATCCAAATTGTTAGGTTTGTTTTTACCGTTTATAATCAGGAAAAATGTTGTGTTTTGTATACTGGAGTTTATTTTTATTTGAATAAATCATTTAAAATATTGAAAATATTTTTTTTAAGAGACAAAAGAACTGCAGAATGACAGTTATTAGTACAACTTGGTGTCAATTTTGATTTAAAAGTGTACAATATTTATTTACGTTACGACACAAGTTTAGTAACGTGTCTCATATTACGATAACCCATCGAGTATCATAATATGAAGTTACGATACAAATTATTATCGTTAGAAATAATTAGTAAATGAAAAAAAAGTAGTAATCCGGAGGTTTTAATTTCTGTTGTGCTTTTATCACTAGTGCGAAAATACAGACGATGCAAATCAAGAAAGTATTTCCTGGAACAATCACGACAAAGGTTCAGAAATTTTAGTTTATCGCACTAGTGCAGTAAAGTATGTCATTACGGCATTCAAATGAAATTTGTCATTGTCTATTGATAAGTACTAGATAATCACTACTTTTTGTTTATTATATGGGTTCTTCCAATCCATTTACGTTCTAGTTCAAAAAGTAACAATGTCTCAGATTTACGTTAATTAGAGCTAATCGAAATAAATTTCCATTCTGAATTATTTCAGACAAAGGTGAGGCCGATATAATTACAGAAACAGAATGATTTAAACAACTCTTGCGTATGGTGGTCACAAAATGATCTAAAACACATAAAAACGAAACAATCTTTGCAAAGCAACAATTTCGGTTGTCTACTAAATGCGTTAAATGGATGAATGTTGTGCTTTCGGAAAAGGAAATCGTTCTGCATACTCCTTCACAACTGTGACATTTACGTCGGCCAAGACTGTACACGAAAGGCGGGACAACTGTAATTTTCTTCAGTAACATGTTTCTTTCGTGGAAATTGTCCAAAGGTTGCGTTAATTATGAATATTACGGCGTCAAAAGTACGTGTTTGTGGTCTAGATACTCAATAAGTAAATTTAGTGTCCTCGAGCCGTCTGCGCCACTCTACCCTAGCCCTGTTGTCCAATGTAGCAAGTTGCAGCCAGTTGTGTCAAAGTGAACCCACATTCGTGAACGTGTTGTGCAATCGAACAGTTCCTGAATGTTACTCAAAATACAGCCCTGTCGTGTTGGAAGTCTTTTTTCGCAGTTTTAACGGATTGATCTGTTGAAACGGGTGTCAAAAGTCACTCTTTAATTGCTGTCATTATTCCGTCAAGACTGTCACCGTTGTGTCACAACAAATAATTGTCAGTTGATAAAATGACAACTTTCGAATAATTTTATGTGTCATAATAACTTTAGTGATCTTTTTAGAACTGGTAAGTTTGTTTTCGCCAAATCGTACACGGCAGCCGTCCGAAATCACCCAAAATCTTAATTCTAACCTTGCACAAAATAATAAAAAAAAAACAGCTGATTGATCCAAATGTCACATAATATTCTATTTACATTTCTGTTTACACGCTGTTGCAATAGCGTTCTCGAACTGTTTTGTATTATTTGTGCAGAAATTCACACATAAACCTAACCTAAGCCCGTAATCCCGCATTTGTAGGTCAAAGTTCTCGTGCATTTACCGCAAAAATACCACTTCTGTAATTTTACCTCTATCATGGAAAACCTCGGTCACTTTGGAATCAAGTAGAGTAATGGAAGGAATTGATTGTTCAGGATTTACATTTTACAATGAATTCGATTCGGCTAATTTGGCAAAGGTCGTGTACGTCCCACCGAATGAGTCGGTGATCAATGTCTCCAACAACTCCGCAAAATCGCCCCCCGAAATTCCTGATGCCGAATTCAATTTATGGACCAAGCCGGACTGTTGCGGCACAGAATTCGAGAATGGCAACAGGACTTGGTTTTATTTCGGAATAAAAGGTAAAGAAGGAAACTTGCAAATGTGTAAATCATTAAATATTCAGTCAAGTGTATTTGTATCACGGTTGCCTAATCGTTGAATCCTTGGAGAAAACAATTAAATAATTTCAAATGATGCAACATTCTAAGCAGTTGTAAAAAAAGAGGTTTTTAGACACTTCCTGTTGAGTACTATTTGTTACCTCTCCAATTTGATGTAAAAATATTTGTTTAATGTTACTGTATTGTTTTATTTTAAATACTGTCTTATTAGAGTTGAAAATTATTTTAAGAAAGTTACAAAATACAACGTCTTAAAACATTCCCCTTCTTCAATGTCATTGTTATAGAAGTTGCTGTAGATGTAGCTATATTTAGCCCAGCTAGCAACAAAGAAAGAAACGAAATCGGCAATTTTTCATTGATTTATTTTGACCCAATTTAACTACAATATTCCTTTGCATCAGCGCTAGTTTGGCCAAACAACAAATTAGAGTTTTTCGAATTTCAGCACACTTACCATGCCTTTTGGTGCGATTAAACATTGTCGATCTCAACCGCCAAGGAAAAATGTACAGCCAAGGGATGGCGCCTGTTTATCGTGTGATCCCCGGAAAATTCCAATGGGACCGTATACGTGACAAACCCATCTACAACGTAAGCCCCACCCCGTCCAAATCACGTTGTCCACACTGACGAGCTTTCTTTCTTTCAGACTATCGACGATATATTTACGCTTAGTTTTAAATTTAAAACACCAGAAAATGTTCAGAGCATAACATATTTTGCTTTTACGTACCCCTTTTCCTACACGGATTTGCAAAAAATGTTGATAAACATTGGTCTGAAATTCGAAAATTACATTGCCACATACGAGGATGACATTTATTATACCAAAGAAGTGGTGTGTCGGTCGCTCGGCGGGAGGGATGTCAATTTGTTGACGATTTCTTCGTATCATGGTATAACCCCCGAGATGGAGGTGAGGCTGAAGAATCTCTTTCCGGACAAGAACACGAGGCGACCGTTTAAATTCATGGGAAAGAAGGTAATGAACGTAGTCGTAATGATCGTAACGCAACAATTTATCGTTTACTAATCAATGCAAACAGAACAATTCAAATAATTGGAAGTAAAAAGTGCGTGTACGAAAGATAAAAAAAAATTAAAAATAGGCGAAGTCGACGATGCACCAAAGTTCGCACGTGTTAAATTAAATTTAGTTTTTGTTGCCTGTTACGAAGAATTTTCCTTCAAAAACAGACGACCATTCTTATGACCTACATGGTAAAAAAAACTGTTATTTGATATTTTTGTTCATAGCATAATACAGGGTGAGCAACAATAACTGTTTCAGTTGGCAATAAAAAATTTTACATAAAATTTTCAAGACTGTGAATTGTACCTATTTCGGTTTGTTTTATTGACATTATTGACAGCTGGTAAGCTGGTATACATTTCAAATTTAAACGTCTTGGTTTTTGTAATCTTTCTCGTTGGAACATGACATAAAAGTCACCAAAAATCACCAGAATTTATTGCCAACTCAATCAGTACTTGTTGCTCACACGGTAGCTTACTTTGACTATTTTTTATATCGCATGGCAGTATTTCTAAAATGATGAAAGTAACTTTGCGTATTACTGTATCGAGCTGTGTTACTACCGTGTTTTTCGCATTGGGTGAAACTTTTTTCGGTTGGTGGGCGTGGTGGGTTACCGTTGACAATATGTACTGTCATTTTTAAACATTCAGATCCGGTTGCATAAAGCGATGTCAAGTCGTTGTTAAAGTTAACATAATGTCAAGCGATCTGATTGGAGGATATTTAACATTTCATTTGAATCAGCCAATCAAATGGGCGGATTTCCGACTTGACGCGTTGTTAGCTGACACGATGTTAACTAAGCTTTATACAACCGAACCTTAAATTTTTGCACTGACAAAAACTCAAGCGGAATGTTTTTGGGATTATTTAACCAATTGCGCAGGGGTGCCAACCTAGTTCAAAAATTGTCGCCCTCAAGCTTTAAAGAAAATTCAGGTTGGCCTGGTTTGAATAATGAAAACTCGGTCGAATTTGAAACTGTCAATAATGAAAAGTGAGCTTAAAAAAACATTTTGACAAATGCCACGAACACCCATTTGGCCAATAAAAACTTGAGAGGTGTTAAGTGTATAAAAAAATCAAAATATTTATTGACAACAAAAACAATAAACTATAATTCATAACTACTGTATGATGTATTATAACAGAGAGGTATATAACCTTTATGGGTGTTGTTTTTTTAATTAATGTACGTTAGATGCGTTCGATTATTACCTTTAGAGCGCTCCAACTACCAAACTGTGCTTGTTGTGTGTTGCAAACCAAGTAACTAGAACATCTGTTCGAACGAGGCATAAAACCCGGAAGAAAAAACTCTAAAACTAATTTAAACGAATAAGTTAATGAAAAACTTTGGCACAAAACTAAAAATACTGGAAAATTGCAATACAACAGTTGATTCAAAGCAAAACAAGACACTTTTAAATTTTGGTACTTGATAATTTGTAAGTGACAAGTGACAAGATTGCCAAGTATCGGCAACTGATTCTGTCTAAAATCACTAGATTCCACCAGATTAATAACGCTTGCGGAAAACACTGGAACTACACCATTGCATCGTTTATTATTTAATTATTGAACAACAGCCCAAATGGATTAATATTTTGTTTAATCTACTAAAAATGAGGGCTGCTGTGGATGGAGTAATGAGTAACTGAATAACGTCGCCGTATCCACTGAGTCATCTTAAAATTTCAAATTTGTATTTGTATCAATAGAAACAGACCCATTCGAACTTTTCGCCCGAACATACGGTATATTTAAACAATGATACTTACTACTTACATGGGTAGAAATTAAGAAATTCACAAATAATATAAAAACGAGGTTCATGATTAGAAGTAAATTCAAAAAACTCCTGGACTGTCAAAATTAAATTTAAAACAAAATACTTGTTTTAACTGTACTTGGGTATAAAAATTTTTCGTTAGAGTGTACCCACGTCAAAATCTAGTTACAAAATATATTTAGGTTATGTTTTCCTTTTTAATTATTGAACTAAATATATAGTTGAATTTTTTTAATAAACAATTGTCAAAACGTTGTCTTGTTGGTATGAGCCAAACTGTGATTTTCATGATAATACGATTGGTCACATTGAGTGTCAACATTTTTTTGTGTAACTGAGCCTGCGCCCTAACGAGAGAGAGTTTATTTCAAATTCGAAAAGGTTTCTCCTGATTTCTCATTAAATTTGTTTTGAAAATGAATTCACGGAAGAAAGGTACGGGAAGTGAAGTGAACATAACCTTAACCATGATTTGGTGTCAAATTGTTATACAGCTGGTCCATATGTCCAAATTTTAGGGTGGTACAGTATGGTTTTTTACTTCATTTTGACGCTGACAATTGTTTATTAAAAAAATTTCACTATACATATTTTGAACAGTTGAAACGAAATGCAGCAACTTAAAGAACTGGAGCAATTTAATCAAGTTTATAAAAAACACAAAGAAAAATAGAAGGTGACACAGGACAAACTGAAAACCGGTAAAAACTAAACAATAACCAAAATTGAAAATCGCTTCCCATACCTGTCTGAGTCAGATTCACGGATTCCGCTAAGGATATATTGGGTGCAACATCTTTAATACCCACATAGTTAACCAATCAGTTTTAATTAGGTTTTCATTTTCACAATGCAAGATGCTATTTCTCCACAGTTGGGTTAAAATCAGAAACCTTTTTTGTTGAAGGTATCGCTTTATAATATAATAATTTGTTATGGCCCTCTTCTCTCGCGCCAATAGAACCGCCACAGTTCGTTTTGAACTTTCCATTTTAACCTTTTTACAAAATGCACTTAAATAATTTGCAATTTATTTGACAATGTCAATTTAAACAAATGAATAGTTTGAAAAATAAAAAAATCATAGATACCGACCGGGCAATATGAAAATAACTAGTGATTTAACCAACCTAACAACTGCAATTTTGATTTTGACAGTCCAGATGTTTTTTGAATGGACTTTATTTTTGCAAAGTTGTGTGGTGTAATTCGTATTTTAGGAAAAATCTGTTAAAAGTGTCAAAAATCAGAAACGTCAAATGATCGTGTAAATATAAAATTACACTTCATTTCACGAGAGAATTCCGTTACGTCACAAGTTTATTGTTTATTGCTAAGCTACGACTATCGCCACGCTAATATCACATACGTTAGAAGAAGAAATATAGACAATGACGTAATGGAATTCTTTCGTGAAATGAAATGTAGAAGTTTTTTTGGTGTAAATTTTTGTATAAAAATCGATTGAATGTTCCTGCGGACAAGAGTTAGAGCTGCCAACCATATACAGCATAAAACACTAGAAGGAAGTCTGCAAGCAAATAGTAATGAACTAAAATATAGTACAGGTGAGCCCGGCGGAATTGAAAATGCAACCCACAATACATTTCCAAAGGTAACGTGTCTATTTTAAATATCGTATTGTTTAACAATCCATGATGGCTTTGCTTCCAATAATTTTATTTGTCACAATTGACATTTAGGAAAAAGTTAACATACGACGATTAAAATGTATTCGAACGATGAGAAAACAGACATGATTCTGACTTATCGCGAATGTAATAAAAATACTTCTGTCGTTGTGCGTTTATGCAGACAATAAACATTTTCCCAAAAACCCTTCGTTTTTTTGCAATTTCATTTTATCAAGGGAATGACGTTTATGTCAAAATTTACGAAACTGCACAGCTAACTATGTTTTATGTTTTTTTAAATAAAAAAACAAATATCCACGTTAACTTTGGAAATGTATTGTTGCGTTTTCGATTCCGTTGGACTCATTATCACACGTAAAATACCCTGTATTTGACTTAATGTCGCAAGTTTGCGTCAGAATAGTATTGGGTGATTCAAAATGATTGTGGCCAAGTATGACAACTATGTACGAAAATTTACATGGCAACCCTGTGGATGAGGTAGAGTTGTCATTTGTATGACATTTCATAAGCGTGCATTTGATTGTTTTGATATCATTACACATTGATTTGACAGTTTTCAAAATTGAGCGACTATGAACTGTCAAAGAAATATCAACTCTACCCTACCCACACAGTTACCACATAAATTTTCGTACATAGTTGCCATACTTGGCCACAATCATTTTGAATCACCCAATATATTAAAATATAAGTTGCAGAAGGCATCTATTCAAGGACGAATTTGAGGAACAAATGAGTGCTTGAAGGACCTTCTGCAACGAATCTTTTATACTATTTTTTCTATTTTGCCGCTTTATACCATTTTATAAATAAAAAAATAAAAATTTTAAATGTAGGGAATTTTGCGGTGGTTGGTGACATTTTTTATGTGGCATAATTTTAGTCGGCTGTAAAAAAAATTAATTTAAAACGTCAGATTTTTTTTATTTTCGCATTTGATGTTTGAAAATGAATACTGAAGAAAATTTATCACTAACGCCGCCGCAAATTAAGCAAATTGCACAAAAGACGTTAGAAAATTTACTGCCGGAGAAGTCCAAATCCTAGAATGAAAATTAAACGTTGTGTTCATTGTTATTTATTAATTTGCTTTGTTCTCTGCGAGATTTATTTTTTGACGTCTGTCAGTTGACACTTCACGCTACCAACATCAATACCGTAAATTTTACTAGTCTATTCTAACACGCCAACGACCTATTAAAGCACTCAAATGACGTCATTTGGGTGCTAGATAGAATAGACTTATTCTAAACGCAAAATAGAAAAACAATTTTTTTCCCAGCGGTGATTGTAGAGTCCGATTTAATTATATCGGAGAGTTAAAACAAAGACAGTTTCAGATTGCATTTTTATCTTTGGTAGTTTTTCTCATCACTTCCACATTACAAAAATGTTTAGAGAGTAGAGCAACAGAACAAAATATTTAATCACATTTATTCGTAGGTAATATTCATCTCTGCGAGAGTCCATCCCGGCGAGACCCCCTCGACGTTCGTATTCAACGGCTTTTTAAATCTACTTCTGACCAGAGACGACCCCGTCGCAATAATGCTCCGGCGACTGTACGTTTTCAAGATGATTCCCTTCCTGAATCCCGACGGGGTCGCTCTGGGTCATTACCGGACGGACACCAGAGGCGTCAACTTGAACCGAGTCTACTTGAACCCTTTGCTGTCCCAACACCCTCCAGTTTACGCCGCTCGAGCCCTCATCCGCTATTATCATTACGGATTCGAAAAGGAAGACCTGATGGATAAGAGCACCTCGACGAGTCCAGGGGAACTCAGCAATTCTGATAATGTGCAAGGCGACAACACAATCAGCATGAAGGTGTCGCACATGAGCCTCGAAGAAAACAATAGTAGTGAGAGTTTATGGTGTGTGAAATGTAAGAGTTTTACTATAAAACTGGAAGATGCGATCTCAGGGCTGTCGAGTGTCTCACACAAAACTAACCTAGAGAAATCTTTTTATTCAGGCGACATGTGCAGAAGATGCAGGAGTGGCGATGTGTTAAAGGAGAGTGTTGAAAGTGTCAAGATTAATAACGAACAACAAGGTGATGTTAATTCGAACGAATCGGGATTGTTTTTGTATGTGGACATGCACGGACATGCCTCCAAGAAGGGAATTTTTATGTACGGCAATCACTTTGAAGATTTGGAACGGAACGTGGAGTGCATGCTTCTTCCTAAGTTAATGAGTATTAATAATCACAATTTTCACTTCACTGCCTGCAATTTTACTGAACGAAATATGTATCTCAGGTATGTATTACACTAGTTTGCATAAAATGTATTCCCGTTGTTTTGGCATAAAAGGAGGCCATGGAAATTTTACATTATTAATTTGGTAGTAAAACTGTCTGGAATTAGATTATGTCTGAGGTTATAAATAGCGTCAATGTCTAGTGCATTGTTGTCAGTTTTACTAGTTTGCAATAGAAGAATACTCAGACATCGCGGGAAATTCGGCAACATGTTATGTTCATTTTGATAAGTAGGTCCGCACGTCAGGCATTTTAATGATGGAAACCAAACAGTGTGTCCAACGTTAAAAAAAAATCATGGCCTCCCATTATGCGAAACGGTGTTCATAAATAGAATTACAACATTTTATTTGTACTAGACATTGATCAAGCTGAAACCCGTTCTAAAAATAATCGATTCATTGTCAGTTTATTATAAATGTATCGATCGTATTCGAGGTAAATATGCAATGATTAGTTTTTTTTTTCTGAAATGTATTTCAAACGGGCTCAAACAGGTAACATAAAGGCGATTCGTTTTTGTGAATGACGGTTTTAAAGTATCCACTTCAATTTAAATTTGTTACGGTAATGCCGCTCTCAATGATAATTCATTTATATTTTTCATCACTGTCATGTCGAAGCTTAATTCATCGTTGTAAACTGACTATTACGGTACAAGGGAAGTTCAGGTACAGAATATTTTGATTCGTGTTTGTTACTTTTTTTATTTGTTACTAAATTGTAAACGTCATTTATTCGAACTGTCACTTGACGTTGAAAAGTCATTTTAACTGGCTAGTAGCGTTAAATTGACAGCAGACCAGTTATGAATTTAACAAGTTAGTAGAGAAATTTGAAATTTGGAAAGGATAGTAGCGTTTTTAACATTTGAACATTTTTATTTCTTTGTTTCATACAAATTAAAATTAAATGTACAATTAGAATTTCCGCTAATGTCGAACATTCCTGAAGCGGAAGTGAATTCGCTCGTCATTGGACAATTAATTGTAGAACCTCCCGAAGTGGAAGCCACATTTGTCGAAGTGGAAGCCACATCTGTTGAGTTTCGTCCAGGAAACATTTTTTTCGCAATTTCAATTTTTTTATTGATAGAATCACCCACATAACCTTCCGCAATTCCACTACTTTTCCATCCTCCCGCACGTTTTAGTGTCAAAATATCTCCACCTGCATCCACAACCATTGTTGCTGCTGATCGGCGAAATGAGTGACCTGTGTATAATTCAGGTTCTTGTAGCCCTAAGTATGTTGCAATTTTTTTCGGTACACCGCCAATAGTGTGCTGGCCAACATTGAGGGAAATACATTTGCCATTACGGTAGGTTAAAAAGAAACGTAATTGGTCTGCTTGACGAGGACGAAGAGCTGCATATTTTCTGTACAAAACACAAGGTTGAAAACTGCAGCCCTCATCTGTGATCGTAAATCTCCTTGTTGTTAAATTCTTTGTATTCCGTAAAGTGACGATAATATATTTCTCGACATCTTCTACGTCCTTCACCGTCAACGAGAGAAGCTCGTCACACCGGCAAGCACCAAACATTCCAAAAATTGTAATCACTTTATATAACAACCAATAGTCATCAGGAGCTTCAACAAGAAATTTTTCCACTTGCTCTTTTGTTAAAACCCTTGCCTTCTTCGGCACGTAACGCTCATTCTTTCTCTTGAGAAAAGCAATTACCTTATGAAATCTACAAATGTCAAGTTAAAATATCACTTTTTTGACAACGTCTGTAATAGGAAAACAAACCTGCGAACTTCAGCATTTTCTTTAATTTCCAGGCAGCTTTTTAACATGGACCATTTCGACCACAAAGAATTGGGGCTAAATTTGTCTGATAGTTGGTGAAGATACACCAAAAGAACGTCTTCCGTTACACTAGTTACGTTATTGTTTTTCTGCCAATTTTTAAATTCTTCATATTCTCGTTCATATCTTGCTAAAGACTTCGCTGGCAGTAAACTGGAAGCCACGTTTATAGCTTCCTTTTTCATTTCTTCTGCCTCGTTCATTTGAGAAAAAATCTTGACGGAAATAAACAATTTGAACAAACGGCGCGTTGTCATAGTAATTGTACTTCTAAGGTTTCTGAGTTTTGAGCAATAATTTGGAAGAAAACAGAATTTGATCATTTTTAATTTTATTTAGTTGTTTACAATTTAGTAACAAATAAAATATTATACAAGACACGCCAGGTAACTGGTTTTACTGGCTCAAGGAGGTAACTGACTCGTCTTCGACTCGTCAGTTATATCCTCCATTCGCCAGTAAAAACCATTTTACCTGGCTTGTAATGTAAAATACTATAACGAAGTTTCAAATAAATGTCTGTCGAGAATTAACCGCAGTTTTATCACGCGTTCAAATGAAATCCTGGGCTGGGAAGGCGTTGGAAACCGTCAATTGTTGTGCTTTTTTAAAGCGTAGATTAATTGGAGCCTGTTGACAGCTACCTAACTTAAAATTTAGAGCCAAAATTTTTTTCTTTTTTTTCTTTCTTTGCAATGTTTTACATCAAAAATAGAATAAGGTAACGATATCTAAGGGCACCATTTGCTGAAAACAAACATGTTCAATTATGTCCCGATTAAACATAAACAAATGTCATTCGTGTCAAACGGCGGGAAATTTAAACTTTACACTGTTCTAAACGGTTTAATTTTTCCAACACCTACTCAGCCCAGGATTTCATTTGAACGCCCGATATAAAGTATTCGATTTGACGATTTATCGTTGTGAAGCATCAAAATAGAATAATTTTGATCAAACGGTATGTTTTTCCTCGTCGATTGTAACACTATGGCCAACCAGGCTCACTTGGGCACGCGATCTCATGACCAAAACATTGTAAAATATTTCAAATAGCAAAAAATCATCGAAAACTGTTTTCGCTGACGCAATTTTGGAACAATTTAATGTGCAACTGTGAAGTACAATGCGAAAATGCGAAGCAAACGAAACTGGGATTTTTAGAGAGAAAAGAAATTCCAGTTTCTCAGCGGTTTGTTATCGATGCATTTTTTATTTTATCGGATTATGTAAAGTGGGTTCTATAAATCATTCCGTAATTGATATACATATTTTTATTTTTTGACTTTTATGATCGATTATGAAGACAACGCACCGAATACATTTTAGACATAGTTCTGATATCTACGGCACAGAATCGCTCGACGAATTCAGGAACATTCCTAAAATAGGTATTTGTTAGGTATTCGAATAATGAAGAATGTTATTTATGGCGCACAATCGGCACAACACACCAAGTTTTTTATTTTGTTATGTTTTGAATGTCGATTGTCGTTAATTGAGATAGGACTGATTTGTCCCAAAATTTTGCATATAAAAAGAATTAATCGTAATACAGTTTTTCGATGCATTATGTCACAAAGATAAATAAAAATAAAATAAAAAGTATGCCACCGCAGGCGGCAGACATCATACAACAAGCAAACATATGTATACGTGTGGTGTCGTTTGTCTTGGGAAGTTCCTCAATAGCGGTTTGGTCAACTCTGCTTTGTAGGGCTATGCCAAGCAACATTTTGTACTGTCAAAAGTGGGCGAGCTTTATTAGAAATGTAAAATTGTACAAATTTATTGAAAATACTTTAAAAATATACAACAATGGCAGAAATTTCAATATTGTTGAGAAAGGAAACAAATCTTGCAATCAATAAATAACAAAACGTAATAATGAATGTCACCAAAATTCGACGATAGTGTGCATTTGTTTCATACGCGTCTATGTTTTTACATCTGCAGCCACGTTTAACACATTTTTTTTTGCAAACCAGACGTCTTTCAAGGATGAGTTTCTCCTTACAGCATTTTTTATTGATCATTAATTTTTTGATATAAATCGTAAGTGATGTAACATTTAGAAAGGCATGTATAAACTACGTTTTTTAGACTTGGGTTATTGCATTAATGGTGGGATTTTACTCTCTTCACCGTTTAAAG
The DNA here is from genome assembly GCF_963966145.1 of Tenebrio molitor. NCBI lineage: Eukaryota > Metazoa > Arthropoda > Insecta > Coleoptera > Tenebrionidae > Tenebrio > Tenebrio molitor. The sequence goes on along the minus strand of NC_091053.1, from coordinate 19,339,832 downwards.
TATCTGCATTTTACATTTCATAAAAATCCGTTGGCAAATAACCGAGATATTAGGCTCGAAAGTCTTCTGTGGGACACTCTGTAGATGCAATGATAATTATTTTAAATCATTCACATTATTTTTAATTAAAAAATAATCATACATTTTATTAAAAATTGAAGTGTATTTATGGGTAAAATACACATAACTTTCCGACCCTAAGAAAATTTAAATGCAGCCAGTAATACGTTATCCAGTTATAACTTGATACATACCTTTATTTACTATAAAATCTAGACATTTCTGGCATTATTGACAATCACTTGACAATTCCTTTTTGTATAATTCTGAAATATTTTTTATTAATTAAAATGTGTTCCAGTGACGAAAGGGTCGATATGATATTGATAAATGACGAGTCGTTTCTTAAATAAATAAAAAAAAAATTGTCGATTAAGTACTGCCATTTTAAAATTTTTATAATTGTGACTTTTGTGAGAGATGTTCAAACCATACAAAACTTTAAATAATTCTTATTTTTGGATCAAGTTATGAGTGAAAAACGTATTGCTGGTGCATTTAAACTTCGCCAGGGTCGGAACAAAATTCTAAATCCCGGCAAATCAAAATTGCGATCATCCTACCTTGATGGTGCTCAATTCTGATTGGTCAAGTTTATGATGCAATCCAAAATACATATCTCAGAATTAACGTTGTTATCTATTGATTAAAATCCAAAATGTTAATCCAGGGGTGCTTATTTACAATTTGACACTCACTTCAGGTTGTCACTATTTATTGCATGTCTCAAGACCAAAAGTGCTGACCAACTTTTTTTTTAATGTTCATCAATAACGAAAAGGCGGACATGATGGTAATTTTTGGAGAGTGTCGTCGGAATACCGCAGAGGTGGTAAACCTGTATGGCTATAGCTATCCAGAAAGAAGAGCTCCAACGGATAAAATATAAGTTAGAGCAATATTTGCAGGAAAATTGGCCAAAAATCAAAAGAGCAAGACCAAGAACAATCACAAATCCTGACCGAGACAGGGCGAAATTTTGAATATTTTGTTAAATTAAAATTTGTTGCGAGTTCTAGTTATTATTGGTTATCATTTTGGTTATTAAATTCTTGAATTTATCACTTGGCAGTTTAAATGACTGACATTAATCAAAATTCCAACTGAAATTTGAATTAATAATGTTTTTTTCATGTGAACTTTATCCACAAATCTGTGAAATATGTATTTTGGGTTGCATCCAGAACCTTGTAGGCTCTTATGTGAATCAATCTGTACGTACTCCCTTTTTTCTTTGGAGAGGCAGTTCTGGAACAGCCTGTGTATAAATTTAAAGGCTAACGGTAAACATTTTTTGAAAACATTGATTTTGTGATTATTCTCTTATTAGTAATTGAGTATTTAAAACTCGCTTATCCGACGGATTTATGAAAATTTTTTCGTCACTGGAATACAAAAAAAAAAGTTTTATTAAACAATCTTGGCAGTGTAGTTTTCAAAGCGACAAACTTGTTATCATTTTGGGATATCAGAATAGTAATAGATTCCCAATTTTTCTTGTTTTTGCATACTTATAATAATATTTACATACCCTCCAACATGTTATTAGGTACTTGTTAACAAAAATGTGTTATTCGACGAGCCCCTTAAAGGCTCCAAATCGCTTAAAAGCTTTAAAATTACTTTGACGTTTCGTTTTGAAAAGCGACATTTTTCGTTGCATACTACAGGGTATTTCATGAATGACAATGAGTCTGACGGAATTGAAAATGCATTTCCAAAGTTAACGTGGATCCTTGTTTTTTTTATTTAAAAAACATAAAACATATAATTGATTTCATATAAATGTTGATCAAGTGAGCTGTGCATTTGTAAAAGCACCTTTAATTTAGTTACATTACAAAAGTCACATTTATGAAGGTCATGTCCAATAAATCTTTACTTGGTAAAAATACAAAGACAAAAACAAATAAGAATTACTTTAATTTAATCAGTAAAAATGAAAATTGAGTATATACTCAATTTCATATAAATGTGCATCTAAGCAAGCCATGAAAATCTGATTTTCTGTTGGTAGTAAAGCTAAAGCTAGTGACTTTAACTTTCAAAGTTGCTTGCTCTGCGCGAACTCGATTTGACTAATTTTTTAGTTTTTGTCCATTTTAACATTGCTGATTTCAAAAGCAATGTTACGTCTTTTTACTGATTAAATTAAAGTAATTCTTATTTGTTTTTGTCTTTGTATTTTTATTTACCAAGTAAAGATTTATTGGACATGACCTTCATAAATGTGACTTTTGTAATGTAACTAAATTAAAGGTGCTTTTACAAATACACAGCTCACTTGATGAACATTTATATGAAATCAATTATAGTTACCTGTGCAGTTCCGTAAATTTTGACATAAACGCTTGGTTAAATGAAATTGTGAAAAAACGAAGTTTTTTGGAAAATGTTTATTGTCTGCATAAACGCACAACCCCAGAAGCATTTTTATTACAGTCGCCATAAATCAAGATCATTCTCATCGTTCGAATACATTTTAATCGTCGTATTTAACTTTTTCGTAAATGTCAGTTGTGACAAATAAAATTATTTTAAGCAAAGCCATCATGGATTCATAATTTCACAATACATACGATATTGGCGATTCCATATATTTATGGATTCCAGTTGTCAGTGAGACATCTGATGTGAATTGCATGCAGAATTTTAAGACACACTGGTGGCTATTCAAATGAATTGTGTTTTTAAAACAAAACGACGGTTTAATTGAAATTTATTGTTTAAAAATGACTAAAAACAAGGTCGTTAAAACAAATTGTTGTGTTTGTTGCTGTACTATTGGGGACACTGAAAACTGGGCAGATGTGTCATTCAGTTGTCAAAATTTCTAAACCATACCTTAGCTACTCATAAACAAGCTTACATTAATTTGACAGTTTTTTTGAAAATATCAATCATAATGACAGTAAAGGTGCATTTACATTGACACTTTTTGAAATGACAATAGCAGACTGCCCAGGATTCCATGTCCCTCATTGTAACACGTGCGCAAAAAACGAACCAGGAGCATGTTTTCATTTATTGTGGCGTATGTTTTCATCGAAAATGTTTTCGGTTCTAAAGACCGGGTGGAGAGAAGGAAACATGGGGAAGTGCTTTATTAATGGGAAAATCTTCTAAAGTCTGTCTCAATTCCAAATTTCCACCAACACTGCATTCTACGTTGGAAATACAACTTGCAACACTGTTTGGTGAAAAATGCGTCAGATTGTATTTGTTAGGTTATCTGTCAATTTCCGTTTTTACAACTCAAAATTTTAGAATAAAGGAAACGAACGAAAACCATTTTTAAAATGCAGCAAGTGAGTAGGTAGAAAATCAAATTCTAAAAGCAAAATAAACATGAACTAATTTTAATGTTTTCGAATCATGTTTATAAAATAATTATACTGCCAACTTTGGTTATAAAGAATCCCCAATTTAGAAATATTTTTATTATATAAATAAAAATTAAATAAATAATTATTAAATATATGAGGGTCTGCGGAAAACACTTTAACAAAGAAGACTACATTTATAAGTTAAATAGAGATATTTTCATATTTGATGGCGGAAACAAAAGACTGAGAAATGTCACAAATTTGTTTTGCCAGTGTCAAATTTGTCAAGGACGTTCGTGATTTCGACAGAAATGCAGCAAATTGGCAATAAGAAAGTTATTCATCGTCGAACTAGAGAAATAATTTGTAATACGTTTGATTATATGAGAATAACTTTTCCTTTTGAAGCACTGACAAAAATTGGTTTCCTTAGAATTTGTTTTTTCAATCTAGGATTTAGCGAAAATTTAAATTTACCTAGACATTCCTTTTTACGACGTTCATGAGAAATTTAACACTGACAGTAGTGACAGTACATTTTTGTGACATTTCTCAGCCTTTTGTTTCCGCCACCAAATATGAAAATACCTCTACCTATGTAGTATTTTAAGGTTATATTTTGAAATGAACAAGACACTTCTTCGTAGACATAATCCAAAAATTTCCTACCTTGCTTCCACCACTTTACTAACACCACATAAAATTAACAACTTCGCACACAACACTTTTACGCCTTCCACGACACATCCGCTTTCTGCTCTAGCCTCTAATAAACTAAAGTTTTGTCGTTTTATGTAACCTTAAAAAAAGCCATCACAAAAACCGAAAATATACGTAAAACCAACAACTTATTTTTTTGTTCGACACTGTCAGAATTTGAGAATTTTCTCCTGTGTGAACGGATTTTGATAAATCTCACAATTTGTCAAAACGAAACGTCAAGCTAATTTGAAAGATTTTAAACGATTTGGAGCCTTTAAGGGGCTCGTCGAACAAAAAGACGTTGTATTCAACTCGTTCGTGTGTAAATTGGGCTTTCAACACGTGGGCCTTTAAAACGCTCGTTTCACTCGCGTTTTAAACTGGCCCTCTCATGCCAAAAAGCCCAATTTACACACGAACTCGTTAAATAAACTAAAGTCCATTCACGTTGGATTTTCCCTGCCAAATTGTTACGTTGCAAGCCTGCGCCTCCTTTCCTAGTAATTTTTACATTATCGTGTTTTATTCGTGATAGAGCGATTGAGAGCGATTTGACGTCTTTAATTTTGAATGTTAGTTTGACGTGTGAAATAAAGTCACAGATTTTTTGATAAAATTCTATTCCTGGGTGATTTTACCATGGGGAAAAGAAAAAAGGTTAATTTTAAAATTGCGTTAACCTTCCACAACTGACGTAATGGTGGTAATGTGACGAAACCCGCAAGCTAATACGGACTCAAGAAAAAATAGCTTCAGTTCGAAAATTAATTAGTTAGAATCCTTTAATATTTAATGTATTGTATGTATTAACATGATTACAATCTATTTACGACCTTTATTGAGCAGTTTTAACAATACAACGTTATTTTAAAGGTAATATGTACATCCAAAAAACTTAAATTAGAAAAAAATCATTAAAAATCAAAATACACCTTTCTTTTGTGGTATGCAATTGTAACAATATATTCTTGAAACGTCACAACCACAATCAAAACGTATAAGTGTCTCTGAATAACTGAAATTTTATTGCCAAATTTGTTCCATCATTTAGATGCATTCCTTACTTCCATCGCTTCCAATGAAAGATACTTCACACAATTTCCTATTGGGTTCATTTTCTATAACTTATTCTGGTTCCTCATCACTCATCATGTTAGTCGCAGAAGGTTAAGTAAATGTGGTCATTAAGGGTTTTTTCACTTAATCAACAACGCAAGCAGAAAAATACAACACCAGTAGGTAGGAGCATTGTATGTTCCTAATCCTATCATACCGATTAACAACTGACACTATTTTTAGTGCAAATGATAACAAAATGGATGTATTATTACCTATTGTTATCCTCTAAAAAGCTTAATAACAATATTTGAAAAATGACTGTTTCTTTGCTGACAGCGAATAACATAACCTCTACAGTCTATGAATGACTTGGTTACTTTATCAGCCCGTATTGGTGACATACACAGCTAAAGCATTTTTGAACCAAAAATCACACTGCCACAATATTAAATTATTTGACCTTGACTAGGAAAATCCAACGTGAATGGACTTTACTATTAAAAAACAATGCACATAAGCCGGATCGAGCGGGAGTATGACTTGGCAACAGTGGCTCCCCCAACAGTAGCCGAAAATCGAAATCGCCAATAGCCACGTTAACTTTGGAAATGTATTGTGGGTTGCATTTTCAATTCCGTCACTCATAATGTTTTGCTCCCTTTTTTTGAATGTTTTATCAATCACCTATACTTGACTGCCCACAAAGTAAGATTGGCCAAAATGCTTCCTAGAAATTATTACTTCGTAATACTGGTTGCAACCTCAGAGACGACACGACATTAATTTTTTTGCCTACTATATTTTTGTCCCTTTTGGAGGCCATTAAAAAAAAACAACAAAAAAATTGTATAATATTTATTTAATCCGGACATTAGTTTTTTTTTACAGCCCACATCGTGACACTACCACGATAATAATTCCTCATTGCAAGACTTTTTTTAACGTTCCATAAACATCTTACACTAAAATTAATTATTTCAGAAAGTCAAAATGCACACACTGACAATAATTTTTGATGTTTTTGTCTGTTCCCTCCGTACATTTGTTTCGCTCAATTTTTTTCAGGGACAGAAGAGACGGAATGAGCAGAGAAGGCTCAGGTCGAGTGGCAGTTCTCAAGTTGACGGGTTTGACAAAAAGCTACACTTTGGAATGCAATTACAACACGGGAAGAGTCGTCAACGTGCTACCACCCACCGTCAAAGAGTCGCACAACAAGGTCCACACAATTCTAGTGCCTCCGAAATATAATCCTCAAGTATTCGAAGAGGTGAGAGCGCGACCGAGCTGACCGGCGAGGCCACAAATATGATCTGATTCTGTTTCCAGGTTGGCAAATCTCTAGGTGCCTCAATATTAGATCTGACGGGACAAAACCCCTGCACTCGCATACCCAACTCAGAGTTTCATAATGTATCTGGTCTGAGAGACTGGTTACGTATAAATTGTGCCAAAGAACTAGATGAAACTCGAAGTCCAGCTAAGATCAAGCTGAGAAATTTAGCTGGCCTTCACAATCAGGTAGGCCAACATGACGAATCAATTTTATCGGACTTAAGTGAGGTCGATCAGTGACGACTGTTTGTTGTTTGTTTATTTTTTTATTGATTTTGTCGCAAGATGAAAAAATTTGTTAGTAAAATGTCGATTATGCTGTTTTTATTAAAACATTTTAATACGATTTTATTTTTATTCCTTAAAATTTGTTCGTAGCTGAATCAAGGTTTGTGGTTTTATTTATAAATATAATAAAGTCAACTCTGGTAAGAGTTTTATTGCTGCAGGGCAAAACAGCTCATGGTATTATTATGAAGACGAGACCGGTATCGGTGCCGAAGAGACTAGCGAACAGAGCTAGACCTAACACAGTTCCTATCGAAAGAAAAGAAAACATGGCGATGACATCCGGCGCGATGTTGCCATCGCAGCCGAGCTGTTCGTACTCCGGCAACGAGCACGGCAAAACCGCATTTCGCCTGAACAAGACTCTCGGAAAGTCCAAAATAAAGAAAGATTACACGCACAAGTACAAGCGCAGCGCCAGCGCCGACAAGAAGACGATCAGGGGCAAGATAAAGAGCGCGACGATCTCCACCAAGCTGCAGAGGAAGCAGAGTCTGGCCCCCAGCGTCAAAGACGGGAGCGACCAGGATAGAATCAAGCTGAGGGAGATTTGCATAGTGAAGGGCAACGACGCCAAGGCTAAGTACAAAGGGAAAGAAGCGAGCGAGGAGAGTTTGACGATGTCGTGGAAGCCGAGCTGCAGCTCGCAAGTGTACTCCAAGAAGAGCAAAGTGCAAGACGTGGGGGCTCTGATGGTCAAGAATAATGCGGAAGCGGGGCCGAGCAAGCCTGCGACGTATCTCGTGCACAATTTCGCCAAGAATTCGGCGTTTCCCAAGTGCAAATTTAAGAAGCACACGCTGAGGAGGTTGACGAAAAGCGCTGCGGACACGAGCAAGGTGGAAAAGGTGAAAAAGAGGAAAAAACTCAAAACGAAATAACTGTTTTTATTGTTTTGTAAATTATTTGTTTACCGATAAAGTGATATTTTTGTGATTTCTCTAATATTATTGGTTGGAGTTTATACGAAATATAATTAATGGCGGGTGGATCCGCTGAGGAGGCAAGAAACAAAAATTAAATTGACATAACCTACAAAAACAAAACTAAAAACTTACCGTATTTATTGATTGTGATTTGATTTGATGATATTTTGCACCTAACAAATGTAAGATGCACAGAATTTTGATTGTTGATAACAGTTTTGACGGAAACGGCACCAATTCAAACATATTAAATATTGTACATTAATGTTTCAGACGTACGGAGAGCATGGGTGAGTTTTTACCATTATATAATTAATTAGGTGTATTAGAATTTTTGTTTGCTGGTAAAATACTTTTGAATTGAATTTAGTTCATTTTGTAAAAAATTATTCTGGAAACTGACATTGATTCAGTTATGACAATTTAAAAATTTTAGTTGGGTTTTTTTAAGAAAGTTGGAAGAATCTCAGACAACTCGAATAGATAAGTTCAAAAGAATTGAGACAATTTCGTTGTTTTTCTTATTTTTTCTTTTATAAAATGAAAAATACGTTTTTTGTTCGACACTGTCAGAATTTGAGAATTTTCTCCTGTGTGAACGGATTTTGATAAATTTGACAACTTGTCAAAACGAAACGTCAAGCTAATTTTAAAGATTTTTAGCGATTTGGAGCCTTTAAGGGGCTCGTCGAACAAAAAAACGTTGTATTCAACTCGTTCTTGTGTAATTTGGGCTATTTTTGGCACTCGTGGACCTTTAAAACTCTCATTTCACTCGAGTTTTAAACAGGTCCACTCATGCCAAAAAAAGCCAAAATTACACACGAACTCGTTAAATAAATAACTATTTACTTTTTAAATTGATTCAAATAATTAACGGTTTTGTAAGAAAGTGAAATTATTTTTTCTCTCTGTTGTAGGTACTGTTATGTGAGTAGCAAAGCGCGGTGCAGTATTTGTGTAACTAGAAATATCCCAGTAAAAGAACTCCAAATGAAATAAAAAAAAAAAACAAAGAGAACTTGATACGAACGAAGTGTTGGCAAACTTTTTATCAGCTAACTTCAAGTTTCATAAGAAAAAATTGAAACGCGCTGCAAGTGTTGTTATTCATAAATAAAGAGTATAAAATTTCAGGTTCTACACAGGTGATAATCTTTTACTTAACTGGTTGAAATGAGTGGCTGCTTTTGAATGTTATCTTGTGTCTTAAATACCCCCAATCATCAACATTTTCCACGAGGAGAGTGTAGTTCATACAATTCATTTAAATTGAAATCATGTGTCAAAACTTTATAAAAATCATTATCCATAAAAATCGCATTACGCAGTTGAAAGTAATTTCAACAAGCGCCAGCGTAATAAACACCATTCCCGAACACCCCATTTCGAAAATATGCTTTAAATTGAGGTTTTTTTGCCGCTTTCAAAATGTGTGAGTGTGCACAATAAATCTGACAGATGAGATTAAACAAAAGCGAACTCAAATTACATCTCCCATCTTGTTTTTTTCTGCCATTTTGACACTTTTTAAGCGATTTGGAGCTCGTTGAACAAAAAAATCGTTGTATTCAACTCGTTCTTGTGTAAATTGGGCTTTTTTGGCACTTGTGGGCATTTAAAACGTTCATGCCAAAAAAAGCCCAATTTACACACGAACTCGTTAAATAAACTACTATTAAAACAGCCGAGAATTGAAGCAAGATCTGTTAGTCATAATTTAGATGAAGAATATTTCTATTTAGACTGACAAATTATAAGTACTTAGGGATCATCTGGTGTTCAATTCAATGTGCCCAACTCAATAACTTTTTTATTAATAAAATTATAATAAAACTAACTAGTGGCGCTTAAATGTCTACTATTTAAACTTATAAAGAAAAATATAAATACTTAAATGTGAAAAAAAGTTGACGTACCAACATAAATAAAACTATTTCAAGATCAAAATAATTATAAGATGAAATTTCCAATGGCAGTTTCAGCATAAACATTTTAAAGGTTAAACGTTTTTAGGTACTGTCGCGAGCAATAAATTTTGGTCGTCAATTTAATTTCAAAATTAGGTTAGATTGTCACAAATTTAAAAATTTTCCTGCCTGATTATCCCCACGTCAACAAAGTGTCAAAAAATTGAGAAAAAAATGACAATGTCATACAACATGATGATAGGTATGATATTTACGACTGTTTTACAATGGAGTATTTTTGATTGCGTCAAATAATGACCTTGACGACCAAAATTTATTGCTCGCGACTGTACCTACTGTAGAATACTGCCAAATAATCAAAGTATCTTCTTAGATACTCAACAAACTTTCAGTACAATACTTTGTGATTTTTTGTAATTATCGGGACAAATACCAAATAGTACAGTTGGTTGTCAGAATAAAATTGACACATTTTTACAATTTTTTCATTGTGTGAAACTTTCTTACGAGAGATAGGTTAGAATTAGCGTCAAAATTCAATGACATTTTTAGAAATTATTTAATAGGTATTGTCAAGTAGGCAATTATTTGAAAAATGGACAAAACCAAATTTACATTATAAACATTTTCGTTTCCCGTTTTTTTTCCAACCAACTGTAACAATGGAGATTACATCAGAAATCGTTAAACTCAGGCAAAAAAAATATATCTTGTGGAAACGTTAAAAAAATGTGTAGTTAAAAGACTACAATGTAAAAATATCATATACAGTAAGATTCGATTTTTTTTTGGAAAAAGAATTGAAATATTTCTTTAAGATAAATAGATAGATAGATTTTTCCAATACTAGCGGTGTAGAAAGCTAGTGCAAAACGTTTGAAACTTATTTGCAACTGAGACTTTTTTGCCAATTTTACAAAATCAAACGAGATTTTTTTGTGTACATTTTAGTTTCATGAAGGCGTTTACAAAAGTTGTTGATTAAAGGGGCCTTAGTTAAGTTTGCGATATCACGTGCGTAGAGAGAACGAGTTCTTTAGATGAAGATCTGCCTTCGGACATAGAAGTAGCAGCGTCGTTATTTAGTTCTTGTTCCAGAAAAACAAGTCACGTATCAATTACCTCGTTGGTTTTCTTTAATTTTTCCCATTTAGTTTACCGCACGACGTGTAAGTGAAATGAGTGGGATAAATAGAACCAATATATCGCACGGTTGAAGATAATAGTTATTTTATTTACCCCACTGAGTGGGATAAGAACTTCCTTCCGATATGAAAATGCGTGCGGTAATGAGTGAGATAAGTGTCATTTATCACACGGGGGTAGATAATAGTATATTACACTATAAGTGATGAAAGTGCCTGATTTTTCAACGAGCAATACATGATATACTCTCGAGCGCCAGCGAGTGAGGATAGTATTGCGAGTTGAAAAATCCCACTTTGATCACGAATTGTATATACTATTTTTCCAACTTCGCTTATGAAAATGAGTCTTACTTTTAAATTTCTTCATAATTATTTTACTCCCCTATTTTTTGAATCTTCCGGATCTGGAGTTTCAATTAATGCAAATAACAGTTTAAATTTTTATATTAATAAGTAGGTAGTAGATTGTTAAATAAACTTTCCTCACTAGTGAGTTTACTTTCTCCATTTTCCTCACTAGTGATGCAAACGCCTATTTTCCTCACTAAATTGAGTCTGAAAGTATCATTTTCATAAGCGATGTTGGAAAAAATTAATATTCGAGTGTTTTTTTTTTCAAGCTTGCCAACTCGGAACGGTAAGAATAAATTGTTGGATGATTTTTCTTTTTTTTTACCTCAACAAATTTCTATTTCAGTCTTTTTATTAAAGTACAAATCGCGACAGGAACGAGTCGTAAATCTCCTCGGCTGATCCATTCGTCAGTTGTATATACAGGGTGTATCAGAAATACAAAACCATCATTTACAGGTCATAATTTTTAAAGGGAAAACGTTGTAGCAATATAAACTACAACATATCGTGTGATATTATCTTGTTTTTGGGATGACTTTAAAAATATTCAAATAATAATAATGTGTTCACGTTTCAAATTGTGAAAAAATGTTCAGTTTGAATTAAACAAGTATACTAAGTGGGGATATAACACATTTATAAAATAATCGGAATGTCGCCATGCTTTCTATCCAACCTGTGGATGTGCACTGTTACGGTTAATTTTGGGAAAAGTGCATTTTTTAAAAATAATTATGGTCCTCGGGATGTTCTAATCTAGTATAGGTCAAATGTTGACTAAAATTTCGTAAACATTTTTAATGGTTGAAATATCTTAACAAAAAAAAAAACAAATAAAAGGTTGCCGAACGACTAAACGGGAAGGATTTATTTCGTAATATACAGGGTTATTATAAATCTTTCTAACATCGAGGTGGCTGTGCGCTATGCTTTAGGTGCACCACGACGCCAACTAGATGTCAGAAACATTTATAATAACCCCGTATAACATATATATGTTTTTATTTAACATTTATAACGCTATTTATTAAAAAAATATATAGGTATTCAATGTAAATTTAATTGTGAATTGAATTCACCATCTTTTTGTTTTTCTCGTGAAAAATCATTTCACTATGTGTTATAAGTGCTTATTGTTACCTTTAAATAATTTTATGTAAATTTGTTTGAATAAAATACTGCACATGATGTTGAATTTCATTTCTTCCTGTAGACCATACAATTTTTAAAATAGTTAGACCAATAAACATTGGCGATTTCGGCTACCGTTGGCTTGATTATGCATTATACTTATAAGCCGTGCCAAACCCAAATAACCACCACCTGTTGAATTATGTTGGTGAAAACAAAATTACACTAAGTGTATAATGGCAATTTTGATATTACTAGGATGCTAGACCAATCAAATCTAAGTGTACAACGTTGCCGGTTGATTTTTTTGGGTAGAATGCAGTGTACAGTGTTGGTGGTTATTTGGCTTTGTCAAAGCCTATAGTTCATACGATTCTTACCAGATGTCTCACTGTTAACTGGAATCGCCAATAAAATCGCTGACCCAATGTCAGTCACCTTATGTTCCAGTTCTTCCACATTTATAATAAATCTTCTATGTACTATTGCGGGCAAAAAAAGTGGGACATCAAATTTCTGTCAGTTTTGAAAAATTCGATGTATAATTGTCCGTTTACTCTAAGGTTATATTGGGGCCGTAGAATTATCCCATTGTGTAAAAGTTGATTTTTCTACAATAGAAAACATTTTGTGATTGTAAACAGCAGGTAAACCCGGCTGGTTGTTTCATTCAGAGTGGGACTGAGGCAAATTTGTCGAAATATGAATTCCAATTTATAAATTTTCGTTTTTAGAGATTATGTTGAAAAATAAGCTATGAAGGTCTAGTCACAAGGGGGTGTTCTAATCCTATTAAAAAGACCAGTGAATTAACCAGGGTACCATATACTTCGGTTCAGAAAATAATAAAACTAAACATTCTCCCTTAAACCGGACCTTGTACATCCACCCAACAGCTTTTAAAATTTGATTTATTGCAGGGGCGCGTGGCTTCTGAAACCCACACAAAAGGGCAGCTTATTAGGAGGTAACTACTTTTACGGCCCCAATATAACCTTAGAGTAAACGGACAATTATAGTTCAAGCTTTATTGTCATTTTTTTGACACTATTCCAGCTGACAGTTTAAAAATTTATTTCATATTCCTATTTTCCGTTTCCAAATACTATCTTCTTTTGATAAAGGTAGATTTTGATTGGAACTTTGCATTAAATAAACCGTCGTCCGCGCCGATAATAACAAGTCGTGCCATTCGATGTGAAATGGCCACCAGAGGCACTTGGATCAGTTGGATCGCGAATGAATGGAAACTGTAATAACTACGGAAGGTTTACAACTAGAATAAATGTCAACCGTTAATTCGTCATTGATTATCAAAATAACAATAAATACAATAAGAACTTCAATCATAATCGGTGCAAATCATTTTGTAATATTAATTTGTGTTCGCGAGAAACAGCTAGACATAAAAAGGGTTTGAAACTCGAATAAGTATCAATTGTCATTGATTGTCAAAATAACAAATACAATAAGAACTTCGATGACAATAATGCAAATCATTTTGTGACATTAATTTGTATTCGTTAGAAACAGCTAGACATTTAAATTTTGACAATTTGAATAAATTTTTCCTTCTGTAATTTCTGTAATACTATTACAGTTTCCCATAACGCGCGAGGTGGTGACATCTACCGATATTTTGACTTTTTTCCGGACGCAGAGTTTTGAGCGATTGGCACGACTTGTTATTACGATCAGCGCAGACGACGAAATAAACATTATCTACGTGCTTACTTACATCATTCCCTACAACCTACAATACTCAATGACAACGTCAATCAATTCAAAATAGGGTTAGAATCAGGTAAGGGTTATTTCACATTAAAAGTCAAGACAATGACGTTGATGTCCCACTTTTTTTGCCCGCAATAGTACTATCGCGGCCATCCAAAAGTGAACGTTTTGTTTTTACAGTTTGATTTTTACTTTAAATCATAGGCGTCCTAAAATGTCAAAGTTTGACACTAGCGATAAAATAGTATATTATATATTGAGGGAGAGAAATGCATGATTTTTCCTAAGGTGCAGTTTGTAGCCAGAGGGCGAAGCCCGAGGGCTACAAAGCACCGAGGGAAAAATGAGCATTCTCTCCAGAAGTATATATACTATTTTTTTTCACGGTAGGGAGTAGAAACAGCACAAAAATCTCAAATTTTAAGAATAAAAAAATGATGACAAATGAGTTGTCATCTTTCGATGAATTTAATGGAATTAGTAGTTGCCTTGACAACACAATTAGATTTTTGTCACAACAGTCAAAAAAAATGAAAACTCCCATTAGATTTTTGTCACAACTGTCAAAAAAATGAAAACTACCTAGGGAGCAAATATTTGCAAATATTTGCTCCCTAGGGAGAAAATGCTCTACTTCTGTCACGATGTTGACATCCGAAAAGTTGATTTCTACTCCCGATCGTGAAAAAAAATTATTGAAACTATTTTTTTTAAATGCCACATCTCACTACGATGCAGACAGCTAGGGCTATTACAAAGCTAGAAGAAAATTGGTCGTTGGCTGCTATGGCGAGAGAATTACATTGCAGTAAGACAATATAAAGAGGGGTTGGCAAGAAAACAGGCTTGAGAGGCCAATGCGAATAGGTGTTGGAAAGGTTTCTTTACTAAAGTTTACTTTCGCTTTAATAATGTATTAATTACTTCTCAGTCTCATTTTTATTAAAAATTATTTATTACAACTTTTTATTATTAAAATAGTAACGCCTGCTGCACGAACGCCAATGAATACAGCCTGATTTAATCTAACGAAAAATACGGAAATTTTCTCAAGCTATCGTTCACTTTTGGATGGCCGCGATTGTACCTAAAGCGTTCAATTACAGTATCATTAATAAACATGTACCGAATAATACCTAATGGCAGTGGCTGCCAATGAAATAATCTTCAAAAATAAGACATAATAAAACAGAACATAGAACATAATAAACATGATAATTGACAGATTTGTATTTAATTTTATAATTTAATTTAATTTGCGCTGCAGCTATGTAGCCTTATAGGCAATCGACTGCTGATTACATAGATGTATTTCATTACCTCTACCTCTACATCTTGATCTTATGTGTTTTGAGGTTAAACCATAACCTAAAAATTGAGTTAACATATTATTATAATAAAATCTGGTTGGAAAGAATTCAGGAACAAAATGCCACAAAACGAAAAACTGACCGACGTTATAAAACTGATAAGCGATATAAAACATGGGTTTGTGTTGATCTAATTTGTCACGAAAATTTTACACAACTGCTCTTTTAGGAAATTGTTTAGTTCCTATGAAATCGCCCTACGAACTGAAACACTTTTAGAAAAATTAATTTCAGATGTAGATTGGAACAATGCTCGGTAATTTAACGTGTCAACTTGTTTATAGAGAGATTTTCATAATTGTTTATTTATAGAGAATTGATGGACAAAATTAAGAATAAGATTAAACAAGTTCATGCTACATTGCCACTAGAAGTCACAGCCACCAACATCATGAGACATGTCTTGAAAGTAATCAGAGAAGAATTTAAAGATTCAGCATCAGAGGTAATACATAATGTTGACATGGTTAAATTTAAAATTATCTTTGAAGAAAAAAGGGGAAGGACAGTCATTGCATCATCTAGTTATGGCAGACAAAAGTGATGAATTAGATTATTCAGAATGTCATGGTAACTTGAGGAGTCGCCTGTTGGATTATTTAACTGAGTATAAAACTGAACTTGAGACCAGCACTGAAAACATTGCTACACAAGCTCTAGAACATATTCACCCTAATGAAATTATTTTAACTGTAGGTAAATCAAGCACAGTTGAGAAATTTCTCAAGAATGCTGCCATGGAGAGAAATTTTCAAGTTATTGTTGTGGAAGCAGCCCCTCATTATCATGTAATTTAAATATATTGTTTGTATTGAAGTTACAAATTGATATTTAAGGGCCACAAAATGGCGACACGTCTAGCTAGCAGTAAAATTCAAACAACAGTCATTCCAGACTCAGGAGTCTTTGCTATGATGTCAAGAGTCAATAAGGTTATTATTGGAACAAATAGTGTCATGGCTGATGGAGGTCTTCGTGCACCTAGTGGAGTTCAGTCTGTAGCTCTAGCTGCAAAACACTATTCTGTCCCAGTAATTACCATTTTTTGAAATTAAAAAAAAATACTTTCAATTTTATTTGAGGTTATGGTTTTGGCACACATTTACAAACTGACTCCACAATATGTTTGCTCTCATGAGAAAGAAACTTTTGACATGTGTGCTTCCCCTGGTGGCGTCATTCCATATTCAACTGGCCCCCTTTTGAATAAGATCAACGTGTACAATCCAATTTTTGATTATGTTCAACCAGAACTTGTTACCCTCCTTATATCTCATCAGTAAGTAAAATTTGTTCCAAACAATTTAATGGATTAATGATTCTGTTCTGCAGGGGTGGAAATGCACCTTCATATGTTTATAGATTGTTGTCAGAACTGTATCATTCTGATGATTATGATGTCTAATAAGTCTGGAATGCTTGGCTAACAGTGTGAATTATTTATGAAGAAAATGCAACTGACTTTTATTTAGAAAACTTATTTGGTATTACAATAAGGTTCTCATATGTATTGTATTAAACATAAATAAAAAATGAATCTGTACTATATTGGTTTGATCTTGAAATGGAGTCCAATGAGTGAAAACACAAGACACTTCAAGTCCTGGACCAAATAATAAAAGCATCGTAGTCCCTCAGGGTCTTTAGACTGGCTGACGTCCACCAGCGACCCCGTTTTGGACGTGGTGAAGGAAATGTGTTCGTCGTTAATTACAATTTCTAATTCTTGACGGCCGATACGATCAGGTGGGGGCCACAAGGAATCGTCTTCTTGCATTATTTCCGAATCGACGATGATTCTTTTCAATTCCTCCATAACGCACTGATGAACGTACACTTCTTTCCGGATCATCGTGTCATTTTTATAATTGGAGTTGTTGGCGTACCTCAACTTGCCGTCCGGCCGAAACTCAAACTCGAGAAACTCGTGGCCGAATTTGCCTTTGTGTCCTACGTAATAACGAATGTAAAAATCTGCAGACATTTTCACTCAGGATAACGGATTTGTAACTGTTCACGATGTGCAAAAGCGGCTCATCCGTAAACAACTATTTGAGGTTATGATTTGTCAAAATGCAAACAGTGGGGCCACCTATAACGCGCGAAATTTAAAATTCCGGTTCTTTTGCACCATTTATTCTAACGTTAAATTACACAACATGCTCTAGTACACCTTGTCTTATTAGCTCTTCGCATTCATTTCTAGGCAAGTAGTGCCTGCTGCTCTTTTTCAGGAGTAGAATGGAACCGTCATTTAGTTCCAGCTGGCCATAATCAACCAAACAACGAACTTCAATGTACACAGATTTTGGGGGCTTCAAATCGACGGCCAAATTGATGCCCCCTTCTCCAATCGTCCTCATATACTGCACCAAAGAATTTGAATATTTTGAAAACCACTCAATCTCTGACTGACTCAAGTTGACCTTGACATCTGGGGGCAAGATGCTGCCAAATTGCCAACGCATCGCTTTAAGGCATTTTATTCTGTTGTAATGATATGCCAGGAGGCATCTTAGATTTCGTTTGATGGCGGCATGACGAATTTTCACTGTTGGGATGTATGAGATGTTTTCAAGAACGCGCGACTCCTCAGCTAGGTGACTAAAAACGAGCCGATTATTTTTACAATGAGAGATTACATACTTACGCATCATCTTGATTCTGGGTGATGAGCTGTTTAATCTCGTTGTTGATTTCATTTATTACGTCCGTCTGAAATTTGGCAAATTGACAGAAAGTTGCGGATTTTACTTGTGCAGCATCTTACATTGTAGGGCGGAAGAGATTCTCGGTTTCTGTCTAGTTCTTTAATCAAGAGATACGCTTTTTCCCCGAACATCGTATTTCATTTCAAGAAATATCTTTCACATAACCTGTACGGCAAAATCTTTCCCGCCAATTTTCAAGGTCGCAACAAAACAATGGCGTCTCATGATGAAATATTTTATTAAAAAAGACCGTTTAATAGTACCAAATGACTTTATTAATTTAATTTTACTACTTACATAGGTATCTAAAAGAATAAAATCACAGATATATTGATTATTGTTTAACAGATAATAACTATGACTTAAATCTATAAAAATATTGAATAAAACACTTCTATGAAACAATCATCCAAAGTTATCACAAATAATTCTTTACAAGGAAACGTTAATTTTCTCGATTATCCAACAACAAAAAGGTGTTTTTCTTCTGAATACAGATAATATTTTTTTGTAAATATAAAAGTACTTTGTAAAAAGAATACAGTTACACCGATGCGCTGTAGACAAAATTACTTTTAGCTATAACACACTGAAGGGTCATCAGCTTATTCAGATATCATTAATGTTCCGTGTAAATAAGAATGAAAAAATATTCATTATGAGACAACATCGATCTCCCTAGGTGAAGCTAAAGCAGGTGGCACCACTTGCGGGATAATGTTGTGAGAAGAAGGAGAATTCCCTAACGGTTGGCGCATCTTCATCTCGGCATTCTCTTTAGCTTCCAACGTTGCTTGCTTGATGGCCTCTTTATACGGCCCTCTTTTCTTTTTATTATAACGAATCTGTAACACGCGACTTGTTCTCGTATCAAATAAAAATGAGAAACGTATCTTTACCTTAAAATTTTCTAAATATGGACTTAATTGATCACATTGCATTAACGACGACGTTGAGGAACCATACCATGCGACGTGTGCTTGCGGACCTTGACCGCCGCAATTCGTAATCGTCAAGACCTTGCCTGGCCACCACGGAAATCCGTGTATCTTACCCCAAACCACATCACCCACCAACATTCGACCTCCTGCACACAATTATTTACGTAATGTGGGATCGACTCGTCCTTATTATTGCTTACCGTCCGCCGTTGGTGCACTAGACAGGGTTTGCGAATTGATGCGTAACATTATGGGAGGTGTTGGTGGTGGAAAATCTGGAACTTGTTCGCTGTGTTCATCGGAACTGGACGTGTTTTCTTCTGTTGTTGTTGTTTTTTCTGATGGGGCGGGATAGGATGCGTATGTGTTGTTAAGTCGTTTTAAATTAATTGACAATTTTTGTGTTATACACTGTTCTTTCGGGTCTTCTTGCGTTGAACTAACCTACAATTTTTTTTATTAGTATTATTATTTCTGAATCACAATGATATTTCATAAAGCAAACACTTGTTTTTATTTATTTTCTTTGTTTTGCTTTGTATTACGTGCGGTCGCCTAAAAAATTTAATGTGCACCTCTGCCAAAAAGTGCCTTGTCCTCGGCTGCGCCTCGACCAAAAAACCCAGACTCAGATGAAAAAGATGCACTTTTTGGCCTTGATACACAATTTTGTGGATTACACGTCCAGAAAATGTTTTGCGAGTACTCGTGTAGCTGCGCCTCGGCTAGGCGCCTTGGCTACGCAATACCACTCACACTCGCAAAGTATCATTTTCTGGACTAGTGATCCAAATAACTATTTCGGACTACCCTTCTCAATTATGGAAAATGTATATTTTGCTTTTTGATCGAACTAATAAATGACAAAAGTCTTGACCTTGTTTACTCTAAAAAATAATGGTGGGGCAACTGACCCTTTGAATAAAATTAGCGCAAAGTGTGTTCGCGAAAGTATGAAAATTACAAACGTGTTTAGAAATAAACAAATTTCAATATATGCATTTTAGAATGTACATATATTTTGTTATCACTTTTACTGTGTCCACGTAGCACAAGGATAGCAAATAGAATTTGGTAAAAAATATTTACACAAGAGTCGAGATTTGCTTCTTGTGAGAACATCGTTTCCACAACGCACAACTTAATGTACCAAATACATATTTGGAAAAACAAAAATAGAAATAGGGCGTGCTGTTTCACCCAAATAACAATTTTTGTTACGGGGATTACGTATTTGATGTATCGTTTTTAACGTGAAGAAAAAGATATTTCTTAAATTTATCAAATTATCATTTGAGTTGACGAAATTCTTGATAAATTGATTCAAAGAAGGAACAGATATGCGCGGAAATTGTTTTTTTGTATACATATTGGCACTGATGATTATTTACATTTTCATTAACTACATAAAGGTGTTTTTAATTTTAGCGACAGAATATTTATAAAAAGAATACAATGCAAGGCTGGAGCGCAACACAAGAAAGCCGATAAAAAAAACAGGTCAATAACATGGAGTGTCCATGGCAAAACGTTTAAATATTAAATTTATACCGGGTGTTTGCGCGAAATGTTCCTTAAACCTTAAAGAGTTGTGTAAATGATATGCTAAACGTGCACGTTATTTTGGCATAATGGGAAGCCATAATTTATTTTTTTTAACGTTGGACGCACTGTTTGATTTCCATCACTCAAGTCCTTGACAGCGGACCTGTCAAAATAAACAACATGTTGCTGAATTTCCCGCGATATCTGAGTACCTATTCTTCTATTGCAAACTAATAAAATTAACAACAATGCACTAGACATTGACGCTATTTATAACCTCAAAATAACTTAATTCAACAGACAGCTTTATTACCAAATTAAATGCAAAATTTCTATTGCCTCCCATTATGGCAAAACAACGTGAATGCATTTTACACTTTTAATGGTGAATTATGACAGAGATCACCTTTTTTGGCAGGTCTGTTTAAAAAAAAAATAGCTTGTAACGGAACGTTTGAGATGTTTTATTTTAAAAATACTGTCATCAATTAGAAAAAACAAATTTAGTCGGGTTTAGCACCAGAACAATTTCAAAATTAGTTTGATAATCGGCTGTACTATTGTTTCAATAATAAACGATGACCATTTAATTTACTTAATTAAAACACTTATCACCTCGATGTTTTTACTCTTTCAATAGGTACTTCATTCATTTGTTTTTATAGCTGTAACAAGGCCAACTTGATTTTTTTGATGGATAAAATTACTCAATTTTTCTTTGTAACGGATTACTTTTTATGCACAGATGTGCTAAAAAACATGTCCTCTTTCATAATCCGTCGTTGAAAATTAATCAGAGATAATGACAAATCATAAATCCACCTGAACACAGGGTATATGTGAACAAATACTCGTTATGTTATTGCAATATTTTTATCTCTGCTGTTCTTATAGTTATTTATGCAACGAGTTTTTGTGTAAATTGGGCTTAAATTAAGATTAAAACACGAGCGTAGCGTCACGCCCCTCGGGCAATTAAAAAAGCCCAATTTACACAGAAACGAGTTGCATACAAAATTTTATTGTTTGAAACGACGTCCCTGAAGCTTCAAAATTTTTTAAAAATGATATCACATTTGCTTTTGACAGTTTTGACAAATTTTTCAAGACCTGTCAGAAATGTAACGCTGAATGTGTTGTCTAGGGCAACGGTTCATTATCTGCGCATTTAGCCTTAGGGCGGTTAAGAGGCAGTTTACAAAGGAGAAAAATGAGAAATTATGACGGTTGAAAACAATAAAAGTTCATCATTTTTGATTTAAAAAGGAAATGAAAAAATGTACAGTCGACGTTTCAGTCGTATTGTAAGGGACTCCTTCAAGGAATAGAAGAATGGAAAGCGAAATTCTAGATGGCACTGAAATATCTCGATATTTTTCCAAATTTTCTTTCGTGATAAACGTTTGATACAGACAATATAGAAAGAGAATGTCTAGATGCTCAAAAAACATTAAGGCGCAACATTTTAAACAACAAAGATGTTCTTGATGTGTTTTAATTACAGAACAGTTGTATCCAAGCCGAGTTACATTACTTTTAACTCGCAGTATAAAATTTAGTATTGAATTTTGAAGCGTCACTTTGACAAATCAAATCAAGGTGTCAACGGTGTTGCCAATCTAATTTTAAAGCCATAGCCTACTTTAATTATAAATTTAAATGATCTCACGGTTATATCGGGTGTTTTTTTAAATTTCACCTCAAAGTGGGCGTTGAAGAGTCGATTGTGAACGCACTATACGGATTACGGATCACGGATCATCTGTTTAAATCTTACGTTTTTCTACGCGTGGTGCGTTCACAGTCGATTCTTGAACGCCTACTTTGAGGTGAAATTTAAAAAAACACCCGATATGTTAATATACCGTGCGATCAACAATTATTTAGATCAAAAAGCCTTTGAGATTTTGGACGTATGTCCAAATCTAGACGTTCAGATGAAAATTATGGCTCCAATATTGTATTTTAACACAGTAAAAATTATTTCGCTGATAGAGACGGATATGTCAGAAGCTAGGGTGGCAGCCCAGTTGGGACTTCCAAAAAGTTGACAAGACAAGACATAGAATTTATTAGAGGTTATGCCCGTTTCACATTAGAGCATTTTCCATTGTGTCAAAGAACGACCTCGACGACCAAAATGTATTGTTCGCGACTGTACCTATTTCAATTTAAATTTTGAAATTTTTGCCTAAACTCGGTCACACAGGCAGCAGCAGCGCTGTGTGTCCATTCTCCGCTGATGAAAACACCATTACGAAAGTAAGATTCAATGATGAATATTTTATATTCTGAAGTAAAAACTATTTTTGTGTAAAAATTTGATTAATAGTGACAGTTGTTTGATGTTTATTGTCTGAGTTAGTAAAGATGCGAAAAATCTGACACTGTCAAAGTCATACAGAGTACTCAATAATGACGAGTGACAAAATTTGACGAAATTTGTTGTCGTAATTGGCACTGACCGGATGTTTTAACTTGACACGACATTAAAAAAAAATTAGGTTATGTCGGGTATGTTTATGATATTACAACAATGACCCTTTCATGGTAAACGTCAAATTCGCCTGTCAACTCTGTCAAAGCTGACAACCGGAAATGCGTTTAGATTACAGTGGTGCCGAAATCATTCAAATTTTCATTGTTACCAACAGATTCAGTCATTCTTGATCACGTTGCATGTATAATTAAGTAATTCGTTGTCTTAGAAAAAAATTGTGATATCATGTTGTATTGATAAGTGTTATTTAAGTTATTCTTTGCCAAAGAATATCCGACAAACAAAACCTAAACACAGCAAATAAAATTTTAATGAAAAAAAAAACATACTATTTTTCCTTCAAACCTTCATAACAAATTATTTAAGACATGTTAAGAAACCAGGTAGGAATTTCAAATGATTTAGGTATGTAGTTTACTTTACTGCCGCTCATCAGCGGAGATAATAACTTCACGGACGCCCTCAGCGGAGATAATAACTTCACGAACGCCCTCAGCGGAGATAATAACTTTATCTGCCGTTCTCAGCGGAGATAATAACTTTATCTGCCGCTCGTCAGCTCGTTAGATGCCATGACAATGAAGTGACACTTTAGCATTATCAATGCAGCAGGATAATGTCATAATTTACGGACGTTTGAAGAAAAAAGTAATTTTTTAGAAAAAAATTTATGTTATGAAAAATTGCCAAAATTTGAACAGCATTTTGAACTAGTATCTCGTATTGTCAAATTAAATCTTTTAACACGTAAATCAACCTACAAAAACACAACATGGAAGTAGCGCAAATTTTCTAATAATTTATTTAAACAAAACAATTCGGTTGCCATGGTGACCATAGCACTCCCGATCATTGAAAATATCCCAATTTAACTATAATAAAGAAAAATAAGCACAAATATAACTTCAAGATCATTTATTAAAGAAATCATAATGAGTCGTTTTTTGTGCCGGTTAGTGTATTTGTGAGGATTTTTTTTACTTTAAATTACGTTATCTTAAAAACCATTATTATTACGCAACCAAATATGTAATCACCTCAATTTACCTTTGTATTTATATTTTTTTAATAATACAGTTACACTATCTATTGCAGGTGGCAAATTTCACACTACGACAAGACAAGAAACATTTGTTGCAAATATATCTATGGTTTCGTTCGTGCTATGGTAGTTGCTATAGCAAGGATAACGTAACATTTTAGTTACCAATCAAATAGGTTGTTAGACGATCTGATACAGTAAAAATTTCTTGTGTTTTCATGACATTTTATTTTTTAGAACCTAAAACAATAATTGTCCTCTTGAAAGCAAAATTCTAACCTTAACTTTTTTACGCGGCACATGTGATGAAACATTATCCAGATTAAATCTGGCTTTGATTATTATTGGTCAATTTATGTGAGCGGAGCAGATAAAAAGTTATAACGGCAATACTAATAATCATTTCATATATTCAAGAATGTTCATTTTCATTACACAATCGGACAACCGTGGCATTGCTTTTATGGACACTAAGAACTGTTGTAAAAAAAGCGTTTTCCGACGCCGAAGGATCTTGTTTTCGTTTACAGAAATATCAAGACTAGGGAGCCTGGATAACTTTAAAACCTTGATAGTTTCAAATGTTTTTGCGGTTTAAAAAAATGTACAGGGCTATGCAAACGCAAGCCACCGACGATGTTAGAAACATTTATAATAACCCTGTATAAACTTCACCGCACTTTATCGAGTCGAGTCCTTTTGACAAGAATCCTTTCGGGTTCAAAGGATACACAACTATCTTACAAGACTGTTAAACATTCTTTTTGCAAGAAGGAACTCCAATTTCCCAATGTATTTTTCAGTAACAGCAAATATATACAGGGTGTATCTGAAATATGTTTGTTAATTTTAACCAGTGGAAGAACTTGCCAATTTATGAAACTTTTCTCTATAACAATTTGCTAAATTCGCAAAAGTTTTCCGAAATTTTTGCCCTCCAAATTTTTACCAAACGAGTCATTTTGTGTGATTAACTAGTCTCAATTTTTTGTAACCATGAGAATTCCAATTTAACAATTTCTCTAACAATGAAATTTTTTGACAAGGTTCCGTTTCTAGCACAACAGAAAATTTTCGCCCTTACCCATAGGCGGGTATACATTTTGATGGCTAATTATTCCAATTTCCAATCAATTTCTAAAGCTTTTTTGTAAAAAATTCAAATAGAAAAAACGTTTCATTTGACAAGTTCTGCTGCGTGTTAAAATTAACACACGAATTTTAGATACACCCTGTATATGTATATTTTTTTGGTCTAGATGTAGCTAATCTGACTTCATTCTGTGTGGAATTAGGATATTGGACAGACACAGATGAAAACAATGAGTACGTTTCTCTTTCTTCCAGAAACTCGTTACCACACGATTTCACATTTTTTCTTTAATAAAAATTACACACTTAAACCATCATCGTTCATTCGAGTTTGTCTTTCTTTTGTTATTGTGACTGAGTACACATTTCAATTGTGTTGAATTACGTTCCAATCGGTAAATAAAATACAGGGTGGAACAGAAAAAAGTGCATTTATTTTAACTGGTAATAGTACTCGTCAATTACAACAATGTTTCTTAAAGTTTTTTTGGAATTTGCAAAATTGAATTGCCATTTGTCCCCCATTTATTTTGACGTGCGGTTCACGTTGAATGCAATTTTATTAACCTGAAAACTTTGTTAAACAGGAATCGTAAAAACTGAATGTTTTTATTCCCTTGATGAATAAAATGGTTTCACTTTCGTTTGTTTTTTTTTATTACTGCTGTTTTTCTTGAATGCCATGAGAAGTTACAACTGCGCTTCATGAATTTTGTTTGTTTTTTGTTACCTCCTTGTTTTGTTTCTTTATTGAATTCAGTTAATATCTGTTCACGTTGGAGTGAACATCAGTGGTGCAAATAACTTGACCTGTTACTATGACAACTCATATGAAAGTTAATGCCAAATGCGTGCGATTTGCACCACTGATGTTCAATCCAACGTGAACAGGATATAGATTTAAATCGTTCCATAGGCGGGTAAGCAGATCTTTAGTGATTTTAGATTAATTTTTAAAATCCTTCAGAATTTGTTTTTGAAAAAAAAAATATTTAGAAAAATTATTGTAGTACATGAGTCCTGTTACCAGTTAAAATAAATGCACTTTTTTCAGTTACACCCTGTACATATTTGTACTAATTTAATTATTAGTAATGACTTGTTTTTAAAGCCAATGAATGTCAATCAACACTTTCACTGTTAAATTCAGTGCGATTAAACTGTAACACAAAAATATTCTTACCTCTCCCTCTTTATGTTTCCTATCCTTATCTTCTTTGTGTTTCTTTTTATGCTTCATTTTATGTTTCCGTCGTCTAGGAACACTCAAATCGTAGGAAGGGCACATATATCTAGGAGAATTATTACCAAGTCCGTGTCTGGGAGAAGCGCTACCCACTGTATACCTCGGCGACGACCCTCCAATGGTATACCTCGGCGAACCATTCCCCAAATAACACGGCGAACTCCCGGTCAAAAACACTTTCCTTCTCGCCTCTTTCTTCGCCTTTTTCAGAGCTTTCCTCGCAGCTTTGTTATCAACGACATTTTTACCCTCTTCAGTGTTGTTGATGTTCACGTTTTCTTCCGAGTCCTTCTTTATGTTGAGATTTTCGATTTGTGCCGGAATTTTAAGTACAGTCCCTTCTCCTTGTGGTCCGTAGGATATTTTTATTGTCCTTGTGCTTGTGGCGAGATTATTCGGGTTAAGCATTTGCTCATCGTTGGCGTTCGTTTGAGCGTTGATGTTGTTGTTCTTGTTGGCATTCTCTTCGAATACGCTTTCATCCCACAGATCTTCCATCGAGCCGACGCTTCGTTTCTTTCGCAGTATTCGCCTCGCGGATCTCGAGGAAACGTTGCAGGTCAAAACTGATTCGTTGTGTGCATCATCTGAGTTTGAACTGTCTTCGGAATGATCTGAGGAATGTTTCTTGATATCTTCTTGAGTATTCTCCTTATTTACATTCGACACCGCCGCCAGAGGCTTCTTGAACGTGTTTTTACTATCACTATTCAACAATTTATTCACGCTGCCCCCGCTCAAAGCGTTCATTTCTTCCTGTGGGGTCAACCTGGTTAATTTAGGAACGAGAGTGGCCTCCCCCAACTTCTTCTTGTTACTCAGTTCGGTGTGGATAGATACGGACCTAGTGATGGGGGCATTTAAACCTCTCTTCACAGGAGGGTTTGGATGAAGACTTTCTGATGTTTTACGTTTACGAGATACGTTTTCTGAATTCTCATTGCAAATGCCTTTACATTTCGAACAGAGGACTTGGCGGGGTCTCAGTCTGACCGTCATTTTATTGTTTTTGTATTTACTCGGTATTTGTACATTTTTTTTCTTCGCTGTGTTCGGGTCTGTGTAGGCATATCTTTGGTTGACCGAGTACAAAGTATCATCGTCTAGTTTTGGTTTCACTGATACTTTAAACGCTGGATTTAACGTCTGTATTCCGCATGGCAAATTTCTAACAGAAACAAAACCAAATTAGTTTCGAGCAATTCACAAATGAACTTTGTACTTGACTATGGAAAACTTTGAACGTTCTTATGCAAGCAAAATTGAACTGGAGCGGTCTAGAACATGATTCTGATTTATTTTTGTCAGCAACTACACCGAGAATCGACCCCTTTCTTTGTATTTATAGCTCAAACTCGAATTCAACGCAAAAACCAACAATTTTTTTTTTATCACATTTATTTGTTAAATTTCAAACACACACTACGTATTTACGGATTTAGAAGAAGGGGACAAGCTTTACGTGATTTAAATTCTTGTCGTCTAAATTTTAGCACTGCAAGGGCAGATATTGACAATGGGTTTCAGCTCACCTTTTGGTGGAATCGAGCAGTACTCCTTTAAATATTTTTACACCAAATTCGTATGTTACAACTAAAATGTCCGGTAAGGCTTCGTCGACGAAAACTGAAATTCTTGTCCTTTTTAACAACTCACAACTGTATGTCCTTACAACTTTCTTGGTCCGCCATGTTTGAAAAATGGAAATGGAAACGGATAAGAAAATGTGCTCCTGCTTCGGAAATACTGGATTTACTCTGGATTTTTTTTACACTGCGCTGACGGATGATATTTTAAAACTTTTCTCCCGATGTGCTCGCATGATTCGTTAAACAATGTTAAATTTTGAATTTTTAAGGTTTAATTGATGAATTGCATGAGGGTTTGAAATTTGCACATGTTGGTAACACTGTTCGATTCAAAACAAGAATGAAATCGCACAATTGACACAGTTGTCTTTGTTGTTTTGTTCGAAGTGGCAGCGCATATTAATTCAGTAATTATAATGCTATTTATAATTGTCTCGTAATTTCAAAGTATAATGGTAGCGCTATTGTAATAATTTGAATTTAAAAACATTACTTTTTGAGGGTATAGATTCTTTAATTGGTCACTGTTGGCGACACTGATTTTTAAAAATAGGTAATTAAAAAGATATTTTGCAATAAATTTCATTGACCGAAGATTTGTACAAGTTTCTCAATATGGAACAAATTACCATTCTTATGTAACACTTTCGTGCTGTTTTAAGTTTATCATCGGAGTAATTGAAGCCAAAATTGTTAGTTTCCGGTTTTAAGCGGATCATTGATAATAACTGTGTTATTTTCAGTGTATCAAGGTAAAATAATGTTAAAAATAACATTTGTTCTAGCTCCACAATAGCTCCAGGTTTGTTATTTTGATTAAACAATAATATCAAATTACAAATTTTTATAACCTCAAAATCCAAAGCGGCCCAAAGCTGTCTAATTAAATGGTGTGTTTTGCGATACAAAACTAAGGTCACCTTACATAATTGTGTATTTCTATAATGTTGATAAATCCTATCAAGTACCAGCTGTGGGCTTGTGGCATTAAATTTTTATAGCGCAGTTTGTTGGCAACGTTTTGCATTTGGCGGCCTTGTGGGTCGATCCTGTCAGAAATTTTCATTTTGGTCTTGGGTGAAGTGAAAAGAAGCTAGTGCGGGACCTGGGGGCGTTTTAAATTTACATCGATCCAAAGAAATATTTTTCTATCAGTTTTATTCGCGAATAAAAACTTGACTCGCACAAATTACAGGGTAATAAAATAACAATTAAAAAAATCGGTTTTATATCCCAATTAAAAAAATTATATTATTCCAAACTACACTTTGCACTTTGGTTGATCTGTAGCTGCTGTTGTTATGCAAAATTGCAAACTGCATTTGTGATAAGTGAATGTCAGTAAAGAGTGAAGCTTTGCAGGTTAAAAATGCCAGAGAGGTTGAAAATTGATGAACCATTATGGGATCAGAGCACGTTTGTCGGAAGATTTAAGCATTTCCTTTGGGTGACCGATCCGAGATCGTGCGTTGTCAGCGAAGAGACGCTCGACAATGCCAAGATTCTTGTCGAGCAGTACAGGAAAGGAAAAGAACCGCCAGGCACGTCCGTGGAGCAAGTTATTTATGCAAAGAAATTGTATGAAAGCGCGTTCCATCCAGATAGTGGCGAGAAGCAGAATGTTTTTGGGAGGATGTCTTTTCAAGTGCCAGGGGGTATGGCCGTCACAGGCGCCATGCTGCAGTGGTATCGGTAAGTACAGCAAGTGTTGGTAAAAAGCTTTGACTGGAAATGAGGGCACATTTGCGTAAAAATTCAAATTCTTATCAACATGTTATTGTTGTCTGTTAAAACTTTTTATCGCTGATAATATGGATAGCAAAACCTTAAATTATGTAATTTTCATGTGTAAAAGTAAAATGAGAGTTGTAACTGTAACAATTGATCAATATTGAATATCATGTAAAAACGCTCTCTGAATAACGGTACTGTATTACACAAAACTTTATAAAAATCAGTCGACAAAAAACGCATTAGGAAATCGTTGTTGAAAGTAATTTCAACAAGCACCAATTAATAAACACACTCACCGTTTTCAAACGCCTCATTTTGAAAGAATGCTTCAATAATAAAGGTTTTTTGTTCCTTTGTGAATAACACTTTGCCCTCTTTCAAAATATGTAGGTCTACAAAAAAATTCTGACAGATTTCACTAAACAAATGTCGAGTAAAAACGCTCAAGTTACAACTTTTATTTTGTTTTTCACAGCCTCCATATGGAAAAACTGAACTAGATTACATTATAATTGCAAGATGAAGAGTAAGGATGGAGATAAAGATGTCTGGGCGAGAAAAAGGATTATTAATAAAATTGTTAAAGCTGGAAATAAATTTTGAAAAATATGTGACAACAATGGACTAGACATTGACGCTATTTGTAACCTCAAACATAACCTAATTCAACAGACAGCTTTACTACCAAATTAAATCCAAAATTTTCGTGGCCTCCCATTATGCCAAAACAAATGGGAATAAAATAAAACATTGAAAACAATAACCTGTTGCGTTGACTTTTTATTGGTCATTCTAAAAATTGCAAAAACTGAACAGAATTGTTCGTATTTTTTTACCTAAGCCAAATGTTTATTTTTCTCGACACAACAATTCCATAAACATTTTTCACCAATTTGTAATTTCCAGTACAGCTCCGGCCGTAGTCTTCTGGCAGTGGGTCAATCAGTCATTTAACGCACTAGTAAATTACACCAATCGCAACGCAAACTCTCCAACCACAACAAAACAACTGGTAGTCGCCTACGTTTCGGCGACCGGTTCCGCAATGATCACCGCTTTGGGGTGCAAATCCTACTGGACCAAACGAGCGAGTCCTTTCGTCCAGGTGAGTTGCACGAATCGAAACGACGACATTTTAATGAAATGTTTTTTTTTACAGAGGTACGTACCGTTCGCAGCAGTAGCGGCGGCGAATTTTGTCAACATCCCTCTAATGAGACAGAACGAATTGTTGCACGGAATCGATTGTTCCGATGCCAACGGGAATATCGTGTGTCAGTCGAGACTTGCTGCGGTCAAAGGAATATTTCAAGTTACCATATCGAGGATCGTCATGTGTGCCCCTGGGATGCTCATCTTGCCCGTCATAATGGAAAGACTGGAAAGGTACCGCTGGATGCAGAGGATCAAGGTGTTGCACGGACCTATTCAAGTATTGGCTGTGGGATGCTTGTAAGTTTTTTTAAACAGGTGGAAAAAAAAGTTCAAATTGCTTTCTTCATTTTTCGTCATTTTCCTGGATCTTCGTCTGTTATGTTCCGAATAAGTAACTGACAAAGTTTACTCATTTTCTGATTCTCGCTCTGTAAAGTCTTGCTTTGGAAACGTTAAGAGAATTCAAGTATTTGGAAACAAACTTGATACACCATTTTTTGAAATCGCCATCCAAAACATTTTCCGTTTAAATTTTCAAACCGGTGTTTTCACATTTCTTGTTGACCTATTTCATTACAATGACCTTTGTGTTATGATGCTTTGCGGTAAATTTACTTTACACAAAAACAGGTTATAACAGAAACAGAAAAATGACAGAAAAAATTATGGACCAATAATGAACCGACACTTGACTGACACCACCGACGCTTTAAATTTTAATAATCTAGTCGTCGGCGCGGTAAGTGCTACCAACCTAATAGTAAAAAAGTCACTAGTGTTAAATTATTTACTTTTTTAGATTTTATTTTTGAATATTTTTGAGCGATTCATTATAAAAACCATTGGACCTAACTTTTTCGGGAAGAAATTTCCTGCCTGAGCACTTGTTTGCAGCACGACCGAAGGGCGTTAAATTTAAAGCGTCTACAGCAAATACTGTGAAATTGAACCGTTTTTAAAAAATGTATCAAGTGTATTTTCTTATCTAATGCAAACTTTTTGCAAACAGGAAGTAAATTGGTTACATCAGGAAAATTTCTCATTTCAACAAATTGTCTCATTATCAGTGTTCTGGAATTTTTTTCGAACTTTTTTTTTTAATTCTTAAAAAACAAACGATAAGTAGTTTACATTGATGCCATTTTCTACGCGTCATTCTTAAGCTTTATAAATTAATTGAAGGATATTGGGAGTTCGTTCTAAATTAAAAATAAAAGAAAAAAAATCTACTTCCACTGCAACATTACAATTTTCATTTGTTAGTTGATTGTAACATTTTTGCAGCTTGTCCTTCATGGTACCAACTGCCTGTGGCCTGTTTCCGCAAAGATGGTACGTACCGTAATTGAAGTTTGCTTGTTTTTGTCAATGTTTATTTCGTCAGTTCAATGAAATCCTCGACAATAGAATGGTTGGAACCGGAGGAATATAAGAAACTCAAGACAAAATGTGGAAGCAACATTCCCGAATTAGTTTACTTCAACAAAGGTCTCTAAAATAGAAAAGAAGACAATAACTAGAAACGATAGTCAAGAATTTTAGGCGTTGTCAGGTATAGCTTTCAAGAGAAGTATACGTACTGTAGGTAAATATGTCAGGCGAACTTTACAAGTCGCGTTATATTTTTTTGTGGGACACGTATAACGTGGTTTGTCCACATCGCTTAAGTAAGTACTCAACTCAGCAATATGTGTAACTACTTTTTTTAACGATATCGATTAGGTAATAATTAAGCAATAATTTATGAAATTTTATTTATGATAGATTTTATTGTTAAACTGTTTACAAAAATATTACAAACAAATATTTTAAATAAGAAGCTTTTTTTAAATTTATTTGTATTGTTTACGTAAAATTGAAAATGTTTCAAACACTCGAGTACCACCAGATTTACGAAATCTGCAATAATACACAAAGAACAGACTATAATAAACACTGAGAAACATTTAACGTAAAAAATTTCAATGGCAGTCACGATAGGGAGTAACAATCTATATACAAGTTAATAACAATATACAATAAAATATTTTAACATCAACAAATGC
This sequence comes from Tenebrio molitor, assembly GCF_963966145.1. Taxonomy (NCBI): domain Eukaryota; kingdom Metazoa; phylum Arthropoda; class Insecta; order Coleoptera; family Tenebrionidae; genus Tenebrio; species Tenebrio molitor. The sequence goes on along the minus strand of NC_091053.1, from coordinate 19,306,868 downwards.
CTGCACACCCATAAAATAAACATTGAAAAATCGAACCACTGGTCTTATTTGTGACCGTTGATCAGCACATGTTTCATGTTGCTCGACTCGAGCAACAACGACGCGTCGCACATCATCCGCGAGTTGCTCCGCACCAAGAAGAACAAATGGCATTCTTCGTAGACGGTGAGTTGGACTCGCGCGCAGACCAAACCGTGGAGCACGGTTGCTCTTTGCAGGTCGAGCCACCGCTGCAGTGCCAGTTCTCGTTCTCGGATGGTGGTCCCGAGGGCGACGTCTGACGGACCCCACAAGCAAAACTCCAGGATCGATTTGACTTGAGTCAAGGTGACGGCGCGTTCGTTGTTCAACAGGGATTGGATCAGAGGCGTTATCTTCGCCGTGGGTTGGAGTAAAGAGAGAGCTTTCGATGCGCACATGCACAGGGTTCCGTATCGGTCGGATTCGGTTTTTGAGTGGATGTCTTCGCCTAGCCTAGAATGATTGTGATCAAATCTTCAAGATCTGAAGCTCGAGATGACTTACCCTTGCAAGACGCACAATCTGTGATGATTGTCTTTGTCCATTTCTTTGCAAAGAACAAAACTGTTCAAAGTCAATGAGAGTTCTTCAATACCTTGAGCTTGCAAGATCTTTAAGGCGTTTACTAACTGCAGCATTATAAAACTGGCGTCTTTCCATACGTCGTCGTGGGTTGCAGATCCTTTCAGTTTCAGGGATTCGCTGTAGGATTGAATCGTGCTGACTTGTAGCCATGGTAAAACTGCCACGGTGGCTGTAATTAAATCACTACTTGAAATACTGGTTTGGGATGTCTTGTGAACCCCCGGGGGTTCCTTACAGAATAGGGAATCAAATTGCTACGTCAATCCCAATAATAGATGTTTTTGATTCACAACAGCAGTAAGTACGGAAAAGTGTTAAGAAAAATGTTATTAACAGTATTGTTATTTTCGGGTTCCAATTTATTTTAAGTTGGAGGAATCATTTTACTCCAGTCTCCCCTATGTAAAAAATGTCATGCAAATTTTGACAGAATTTGAAAAAATATTTCTGCATAAATATAAGGAAGTGCTGATAACTAAAGATATCAGAAGAATTTAAACAAATCTTGGATAAATCAGTCAAAATTGTCAATTTTATTGAAGCCACGATCTTGAAACATAACTTTAAGCAGCTTTGCCAAGCCACTGATAGCAAACCAAACATTACTTTGTTTGAATGGTTTTTCTTCGTTAGCCAAATTTGAATACTTATCAGATATGTTTTATCATTTAAATACGCTCAACATAACACAACAAAGAGATTTATTAAGTAATAGATCAAATGGAAGAACGATCAAAAAGTTGGTTTTATGATTTATGAAGCCACTTTCTACCAAACCGAAACTGTGACTTCAAACCTCAAATACTGAATCTACTGAAGACAAGTTTGAAAAGAATTTGCGACGTATTATCTGTTTTTTTTTTTTTTTTTATCAAAGAACCACGACTTGTTCCTTTAGATTTGCAATTTTACTAAATTTAGGGAATTTAATTATACCCATTGGCTTACCTGCCAACGCCTGTCATTTTTAATGTCCTTGAAAGTACGCAAACTCGCATTTAAAATTTGAACGTGTTATTAAAAATGCCTCGCAAAGTGAGCCATTTATTAAACTCTAAAATTAGTTGTTATTAACTTAACTAACATGCTGCGCTAACTAATATCTCTATATAACCTCAATTTTTATATTATGAAATGTGTTACCCGCGGTCAAAAGTGTACAATATTTTGGGTGTAAATTGCGGCGTTGGTGGTTTTTTGATTAAAAAAAAATAGACAACACGTCGCAAATTCGTGAAGGTGAACACATCAGAAGATTTTAAAGAAAGAGTTAAACGATTATGCGGATATATAGGGAGGCTTTGACAAGTGACAGTTTGGAAAGACATTACAGTGCATGGAACAGTTTCTCAACAGGTTAGTGTTTATTGCACTTAAAACAAATTTTAATCATTTAGAGCCCTACAAAATTTTTACAAAACACTCATAGCTGGAATAAATGGAACAATCTGCATAACCAGATTGGTTAAACACTTTTTTTCAAGTTCTAGTACTAATGTCGTATCTGCAACATCCCCAGGATGTATTACTTTGTGGTCATATTGGTTGCAGCTTCATAGGCGAAGGCGACACCACAGCCATTAATTTTTTTGCTTACCGTACTATCAACCACAGTAAAACATACACCCAGTGTAAATTCTCTTAAAAACCTACCTTGAACATATTTGTCGCTGTCATCGTTATTCACAGTAAGGAATTTGTCCGGTATGAGGTCGCTAAATTCAGTTATCGACGCAATACTGCTGCTCCCCAACGCTAACGTACTCGACGGTACCGCACCGGTATTGATGACCAGAGTGACATGCTGACCGTTCCACGTAGCATGATGGAAAGTTCTGCAACCGACCACGAGAGGCTGAGATGTGGATTTCAGCGAAAAATCAGTCCACCTCAAGCTGGGTAAAGACTTCAGACCTCTCAGAGCTGGTTGAATGTGATTGGTTTGTTGAATCTAAAAACAAAACCACACAGTTGACAAAACAAAAACAACATTGCACTCGTCTCACGTTTTCGAGCACTTGAGCCAACGCTTCATGATTGGCGACGATGACAGCTCCGTAATTATCTTCCAGATTTTTATGTACAATACTTCTCCCTTTCCTGGAGCGCAGTTTGTGGGTGCGACCGTTCTGAATCCAGTCGTGGTCGTCTTCTGTCACCTAAAATACAAAAACAAAACATTGACAATTCGCAATTCGTGTTTGGAGAGTTCCGACGTACCTCTGACTCGCTTCCGTAGAAGCTGTACGGCGAGTAGATCTCCGATTCGGTCTCGCTGCCGCAATACGTGAGAGACAAAGATCTTGGGATGTTGCTGTATTTGAAATACTCCCCGGACACGTCTATGCTACTTTCAGATCTCTTGTTCAACCTGGCAGTCTTAGAAGTAGGACTATGTTTATTGGGACTAGAATCAGATTCCGGTGAACTAGATCTTCCACTGTTGATATAGTCATAGACATTTTCCCCACTGTCAATACTGTCAACATTGATCGGTTCGTAATTGTTCGAGTTCTTCCGTTCTTGTTTCTGCTGCTGCGCCTCGCGCTCCCTCATGCTGGCCGTCCTCTGCGGCTTGTTCGGTACGATCGCAGACCTCACTTCGCCTATATTCGCGTACACGGTTTCCGTCTTCTTCCCGGTGCAACTGTTGCTGTTGTACTGCTTCTGCTTGTTCAAGATCTCGACGGATTTTGGAGGATGCGGCAGAGTCGGTTTGAACCCGTCGTCCACGTTTCTTGGCGGCGGAGGCGGTTTCTGCGCCTTCACACTGTAATTTTCATAGTCGGTCGCGTTCGGAACACTATACTCGGAAAATCGAGAGATGTTGATGTTCTGGTAGTCGCCTTGGTCGCGATTTGTCTTCGCCACAACCTCCACTCTCGCGCCGTTAAGCTCCGAGGGGTGCACAATCACCAGGCGCGGTTTCGGCAACGGAGGACCATCATCATCGAACTTGACACAGTCTTGGACCAGTTTGTGGCTCTCTTTGCTCGACCCCATCCTGAGGAACTTCTTCAACGAGAATCGTCCTTTGGTCTTCTCTTTCCTCTTCTCCTCGCAGGTAGCCAGACTGTCCGTCGACACCGAAAGAAGCTTCCTAGGCGCGGGTTCAGGAACGCTTGGTACTTCCAGCGCGTCACGAATTTTTGGACTGCACGACGACGCCCTCTCGCGCTTTTCTTTCTCCCGGACGACCGGACAGTCATTCTTGACGGAGTTGAGAGAGTTGCGAGTGTAAACTTGATCTTCTGGTGGCTTCGGCGCTCGTCGTTTGTTCGCCGCGCGCGACCCGACGTCCGAACCGTTCGAATCCTGTTTCGAAAGCAACGTCTTCTGTTCTTCTATTATTCTGGGATCTCCACCGAAAGTCGTCAGGATCTGGTTCTTGATGTCGGGGTGCTGGTTCGGCACCAGCGACTTTCGAATCAATACGGTTGCCGGTTTCGAGGGGATTTTGGGCTTCTCGTATATTGGGGAGTTGTTGTGCAGGAAGGAGTTTTGGGTTTCTAGAGGGGGGGGAGGCGTCAAGGGTAGAGCTGGGGGTTCGGTTATCGTGTCGGGGTCGGCACGGCCGTCGGGCTCGCCGGCTTGTTCCCTGCTTTGCGAAAACACGGACGATTTTGGAATTATGGGGGGCAAACCCAGAACCTTTTCGGGTTCTGGGACAGTCTTGGTTGTGTCATGGTTGTTTTTTGGGCAAGGTGCGGAAGGTTTGACTTCACCCTCGACGAACGAATTTCTCACTGGTTCTTCCCGATGACTCTCCTTGTCATTTGAAGCCTCTGCCTTTTCCTGTTTTATCTCAGCCTTGATTTTACTACCATTTAAACCATTTTTCTTCACGTTCTTGGAGTTGAGCAACTCGATCTTTGCCGTAGATGTTTGGTAAATGACAGGCTTCTCTTGATCTCTCTTCAACGCTGGCGTCCTAGAAAGCCCTACTTTTCTCTCGGGAAGATTTCCTTTTGATTTACTCTCAACTACTTCTTCGTTCTTCTTCTTCTGACCGATGTTCTCCTTATTCGAATCATTTTTGCCACCTGCCAAAACAATCTCCTTCTGGATTTTCTTCCGTGACATGATCTGTATCGGATTTTTACTATTTTCCAACGTTTCAGTAATTTCGTCCAGCAGCGATTTCTCCTCCTGCTTCGGCTTGCTCTCCTCTTCGTTCTTAGTATACGACGTCAACACCACATTCGTTTGTTTCGTTTCAGGGACACTCTCCTTATTGCTGCTTTTCGAAATAGGAATATGCGAAATACTCTTGATGAACCTTTTGGGACTTGGAGGAGCATCTTCTCCGAAAGGAGTGACCGACACCATCAGCGTTTGTTTTCTCCCGGACGCATCCACCAACGGTTTCCCCAACAAGAGTTGCGTGGTAGTCTTCTTCACAGTCTCCTCCTTCAAATTGGTCGTGTTGAAATCTGTGTTTTCTTTCGTTATCCTCTTCAGCTCTTTCTCTGTTTCTTCTTCTTCCGATTCTGCAACGAAATCGTCTTCGCTCGATTCGCTGTCATCATCTCCGGGATCATCTTCCCCCGACTCCCAATCTTCCCCTCCGAAGCCAATAATCTCGCTCAATTCCTTGGTGAAACGCACCGACCTCTTCGGCTTGAATTTCTTCGCATTCTTTATGATCCCTTCGATGTTCTCGTTCGAAATGATGGTGATGGGTCTGGGTTTCGGGCGCTCCGCGTGTTCGTCTTTCGATTTGAAACAATTCGAACACAACTCTTTTTTCCAAGCGTTCTGGACGAAGTTCTGGCAAATGGCAGAAGACATGGCTGGTGCGTGACTCCTGCAAAAACGGGTCACCGTTAACAAATATCGATTTAATCGAATTAAGTGTTGACGTCTTCCACTTTTACCTCTCGGGTGTTTTATTTTTATCGAAGATTCTTGTACCGGTTTGCTAACCTAAATGTTTTACCGAACGGTCCGGAGCTGGCCAATAAGATGAAGACATAAAAGTGGAAGAGTATCAGGCAGACGCAAAAAGTCAAACGTGTGACCTGGGACCGCGGGCTGTTGTAATGTGTTACGGCGCGAGTACGAGGATGTTTGAGAAGAGCAATCCTAAGAACGACCGTCCACCTGTCACGACGAAAGCATCGAAAGCATCTGTACTTTATATTGCCACAAATTAGAATGAATGAAGTGGAATGTGTTTCGACAGCAGATGGTCACGGCTTTAAAAATTTCACTAACAACAGTTCCATTGTGGAGATCTGAATGAAAAATATTTTGTCACGACATTACTGTTAATAAAAAATAACATAATTACATAAACATTTTTTTTTACTGTTAATTATATTTCACAACATCTTATCTAACTTATCGACGATAAAAAATTGCACATCACTTCTTCTGTTACATTTTAACTGATAACTCACTTTACACAAACTACGGTGCCAGTTGAACCCATTTTTGTTTTATAATTGCAACAGCTTCTAAACATTTTAAATGCAAATATGGGCTTTGTTCGTTTAAAAAGTAGGGAGAACTTATAATCAGTGCAAAGCTGTTCTGACAGCTGGCGATGAATCAGTGAATGCGTAATTTTTTACTCCTTGTCGTTGCTTACTTGTTGATCTTTATATTTACATGTATTGGATAAGAAAAGTTGAAATATAAATAGCTTTCCAAGAAGTGCAATGATTTTTAAATGTACAAGAGTTTCGCCGAACATCAAAGGTTTCTTTGACTATTTCGTACATAATCTAATAGAAGGTTAATTCTTAATGGAGGGTTAATAATTTCTTATCTACAAGTATCTACTTAAAGCTCTAGGATTCCGTCACTTTGACTTTTAATTTGTGGTCATTCAGTTGATGCGCTTTTCATGTTTTTACTGTCGCGAGCAATACATTTTGGTCGTCAATGTCATTTCAAAATTTGATTAGATTGTCGCAAATTAAAAAAAAATCCCTGCCTAATTATGCCCATGTCAACAAATTGTCAAAAAATGAGATAAAATTACAATGTCATAGGTACAACATGATTATTATATTTGCGACCGTTTTACAATGGAGCATTTTCCATTGCGTCAAAGAATGACCTTGACGACCAAAATTTATTGCTCGCGACTGTACATACTATGACTTTTAAATTAGATTGGCAACACTGTTGACAACTTGATTTGAATTGTCAAAGTAACGCTTCAAAATTCAATATAGAAACGGCGAGTTAACAGTTGTATGCAAGCCGGGGAGAACACTTTGAACATTTTCTAAGTACGATTGTCAATAAACTGTACTTATTACATATTTTCTATTGCTTCATTTCTTTAAAGTTAAAACGATTGAACATGAGAACCGTAAATGTCAAGATGTTTACATAACCTCCAATTCACACAGTGACTCAATTGGCAGGATCCGTAATCGTAGAAAAAAAAAACACCTACTTTAATTATAAATTGACAGCTTGCCACTGAAAGAAAATTATAGTTTTATATGTCAAGTTTAATTTCTTTTTATCGTAAATTTTCGCTTTCATAACCTACCATTTTGTTGCTGTTAATGTTGCATTAGATATTTCTCAAAATAATAGTTCTTTTTTTTTAACAATTGTCAAAGTGTTGCCATCTTGGTATGAGCCACTAGTTAATTGACGTGTATCAGGTTGGCAACGTAAACTGTCAATTGTATGTCAGCCATTTTGATGTAAAGGCGCTTGCGCTACTTTTGCTTTTAAATTTCAAATAAAAAGTAAAATGAGTCTCCGAAAGCAAGGATCTGGACAGCCCTAACGAGAAAAATTGGCTACGATTAGATTATGTGAGAAAAACCGACCATGCTAGTGAAACAAATTTGCAGTAACGCTGGACATGTATTCGATGTATTTTTTCAAGATCTTTTACCAAACCCCACACATTTGTCCAAAAAATCCTTTTTTAGGTTCACTCGGCAGTTGTTTTTAAAATTCTTCATGAATTAGACAATTTTGGTTGTGTAAAAACTCCTGGAAAGAAAGGAAAGAAAAAGAAAATTTTGAATCAGATTCTGCTTATATTACCCATTAAATAAATCCCCATTTTCCTGTTTAGCAGTATACGTTTAGTTGCATTTTGCAGTGTCATTACCGTCTTTATTTCTTGTCTTTTGAAACTTTTCTGGCATTTGAAAATTACTGACATAACCTCAAACCTATCGACAGAGATTTTACAATACAGATGTTCCGAAACGAAGGGTTTTAAGGTGGTACAGTCTGGACTTTGAGGGCATTTCGATATTGACAATTGTTTAAAAAAAGGACTCTATAATAAGTGCGACAACAACTAATAGTAGGTAACAATAAACTCAACAATAAGTACTTCATAGGTCACAGCACTCCTAAAATTTTTATTTTATTTATTACTTTCTACACCCACACCGCTTTCGCTTCTCTTTAATTTTTGCATTCTTACTAACGTCATAATCTTTACCTTTTTAATTAATTCTGTTGTTACCAACGTCACAGATGAAAGCACGCATTTAAACAAATTTGTTCCAACCACTAGTTAGTGTCTGTCAGTTCATGACATGGGTGAAGATTTCGGCGAAGCATCTCCCAGACTCCCCGGCGAGGGTCGGCCAATATTCGGCACCGCCACAGCACCCTCAACAGCAGAAGTCATCAAAGAAAAGAAACTAACATTCGAACAAGCTTCTAGATGTCTCAACACGTTGGGCAAGGACGAGAGCGGAAGCCGCTACGCATACATAATGATAACCGCCACCGATTTGAAACTAACAGATGTGTCCGTCATCCTAAATTTCAAACACGTCCTTTTCCTCGATTTAAGCGGGAACTACTTGACAACGGACGCTCTGCAAGCCCTCACCGGAATGCCCTTTTTGATCTTCTTGAAAGCCGAACGAAACCGAGTGGAGTCGGCGTCTTTGAAACCGATGTATTACCTGCAAGTGCTCGATCTGAATCAAAACCAGATCAAAGATGTTGGAAACATAGATCAGCCGATGCTCGAAAGCTTGGAGATGAACTACAACGACATCTACACCACACAGTTCGACACCGCGAACTTGAACAACCTCAAACAGTTGGAGTTGAGGAGCAACTTGTTGTTCGAGGTGAGCGGAGTGTACCCGCCAAACATCGAGAAACTGTACATGGCGGCCAACAAAATCACCACGATCAACTCCCCGGAGTTTGCGAAATTGGCCAAGTTGCAAATACTCCACCTCCGCGAGAACAACTTGCAGAATCTGGACGGATTCTCGGAGAGTTTGGCCAGTCTGAAGTACATCAACTTGCGCAACAACAAGATCACCAAGTTCAAAGAGTTCAGGAAGTTGCAGTGTTTGCCCAAACTGGAAACTTTGGTCGTCACCGGGAATCTACTCCCAGGTACGGAAGTACAACAGGCGGGGGAAGGAGCGGGTTTTCCAGGTGAAGGGGGGAAGATTCGAGACCCGGTTGTTCTGCCCCTGCTAGTCCTGCTGCCCAATTTGAAACGCATCAACAAAACTGTCGTCACCGTGGAGGACAGAATCGAGGCCGAAGACATGGAAAATGACATTCTAGAAGCGCTGCTGATCGACGACGAGAGTGGAGTTCAAGAAACTGACCGCGACACGGACACCACCAATCGCACTTCAGAATACAAACCAGAATCAGAACTAGAATTGTGAAACAATCAATTTGACTTTCGTATTTTCATCGTTTGTGTTCTTGTCAGTTTTGTGAAAATGAAGCCGTGTTTGCGAAATCGGAGTTACGCGAGAGCGAATTTTCTCTTCTTCCTCTTGACGCAAAAAATGCCAACAAAAACGGAATTCACCTTTCGGTACGGTACATCTGACGTGAAATTGTGGTGCATCCGCGTGAGAGTGAAAGGAGAGTATTGATGAAATCGGATTGTGCATTTGGCGTGAAACACCTACGTGTTCGTGACGTTACCTTTACGATTCGATGTTTCTTTCGCTGTTGACGACTTGCTAAATGGCCATGTTTTTGTGAGAAATTCAGCGTGAAATCAACGTTCTTTATTGACAAATCAACAAAAATTAGCAGTGTTGCATCACTCGTTAGTGGCAGTTTTTTAACGGGTGAAAAAATTTTACTTGCACTCTGTAATTATGCAATTAGGTAATGAATGTTTGATTTACATTTAACAGATATTTACACTTTTTAGTAGCACAATCAGTAATTTGGGTTTATGTGAGAAACGACGTTTTGAGAGCATTCATTATTTTAGGACATTCATAATATACGTTGTTACTAATATTTCACTTTTATTTTGGATCTACAGAGTGTCTTAAAATTATCGTATTTCGAGTTCGGGGCTTAGTAGGGGACATCCTGTTGACCAAGTAAAAATGTAAAAAAAAAAAATTGCTGACAGTTTGTTCAATGTATTTGTTCAAAAGTACCTGACTAATATTCTAGCTATGTTGTACAGTCGATGGACAAATAAAACTGGGACAAAAATGCCAATCACATAAGTCAAAATTTTCAAATTTGCATCGTTTAATTACGGCTTTATCACAAATAGGTTAACTTTGGCATGACATATTATATAGACCCTGACAAATTTATTGACAACTGAATAGTCTGATTTACACAGACTAAATTTTATGTGTCCCAGTTTTATTTGTCCATCGACCGTACTTCCCTTTTGAACAAAAATTGGAAAAATAACTTTTATTTTTTCGAGATAAAGCTGTTTTTGCAAGAAATGTCTTCATTTATATTTTAATATTTTACATAATCATCCTCACCATATGTATTTCAAAATGAATGTCAACCATTTATATATTTTATTTGAAGAAAACATGATGAAAAGTTTGAACCTTCAGACCCATATATCTTTGTAAGGACCCCCCCTATATTTTGTATTTTATTTTTTCGAGATTCCTGAGATTTTTCCCTACAAGACCCCCGACTTGGAATACGTTAATTTTGCGACACCCTGTATAAGAACTATGGAAGTCATGGAATGTTTATACTTACACTGATCCATTGGTACAGGCTTAACACACAGGCGAATTATCTGAAACAAAAAATAAAAAGATTATTCCATTTTGAATACAATCAGTTGAAATTACAAAATTTTATTTTATACAGGGTGTATCCGAATTCGACCGACAAACTTGCAGGTCAGATTCTATGATCAAAAATAAGCATAAAACTCTTAATACATGTGGGGTCAAAAATGATTAGCTTGCGAGATAATCGACTAAAAAGTTCTACCAGCAACAAAAGGAATCGGGTGGAATTTTTTTATGAAACGTACAAAAATAAGAAGGAGTTATGTACAATTTACAAAAATTGTCAAAAATGCACAGATAACCCCATAAAATCCAAGGAATTCAGATCGTAATTGTTTTTACGTTCTTGTTGATTATCTCGCAAACTAAGCGTTTTTGACCCCATATGTATTAAGAGTTTTATGCTTATTTTTGATCGTAGAGTCTACCCTGAAAGTTTGTCGGTCGAATTTGGATACACCCTGTATACAGAATAGCAGACATGGTACACATTTAACTCTTAGAAGACCAACGTGAAACAGTTTAGTTCCCTCTCTTACTATTTTATTTGCTTATGCAACTGCACTCACGTGATAAATGCACGGATTCGCCTTTTTAACAATTATTAAAATGTTTTGCATTAATCTAAATACCACACACTTAATCATGTTAGTAAAAAGTCTCAGTGCATCGTTGCATTTAACTTCAACGTTTTGCTCACGAAGATTTTCATGAATAAATTGTTGCAGGTGTCACACTTGACTCTAGATTTCTTATCTTCGTTTCGCGACAATTCCTAGCATCTCTCACGTTCTTTTTTCCAAGTTTTTCTTTTTACTAGGTATTAGTGCTAGACTTTTCAGCTGAGCTTTTTTCTGGCATTTCTTCCATAGCAGCTTACTTCTCACGTACTAGATCCGCAAAAGCAAAATCTACAATATTCACCTTCGGCACTTGTTTTTGCAAAATTTTTGGTAAGCCGAGGAAGTGTTTTCTCATTCTACGATCTTATAGAATTAAGATTGCTCATTCTTTGGGGAAATTTAATTTTCAAAATAAAAGAGCGAATGTGGCACTTCAGAGTCTCAATAGAAACTTAACTAACTATAGTAGTAATTCATTAATTACTGAAAAAAATAGAGATTTAAAAAAATCGGGACATCACAATAGAGCCCTGTTAACCTTGTAAGTGTTAAATGTGTAATTTACAAAAAAAAAACAATTCTGTGAAAGTGAAAGAAAAGTTTTAAATTGTCTTTAGTATAATTGAATTTAAAATTATTTATACAGTATATTTATAATAGTAAGAGCGTGGTATAGTTTTATTTATGGACCACTGTGTAAAATGGTTAGTGTATGGATTTTTGGTCTGTTTGTACAAAAAATCAAATGCTTCTGGTGACAGAACGTGCTGCAGTAATGAAGTCATTTCCGGTGACAGTTTAGGGTTAAAAATCATTAGTACTATACGAAACGACAAAGTTCCACTAAAAATATGTCGCAAGAATGGCAAACTAGCAACGGAGACTTCAGACTAATTGTCTGTTAAAAATAAATGTGGCTGTCTCGGGTTAAATGAATCACTAATACATATGGCTCGAGAAAGTAGCAGTATTTTCATCCATAACAGTTAAAAATAAAACAAGAAAAAGTTCGAGTAAAGTTTCAAAAATCACTTTCCCAATCAAAATTTGCTTGTTCGATTGGAAAATTTTCCTTTAAGATTTAATTACTATCACTTGGTAAAAAGATATTCAGGCAACGAGCATGGGCATTGACATATTTCCCACGAGTGGGAATGTCTAGGTAGGGAGCGATAAGCGACTACGGAAATCGCTATATACATTATAATAAAATCGTAATATATTACGGTACAAGTACGTAAAAACTAGTCTTTAGTCACACGCTCGTGATTTAAAACCTGCGAGTGACTAGAAGGTGTTTTACGTATGCGTATTGTACAATATTTTTCCAGAAACTGTCAATAAAGTCAAACTTTTATGGCTTGAAAGTTGATTATTACTGAATTAGGCAAAGAAAATCTTCGCCTGACTCCCATTACAGGACATACATCAAACAATAAAACTACTCTCAGCAAAAAATTACAATTTATTTGGAAATTAATACACATTAGCTTAGCTAATAAGCTATTAATGAGAAATATTAATAATAGTACATACCGGGTGCCCCAACGGTTTGGCAAAGTAGATTTACTAAGTTAATATAAGTTCTTTGAAAAATGTTATTATTTCATGTTATACATACAAGTTATGAGCACGGTTTAAAAATATTTTAGATTATACAGGGTGTTTGGTGTATCGGTGGCAACACAAACTTATATTTTTTTAAATGGAACACCCAGTATTTTTTTGCGTTTTTGGAAAGCTCTCGTCAAAACAAAGAGGAAGATACCACATTTGGTATGGGTCTAACTTCTACTGTTAGTAAACTATTCGCTCTTTTGTGTCCGGACAAACCAAACTTTGAAAATTTGTAAAAAATATAACAGATGATAATTATTTAGATTAGGTTTTTTTACAACATTGTAAATATTGTCAATTTTATTGCCTTGTTAAAAAACATTAAGATTTTTACTTAATTACGTAGAGGGCGCTTGAAACGCACACTCTTTATTTAGTCAATTTTTTTAAATGGAACACCTTTATTTAGATATACCGTTGGATAGCTCTTTTAATGAGCGTTCAAAAGATATAAGGTGTTTGGCATCTAAAATAAATAGTTTATCCACAAATTTGGATAACTTATTTATTGTGTTTTTTTTTTTTTTGGAAAGTGTACAACCGCCACTGTTCTTTTTATTTCTTTTTTTTAAGTTAATTAAAGGTTAAATTATTCTCTTTTGAATTATTTTGTAAATCTATAGTAATATTAAACTCGATGAAATGTATTTTTTTGGTTCAGTTAAATTAAAGAAAAATCTGAAATATTTGATATTTTAAATGAAATTTGTGGATAAACTATTTATTTTAGATGCCAAACACCTTATATCTTTTGAACGCTCATTGAAAGATCTATCCAACGGTATATCTAAATAAAGGGTGTTCCATTTAAAAAAATTGACTAAATAAAGAGTGTGCGTTTCAAGCGCCCTCTACGTAATTAAGTAAAAATCTTAATGTTTTTCAACAAGGCAATAAAATTGACGATATTTACTATGTTCTAAGAAAACCTAATCTAAATAATTATCATCTGTTATATGTATTTTTTACAAATTTTCAAAGTTTGGTTTGTCCGGACACAAAAGAGCGAATAGTTTACTAACAGTAGAAGTTAGACCCATCAAATGTGGTATCTTCCTCTTTGTTTTGACGAGAGCTTTCCAAAAACGTAAAAAAATACTGGGTGTTCTATTTAAAAAAATATAAGTTTGTGTTGCCACCGATACACCAAACACCCTGTATAATCTAAAATATTTTTAAACTGTGCTCATAACTTGTATGTATAACATGAAATAATAACATTTTTCAAAGAACTTATATTAACTTAGTAAATCTACTTTGCCAAACCGTTGGGACACCCGGTATAGTATTCTGAACATAAGAAATATTAATATGAATTAGATTTCAAAATGGTTGTCGATGCAGTTGGCGCTGAAAATTCAAATTTAAGTTGGCAGTGCAGCCATTTATAGTAATTTTAGAATTCTTTGGTTTACATATTTCAATTGTCAGAAAAATGTCAAGGTGGTCAAATAGTGTCATCATCATCGTTTACTATTTCCAGTCTTTTCTCAAATCTTTTAAGTTTTAGAATAATAAAAATGTCGTATTAGAGAACGTGAGGCAGTTTATCGAAGGTATAATAACCTATTTTTTTTATCAAATAAATTTTTCAATTTTACGAAAACTTTTTGCTTTGACAATTTTACGAGTTGAATTTGGGCTTCTTTATTCTGGTTAGGCCCGAGAGCTTTAATTCGAGGGTTTTAACCTTTTCATAAAAATGCCCAAATATCAACGAGTAAAATTGTCTAAAGCAAAAATGATTAAGTGAAAATTGGGAAATTTATCAGATATAAAAAATTAGGTCGTGTTATTTTTGGCAAGATTAATTCCAGAATACAAACTTTAACGTTAGGTAATTATTTAATACAGTTATTAAAACACAATTATTAAAAACAATGTGAGAATCTGACAGGCGTAGCATGCAATTTTAATCACTTTTGACAGATGACACAGTTGTAGGACGTGTTTATCGCGATAAACATTTCTGATTGGAATTAAAGCAAGCTCTGATTGGTTGAGTACGCACGTTTGATGTACATGGGAATTAATCGTTGTTATCACCAACTTCAGATTCAGATTTTTATTGATATGTTCAGGTTGTTCTCAACGAATGAAATGATAGTTTTTCATCAGCCAAACTAACATTTATTCACTTTTATACATTGCTTGTCATTTCTTTTAAATCATAACGTCAAACTATCAAAACTGATGTTTAGTTATTTTTTTGTAACTAAATCTAAACGCTGGTGTGCATTCTCAATACTCATAGTAGGCTGCGTCGAAAACCATTTTGAATTGTAATACGTATATTAGAAATATTAGTTTTCCAGGAACTTTTAATTTATACAGGGTGTTTTTGAAATGTGTGCACAAATTTTAACCACGAGCTACTGGCTTCATGTAGGACTTTTTAGATATTTTTTCCGAATTCTACATGAAGCCAATAGCTCGTGGTTAAAATTTGTGCACACATTTCAAAAACACCCTGTATATTAATTTTGCGATGGATACACAAATCTGACGTTCCAAACACCTTTGATTATTATTTTTTTCAATGATTGTCACGAATTGCGAAATCATAAATAAATTTAATTAATTGATGCGGTTTCAAAATACCGCGCCATGTAACTTATTCTACAACAAAAGATAACTTTCGTCACTTGATGTGTAAACAACCATTATCTACTATAGAATCTAAAAAACAACCTAGCAACCAGTCTTCTACAAGCATTGATTAAATAATTATTAGTTTCGCGTTGAGTGCAAGTGCGTAGTGGTAATCAGTGCAGCCACCAGAACAGGTGATATTTTAATTTTACAAAGGTATAGTGCGGTTAAAGTGTAAGTAGAAAATTCGCTGAAAACATGAAGAAAATTTCAAAATCCATTATGCAACATTAACCGAAGAAAATATTTTTGAAAATTCAAAGTATAAAATGTGATTTAATACCTCACGTTGTTAGAAAACGCAATCTTCAGCACCAATTTTCGCTTCATGTTGGAATTGCTCTTTTAGTTATTAGAAAATTTGCCTCTAGAAATTCGGACGAACATGTGTTACCAGCATGACGGTGCACCACGTCACAATGCACTCATTATACAAAACGGACTAAATAGACAGGACGAAATGGTCATATAGCGTGGCCGGCAAAATCGCCAGACCTAACACAGTGTGACTTCTTTTTGTGGGGTGCATAAAGGAATCCGCACTCAGTGGATACAATTGATGTTTTACGGGAACACGTGGAAAATGTTGTTTTTTTTTTCTACAACAATTCGGAACAACAGAATATTTCTGGAAAGAGTGGAAGAATAATTTCGTCGCCGGTTGCATCGCCAATAACAGCATTTTGAATTAATTCGTGTGGTTGTTTCGTTCGATGCAAAAGATGAAGCAGACGGTTTTGAAGGAAGACTTTCTGACACTTTTAAAAGTGGCTTTTCGCCATCTTTACAATAGAACAAGAGGGTGGAGACCACCGATAAGTTGCTGTGTTAGAACTTGTGAACAGATGTAGCAAGTGCTACTCATTTTTTTAATTTTAGATTGTTTTAGGAAATGACAGCTCTGAAACTTATTTCAAAGTGAGACGACTTTTCTATAAAAAAAAAAAAATAATAAAAAACATTAGCTATCGTAAAATTAGGTACTCTTAAATGTTTTTATTTTTACAAAAACTGGCTACTTTTAAGGTGTTTTTGAAATTTTTTTGACTTCGCCATACTAAAACAAGGCAAAAAGTGAGGTTAGGTGATCTGATCTGTAATCCGTGGTGCGTTCATAATGGACTCTTCAACGCCAACTTTGAGGATAAATTTTAATGAACACCCGATACAAGACATGAACTTTACAAAATGATCGATAATTGTTAAAAGTTTTTAGCTGTCTGATCGTTTGGTCAATGATAATGAATCAAGTAGCTTTTCGATATGTTGAAAGAGTTAATCACGCATGACGATAATTTTGCGCATCAGTGAACGTAAATCATCAATTATATTTAATTCATCAGTAACATTTACTTTCTACAAAGTAGGTAATTAAGATTCCAACGATACGAAATAAAAGGTGCTGTAGTGTTACTCGTACATGTGAAAACGATCAAGTAGTGAAATTCTTGCACGACATCTTTCGCATAAACTGCACGAAACGTTACTTTTAAAATTTCCCCCGTCAATTCTTTTCCCCTAATTGACACTTCAATAACAACTTTATGTGATAGAAAATTATTATCAACAAAGACAATTGAAAGACTAACAAAATGATTCCACTTTTTCCTCGAACAAAGACTTGATTATGCGCATATAGTAGGTACGCGAAAGATTTAATTATAATTCTCCGAAGCCAATTATGCTTCTGGCTGCGTAATTACTATTATTAAAATTTTCATTCATTGTTCATTGCTTCACGGTTCAGTTCGATTTGGTTATACGACAATCGGAGGCATAATTTTCGGCCGTAAAATTTTTTCACTTGCTCTGCTCTCATGTATCCCCATAATTCAAGCAATTTAAGTGCCAAATGGTGAACCGAAACGAGGGTAAACTCGGCTATAAATTAAACCCGAAATAAAATGAAAGGGGGTATTTTTCGATTACGGTTAATGAGGGCTGCTGGCTCGGTAGTAGTCGTAAATCAAAATGTTTAAATACCGTATATAACTTTTTCAAAATGCGATATGGCGTTGTGGG
The DNA here is from genome assembly GCF_963966145.1 of Tenebrio molitor. Classification (NCBI taxonomy): domain Eukaryota; kingdom Metazoa; phylum Arthropoda; class Insecta; order Coleoptera; family Tenebrionidae; genus Tenebrio; species Tenebrio molitor. The sequence goes on along the minus strand of NC_091053.1, from coordinate 19,289,350 downwards.
TGCTGCTTCAAATAGCGTGATCAACAATGACTGAGTCTGTTGGCAATGAAACAATTGAAAAATATTGGTGGTTTTTTGTCTCGTAATTGGCACTGACCGGATGTTTCAACTTTATACGACATTAAAAAAAACTTGGTTATGTTGGTTATGTTGATTTGGTGGCGGAAACAAAAGATTGAGAAATGTCACAAATTTGTATTGTCAGTGTCAGATTTCTCAAAGACGTTCGTGATTTCGACAGAAATGCAGCAAATTGGCAATAAGAAAGTTATTCATCATCGAACTAGAGAAATAATTTGTAATACGTTTGATTATATGAGAATAACTTTTCCTTTTGAAGCACTGACAAAAATTGGTTTCGTTAGAATTTGTTTTTTCAATCTATTTAGCGAAAATTTAAATTTACCTAGACATTCCTTTTTACGGCGTTTATGAGAAATTTGACACTGACAATACATTTTTGTGACATTTCTCAGTCTTTTGTTTCCGCCACCAATTATGAAAATACCTCTATTACAAAAACGAATCTTTGATAGTAAATTTCAAATTTGTCTGTCAACACTGTCAAAGTTGACAATCGGAAATACATTTACATTACAGTGATACCAAAATCATTCAAATTTTCATTGTTACCAACAGATTCAGTCATTCTTGACTAAAGTGAGTGTTTAAGCAGTGGCGGCTCGTGACTCGTTGACGAGGGAGGGCTCTGTCACATGTACAGTTACGGCCACGGAATTTCGTTACTTTACTGTCAATTCGAAAAAACTTGTGTAGCCTAAACTTTATTGTCACTATGACTGACATTCAAAGTTTTTGTGACAGATAGTCTGTCGCGCACGATAAAAATCAAAATGCTACATGACATCCATGACATGACATGGATGTCAAAAATTCAAATGTGGGGTGTGTATATAAAACCTGTCTTACAGCTAATGTCAGTTGAATAACAAAGACTGACGAAATTCCGTGGCTGTGACTGTACATATTCAGGCTGTTTCCTAAAAAACGCCACAAACCGTAGCTTCCGTTATTTATTGTTCGATTTTAATAATTAAAAAAAACAATACAATGGTTATAAAAACACTACAAAACGTCTTAATTTTTTATTTTTTTCAACATTAATTGTTATGTCGATTAAGTGTCACTTTGTTTTTTTTTAATAGAAACATATTTATTTATTTTTATTCTGGTAGAGAATTTTTTTCTGATTTCAATGATGTCCAACACGTTGATTTTTGTCCAATTATAATTCAAGAAAATAAACAACATTTTTATTACGTTACAATGTTTATTAATGAAATCAAGCGCGCCGTGGATGTTTTAAATCACACACATACCTTCTTCAGTCCACTTATTGTCTCCACTAAACAGGAGGCACACAAAACAGAAAAAGGTATTTGTTTCCTCAAAACCACATATCCACGGCGTTTTTTATAAACACTCTTATTAAACCGGAGGATAAATGCAGCTTTGTTTTTGTATTGCTTCTGTTCATAAACAATATTTAAATTCGGCACTGGTCGACCGCTATTTTTGAGATAAATTCGACCAAACTTCAGTTTTTTTTAAATCACACTTTCATTTTGTCAACGTTAAAAGAGTGTAAATACTGCCAACACGCGTCAAAATCTCGTTTGCAACGAGCATATGAACGTTGGGCGCCGACTTTGCTTGCCACAAACGGCCTCGTGAAACGTGACGTTGTCATGGCAACGCAACTCGACGCTGCATTCCATTGATACAGGATACGCGATCGAGAGCTCCAGAGCTGGCCGCCCTCCCCAAAGAGGAGAAATGTATAATATGAAACTTACCGCGGACCGTCCGCGGACAGAGTTAGGTTACTATTTACCACCTTTGCATACGATACATTGATATTATTGACATAAAATAAATAAATCAATCAATCTTTAATAAAAAATTTAACACACTTAAAAGAATATATTTTCCTTATTTCCTTTATAAATTTCTGGGAGGGCGCCGCCCCAGAGCCCCCCCTCACGAGCCGCCACTGTGTTTAAGTTCAGTGCCAAAGGGCTCGTAGAGCCCGAGGGCCAATAATCACGTAAGGGATAAAATATCACTTTAGTCCTGATCCTGAGGCCCATATGCTGTTTTTTGCACTTCCCAGTATTATAAAAACAATAATCTTTTTGATGAGTTTGTTATATGAACATGGTGCTATTTGGATTACGCGGTAGGTAGTGTCATAGCAACGCAACGGTATCAACAAAATGTTTCAATCTAGTGTCATTTTAAGTGTTGAAACGAATCCTAACTTCACAAAGTTTTATCGATAAGAAAATGAATGAATCTACAAGTTTTGATATAGGTAAGGCCGCTGACACGATTACGGAAGAATTAATACCCAAAAAAATCCAGAAAAAGTTACGAGCAGCAACATGAAGGTGGGATGTACAAAAAAGGGAATATTTTGATAGAAAAACAGGTATATGAATTTTTCATGTTTGTTTCCTGAGATATATCATCGGGAAAGTGGTATATAACTAAATAAAGTCTATTCAAAAAACATCTGGACTGACAAAATGAAAATTGGAGTTGTTAGGTTGGTTAAATCACTAGTTATTTTCATGCCCGATCGGTATCTATGATTTTTTGATTTTTCAAACTAATCATTTGTTTAAATTGACATTGTCAAATAAATTGCAAAATTATTTAAGTATATTTTGTAAAAAGGTCAAAATGGAAAATTCAAAACGAACTATGGTGGCGCGAGAGAAGAGGGCCATACAAATTATTATATTACAAAGCCATACAGTTAATTTTAAAATTATAGAGTACACCTAATTTTCTACAGTGTAAAATGCACTTACATTTTTTGTCAAAGATCAATGACAATTTTCACAAACAAAATGCCTAATCTAACCGAATACGCGAAAGTGGTCATTCTTGCCAAATGCGAAGAAGGGTGGTCGATCCGGAGGGTAGCCCAATATTATAACATCGCGAAGAGCACCGTGTAGAGAGGATAAAACAAACAATATTATGGTGCTCTAAAATAACAGCGACATTTATGTTGTCAAACTTACCTAACCTATATAAAAATATGACGTCCAAATTTCAAAAAGGCATCTTCACATGTGGAAAAAACTGTAATAAATCGACTTCTTGATTTTTGAGGTGTACTCGATAATTTTGAAATTAACTGTACATACCTTCAACAAAAAAACGTTTCTGATTTTAATTCAACTGTGGAGAAACACAGCATCTTGCATTGTGAAAATGAAAACTTAATTAAGCAGTAGTAGTAGTAGTAGTTTATTTCCAACGGTTTGCACCATTTACATATTTACATACATATTAATATTATTTTATTACACTACTATCCCACCTCCACCCGGCGGCACGGCAATTTTGCCGGAGTACATACACTATTACGGATATTACTATCAAGTAATAGTGCAGTGCTTATCAACATAATTACCGGCGTCTCGCCTCCGCATTTTGACTTTGTTGTGTATTATGTTCTGTGTCAATGTTAAGGAACTTCCTCACGATGTGACATGAGTATAATAATATACCTTTTTGAATTTCAACTACCAATTTGTTATCTAAATCCAGAATTTTTAAATTTTTAAAAAGAGATTGCGGTACGATTCCCGTTGCTGAAATTACAAGTGGTAAAATCGAAATTTTTTCTAAACACCAAAGATTTCTCATAGCAACGGAGAGCTCTAAATATTTATTAATTTTTGTGTTATATGTCTGTGTTATATTATGTGAATTTGGAACAGCTATATCTAAAAGATATGCTTGCTTTTGTTGTTTATTTAAAATTATAATGTCTGGTCTGTTATGCTTAATATGAATGTCAGTTAAAATTGTTCTATCAAAATATAACTTGTAACTGTCGTTTTCCAAACAACTTTCTGGTGTATAACTATAATGTGGTTGTGTATTCTTTAATAAATTGAATTTAACAGCTAAATTCATGTGTATAATTTTAGGGAATATATCGTGACGTTTTTTATATTCGCTTTGAGCCAAAACGGTGCAAGAAGAAATGATGTGTTCAATGGTTTCCCCTTCAGTTCCGCAAATCCTACATTTATCAATGATCGATTGTAAACCGCATATGTGTTTTTTTATAATTTCTTGTATTTATAACACGATCTTGTATTGCAAATATAAAACCCTCCGTCTCAGGGTGAATATTTGATTTCTTAAGCCATGCATGAGAGGCCTGAATATTAACTTCTGGTTGTTCCAGTTCTTTAAAGTATCTCCCATGTAAAGACTTCTGTTTTATATTTGCTATTGTGTCAGGTATATTTGGCTTAACAATGTCTGAAATTATATTATCACTTAAATTTAAAGGTGTGTAGCCTTTATCGGCTGAACCCAAAGCATTAAAAAAGGTGTTATCACGAGCTCTATTGAGGAAATAATTTTTATAAATTAGCGTCCAAAAGTGGAGATCGTCAGGTGCTGGTTGAGCCGACAATGGCGCTACTCTGGCGGCCGCTCGACGTACTATTGTTTCGGCGCCCTAAAAAATATTTTTTTGACAACTTTTTCTATAATTTGGGATATTAAATTGTAATCTATCCGATAGTTTAAAAAATCTTCCACCTTTGTTCCAAAAATGCTTTGAATATTTTTATCGGAACAAAAGTTAACAGGGGGTTGAAAAATTAGCATGTAAAACCCTATGGCCAGTCTTAAAAAAAATCACTGTATGTTATTAGAGATGTTCCACCCAATATGTATATCCTTAGCGATTTTTAATTTTGGTTAATTAGTGCGATTCTGTTTCCAAATTTAGCAATATTGTTATTGAACAACATTGATTTTGCATAGATCCAACCAATCAACAGCTTCATATCATAGCAACTACAACCTTGTTACATAACAATATTGGTAAATTTTAAAACAGAATCGCACCAATTGTTTAGTTTTCAGTTTGTCTGTTTTTCTTTCTGTTTTTTATAAACTTGATTAAATTGCTCCGGTTCTTTTAGTTTCTGCATTTTGTTTCAAGTGTTTTTAGTTCAATGATTAAAAAGGAAAACATAACCTAAATATATTTTGTAACTAGATTTTGAAGTGGGTACACTCTAGCGAAAAAATTTTATACCCAAGTATAGTCAAAAGAAGCATTTTATTTAAAATTTAATTTTGACAGTCCAGGAGTTTTTTGAATTTACTATAAGTATAAAACTTTCCCGGTTATATACCTAACTTGACAACTGTCAAAGATAACCTCAAAATTTACAATAAATTAACGTTTTTTAAGACTTTGCTCAAACGAACACGAAAAATATTATTCAATATTCGTACGCTGTCAGTTTTGCAGCACTTGGCTGACGCCTCGTGATTCAAATTTCAGCCTCATACCTGAAAACTATTCGCATATACAAATTGTGGCAAAAGAAATTTAAAAAATCATGCTTGTTCTTATTTTTTTTTTTCTTGTTGGTACGCAAGATGCTTGTTCCTTTTTCGATTCTTAACCTCTCATTTATATGTCGTCACACTACCCCTTTCTCGGCCTTCCCGTTGATCTTCTTCAGTCAGATGACTTGTCTCCTACGACTGCCCACCTACCTACCACTATGCTATCTATCATTCTTTCCATACGGTTGTTCCTTCTTTTTTCTTCCTCTTACCCACTCATTTAAATAATCTACCTTACAGGTGTTTCTAATATCTTCTCTCCCTACTCTATCTCTTAGAGTCTTGTTTGTTATCTTCCTAAATATTTTAATTTCTGTTGTTTCTAATATTCTTTGGGTCATTGTTCTCTCCGGTCTTGTTTCATCTGTGCATATCTGCCTTCGCTCTTGTAAATTTTCCTCCTGGTATCTACTGATAAGTGTCTGTTCTATACTATCATTTAAGCATCCGGCCGCTCTGTTAGCCTCTCTTCATGGCGCAATCTGTCATCGACAGTATCAATGCAAAGGCGTGGTAGGTACATACACTACAGATGTCATGAAAGTATTAAAATTGGTTAGCACTGATTTGGAGCTATGGTCTTAATTGCAACTTGTCATTCAGTTTCGCGTTTCAAGCCTAAACGTCGTTAATTATAATTTATTAAAGTTATCAACGTATCCTGAACGGTAATTTGAGCGATTAAAATTTCACTAAGCATATATTCCTGTAGTATTACTTTTCATTAAAAATAACCACATTCGACTTACCACCTTATGTAATATTCTTATTCTAATGACTTTATAACTGCTCGAAAAGGCTAAGCAACCTTGGTGTGAATGTTACTTCCGCGTTAAGTTACGGATTACAATACAAATAAGAAACCCACTCCACCAATAAATAAATGTCAACTGACTAAACTTACCTGAGACAAGGTATTGACGTTGGAGATTAAATTTCACAAACCTGCAACAACACAAATCGAGATAAATCTCTTGTTCGCTCTATTTTAGAAATGTGTTGGTGCGAACGGTACAATTTTTTTTTAACAAACAACAACACTATTATTCAATCAAATGTTAGAAAAAGGTGTATAATACATAAAACATTCTTATATAAGCTGCCAATCAATCAGACATAGTTGACCCATTTTGCATAAATCAAATGCTGCAACTTTTCCAATTAGAAATAAAAACAATTTTAATTGAACTTTCATTTTTCTGCATTTTGGCGCGAACGTTTTTCTCGAAGGTTTTATCCTCTGGTAGCGTAAAAACGTTATGTTTACATTCTTTCCGCTCATAATATTGACTTTCAGTGGGAAAGGTTGCGAGAAACTGATATTCTCACGACTGTTCAAATTAGAAACATGAACAATTTTGAAAATAATTGATTTGTGGACTTGACAACTTCACTCTTGCTTATCGCATCTTGATTAAACCAGTAAACGGAAATTAAATAAGGCAAGGTCGTACAAGTTTTGCTCGTGGGTAAAAAGTTGACTAGAACATGAATAATCTGATTGAACGTAACGGAATTAAATTCCATCGGACTAGGTACCGTAGTAGTATACGTAACAGATAGTTTTGCATTACGTTCGTCAGGTGTTACCACTCCATAATGCCTTATTTGTTATCGACTTGGTTGCTTTTTACTTGGATTCCACTACACCATTCATGTCGAGTGGTTGGGACAAGAAACTGGATGATTTCTCTTTGATTCAACAACTTGGTCTGGATGAATGACACAGATATAAAAATGTCGTGGTATTGCATTGTACAAACTGCATCAACGGAACCAAGTACAGTTTTGGAGTTGGGCAAGGAGAACGTTTCTGGTCACGTTGTGACACTTGTACGAAACGTGCATTGTTTACCAATTTGTATCAATTTACACTAGTAACTGCAAACATTGTAACAGTAGCTGGTGAATGACACGTGCATACTGAAGAGGGTTTGAAAAGCACTAATTACTCAATGTAAAAATGTTCTCGTTGAGTATGTTTTGTATTTGGCTTGTAAAGTATGGATTGAATTCAAATGACTTGGTGTTCACGACTACAAATAACACTTTTTTAATTTGCTAAAGCTGGCACGCGTTTCGGCAGCAAAGTTGTGTTCATCAGAGCGACGGCAGCATTAGTTTAATAATAATAGTTATTTATGTATTAAGGGCATAATCAGGAGATTATGGCACGAGGGAATGTTTAAAGGCCAATTTATGTCCTCATTTGAGGGCGTATAAAGACGATTATTGACTAAAATAGAATAAAGTGTATTTGGTGTAATGAAATTCATAAAATGCTAGAGGAAATTTTTAATTTTATCCAAAAGAATTGTTTTAAAAATATACAAAACAGTCATTTCTACATCTTCAATGTACATATGTAATAGCAATACATACGTTTATTAATGACACATTATGGCCATTTACATACTACAATTTTATAAAGATATTTTCTCATGGTAGTACCCGGAACCGGCAACGAAAACATAGAAAGTATTTACTTCAGAACAGTTACTGTTTAAAACTTTAAATATAAAACAATTGCCAAAATATACAGGGTCTTTCTGAAATACGTGTGTTAATTTTTACTGGTAATAGAACTCGTCAAAAGGAACAACTTTTCTATCTACCATTTTGCCGAAAAACGATGTTTAATTCCAAAAAAAAATTGGAAATTTTTCACTAAAATAGCCCTACGCCATTAAATACTGCAATGGCTAATTGAGATCAGCGCTAATATGAAAAAAACATCCATTTTCATCCAGAAAACGAGTTTTAACGCCGAAATCGAAATTCAAATAAATCTACCCGTATAGCAAAAAATCCACTTCGTAAGAATCTGGTTGTTTCACATTTTTAGGTAGCTTAGTTTTCGAGATATGGACGGTTTTAGGAAAATCTTTCCTAGTTTTTTAAGCCATTACGCAACGTTTTTCGCCAAAATGGCAGAGAGAAAAGTTGTTCCTTTTGATGAGTTCTATTACCAGTTAAAATTAACGCACTTATTTCAGAAACACCATGTATGTATACACAAGTAAGAATTAGATTGAAACAAAAATATTAAAATAAATAAATCACATGTTCCGAGGGATCTGTTGCTATGGGAAAAAAATAAAATACAAAATAAACAAAGTTCTGTAAAATCCTTTATTGGCTTTACAGAACTTTGTTTATTTTTTAAGAACATAATATAATTCTTCATCATCCATTTCCGCAACGTGTACAAAAAATAAAATCGAATTTCAATCATGCGTGAGTGAAAGACAGTGAGCGAAAGTGAAACCTTCACTCACTGGTAACCATGGATAGAGACTCACTTTCTAGGGAGGTATCGAACAAAATAAACTTTTCATTTCATTTAAAAAAAATCGACTGTGAACAAAATAATGAATGAAGCAGTGAGAAGTAAAAAGTTGTTAGGTTCCTAATCGCTTTCCATTGTTTTTTCTTAACTGCAACTGAAAAAATTAATGGGGAGCGATATTTTTATTTGGAGCTCCCAAGAATGTCACATTATTTTTTTTTTGGTTCGTAATAAAGTGTGTAAATAGTAAATGAATCAACATGTTTTTACTTTTACTTACGTTCATTTTTTGTGGGTTCGTTCTTTTTGTTAGACACAATAATGCTTCAATGAGCGGGTAAGTCAATATATGGAAAATTTTCGATGATTTTTATAGCGGTTCAAAACAATTTTTCCCTAAAGTTTTATTACACTCATTGGTTATGACGAGACTTAAAATTATTGTACCTATTTCTGGTACACCCGGTATATTAATGTTAGCGGCAGCAAAACACAGTTGAAACTTGTCTCGGGTTAAAAGCCAACAACCTAACCTGAAAATGTGACATTCAGTGTCACATTTTTTATTCTACATACAGGGTGTTTTTGAATTGTGCAGAAATTTTAACCACGAGCTACTGGCTTCATGTGGAACTCGGAAAAAATATTTAAAAAATTCTATGTCAAAAAATATAATGACATTTATTTTTTGAGCTACAATTTTTTTTAATTGCTTTTAGTCTTCTACGTTATTCCCCAACCTCGTAGGTAAAATTTCGGCACATTTTAAAAATACATACCCTTATATATCATGTTTTATAAAACGTACAATGCAGTTTCCTTGTTTTTAAGAATATTTCCTATAGGTTACTTCGCATTGGCGTACATTTTATAAAACATGATATACATACCAGGGTGTATTTTTAAAATGTACCGAAATTTTATCTACGACGTTGTGGGACAACGTAGAAGACTAAAAGCAATTTAAAAAAATTATAGCTCAAAAATTAAATGTCAATTTATTTTTTGACATAGAATTTTTTAAATATTTTTTCCGAGGTCTACATAAAGCCAGTAGCTCGTGGTTAAAATTTCCGCACAACTTTCAAAAACACCCTGTATAAAGCGGCACATTCAAAATTTGACAAGTTTTCATAGCAAGCTGGACCAGACAATCATTTATAGATACCCTGTAGATTAAGAAATACGATAAAAAATCAAGAATGGATATTCTGTAGATATTGAGCCATTTTTTTTTTAATTTTTACTTAAAGCCCATCCGTTATGGCCATATTTTATCATGTTTGTCACTTTTATTTGTTTTTATTGATTACTCAACTGAACAATAATTTGACGTTCCAGTTCCAAACTATGCAAACCTATAAGTTACGATTAACAGAAATGCGAGTATCACATACCAAGAGCACTTTTGCACAAAAATCAATGGTTCATTTGCGACACAGTAACTTCCAACTCCCAAAGAAAAAAAGAATTGATCAAATATGACAATTCAACTGACATTTGGAATTTCTAACAATCAAAAAACGAAAGCGTATTCTAAACACTTGATACAAAAATCATCTTCCTGCACTAGAGATTCGTATAAAACTATCAACATACCTATCGCATCTGCGAAAACGTCTATCCCGTTGATTTTCCACTCGCAACTTCCACACATTCTCCACAATCTTGTACTGACATTTGCGTGCACCATAAGTTATGAAAATTATTATTATTAAATCTGTCGATTCAACTTTAACCAATTACTCAGTAGGTGAATGCAAAATTCCAACCTTCACGCTGGCGACTTCGCAGGGGGAAACAACAAATTCCCACTCTCGAGTACCAAGATCTGCACAACCACGTTGAAAAGAGACGCGACTCTTCTTTCGTCTACTGTCAAGTTTTGAACGCACCCCGCGGGCACCAACAGGTGTGAAATTTGACTTGAGTCGGCTTCAAACAAAACTACTCAAGTGGCGAAGCTATTAAAGTGTTGTTATTGCAGTAATTCTAACCTTCACACTGAAACGCGAAAATTCTTGAATGTAGACCGTGTGAAGAGAGGTAGAAAAGACAATTCGTTTTCCATTCAGCAGACAAATTATCATAAATCTCAGGCAATAAGTGATATCGACGCGACTCTAAACGCTCCTCATTATCATCTCATTCCTATATAATTAGTGTCTTTGTTTTATTTTTTTATTGGGCATTGTTGCTGCCCCCTCTAGTCAAGATAACTAGTGGCACAGTAGCACACTCCATTATAATTACAAATGGTAGGAATCTTTAGAGCATCTTCTAGGAACGTTTCTGGTTAAACGTGCAAACCTATTTTTTCCCATGGAAGTAATGATGGCGTCTCGACAGCCATAATTTTGGAGGAATTTTGATGACCGGAGGTTGTAGTATGCGGTTTGGGCCGTGAAATTAGATCACTATTATTTGCCGGTGCGATATAACCGCTTACATAATGTATTAAATTGGACAAACAAGGTAAGTCACAATTTAAGTGGTTGTTTGCCTGAAGAAATCTTAAATGATTAATTTTAATAACGAAACTCGTGATTTCCTCTTTCGTCTGAGCGAGCATTCGTTTCATGGCTGCAAGAGGCGTGTGCGCAGTTTCTCTTCCTTTTGACCAACAAGGATTTTACAAGCGGTTTTCCTGTGGTACTTTCCTGTTTGGTTTAAAAAAGTCAAAAATAATGTCTTTTGTATGACCATTGACCACTGCCACATGGTAATAACCTAAACCGCACATTATAGACATCAGATGGCCAGCGTAGAGGTCTGAGCTTAATCCAACAGAGATTTTGTGGAACCATTTTTTTTTCTTCTTCGATCTTCATCGATCAAGAACAGTACTTGGACTGAAGAAAATTTAGTGGGTTGGCATCCCCGAACGATTCGTAGGGCACGTTCAAAAATGAAAAGTACACATCACGTGGAGTCGCGTCTCACTGGTTGTCACGTAAATACTAGGACCGCCCATGTACTTCTCGATTTGAACGTGCTATAAGCCTAGTCGTTGTCAACTTGTCATTTCTTAATTAATTTTTTTTTAGTTTTCAGACTCGCAGAAAAATATTTTTGTAATTATTGTCAACAATTAAATGTTACTGTATTTTTTACAAACATATTTATATTTTTTTTATTTTACAGCTGTCAACGGTACTAAGAAATGTGATTTATATCTATTTTTAAAATGAGCATAGTATACATATTAATAAAAGAAAACGTTCACCACTAGAGTTTAGTTTCTCTTAAATATAAATTGCTAAATTTAAACCGCCACAACAGAAAACTGCAATACCATAATTTCTTTTTATTTCCTTTGAAGTTTTCTAATTCATTTCCATTTTTAAACTGGACAGAGTACACCACTCTATTTTCTACCACGTGATCGATGTCTTGAATAATGGCACGAGCTATTTTGGAACGAAGGGGACATTTCGGCGTATTTTAGGACCGGTAAAAATACTCCGGAGGGTGTGCCTCGTTGAGGCTCTTCAGCTCATCAACTCTTAAGTAGCTATTGTTCTTCTATTTATAATGCTTGTGCCCTGAAATTGCCTCCAATTTATTACCTTTTGTTGCGCCCAATTTAATTTATGAAGATGAGTAAACTATACCGATCACTTGGAAAGTGCAGTTAACACGTTCACTCGTACAATTCAACTTTTAATTACTTTTCTTCATTAAAGCACTCGCGATATCTTCAAATATCCGAGCGCTATCTGGACGGAAGATCGTATGAATTATGTGAGAAGGTATGAGAAACATCAAAGGCTATAATTCCAAGAATCAACATAAATTTTTAATCTTCACTAAAAATTTATTATCGGGCCATTGAACGGTATTAAAATTCCGAATGTTTATTAATCAGTAACGTATCTGATCGATGTGTGAGAAAGGCAAAGTTGCTTTTCGTTTAAATTTAAACAGACGATGCCACAATTCGTGTTTTGAATGAAGAAGCCAAGTTCAATACACTGTTATAAAGTTTTTGTTATCCAACGACTTTCTTCGCCAGTTCCTCCCTGTTTTTTTGGAAGAAAATGCATAATTAATCGGTCGCATGCCTCCGCAAAACAATGCACACTTTCTTCAAACAAGTGAGTGAGAGAATTGAATGGATTCTGAATGATCATAATGGAATTAACACTTTAATAATTCATTAGAGAAATGTTTGTTCACATTTATCATATTCATTATGTTGTTATAAAATTAATTAGTACAAAATTGTATTGAGGTGATTTAAAATGCAAAAAAGGTTCATTATGCAAAGCTGTGCTTTTGTTTTGGCACCTTGGCAAATGCTGATTATGACAATTAGCTAACTTATTTAAATGATCTGAACGTCAAGTGACGATAATTATAAATTAATTAGTCACGTTCGAAGATACAATGTAACAAAAATATAATATGAAAAAATGTATACGGTTAGTTGCTTATTAATACAACGGATTTTTTTTTCTTTTGGTTATGAAAAATATTTTCTGTGCTGATAAATTATCCAGATTGGTGAAAAAAACAAATTTAAAATGTATGCACTATATTTTGTCTGGCATTTTCAAGCCTCGGCTGTCGCCTCGGCCCACAAATCTTACTCGCACAAGCGCCGTTTCTGGCCTAGTGATACAATAGCTATTTTGTAATCCACAAACTCTCAAAACATTCACTTTGCTCACTAGTGAGAAAATATTATTTCCTCACTAGGAATTCAATTGCCATCTTTGCTAACTATTTTCAGTGAGCAAAAACCACTAAAACCCGATGATCATGGATGTAATTATGAATTTTTTGGGGAAATATCACTTTAAACACTTAAAAAAAAAAATCTCTTGCTTTGTACCAAGAATTGCGAGTTAAAAAATTGAGAAGGAATTAAAAAAAATTGCAAGACATGTGCCACAACTTTTTAATGATTTTACAAAATAATCTTTTGATTATTGTTTCCGACAGTTTATTACTGAATTAAACTTAGGCAAGAATTTGACAAATTTCCTTCACACACTTGTCCACTCAGCGAAACACTAAATAAAAATGCTATTTTATTTATTTCGGACGAATTAAAATTCGTTACGAAGCAGACAATTTAGAAACTAAAATATATGAAATACAAATCTCAACTTAATAATTAGGGTATTTTTACACCGATTGACCCATTTATCTATTTTTTTAATTCGAATTAAAGTGATTTTCCTCAAAACAATCTCAATCGCTTATAACAATGTGTGTATGTTATAAATAAATAAGCAGAGTGTGAAAATCTCATAAATGATATTGTGGCCATTAAAACTTCATAAACCAATTAATTGTTTTACATCGGTGCAAAAGAAATTTCTTGTAACACTTGAAAGTTTACAGAAAATTGGAATTAAGAAGTGGGTCACTATTTTATTGTTTCCTATTATAAAAAAACAGAATAAGATATTATCCAGTTTTATAAAAAAAAACACTTGCGCATTGTGTTATAGCGATGATTCTTATCATTAAAAGCACAGTAATTAAACTTTCATCAAAAAGTTCTGGTCTTCAAATTTCGTAATTAAAGATCAACAAGTTTGGCGTTCTTTGTAATGAGCCTCACGTTTTGTAAATCTTTGATTTAAAATTGATTCCATTATTTTTAATTAATAGTGATTTGTATCACAAGGCCAGAAACTGTCATTTTGCAAGTGCGAGCACGGTTTGTGGTCCGAGGCGTTAGCCGAGTGCATTGAGAGTTTCCAGGTTTAGAGGATTATTTGCAATGTGCAGTTAATGTGGTTGGTAATTGTTGTCGTCAGATTTTTGTGAAGTCTAATCAGGAGTTGTAGATACTTTGCATTTTTGTGGTGTTGAGCGACATATACATATTTTTACTGTTACTACGGAACAATACTGTTTGAAGAGGTAGCATTTCAGTGTGACACTCTTGCAGAATAAAAGTCTGGCAGAGGCTATTTACATGGGAAAGTGGTGCAAATTAGAAGTTGAGACGAGCACTAATTATTCTTATGGAGCGCTCAGAGAGACCCATTGTGGCAAAATTCTAGATTTAACACTTGATACGTTCACAACAGTAGCGTAGGCATCATCGTTCTGTGATAATTTAATTTATGGCCACCATTTGTTATTATACAGGGTAATTTTGAAAGTTGTGCAGATATTTTAATCACGAGCTACTGGCTTCGTGTAGAACTCGGAAAAAATGTTTAAAAAACTATGTCAAAAAATATTTTTTGAGCTACAATTTTTTTAATTACTTTTAGTCTTCTACGTTTCAAACAACCTCGTAGGTAAAATATACAAGGGTGTATTTTTAAAATGTGCCGAAATTTTACCAACGAGGTTGTAGGACAACGTAGAAAACTAAAAGCAATTAAAAAACATTGTAGCTCAAAAAATAAATGTCATTTTATTTTTTGACAGAATTTTTTAAATATTTTTTCCGAGTTCTACATGAAGCCAGTAGCTCGTGATTAAAATATCTGCACAACTTTCAAAATCACCCTGTATCTAAAAAAGCGACAGAGCAGGGAGTAGCTAATGACAGTATTTTTACAGATTCTGAAACAACCGCATTCTTTTTTACACTCCCAAAATACTTATTTACGAAATGAATACGAGAACACAACTTTTCATTATTTGAGGCACGAGCGACGAAGGAGCGAGTGCTTCATTTGTGCGAATGTGCCGAATACGTCTTCTCGCATCGAAGTTCGTACAATATTTTTTGAAACGAACATTATGTCTGATTTATCGTATACCTTTTGTGAATAGGATGGTGCTTGCCAAAGTATCAATCGAATTAATAGCGATTTATTTTTACTCTTTTGAAATTTTCATCATCCAAATTGGAGAAAAGCCGTTTTGTAAACCAGAATTTATTATTATCAAGTTAAATTATTTTCAGAATGCTCAAAAAGGCAAATGCTTTTTGGATGATTTTGAAGCACTAGTACCCGAAATCGACGCACTAGTGCTTAAAATTATCCAAAAAACATTCGCACAAGTGCGCGAACGTCGATGTGTGCGCACTAGTGCTTCAAAATAGCCTGCAACCGCATAGTAGTGCGCGAACATCGATTTCGCGCACTACTATGCGGTTGCGAAATGTCATTTTGAGCGAGTTCAAAAAATTATTAATAAAACTGCAGTTAAGACTGTCGTATCATTTCTTCACGCAGGAACACATAATTGTTACGTGGTGGGAAATGGTCTTAATGTCTTTTTTGTTACATAAAATAATTTGTTGTTTTAGTGTACTAAACTAGATTCCCCACGGAGATTAACTTACCAAAAGTATGTATATTTCTAAAAAAAATAAAGCATTTCTTGGATTTGATATTGTTGCTAAATATCACGACAATTATCTGTCACAACTTTTAAAATAGGCATTGTATACTGATGTCATTGATATTGACAAATTGATACTAGTATTGATATGACCTTGAGAGTTCTTAAAAATTGTGAAATTTTAGTAAGCACACGTCTCAAAATCAGTTAGCAGAGGTAAATAGTTTTTTATCTAACACGTTGAAGCAAAAAAAAAATACATTAAGAAAGAATTTAAAGTTTTCACACTTTATGTGTACCGTTCTTCGCCGAAAAAGATAATATGACTTCCTAAACCCTATTCCAGTATTCAATACTTGTTTTGGTATATTTTTCTAAATTTAACTGTTTGAATTTAAATGCCAAAAATAAATATCAAGCCTAAAAATAATTGTTACAAGGAGCAGATAAATCAACATGTTTATGTTGAAAAAATGATAATTAACAATTATTTTTTTATAATATTGTCTTCGTTTTTAAATTATTTGGGTCGCAATGAAATTATGCACAAAATTCAGACTGTCCACCCACGCATCCTTTTACTTATATTTCCAACCTCTTAAATTATACAAATCTATAAAAATTAAGTTCTCGTTTGTAATGTGATACTTTTCATAATTGTAAAAATAGTTTTTAAATGTCAAATTTAAATACCATCACATACAAGTATTTAAAAAAAAAAATAACTATTTCTGACATAATAGGTCAATAATGTTTCTCTCACCAATACTCAAGGTCCGCGTGAGCAACAATTACTGTTTCAGTTGGCAATAAAACTATGGGGACTTTTTTGCCTTCCTGTTGGCTAAATTGGGCACATAACCGGAAGTGACGTGGATCTGATAGATCGCAGAAAATTAAGTTATGTGTGAAGCAACGGTTTATTGAAAAATGAGGAGTTTTTAAAAACAAACAAGTTAGAGCGAGGAAAAGGCATTTAATTTAAAGGTCCTGCTCCAAATGAATCCGATCAAAAACTCAAAAACCAAGACAATTTGAAACTTATGTCAGCTGTCAGTAATGACAATATGTAAAACAAACGGAAATAGGTGCAATTCACAGTCTTGCCAATTTCAAGTAAAATTTTTATTGCCAACTCAAACAGTAATTGATGCTCACGCGGTACAAATTGAATTGATACCATAGAATATTGCCGGAACGTTGTAGATGTGGATTGGGGAGTTGTCGTTAAGTTGGCACTACCAGGAAAAGTAACTAAGCGCGCTTATAAGGTACATATTTCGAATTTATGACAGATTTTTCACTAACGTACAGTTCAACCATAAGTTTTAAGCGACCTTGTGTTTGACAATCCACATCTAAAACCTTTTTACTATAGTTATTTGTATCACAAAGTCAGAAATTTTCGGCCGACAATTTTTTTAAAGCAAAAGATAATTAATAAGTTTTGTTAAAATATTACCGGATAGGGAATTTATTTTTCTTCCCTTGGTACTATCAAGGATCCAAGAAGCGACTGTGACATTCAAATATATATTCAAAACGTACAAACAAATTCTTCTGCTATACGCAATGTACAGCTTGCGTTTTCAAATGTCATTGACACTCAGTACCACCAACCTAAAATCTTTCATTAAAAATTCCTGTTTCGATTTTCTTGCCTAGGCATGGAATTCACTGTTTCAAGACGATTTGGGCGAATGAAAACTCATTAAATTTAGACGGAGGCCGAAAAAGTAACTTTCCTTTGTGAAATTATGTAATTATTTCTACACCTTTTACTTTAATTATTAAAATGTACTCGATAATTTTATATTGAATTTCCAGAATTTGTCACAGGAGATTTCTCACTGCGACAGTTTTGGATGTTCAAATTGAAGAAAACTAGGTAGCTAACAATTTTATACTTAATTATCCACCGATGGAAAATCCATGCTTCGATAAAAACAGATTTTATCGTCAAGTTTTGAAAGAGTCACTTCCTTTTTTGTTACGCATACTTATGCAAGGTGAACCGCAGATTTCAACCTACACAATAAGCAAAAAATAATCGTCGAAAACTAATTCCAACTTTCATAATGTTATTGTTAACCGTAGTGCTTTAGTTAATAAAAAAAATCTAAGATCAAATAAAAATAAATAACAGAATAAATCTGTTTTTTATTCGACACTTGTCAGAATTTGAGAATTTTCGCCTGTGTGAACGGATTTTGATGAATTTGACAACTTGTCAAAACGAAACGTCAAGCTAATTTTAAAGATTTTCAGTCATTTGGAGCCTTTGGGGGGGCTCGTCGTACAAAAAAACGTTGTATTCAACTCATTCTTGTGTAATTTGCGCTTTTTTAGCACTCGTGGACCTTTAAAACCCTCGTTTCACTCGAGTTTTAAACTGGCCCACTCATGCCAAAAAAAGCCCAAATTACACACGCTTGTTAAGTAAATAACTATTTCGTTGACAAACATTATTATTTGTTGAAAAAATGTGATTCAATGCATTTTATAGCTTCACGTATCACTTCTAAGAAACGATAATAACCAACGCATCTTCAAATAAACACTCTTACTAAGCCACTGGTTCGGTTTATTTATTCAACTGTCCATGATGAATCTTCCACCGGATGCAGAATGCAAACCTACCCTAACACGCATGTAAGTACCGCAATTGTATAAATATTATTGTGCATATATTACAAACCGAACGGATTGTACCATACGATTTCGAAGTTCAAGGCCAAACCTAAGAACCATCCCGAGGCGCTTCTGGTACAACTTTCCTTTTAAACTTGTTCCACTGTTACTATATTTTGTACCGTTTAAAATATTCTGATTTATTGTTGTGATTTAACATGTATCGAAAAAATAACAGTAAACGGTTACTAATCGATCACGTACACAAATAATCCGTGTTTCCGGGATGTTTATTTCGAGAGTATGGTTTTAATTCGGTGTGAATTCAATTAACTCGGTCTAATATTACATCTGGGCAAATTTAGATTTGGTCGTTCACCCAACGAGTCTATTTGGTGTTTATCTAAAGAATTTCGAATTGTCTAAGAATAGAAGAAAATATTATTTTTAATATACACACTCGAAGTGTACCGATCAAATATTACGATTTGTTGAAATCTTAAAATAAATAAAGCGCGATAGTACATAGCTTATTCATCGTCGAACTATCTGGAACTGTTTATTTTCTGAGAACAATTGATAAGATTTTACATTGTGTTTATTAGGGATTACTTACAATACAGATACAAGTAAATATCATGCGTTCAAATGAGTAGGCGTTGAGTAAACCATTTGAAACAGTGTAAAGTTTGAATTTCCCGCCGTTTGACACGAATGACT
Source organism: Tenebrio molitor (assembly GCF_963966145.1). Taxonomy (NCBI): domain Eukaryota; kingdom Metazoa; phylum Arthropoda; class Insecta; order Coleoptera; family Tenebrionidae; genus Tenebrio; species Tenebrio molitor. The sequence continues at coordinate 19,270,023 of NC_091053.1, read as the reverse complement.
GTTTATATTTAATCGACACATGATTGAACATGATTGTTTTCAGCAAAGGGTGCTCTTAGATATTTGCTTCGAGAATAGGAATTGTTAAAACATTGCAATGCAAGAAAAAAATATGGAAAGATTTTTGTTTATAAATTTTAGGTTAGTTGTCAAGATGTTCTAATTACAACTGTCAATTTACACGTTAAAAAAGCAAAACAATTGACGGTTTCCAACGCCTCCCCAGGCGAGGATTTCAACGAGATGAATAAACGTTTTGGTATCACTTTTTATGAGCCCAATGATTCTTATCATATCTCTTAAATCTATATTTTTAGTCAGTTCACTTTCTACTCCTCGAAAAAAATCTAGAACACGCATATTTGGAAAAAACAAAGGTCGGATTTTTTTGTTGATCGTAGCAAAGTGGGATAAGCACTTTCGGTTATTAAAATAATTTCACTTTTTTAATTATCATTATGTAGGTAAAGTTTCCCTTTAAAAATAATTAAATTAAGACGTTCTATTTTACAGATATCGTATCTTTCCAGTATTGGTTTATTCTCCAAGACTCAATAGCTGTGACCATTTTGGTTTAGAAATTATTTGTTTTAGTTTTTAGTGGTTGTTTCCCTACATGGACTGCGCCAAAATATATTCTTATGTGCAATTTTGGACATTAATTAATTCTTGAAAGTAATCTGGGGACTTTCATAGTTAAAAGGTTCGCTAAATTTTCGATAAATTGTTCCCAAACACTTAATAATTAAACAATCATTTTTGCTTTTGCTTTTAGCTGATCTCACATGTATTGAGAGGAATTCACTTCGTATCAAGCTCAATCGAGCTTAATTTGTAAGTTATTGTTGTTTAAAGAAATACCAAAAGTTTCGTCCGAGTGACATTGGTTTTGATATGATTTTATCACTGTCGAGCTTTTATTTAAATAACAATAACCACGAATTTATTTAGATTAATTTCATAGATTAGTGAAGTTAAGCAATATTGGGTTTAGATGGGCGAACAAACTTCAAAAAAAAACTCACGATAAATAAACCCGGCCTCGATGCTGTACCCCCTTTTTTATATTAGGTGTGTGCAATGTAAGATGCTCGCAGTTAATTCCTACTCCAAATAAATTTACACTTTCTTACATTGTTACCCACCTCAATTTTTTTAGTAACAGCAGTAAATAGTTCATTTTATGAACGTGTTAACACATTGATGACGCAATTGTTTAAACGTTAATTAAATTCTTGGTACAACGAGTAATGCATCGGTGTTTACGATAAAACATTTTTGTCAGTTAAATGCAATTTCCCGTGGCTTCGTAAAATTATTGTAAATACCAGTTTAACGATAAACACGCCCATATCTGGTACATTCCAAAAGCACAATTAAATTTTTAAGTGGGGTCAGCATCTTCCCAAAAATTATTGAAGAACCGCTTCCCGATTTAAGACATTTACGTCTACTACACAATAATCCAAGCTACCTACTTGCTCATATAAGAAGTTGTATTTCGTTTCTCTCGCCTAATAAAGTTGTGCTGATGACTGATGAGATTATTGTTAAGTTAACCATTTTAAAATATCCACCTACACAGGCGGCATTAAATGACTTATAATTAGATATTTTTATGGTCAGCGAAACTTGTTCTTTATTGTTATCTTTATTTAGGCACTAATTTTATAATTTTATTATGCAGATGATTTATAATAAGAATAATAACAAGTCATAATAACATCCACTTCCAGATTAGAAAATAGAGTATCGTTATTTGTATATCAAGGCCGTGAAATCGTTCATTAACGTGACGAGAGAAAATCTCGAGGATGTACACAACGTTTTTTTTGCAACCGAAAATTTGTAATTATTATAAAATGAACAAGCAAACGGCCGTCGTTGAAAGCAACGGCCGCGAAATTGGATTTCGCGACCTGTTTTAGGTACGCGAAGTGCTCGTTTCGCGTACGGTTATTCAAAAAAGTATTTTTTACAAATGTCAAGGTTCGTTGGTATAATTTTATTATAGTTTGCTTTGCATTGTATTACATTATAAAACAGATTGCTAACTACTGACAGTACGTTGCAATTATGCAATAAAGATAATTACTGTCTATCTACGAAAATATAATTTCAAGGTTGTGAAAATTTGTTTCTTCATCATATGTAAAATACGATATAAATTACAAAAGAGTCAAGGATATAAACATGAGATGTATGATTTTGATGGGAAATAGATGAAATCATACATTTCAAACGGTTATTTGCAATATACGCATATACAAAGAGTTCCAAAATGATTGTGGTATCGTAGGGTGCTTGGAAAAATAGTTTGCCACCTTTCGACGATAAGGTCCCGCACTACATTACACCAGAGATAACCTCTAAGCCGCTGGCAAATATCAAATATCATTTCTGTCCATTGCCTTAAAACATTCTTTTGGAAGGCTCTTTATTGATTGGCAAATAAATGTTTCTAAATAGTTTTAGCAAAACTCATCATCGCAGAGAGAAAATTGTTTCTTCAAATTCTGATTGTGCGTTTTCCTCGTAGTGTTACAATACTTGAAAGTATCGAGAGTAAAAGTACAGGAAAATTGAGACAGGATATGATGTTCCACGTTCCATCAGAACAACGTTTCGTCTCACATTTCCATGATTGACTGCTATTCACAATGCCGGTTTCAAAATATCATAGCAAACTTTTCTATGAGCCAGATCTGGCTCCAGTGATTAGCGTATTAGTGTACATTCGCAACAATAGAAGAACACTTTGCTAGAACTCATTTTCCGGACGATGAGGCAATTACGACGGAGGTAATTGAGCGGCTCGAAATACAAACGAAATATTTTAACGGCCTCAAAACATCTTAGCATCGTTACATCAAAGATAATATCTATCTGTAGGTATATCTATTATGATAATGTTTTAGGTGGCTATTTTGACAAATGAAATTGATAAACCACTCTCTAGGGAAAGCAAACCTTCTGAAAACGTACGGTTTAGCTTCACTCATACTATAATAATATCCGTGATGAAGAGAGAGTCGAAACTCCAGCAAAGTGGTGTGTGGTATACCCGGTCATTATTTTCTTCGTTTCCATTTCGAAAATAGGATTCTGTCATGAAACGAAATTGTGTTGTCGGATGAAAACCGTCTTTTAAATGAAATTCACATAAATGTCAAAATTGACAGGTGACAGTTTATTAAGTTACGACGCACGTTATTACAAAAATTTGTTAATTTGAAATATTGCATGCAATACTGTTGCATTATGTAACATTAAATATTCAAAAAGTCTCAATGATCACCGTTAAATCCTTTTTTTTAATAGTTAAGACACGACAACATTGTTAAATTTCTTCTATTTTCAGATGCTATTTAAATAGCTAGAGAAATTTTCATTTACCATTAAAAACAATTGCATATTCCCGGAACGTTATAGATGTGGATTGGGGACTTGTCGTTAAGTTGGCACTACCACGAAATTTATGACAGATTTCTCACTAACGTACAATGGCCGGCAATAAAAAGTAGCCATCACTTTTCTGTCACATAAAAATCCAAATGTGTAATTAATGTTTTAATGACACTGACATTTAAATGATCGCAAACTTTTTTTGCCGGCCACTGTACATACAGTTCAATCACTTTTAAGCGACCTTGAGCACATCTAAAACGTTTTTACTATACATTTCGGTGTTTAACTAAAAAGCGCTTTAAAAATTGTTCTCAGATTAGATGGTTTTGTTTCTGTTAACGTATGGCGTAGCTTCATCGGCCATAAATATCAAACAGTGGTGCCAATTATTTTCTTTTTAAAACTAACCAACGAGTTTTCCTAGGACGCCATGTTTTTATTAAATAACTGACTTAATTTACAGTAAATGATCACAACTTACGTATCTGAACGAAATTTCAAATAACACCAGCTAAAAAGCGACCTCCGTTTGTTAAAGTTATGAAACCATGGCTTGCTTGACCACACATTTTTTTTGAAGCTCGATGTAATTCTACCACAGATTATGCTAAAAAATGTATCGTTTCGACTTCAATCAGGATAATAACAAGCTTTTTTTCTCTAAGCTAGTAGGTCTCGTGTCGTGTGAACTCCGGCTTTATCTTGTTGAAAAGGATTATCTACTTCCTCAGAAAATGAATACCAGCAGGTGTTAATGTAATTGACGACAATTTAAAGTATTTTCTAATCTCACTTGCCTGCTAGTTTTCATGTATTACAACACAAAGCATATTGTTAACCACAGACACTTACTTATTGTCTACATGTTCAGATACACTTTCAAGGTTATGATAATTATACAAGCTGTCTCTAAAAGAACGTATATCGAGAGTCCTATGGGAATCTGTCAAATCAGATGTCAACAGTCAAATGTCAAATTATTAAATCTTTAGTCAATTGTGAGTTCGACGTCTTTGTTTGGTTATGTCTATTAAAAACCTGTCATTAATGGACTTACATAACCTCTGTTTTTCTATTTGGTACCACAATATGCAACAGAGCGGCAAACATCAAATAATATTCGAATTCCACAGGACTCTTGATATACGTTCTTTTAGAAACATTGTAAATGCATCAAAATATACATTTTGTCAATTTTTTTATTAACTGCACATGTATGTAAACTTTAGTAACCCCAAAAATACCGAGCGACCATTTAAATTTAATAAGAAAGAAACATTTTATGTTCTAAAGTAAGCATTTTGAAGCGTCATTTTGACAATTCAAATGACGCTGTCAACAGTCAATGTTGCCAATCTAATTTAAAAATCATAGCCTATTCTAATTATAAATTTAGATGATCGCACGGTACTAACGGTTGTGGTATCAATATTGATAAAGACCTGACAAAATTGGGACTTCTGATGCTAGTTGATTATGCAATTTGATCGAGAACTTTTGACCCACTTCAAGTTTTACACTTTGATGAAAGCAAAGCGTAAAAGACGACAAAAATGTATTAAAACCTTTAATTGCCCAAGACAATAATAATGTAAAATTAATTTAAAAATGAATTGTTGTTAATGCATTCACTATCTGGATATCCTGCAGCTTTTCCGTTCGCGATTTCATAATTTAAAATAAAATTTATTATTTTATTTTATCCATTACCTTGGTGTGTGTAATTTCACAATCTGAACACGGGGTCATTATCCATGCAATTATGGATAAATGTGCAAATTGTTTTGTTTATTTTTTGTGGTATTTAGTAACGAAATTCATTCATCGCCAGAGGCTGATGAGTTCGAACAACCAATAATTTCGCTCTTCGCCGATGAAAAAATTTAACAAAATATGTGGTTCAAAATTTTCCAGTGCTGGAAAGTAACTCAACAAATTTCAAACTAAACGGCTTTTTAAAAATCTGCAAACTGTTGTTTTGTTCAGTCAAATGTCAAGTGAAAGGATTTAATACTTTATCAACTCGATAAAAATAATGTTCATAATAAAAAATACTGGAATGTTAAGGTGATTGCACACGATGCAGGATTCCAAAGAATTTTTGACTAACTATAAAAAAGTAGTTCATAAAAAATATCAACTAAATTAATTCAAATTCATTTGATTCAGAAACAAGCCTATATAAATTTGAACATTTGGTATACTCAGTTTCTAATAGTAATCAATGAGCGGACAATGATGGCTATTACTCGTGAGGTGATTTTGTGTCACAATCCGTAGGCGAGTGGCGTAATTCATCCGAGCGAGTAATAGTTATTATCCGCGAGTAGAATAGTACACTTTTTCTACGATTATGAAGAGAAATTGATAAATAAGTTTCATTATTAGACAAACTGAAACTGTCGTTTTAAAATTATTACTTTGTATACTTGATACCATTGCATTAAAATTTGCGATAGGACTTCATAAACTAGTTTATTATTATTATTCAACGGGACGTGGGTAATGAATCCTGTTATCCAATTAAAAACACTTTAATAATTACAGTATTATTCAATAGGAGTAGAAAATAATACTTTATTTGACGAGTTCGTGTGTAAATTGGGGATTTTTTGCACGAGTGGGCCAGTTTAAAACGCGAGTTCACACAGGAGAAAATTCTGAAATTCTGACAGTGTCGAACAAAAAAAAAATCGTTTTTTATTATTATGTGGTTTTATTATCAGTCCCATTCCCATCGATAAAATTATTTTCGTTTTTAATAAAAGTACAAATGAGTTCAAAGACTCATAATGTTCTTTTGTTCTTCGTAAAATTTATTAATTATCCTGAAGAGAAACATTATAGACAGACGCTTGATATCAACTGTAATCAATTGATAGATTTAAAAATTCTAGTGCATCATTATTTAATCAAAGCAGAAATAATAAAAGAGTCAAATAGTTTTCTAAATGTATGAGATTAACCAAAATAAACGCGAATAAAGTGGCCTGTGAAGCGCACGATACCATCTAATTAGTACTAATTGGGTAAAATTTGTTTGAAAACAGGTTTGAAACCGATGTTTTGTGACCATTAACACCATACATTTCATATTTTTCATTTTTTAGGCAAATAGTCGACCCAGTAAACTAATAGGTTATTAATTTGGCATTTCCACGATGCTAAAAGTGAATTCGGTGTTAGCGTTAATTTCGGTTAAATTAAGACTGATATTAACGTCAAAAGTAAATTGAAAACCATAATGTCCTCACAACGTTGTCCAGTAATGACGTTAAATTTAATCTAGTATTAAAATGATGTAATTGTTGTTAAACGTACAATAAAAATAACTAAACCGGAAAACAACAAGAAGTAATAACAATATCAAATAATAATCTTTTTATGGTAGGCTGTTCTTTCATGCAGGACCTGACAGGAGGTCCAGTTTTTTTTTTAAGTAATTACTCCTTTGACAGGAGATTCCGTTTTTTTTTAAGTAATTACTCCTTTCCTTAATGCTATTTAAAATGTGTCATAAGTTCCGTAAACAACGATTCCGTTTTACAGATCTTTCATGTAAAGCTAACACATTTTGTTTTAATTACAAGGCATTGCTCTCTAATTTATGAATTATAAAATCCGCAAAAAGTAAACCGCTGTTTACTAGTTATGTAAAATAATTTTTGTATAAGAAGTTGTAACTTCTCTACCGATTTCCTTCAAGAAAGGCCTCAAGTACGGTTCTGTCTTTAATAATGTAACTACAAAATTTTTGTAATTCAATTTTTTGTATCTAAATTTTTATCCTCGAATTAATAACACATCAAAAAAATAAAAAGGATAATTTTCGCTTGTATCATGCGTTGAAAAAGTAAACCATTTGGAACAGTGTAAAAAAAAGGGTGCTCTTAGATATTTCCTTCGAGAATAAGGAATCGTTAGTTATTCTATTTTTAATGTAAAGCATTAAAGTAAAGAAAAAAACACCAACATTTTTTTGTTTATAAATTTTAGGTTAGGTGTCATCTGTCAAGATGTTCTAATTGCAACTGTCAATTGAGACTTTAAAAAAGCAAAAACAATTGACAGCCGACGATTTCATTTGAACGCCCGATAGTTAACTGAAATTATTCAGGAGAGATTTTTTACAAAAGTTGTTAGAGGTTTATAAAAATAGTATAATCATATTATTAGGAGCAAAAATTAAGTTTTATGTGCTGAGTGTGTTTTTCAAATAAAATTATCCTTATAGAAATTTGACTTGGAAAACCATCAAGCTTTCGTTGAAAACAGAACGTTTTCGAATAAAAAAGATCTTGCGTAATTACAATCGATAAAAAGCTGAGAGAAAATAGAACTAATCGCCTAAATAGAAATTTTCAAATGCACCGAATCACTTTTTGACATTTTATATTCGTTACGTATTACAACTGTCAAGTCTGGAGTGTTTTAATAATTTCTAAATATATCGTCGTATCTACAAATACATTGTTTTTTTTTTAATTACAAGAACAGTTTAAAAAAGAGTTTAATTCATGCATATCTCGCCTTCAACATCCTCAAATGTACAGTAATTTGGCTTTTAACAGAGCAGTCTACTTTTGCAGAAAAAAACCAGTATAGAATGGTTGAATGAAGTTCAGAATAGATACGGTTACATAACACACCCATTGATAAAAAAAATTCCAAAACCGTAACCAATGAAGCAAATATTTGACCACTTAATTTGACCGAGAACTTTCAACCTACTTCTTATCTAGTGTCAAAAAACTACAACAAAAATGTATTGCTCTCGTAACAAATCCGTCAACAATTACATAATTATTATAACAATAACAGTCAACACCTTTATTCAGTCTAAAAGTTCCAGTTGCTTTCTGTGACCTTTGACGCCAAATCTGTAATAATACGAGTATAACACTTACGAAGACACTTCTTTAAATGCAAATTTTTATCCAGGAGTATCATTCAATATTTTGCGAATTTCGAATTTTAATTGTATTTTTCTTCATACGAATATACAGTGTGTATCAAAACGACCGCACCAACTACTTGTAATCGTATAAAGTAGTGAGAGGAACGTCAAAAAAAAATAATACAAATGTTCTGATGCTTTTTTGTTTTTTCTTATTTTTCGAAATTTTGATTTTTTTTGTTGACATATACAAGCACATGATTAGACTAAGATTTATTCAAAAATTGTGTAACAAAAATTTTAAATTTCGGTTTTTAAAAAGGCAAACGGACTAAAAGAAAACTAATTAAATTAGTGAATGTTATTGCAATTGAACGAATACTCCGTCTAATGTACCTAATTGGAACAAAAAAAATTTTTTTTCAACATTTTTGATTAAAATTTTCTAAATTTAACACGCTGTAACTTTTAATTGAAGCTGGGAAAAAAAAAATTCCAATTTTTTTATATTCTTCTCCCTGTATTCTGTACAACTGCTAATAGTTGGTGCGTTCGTTTTGAATCACCCTGTATATATACAATATACAGGGTGTTTCTGAAATACGAAATACATTAATTTTAACTGGTAATAGAACTCATCAAAAGGAACAACTTTTCTCTCTGCCATTTTGGCGAAAAATGTTGCGTAATGGCTTAAAAAATTAGGAAAGATTTTCATAAAACCGGACATATCTCCAAAACTAAGCTACCTAAAAACGTGAAACAACCAGATTCTTACGAAGTGGATTTTTTGCTATACTGGTAGATTTCTTTGAATTTCGATTTCTGCGTTAAAACACGTTTTCTGGATGAAAATGGACGTTTTTTTCATATTAGCGCTGATCTCGATTAGCCATTGCAGTATTTAGTGGCCTAGGACTATTTTAGTGAAAAATCTCTCCAATTTTTTCTGGAATTAAACATCGTGTTTCGGCAAAATGGTAGATAGAAAAGTTGTTCCTTTTGACGAGTTCTATTACCAGTTAAAATTAATGTACTTATTTCTGTTACACGTTGTATATTCAATAACTCAAATTATTTCCGTGTGCAACATTAGTTTCCAACCAGTAGTATCTGCTTAGCAACATCAAAAGTAAAGTAGCTAATTAAAATTTTATTACAAGCACCAAAATTTTTCTTTCATGGTAGCGCCACTCCTTTCTTTAATTCCAACCAGCAAGTTTCGTGTACTTTGTACGAACCTTACGTTTCATACCTTCGCCTTCGTGGCCCAAAGCGTCTCTTTCATCACGAAACTACTTCCATTTTTCTTCTTACGCAGCTCTAGTATTCACAATCTTTCAGTTTTAAGGAGCTGTACGAAAACTGTTTCTCACTGTCGGTGTTCAGTCAGTTTGCAGCAAGTGCCTTCTCTATTTGCTTTTGCACTGTGCAATTGAACGTGGTAGTGAGATATGACAATTGGTGGGGGTGCGCGTAGACGGAAAACAGTCGGACGAGTCCATCTTTCGTAAAATAGGGGTTTTCAACAAATTAAAAACAGCTGACTGTTACTGTGACCGCTATTCTCTGGTGTGAGCTGTGACCGGTTTTGCCACGCCACTGGAATATTTTGTCCGCGCAGATTTCCCCCACCAAATGTCATATCTCAGACCGGCCTTAGGTACGCTACGTCGAAGCTTTCGTTAAATATTTTTAATCTTCTCACAATGTACTGTTCAAGATGGAGTTGTGGAGTGTAGCAGCTGGGTCGGCAATTCTGTGCGTGTTTGTTGTTTTAGGTGAAATATATTTTTACTGTTACTACGGAACTCTACTGTTTGAAGAGGTACCGCGTCGAGGCGGTTTCAATAAGTTGCTGATTATATTCTTGCAGAACAAGAGCTTGACAGATGATATCTACATGGGGAAATGATACGAATTGGATGAAAAATCAAAAAAAGCTCTCATTATTCTGATGGAGCGCTCCAAGAAACCCATGGTGGTCACAGCTAGCAAACTCTTTAATTTAACACTTGCGACGTTTACAACGGTAACAGGAAATTATTGTTTAGGTCGTAAAAATTATTATATTCGTGGTCTTTCTTGTAAATGATCGATGTTAAAATCTGTAGCATACAAAAAAAAAAGAAGCATCATTACCCCTTTACTGTCTAATCATCAACGACTTTTTTAAGATACTGCACTGCACTTTAGGAAAATTATCAGTAACGTGACAACTGTACGAAACAACAAATTGTAAAAGTAATTAGCACAATAAATGTTTATGAATAGAAAATAGTATATTATAAATCAAGGTGGAAAAGTTCATGATTATGTATATCCAGAGCGCCAAGATTAGATCCCGAGGCGGGCCGAGGGATGTAAGACGCGAAAGCTATAAGGGACTTCTCCACCGTGGTTTATATACTATTTTTTTCACTACTAGATACGTCAAAACCCTTTCTAATAATTATTATCGGGTGTTCATTTAATATTCTGGACACACGAAAAAGTGCAGTCAGAATCATATCCTTTCTTGCTCAATCTATGAAACTCACTATTGTGTTACTTTTTTTTATCATAATTCGTGTCATGCTGTTATTTTTTAGTGAGGTTATGTCGTATTTAAACGCTGCGACATCCGTTTTTCAAAACAAAAGATTTCCATAGGTGATGCTACCAGAATATTAAATGAACACCCTTTATTAATTAAATTATGTTGTCCGATACAACGATCTGAGTTCTCATTTTTCAACGGTTCCTATGGAAATTGAAACTGTCTGTCTACGTTAACCAATGAAATCAACGAAAATCTTTCGTTGCTAGGTGACGGCTGTTAATAATGAAAATTTATTAACCAGGAGGAGAGAAATTCTACTTCTGGGTTCAGTTCGAGAGTCAATAATGACGCCTTCTAAGACTAGTAGTGAAAAAACTATTATTCTGCTACCTTAGCTGAAAGTTGTCATTTTTATCCTAAAGAGTAAAAATAACTTTTACTCCCAAAAGAGTAAAACTGATCAAATAGACTCAGCGACACTAAATCTAATTTTATATACATTTTTTTTTAAATAAAGAGGAGAATATAATAACTATGTATGCCTCCGGATTAAACCTCATTTCCTCTCTTTGGTAGTAATTACTACCTTCAGCTATTAAATGTCGCCCGCGGGAGGAAATAATACGCTTCTCTCTTTGTCGTATAAACAACTATTTGTATTTTGCTTCTTATTTTCTGGAGTTAAGCTATTACCTAGACTCCTAGAGTAATGATAAATAATAGTCTCGTCAGTCTATTGCATCAGAGAAATCACTTCCACTCCGCTCCATTTATTAGACCTTATTATACGTTTACATTTTTGGATTTTAAATTTTAATTCGTCCCCGTATCGAAACTACGATAATAAGAGCAAAAATGTATGGAAGCTTTTTTCTAGAGCACAAAGCTTCCTACAAGACGACCGTATTGTAACCGTTTAGGCGCGAGAAGCGTTCAAAAGCACGTCGCGAGATATTCCAATTTCGTGTGACTTACAGATTCATCAGCTCGTAACAATTGGTTGAAAAAAATAGTAAATGTTGTTTAAACATTCTGAAAAAATTTACACAGTTCCTAAATATGTACTACTAAAAAAATTTATGTATTTAGGTAATATTTATTGCAAAATTATTCTTCGTTTTTAAATTATTGTAGATTTTTTTCCCTCCATACTAGTGTACTGTTTTTTGTTATAACATCCAAATGATACTTATGTATCCAATTTAGGGGGGCGAAAACTTAAAAGAAAATCTGTTGTGCATTTTTATTTATTTATTGTTAAAGATTAAACGAAAACCAATTTATACATATAAAACGCAAACACATTCAACTTTGTATTTTGTTGCAACAAGTTAAAATACAAAATGATGAATTTTAAGTGCATGTTTACATAAAGATAAAGCACGTTTATAAAACTATCCGCCTTCCATTAAGCAATAATCTTTCTAGAGGACTCTAGATGAACATGAGATATTTAGAGGGCTTTGATCTACAAGAATTCTTATGTTCCTGTAATTGAAAAATCTACAAAAAATAACAAAACACAGAATTTATATTCCATTGCATTATTACATTAGATTTACATTACAAATTAAGAGGTTACACCACCTTGGCGCTCGAAAAAATAGTTTTTTTTTTTGACGTGACTATTAAATATAGAAAATAATCTTTATTTTTCACAAATACACTATAGTTTTATGTACAAATTTAAAAAAAAAAACTAACACAAAAAATTCAAAATGGCGGAGATATAAGTCGTCGAGAAACCTAGGACCCTCCCTCTTGAAAATCCTTGCCGATTGTGGAATTTTTCTGTCAGACATCTTACAAAAAATAAAATAAAATGTTTTTCTTGTAGAGGAAGGTAACGACTAAAGTGAACTATAGGAATTTTTTTTTTGTAGAAATGACAGCTGCTTGTTGTAACCCCATAAGCAATTTGGGTGAAAGTTAATTTATAATCATGCACACAGCAAAGAATTTGGCTGGTGTCAGTGCATAATATATGGGCAACGAATGCATTATGTGTCATTTAATGAAGAGAAAATTATTCAAAGAGAAGTAGCCAAAAGTAATTCCTCCTTGTATAAAAAATATTGTACAGGGTCATTCAAGAAGTTTTACCGCTCGCACGATAAATCCTATTTAAAAAATGAGTAAAAATTACGAAACGTTAAGGTTACATTCCCTTGATATAAGGCTTCAAATGTGTGCAATCAATTTTCCCGTATCACTTCATTCAGAGCCATAAAATTTAAAAAACCAATTTTAAGCAAAAAAATTTTCTATGAAATTCTCATCAAAAGAAAATTTTAGTTTTTAAATTATTCCAATTTTAACATTAACAGCCTAAAATAACCAAGATTTACAACTACATACAACGTCATAAATAAATACCTCATTGTTGGTAAACAACCAACAAACATCTGTTGAGAACTTTTCTAGTAATTCCTAAGTCTCCACTTTTGTGGAAGTGACTGCCCAATTTAATAATAAACCATAGCAAAATTTTTGCACTAATATCAAATTCCATTGATTTCAAAAACCGGTGATGTTTTCACGATTTCAATGAGACCACATTTTTCCTGAATCTTTGAAAGGACTCTCAGTGAAAAATTATGTAAATTAATGTAGCGGTTTTAAATTAAAATGAAATATTTACCTGTTTCATTAAGAAATTTGAAATTTTTACAGAATATTCTACAGCGATACACATTCCTGAATTTTTGGAGAATTAGAAGTGGGTGTTTTCAATCGGGCGGTAAAACTTGAATTACCCTGTATAATGGTAGAATTTAAGTCTGAAAAAAATTGCTGCTGGGATGACATTCTCATTCAGAATTTGGTCTTAAGAATGTGGTGTAATTTAAAGTCAACAAAAAAGGCCTTGGGGTTGACATTGCCTAGTGTCAACAACAGGTTGCCCAAACTTTTTTTTATCATCGAATTGTGAAAATATGTAATTACGTAATTATGTAAAATATTGACGATGTCAGTTACTAAAAAAATTTAAGACTTCAAATAGATTAGTTTTAAATAAATCACGATTAATTGTTAATGTCAAAAAACAAGAAAAAATGGGCTATAAAATATTGCATAATAATTTTCTTAACTGTTCGTCATCAAAGAAAAAATTAAAAATAGAGAAAAATAATTGCCAAATTGCTTTACAATCTTAACAATTCTTATGAATCTATCAATCTATGTAGACATATTTTAAATTCGATTTTTAAGTGGTGATTGACTACATCGACAAGCAAATGCACTTAGTTTTCGCAATTTGCACAAGGAAACCTTGCCATTCCCTTTTAAAAGACCACTGAAAACTGCATAAGATGCGAAAAGAAGATATCTTATTATTAATCACCATCATAAATCGTAAACCATCTTCACCGTTTGTCAAAAACTAGTTATTTAACAAATTAAAATACAAATCTTCACTTTGAATTCGCCATTTTAGACAACATAAAATAATTTACATCAAATGAGTCAAGAACTGCTAGCGATAAAAATTTTGTCCGAGCTTCGGCAAGCTCAAAAAAAATTTCCTTCATAATGACAATCCAAAAGATTCAAAATTTTGAATCTCACACATAAAGAGGCTTTGCTCAAAATCTTTCACTCATGTCAAATAATTAATTACAATAAGAAGATGTCTGTTGAGACATGAAAAGCCTGATGGGGATACTTAATGTTCCATGGTCATTGCAAACCAGATGTGGTTTAAAACCAGAAAAATTTGCTTTTCATTTTTGTAACTAAAACGAATGAAGGTATAAACTGCGACGATGATCTTTAACTAAACCCTCGTTCTTTGAAATCAAGCGCAATAATTATGATTCGGAAATAATAAGCCTTTGACCTTACTCACTTATAAGAACTCTTCTGCTTCAACCAAATAAAATTAAAAAACCAACAAAAAGATGCTGGATATTTGCGTTTTCGTTCCCATTGATGTGGCGACCACAACCGAGTGAGCAAACTCATTAGTATAATTCGATGTAGTGCCTCACACAAAGAAGAGTCAGATGAGTCAGTCGGAACTTTGATCCGCCTCTAGTACCACTACTTATCCCCCAAACCACCAAACAAATTACTTATACCGTTGTAATTTGAATAGTCATGAGAGTAGAACCATACCCATGTCCACTGGCTGCTGACCTTTACTCGCCTATTATAAGCAAGCATTTATGAATATTTATAGGTGCATTTCAGATACCTCTCGGTACAACACTTGGCCTGGTAAATGTTAAAAAGTGAATACACTTACGACACGACTTTATCAGAACATGCATATCGAACAGCGCGGCCTATTCATAACTTTCCAGACCCATTACGAAGTCAAATGATAATTATAATTACATATCCGTTCATTATAATTAACATTATTCTACTCATCAGTTGGCTCAACTAAAGCGCCGTTTAGGAACCGCAAGCGTTAGAACAGTCGGTACCGCCGAGCCCCCAGACTACCGACAGATAGAAATAAGAAGTGCTTGTCTCCAATAGAGCCAAGTCCAATGACCTTGCGGGCGTGAATATGTAGGTATTTACGGTTGACTGGTTCTCGCAATAACTCTGATCACCATTTTACTTGGTACTATACGACCCTCTTGTTAGAAAACAACGTACAACATGGAAACCTGTACGGTACCAACTCGGTTTTATTCGATAAACGTACCAAACAGAAAGATACCAAGAATATTTGCGGTTGCGGCTGGTACTGTAACGTTTTGTGACCTACTTTGGCCTGCAACACTCGCAAAATGACCGTAGAATATTTTATAATATTGGTGTATTGCACAAACGGATTCTGTTGGTCATTGATTTGGACACAAATACTTTCAGATCTAAGTCCTGGTGAACAATTATAGATTGCGAGTCTGAAACCAAGACAAGTACCACAACTTATAAAATTAAGTTGGCTTTTAAGACTTGTTTTACTCTTTAGTAGTTGACACTTAATTATCTATTTCCTTGGCAGTACCTTCTTCATACAGACGCGAATTTATGGAGCAAAGTACTGTATCTTGCTGGTACTAACTAATAAACAAACAAGCAAGACTCTGACCTACTGCAACGTGAAATCTCGATAACGTTTGCTGTGATAAGGATGATTTCCGCAGACTCTTCGGGTCAAGTTGTCTCTTTCTTGTGTTCGTTATCAAACCTAGGTTAAAATTGTATTTTTTATCAGTGGTGATCAAAACCGTCTGTACCACTTTTTCGTGGACTTTTTCTTTTGTTGGGAACTTTTGGCAACCGACACTTGCACATATAGTTCTGAGAATAATTGTGTATTTCACACAGGAAGTACCGCATAACGGAAAACAAATTACCTCTAATTTAAATTTTGTGGGCCATAAAAAAAATGATGTTTCGTCTGTTCACGCTTTCTTTTGCACAAATAGTGGAGTGTAATATCCACAATTAGTACCTTTCCAGATTGTGGCACATCTGAAGAGGTAATTATAGATTGTCACGTGACATAAGCGAGGATGATTCAGTTTTGAACATTTCCAAATAGAGGTGTAAAACGTGTGTATTGCAAAAACATAAAACGGTGGTCCTTGACGTGAGTCACTGAAAGTGAACATTTCTTTATGATTATGAGATTTGTTGGGTACTTACTCATCGTTTGGTAAATAGAAGTAAAGTTCAACTTTTAATCGGTGTGAATCGTGAAATTATAACCTCAAAAAGTGGCTAAGAATAACCATAGAAGGAACTCGGTAATCGGTATAACAGTTAAGTTCAAATAGGTATGTCAAGATGGAAAAATATTTACTAATTACAGTACCACAATAATTTGGGACAGTCTCTGTTGAACAATAGAAAGCGCATATGGAAGACGAGACGCATTTTCTTCCTCAAGCATTTGATCTGGTTTTACAAAATCTCTATGGTTTGCCTGAATCGTTAAAAAAATTTGCGAACTGTGACTTTCGATTGTTACAATATAAGTAGGAAAGGTTTACGAAAGAAAGCATCGCCGTAATTAGTACCACGATGGTGAGAGGTTTGTTGCCCGTTAGGCAATTTGGGTAAAAGTTTATTTATAATCGTGCACACAGCAAACAGTTTGGCTGGTGTCGGGGCATAATATATGGAAAATGAATGCGGAATGTGACATTTAATGAAGAGAAAATTATTCAAAAAGTAGCTTCTTCTTCTCGATGCGGTCGTCGTGCCCTGAACCCTGAGTTCGACAACATGTCTTGTGAAACTCGGCTTCATTAATTTAATTTAAAAAAATATAAAATAATTATCTAGTGACTTTTATTTTAATGGAATTGGGTTGGTATTGATGAAGCAATGTCATTTAATTGAAAATTAAATTTCAAATTGTCTCCCAAATGTCGTTACAATAAAACATGGATTCAGGTTCAAATGACATCACATGTAACACTGACATTTATTATCAATACCAACCCCATATTCGATAATCACTAGAAACGATGCTATAAAATTGATCATTGTGCATTGTGTAGAAATAGAAAAATTAAATTTTGTGATGAGATAAAAAAAATGCAGTCCTTTTCAATGATTACTTTGATGCAGAATGAGATATGCATGAGGGAGAAATAGGGAACAAAGCAGTTTCCGGTTAAAACACTCGTCCAACATTTTAGTCTTTGATATTAAATTGTCTAAAATATTAACAATTGTTTGAAAATTGTCATACTTCTTAATTAAAGTACTATTCCGGACACGGAATCTTGGCCATAACTGACATTTAACTGACAAATATGTGTGAACTGGCCTTTATTGAATATAACCCAACTTTTGACTCGATAATGTCATTTCCTTGCTTTTTTGATGTCAGAATAAAAACTTCAAAGTGATGTTTAATAATTGTCATTTATTAATGACGCTAATGATTGGTTTACATCATTTTTCTTTTAGAAATGTCAAAAAATGGTGGCCAAGATTCCGTGTCCAGAATAGTACATATTGGCAATTGAAACTGATAACTGCACTTTAAAAAATCTTTGTGTTTGTTTTAAAACGTAAGTGAAGTAAAATTTCCGAGATCGATGTTATCTGTGTCGCCGCTGAAAAGTAATTCCAGGAAACTAAACACAAAAACAGATAAAACACAAAACATGACAACACAAAGCACGTGGTGCGGCATGCAGGTACAGTACGGTAGGTCAGGTCGGCTGGCGCAAATGAAAAAAACACACAACTTACCACAATAAACCATAAAACAGGGTATCCAAATGGCGGCGTAAACGGAAAATCCGCAATGTTTATTTCGGGAGTAACGAAAAACTCAACAACTCAACAGTACAACAGCACAACACGTCTGCACCAAGCACCAGACGCCCTAAAAATCCACTTCCATACTTCCATCACATCGCAGACTGTTGTGTTCTCGAGGCTCTCCACTCCACTCCCACCACGCCGATCCCATATGAATAACTTACCGTAAAAGAAATAAATCTTGTTCTGCGGTTCTGAAGAAAGTTGATTCATGCAGCGTCTCCCCACTTCGGCGCGAAGTTCCACTTTTGGATAGTCTTCAATCTGGAAGCCGAGGATGGTTTTTGTTGGTTGTGGTTGTCTAATTTTGGACTTCCGATTCATTCGCATCGGTTGTTTCTTGGTCGGCAAATAAATACAGTCACTGATAGTGATAAGCGGAGATGATAATGAGGCATGAAACAGTCAAGTCGGCACCTATTGTGTGTGTAATTGGGATTAGGAACAAATAGTGCGAAAAGATTTTCATTCAAAAATGTTGTGGAGGTTTTTACCGTAATTTATTTTCTTTACCTAACATGTTTACATTTTTTATCAACAGTTATGTAAAAAGTGCATCGAGATTCATTAGATAAAGTTGACAAGGTTGAAGTTCTGGAAAATTTCCTGCATGTTATATTTAGATCAGATTAATATCTCCTCCTATTACACAATTTCTCTTAATTGTTACTACATATTTGAAAATATTTTTATTTCGTATTGCTGATGTGTATTAAAACAGATTTCTTCGCAATTTTCTTGGATTGTTTTTTAATTTAGACTACAAAACTGGTTTTTAAAGCAACGAACAATAATTTGAAACTCTTTTGATTGGAATTAAATCATTTTAAAATTTGTAATCTATAAATTTAGTATACATATTTTCGTTAGTTCTTGCCTTCAAAGAAAACCTTATCATACATACACATATAATCAAACTTTTTTTACTACATATTTTCTTTGTCTACTAAAAATGTTCCAAAATGATTGTGTTATCGTAGGGTGCTTGCTTCAGAAAAAAAAATAATTTGACACCTCCAATCGTCGAATCCCCTGGCAAGGGTCAAATATCATTTCTGTCATTCATTGCTTGTTGTAAATATTCAAAAGTTCACAAGAAAGTGAAATGATACCTCGGGTTTACCCAACGAAACCTAGTCCAAACATTTTATTATTCTAAGAAATTGTAATTGATTTAAAACCGTTACAAACTGATTTAGTTAATATTTTTTGATTGATAAACCTAACCTTTCTTATACCTGTCATTTTAAAGGTTTTTGATAGTTGGTATCATTTTTCTAGTATGCGTCAAAATTCAAAACCTAGAATACCACAATCATTTTGAAATATGTAGTATCGTGCGTTCAAATGAAATCCTGGGCTGGGAAGACGTTCGAAACCGTCAATCGTTATGTTTTTTAAAGTGTAAATTAATTGGATCATGTTGACAGCTAACCTAAAATTTAGAAACAAAGAAATCGTTCCTTATTTGTTTCTTTGCAATGTTTTAGATTAAAAATAGAATATCGAACGATTCCTATTCTCGAAGGAAATATCTAAGAGCACCCTTGTTGAAAACAAACGTATTCAATTATGTGCCGATTGATTAATCATAAACAAATGTCATTTACGTCAAACGGCGGGAAATTCAAACTTTACACTGTTCTAAACAGTTTACTATTTCCAACGCCTACTCAGCCCAGGATTTCATCTGAACGCATGAAACATTCCAAGTACGACTTTTGCTTAAGAGAAAATCAAGCAACAAATCAAGACACATAATCTAAAAATAAAATGCTTTATTTATTTGCCACTTGTTTATTTCTAATTTACATTTCTTAAATATTATTGTAAGAAACGTTTGTTTAGTTGTTTTTTTTTGTTTCGATGATGGTACTGCAATGAATTTTTCGGATCACTGGATATAACCTTGGTCAACCTGTACTATCAAATTAATAGGTTTGTGCCTCTTATTGTTCATTTTGTTCTCTAATACAAAAGCACATTCCAGTCAGAAAATTGAACTTAAAACAACATGGGGAATATAAACAGTTGCTTAATAAAGGGTTTATTGCAGTTTTTCACAAAAGTGCTAACTGTTAAAAATTAAATTTTTGATTCTGTATAAACAGAAATGAAGAGAACTGTCATAATGTTCACGTCACATGTTCCACTTAAAATGTACTAATTAAGATAATACCAGGACAAAATTATCTTAATCTTGGTTATAGGTAAAAACTTTTTTGCATTAAATTTCTATTTCTTTGGCTTGAAGAAGTTTACGAAGCTGTAGTTTATATTACATTTATTGTTACAAAATAAAACAAATAGTTAATGTTTAAATCTGATTATACAGGGTGTCTTAAAATTATCGTATTCCGAGTTCGGGGCTTAGTAGGGGACATCCTGTTGACCAAGTAAAAATGTTTAAAAAAAATTGCTCACTTTTAAAAAAATATCAAAGTTGCCAATATTTGTTCAAAAGTACCTGACTGATATTCTAGCTAAAGTCCATTCATTTTGTATTGAACTTTT
This sequence comes from Tenebrio molitor, assembly GCF_963966145.1. Lineage (NCBI taxonomy): Eukaryota > Metazoa > Arthropoda > Insecta > Coleoptera > Tenebrionidae > Tenebrio > Tenebrio molitor. The sequence continues at coordinate 19,249,417 of NC_091053.1, read as the reverse complement.
CAAGGTCAAATAATTTTATTTTTTGACTTTGTAATTATGTTTTGTAAATAATGACATGCAGGTAAACACCGTAAACGTTGAATTGAGCATTGCTAAATCACATTATGTTGGTTATATGCATGTCACTATTTACAAAACATAATTACAGTGCCAAAATTTAAATTATTTGACCTTGAAAAGTTCAATACAAAATGAATGGACTTTATGTTGTACTTCCCTTTTGAACCTTCCGACCCATATATCTTTGTAAAGACCCCCCCCCCTATATTTTTTATTTTATTTTTTCGGGATTCCTGAGATTTTTTCCTACAAGACCCCCGACTTGGAATAAGTTAATTTTGCGACACCCTGTATAACAATTAAGTACACACTCAGCATGTCTTATGGACGATCATTTTATTGCAAGGGAAAGGAAAATAGCTCAGTCATGTTGCACTTAGCTTCTTTCAAGTTCAGCCGCCAACAACTGCAACCGATGTTTTTGCGAGAATGCACTCTTACGTTATCCTGTTAAAACATATAATTATTCAATTCACAAGAAATTGTGACTGTTTTGAAAAATATGTTTTTCGTTAATGGAGGTTTATGATTCTTCGAGAACGTTCAGATCGTGGATGTGCTGATAAAAATTAACTCTTTTCTTAGACCACCTGGGCCAACACCTTAGACCTTAAAACAGACTTGCTACATTTCGTCCCACACGACCATTAATGTTTCTAATTGAAATTCCAACCTCCCTCATTACAATAATCCGACCTTGTCCAAAGTTGCTCAGACAAAAATGGATTTACATTTTTCAAAAGAGAATTATTTTTGGGTCAAAAATTTATTCCAGAACAAAAATGACACAATAACATTAGTAATGCATAGATTAAAAATTGTGTAAAGAATAAGATTGTTTACGTACAAGGAAAATGAGCTTGTTGTACCCCGAAACAGAAGATATTTTTTATATTTTGTGGTCGATTCCAAAAGAATAAAAGGCACGTAAATTTAAAAAAAAAAGAAATTGCGGAAATTAAAAATTAAAGAAGAGATTATGAGTACATACTAAAGTGTTCGATGTTCTTCAAGGTTTACGGATGATCTATTTTTAAATATATTTCTATCTTTTGACCATATTTCAATGTAGTTTACGTAGATCGAATAGAAAGTGTTCAGTGAAAAAATTTAAATACTGCATAAATGTTTCTTACATCGTTGTTGCCTGTAAAATTTGCCACCTACAATACATAACGTAACTATACTATACTAAACGTCAATTGATATGATTACTTGGTTGCCTAAATACAAGGAACTTGAAAATGACTTGCAACAAATAATAAAAATAAAATCCCCTCACAATTTCTTCTGTTTCCTTGATTAAAATTTTATTGAAAAATTATGAAAGTAAAAGCATAACAGAAAGCAAATGTATTGTTATCATAGCAAAAATGTTCACTGTGACGCTCCAGAAACTTGTCTTCACTTATTTTCAAAAATGTATTGTGCTTTAGTTATTCCTTTAATTCTCAACAGCTTCTCCTGGAAACCTTTCAGTTGCTTTTCTTGTATTTATATTTTGGACCACCAAAGACGTTAGCTGGTTGGAATATTTTGTAAGGTAAGTATTCATTCTTGGAGTCCATCACTGAACAAATCTATTCGTCATTCAAAGAATAAACCATTTGTATTGTTGCTAAAGTGAGAAATCACTTTCTTTGTTTGAAATCATTTCAGAATATGCAATTATATTTATTAATTTAAAACAAAATTATCTTATGGCAGAATGTTGTTGTTAGTTACCTACTTATTCAGAAAGACATAATAATAAGTTGGAGTCAGAAAATTACCAAAAAGTTTATTAAAAATAATAAAAAACCGGAATAACTTTTTGATTCATCATTAGACTTATCTAAGGAACCAATCGTCTTAACATAACGAACCGCAAAGTTTTTGCTTCGAAAGCGGTGTGACACCACCAGTCGGCATCTTCCGCACACAATGCGGTTATAGTTAAAGTTTTATAAATAGAAATGAACATGAATAAAAAAAGTTTAGATCCGAATTTAATCCAGATAGTTTTTGTAACATCCATCGCCGGCATGTTTGATCTTTAATTCTTGTAACCCACATTATTGTAGGTATAGCCACTTTATCAAAAAGGCCGCGGCAATCCATGGGGCCAGGCAACGATCGAAGTGACCACACAGAAAAATGCCGATGGCATCAAACTGCATTCTTTCTTATATGAATCTACCTAAGGGCACCATATGTAGGGTAGAGAAGTAGCCAAAAAGTGGTCTTGCTAAAAAAAAATGTTACAGTTTGCATTAATTATTCGTTTAATGGGTTTAATCAATCGATCTGGTTTGGATGATTTTTGTGTAAAAGGTGTTCGTATAGGTGTTAACGGTATTAAAGCCAAAAAACTACAAACCAAAGTCCGTTTTTTTAATAATCAATTGTCAATGTCAAAATACAGTAAAAGACCAAACTGTATATTGAAAAATCACTGACATTCAGTCCAGTTCTATCTCAGTTTCACCCTAGATTTCCCCTAAAGAAATCATTATTGAGGTTATGAGCACAGACAATTAAACTATAGTAAGACGTCGCATTGCTACCCAATTTTTGGAAACACGATTCCAGCGCGGCGCGAGCAGTTGGCCGAACTAATTTTATAAAGCATGCTTGATGGAGTTGTTTAAATTATGTAATAATTTTGTCCTCATTTAATATTAATTTCAAATGTAAAATGTCTTTAAAATGCACAACGTTTTATTAATTATAAGAAAAATTAACAATAAATGAATTAAATTAAAAACTATAACCAAAACTAAAATTAAATATTCAGAAAATCCCCATTTTCTTCGTAAGTAACATGTCTTTGACGATTTTTTTTTAAATTCTCTTCTTACGTCCTGCAGTTTTTTTTTATAAATGATCAAATTGATTGATGCATCCAACAATTTTGTTTTAATTTCCAGAAAATGGCTTTTACAAATAAACCATGAAAATTAATTTTTCGTTCTAAGGCGATACGTAATTTCTTTCCAATACTTCTTTTATTCAAAAATACACTTAGATCGTAAATTTTGGCAACACAACACACAACTCTTCTGTTATACATATATACATAGTGGGTCGATAAAAACGATACCAATTTTGTACGCTCATATTTTCCTGAGTTATTATCTGTTTTTAATGAGTAATATTCCAGTGAAAAGCTCAATATTTATAGAAAAGGTTGTTGTTGTCAAGAACTCAAAAATTGTGCGTCACAACATGAAGACATGCAAAAATTCTCTCAATTATAAGTTTTACAGATATGGTTCAATATGCTCCCCATTTTTATTAGCTACCATTTGCAATCGTCTTCACTAGTGATTGATGGAGCAACATCAACATCGCACCGAGTGGCACAAACAATCATATACCTTGAGCTGAAGGCTCCTGAACAATTAACGGAATGCTGGAATCAGCTACCTCAGAGACAAATATGTAGCTTCTGCAATTGGGGACGGACAAAGACGATTACAAATGATAGCTAATAAAAATGGAGGGCATATTGATTGAACCATATCTGGAAACTCATAATTGAGATAGGTAATCTTCAAAACCAGAATTATTGCATGTCTTCATGTTATGACGCACAACTTTTGAGTTAGGACTATCTCTGCACAGCAAGAGGCCTTCATCTTTTCTATAAATATTGGGTTTTTCACTGGTATATTAATCATTTAAAAAACTTAATAACTCAAACTCAAACTTAATAACCCAAAAAGTAGAAAATGTTATTTTTTTCCTTTGTTTATTGTTTTCTTATTGACAATTTCTCAATACTGAAAACGTTGGCTATTGTAATTACTTTCATTTAATAAATGGCACTAATTCCTACCTTTTTATTCACAGAAAGTCTTATATCTTTAAAAAGTACATTTTTATTTTTCTCAGAAAAGTGTCACATTTGACAAATATTTTTTGACTGTTTTAAATACAACGGTAATAGTCGAAATTTTACGAATAAATACGACGGAGTGTTTTGGCCAACTGCGTGCGGAGCAGCACCGTCGAAGCTATTCCAACATTATTATATGGGATTGAAGTGTCTTACTATAGTTTAATTGTCTGTGGTTATGAGTTAGTGGAAATGTATAAGTTAGTGGAAATGTATAAAAATCGGATTACTTTGGAAACCTGTATAGGTACCAAATATACATACATACATATTGAGGTTATGTTGCATATTTATGTTTATGAGTTTGAGACACGTGTTTAATTTAAATTTAAGTTGTCAAATGTGACAATCGGTGACAATTTCAAAAATCAATGTTCCAAACGTTATTTATAAAATTCACTGTTTCAAATTTTCTGCCAACCTGACAATACTTTGACAATTGATTATAAACAGACTTTCCGTTATATGTACAGTTGCGGCCGTTGAAATCTCAGACAGGAAAGACTTAAACACTCTGTATAAATTCCGAAATTTGATTAGCGTAAACAGGATTTTCATCAAGGATTATAAAGTCAGTGTCAGTATTTGACATATTAGGTCAGAATCGCGCGTAACTTTTGAAATGCCGCAATTATCTGATTTGCATAAATGTGTTAGACTGAGGGACGGTGTGAGTATAAGAGCCATTGCGAGAGAAATTAATGTGGATAATGTTTGAGTGACATTTTGGGAAACGTCACTTTCAGTACCATTTACAAAGCCAAAAGTTTGGCGTTGTCAAAGTGTCTGAGTTTGCAACGGCCGCAACTGTACACCCCCAAGTACATAATCTAGAAAATAATTGCTGTTGTGGTTAAACTTGTTTATTTTTGAAGTAAAAACTTCTTTAGGCGCACCACATACATTTAATTACTGGGCAGTGAATTAGTTTCATGCATCACGTTCGCAGCTGGCAGCCCGTCACGTTCGCGGCAAGCTAAAATCTCGGGAGTGGAGTTTAGCGAAGCGAGCGAAAAACAATCAACTGTGCGTCACTTGCCAATTTTAAATTTTCATTGTACGTTGTGTTGTGACCTGACTGACCTCAGTGCAGAGCTGCAGGAGTAACTGTATATGTATACAGGATATTTCACGAGTGATAATGAGCCTGACGTAATTTAAAATGCAACCCACACTATATTTCCGAAAAAAGCTGGCTACTGACATTAAAATGTCTGGCTTTTTTTGAAAATGTATTGTGGGTTGAATTTATTATTCCGTCAGGCTCATTATCACTCATGAAATAGCCTGTATAGTTTTATATAATATAAACGATAAATATTGGAAGTTTACAGATGAATGTAGGATTTAATACGTAATTCTCCATTATATGGCTTCTATTGGAAAAATTTGTGTAGCAAAATGTGAAGAGGAAAATGGACAAATTATCATAATACAGAGTATTGCTATGAAAACTTGTGTTCTGTTCTGTTCAATATCATCGTCAAGAAAATAAAACTTAAACATCCAAACCTAACCTCACAAATTTTGCCAGAGTGTACTATGGCGGACAATAAATTTAGGCCGGCCTGTCATTGACTTGACATCAAAATGTGACGCTGGCATTATGTTCAACTAACCCCATTTTCGATTTTTGTCATTCTTGTCATCTTGACAGCGATAATCAAAATTAAAATTGGGAAAAGAAGCGTGCACCATAGAGAAGTGCTACTACAAATCAGTTATGCTAGTGCGTCATGATCTGTAAGTTACGAAAAGGGCGAAGGAAATACCAAACAGCTTGAAAACCTTAAGTTTGACAAACTGACACATCAGTCATAATGACAATAAATGGTCGCTTGCATTGACTTTTTTGAAATGTCAGAAATTTGCCGGCCTAAATTTATTGTCCGCCATAGTACTATGGTTTGGCGTTTCCTTCGCCCTTTTCGTAACTTACAGATCATGACGCACTACCATAACTGATTTGTAGTAGCACTTCTCTCTGGAGCACGCTTCTTTTCCCAATTTTAATTTTGATTATCGTTTCACGATGACAAGAATGACAAAAATCGAAAATGGGGTTAGTTGAACATAATACCAGCTTCACATTTTGATGTCAAGCCAATGACAGGCCGGCCTAAATTTATTGTCCGCCATAGTACTATGGCGGCCAAAAAATTTTGGCCGTCACTTTCTGTCATTTCAAAAAAAAAAGTAATCCATACTTTATTGTCATTATGATTACCGTCTTGATTATGATTGGATTTTTTGGGTGGTAAATTTCAAAACTCGACATTATTTTGTCATTTTCTACTACACAGAAGGTTTACTACCTCAGGTTATCTATGTACGACTGCTCTAATTCTGTTCATTCATGTCGGATTTTTGGAATATCTGAGGTTTAAACAGTTTAAATTGATTGGCAGAATAACAATATGCATGTCAAAATTACAAGAATTGAAAGTGGGGTTACGGTTCCTAAAGATTTATTTACACTTTATGCGAATGTCAAGATAGTGACGGCTAAAATTTTTTGGCCGCCATAGTACCTCTAAAAGCGGACGTATTTGCAGTTTCTATTGAAAAATACAGATTTTTTATGTGCGGTCTTAAGCACACTCTCTTTTTTTTTTAATTTTATAGTCGTAGTTAGTACTGTATGATAAAAGTGACATGGCATAATCCTTGTATTTAGTGCGTTTTGTACATTTAATAAAGAAGTAATGAGCCATAAAAACATGTGAAGCAGTTGTAATTAATATATTGCAGAATATAGTTTGCTCCAAACGAAGAAATATTGAAAGAAAGTATGGTTTAGTTTAGATTGAAAATAATAAGAAGCGTAATGACTGATGAGAAAGTAAATAGTGTAATAATTACGAAACCCTCGGTTCGAGGGCACGGCTAAGCTTCAATATCGACTCGTGAGTCAAGAGAATAGGACTTTCTTTGTTGTGTCTGCTTTAAATTGAATAATGGAGCTCATCGGTGTCCAGATGTGGACGCAACATTCGCGTCATTTGTGGGAATTTTTCTGATGCAGGAGAAGGGATTTGGTGTCGCTATTATTTATCTTCTTTGTTTTGGAACAAGACAAGAGTCGTAAATAAATCTTAAATTACAGGCAAATAAAATGAAATATTTTCTTAAGACAAGTTTCTCTATCTAAAAAAAAAAAAATGCGGTTCGTATTTTTGGACATGGGCATTCTTTAAAGTTGTTAAAAGTGGCGTTAAATTGTAAGAACCGTTCAAAAAAATTGTGGTCAAGCAAGCGTGGTTGTGTGTTAGAAAAACACATCATCGTACTATCGCGGCCACGGAATTTTGGCCGTCACTTTCATGTCAATTCAAAAAAAATGGATGTAGTCCATGCTTTATTGTCATTATGATTGACTTTTGGAATTGACATCTAAAAATTTGTCACTGTCATACTTCATTCAAATAGTTGCGAACATGGCACCAATACCCTATTTTAATAAAGTGCAGATAAATAATATCCCTGTTCCAAGATGGTCTATCACATTCTAAAATTTCGGAACGTTTGGGTATAGGAAGAAGCACGATACCTAAGTGCAATTATTAAAAAATGGAGGCAAGATCAAACAGAGGAACGACGTCCAGGTTCCGGGGGACGTCGAATTTCTATACGTAATCAAGACGAACAACTTTTAACTGTGATACGAAACAGTCCTTTTACTACTGCTACTGCAGCAGTGAATATTAGTAATTTCCCGGGCTCCGTCAAAACCTCACGTCGTCGTCTGAGGAATACTGAACTTCGAAACCACGCAGCTGCTAGGTTGTGTTCTCAGACGAAAAGGTCTTCCAGTCGTCGCACAATGGTCGTGTTAAGGTGTATAGACCACGAAACAGCCGATATGATGAACGCTACGTTGAACCGACCGAACGATTCGGGGGTGGATTTCTGCTGTTAGTCCTGGGGTAATGCTCCATGTAGAAGAGCGGTTGAACTCTGTCGTTTATATTAGGATCCTGGAAAATGTGATGCGCCCTTCAGTGACTAGGGTTTATCCCAATCAAAACTTTATCTTTCAGCAGGACAACTGCCCCGTGCATACGTCTCATAGGGTAGCAACATGGTTCCAGGATCAAAATATAAACGTCCTCGCCTGGCCCAGTCGTAGTCCAGATGTGAACCCGATAGAGAATATGTAGGGTTTTTTGGTAAGGCATTTGCAAAAACAGAGACAAATTTATCGTAATAGACAGGAACTCCTTACTGCGATCACTGATGCATGGCACGCGTTACCTCAGGACTACATCAGAAATCTATGCCTTTCCATGCCCAATAGACTAAGAAAAGTTTTAGACGCAAATCGGGCAGTTACAAAATACTAGTTTCTTTGCATGTTTCTAATACCTACCTATTTATTATGTTTTTATTTTATTTTTATATTTATCATCCCTACCTATTTACGCTTTCTTTCTCTTTGTCAACATTAGGTTAATAAAATATCATTGTTTGATCGTTTCTTAAAGTAGCTTTACAAGATATCGCATTATGTGCAGGAAGGCATGTTTGTGCTTATTTAATGAAAGGCGTTATGCAGCACATGCGCACCTGCGTTAGGGTGCACAGATCTTACCGAGACTACAGAGAGCTAAGATTCAAGAAGATCCAAGAAAGTCTTGTCTTGAATCCGAGGGGAACGAATCTTTTTGCCTTATTCCTGCATATACATGTAAATATGTGTGTGCCTGACTTGTTGCAGGCAATGAGGAAGCGCGTTTTCATGCAAGTCAGTCAGCGTCAAAATGACAAGTCTTGAAATAGCAGAAAGTGAGGTTAGGAATACGTAAGGGCCGCTTTACATCTCATGTCAATGGAATGACAAGTGACGGCCAAAATTCCGTGGCCGCAATTGTACTTGGTATGCTTTGACTCATTTCAATCCTCATTTTAAATTATTAATTTAAAGGAAAGAAGGAGACTCTGGTTTTGTTGTTTATTTTATGCAAAAGAAATAATTCACAACATTAGGTACTTGTTCGAGTAAATGACGTTTGACATTCATACGTTAACGAAAACAAAAGCAAGTAACCATAAACTTTTTTGAACGACCTATACATATTACTACTACAGTATATCTAAAAAATGTCTTATCAAAGTCAAATCTTTAGATTCATAGCGCATCTCTTGGTTTTATCAAAATGTTTTTTGATATATTTATCATTAATTGTTAAACCGCAACAATTTCGCTTACCAATAACATAAAAAGTGACGAAGATCATCCTGACCAACGAAGAAAAAGCGTTCATAATAGAGTTGTACTTCAGACGGAAATTTAAAAAACGGAGAATGAAATTATTCTGTAAAATGCTTCTTTCCAGGCACTTGTTCACAGAGTAACTCTATTGAAGAAACTTACAGCATTCAGTGGAAGGAAGAAGGAACGTAAAGGCAGGAGGCGTAAACGCATCCATGATGCTGTTGAAGATGCGGCGCATTGAGTGCAGGAAAGTCCAAAGAAATCATTGAAACGTCTTTCGCAAGAAATTAATTTGTTTCTTGAACTGCGTGGTACTATTGGTAAAAAAAAAATGAATTTGCATCCATCCAGAGAGAGCTGTCCACATCATATTGATATCTGATTTTGACATACCTACTGCTGAACTGATGATTTTTAGAACAACTAAATAACCACAGCCAACTTAATTTGACTTTCTTCACCGATGAGGAGTGGTTATAGATAACAGAATATATAAATTCCCAAACAATAGGAATGTGGAGGGCCCAAAATCCACACTATGTGGTGGAAATACCTTTGTATTCCATCAGAATTAGTGTCTGATGTGTAAATTAGATTGAAATTCAATATGTAGGCAACCAGCCTCGCGGATTCCTGCAGTTTCTCTACACTGTGAACAAGTTGTTTGTAAAAACTAAAAAGCATTTTGCAGAATGGGCACATTTTTGCAAACAAGGTTCGGTCTAACAATTTCGTTCTCCGTTTTCAAAATTTCTGAAGTAAGTTTTTGAAGTACTGTACTGACTTTAATAAGTTTAATAAACGTTTTCACAGAATAAATAATATCAAATTTTGACCATAAAAATATGACAGCTGTCAGAATAAATCAAAAAAACTTTCTGTTAGCACTCAGACATGTCCTATATTTATTATAGCCAAAGGAGACTTGAATGACATTTTTTTAGACATGCTGTATATAGGAAAGGAAAAATTGTTATTGCATTTAGATTTACAATATTTTATCCACAGACCATCAACAGAATTAAGACTTTCAAAACCCGTATAAAACATGGGAGACGCTGACAACACTAGCGCTGCTCTAGCGTTAGGCCAAACTAAATTACCGAATTTACTCGTTAATTCGATCGGGAATTTCCGTTTAAAAAGAAGGTTGATTTGAATATTAATTAATAATGTCATCAGTAATTTTGAATTTTCTAATTTCTGTCAAGGTTTAGTCAATAAATTTTATAAATTGTTCTACAAAATAAATTACTCCAAACCAGTCTCTTGAGATAATTTTTCGTTATCTCTTTATTTGGTAAGTTATCTTTTTCTTTTTGAAAAAGTACGAAATATGGTTTTTCAGATCGCAATTTTTATTTTATTTATTTGGATATGGGAAAAATTAAACATAAATGCTTTGTAAACAACAAGATCGGCGATAAAAAATAAACATTTTAAATATCCAAAATTAGAAGAACAAAGGAAACGATGGATAGAAGCTTTAGGTAAATGTGGCACCACCCTTCAAAACAGATAATGCCTTTATTTGCGAGAAACATTTTAGCAACAATTTCTTTACTCAAAAAACAAAACTCCATAAATACGCCCTGTCGTCGATTTTTCTTCGTGAAGACAAACAAACTTCAATAAATAATGTTAGACCAGCTGAACAAATTGAAAATTCAACGATTACTGAAAATCCCACTGTAGAGAATCTAATCCTTCCTGTTATGCCCAAGGCCCAAAATAGACACCCAACAAAATCTTCTAGTGTGTTGCAAGTACTTGAATGCAAGAAAGTTAGTAGTCGTACTTCAAAAGGTAGAAACATTTATTATATGGACCGATATCAGCGAAAAACAATTTCAAAATTAAAAAATCTTTTGCACGATTCTAAAATTATCTCCAGAAATTTTAGAAGTTATCGCAAGATCAAATTATTGAACTAGATCTACCCTTCAATTCAGTTTCACTCGCCTTAAACTAGCCCACTGATGCCCAAAAAATCCCAATTTACACACAAACTCGTTTAATGAACTACTAATTTGTTGTATATGTTAGAATTTGTATTAAAATGTTTAATACTTATTTAGCCGTTTCTATTTTTTTTAAATAAGGATCAATTTAAATCAAATTGAAAAAAAAAATAGGCAACTAGGTATACAGAAAGTCAGATATGCAACTTGTTATACATTAGTTTGGCCTAACGCTCGGGCAGCGCCACTTGAGCGCGTCCCCGAAAATGTAATCCCACTTGACAGTCTTACTATAGTTTAATTGTCTGTGATTTTATCTAAATCAACAGTTTCTGTAAATATATAGGCAACCAGTAAAACACAACACAACATGGCGGCAACATGGTCAGATGTTTGGACGTTTCTACGATGTCGAACGACCCAAGTCATGTGAACGACGAATTCAAATTAATAACTTACAAACGTGGAAAAAAATCTTCTAAATATAAAATCCTACCAAAACCATCGACAATAAGTGTGCCATCAAGCACACAAATAAATAAAGAAACCGCATTAAGGTTGGTAAATTCTGTTTACATGTGTTCACGTCCTAACCTAACTTTTTAGGCGAATCCAGGAAGCAAAGACAGAAATAGGATCGTCAGATTTGTTTGCTTCAGCTTTGGCGTCGCTGCGGGAAGGTCTGGTAGCGTTAAATAATCCAACAGTAAAGGAAATTATTTGTTTTGGGTTGGGTAGAATCGGTGAGTGTATGATCTCTAGATATCAGTTTGCTTTTCTGCTTTGTTTGAAAGATCTGTATAACGTTAGTACCGTTAAAGTGTACGATCCAATATTTTCCGAAACTGATAGGTGGCTCCTGGAGCGTTTTCATTGTACGGTATTAAAAGAAAATTATGAGGGAAAATACAAAGTCCAAGATAAATGTACCACAATATTTTACATGCCCCATTGTCCCAAGCAATTAACAAACAATTTATTGTGGGCAAATTGGGGTTTGGATTTAAATTATTGCATTATAATATCCAACAGTTTCAATTTGACGATTGAGAACACACCAAAACGAGATTTGAACCGAACTGCAGAATACATCGCGAACATTGTCCCGCACATCTTGGAACTAGCGCTGATAAATTCGTTTCGGTTTTTCGAAATATTTAACGATACCGCAATTCACATTTTTCCATGGAGCAAAATGAAATTGTTGTCGGGTGATTTTTGGTCGTTCCGCACCGAGCCCCAATACTCAGATGACGATGTTGAATTTATCAGGAGTAGATCTCCACGCGAAGTAGCAAATGCTTGACTGTCACTTATTTCTGCAGATTCGACTCGATTGAGGTAAAATGGTTTCTAAAATAGGCACTCTGAGACAAATAATTTCCGAGTTGCGCCATGCGCTTCCCCCAGGCTTATTAAAAAATAACTTGGCTCTTCAGTACCTTCTCACTCAGTATAGACAAAATAAGACGACGAGCGAGCAACTGTGCAAGGCGAGGGAGGAGATGGAGTTCATGGCAAAAACGTATCTGTGTTACTTGAGGAGTTCGCGGATGCAGCAACAAATCCACGACGAGTTTCACGGCAAAGGCGAAAGAAGTGTCAGAGAGACGGCCAATTTGGTCGGCTTTAAGCTACCTCATGATCCTAAATGATTCTAAATTAGGTACACTCTTGTTAGTAGTCTACATTGTTTGTGTAATAAATTACAACAGTTAGAAGAAGTGTGATTTTCTCAAACACCTCACCGTCCACATTTGACCGGATTTAAGATAGTTCTGTCATTGCCCTCCTTTTCCTAGGATTAATCAACACTGACTGGCCATAAAGTAAGAATCCTCTAGAATTATTATGCAGCTAGTCCCTATACGTTGTATGACTCGTGGCAAGTAAAAATTAATTTATGTTTTCACCAGAGCACAAAAACGCTATTCACAAAAAAAAAGTCCTGGGTAGAATTCGGAGAAGAAATGAAGAATGCTTACAGGGAAAATCAAACATTGTTTTTAGAGGCCATTAAAAATACCAGAAAGAACAAAGTTAAAACATTCATGAATATAAAAGACGAGATATAAAGGAACAAGAAATTATGGAAAGGCATAGACAATATTGTAGCAGGAAATGATATAACAATAGAAGAAAATACAAATGAAATAAAAATACCTGAAGGATAGGGTCACATCGAGAGAAGAAATACACGAGGCCATGAAAAAGATGAAAATGGGGAGAACACCAGAGCAAGATTGGAAAACGTCAACAAAAATACAAGGTGATCATCAAGGACTGTTCGAGTTGGCAATACAATAAGAACATTTTTTATTCATGGAATATTTTTTTAAGAAATTTTTATTAAAATGGCGTTAATTAATTTTAAAAAATCAGATCAGCTCTTCGCTTACAATGCTTACATCTTTTAATTCAGTAATCACAGTTAGCCATCCATTCGTACTATATTTGAGAAGTTTTCCTACAGGCAAGGGGATTAATTTCCAAATTAATCCCAGCACCCTCCACTCTGATTCCGTCAATATGTTGGCTGGGATTGCTAGACCACTAACACCATTAAGACCAGTATATTTATAGGAGGATGTAGAGTGTTCTCCTTGACAAATTCTCCTGTAAAAGCTTGCAGCTTCCGTTGCAAAGGTATCTGATGTAAAGTTCCACGCCTCCACTTCAATTAAATTATCCGGTTTTTCTGCAAATTTTTTATATTGTACCTCCTCGACATCCACATAACCAAGCTGTGTTTCCTGGAAATGTTCAAGGATGGTCCTTGCAGTAAGACATTTTCCTTTTTTTAAGAGCTGCCAGTTAACTTTAGCCTAAAAAAAAACAATGACTAGTATGTAGTTTATATTAATTAAATTTATCTACAACAGTCAATATCACTTTAACTTACACATTGATTTTTTAACGCTTCATATTTCTTGTTAAATTTCATGTCTTTTTCATGAAGTGTTTCAAGGAATTGCATTTTTAAGTTGTTTTCACGCAGTTTCATTTCCATGTCTTTTTCATGCAATTGCTTTCGCATTTCCATGTCTTTTTCATGCAATTGCTTTCGCATTTCCATGTCTTTCTCAGGCAACAGCTGCACTTCCATGTCTTCTTCACACAATTGCTTTCGCATTTCCATGTCTTTTTCATGCAATTGCTTTCGCATTTCCATGTCTTTTTCAGGCAACAGCTGCACTTCCATGTCTTCTTCAGACAATTGCTTTTGCATTTCCATGCCTTTTTCACGCAATTGCTTTTGCATTTCCATGTCTTTTTCACGCAATTGCTTTTGCATTTCCATGTCTTTTTCACGCAATTGCACTTGCATTTCCATGTCTTTTTCACGCAATCGCATTTTCATTTCCATATCTTTTTCACGCAATTGCATTTCCATGTCTTTTTCACGCAATTGCATTTGCATTTTCATGTCTTTTTCAGCCAATATAATGGCATTGTCTTTTGCACGCAATCGCAATAGCAAATCTATTATTACGTTTAAACTGTCTGTAACACCAAGCTTTTCCAACATATACTCAACGTCTCTCTCCTGTAGGTACATAAATACATTATTTGTAGTTATAATTCATAAACAGCGTTTAAAGGCTGTTTGAGACGATGCTAAATTTTGTAGAAAATTTGTTAGAAAATAAGAGAGGACCAATGAACGATCAGGATCTGACAAAGACAGACTATGATCCTGATCGAGGGTCTCTCTCATTTTCTAACAAATTTTTTACAAAATTTAGCATCGTGTCAAAAAAGCTTAATATTAAACAGCTAAGTTCTTACCATTTTCATGCGATATGAACAGAAAGTAACTCATAGAATAAGTAATTCGTAATTGTATAGCTGTGCGTGCAAAACTGGTCCAACTGCAAATAACCTGTACAGTACAGATTACAGATAATTGCAGGATGATTTAAGGCACGGAATACGGAACGGATACTTTACACTTTACTGATAAGACTACGTCCACTGATAGAATGCACTTGTTTAAATATCCTTAGATAACAAAATTTCCAAACCATAACAGTAAAAATATTTACAAAGTATCATGGATTGTGTTGGTAATATCTTGAAACATTCGCGCCACTGACTCCCATTGGTTGTTATGAAACCCAACGCGAAAAATATTTTTTTTCTATTTTGCACCTATAACACAGCATGACCAACTTCATTCATATCCGCTTCGCTTCTATATGGCCGTTTCAATTTTGAATTTTACATGCAATCAAATGTTCCCATTTGATGGACATCTACTAGCGACATCTCCTCAACAAACAATCAAACTACAACTGAATTTGACATTAACGTCAATTAATTAACGTCAAGGTCAATAGCCTCATTTTTATGTTATTACTGTTATCAGCCCATTAAAAAAAAAAAACACGAAGACGAAAATGTTGGGTTTAATTTAACTAGATGACAACACTAACAAAACACATTTTTAAAGGTAAGAGCACTATTTATAACTTCAAAACTTTTCAGCTCAAAGAATCCATTTATTCTACAAAAATATTACTAAGGACTGGTTTCGCAGCTGTTTTAATAATAACATTGCATACTGCAGCTTTGTGGTCTGCACAGGAAAACGCTGAATTTTGAAGGAGGTGATCATACAGCAAGTCATGCAAATGAGTACATGGTTTCTCATATTGTAGAAATGGTACTTAACAGTTTTTGTACTATATTCGCAATTCTCAATAATGCCTACAAATGAATCACTGGGATACAGCAATTGACTCCGATTTTGAAGGGCTATTAATCTTAACAAAGATCCTAGGATGATGGTGGATAAAAGTGACATAAAAGATCACTTTGCCAAATTTGTATTGTATATGTATTGTTTTGCAGGGAAGAAGCAGGTTGATTTTCATCTGGGGACTGGGTCAGGATATGAATTCGTACAAACAACAAGGTTCTAAAATAACCAAAGAAAACATTTTGCATGTTGTATACATATTTTGGATCTGAATTCCTACAAATACGAATGGGACAGCATCTTTAGTGAGTGTTACTTTTTTTGAAGATGATCTGTAATTTTGTTGAGATCTATAATACCATTTAATAAACTACATTCTATAAGAAATTTTATTATTCAAAAAATACTACAAGATCTTTTAAGAGACTTTAGCCATTTGTTTCTCTGATCAGAATCGCTTGGAAATTGGAAAAAAGGATTCAAATTTCCACAAATAAAACACTTTCTGCCCATTTTGTTAAAAAAACAACTAAACAGTCCCGAATTTATTTAAACTTTAGAATGAATAAGTTGTCAACTTGACGGAAGATGGCGACACATGATGCACGTTTCATGGACTACTTTGCGGGAACAAATTTTTGCTAAATTGAGACGGCCATATAGAAGCGAAGCGAATATGAATGAAGTTGGTCATGAACACAGCCAGTATAACTAAACACTCAAACGGGTTTCGAAAAGGAGCACTTTTCGATACGCGTTTCAGGAACATTAACTTCAATTTTTAATGTTGGCAGTGACTCATAGTGAGTTGTTGCTACGTGATCACTGCATTTTACGACATTTTAAATTCAAAACTTACACTTGTTCGTGTATTTACCAGCGTTACCAACCCTTACATTTGCCAAATATAATTTTCCTAGCATTATATTTTGAACTTTTTTTTAAATTTAAGGGACAAAATAGAAAAAATATTGTATTATACTCGTTTTATAAGCCATTTTGTCGCACTTGTCTGCTTTATAGCACTCGTCGCTGCGCTCCTCGTGCTCTAAAAAACGTGTGCGACAAAATGGTGTCTTATAAAACTCGTATAATAAATTACTAATATGACATTTCAGATTTGTCAAGTGCTGTCAAGTAATTTAAGCATTTAGATTTGCGATTTTTCACCTTTAGAGCTTTGTTTTGCGTTCCTCTGGTTTTAAAAGTTATTAGTTTTGATCTGTTCCGTTTCGATTTTTGTTGATTTTTTTGAATGAATTTGTGAAGTGAGTGCGTGCCTCCAAAAAATTTATGAAACATAATGGACACTTTAAGTGACATTACAAATATCGAAAATAATACAGATGTAATTTTTGTTCATGCATTAAATATTAAATAATCTCTTGTTTGTGTTTAGCCATTTCCGAAAAAACTGCATATGGAAATGTATTCTGCGTTGTTGCATTTTTAATTCCGTCGTGCACATTATCACTCGTGAAATACCCTGTATTAATAAAACCTAAAACATATACAGGGTGTTAGTAAATGGTTCGGAATAATCATTTTTTAAAATTCCGCGCCGGATCTATTTCTTGTAGCGTAGAGCAAACACTTTTAGTAATATCTGTTCACGTTAACTTTCATATAAGTTGTCATAGTAACAGGTCAGTTATTTGCACCACTGACGTTCATTCCAACGTGAGCAGATATTAACATTTATGTCAAGCAATCTATGAGTGGACAGAGTTTACCAGAGCTGATCCGCACCGCACAAAACACCTCACACCTCACTGAGTTGAGAATGTTGAGACCATACTGCGATACTCCATGCTACGAGTGCTGCGAGTCTGCGACGAGGGGACGAGGACGAGTGCGACGATCGGGGTCGGAGTCGGACATCGGAGGTCGGAGCGAAAGCTAAAATAGTGGTGGGGAGCGAGTGCCGGTGACGTCACAATTTACCCATCAAATTATTCAAATTTTCCAAATAAAATTTGTCATTTTTTCAAAAAAAATTGTTATGTAAAGTACCGATTTTTTTCACTCATCGTTTACGTAGTACGAAGGTCTAACAGATCAAGAAAAAAATATATTGATGACGTCATAATTAGGAGATGAAAAGTTGTCAACATAAGTAAAGTACTGTAAAATATGCACTTTTTAAAAACAAAGTTGACCTTTTCGAGGTTTCTCTCAGAAATGATACATACTTAACAGTTTTATCGAATTTCGAGTCGAATTTATTCCGAAATTTGCGAATACGAACGCACTGTATAATGCAGATATAATCCCGATATAATCTGCCAAAAAAAATCTGGGTCATTGGAAGGATCTAACAAGTCCAAAAAACCCCTTTTCATTAGGTCCAAAATAATGGGGATAAATTAACCCCTATCCACACCCATTCGACGCTGCTGACCACAAAAATACGTACCTACTCAGGAATTAATTGTTGCTGTTTGTAAGGATGACAGTATCTAAGCAACATAGGTAAAATACCTGAATCGTTTATGACAAATCTCAAATCTCACAAACTAAATCAAATTAATGACATTTATTGAGAGAAAACGGAGAGATAACTCTGAAGGCAGAAAACTGAAAAAAAAATGAAAAAAATGACCACATAATTTATTTATCTTATTTATCTTCTGAAAGAAACTTTGCACTTCTTTTTGGAAGGTTCTGATTAAATATTTAGACATGAATCGGACTGATTTATTTCAGCGACTGTGATTGGACTGATTGGATCCTGTACAATAATATGTATGCCAGAATCATGCTAATCTGACTATTCAACAATACATTCAAGAAGGCATGGAATTTATCAACGAAAATAGTAATGAAGAAATAGAAGAAATACCATTTCAGGATGAAAATAATTTTGCTGCTAGAAATTTGAGAGACAATATCTGTTTAACATTATGCAACAGGAGAAGAAGCAATGGCAATCCATGAATGTTGTCAACTTTTTTACACATTTTATACTGCAACTACAAAACTTGATAAAAAATAAACTCTTTTCAGACTTAAGTACCTACATAAATTTCAAAAATGTATTGAAAATCGAATAATAATGGCAATTTTGATATTACTAGGATGCTAAACCAAGCAAATCTAAGTACACAAGTCCAACCTCCTGCAAAAATGTGATATTAGGTTTGTCACAATCATCAAATAAGAAAAATGCCTTGAAAAACGAGGAATAGGAATAATTATTATGTACAAAAAGGTGGTAACTACCGTATCATACCTTTTGAGTAAAATAATAAAATGACAATAAAAAACACGATGAACTACGAACAAAACGACTGTCAACAGATTTCTTTCAAAACCCCATTTTTTTTTACTCTGTTTCTGACAGTTCCAAGGACACTAAAAACGAGAACTAGAAGCTAAAATCGTTGTCTGCGCTGATCTCATTATAGTCTGTGCAATACGTTTTTGGTGAGACTAGAGGCGCTGTGGGTCTGGGACTTACAGAAAACTGTAAATTGAGGTTTGTCGTTTTCACCACAGGTGTCAAATTCGCTGTTAACATTAAACGTCAAATAAACGCGTCAAAAATGTCAGAAATCAAAGTTCATGGCAGAACATCTCAGTAAAAACAGTTTTCATGAATAATTTTGACCGAAAAAAATAATATCTATCTACAAGCGATGGGTCGAAATTTTGCAGAGACCTACAATTCCTCAGTTTATAGCGCCATCTCATAGCGTTTTTAGTTTGGTCGGCGTACGACCTTGCTCTATTGCCACTGACCTCTATAACATGGACCGAGGATGCTATGTTTCAAAACTGAAGCAGAAAGTCGGCCATATTGCTAGTCTCAATTTTTAGTAACTTTCTTTTTGTCCAGTTAACTGAATCCTGTCTTGCTTTTCACTGACGTTTGACGTTGACAGGTGTGGTCGTGATCGTTGATGGAGACGATTTAAATATAACTCAACCATGTTTTTGTGACCAAATTTACAGAAATCACGAATAAAATCACAAATAAGAAATCAGGGAACTCAACAGAACGAGTGGCAGAATGATGTCACTAAATCTGCTGCCAACAGTGTTTTGGTGTAAAACTAAAAGTTTCCAATGTGAGACTACAAAGATGGCCGACTTTGTAGCTTCACTCAGGGGTAGGGCACTCTAATAGACGACCTTGAATCAAGTTTAATATTTTGCGGCAACTACAGATGGCGCTCAGATCAGAAAAAAATTAAAAAATTTGCTACTACCAACACAATTTAGTAATTGCTACGGTTGGTCATCCTGGATAAATCCCCAATCGCATTCACTTTCCTAGTAATTCCCAGAAAAGTGTTGCGAGGCATGACGCAATTTAGTGGAAAGTGGAAAAATACATGTAGGTTTTGTGTTTTTGTGTTCAATTTTTAAGTACTTTTGGACAATTTGTAAAAAAATGAAGCCGTGTTTTGTACCCGGATGTGAAAATATTCCAAATCGCAGGTAGGCTGTAAAAATTAAATTTTTAAACTTTGATAATAATCAATCAATGTTTACGAAAAATCAAAATTTATATTTAATTATTTATATTATGTTTGTTTCTCAGGCGTTAAGGAATCTTCCAAGACAGAAGACTGCTTCAGTCACCTTCAGGAAGAATATAAATATGTATGTTACTCCTGAAAAAATAAAAGGTAGGTCTGTTTTTATGTTATAGTTCAAATACCTAATTGATACTTATTTTAATTTAGATGCGCTTCGAGCTTTACCTCCTACCATCATTGGGCATTCTCCTGAATCCTGGTCTGTGGAAGAGCCAGAAAAGACATATCCAGCGATCAAATTAATTTGTAATCGAGTTATCCATGAATCCGAAATCGTATGTCGTTTCTTGAACAAAAAACAAAGGTTAGATCTGGACATATCAATCTAAAAGACATACGGATTCAAATCCATGGATGACTCGATTACAAATTAATTTGATCGCTCTTTACTTACCACAGACCAAGATGGTGAGGACTTCTTTGTTTACCACTCCCACTCAAAGTAAGAGATGAATCCAATTATCTTTAAAAAAATATTGGAATTTGTATTTATTTTATTTTTTTTACGAGTATTGTTTTACTATTGGGGACACGGAAAACTGGGCAGATGTGTCATTCATTGTCAACATTTCTAAACCATACCTTAGCTACTCATAACCAAGCTTAAGTTAATTTGACAGTTTTTTTGAAAATCTCAATCATAATGACGGTAAAGGTGCATTTACATTGACACTTTTTGAAATGACAATAACAGACTGCCCAGGATTTCATGTCCCTCATTGTACAATATTGTTTATAAGGAAGCCTTTAAAACGCGACGCGTAGCGGAGTGCTTTTAACGTCGCAAGTGCTTTAAAGACCCTTAAAACGTGTATTATACGCTATTTTTATTATACTTGCACTACAATCTGAAAAAATATAACAAAAAAAGTAAATTCAAATACCTTTTCCGAAGTAATCTGTGTCATTAATTGTTGACATAGAAATGGTCAATTGTTGTTGTTTCGTTCTCCTGTATATTTATTAAAAATTGTGTATAATAGGTATTTATTATTATTATTATTCAAAATGTAGGTGAATTTGAAAAAACGGGAAATGACATATGTATTTCGTATTTCGTAATGTAATTTGGGTTTTAAATATTTGTCAATTAATTGTCTACTCGACAGTACCTATCAAATAATTTTTAAACACTTTGTCATTGAATTATTTATTTATATACTGACATACCGTCAAAATATTGTAATCTATTTCTAAAAAGCTATTTTCAAACTGACAAACATGAAAAGAAACGTGTCGGGTTTTTTTTTTTTTTTATTGAAATACATACAATTAAAACCAGACATCACTTTTGTGTTACGTCAAAATCCAAATGTTTAATTAATGCTTTTTTGACACTGATATTTAAATGATGGCTAGTTTTTTTTTTGCCGGCCTTTGTACGTACTATCACGATCATAAAATGTTGGACATCAAACTTCTGTCACATTTAAAAAAATTACTCTAAACCATGCTTTATTGAAACTGTCACATGAAAGATGAAATTGTTGTCAATTTAACACCGGTTTAAAATATAATTTTTTTAATATTTTCTCGGTAAATCTGACATTCACATTTTCAAAACTGACACAATCAAAATTGAGGTTATTAATACATAAGGGTCGTTTTAAAATGTGTGACAGCACGATGACATTAGTGTCCAAAATTTTTTGATCGCAATATATGTGTATATGTAGAAACGCCCTGTTTTATGCATTCGCTTTACTCGTATATCAATTTTTGTATTCTTACATGTTTTATAATAAATATTGTAACATTTTATTTGACCTTGTTTTGAATTATCACCCTAAAAATTTTTTTGGAAGCAGTGCATAGTACAGGATTCAATTTTGCCGCGTTAGCACGATTACAGGCCTCCAATCAACTTTTTACCGATTCTTCGTAAAACTTTTTTGCGGCAACTATAGATGGCGCCGAAACTTGTTATCCGTTGAATCTGAGAGAGTGGCCAATCTATTCTCTTCTTTATCTAGGGCTTCACTTTTACTGTGGCAGGGACCACTGCACACGCAGTCCATGTTGTAGAGGTCAGTGTCTATTGCACAGACTAGAAGTAGAGAAAATCAGCGCAGACAACGCTAAAATCAAAACGAAACATGACAGGGCGGAGCTTATGATGCGCGCTCTCCAATTTACCGCTGACAGGGGCGTATCATACAGTCGTCAGTTTAGGGGCAAAAACTTAACCAAAACTCAATTTTCTTCATTTGATGAAAGAAATTCTACATCGAGGTCATCTACTTTTGTTGTAGAACCTCTAATAGAACACTAAAAACTATCTTCATCTTCAGAACATTCTCCTAACACCCTCTATATCGTAAACAAAAGAAAATTGTTGACTCCGCCACTGTCATATACGTAAGCTGAATTCAACTGATCTACATTCGTCTTCTGCGCAAACCACGTGATGTCATGTTTCGTTTTGACTTTACCTTCTAACTTGAAATCTGTTGTTGCCAGAAAAAGTTGCAAAGTATTCTAAAAATATACCGGGTGAGTATAAATGAATGTGACTTTTCTTTCATAGGTTGGTACAGGGTTATTCTAAATGATTGTAGTCGAAGTAGGCGTGAAAACTGAATGTAAAATTTATGGTTGCCGCTCCACATAAAAAAAAACATCAAAATGATGTGAATAAGTCAGTACACACGGGAGTAAATTGGGTGCAAAACAACTCAATATTTCTGAATTCAGTCGTTAATTTAACAAAAATAAATAAAAACCTCATCACCGCACTTTTCACCTTAAAAATGACAGTGACAGCGACAAAACTGACAGTTCACATGAAAGCGGCAAAAATGAAATAACATGGGCATGGCCTACTTCGACTACAATCATTTAGAATAACCCTGTATAATCTGTCTCAATTCTAAATTTCCACCAACACTGCATTCTACGTTAGAAATACAACCGGCAACACTGGTGAAAAATACGTCAGGATGTATTTGTGAGGTTTATCATTCTCTGTCTGACAATTTCCGTTTTTACAACTCAAGATGTTAGAATATTAGAATTTTGTACTTGCCGAAAAAATATTTCCTACTTTTTCATCAATTTGTGTATTACATACTTAACTCGTGTGCCAACCTTTTTATGCCTTCGAAACACTTTACTTTAAATTAATTATGTTGCCAACTTTGGTTATGTTATAACAAAGCCCACTTTAGGAATATTTTTATTTTGCCAACATAATTCAACAGGTGATAGAAATTTAGAATTGAGATAATAATTTTCTACATAACGTGAAACAATTGAGATGGCGAGTTTAGTACTTTTCACTGCGTTATGTTTTGGAACTAGAATTTAAAAACGTGCAATCTATCAGCGTACGGAGTATACAGGCTGATTTACATAACTTTCCGACCCTAACGAAACGAAACGAAACGTTTTTCATTCGGAACGTGATCCGAAAACATGAATTATTTTAAACTTTTGTATGTTTTGGACATCCCTCACAAAAGTCTCAATTATAAAAATTTAAGAATTGCAGTAATCGACAATATTTATTTTATTTAAGTAACTGACCCATCATACAGGGTCTCTCAGAACTGACGGACCAAAATAACGAGGTGAAATCATTATCTTCTGGCAATAATAGGAAAAATATTTAAAAAAATCCATCCTCATTGGATTTTAAAATAAGAACGTTTTTAATTGACCAATCGAGTGTAGATATAAAATTACCTTAAAAAATTATATTGGTAACTATCGAAACAAATTTGATTATTGCAAAGACATAATAATTGAATATTATGTCATAATAAACTATTTCTGACAAGTCATTAAAAACGCGTAATGTTTACCGCTTCAGAATATTTTGATACGCTTGTCTTATATGGACAGTGTGATGAGAGTGCCACAGTTGCTCCTCAGGAGTACGCAGTTCGTTTTCCCAATAGGGAACATCCTAGCAGAAATACTATAACCTGAAAAATACTATAACCTAAAAACGTCCGTCATTGCACAAACAATGCGGATACCCAACAATGCATATGCATCATTTGAAATGTATCCATAGTTACAAATAAAACAGGAAAACTAATTAATAGGTAACTTAACATCAACAACAGCATTGGTCAGTTTAAATTGCTTCTTTCCTAATCACTATTTAAGATAGATTTTTTTGAAAATTTTTCCTATTATTCCCAGAAGATGATGAATTCACCGTATTATTTTGGTCCGCCAGTTCTGGGAGACCCTGTATATCAATATCATATCGATCCTTTCCTCATTGAAGCTTATTTTAATTACTAACAAATATTTTAGCATCATGCAAAAAAGAACTGTCAAGTGATTGTTAAAAATTCCAGGACTGCGTTTTGTCTCTCGAGATCTTTGCTTCACTCTCGTATCCACGTTACATAGATAGTAGTTAAAAGATATATGGTTTGGATATTCTAAATTGGCAGAAGCAAGATGTTGCGCGGAAGGAACAAAGTTTCGGCGCCGCGTTTTTTTTTTAAATATCTTTGTCAGTGGCGAGTGCAAATTCATAGAATAATAATTTGTCCAAAATTATACAGGTGTTCCAGAACTCGCGGATCAAATTGAAAGTGTATATTCCTTGATGGTAATGAAGGTAAAAAACGTTTAGAAAAATATTCAGGGTGCAACAGCTTTTTAGTTATGAATTAATCAAATTGACCAATAGAGCTCGATCTAATTTTCCCTTTATGAGAAAATTGAGTACCATCCCTCAATTGCCAAGCAACGTATAATTCGATGAATAATAAAATTATTTTCAATATTTATCTGGTCAACTTGTCGAAACAGACGTCAAAAGTGACAGCTACTTTTGAAATAACCAAAAATGGGATAATTTCGCCAAAGGCAGGTGAACAAATGTATAGAATCTAAATCAGGGAACGCAAGAAGTTTCTTCTTCCGGCAATGAATGAAATATGGTTTGTTATGACATGAGTGAAAATTTCCAGAGGGATATGGGAAATTGACGGGAGGGATATGATGAATTGAACCTTTGTTGATGGAAGGTAAAATGGCGACGTAGCGTCAAGTGAGTACTTAATACATGTTACTACCTTAAAAATCTTAGTAAAAAGTGAAATATGCAGGGCCTGCGAAGTGAATCTGCAACGTATTAGCGCAGCTACACCAGCGGGACTCGTCATCGTCGAAATGAAAGAAAACTTTAGGAACATTTTTGACATTGCAAAAAAAGCTGTAGTTACACGTAGGTTTTGAACAACAGATCAAGCATAGTGGCAGTTCTGAAAGAAAGAAGACAAAACTGGATTGAACTAACCTACATATTTATTTTAACATCATTATTAGTAAAAATTTAAGATCAAATTTTATAACTAAACGATGTAGAATGCAACAAATGAAATAAGAAACATGCAAAATAAAAAGAATAATTTATAACAAGTATTCAAAATGATCACCTTTCATCTGAAGGAATAGGCGAGCTCGTTTTATTAAATTTTCCCTTGCCAGTCTAAGCATATTAGGAATAACAGTAGCCAGTGTTTCGTGAATTTGGTCATTTAGTTCTTCTAAAATATTGATAGGTTCGCGGTAAATATAGTTCTTCAAATATACTTCTTCTACCGTCATCATCAAAGGACTGAAGAACGGCATCTTCAGTCTCTGGCGTTCTAACTTCTCGCGGGGGACCACCAATTTCTTGTCAGGTAGGCACCAAGGACCCAGTGTCTCGAGCACGGCACAACAACCGTAGAAATACGTTATAATTTAGATGTGCCAAACGTCGTGGAAAACGTATTGCATCCTCACGTGCATTGCGCCGACACTCTCCATAAATTATGAGCATTTCGGCATACTCTGCTGCTGTATACATGATTTCAATACGAAGTTTGACAATTTCGAATCAAATTATAACTTGACGTTGTCAAAATCTTCACAGTTGCCCAAACATTTACTTGAAATTCCATACCATGCTTACTAGAATTATGTTGCTAGGCAATTCAAACCTTTGGTTACATTTACGTGAAATTCAAATTAACAGCGTCCTTCTGATTGGTCAACTTTAATTATTCATTACAAAAAATCGATTATACCCTGTCCTTTTTTTTAAACGCTATTGCTTTCAGTTATCTCCAAGGAAAACGCACTGTAAGTTTGATCCGCGAATTCTGGGACACCTGTATGATTACCTACATTCAAAACTGTACAAAACTTAAACTATACTTTCCATTCATTTCTACCAAGAATGGCACGGATTAATTAGGCAAATATAAATGTTTTGTTATGGACCCATCTTTATCTGAAATGACCCGCTTAGGAAATAATGTACCTACTGCAAATCCAAGATTGAGATTATAATTTTTTAATATTACTCCAGAAATAGGTTTACAACTAACGGAACTTGTTGTTGCTGCATTTACCGCAATATCAGTTCTAATATGATAAAAAAGCCAGTTCATAAACACTAACAGCAAAATACTAAAAACCAGAAACACCAAACAGAACTAGCATCAACTAAATTAATAAAATGTTTGTTATTAAAGTTACTTTTAAACTGTGAGACTCTTGGCATTGCACTATGACAACTTCACTGAATTCATTACATTTGTTTGTGAGGTTATGATTATTTAATGACATTCCCTCCTAAAGTGGCGCCGTGGAGATCACAGGCACTAAAGCTTCGCCCAGGCAGATGTATAGTAAAATATGTCAAGACGGCGGTGATAATAACTATATAAATAACTATGAACGCAACGGAGAGATAAAAAGTGGCACAATATTTTTCCTTTATAATCTGCAACATGTAATGCATACTCGTACTTTTTACATCCCATAAATTCTTTGGTTATATTCGTTCCACAACAAAATTCAATTTCGCGGTATTCATTTTTGCTTTTATTCCACGTTTTCGATTTTTGAATTGGCCGTTGGCGTTCTACCAAAACTTAATTTACATTCGATTCTAATAAATCAAATATTGGTCGCAAGTACGCAATTTTGTTTATTTTTTCAATTAATACACATATCTACTTAAATGCAACAGTTTTATTAAACGAAGATTTTCATTACACTCAAAACAAGTAATTGTAAAAAACGAATTTTGCTTAGTTGTCAGTGTCAAGTAGTAACAATCTTCGTCCATTGAATTTGTTGCTTTGTCGTAAGTGGCTCCATGAAGTGCTTTAAAAAACACAATATAAACATCAACGGTAGGCTGACTGTTCCTGCTCCTACTATAAGTATGAATACTACGAGGATGTCCCAAGTGTCCTTTTTAATAAAATCTTTCCTGGGTCTCAACTTCTTAAGACGTTTTTTCATATTTTTCGTAATGTTTTTAATCCTGTAAACAATTAATATCGAGCGATCAAATTAATTTGTAATCGAGTCATCCATGGATTTGAATCCGTATGTCTTTGCAATTGATAAATCGAGATCTAAACTGTGTTTCAAGCTGCTTTTATTGGAGCGTGGAGTTCAAGTAACGACATACGATTTCGGATTCATGGATAACTCGATTACAAATTAATTTGATCGCTTTTTATTTGTAACACACAACTAAGTTAATGATAAAACTGTATTGCTAAAGTGGAGAGTAAATCGAGTAACGAAAAGAGAAACAACACGGTGCTTATAACATGTGCAATATTGCGTAACATTTTAAGCAATTTTATGAAATATCAGTTTTGGTTTCTTGAAAAGCCTGTTAGTTTTTAATAAAAAAAATTTAAAGAAAATGTACCTAGTTTAAGTAGGTACCTATATTACATACTTGTGTATGGCCTCCATCTTCATGTTATACGATTATTAAAATCACAGTGGTAAGCTTCAGGTAACGCCAAATAACTATATGGTAAGATGATGCCAGAAAAATATTGTACTAAAAATTGTGCGCAAAATGTAGCTATCAATACCTAGGTATCTACCAACGCCAAGCACAGCGAACACAGTACTCACTCTATCTTATCAAAGTGACCAACTTCAACAAATTGAAAATGAGGACATTGTCTGGTGATGGTGATGATTAAATCGTGACGATTGCGAATTTTTGATATTTACAAATTTGCTTATAATTTTTTAACGGAAAAAGATAGCAAATTTTTTTCTTTGCAAAATTTGTTCAGAAAAATTAGCTCTTTTTAAATATGTGTGCCAAAATATAGGTGTTTCTGGGAAAAAAAAATCGATGACGTCATTACTTCAGTTTCCAAATATGCGCCAAATGTGTAACTCGATTAATAAAGCGACAAAATCGATAAAACTTGAAATATTTTCCAACTGATTTCTGTCAGAACACTTCATAAAACTGTCATTTGTAATTTATGGGGGATTACGGATTCGGCTATTTTACAGGTTCAGTGTCATCTTTGCAATTATACATCCTACTGTGAACCCTCTTAAGAAGTCAATTGCCTTCGTAAATAACTATCTTTATTTATGGAGTCCCAAAACTAACCCGAGAAGGGTATCTGCCGCTCTCTTTCATACTCATCTAAAGTACGAGTAGGTAAATGGAAGTTTTTGATTTTCAATTATAGATTGCTGCTTTATTTATAGAGTTAGCGTTTTGGCGCAATGGTATCAAATTTTTGTCATTTCAAGACGCGTCGATTGATATCAAAATATCCCCATTTGAGTGGTCTTTACAATTACATATAAAGTGTGCGTTCTCCTTTCAAAGTAAATTTCATTTGTAAATTGTCAGTTGTCACTTTCAGTACATACAAGGTTGTTGCAAAACAACTTTCAGTGCGTAAGTGGGTACAGAAAGAAATAGTTTCAAATGTAGATATAAAATGTATTTTATCAAACGTTATATAAAGTAACACTGAAGGTATAAGATTATATGGCAGCACTAAAATTATCCCAATAATGGAAACCAATATTGGCGTTGAGATGGTTGTCTCGGCTCGTGCAGCTGCATCCCTTTTCCTTGGTTCAGGACAGGGATTAAAAATTTGTGATAGAACATGTTTTTGATGTTTATTGTAAATTTTGTGATTGTAACGAAATTCCCTTTAGTACTTTGTGTCTTGAAAACAGTAAAGATGATTTGTAATAGTATTGTATATTTAATAAATAAATATAATTTCATCGGTATGCATTTGTTTTGAGGCCGGCTCTGGAATTCACAACAGAGAATTGCTTGAATGATGATTTATGGTTGGGCTGACCGCCTACTGCAATTGCGACAAAAGGGATGTTTATCTCCCGTCAAATACTTTTAAAGGGCCATATAATCTTATACCTTAAGCGTTACTTTACATAGTGTTTTTGGCAAAAATATTTTTCGAATCAAAGTAAAAGAAAATGTTAAAAATAGTCTTGTCTTCACAAATTGAAACCACATTCCATCATATACAAAAAATCAGTCTAAGTTATTCAGTTTTTGTACATTTTCTCTAGGTGTTTGGCAATAGTACTCAGTTGCATGTTGTAGGTCCCCTCGTAGATGCTCCCAATTTTAACATCCCTGTAAAATTTCTCTTGGATAAAATCCTTACTAAACCCAACACCGCCCATCCAGTCGATACATTTAACGCAAGTTTGTTGGGCCACATCTGCCGCGTACCACTTAGCCATCGCGGCTTGCTTCACAAAAGGCTCACCACTTTCGACCAGCCTTGCCGCATTGTACGTGAGAAGCCTAGCGCATTCAATTTGCGTGGCTAACTGCGCTATTTGATGTTGCATACTCTGGAACCAATCACTAGTACCACAAAACAAAAACACACACATTGGGCTAAGTACCTGGAAACTGAAGAGCGCCTTTCCGAACTGAGTCCTCTCCAGAGTGTACGGTATAGTCGCGTCGAAACATCCCTGAGCCAAGCCGATCATTTGGGCACCAATCCCTATTCGTCCCTCGTTTAAAAACCCAGCTGCGATTTTATATCCCTTTCCGTATTCACCCAAAATGGCGGATTCTGGTACCCGCACGTTGTCAAAATTGATCATGCAAGTGCCTGAAGCGCACAGACCTAGTTTCTTCTCTGATGGGGCTATGGTCAGCCCAGGAGTGTCTCTCTCAACCAGAAAACATGTAATTCCTTTGTAACCCTAAAACCAACAGGATAAAGAAACGCGAAAATAGATCAAAGAAACGTACTGCACTTGGATTAGCATTGGCCATAACGAGAAACAACCCTGCCAGATCCGAATTTGAAATCCACATCTTCGATCCATTGAGTACAAAATCAGAACCATCTTTCGTCGCAGTTGTCTTCAAAGCAAACGCATCTGATCCAGATGTGGCCTCAGTTAGCGCAAAACCACTACACTGAAGGAAATTGATGTAATGACAGGTACAAAGAAACCTGACTTGGCTGTTACCATATTCGTTGCCAGTTGTGGTAAATATTTGTGTTTTTGGTCGCGAGTGCCCAACTTTTGGATCACGTTGTTGACCAACGTGTTTTGAATATCCACCAAGACGGCAACCGCGGGATCCACTTTGGAAATCTCTTCGATGCACAGTATCGTGGTCATGAAGTTACAGTCAGCACCACCGTATTCGCTACCGATTTCGATCCCCATCAACTTAAAAAGAAACTCAAAAGATTTAAAACGTTGAGCATTTCTGATCGGCGTACCCCGTTGCTGAACAACATGTCTACGACGGATTGTTTGAATTTTCCCTCCGATTCCATATCTCTGACATGTGG
Source organism: Tenebrio molitor (assembly GCF_963966145.1). NCBI lineage: Eukaryota > Metazoa > Arthropoda > Insecta > Coleoptera > Tenebrionidae > Tenebrio > Tenebrio molitor. Next base: position 19,218,445 of record NC_091053.1, on the reverse strand, counting down.
AGCTATCTGTTCTCTGGCCAAGCGAGCAACTACGACGCAAATAAAAACAACTGAAAGGAAATGTTACTCAGCACTTCACTTACCAGTTTCTTTCATAACTAATTCATCGTCGCTGAGATTTGTTAAAGGTAAGTGGTTGGTGTAAAGGTCGATGTTTTCTCTAGTTTGTTGTAATTTAATTGCCCCATTGAATAATTGTCGAACGACTGTTTTGTTAACCTAGAACATAAATATTGGACATGAATCTAAAGTTACTTAAGTCTTACACGTGACACGATTAAGTCTACTTACGGGTTTTGACAACTTTAACAAACTGGACAGTTTCATGTTTGCAGTAGGAATAAATTCGTTTCTGGACGACGAATTTCCGTCGCAATGAAGTCAACACTCACAACTGATTAGAATTATTATTGTACCTTGTAATTGTGAAAATGATAATTGGACGCTTGTTTATCAATAAATTACTTTTTTATACACCATGTTGACGTATTGTGTCCCTGTGAAGAAATCCATTTTATTTTCTTTTGATAATAATGTGTCTAAAAATAACTTTGTCGCTGTGCCTGAAATTTACAAACAACATGCGCCTGTGAAGGAATTAAAGCTTAATGCAAATTTATTATTCGACTGTTTTTAATTAGATTCGTTGGTCGATTTGATTAAAATTTGAATACAATGATGTCGCTAAAAAGTATCGGGCCTTCAAATAAATATATATTTAGAGTAGGCGTAGGCGACATTCTAATTCTCTTAACAGTGTAAAGTAATTTTTGTAGGTAACCAATTATTCTCCGGAGTTACACAGGTTACATAGTAAGCTTTTTCCCATTTCATATTGTCATATTCCGTGGAGGGGGAATAGGGAGAATGCACTACAAAAATTAAAAATATTTTTTGTTCGACACTGTCAGAATTTGAGAATTTTCTCCTGTGTGAACGGATTTTGATAAATTTGACAACTTGTCAAAACAAACGTCAAGCTAATTTTAAAGATTTTCAGCGATTTGGAGCCTTTGGGGGGTTCGTCGAACAAAAAAACGTTGTATCCAACTCGTTCTTGTGTAATTTGGGCTTTTTTTTTGGCACTCGTGGACCTTTAAAACTCTCGTTTCACTCGAGTTTTAAACTGGCCCACTCATTCCAAAAAAAGCCCAAATTACACACGAACTCGTTAAATAAATTACTGTTCTAACCTAATTTTATTTCGTTAAAATGTCAGACGTTCCTTGTATCATTTTCTACGCTGGAAAAATGTTGCAAACAATTGAATTTCCATAGGTTGCTCTAAATATAAATTTATTTGAAGGCCCGTTATATTAGTAAATAAGAAATATTTTCATCGCCGAATGAAAAGAAAATATCTTATTAAAGAGATTAAATTAGTTATGTATTTGAACTACATACTAGTAAGGCCCCTTCAGAACACTTTTTAAGAATTTTTAACCAGTTTTTCCAAACAGAGCCTTTTTAAAAAGTCAAAATTTTAAGACATCTATTCTGTTTTTCCAAAGGTGAATTCGATTTCAGTCAAACAAATTCACCTTTGAAAACGTTTAAAATTTATGGATTTTAGCCTGTTTTTTAAGGTATACAGGGTGTTTTTGAAGATTGTGCAGATATTTGAACCAAAATGTATAATGCGTAGAAATACTTGATAAATTGTTAAAAGTCAAACTGATTAAAAAATCTGATCACAAAAGGATATTCTCCACTCTGGGCTGATTTCTTCAAAGTCGTGAACCGTCTTTGACTTGTGCTCCGCACCCTTCGGTGAACTTTTTTAAACTGAATAAATGAGTCTAATACACATTAGATCTGAAGATATTGATTTTGAAATAAGTTGTTCTGAAAACCCTATTAATTTATCAGGATTAAAAGGTGAAATTGCTTTAAAAACAGCAAGTCTCTGGTATAGTTGGGAAGAAGAAAAATTATGATATCAAATTTTCTCCAACGCAGATAAGTGGATTTTTTACCTGCTTTAATTCCAGCAGCAATAACTACAGCCAAAGCATTGGGATTAGGTGCAGTTGGTTATGCAGGTACTAAATTAGCACAAAAAGCCTTCGGAGATGGTATAAAAAAGAATAAAAAAAAAGAACCCGAACACATATGGACAAGGAATAAAATTGATAAGAAAAAGGGCTTAAGTAATATATAAATATCTGATATTATGAAAAACTAGCTTTTACCCGCGGCTTCGCCCGCAAATTTCAGAATAGTGTTAGTCTTAAAATTGTGAAGCATCATCTTCGATCTTGTCTACATTTGCTGCTGTTTGCCAGACTTGTTCAACGCTTAACTTTCCGTTGAAAATAAACGAATGAAATCAATAAAAAATCGCAATCAAGGTATTCCCGATGTCCGGAAGTGAGGTCATCGTTATTCCCTGCAAAATCGCGCTTGTGTTAGTGTTAAAATTGTGAACCATCATCTTCGATCTCGTCTCGTCGTGTGTCCCATACGTTGCTATAGTTATTTAGTCATTCATAACGGCCTCTCCCTCTCATAACGGCCGCCCTTAACGGACTCCGACCGTTATGTGGTTGTTTACATGACAAATAGTCCGGAACGCCACCTTTAACAACAATTACAAAAAATACAATACAAGAAAATGTTTTTGTGAAGTACCTAGTCAGCAAACGCAGAGATCTTTGTCTTTCTTACTTCCTCCCATAAAAAGTGATGCAATCACTGAATTTTATGAAAAAATGGACTAAAAATATCATAGCGGACTTTTTTTGTTGTCATTTACTTCAAAATTAAGTCACTTTGACAAGAACCTCAATCTTAACCTGAATTCTGAATTTAAAACACAAACAGCTTTCACCAATCTGGAGTTTGGCTGCGAGTTCCAAACGCCGCTCAGGAAATTCGTCAAAACAGAGGCATTCTGAATTGAATTCGGTTTTCTTGGGCACGTCTTGCATTGCAAACGATGGCAAGCATTTAGAGCAAACTCTCAAACTCAAAAAATTTTCACAAAAAATCAAACATAACTTCGAATGACAGAAAAACTTGACACATTTTAGGTTGGTCGTACTTCAAAACTGCCCGCCAAATTTAATTTTTTTCACCGATTCCCAAACAAACTGATTCCTTTGATTCTCTTGTAAACCATTAACATTTGTATAAGGCAAGTTGGGTTATTTTGCCTTCTTTTAACACGTACAATCTCGGGTTAAAATATTTGCAAAACTTTCAAAATCAGACTGTATACAGAAGTTAGAAAAAAAAATCAATTTGTACAAAATTTTATTGTAGGAAAACATTTTTATAAGCAAAACAATATTTTACAACGCAAATACTTATCAAGGGAAAAGGCGACATTTTATAAAGCAAAAAAGAAACTTATAGGAGTAGTAAATATACAAAAAATCAAGATGCGGTTACTTGTTTATTTTATAAAAAATGTGTAAAAAGATCAGTTCGAAATCCAGGATTCAACTTTTGTAGAATTTCTCGATGTGTTTGGCAATAGTGCTCAGTTGAATGTTGTAAGTCCCTTCGTAGATGCTACCGATTTTGACGTCTCTGTAAAACTTCTCTTGGATGAAGTCCTTGCTGAAGCCGACCCCTCCCATCCAGTCGATGCATTTAATGCAAGCTTGTTGCGCAATCTCCGCCGCGTACCACTTCGCCATGGCGCCTTCTTTGGCAAACGGTTGTCCCGCATCGACCAGCCTCGCCGCGTTGTACACAAGAAGTCTCGCCGCCTCTAGCTGCGTCGCAACTTGCGCTATCTGGTGTTGCATGCTCTGGAACCCGCCAATGAACATCCACGATGGCTCTATAAACAACTCACCTGGAACGTGTAGACCGGCTTTCCGAACTGCGTCCTCTCCAAGGTGTAGGGAATCGTGGCGTCGAAACACCCTTGGGCGCAGCCGATCATCTGGGCACCGATTCCTATGCGCCCTTCGTTCAAGAACTCGGCGGCGATCTTGTAGCCCTTTCCGTACTCGCCCAAGATGTTGGACTCCGGGACTCGCACGTTGTCGAAAGTGAGCATGCAGGTTCCGGAAGCGGATATTCCTAGTTTTTTCTCTGGTTTTGCAACTGTGAAACCTGGAGAGTCTCTTTCAACTATGAAGCATGTGATGCCTTTGTAGCCCTAGAACGTAAGGGGTCATTGCTGGACAGGTGCGGTAACGAGAGTGGTACGTACTGCTGATGGATCGGCGTTTGCCATAATTAAGAAGATGCCAGCCAGGTCTGAATTCGAAATCCACATTTTGGAACCGTTGAGGATGAAGTCTGAGCCGTCTTTCTTGGCGGTTGTTTTCAAGCTGAAGGCGTCGGAGCCCGAGGAAGGCTCTGTCAACGCAAAACTGCTCACCTGAAATGCAGCAAAGTGGAAGGATTCATTTTAGTTGTTCAGTTAAATACTCTAACGCGCCCTACCAAATTTTCCAATCTTTTTTTTGGGATGCTTTAACAATTTTGAAATGAATTGTCTGAATCGCTGTTTTTTGAAATTAATTATTATGTTAACGAATTCGTTTTGAATGCGTTAATAAGCTATTTATTAAGGAGTTCGTGTGTTGCAATAATGTGTTTAAAAATACCTAATGCATAATAAATCGATGTTGAGTTGTGTCAAGAAAAAGAAGAAATTTGTGGGAGAGAAAAAAAATGGAAATTTTTTAGAACATTCTCTCTACAGGTGTCTCAGCTAAGACTTTCGAGCCTAATATCTTGTATTTTTATGAAATTTAAAATACACATATTTTAGACGGTGAAGGTTCAGTTAGTAATAATAAAATTACCACAAGTTAAAAAATGTAATTTTAACACATGTTTCCTTTATTGAAAAGTAAGCGCAATTATTATTAGATTGTTAAACATTACAATTGATGAAAAGTTACCAAGCAACATTTTGTACACCCCTTAAAATCTGTCAGAAGTAGGTGCGCTTTATTAGAAAAGTCAGAGTGTGTAAATACTCTAAAAGACACAGGAAGTGTACGTGAACTAAAGTACCTTGCTAAAATATTACGATCGTGTTTTAGTCCTTTATGGAAGAACTAAAGCATCCGCTATAATAAATTACGTCCAAATATTGTCAAGAGTTTTTAAGGTTAGAAAGATAAACGTCAAATATGTCAGTGAAGAGGGGTGACCAAAATCGGTGATAGAGCGCATTTGTTTGATATTTTTTGATATAAATGTTAAAAGTGATTCAACATTTTAAAAAGGCATATAAAAATTACATTTTTAAGACTTGGGATTTTACTCTTCACCGTCTAAGATATCTGCATGTTAAATTCCATAAAAATCCGTTGGAAAATATCCAAGATATTAGGCTCGAAAAATACTTTCTTCATTCAACATAATGACAGTTATTCAAATCAAGCCAAGATCACACTTTTTTTTTAATGGTGTTTTTTTTTACATTTTTTAATTGTATTTAGTTCTAAGATTTTCAGAGATACTTTACATTTTTTCGTTGGTAAAATATCTATTATACATTATACAGGGTGTTTTTGAAATACTAATACAAAACAATTCTGTTGGGGGGAGTCCCAAAATGGGGGATAAATTAATTCCACTCTCATAGGCTATGATAAAATGCATTCACTTTGTTTTGGCATAATGGGAGGCCATAGAAATTTTCCATTTCATTTAGTAGTAAAGCTGACTGTTAAATCAGGTTATGTTTTTCTAAGTTTGAGGTTATAAATAGCGTCAACGTCTAGTGCATTGTTGTCAGTTTTACTAGTTTGCAATAGAAGAATACTCAGACATTGCGGAAAATTCAGCAGCATGTTATGTTCATTTTTATAGGTCCGCCTGTCAGGCACTTTAGTGACGGAAATCAAACAGTGTGTCCAAAGTTAAAAAAACAAATTATGCCAAAATGTCGTGAAAGGTGTTTATTATTTAATTCCATTTACTGCGATCATCCATCGTTACAAGATAATTTAGCAAAATATGATTAAAATAAAATGAGACGTTGTGCTTGTTGTCAGCCGTTTTCCAGGACCAACACCAACAACATTTCATTGAAATTTACCATACTCAATGTTCTTTCAAATAAAATTATTTTTTTTACAAATTAGCCGCAGTACAAAGGAGGAATCTGAATTTTCGGAAAGATGATAAATATATATATTTTTTTTGTCTTGGCAAATACAGTAGCGGATAGAAAAAGTAGGACAATGTTTTTTCGCAAATGTAAGTCTGTTTAGTCTTTCTATGGTTAATATGAAAATATTTAAAGTCCATTCAAAAATCAAAAACCACCAACGTCGCATTTTCCTCGATAATTACTATCGGCAACGCTGTCTAGTACTCTAGTGTAAAATTTGGTGACACTTTTGTGTAATTTTGAGGTTAAATGTTTATTAAGTGTCTTGTTTTTCTGGGCATGTTTAAGTAAAAATAATAAGCATCAATAAATAAATGAAACGTGCTGCTAATAAAACAATATGAACGAAATTCAAAGCAATTGAATTTTATTTTAAATCAAATAAATGTCGTAATTTATAGCTACCAACATAGTATGAAAAAATATCTACCTAGGGTTTTTTAGATTTTACCAACCTAACGCAACAGGTGGTGGTTTTTTGATTTTTGAATGGACTTTACTTAAAGTCCATTTGTTTTAATAAACAATTGTCAATGTCAAAAATTCTTAAAAGACCGGACTGTACCACCCCAGATTCCCCAGAATATTGTATTTATGATTTATGGACGAGATGTATAATGGTTTTTACACTAGATATTTATTGAGGTTATGTATATGTTGCACTTTGACGTTTTTCTATCGCAATTACACAAATTACAATAATAATGTCATATCCAGCGACCGGTACGAAAATACCTACAGAAAAATGATATCTGTTAAGACCTTGCACATCAAAAGCAATGTTTCGTGATGTTTAATGATTATGAAAAGTGAGTTGCGTCTTCAAACTTAGCAAGAAGAAATGAAGGTTTGTACGGAATATTTACTTGAAATCCAATAAATCGGGAAATGTGAACGATTAAATAAAATGTGGATTGAAAGATAAAAGACAAAAACTAGTTTAATATTAGAAAAATGAAAAAACTAGGAAATAGGTTACATCAAAAATATGAGCAGCTTTCTCGCAAATTTCTTTTTTTTCCGTCTCCAATTCTTTACAGTATCGAACTACTGCCATCTTTTCACGTTGAAGAAGCGACTGACCTGTGCCCCTTTTACGTGAAGCCATTCTTCAACTTTAAATTCTTCGCCAATTTTGAATTTTATGCTTTCATATTTAAACAAGTCGTGCGCATGTCAAATAGATGAAATTTGGCTGACACTCAGAGATACCAAGATTGAATTATGAAATAACTAGGTTTGACATTTTGGCAAGTCTACCAACTTGACAACATTTTGACAGTTGTTTATTAAAACGAATTTACTATATTTATTACAGTAAGCCCGGGTTACTCAACTCAATTTTAGCTAAATTTCTTAATAAAACTTGTCCTACTTTTTTCTGTCCGCTACTGTACATATTTTCAGTAAACTCTTCTTTTTTGTATCCAGATTATATTTGCAAAATTGCGTGATCCATATAATGAATCATTTACACAATAATGTTGTGAAAAGAAACCCACTTGATAAACTTTGTTCTTCAGTTATAAATCATAATTGATTAAGTAAAGTGCAAATGTCAAAGATTTGATAAAGCGTGCAGTTTTATTATGCAAACAATTACTTACTAATTCTCATAAAATATAATAACTTTTCATTAACACTTTGCACTTTATTAAAATATGATAAGAAATCTCTTCTAAGGTCTACTCCTACTTGTTTGAATATTTTATATGAAATTTAAAAAACCTTCTACGTATCTTGTTTGTGCCCCATCTGCACTTCTTACCTTTTAGTTCTTTTTTTAACTTTAATTAATAAGAAAACAGAAGCAATAATTTATACAGGGTTATTATAAATGTTTCTAACATAGCGACGCCGGCGCACCTAAATGAAGCGCACAGCCACCTACGATGTTAGAAACATTTATAATAACCCTGTATAATTAAGACGGTATCGAGGGAGTAGCAAACATCGCTCATTTGTTTTAAATTAAAAATCAATTTAAAAAATAATTTGAAAGCAAGTCCTGAAGAAACCACTATCGTTGGTGAATTTTTTGACGAACCGGTTTTTGTCGCGACTCTGTAGATTTGAAAAGCGCTCCTGCAGATGATTTTTTTTGCCTACCATCCAATCTCTCCAGATGATTTGATAATTTTTATCATTCCAACGAATCAAAAATAACTGCTCACCGTATTTGTTGCCAACCGCGGTAAATACTGTTTTTTCTGTTCTTCGTTTCCTAATTTGATGATGACATTGTTGATAAGCGTGTTTTGGAGATCTACCAAAATCCCAACGGAAGGGTCAACTTTCGAAAGTTCTTCAACGCACAACACGGTGGTCATGAAATTACAACCGGAGCCGCCGTATTCCGGGTCAACCTGGACTCCCATCAACTTCAAATGCAATTTTAACAAGCTGAAGATTTAACACACACAGTACTTACTCCATTATTAAAAAGCATGTCGATCACGGAGTCCTTAAACCTTCCCTCGTCCTCCATCGCTCTGACATGGGGGGCGATTTGTTCTTGGGCCAATCGTGCCACTATAATTTTTTTTAAATAGTTTTTATGACTCGATTGATTTATCAAACGTACCGGTTTCTTTCATCGCAAGTTCATCATCACTGAGGGTTGTCAGGGGCAAGTGTAAACCTGTTGCTGTTTCGACATTTGGTTGCATTTGTTGCAGCTTTCTCGACCCATTAAATATGTGTCGTACTGCCGTGTTATTACCGACAATCTAAAATATTCAAAGTAAAAATTGTTGTACTCGTTAATTACGTATTAATAAATAGACGTACCTTTTTTGTTACTTTAAATAAATTATTCATGATTAACGAGCTGCGTTTGTCGATGGTAACAACAGATGTGCAGCCTACCTTCCTGGCCGCATCCAATCAACTGATCAACAATAAGACTCCAACCTTGTAAAAGTGATAATTTAAACCTCTATCTGGTGGAGAACTTGTTTTTCAATTTGACTTTGACGTAGTGTTTCTGTGACGAAACACGTGTTTGATGAGGTTTAAAAATAAAGATAGTTATCCCACTAATCGTGGATATTAATTGTTCTAAATATATATTCGTATCTTCTTGTTAATTAAATATTCACATATGGCGATACCAAGTGAAGAATTGGGGACATTTGGTACATTTTCATGATCTCCTGGCACTTGTACATAATTGTGCGAAAATAAAGAGTATCAAAGGAATTAACTTGAGATATTAAAGATCAAGTGATTTGATCCGGTGACAGTAAGTGTTGTTTGTTTTCGAGTTGTTTTTGTTATTGATCAGATAACAACGACTCGTGCTCGTAAAAATAATTTGGTAATCTTGATGGAAGTTTGGCAAAATTCTGTTTCAATTTGTTTGTCTATTAAATGATTCAAATAATAGAATATTCATTATTATGTCTTGGGTAACTACGAGATGTCTACAAAATTAAATAAAAAAAATATATGTAAAATCCATTCATGTTGTTTTGGCATAAAGGGAGGCCATGGATTTTGCATTTAATTTGGAAGTAAACCTGTCTGTTGACTTAGGGGGTCATTCACGAAACTCGGTAAGGCTCGATAAGGCGTTGCAAATTCAAAACCATGACAACCGACATTGTTGAAGCATTGTATTTGCCGTTTCGTTAACGATTTGCAAATTTGCAAAGTTTCGTGAATCTCCCCCTAAGATTATATTTTTCTAAGTTTGAGGTTATAAATAGCGTCAATGTCTAGTGCATTGTTGTCAGTTTTACTTTTAGTAAGGGAAATGAAACAGGGTGTCCAACGTTAAAAAAATAAAGCCTGGCCTCACATTATGTCAAAATCACGTGAACGGTATTTAGTTGGCCCAATCTAACACCAGAAATGTTTCGAAATGTTCAAAATAACTGAGACTGGTCTATACTATTGTTTAAATAATAAACGGTGACCATTTAATTTGATTAAAATTACAACATTTATGATTAATTGTTTTGAAACTTTAATAAACAACTTATTGATTTTTTTGTTATTTGTTATTGTTAATAGCATAATTAAAAAAATTTATACTCTATTGAAGCTTTGACTATTATTCATTTGTTTCATTGCTCCAACTAGGCCAACTTGATTTTTCTAATCGATAAAATTATTCAGCTATGTATTACTTTTATGTTTCGTAAAGAAATGGAAACAGAAGCATTGTAACCGAGCTAAGATCAATTTTTGATTATCTTTTGTTCGAAATCTAAAAAGAAGTGGTTTTCTGGATGGCGATATGTATCTGCCTGTGGAATTTTTCTTTCGTTCACGATAACTTCCACAAAAATGTACCTATTTGATTATGTTTGCCCAAAAAGGTTTGTCTCAGTGAGGGCTCTAGTTGTGTTGATTTTGATATTAATCGGATCTGTGGTTTTGGAAGTATATCCAATTTTATGCGATTTCCTTCGTTCACGATAACTTCTGCAAAAAAGCACCGATTGAAATGTTTCTTCGTGGAAAATATTTGTTTTTGTAAGGATTCAGGGCTTATCAATTTTGATGCACTTTGATGTGCACTTTTGTATTTAGGTATTGAGGGTCTAAATAAAAATCTGGTCGTATAAGGGTTTTCTGGCAAATTCTACTAAAACTTTTCTTATTAAAAATATTTTGAAGAAAGTTTTTGGAACATGGAACACATGTACACATGAGATAAAAATCACAAAGAAAAAAAGACACAAAGCTAGAACAAGTTAAATATCTCAGGCCGATGATACACAAAAAGAACTGTTTGAGTTGGCAGTACTGATTTTTACTTTTAAATGGTATAACTGGAGTAACTCCCGGTTGTTGACGACTTCACACTGACAGTTGACAGTTCAAGTTGTTTCTTTGTACCGTTGCTTGACTTTTATACATACATAACCTACAATTTTGTCGCTGTTGATTTCACGTCAAATATCTGTCAAAAGACGTACAAAAGTATTGCAAACAGCAACAAAATGCTCTCAATTGTATTGCCAACTTAAACAATTCTTTTTGATCAGCCGGTATCACAGGATGGGCAACTTGATCACGAAATAAAAGAAAGGACAGGAGCAGCTGAGAAACTTTTCGCTACCTACAATAAAAAATCAATTTTTAGCAAAAAGGGAAATACTAAAAGAAATAGAGATCAGAATAGTTAAGAAAATGACTACCCCAATCCTGGCAGATGGTTCAGAAACTTGGACGAAAACAAAAAAGTAAAATACGAAGCACAGAAATGAGGTTGTTTAAAAAAGTAGAAGGAAAAACCAGGCAAGACAGAAAATAAGGAACTCCACTTTTAGAGAAAACTTGAAAATAAAACCAACTCTGCCAACAATCAAGGTTGTTTTAACTTTTAAGACATCTCCGACTGGCTGAACTTTGTCAAGTCATCGAGATTATCTCTTTCTCGTCACATAGCAATTCAGTCAAACATTTGGTCATTAGTTGTGTCTAATCACCAGCGATAAACACGCATTGCGCCGACCCAATTTGTTTTCATTCAGACAGTCCACTTATCTTTTTTTTTGCCTTTCCAACAGTATTATATAACGCAATACAGTTGGTCAACGAATAATCTTAACGTGACGTTTGACCAGGATCTCCTCGACCAAAGTTCTTTGATTGTGGTTTATAACTGTAACTTCGGGTCTTCCTTTTTTGAAGAGACATGTCCAACAAGAAAAATTATAATCTATGTTTTATTGTTCGTTTATCTACGGTGTCTGCCCTTTATATGTCACTGAATTGATGTTCTGAATTGCAGCATTGTTACCAAGTTTGAAACCATTAAAGAATAAAAGCCGAATTTAATCAAAACTAATTAAAAAACACACTTCAATAATAATTGCGAAAAAACAGTTTAAAGATTTGGTATGGAGTATTTTTTTAATTGCCAAAAAAGAGACGAATTAATGCTATTAATGCTAAATATTGGATATTGTCTCATCTACAAAAATCCCACTTAATTAAGTACACTTATAATTAAAAAATGCAGTCCACGGCTGTCGGCCAATCACATCCCTCGTATTTTCATTCTACAACGGCAGATCGCCAGTCGGATGCGTTTATAAACAATAAGTCGCGCATCGCATAGTAACCGCTAAAACACTCGGATGATTCCACCACTCGCCTACGGCTCGTGTTGGAATTTTCATCCTCTTGAATAATAGCCATCATTATAGGCTCATTGAAGAATGTACTATTATTGTTCATCATTAATATTTTTTTTACCCTCCACCACCCGGCGGCACGGCAATTTTGCCGGAGTACATACACTATTACGGATATTACTATCAAGTAATAGTGCAGTGCTTATCAACATAATTACCGGCGTCTCGCCTCCACATTTTGACTTTGTTGTGTTTTATTATGTTCTGTGTCAATGTTAAGGAACTTCCTCAAGATATGACATGAGTATATATATATACCTTTTTGAATTTCAACTACCAATGTGTTACCTAAATCCAAAATTTTTAAATTTTTAAAAAGAGATTGCGGTACTATTCCCGTTGCTGAAATTACAAGTGGTAAAATCGTTTTTTTTTCTAAACACCAAAGATTTCTCATAGCAACGGACAACTCTAAATATTTATTAATTTTTGTGTTATATGTCTGTGTTATATTATGTGAATTTGGAACAGCTATATCTAAAAGATATGCTTGCTTTTGTTGTTTATTTAAAATAATAATGTCTGGTCTGTTATGCTTAATATGAATGTCAGTTAAAACTGTTCGATCAAAATATAATTTGTAATTGTCATTTTCCAAACAACTTTCTGGTGTATAACTATAATGTGCTTGTGTATTCTTTAATAAATTGAATTTAACAGCTAAATTCATGTGTATAATTTTAGCGAATATATCATGACGTTTCTTATATTCGCTTTAAGCCAAAACGCTATTACAGTTACAGTTTTACAAGAAAATTCTGAGTAGTTGTTAATGCAAATATCATGGTACAAATAGCAAATATGTAGTAAAAATATTGTCACCGTGATAGTAGGACGGTGCATACCAATGAGGCACACCTCCAACACACGACACTTGAAGATCGTAGTCGTTACAATTCGTTTACATTCTGGGTTAATATAAGAATAACATAAAGATTGTAACAATTATTTATTATCGGGGATAATATAACTACACTACAGTCCATTCCATTTAAGAATGCAGTAGATGTCGTTTCGAATGGAGAACGTTTCACACTGGCGAACGCGGCAAATTTGAAAACATACATTCCAAGCAAAATTAACAAAAAAAAAAGTTAAAGGAACTTACGGTAGTGGTATTCTAATAACAAAATTGTAGTCTAATGATGCGTTTGATACAAAAACTCGATAAGTTTGGCACTATTAACCAAAAAAACAATCAAATCTTAAAATTTGACAGTAGTTATCAAAAATCGAACATTGCTTGGTGTAAACTTTTCTCTCATTTTCATCAATCAACGACGAGATAATAGTCCCATACTGCATACTTAAATGAAATAGACCGTAGGGTTGTAATTATCATCGGTGATAGCACGAGTTAAAACCTATGAAAATTAACCGAGAGCCTAGCACGAGTTCAATTTTCTATAGGTTTTAAAGGCTGTATGACAAGATCCTAAATTTTGTAGAAAATTTGTTAGAAAATGAGAGAGGACCAATGAACGATCAGGATCTGACAAAGACAGACTATGATCCTGATCGTTCATTGATCCTGATCGAAGGTCTCTCTCATTTTCTAACAAATTTTTTACAAAATTTAGCATCGTGTCAAACAAGCTTAACGAGTGGTATCATCGTTGATTAATCATAACATGTGTTATATTTGTTGAGAGAATATAATGAACGCTAACAGAAAATGTCAAAAATTTTAAACGATCTGTCAGTTTGACAGTAAATAATTATAGTTACAGGATACTCAATACAAATTTTTTTTCGAGTTTTCTTCTCAATTAACTTTCGAATCTCTTCCTCGCTAGCATCTCCCCATCGATGGTACTCTATTGGACTACTGGTTGTAACGTTTTTTGGTTAACAGCACAATTTTTTGACTTCGGGGCGTCCATTGAAACTTTCTGACACTTTGACAATTTTATTCATAAAAAATAAAGTCTGTCTCAATTCTAAATTTCCACCAACACTGCATTCTACGTTGGAAATACACCTGACAACACTGTTTGGTAAAAAATGCGTCAGATTATACTTGTTAGGTTATCTGTCAATTTCCGTTTTTACAATTCAAAATTTTAGAATAAAGGAAAAGAACGAAAACCTTTTTTAAAATGCAGCAAGTAAGTAGGTAGAAAATCAAATTCTAAAAGCAAAATAAACTTATGAACTAATTTTAATGTTTTCGAATCATGTTTGTGAAATAATTATATTGCCAACTTTAGTTATTAAGAATCCCCAATTTAGAAATATTTTTATTTTGTCAACATAATTCAACAGGTGGTGAAAATTTAGAATTGAGACAAACTATAGGTGAGAGTCAACATGCGGTGATAAAATTATCAAAAGTTATCAAAAATGCACCATGTGACACGTGAATTATATTCTCTAATAAGTAGGTACACTTGTAGATCTTACAATGTGGATTTATTTCATTGGAAAAAAAACGCGTATTCATTTTATCGAATTAAATTTAAAAAAATTCAATAAACAAGTAGAAAAGAAATAACAACAAAGTCAAAATAACGTCGACGTATCCTCTTAGAGATTATTTTGTAATAATCATGTTGATTATAATATCTATAATGCAATACATGTTACTTAATGCAGTACCTATCTTGATAAACATGCCACCATGTATGAAAAAAAATTTAAATTAATTGCTGGATAATGAAGGTCAGATCGTTCACTGTGTAAACAAAGATATTGTTTACAGTAATGCTACCATCACAAAGTCAATACCTACCTTTACCTCTATTTAGATAAGAACGTAGATTTTTTTATCTTTCCACAAATAAAAAATTATTAAGCCGATTATGTGGGTTAATGATAAGCTCTCGTTAAATAACATCTGTGTATCTTTTTAATATCTTAAATAACTGATAAACATTATATTTGAAAGGAAAGGTTAGAGGTCAAGGTTTGGGACAAATTCAAATTTTAAATTCCGGAATGCCGGTCTCGGGTCTATTCATAAATGGTCTATTCTTCTAATACATAAATGACCTTGCGTTGTATTATCAAAATTAACTAAATTTAACCTCGGAGCACGAAAGATAAATGACAATTTTAAACTGGTATTTCAGCGGATCGGTCGAGTGTAAAGGAAGATTTTTTCTTCAACTAAAATTAATTTTCGGCTCTAGATAACAAGGGCACACTGCAATTTCTTTGTTGTATTTGTTGATCACAAATACCTACAACAAAGAGGGAGCGAATGGAAAACAAGACTTTTAGCACAACTTGAATCGCACCGGCAACAATGATGAATTGATGAGCAAGGATTTTGCCGAAATTTGTGTTTGAACATTTTCTTCGTTACCATTTCGAAAATAAAATTCTATCATGAAAATTTTATATTCTCGAGTGAAAACCGTTATTTTTATTACAATAAACGTCGCAGATGACAAGTGACAGTTAAGGTATACGCCCTCCGTTTTTATCATTTTTGTTTTTCACAGCTGTCCCTTACCTCTTTTTTATTGGTACGATTTTATTGTTCTGATGACAGCATGGTACTGTAAATTGTTGGATGCCACCACGTAATGGGACCTAGCAACCAGGCATACATATGTATACATAAGTAGTAGATAGCAGAATATGAGTCGGGAGGGAGCAGTTTACCCTACGAAGTGTGGCAGAAAAATGATATTTGGTAATTACCAACTGTCACTATGAATCAAATTTTAACGCAAAAATGATTTTTACTTCAGAACATAAAATATTCATCGTTGAATCTTATTTACTTTCGTGATAACGGAGAGCTGTTGCCTGTTTGATTAATTTCGGCACATTTCCAAATTTAAATAGGTATATGCAACCAAAAATACTTCCGTGTATTCCGAAGCATCTGTCGACATACGTCGAAAATTTCAAAGCCTTCTTTGATCTAAATAATCGTTGATCGCACGGTATTTATTGACAAACTGTACATATGGTTATTATACAAAAAAAAAAGGCAGAAACGTTTTAAGCTCTTTAATAATTTTTAAGGGAGGTATACAAGGTGAGAATGTTATTTCTCGGTAAACTAAATTGTGGAAATTTAAAGCTTGTCAGACGGTTTTCGAAATTTTGTCGATGTTTTACATCATTAATTTAATATCGTAGGTACTATAAATTTACACCCCGTCAATTTTTGACTACAAAATTAAGATCCAAGTAATATACACATTCTAAGTAGACGTCAACTCTGCCTAGAAACATTATTATAAATATTGAGGCAATGTTAATGTAACAAGAAAAAATCAGTCCAGGTATGAAGGCCGAAACTCATCTGATAAAACACCACAACAAATAAATTCTTAATATTATCGAGTTTAACAAATCTTAAAGTATAAACAAAATATGACAAGTTGCTACTGAAACGTGCTATTTTGAGACTTGAATATAATGGATAGTTACACTTTTAAATACTACAAATTAAAAACGATGTACAAGTACGTAGTTCTAAAGTCTCTTCCTTCTGGTCGTGTAATTAGCAGAACCAACAGTGCTGAAACATTAAAAAAGTTAAACGAATTTAGTAAAAAAACATCAAACCACACATAAAACATGACATAAAGACACTTGGAAGTTTAAAAAACTACTTAATAGTATATTACGATACGAGTCTTATGAGAAGCATTTTGTAGCACGCACGGGTTTAGGACACGTGTTTGCGAGGAGTGCCATGAAGGAGTAAGTCCTACAAAATGCCTTATAAACGACATATCGTACACATTTTTTTCTATTTTGCACTTTTTAAGTCATTTTTAAGTGAAATTAACAATTTTCAAATTTGGGGAATTTTGTCGTGGTTGGCAACAAACGTCATATTGTTTCGAAGATTCAATAATTGTTATTATTAATAAAATAAAAATGAGCGAGGACAATTTTCATCAAAATGTTGTGGGCAGAAATTTACCAGGGATTAGTTTAAGTGCCCCAAGACACGTCTAACGAGTATTGTTTACAACAATTGCATATTCCACGGAAACAACTTAAAAATTAAAATTCGTCTTGTTTTGGCGTTTATTTTGACAATTCATTTTACCCATTTCAAGATCAGGAATGCCAACCTTGAAAAACAAAATTGCACTATAGTTGCACTCATAAATAAACTTGAATGTTTACTACACAACACACCAAAATCTCAAAAAATGTTTTGAAATTACTAGATTAATTTGTCTATATTGAATTTTACTCACTTGTATGTGTTTCGAGTTGATCGGGAGAGTTTCGCACCGCGCCGTGGAGATACGGACTTTCGAGAATTCCGAGATTCTTCATTTAAGCTATCTTGGCTCACTTGGTTCAGATAAATTTTCACCTTGAACAAAATTTTATTGATTATTGGCAATTCAAACGATCAAAAAACGACTGACATAAATCCGAATGACGAAGATGTTCTATTGTTGTAATAGTTGTAATTCAGATATAAAAAAATATGAGGTTAGGTAATTCACCTAAAACCGTAGAAATCAAAATACATCCATATTTTTTTACAAAACCTGTTATATGAACGTACACGATATTTATTTTTATTCGGTTCCACTATTTATTCATTTTTAATATTAAATTTTTAATATTGAAGTTTATAAATTATGAATTTGACTAGAATTGACAGATACGTGATAGACGTGGCAACATCTCACGTTGCGGCGAGTTGTCAGTTGTCGACGACGTAAAAGTAAAGTGTTTGAGGAAATCAATGATCTGTAAAATAAAAAATAGTGAAGTGGAAAAACAATCCCAGCGATTCCAACAAAAAATATCGGGGCATTATCATTTCAAAGATTTTCGCGCCGCCAATCTCTGAATGCAAGGTTGCCAAACTTCCAGGATGTCAACAACTGAAATTAAATGTAAAAATAATTTCAAATCGATATTCAGGCCACAGCGAACGGTAAAATTGGTTAATTGTTGCACAATTTTGTAAAAACCAGATTACAGTGTGTTTTTCCACTGAGAGTTGGATGAATTTAATTCTGGTAAATCATATTTGAGTAAAAAAACATCAAAAAGCTTTTGATATTACTGAATAACATAATAAAAATTCAGATTTTTATCTTGGGATATGTCTAGTGACAGAGCCACCATAATCCTATTTTTTATAATTGCTATACATACCTCCTGGAAAGTTCCTGAAAGTACTGTGGAATGAGAAGGTGACTTTGATGCAGATGGATCAGGTACTTCTTCCACATCAGAAATTCTATATTTTAAATTGTTACAAATCAATTCAGTCAATATTATTACCAATACACTTACTGATTGTCACCATTAAAGCCTTCAGCTCCATCATTTGAAGATTCAGATGCTGAAAGGAAAACAGATTAAGAAAATCTTACACAAAATGGTATTCCCATGAACATTGTTGATATTTTAATCATTTCTTACCTATCTTAGACAATGGAGAAACTGTATTAGAGCTCCTTTCCTAAAACAAGCACATACATAAAAAGAACATGTTATCATTTTATAATTAATGTACCAAGGAAGATTGACTTTCATCCTTATGTTGTGAACTGATTTCAATATTTGATTGTGTATGTATTTCAGAAACTCGTGTAAGGTTAATTGTAGGAATGTATAATATGTGTCCATTTACCATGTGGGGCTTGACTTTATTACACTTTGGCTTTTCTGGAGATTGTGTTGGTTTTATGGGAGTGCTTTCAAAAAATGTCTTTTCTAAAAAAAAATTACAAATAACTTGATTATATCATAAGTTCAGTTTATACCATTGATTTTAGATAAATCATTAATTGGTTGTGCATTATTACAAGCTTGTAAAATACTGCATAAATTGCTAGATGCTTCCACCAGTTTTGCAGGGTTATCTCTTGTAACAGCTTGAATGTTAGCCAAGATGTTTTCCATACTCTAAAATTGAATACTCAGTTTTATAATATATATGTACATCCTTGCCAACCTACATTGCACTTCAGTGCAAATTCAAAATTTTCCATTTTTAAGAAATTCAGAGTCTCTTGGAGTTGTTCATTTTCTCTTTTTAATTCAACTAAAGCTTTGATTGAATTACTATTGGCCGTCGCCATTGTTCAAGTATCTGAAAAATTTTTATTCACTATTGATAACTTTGTCTATTGTGCTTACCCTCAGAGATATTCTCAGGATTAAAATAAAATTAATTCTTATAAACTTTACATCCAGACACAGTTGACAATGTTGACATCAGTTTTTTATTGGGTCTTTTATTTTGCACAGTTGTCACCTTGAACTTCTTAAATATTAACATTAACAATATCTTTTGCAATTATTTTATAACTGCTCAGAAAAATAAAATGCGATAATGTGTCAAATCTTTTCCCAAACAAATATAAACACCATTGAACAATATGTTCAGTTATGGATTTTCGTGACGGCAATGTTTTGTTTATTATGTTGGTATTAATGACTGTCAATTGAACAGCAACAAAAAGCACGTGGAGGTTAAGAAATTGAATTTTCAATTCGACCCTGAATGTCCAGTTTTTGCTTAAAATCGTGTTGATTATTCATTGAAATATGGTGAGACGGCATTTTTGCTAAACGTACAAAAAACATTTAAAATTCTAGGAGATACTGAATCGTTCTGCAGAGGAATTTGAAAATGACCAAACACTGGAGGCAATGTGGGCAATGAAAGCTTTCGAGCACGCTGAAATATACTTTAATGTATGTGCCGAAAATACCGATTTGACTATGACGTTGATGGCTTATATTTTAGATATTATGTTCTGTAGATCCAAAATACTTAAAATTGACTCCTCTAGATGATGTGATATACACAATATTCAGAGAAGAATTTCCTGATCTGAGGGTAGATGTTATACATGAAAGTGAATTAAAAAGTACAAAGGAAAAAGAGAAATGGAGGCCTTTCTGTGAAAGGTTTAAAGAATGTGTGGAAGACTACAGTTTTGGAACTTTATTAAGAGCAGATGCTTCCAAAGAGTATTCTGAAGACAATTCAATTTTAGTAACTAGAATACAGTTTTATGCTATAGAGTTGGCAAGAAATAAGGAAGGTGTAAATGATCTCCTTAGAAAAACATTCATTCCTGAAAACAAGAGTGTGTAAAAAAATGCAAATGGTAATTTGTATAAGTCTGGAGTCTTATTTGTCATCTATAGAATCATCAAATTGATATAAATGGCACTGTAGGTTATGTTGAAAATATGATAATCTCACAATAAGATGATAGTTCAAAATCCTACTTAATACAACTTGTGTAAATGTTTACATATCAATCAATATTTTTTAAGTTTCATTTTAAGTTGTTTCTACATCAATAAAGCAATTTTAATAGAACATTTTTTTATTTTATTATAAAATACACAAATTAAGATGTTTCCACAGCTGTCGCTGATGCAGACTCTTCAGTGTATTTTCCTTTGTCTTTACCCAAAGCAGCCAACCTACCCTTGGCTCTGCGGTCAATAATCTTCTTCCTATCTCTGTCCATTTTAAGTTTTACGATTACGACCTAAAATGACACAATCCAGTTACACCAGTCACAAATTAAATCAATATTGAATGAAATTTCAATAAAATCAGTGCCAATTTTAACCATGACGCAAGACAACTAAACAAAGTCACCACATTGCCAGGAAAACCCTGGCAAGTGTAACAATGTAGAGTTAAAATCTTACAGTCTACGAATGGTTTGTACTCATCATTTATTGTACAGGAAGGTAGTTACTGTGGGGAAAATGTACCTTTGAGGGATGAATTCCTACATAAACGGTGGCCCCATTAGCTTTTTCTCTTTGAATTCGTTCAATATAAATAACGAACTTCTTTCTGTACACTTGGACAACTTTGCCCACTTGTTGGCCTCTATAATGTCCTCGTACAACCTAAACACAGTTGATTAATACCAACAACTTAAAGTGTTTCCACTCAACTTACTTGAACTTCGTCATCTTTACGAATTGGCATCGTACGGACGTTATATTTTTGTCTAAGTTCTTTAGACAAAGGTGCAGACATGAGTCGTCTCCTGATGTGGGACGGGGCGGTAAAATGCCTCTTCCTGTTTTTGCTCCTTGAAGCGGTCACCAATTTATTAAACTTCATTTTAAATGCTGTTTATTACTCCTGAAATTGAAAATACAACGCTTACTGCAGGTGAAAAGCAACGTAACATGCACTTCCTTAATTATTAGTTAGGTTATGTTTACTCTAAATTGGAAAAATTGTACGCAACGGCCGAAAATATCGGTGGATTTTATTAACTACTTTTACGATACATTCATCTATTGCAAAAATATTCAAATATATCACGTTTGCTTACAGATGTTTATAAATTGAACATTTTAAGAGAACCTACCGACAACAGCAACATAAACTTCGACGGAAAGGATATTTGCGCTTGCGCTAAGCGCTAACGCTTGCGCTATGTTGTGTCTACTCCGTAAATTAAAACGGCGCCCTTTAGTTTTCACTCGGTTTTCACATAAAATGAAAACAGAACTAATTTTCATTTGTAAGACAAATTATACATATTTAAATTGAGATAGGGCCAGTTTACAGAAGCGAAATTAAGTCAATCGTAATCAAATGCGATTAACTGAACACGTGATCAGATTCAACCAATCGAAGCTTCGGATTTCCAGTCGCGCATTAAAATTTAATTCGAATTAAATATTTCATTCTTTTTCTATAAACTGACCCTTAGGGCCGGTTGCACCATCGACATGGTTGCACCAACGTGAGTTAAATTTAACTACAGGTTAAAATAGACGAAAACATTGTCGTAACAATAGGTAGAATAATTAATTAAAGTAACGAAGCATTTTTTTAACCTACAGTTAACTTTAACTGGCATTGGTGCAACCGGCCATTAGGGTTTTTGCGTAAAATAAAAGTGATGGATCATTTTATTTTTGCCAGTCGAGAAAACAATAAAAATATCACAACTATCAGCGTTCAAATGAAAACCTGGGTTGAGTAGGTTTAAAAAAAAAGTAAACCATTTGGAACAGTGTAAAGTTTGAATTTCCCGCCGTTTTACACGAATGACATTTGTTTGTGTTTAATCGGCACATAATTGACATTTTTGTTTTTATCCAAGGATTGAATTACAATACAAACTTATTCTATTTTTAATGCAAAACATGGCACAGAAAAAAGAAAAAACAAAGATTTTTTGTTTATAAATTTCTTCATGTTCGTTTCCTGAGATATACTTACCTATAATTTTTAAGTAATCGGGAAAGTGGTATAGAAACTAAATATACAGGGTCGCTACAAAGTATGGCAACAGTTAAATATCTCGAGAATGGTTTCTCGGAAATCCTTAAGATTTGGTATGGAGTTAATAGCATTTAAATTCTATTCTTTGCAATTTTTGCAGTTTTATACCTTCATTTGTTTTCGATTAACAAAGCTGACTTGAATTTTTTTAAATAGCAACAGGGGTTAATTTTATGATTTTTGAAAAGAGTTTTTTTTTTGAATTCAACGATGTATCACATCTAATAATAGTTTACATAAGAAATAAGAATCCTAAAAAATAATTTGTTATGAAGGTTTGAAGAAAAAATTGTATAGGTACCGGGTATCAACCACAAAACCTGGCCATAGGCACATTTAAAATTACCACATTTAAAAAAATATACGAGTTGCTATGAAATATATTTGTTTTTTCACTACTAGTCTCAGAAGGCGTCATTATTGACTCTCGAACCGACCCCAGAAGTAGAATTTCTCTCCCAAGGTACACGACTATCCCACCTCCACCCGGCGGCACGGCAATTTTGCCGGAGTACATACACTATTACGGATATTACTATCAAGTAATAGTGCAGTGCTTATCAACATAATTACCGGCGTCTCGCCTCCGCATTATGACTTTGTTGTGTATTATGTTCTGTGTCAATGTTAAGGAACTTCCTCACGATGTGACATGAGTATAATAATATACCTTTTTGAATTTCAACTACCAATGTGTTATCTAAATCCAGAATTTTTAAATTTTTAAAAAGAGATTCCGGTACTATTCCCGTTGCTGAAATTACAAGTGGTAAAATCGAAATTTTTTCTAAACACCAAAGATTTCTCATAGCAACGGACAGCTCAAAATATTTATTAATTTTTGTGTTATATGTCTGTGTTATATTATGTGAATTTGGAACAGCTATATCTAAAAGATATGCTTGCTTTTGTTGTTTATTTAAAATTATAATGTCTGGTCTGTTATGCTTAATATGAATGTCAGTTAAAATTGTTCTATAACTTGTAACTGTCATTTTCCAAACAACTTTCTGGTGTATAACTATAATGTGGTTGTGTATTCTTTAATAAATTGAATTTAACAGCTAAATTCATGTGTATAATTTTAGCGAATATATCGTGTCGTTTTTTATATTCGCTTTGAGCCAAAACGGTGCAAGAAGAAATGATGTGTTCAATTGTTTCCCCTTCAGTTCCGCAAATCCTACATTTATCAATTATCGATTGTAAACCGCATATGTGTTTTTTATAATTTCTTGTATTTATAACACGATCTTGTATTGCAAATATAAAACCCTCCGTCTCAGGGTGAATATTTGATTTCTTAAGCCATGCATGAGATGCCTGAATATTAACTTCTGGTTGTTCCAGTTCTTTAAAGTATCTCCCATGTAAAGACTTCTGTTTTATATTTGCTATTGTGTCAGGTATATTTGGCTTAACAATGTCTGAAATTATATTATCACTTAAATTTAAAGGTGTGTAGCCTTTATCGGCTGAAACCAAAGCATTGAAAAAGGTGTTATCACGAGCTCTATTGAGGAAATAATTTTTTAGTGAAGCAATTTGATTTTTTAGCAGTATTTCTAGATTTGAAAAACCCCTACCACCGTTTTCGCGTGGTAAATTAAATCTTTCAATAGCAGATTTAGGATGGTGTTTACTAAATTTGGTAAAAAGAACTCTAGTTTTAATGTTTATGTTCTGTAAATTAGTTTTGGACCATTTTATAACACCGAAAGAATAGGTCAGTAATGGAACAGCATATGTATTAACTGCTTTAATTAAATTATTACCGTTTAATTTTGATTTTAAAATAGATTTAATTCTTAAATAAAATTGCTTTTCTAAATTTTCTTTTATAATTGATTGTTTAATATGATTTGATTGATTAATACCTAAATATTTATAAAATTCTCCTTTATTTAAATTTTTAATGATTTCTCCTTCTTGAGTTATATATTCTAAATGAGCAGCCGTCACCTAGCAACGAAAGATTTTCTTTGATTTTATTGGTTAACGTAGACAGACGATTTTCAATTTTCATAGCAACCGTTGAAAAATGAGAACTCGGATCGTCGCATCGGACAAACAAATTTAATTAATAATTATTATTAGAAAGGGTTTTAACGGATCTAGTAGTGAAAAAAATAATATATACACCACGCTAGAGAAGACAATTTTAAGCCTCGCTTCTTTATTCCCCTCGAAGCTTCGCTTCTCGGGGAATAAACTACCTCGGCTTAAAAAAATGTCTTCTCTACCTTGGCGTATAATATACTATTAATGTCATATTGACAGGTGTAATTATCATCCGTACAATCTACAATGCCAGCGTTTGATGTAGGTAGACGTAGAAGAAAGTAGAATTTCTTTTGGAATTTAAATTAATTTAAAAAACCTATTCGGACCATTACAATACAATACACACCTGGGAAATACAAATGAAACACTTTGCGCTACACCTAGTAACCTAGTACCCCCAGAACAGCCACCTAGAAATTGAAAACTGCTTTGAAGTTCGAACAAGTCGTGTAGCCGTGCATCAAACCAACGAATGTTTTCGTCAAACGTTTGGAAGAAGTCCTTTGACGCGATCAAAAATACCGACGCGACAACAGCCAACGCGAATGTTGAATGCTCGACATCTGTCGTGCGTGGATTGAAGATCGGCCACACGATGCGACGCACTATCAACCCTCCAGCGTTGGAGGGTGTTCGTAGCATCGTGTAGCGCCGGCATTACACAGTTCCTCCACAATTTTGCACACACTACCTCTAGATACATTTATTTACACATTGAGGAACACCACTTTATTTATTACTCATTCATCTCAGCCTACAAAATCAGCTTTTGTACCTAAATAAGCTGGTGAATTAACCCACACAGTGTACAGCGTTTTCAATAAATGTCATTAATTTGATTTAGTTTGTCAGATTCGAGATTTGTCATAAACGATTCAGGTACCTATGTTGCTTAGATACTATCATCCTTACAAACACCAACAATTAATTCTTGAGTAGGTACGTATTTTTATGGTCAGCAGCGTCGAATGGGTGTGGATAGGGGTTAATTGATCCCCATTATTTTGGACCTAATGAAAAGGGGTTTTTAATGACCCAGAATTTTTTTGGCTGGTTATATCGGGACCACTTGTATTATAATTTAATTCTTGATGTATCGAAATGATGGCATAATATCTAACACTGAATGCACAGTGTTAATTGCCTATGTTCGACTTTGAGAGTGGACACCCGGTATAAAGTCTGATGAAGTCAGCCCAGAGGCGATGTTAAAGCCAATTTATTTAATAAAGTTTTCAATTGTTCCAAAATATCTAGATTGGGACAATGAATATTGAAAGTACTAAAATCAAATGGAGCAGCTTTTATTAACATATTTGAAAATTCATCATATTCATATGAAATCTTTGTTATCCTTCTTTTTAAAAAAGTACAATATGCCATTTCTATATTTCTACTGGGTGCCCCAAAATTCGCGGAACAACGTAGTAGTACGTTGTTAAGTAGTCATTAAGAGATCAGGTAAAAATGTTTAAAAAAATCAATCTTCTTTTTTGTAGAAGATATTGTGACGTTCACTGGCGGCAGGGACGTCACGGGATTTGACGCCGTTCGGGTCGGTCGCGGTATGCCTCGAGCGCCAGTCCCTTTTTGCGGCTGTGGTAGGACGCCACACGGCCGGGGTAGCTTTTGCGGAGCGTACGGTGTCCGGGGGTCGGCTGTCAGGGCGCGGAAAAGGGGTAGTAAAACAAACAGGTGTCGCAACAAGGGGGCCTTTATTCACACTATGTACAAAAAAGGGGTGTAGGTACTTGGTGGCGCCGGAACCTTTCGGGGACGGTGTCCGTGACCTGGAGGAGTGCTCCGGGCGGGTGTCGGAGGAGAGCGCGGCTCGTACTTACTGTTGTTCCGGTCGGACCTGGACTCTGCTGGCTCTTCTGTCTTTCCGGTCGGACCTGGACGCTGCTGGCTCTTCCTGCTCCGGTCGGAGGGTGAAAGGGAACGGGATGGCCGGGGTTCCCCCGCAATGGGAGGGAACGGGCCAGGAAAACGGAGAAAGCGGGAAAGCCGGGGTTCCCTCACAATGGGAGGGAACGGGCCAGGAACGCGGAGAAAGCGGGAAAGCCGGGGTTCCCTCGCAATGGGAGGGAACGGGCCAGGAAAGCGGAGAGAGCGGGAAAGCCGGGGTTCCCTCGCAGCGGGAGGGAACGGGCCAGGAAAGCGGAGAAAGCGGGTTGTCGGCTAGGTCGGAAGCGGAGTCGGAGTCGGTGCTGGAGCTAGGCTAGGTGCGGAAAGAGGACCGGGATCGAAATCACGGATTACTAATACGGATAGGCCACTCTTTGTATAAGAATGAGAACCAAGGTTGGTAGAACTGACCAATTTGTATAATAGGTTGCCTCGTTGAAAATTGGGGGGCGGGGGGGAAAGTAACTCGTGACGTAAAATCAACCCAGAAATTTTGGGTGTTCGAATAGAACCCAAGGTATATAAGCTCCGTGGAGTTTATTGTGTGGCTTTTTGGGCTTTATTCTACCGAGGGAACACCTAATGCATGATCGACAGACTCTGTCGAAAAAGTTTAGTACACTGTGACGTCACGAGTAACTTTTGCGGGGGGAAAAAATTCAAACTATTGCTTTAAATGGCAACGAGGCAACCTATTATACAAATTAGTCAGTTCTACCAACCTTGATGAGAACCAGTTTCAGAGCCATCTATCCGCCCTGAGCCAAAACATTTAGCCAGGCAACAGACCAAACCACGGGTCCAAACCTACTACCAAATTTAAATTTTTAATTTCAAAGGTAATATTATCAATAACAATTAATCATTAATAATGTGTTACTTTATGTTGTATTGTTTTTATACAATTTTATAACACATTATTAATGACTAATTGTCAGTGATAATAATTAATTCAAGTCGAAGATAAAACAAAACATTCTGTAATAACTGTTAAAAAAAATGTATTATCACAAAAATATTAACTCAAAACGACACTAATCAAGTAATCAACTTAAGACAGGTACAATTATTGTCTGTTAAATCGTTTTAGTAACAATATAGTAATTTACGTTATAAGTCCGGTAGACGGTAGGTTAGGTATTTGTAGAACGTTATGAGTTACTGTAACGTTTTAACGAGTTTATTGTAAGAATGCGTACACTTTTGTGTTAAATTACAAACTGCTCATTAAACTGTCACGTGTAACTTCTTCAACGGCCCAGACAGAAGAGAGCGCAACCAAGATGGCGATCTTAGTGCGCGGGCGGTGGGGAATACGTTAAGGTACTATATCTTTAGAAGGTAGCGCCATTCCGCTCCACAATTTTTCGCCTCGAAATTAAAAGAGAGGACATTATCGATAAATCCTGTGAGTGTGACAAAGATAGAAGTATCCACAATTTTAAGGGATGTTTGTATCGTATCAAACAGATTAACTTAACATTGCTCGAAATTAAAAGAGAGGGAGATATATCTCCGCACCGTTGGCGATACCTTTGTGATATAGTACCTTAGAATACGTCGTTGGACAGCGTCCCCTATCGGTCGTCTTGTTACATTACACATTATGGATGAGGCGACGTTAAGCATCCTTATTATTACAATTGGGCATACAACACTTTTTTTTAAACACAAACGACGAAAGCATGGTTTAATTAAATTAAACTGATCTTGAATTTTGAAGTGCTGAACTGCTGATTGTGATTTACACGGTTTCTTATATTTGTTTAGTTCAGAGCTAATAGATGGCGCTAACCTATATAAAATAATTATAAAATAAAATAAAAAATACGAGATAACATGTACTTTTTCATTAAAATTAAGTTACAACATTGTGTTTTGTACTATAATTTTATTGTTACTAGTTTTTTTATTATTATATTTGACTTCTGAGAATATAAGTCGTCTCAGGGCGAGCAGATGGCGCTGATGCTCGCGGTTTCAATACGTCCTATATTGTTTCACCCCCCTGATCGGAATGAGCTCTTCAGGCTCGGCGCGGCCCTTTTATTACCACGGTGGGGCTGCGCGCGGCCGGCGACTCGCGGCTGGGGCGGTGGGGGAGCTCGGCTCAGCGCGGAGTCCGGGTGCTGTCGGCCGGAAGAAACACGGGTTCCGGGGCGGATTCGGTCGACGCGGTTAAGGCGGTTGGCTCCGCGCTAATTTTCTGCACCGGCTCGGAGAAAGAACGGAATTTTTCCGCCACCCGGAGCGTTTCTTAGTAACTTCGTTACAATATGGACCTATTCGTTACACTAAATGTGGCAACATTTAAAAACATTCTATGCATCCCAATAATTTTCTTGCTACAAACACTCATGTGTGAGGACTGCTCGAAAAAATTTCCGGCAATATACTCGTATCTGTCCCTTGGTATATTCTATATTATACTGGGTGCCCCAAAATTCGTGGAACAACGTAGTAGTACGTTGTTAAGTAGTCATTAAGAGATCAGGTAAAAATGTTTAAAAAAATCAATCTTCTTTTTTGTAGAAAATATGGACCTATTCGTTACACTAAATGTGGCAACATTTAAAAACATTCTATGCATCCCAATAGTCTGCAAATATTTAATTTTTGTTGTATCCATGGAAATGAGAGGGAAAAATCAAAGCCGCGTTGCCGTACGCTGTTTGAGGTAAAACGAACATAAAATTACTACTTGGAAATGCTGGAAATAATGGAGAAAATAATTGCAAACCTGGGGGCCTACCACCGACTCGTGTGAGATTTCTCACCGGTGAGTTTTGTCACCAAAATGACGTCATTTTAATGAAAAGTGCTAAAACCCTACTATTGACGCTGTGACTTTTCTCACCGGTGACAAAAGTCGAATGAAAACGCGTGAGATTTTTCGATCGCTTTATTATGAGTGGAATTATGGTGAGATTTGACATTTGAAGTGTGTTCAATTCAAATGAAGAATAATAGTTGGTTATAATGAATAATATATGAAATGTTTAATTAAACAAAGTGAATATTGAATATTTTTGGTTTATTATTATTAAATATCAGATAAAATTTGAAGAAAAACGCAGGTAGGTAACCAACCAAACGCTCTTTTTCTACATCTTGATGAGACTATTATTACTTGCACTGTTAATTCTACGTTTCTTTCTTTAACACACCCCATAGTGTGCCCAATAGTTTTTGTACTTGTAAATTGTAAAATATGCATTACAATACGTGCTTTGCGTGTTTTTTTAGGTTGAAGTGGACTCTGTGGATTATATTTGTTTGGAATTATTCATCTAAAAGTGAACCATCCCTCCATCTATGCCTCTATGGGCAGTAGATCTACTTCTGGCGCGAAGTCGGTGGTAGGCAGCCCCCCTGCGCCCTGCGTGTGTTCTGCGGCCCTGCCCTCGCCCCTCGTTCCTAGATCCTCGTTCGCGGTGTGAGTACGCCGGACGCCGGTTGTCTCGCTTTTCGTTCGTTTTCAATTCTAATCCATTTCAATCCGTTTGTATTGTAATCAATGCTATCAAATAATTTACCGTTCAAAGTGTTACCTTTTGTAAATTCAGTTTGTCAACTTTGTGTGTTGTTAATCTAATTCTAAGTGTTGACGTTATCCGTTCGTTTTTCTCTTCTTCACCCACGCGTTTCAGTTGTAGGTACAATTCGCAACAATATTCTTTGTGTTATTTTGCCAGTGGTCTGCAATCAAACTTGTGCATAAAATGGATGATTTAATGATGCTCAATTTAATTGAGAATTTGGAGAAGAAGTAGATGTGTTATTGAGGCGAGCTGCTGGAGTTATTTAATTTTATTGTGATCTTATATGCGTCTGAAAAGAAGACCCAGTGATTTATCTATCCATACTCAAGTAATTAAGCTAATAAGGTTTTTTTTTGTCTGCATTATTTTTTTATTTGTTGGCAGCACACCTTCTATGCTACGAGCAGCTATCAGGCTTATGTTGGATGATGTTGGATACAGTTGCTTCATAAGCATTTCTCAACAAACTGTGAGTGACGCATGAAGTAGGTAACAGAAGCCTTGAGCCAGCCCAAAGTAGGTACTAAATACTTATATTAAGTATCCTAACAATTTGGAAGCCCTTAGAAGTGTCAGACACAAATAAATTCATCAGTTTCAGTGAGCACATGTAACTTTAATGCATTTTTTATTTATCGTTTTATTTACAGGTGGAGTTTCTAATGGTCGGGTTTTTTGGACGTGGAGATCGACGAGGAAAAGGATTTGGTGCTGAACAACTATTAGGACTGGCAGGCTCTGAAGTCACTGAACGAATTGATTGGGTTGGAGGATGGTCAGAACCAGGAGCATTCAAAACAGCAACTGGTGTCAACACTGCAGCAATAAATTCTTCAGTTTGTGACAATGACTGAAAATTGCAAAACTGTTCACTCCACCTCCTGTTTTATTGGCTTTTCTCTTATTCACAGCATCTTCTTATTGTCTTGCCAGATCTGTAGAAATTAAAATAAAATGTTGAAATTAAGCCTTGGATATTTTAATAGTATACAAATGAGCTGTCACCACCAGTTTTCAGGTGCGTGGCTGACTGTTTGAAGCACTTAGCTTGCTGAGTACTGCAAAATAGGCTGAGCACCTGAAAAGTTACCTATTGACAAAAAATCGGTTCTAATTTTTTGATGTTATGTTTGGTAGATGTCAAATTTGTATATTTAGTTATATTCCACTTTGCACCCTTTGAACGATGTAGATATATATAAATTCTAAAGTAACGAATATGAAAAATTACCTTTCTTCACGCTTTCCACTCTTTTTGCGGAGAATTTTCCAGAAATTAATTCTGGGTGAGTCCGCATAAACTCGACCAAAATTTCTTTTTGCTCTTTCGTCACTTTTATGATTGATTATAAAGTTTCAAAAATCGTGAAAAATGATTTGTTAAATGTCAAAACCACGATTGAAACCTATATGTTGCTAAGCAACGAACGCGAATTGCAGCGTTGCAATATCTAACAGATGAGAAAACTCATCGGTGAAATTTCTCATCTCACGCAATGTCAATAGTAGCGTTTTTAAAAAATGAGTGACAAAATGCACGTGAGTTTTTTCACTGGTGAGAAAACTCACCGAAGTCGGTGGTAGGCCCCCTGATCACAATCGTTCAAAATTATTAGGCCACTGGCTAGTAAAAGACAAATAGTCAAAATCTTTTTTATTATTTAAAATAAATGAGATCAAAGCTGCACCTTTTGGGCCCCCATATCTTCAAATCTAAGAGGTATAGAATTTTTTAATTATTTTTCTCGTTATTTTCTAACATGAATTGACATTACCTCATTGAGTTGTTCCGCGAATTTTGGGCACCCAGTATATATATTTGCACATAAATTAAAATAATTGACGCTATTTGATTGCTGAATGTTTGCTGCATCTGCTACTTCAGTGTTTACTCAATAACATGCTTAGTCGCATATGCCTACTGCGATTTTTTAAATATAACAAACTAAAAATGTCAAAAACTCATTTTTTTCAAATGGCACTCCGCATTTATTATTGTACTGGTCGAAAGCTTTTTTGACAAGCTTTCCAACGGTGTAGGGTTTGTATAGTGGAATGTAAAAATCTAGGATGCTACCTTAAAATCACTAAAATAATTAAATGTGTAATTGTTAAACACTGTTTTGTTGGTTGATTCATCTTTATGGAGTGACCATATTGTGTGATTATCTTTTGTTAGGCCTACTAGATTTTTGTATTGCCTTTTTAACGGAAAAAGCAACAAGAATTTTTGTTCATTATCAAAATATTTTGTATGTACTAACTCTTGTAGAATTTTCAAAGACATCTTTGCACATGTGGCAGAAAAAAGTTGTATTGCGAGAATTTTCTCTATTTGGTATTGGATTATGGAGAGGTGGCGTCAGTGAGAAGCCATAAGGTGAAGAAAATGCAGACAGAGTGTGTGCATAGGATCCTAAGATTTAACAATCAAAGAAGAACGAAGCAGAATAAAATTATAGGGACAGAAAATAAATGAAAGCTAATTAATCAGAAAGGAAATGAAATAAAATCATATACCTATACTTTATTCTTTATCTTGGTGAGTGGTCTTTGGGAAATTTTCAGCCGTCAAGTTGAATTTAGGGATTATTGAAAGTTCCAATGGAAAAGTTCGTTGGTAGTTGTTGAAAAATATTCAAATATTACAATAATGTACTTACAGAGACGCCGCAAAGTCTTTCTATTTATTATTTTTTTGGTTAAATTGCTCATATATACCGGGTGTCCCAGAACTGCCGCATGATATTTTAATAACGTATTCCGGAGTGAAAATTAAGACTAAATTTGAAAGAATAAATGTCGAGGGCCGTAGGGTATTTAAATGGTAAACTATTGAAATTAACCAATCGTGTGAAGCTTTTTTCAACCTGTTTTAAGGTATATTAAATAATCCGACTAGTTGCTGGGAAACAACTTACATTTACATTTTTCAAAATTCTTATAAATTTAGCTGGTCCACTGTACTTGACAGAAATGAAGTGTCAATGTGACATTATTTTTTAATAGCTGCGTTGAGGCACGTCACCCTAAGATGAAAGCGTAAATGTTGAGCTGACAAACGTTAATACACTCCTTGAAACTAGGGAAAAATATTGAGGTTCATGTTTGACTGGAATAATGCCTTAACAAAAGCTGGTTTTAAGCAGAGTAAAACAGAAAAGCAATATTGTTTTGATTTTTTAGAATTAAAAAAAAAGTTTAATAAACAATCAAAAACCATAACAGTTAACAATTCGTAGATACTCTTATAATAATTACTCAAAATGACCTCCACCAATTTGAATACAAAGGCGTGCTAGTCTTATTAAGCTTGCTTGGGCGCCTTGAATCATTTGAGGTGTAATTGTTCCCAAAACTTCATGCAATCTATCATCCAGTTGTTCTAAATAGTTCACCGGTTCACGATAAACATAGTTTTTCATGTAACCCCACAAAAAATAGTCTAAAGGTGTGACGTCAGGCGACCTAGCCGGCCAATGTATTGGCCCGCCACGTCCTATCCAAGAATCAGGATATCTTCTATCAAGGACTTGTTGAGCTTGAGTTGTATAATGCACTGGAACACCATCGTGTTGAAACCAGGGATGTGCCAAGAATTGCAATGGCACATCGTCTAGAAGATCAGGCAATTCATCATTAAGAAAATTGGCATAGACTTCACCATTAAATCTTGGAGGAAATTCAAACGGACCAACCTGAAACTCTACAGTCGATATTTTATCTGATAATCGTTTATTTATCAACACTTGTCAATGACTCTCCTAAAATCCCAGCCCACAGATTAATGCTAAACCGATGTTGAAATGCATTAACATGAATTGCATGATGTGGATTTTCGTCTACCCATACATGATAATTATGAATGTTAAATGTTCCGTTTCTTGAGAAAAAACATTCATCCGTAAATAAAATACTTTTTACAAAGTTGGGATTTGCTTCCTGTTGTTGCAGTAACCATTCACAGAACTGCACTCTGAGAGGAAGATCTTCATGCAAGAGATTCTGTACACGCGTATAATGATAAGCGTGTTGTCGATTATCCTTTAGAATCCGTTGTGTTGTGCTTTTTGAAATGTCAAACATACTAGCGAGAGCGACGCTTCTAATACTTAACGTTCCGTCTTCCTCAAAAGTCTGAAGAACAGCCTCTACATTTTATGGAGTGCGAGCCTCTCGTGTAACACCACCAACTCCTTTAATTTGAGGTACTAAATTCCCCGTATTCCTAGCGCGATTCACCAAACGCAAAAATACATTTGCAGGAAAACGTGCAGCGTAAGCTTCTACGGCTGCGTAAGCACTTTCACCACATGCTCCATAAACTATGAGCATATCATAGTACTCTGCAGCGGTAAACATTTTCAAAACTGTTCACTTTTGGATTTTATGAAAAAATATTACTGTCAAAATGACGTTAAGAAATGTCACAATGTAATTTATTATTCGATTACAGTGGACCAAATAATTCAAAGAATTTTATCGTATTATGAAAATCCATGGAAATGAAACAAAGTAATGAGCTTACCTAATAAAGCAATTAACAAAGGTCTTATGATTGGTCAGCGAAAATCGCTTACAGTATAGATACTATAGGACCCTCGACATTTTTTCTTTCAATTTCAGTCTTGATTTTCACTCCAGAATACGCTATTAAAATATCATGCGGCAGTTCTGGGACACCCGGTATATACCGGGTGTCCTAGAACTCGCGGATCAAATTGAAACTGTATATTCCTTGATGGTAATGAAGGTAAAAAACGTTTAGAAAAATATTCAGGGTGCAACAGCTTTTTAGTTATGAATTAATCAAATTGACCAATAGAGCTCGATCTAATTTTCCCTTTATGAGAAAATTGAGTACCTTCCCTCAATTGCCAAGCAACGACAATGAATGAAATATGGTTTGTTATGAGTGAAAATTTCCAGAGCAATTGTAACCTTGAGGGGTATGGGAAATTGACGGGAGGGATATGATGCATTAAACCTTTGTTGATGGAATTTTGTCATTTAGTTCTTCTAAAATATTGTTAGGTTCGCGGTAAATATAGTTCTTCAAATATACTTCTTCTACCGTCGTCATCAAAGGACTGAAGAACAGCATCTTCAGTCTCTGGCGTTCTAACTTCTCGCGGGGGACCCAGTGTCTCGAGTACGGTACAGCAACCGTAGAAATACGTTATAATTTGGATGTGGCAAACGTCGTGGAAAACGTATTGCATATTCCCTTGCATCCTCACGTGCATTGCGCCGGCACTCTCCATAAATTATGAGCATTTCGCCATACTCTGCAGCTGTATACATGATTTCAATACGAAGTTTGACAATTTCGAATCAAATTATAACTTGACGTTGTCAAAATCTTCACAGTTGCCCAAACATTTACTTACATTCCATACCATTCTTACTAGAATTATGTTGCTAGGCAATTCAAAGCGTTGGTTAAATTTACGTGAAATTCAAATTAACAGCGTCCTTCTGATTGGTCAACTTTAATTATTCATTACAAAAAATCGATTATACCCTGTCCTTTTTTTTAAACGCTATTGCTTTCAGTTATCACCAAGGAAAACGCACTGTAAGTTTGATCCGCGAGTTCTGGGACACCTGTATATTCGTATGAAGAAAAATACAATTAAAATTCGAAATTCACAAAATAATTATGGTAATATACATAAGACTGGTACGCGCACTTCCCTATACTTCTCTAATAAATAAGCGTGTCAAAAAAGCACCCCAGGTGTGTGCTTCAAAAGTTACTACTAGATGGCGCTGTATGTACGAGGGACTGTCATTTATGAGTTTTGAATAAAGAAATATCCATATTTACAAGTTTTATATTGCCACAAAGCACACACTTTTTCATTTTTAGCAAAAATCAAAATTGTCTAATATTTGAAACTTTAAAATTTAACGTACAAAGTTCAACAGTGACAGTCCCCGTATGAGTCCCCGCATGGCCAACTTCATCTAGCTTCCGCTGCGCTCCATACGGCCGTCCCAATACGCCAATTTTCATTGTTGAAACTGATTCTACTAACCTCAAAAAATCGTTTGGTAACTAGCCCCAACTAGCGGAGAAAAATGTTAATAACAATGATTGACGTTTCCTTCAAAAGTGTCATGAAGTTTCAAAAAGATATGAAAATCAAACAAAAATATGTAATAGTCTTGTAAAACTGGAAAATATATAACTATATTTAATACATCATTTACATAAAACAATGGAAAAGGAACAAAACTCGAAAGTAACGTAATTTTAAAAAGCATAAAGGAGTGATAACTAAAGAACATACCTAAATGGGTGGATAGGTAGGTATGTAGGTACCTCTTTGGTAGATACGTAGTATTATAATTTTAAAACCTTTCCACTTATGGGTTTATTAGCAATTGATTTTCTTTTTATGGAATCAGTTTTTTGTGAACAACTATTCTTTAAAAGTGGTTTCATCAATAATTCTATAATAACTACAAATTTTGTCTTTATGTGTGTTACAGATAAAGAGGGAATTACGAATTAAATGTGGAAGTAAAATTGTTACGAGTTGTTTGCAAATATTTTCTTGGGCCAAATATGATAAAATTTCTGTGGTGGCAATATCTGCCAATTCTTTCAAAAAAACTTACAAACTCATAATTTGGATAAGTCAACGATTTTGAAGATTAATTGAACGTAAAAGAGGACCAGGGGTTGAAAAAGACAATATAGGAAAGAGACAACTGTCGCAGTGAAATATTTAATTTAATTTTTTTACAATATACCCTGCTATGAAAGCAACAGAAGCTGCATATTTGGGGTTACTGCAATTAAAAATAATAATTGGTTTACTTAAATTTCGAATTTTCTCTAACAGTCGAAAGGGTAGTACGAAGTCCGGTTCACATTTTTCCGCCAAACTGACAAAAAAACACGGTTTCCCCATCAACCCATAAAGATTTATGTTAAAAATTTTGCAACAGATGGGGCTAGTTACCAAACGATTTTTTTAGGTTAACTGAATCAACTTTAGACCCTTATTGGGACGGCCGTGTGCAGCGCAGCGGAAGCTAGATGAAGTTGGCCATGGTCCCCGCATGGCCTACTAAATCTGAACTGCGCTGCGCTTATTACGGCCGTAACAAAGCTCAGATTTTCAATGGAGCAATTGATTCTGCTAACCTCAAAAAATCTACCCTTAACCAACTCCATCTGTTAGCGAAATGGAAAAGAAAAATGTAATTTGAATTGAAATTATCCAATCACAATCACATAACGTGTTTATTTTGTTAGGTTAACACTTTCTATTTTGTCATTTTGACGCAAAATAAATTTTCACGAATACGTTTCATGAACGTAAGAATACTTAATAATTACAATAATCAAATTATGAAATCTAATATTTATATTTTATAAAATATAAAATGGAATTGCAAAATCTGAAAATGGATAGAGCACAGTAGAAAAATGTAAAGTAAAACTATCTATCTGCAGGAACACAATACCTTTCTCGTAAGTTTATAATTTTAAAACCTTCCTACTTGTCAGTTTATTCTGAATGGATTTCGTTTTTATGAATCTGTTTTTTTTTTTATAAACAAATGTTTAAAATTGGTTTCATTACTAATTGGATAATGACTTTACAAATTTTATCTTTGTTTATCACAGGTAAATATGGAATTCTGTATTAAATGTGGATGCAAAGTAGTAACCAGTGGCTGACAAGGATTTTTTGGAATTAAATATGATAAAATTTGTGTGGCAATATTAGCAAAGTTTTTTAAAAGCCCCACAAATTTACAGACCCCACGGTCTTGAAGCCAAACTAATCGTAACAAGGGTCCTGGAGTTGCTGTAAATAATAAAGAAGAGACATGTATCACAGTGAAATGTTTCATTTAGTTTTTTTTTTATAATTTTATTAATTTTGGATTTGGTTTGGAGGTTGCTGGGAATTTGAAAATAACTGTTGTTATTTTCTCCGCATGCAACGCATTATTTTCCCATGTTAGTACTTCAACCGTGATGAAATTCAAGGAAATTTAAATTATTGTGGCAATTTAGTTGATTTGTAGTTTAATATCTTTAAAGAGATGGCGCTAGTTAAGGGTAGATTTTTTGAGGTTAGCCGAATCAATCATTCAGCTAGTTTGTTACGGCCGTAATAAGCGCAGCGCAGTTCAGATTTAGTAGGCCATGGTCCCCGAAACAGACACTGCCATCTAGCGAATTTTTATGAACTATTTATCGGGCTCCAGCGGGCCCTAAATTTGGCTCTCAAAATGGCGGTAAGTGGGTATACCAGTCCCAAACTTCTTTGCAATATTGCCCGGCACGGGACGGGAATAATGTTCTGTCGACGGTCGGAATGACCGACGACGGACGCCGATAATTTTCATATCGGGAACGGTTAAATTTAAGAATCGATGTGTACGGCTTATATATTTACATTTCGCGACATAAGATCTGAATGACAGCGATGACAGTTAATATTTGATTTACACGATACACAAATTTGGTGGAAAAAGTAAAACTTACAAAGCTACCCATGGCTTGTTTGATCGCATCGACCACTCACCAAGATAAAGAATGGAGCGTCGTCTGCGCTGATCGTAATAACAAGTCGTGCCAATCGCTCAAAACTCTGCGTCCGG
Source organism: Tenebrio molitor (assembly GCF_963966145.1). Lineage (NCBI taxonomy): Eukaryota > Metazoa > Arthropoda > Insecta > Coleoptera > Tenebrionidae > Tenebrio > Tenebrio molitor. The sequence goes on along the minus strand of NC_091053.1, from coordinate 19,179,826 downwards.
AAAAAAGTCAAAATATCGGTAGATGTCACCACCTCGCGCGTTATGGGAAACTGTAATAGTATTACAGAAATTACAGAAGGAAAAATTTATTCAAATTGTCAAAATTTAAATGTCTAGCTGTTTCTAGCGAATACAAATTGATATCACAAAATGATTTGCATTATTGTCATTGAAGATCTTATTGTATTTATTATTTTGACAATCAATGACAATTGATACTTATTCGAGTTTCAAACCCTTTTTATGTCTAGCTGTTTCTCGCGAACACAAATTAATATTACAAAATGATTTGCACCGATTATGATTGAAGTTCTTATTGTATTTATTGTTATTTTGATAATCAATGACGAATTAATGGTTGACATTTATTCTAGTTGTAAACCTTCCGTAGTTATTACAGTTTCCATTCATTCGCGATCCAACTGATCCAAGTGCCTCTGGTGGCCATTTCACATCGAATGGCACGACTTGTTATTATCGGCGCGGACGACGGAATGGAGTATACTACGGCGTGCACAACGAATCTACGACATTTGAGCGCGCGACAAATGAGCGCGCGACAAAAGAGAGCCGCAATATGAGTGCAGCGACAAAAGAGCGCCACGACAAAAGAGCGCCGCGACAAAATAGCGTGAGACAAATAAACACTGTGACAAAACAGGATTTTGAAAAAGCAGCAGTCAATGTATTTACGGAGGAGGTTGCTTTTTCCATTTCGCAGGCAATTTATCGGCATGTCCAATCTGCAGGACTCCAAGCATCTTATGCTGCAAATCCTGAATTTGTACTCATGTTGCGCCACCTGCCAGCATTAGCATTTGTGCCAATACAAAATGTACAGGATTATTTGGTAATTGTTCACTTTAACTACTTCTGGAATTTTCGCGTTTTTTCTGGCTAGACAGCCTCAGGGCGTCCTCCTAGATCGTGTCCCACCATTCAAACCTTGTGCAAATGCCTTTTTTTTCTCTCTTGTTGTGTTTCAAGGTCGCGCCAAGTCTTAGTATAACTAAAGGGTAAGGAAAATTTTCATTCAATATGGAAATTAATTATTGCCTTAAGAAAGGCAAAGACAAAGGCAACCTGTATTTACCTCCTTTTGTGGTCACGCTCTTTTGTCGCCGCGCTCTTATGTCGCCGCGCTTTTATGTCGCCGCGCTCTTATGTCGCCGCGCTCTTATGTCGCACGCTCTTTTGTCGCGCGCTCTTTTTGCGGCGCGCTTTTGTCGCGATACCATGCACAACTGTGTCTCGAAATGAATGGTGGACATTTTGAGCATCTCCTTTAATTCTTCTTTCTTTGAGTTTTGTTTGTGTTTCGTTTTGTTATTATTTGCTTTCGTTCTATTAAACTCGCTTCTTTTTAGAACCACCATTTGTTGTTTGCTTTACGACTTCCGCCCAATAATAAATTTGTATTAATAGTTGCGGGCTATACGATGACAACTTTTATTAAATTTATTGACATTACTCTTAACCTACATTTTTTTGACAGTGCAATAATGTGCTAAATTTGACAATAAAATACAGTCGACCAGATATTTTGAGTAGAATGATAACATTTTTGGAAACCAAGCAACGCCCTCATTCATTCTGTTCTCCCTAGTTTTTCCGAGCTTGACTAACGGGATTGGTGGATTTGATATGCTTCTAAGTCGATTAAAAAAGCAGATAAGAAAAAAGAATCAGTCTTTCCAGTAATGTTATTGCTGTCGGCACAAGTCAGTTTCCTCTGGGGCGTGAGTTGTGCCACAGCCTGTAGAGTAATTTTTTTTATATGACAGAAAAATGATGTCAAAAATTTAATGATCGCAATAGTACCATCGGTGGACAGCTGGGACAAGATGACAATTGTATAAAGTCAAAAATTACAAAATTTGTATCGGTTAAATTTGTTTTTTTACGAAAAGGTTATAAAAATTATGACGGGGTGAATGACATTTATTTATCAAAACCATCAAGTAAAAGTTTACTTTGTTTTATATTGAATGATATTGTTTGTTTTCCCAATAAAATAGTTGGTAATTATTCACAGAATCGGTTTTTTGGTGGTCAAAACAAGTAGGTAACAAAAGAACATTGAAACTTGACGGACAAATTGGATGTTATTTTAATTTTACGAGAGAGTGATGTCAATGTGACAATAAAGTCCATTCAAAAATCAAAAAACCACCACCTGTTGCTTTAGGTTGGTAAAATTTAAAAAACCCTAGGTAGATATTTTTTCATACTATGTTGGTAACTATAAATTATGACATTTATTTGATTCAAAATAAAATTCAATTACTTTGAATTTCGTTCATATTGTTTTATTAGCAGCACGTTTCATTTATTTATTGATTCTTATTATTTTTACTTAAACATGCCCGGAAAAACAAGACACTTAATAAACATTTAACCTCGAAATTACAAGTCTCACCAAATTTTACACTAGACAGCGTTGCCGGAAGTAATTATCGAGGAAAATGAGACGTTGGTGGTTTTTTGATTTTTGAATGGATTTTAGTTAATCTGACAATTTGTGACACAGCGAAAGTCCATACACTTGGTCAATATGAGCTAATTGCAGTATCGAGTTTTACTTCAAATTAAAAAATGTGGAAAAATAAAGCGCAATTTCCGAAGAGTTATTTTACCATGTAGCCGAGAATTGGTACCAAGGAGCGTTAAAGAAGAAAAACTTTTAACTCCTAAATCCTTTAATACCCAAAAGTAAACAACTATTTGAAGTTGGAATTAGTAAAAAAAAAAAAGCTAATTGTTTTTTTAGCGAACAGTGGATTGAGCTTCAAAAGATTCTTCAGTAGACACCAGTACGGGGCACGCTGTCTGGTTGTTAAGATTCAAAGTAACAAATTTTCATGTACCTACTAACGTGATCCGTGCTGTAATATTTTGTACAAAACCATTAATTTAAGTAAAAGGATGCGAAAAGCTCCGTCCATAAATTTAAAAGTATAATTAACAAATTTTCATAGTCATTTAATAGTAATAACTACCGTGCGATCAAATAAAAAAAAAATCAGAGTAGGCGAAAATGATGATTTGAACCAATCAAAGCATCAGAATAGCACAATCCAGGTAACTCGATTAATTTTTTAATTGATCGCACGTTACAAGGACCTACATATACGAACTAACTTATTAACAAATTGTACATAAACGCTGTTCAAAAATAAAAAAAAACATTGTGGTGCAAATAACACACATTTTTCAAGACATTTCCTATTACAGTTGGTTGCAAAAAAAACGGGAACTGTCAAAATAAAATTGGCACATTTTTACAATTTTTCCATAGTGTGAAATCTTCTTACGAGAAATAGGTTAGAATTAACGTGAAAATTTAATGACATTTAAAAAAATTATTTGATAGGTATTGTCAAGTAGATAATTAATTGAAAAATGGGCAAAACCAAATTTACATTAGGAAAATTTTCGTTTCCCGTTTTTTTTGCAACCCACTGTACCTACTTATTACAATGACAGATAAGTCATTTGCATCACAATGGTTTTTTGATTTTTGAACATCGTTTAATGTATTTGTACTAAACAATTTATAAAAATTAAATTAATGCCACAAAGCGAATGAAAACCAGTGAGCGAAAAACGATGAGCCAAAGTGAAACGAACGAAAGAGAAACCTTCACCAACTAGTAACTATGGATACATACTTACACTCGGGCCAACCAACAGATATAGTAATAAAACCGCCTCCTAGTGCCCGCGTATTTTAAATAGCAGCTTGTTTATTCAAAACGTGCGCAGATTTTCGAAAGCCTGATGTACATCCACAAAAATTACTTGACGGCATCCGGCACCTCATTCGTTAAAACGAAATTCGTTTTAACCTCGCTTCGGGAGTTTGACCACGTGTTTATGTTTGTTTGTTTCCCTTGGCATTTTTCGATTTGTATTACAAAATAGTTTTTTCAAGACTTTTGTTTCTCTATTTGTTAGAAAGTGGTACGTGGTACGCTTTATTGTGAAACAGGCTTCGCCGTATATCGTTCTATGCAACTAGGCCACATCCCTTTTTTTATTAAACTATATCTGTTGGTTGGCCCGAGTGTAGGTACTCACTTTCTAGGGAGGTATCGAACAATATTTTTTTTTAATGGCGCTGTACAGATGGCTTTAGTTAATAATATATTATGTAAATTCTGTATTTTTTATCATATCTATTCGTCAAAATTTCGCATATTAATTTAAATAAAGTCTAAATAATGTACAGGTCATTATAAATGATTGTAGTGATTGTACCATGGTAAGTGGCTGTGAGCTATGCTTTAGGTTGTTACAAACATTTATAATAACCCCGTATGAGCTTCAAAAAAAAAATAGACAACATTTCTAATAAAAAATTTCATTTGCACCTCCCTAGATTGAACTAAACATAACATAAAGAGAAAAAAAATGGTAGGATTAACTTCATAAGTCAGCCGAGGGTTGTCTGTTTTTCAAGAACGAATTGAATAATCATTGTCAGCACCTGGCACCTAAAAAATGAAAACATTCTTACTGATAGAAAATAAACATTAGTGTTCAAAATTTATAGATTTATCAAAACTTATTGTGTTAGAACAATGTAAAAGTACACGTTGATAGTTACAATATTCTTCACATAGATATCTCATCATTATATGTATTATTATAATCTTGAGGGAAATAATAGAAAGTAGCTGACGGTGCTATCAATGAAATTTTAATTAGATCAATCTGCAACCTTTGCTCAAGAAGTTTATGTAAATATGGTAATAACCTAAATTTGTTAAAAATGTTGTTTCACACAGAAAATTAACAGCTTGACTTATTTTTAATAATGGAACAATTTCTGTGCAGATCTGATCTATTTCATGATTAAAACAAATTACGGACTATTACAGAGTCATGAACAATTATTATGAAAAAAAAATTAAAATTGGATTGTCCTGTTTAATATCCCAGGCCAAAGATGGACCTGTTTGTTTATTGGCTTTTTTTGTTAAGGTAGGTAGGTAGTATTCATAGTCGTTCAAGAATTCCAAAGTTATATTGCCTATTGTCCCATTGCTAAAAGGTTAAATACCTTTTAGCAATGGGACAATAGGCAATATAACTTTGGAATTCTTGAACGACTATGAATACTTCATTGCCACAGCAGTGGGTCCTTTACAACTCTATTCGAAAAATCGAACAAATTCGTCTAAGCAAGTCAGTTTTACAGGGTAGTCATTGTTAAAGAAGATTTATAATACCACAAGCCAAAGACTACCAATAAAAGCAATTTTTCCATTAAAATCGATTTAATTCAAAAACTGTCAAACATTTTTCGAAACGGATTCAAAAATGTAAACATTTTGTTTTTAAGTTTTTTATAAATATCTGCTCTTTATAGCTATTAATACAGCATAACAAGAAGATTATGGGATTTATAATATGCGAGGACGTTGCCAGGTGACGAGGCGATTAGCCGAGTCACCTGTACAACGTCCGAGCGTTGTTTAAATCCTATAATATTCCAGTTACATTTTAAGCTTTATCGTATCATTGTATCTAACGTATTATGAGCGCGTAACTAATGTATTATTAAAGGTCATTTTGCCACCGGCAGGCAAAATGAATCACCCTGTAAACTTAAAAATTCAATGAATAACGGTCGAATTTCCAAAGGAATTTCGACCGCTGGGCGGCCGCTAGTTTTTAATCATGGAACAATTTCTGCGCTAGTGTACGGGCGCTTTTTGGGGATATTATTCATCTTAAGTTTTTGTCACCGAGAGTTTTTCTCGTTCAGTATTGTTTTAGAAAGAAAATATGAACTTATTGTAGTTTCAATATGGTTGTAGGTCGTAAAATTTTATTGGATATTATGAGCGATTAACGGGCACAATGGTTGGGTTTGAAAAGGTTGGAAAGCGGCGCGTGCCGTTTGCCGTACAATGCAAATATACCAAATGTACAATACAACCCTGCTTAAAATATTACCTGCTAGTGGTAAACTAGGATTTATAAGCCCCGCAAGATCTTTAACTTAAAGTACCATAAAATTTTACGACCTACAACCAAATTGAAACTACAGTACTGTACTCAATCTTAGCTCTAAAATCATGTCTAAACATACCTATAGTTGAATTTTTTTAATAAACAATTGTCAAAACGTTGTCTTGTTGGTATGAGTTAAACTGTGATTTTCATGATAATACGATTGGTCACATTGAGTGTCAACATTTTTTTATGTAACTGAGCTTGCGCCCTAACGAGCGAGAGTTTATTTCAAATTCGAAAAGGTTTCTCCTGATTTCTCATATAATTTGTTTTGAAAATGAATTCATGGAAGAAAGGTCCGGGAAGTGAAGTGAACATAACCTTACCATGATTTGGTGTCAAATTGTTATACAGCTGGTCCATATGTCCAAATTTTAGGGTGGTACAGTATGGTTTTTTACTTCATTTTGACACTGACAATTGTTTATTAAAAAAATTTCACTATATGTTTCCGCATTTTTATTCTTTTTAGAATCTGCGTCTCTAATAGGTCTATTATTGTATTCAATTTGGAGTCGCTTATAGCTATCTCTTAAAGCACTCGTAGTTTAATAGATCTCTAAGAAAATTTTTATCAATATTTCAGTGTATTATTGTCATTTACACCAAAAAACTTCCAATATTAATGTTCAAACTCTATTTTTTAAAATATGTTGCGGATGTAGTTGCATCCGTTACCTTGAATTACCAATTAATACAAAATTCCGTAGAATTTGAATATTTAATTTTTTTATTTAAAAATTAAAACAAGGGTGCAAATTCTAAAAAATAACATAAAAAAGTCGTTTTATAAGGACATTGGCGCACTCGTCCCATAGAAAACTCCCCTACGGGTCGTTTTCTACACTTGGGACTCGTGCGCCCAATCAACCCTTATAAAACTCGTTCTTTAATATACTATTAGAAGTGCTCGTACTGTGGCGCCCTCATCGGCGAAAATTGGCTCTTTCTCGGAAACATTTTCGCAATGCATCTTTAATGAAATGGTTATTATACAGCAGGTCGTGCTTTTAACAATAGGGCAATAGGCAATATAACTTTAGGATTCTTAAACGACTATAAATAGGTATATCGCCACAAAGACATCGCCTTTAATTTAGCAAGTACTGTAACTTGTTGAAAAATAAACACAAACAAGAAAAACAATTTGTTATTAAAAAAACTCACATAACCAGACCCAGAAGATGAAAAATTCCTTTGAACATCCCTTTGGTAAATTTACCCAGTTCTTCCAGAAAATGTTGTTTAAACTCCTTCATTTTCAATAAAAGATCGCTCCGAAGGTGTTAATTTTCGACTGCAAAGTACAAAGGGTAGGTATTATTGGTTGTTGACATCGATCTTATCCAGATCTAGTCCAGATTTTAGAAATAATTCAACAGCAAAATAATTGCCAGCGTAAACAGCGTAATGAAGAAACGTTACATAGTCAGTAGACATCAACTGGTCGTGTGCTGTAGCATTAAACAGTATCTTCACCAAGTTATCTGATCCTGGACGTGTTACAGCATAATCTAGAGCAGTTTTTTTGGTTCTTATCTAGTCGCGAAGGTAAGACATTTATTTCCGTGCGTTTACAGTAAAAAGTAATAAGCAGAGATCGGATTCAAATAGGCGTTATAGTGGAGCGGGAGCTCGAATAAAAGACGCTTAGTTTTGGAGTAACCCAATCTTGGCGTAGAACTAAATGAGTGATACCTCAAAATGTTCGTCTTGAAGTGCTTAATTTATATCCAAAGTTACGACATCGGCCATTGGTCCTGACAAAAGTTATTGGTAGTAAACGAAAAAAAATATTTTTTTTTTTCTAAAAAGTTAAATTAATTACCTACCTCGCTCTCGCTACAGTTATTGAGATGTTTTTAACACTATTATTTAGTATAGAATGTCTACTTTCCAACGATATACAAAAATGTATGTTAATTCAATTCTAACCGACTCTAATTAATTATAATAAAGACAGGGAGTATGTCGCATAAAATCGATTCAGTTAAAGTGCATCGTTTTTGTTTAATAACTTTTTTATAAGATCGAAATCTGCAAATCGGTACACGTGACAAGAAGCAGAATTTTATAAGGAATATTTTATTCGCTTATGTTATCTACTTATTTTGATAAATAAAGACAGGGGAGCGAAAAAACGGAAGCAACTACACTGGACTCCGCATGTATACCCCTCACCGCACTACCCGCGTTGAAGCCCACATTGTTTAGGAATTACTTGTAGGGCGTGGGTTCAATTGTGCTTGGGAATGAATCCACGAGTGCGTCAGCACGAGTGAGATTCGCAAAAACAATTGAATGAGTGAAACCAGTTTGAAAAATAGTCTACATAATTTGGACTACGAGTTGTATTCGGAAGACTAGTCCATGAACCAATTTGGCAGCAAATCGGAAGAAGAAATTAACGCAGAAATCGAAGAAAATGTTTCCAACAACACAAAAAAGACACGTGAGTCCATTTGGAAGCAATTCTCAAGGCTGCATTCATTTGTTAAAAATTATCGCTGGGATCACTAGTGGTATTACCGATACAATTTCCACGAGTGGGAATATTCGGTCCAATTTTTTAAAACCATGGTAACAAATGTGTAAAATTGTGTTTTTATTGGTCCATTTTTAACAAATGACAGGTGAATGGAATAGTCAGAAAGATGTAACTTATCTGAGTTTGGAAAATGTTCTGTTGATGATTCTTTACAACTGGTGAGAAAATTCATAAATAAATTATATGATTGCGAAAACAAAAGATTCAATTGACAAAAGTAGAATAAAATTAACTATGAATACCAAAAAACCAGCTAGTGAATTGCATTTTATCAACATATTTTAAGGTATTATCAGTAGTAATATAACGAGTGACATGGACATTGCCGATTATATTTCGACTGAATTTTACGAGTTGCTATTTACGCTTCGCTTCGCACTCGTTATATTTCCAAATATCATAGCAACGAGTTAAAATTCAGGAGAAATATAATCCGCACATGTCCATGTCAAGAGTTGTATTTTACATGAGAATTTAACAAACCAGAACCACATACATTTACGAAATGGTATTTATTAACATTAACATATATAGGTATTTATAACATTACGTATTAGCAGTACCATCTATTTGCTTCCATTTTTGCAATTTTTATAATGACAAATTTAAACTGTCAAAAGCGAATTTGTTGATTCGGTGACAATTGAAGAGTTAGATGCAGAATAATCGCCTATTTATTTTGTACCTACAGAATAATCAAAAAAGCTCGCTCGTAATTGGCTGTTATTCAGTCCAGTTCTTAACGTTCATTGGTTCTTGACACGTGCGTTGAATTCTCTATTAGATTTTCTAAAGTATTCTTACAATTTATATTTTTTTATGTAGATCTTATTACCAGTGTTACCTATGGATCAACAGTCACGTTTTTATGGTCGACAAATTAGATGTTTTTCAATATGGATGGGACATTAAAAACGGAATACTTTCACCGATTACTGCGACTCAAGCACCATTTCCCTATGATTTGAGAGAACTCCTAGATTTGCTCTGCACTGAAAAAAAAAATGCGATTCTTCAAAATGTCTGTGTGTCAAAGAAGGGATTTACTGTTCTTCAGCATGTAAATAAATGTTCCCAATTATGTCAGAATATTTGCAACCAAAGTGTGCCCGATGAAAGTGGTGATGAAGACGGTGCTGATTTTTAAATGTATGTTGCACAAACTAAACAAAAAAAAACTATAGGTATATTACAAGTTTCATCAAATGCTAAAATTGAAAAATAAAATGTCTTTTCAAAAGAATAATAAAAGAATCCACGCCCTACAAGTAATTCCTAAACAATGTGGGCTTCAACGCGGGTAGTGCGGTGGGCGCACTCGAATTCCCGTCTGACTTATTACTTGTCATAAAGTAATGCAAGAATTCCCGTCAGGTAATTATCAACTGATATAATCCATAACTTGAGTTCCCGTCAAGGGTAAAAGAGCGCTTTAATCCCTTACTTACCTACCCCTCTAGCCGTTGCCAGGTATAGTGTTCCCATTTATAATTTGGTTTTACTACCAGCCGTGTTGTCAGGGAGTTAAATACTCCGACAATAGGCAACTACGGCTATAAATACTAGGACTGTAAAAGAAGGTCTCTTCTCTGTTGTCTGACCAGGCTACAATATCTTCACGTCTATTGCCGAAACCACAACCCCAGCCCCTAATAATTACCTACAATTGCACTGCCATAAAACCAAATTATAAATGGGAAAACTATACCATTGTTGTTTACCATTACGTGGACCAAAAAAATGTTTAAAATTTTAAAAAGTTACAAATACCGTGTGATCCACAATTAGATAAGAGGCGGCTGTGACTTTGACAGTGTCAGATTTTTCGTATCTTTGCTAAGTCACCTAATAAATGTCAAACAACTGTCACTATTAACCAAATTTTAACGCAAAAATGGTACTTTCGTAACAGTGCTTTCAATAACCAAGATTTTTTTCTGACGGGAATTCGAGTCTAGAATTTTGGGTGTATTTTTGCCTTGACGGGAATTCGTGTGCAGAATTAAAGGGCCTATGTCCAAGCCCAGGTATAAAATATTATTCTGACGGGAACTCGTGTGCACCGAGTGCGGTGAGGGGTATACATGCGGAGTCCAGTGTAGTTGCTTCCGTTTTTTCGCTCCCCTGTCTTTATTTATCAAAATAAATAGATAACATAAGCGAATGAAATATTCCTTATAAAATTCTGCTTCTTGTCACGTGTACCGATTTGCAGATTTCGATCTTATAAAAAAGTTATTAAACAAAAACGATGCACTTTAACTGAATCGATTTTATGCGACATACTCCCTGTCTTTATTATAATTAATTAGAGTCGGTTAGAATTTAATTAACATACATTTTTGTATATCGTTGGAAAGTAGACATTCTATACTAAATAACAGTGTTAAAAACATCTCAATAACTGTAGCGAGAGCGAGGTAGGTAATTAATTAAACTTTTTAGAAAAAAAATATATTTTTTTTTCGTTTACTACCAATAACTTTTGTCAGGACCAATGGCCGATGTCGTAACTTTGGATATAAATTAAGCACTTCAAGACGAACATTTTGAGGTATCACTCATTTAGTTCTACGCGAAGATTGGGTTGGTGAATTTTAGTGGTTATCCGCTCGTCTATTAGGTAGGAAGCGGAGAATCAGTTCCTAATAGATATAATTGCATGCAAAAACACCAACCAAGTAGCCCAAATCAAATCAAATAATAATGGAAACAATATTCAAACCGTAAGACGCCGGTCGAGTCTTGTACTGCTTCAAAAAACAGACAAACCATTATTAAATCGAGAAATTACATGGCCCGACGCCCTGCAAATACTGTGCCGCACGTTCATGAAATCGTCCCCCACTAAAGTCACAGAATAGAGAACGATCAGAAGTGTATCTCCGCGCGGCACCTTTGATCTTTTAGAACCGATTTTCGTGACCTTCGGCCGAGGTGGCCATTTTGCTGGGCTAGAAGACACGCCCGGATTGAACAAAATTATGATTATTTTGGCAGGTCTTCGCCGCACACACTCTCCTTCTACTCTACCTCTACTTCTCCAAGACATTTTGAAGTATTTAAATAAATAAATAAACAAATCAAATGCAGACTGTCAAACGGAAACGATAGCCCCAGAAAATGGCGTCAGAACGATGCGCGACGAGATGCGCGAATTATAGAAAGTGGAGGGAGATTCACTTCTGATTGTTCTCTATTCTGTGCTAAAGTGCGTCTATCGATATTTTGAAATGACTTTTTAAACACTAGTTAACATTTTGGGTCGTTTATGATGCTCTCATTACTAGGGGATTATTTACCTACCCTGTAACAAAAACTCTCGATGGTACCTGCGGATTATTGAGGATCGGTTACTCACTACTTTTACGACAATCTAATTTAGCCGGCAATAAACCACTGAAGGAAGCAAAAGGTCGTTTTAAAATATCGATAGACGCACTTTACTTAAATCGCCTAAATCCGTCCAAACACTGGTAATAAGCAATCTTTTCAGTAAACCGCTACACAATGGAGAGTGGGTTTATTCTATAAAGGCTTGCAAGGAAGAATTTTTCGCAAAATTTCCAATTGGCAACATCGTGGAAGCAAATTTCATTGCACACATTAGAAAGACTGTGAATAGATTTGTGGCACCTGGAAGGGTTGAAAAAGGTAAAGTGTGGGAAGACGGCCAGTGAATGAAGAAATTATTGAAGTTATTACTTCAGGGCAATGTACCACTCTCCACTTGTCAGAAAATTGTTACAAAATACCTGAACTTCTATCCATACAAAATCACAATACAATTTTTTTGGCAAAATATAATTGAATAATTAAAATGACTCTACAAAATATTTAAATTATTTTGACTAACACTTACATGTTACTTCAAGACGTTGAGTCAACGGAGTTTTCGGTAGAAATTATTCTGATATCAATACTGAGCCCTTTGAGTTCGATCCCTAATAAATAAGATATGATATCTTTTCATGTAAACGACGCGCGACGCCGGATGCAAGTGTGATATGATTATTACAAAAGGGTAAAAGATGAAGTATCTACCGTATAATATGTCCCCGGATTGAGTTGACAAGAGGAAAACAATTTTTATTTTACGCGAAAACTTCAGAGGAATAATATTTAGTTATTAAAAAGTCTTCTTCAACACAGAGGAAGACTTAAATTGTCTTAAGAAACAAATACTAGTGGTCTGAGGAGAAAATTTCCTGCAATTTCGTACCCACGAGTTTGTATTCGGCAGGACAATTCATTGAGCGAAGATTGAAAAATTGTATGAAAGAAATACTTGAATAGTAGTTTGTAAGTTAAAAAAGATTGTTATAGCAATTAGTCAATAAATAGTGAGAATCGCCCTCAATTGTCACATGATTTATATTGACAAATCACAACTCCGAATTGTTTGAATAGAAACCAATCACAATTTATAATTATAAACTAGGCAAAAATGAATAGGGAATTCTACACAAGATAAATTTAAAATGTTACAGGTACTTGAAACATTACATTTAATGTGTATATTAATATATTGGTAACACATTTCATTACAAATTTTAAACTGTATTTATAGAAAATTCAAAAAAGGAAAAATTCCCTATTCATTTTTGCCTAGTTTATTTATACAGTGAGCGGCAAAAGTATGGAATAAATTCCTTAAAAATTAAACAAAATTTTTTTCAAAAGAATCTTTGGACAGGTCAATTTTAGTTTATAAAAATACATATTTTAATACAAAATAAAATTCCAAGCGGTCAATTGTTTTCGAGTTATGACGTCATCGATACTTTTTTTAAATGGAAACCCCCTATTTTTTTTCTTGATTCTGATAGCCCTTTTAATTATCTAAACGCCAGTACAAAAATTTTGTTACCTTACATAAGGAAATTTTTGAGAAAAAAAAAAAAAGTTGGAAAAAATAAATTTTATAAAGAACAAAAACAAGTCAAAAACTGTGTTAGTAAGTACTTAAAATTATGGAATTAAATGTTTGAATTGCCATCCCCCAGCTTGTTGACAATAAGCAAGTTTATGAAGAAATTCCCCCTGTTTTAGTTTTATCCCAGCACCCAATCAAAATTAAAATTTCTATACGTTGTGTTTCTGTTAAATGAGTCATTTTCGAAAACGTTTTGTAAAACAAATAACACATACGAATGAAATTGACAGTAACATTTGACTGTTTGATTTACCTACTTGATTTTTTGACTTGTTTTTGTTCGTTATAAAATTTATTTTTTCCAACTTTATTATTTTTTTTCTCAAAAATTTCCTTATGTAAGATAACAAAATTTTTATACTGTCATTTAGACAATTAAAAGGGCTATCAGAATCAGGAAAAAAAATAGGAGGTTTCCATTTAAAAAAAGTATCGATGACGTCATCACTCGAAAACAAATGACTGCTTGGAATTTTCTTTGGTACTAAAACATGTATTCTTATAAACTAAAATTGACCTGTTCAAAGATTTTCTTGAAAAAAATTTTGTTTAATTTTTAAGGAATTTATTCCATACTTTTGCCGCTCACTGTATAATTTACCTAGGGAAAAGCTTTTTCGGGCGATTCTCAGTAGTAATAGTACGAGATCCCACTGCATGATTTCTACGTTCATCTGTTTTTTAATCAAAATACTATTTTTATAGGTAATTATGAGTAGAGAAATACGTTTCTGCCGGGTTGCTTATCAAAATATGGCCGCAAGTACCGAGTGACTATAAATGATTGAAGGAAAATAGTGGATTGGGAACACTGATGCAGTTGGTAGTGCAAGTCTTCTCGTGGATCATCTGTCAATCATTTCTATTTAGGTTAGGTTAAGTCACGAAGTACATTGTCGATTTAGATTTTTTTGACGTTTGTTTCAATTTTTAAAATTGCGTGTGTCATACCAACGATGTTGCCAACTAAAGATTTCAAATGTGTTAGCAACATAACAAAATAATTTTCAATCATTTATAGTCACTCGGTATTTTTTAGTTAAAATTAAATTAATTATTTTTTTCCAAACAGTTTCGTTCACTTGTTTTTAAGATAAATTATACTTCATTTCAAAGAGAGATGTGTAAAGAACTTGAAAAGTTTTGGTTGCCATTTCTCAGTTGCCAACTTCACGTCATTTTTGCTCAATTAGATAGCATCATTTTTATTTTAACCACGCACAATGCATCCTTGTCTGATGCACGGTGTGGTGCGCTAACTCTCTTTCGCTCTTATCTATTTTTAACAGTTACCCCTATTTGCGGCCACTTTTCCATAAGCAACCGTATTCCATCGTGTTCATTGGTTCTTTGACACGTGCGTTGAATTCTCTTCCGAATATACCTCGGGGCAGATATATACATATAGGTGTCCCAAAAATGGCGTACTAACTACTTACTACCGTATCGAGGATGTTTAAATGTACACGAAAAAAACATGGAAAAAATTTTTCAGACAAAAAAATCAATTTTTATTATTATTATTATTATTATCGGTAATACAATGTAAACAAAGATGTACTCGTACAACATTACCATGGAATGTTACCGTAGTGGATGGAAAATATTTTTTTCGATTTCCAAAGCTTCTAAATTCTCTATTATGCAGTATTAGATATTGGTAGTGAGTAATCTTGTACTTTGTGATAATATGTACGATTACAGGTAGCTGTCATGACAATTTAATATATATATTTTGAAATAATTTACCTGTTAAGTGCCACTTTCAAAGACCGCCAAATCAGCAAATAAGTCCAATAGATATTTTTAAATATTTTTCTGACGTTTACGGCAGTCTCTTCTACCCCGTAGTGCACCGTTAGTACGCCATTTTTGGGACACCCTGTATATATCGCCAGAAATTTTTTCTTGCAACACTCGTGTTTGTCGCTCAAAATTACCCTCGGTCTGGCGCCTTCGTGTAATTTTCTTGCTACAAACACTCGTGTGTCAGGACTGCTCGAAAAAATTTCCGGCAATATACATATCTGACCAATTTCGTAAATCTGATTGGTCGAGAGAATGCGAGTTGAATTGTCCACATAATTCAACTCTACATCGAAGTTTAAGCTTCTGAACACACATGCGTGAAACATAAGTGTTACCAAATTTTTCATTAAGTTTTGTAATTATGTGACGAAAACCGGTCCACAAAAACAACATTTTGAAAAAAGTAATAAGTTGTTTGTCAAAAACGAGGCCAATTGTATTAAAATGTATAACATAACAATTAATTCAAGTCCAAATTTTAACAGAAAATGTTGCAGTATACAGGGTGTCTCAGCTAAGACTTTCGAGCCTAATAACTGGGTTATTTTCCAAAGGATTTTTGTGAAATTTAAAATGCAGATATTTTAGACGGTGAAGAATAAAATCCCATTAATGCAATTACCCAAGTCTTAAAATAGTTATTTATTTAACGAGTTCGTGTGTAATTTTGGCTTTTTTTGGCATGAGTGGACCAGTTTAAAACTCGAGTGAAACGAGAGTTTTAAAGTTCCACGAGTGCCAAAAAAAGCCCAAATTACACAAGAACGAGTTGAATACAACGTTTTTTTGTTCGACGAGCCCGTTAAAGGCTCCAAATCGCTAAAAATCTTGAAAATTAGCTTGACGTTTCGTTTTGACAAGTTGTCAAATTTATCAAAATCCGTTCACACAGGAGCAAATTTTCAAATTCTGACAGTGTCGAACAAAAAACGTAATTTTTACATGCCTTTTTAAAATGTTGAATCACTTAAGATTTACATCAAAAAATTCACTCTAGAGAGATTTTCGGAAATCATATCACGCGGCCATTCATTCATCAATACACACTTATAAATAATTTTTCGTGCCTCCGGCCGGAATTTGGTAAATTACAGATCTCGAAATCGTCCAGAAACACATGCATTGCCGGCCTAGTCCGGCTAAAAGTAGGGATTTCGAGTTGTCATCGGTTTTGGTTGGCATTTGTTATCAGAATTCTATCAAACGTCAATGTTTGTTCTGTGGATGGCTCGTTAAAAATGTTTTTCTATTTATAACAACGTACAAACTACAAAGAAGCAATATTTAACTAAAATTAATTAATTAAAATTACGTTTCGAGCCACTGCTTGAATATGGGCTGGTGTATTTATTACAACAAATGTTTCAGGAAAATGTCAAAAACAAAACAAATTAATTAAATTTAATAAACGTCAAGAAGCGAGAGCGATGTTGATTTTAAAATTTAAATGTTTAAATGTAGATAAGTGTTGCCAACACAAAAAAAGTCCCTAATATCAATTATTAAAACAAGTGCTTTAACTTCCATTTAACAAAAATCCGCAGAAGTTGGCATGAAAATTTTTGTGTATCACACGTCCAGAAACTGTTTTGCGAGCATTCGTACTTGCAATACTCGTCTGTCGACTCGTAGTGCAAACCGTACTCATGCTCGCAAACGTGCAGTTTCTGGCCTAGTGATACAAATAACTATTATTTATGAGATTTTCTAGCTGAATTTATTTCGAGCCGTTTTGATTTCCAGAAATTATTATTTCTCCCTGTCTCGTTCTTTTAGCGTAATCACCACTCACTGGCGTTCGTGGTGATTAATACGCAAAAAGAACTCGACAGGTCGAAATAATTTATATTGACAAATCACAACTCCGAATTGTTTGAATAGTAACCAATCACAATTTAATTAAGGATGAACTGGAGTAACATTGAAAAATGGCGAAATTTGCTTAAAATTGGTACAATAGTCCTTTCATCCATTCTAAAGTACTGCGCCAAATTTAAAAAAATTTGATCGAGGGATTTTAAAGTTATTACCTTTTAAAGTTTCGGGATATTTTACACGTGTTCTTATGAGAAATCGAGCAATGGTCGCATAAAAATTGATAAAAAACATAGTATTTCATATTTCAAACATTTTTCTTAAATTTTTCACACATAAGTATCGATATCGTAGAATTTTCTAATGAATTTACAAAAAAAGTTGGTCGAGGATTTTCCTTGTAATCGCTAATTATATGTCGAAAAACACGGTTTTTGAGGTTATGTATTTTCAATAAAAGTGAACAAAATGCATATAATTGACGTCGGTATGCAACATTACACTCATATCGCACGTTTTACTACAGTTACGTTAAGAACTTTAACAGAAATCAATGAAAATCGAAATTCAGTGTGCTTCTGTTTACTTTCACGTACAGTCTTAGTCAAAAGATTGTAAAATCACATGTAAGTAATTATCCAAATATCAAGAAAATAAACACAAAATTCACTTGCAACTCATTACAATTCGTTTCCAAAAATTAAAAAGTATTTTTTCAAATATTGATTTCTCGTAATAAGCGTTTCATAGCATTATAAGAATTCCGTAACTTTTTGCTGAGATTGTTACTCTAGTTCATCCTTAGGAAAATTTCCGATATAATTGACCTAGGGAAAAAAAAATTCGGGCAATTCTCTTCCGAATATACTTCGGGACAGATATACAGAGTGATCACAAAAAAACGCCCCAGCTTATATCATTCTTATTTCAAATCCGATTTCAACGAGCGGTGCATCAAATTAAAGGGTTCAAAAAGTACTATAAACTGGATATAAAATGTTGCCCTTAGCAACCCTATCTTACAAGGGTCAAGGGTCAACTAAAATTTTTTAAATAGCAACATATCATTTTTTTGGTACAGTGAGATTCATTATGTTTTTTTGAGTTAAAAAATATAGCACACCCTGTATATTTAAATGTTATTCTAACATAAGAAATAAATAAAATTCAATTACAAATCATTAAGAATAAGTAGAACTTTATTCGTAACAGGCCATGAATTACTTAAGATATTCTTGTAGCCATGGAAACACAAAAAAATTAACATTTATTTTGAAAATAAACTTTATTTGTCGTAATTTCTGTTTAATTTTTTTCTCCATTTTCGTGTTGTGAAATAAAATGAACAATAATGAAATTGTGGATATGTTGCAAGCATATTTCCGAAATAATAGAAATTACTACTTGCAGAGAAACGCCACCTGAAAGCCTTCTGAATGCCACGTGAAGTGTCGCGAACAAAATGGTGCTCAATTTGAACAGAGCAGTTGAAAAAAAAATTGTTATTTTTATTGTTTGTACCTATTACTTAATAAATATTGTTTCCATTCATGGCCTGTTACGAATAAAGGTCTACGAGTGTTTTCAATTTGTTTGTAGGTCGTAAAATTTTATGGTACTTTAAGTTAAAGATCTTGCGGGGCTTATAAATCCTAGTTTACCACTATCAGGTCATATTTTAAACAGGGTTGTATTGTACCGGGTGAGATGAGTTTTATCTTCAGCACGATTAATCCTATTAAAAAATTAGTAAAAATTAAGAAACTTTAGGGTTACATTCCCTTGACATAAGACTTCAAATGTGTGTAATCAATTTTCACTTATCACTAAATTCAGAGCCATAAAATTTAAAAAATCGATTTTTAGCAAAAAAAATTTTTTTTTCGTACACGCTCATAATTCACAATTAATTCAAAGAACACATTTACGAAATTCGCATCAAAAGAAAATTGTTAGTTTTTGAATTATTCCAATTTTAACATTAAGAGCGAAAAATGACCAAGATTTACAACTGCAGTGTCATAAATAAATATCTCATTGTTGGGAACATCTGTTGACCACTTTTCTAGTAATTCTTAAGTCCCTAAAGGGTGTCATAAATAACCTACGTCAACTTCTTTTGTGGAACTGACTTCCCAATTTAATAATAAATCATAGCTAAATTTTAGGCTTTAATATCAAATTCCATTTATTTCAAAAACCGGTGATGTTTTCATGATTTCAATGACACCAAATTTTTCTTGAATGTTTGAAAGGACTCTCAGTGAAAAATTATGTAAATTAATGTAGCAGTTATTGAATTAAAACAAAATCTTTACCTGTTTTATTAAAAATTTTGAAATTTTTCCAGACTATTCTAGAGTGATACGCAATCATTCCTGAATTTTTTGAGAATTTTAAATTGATTAGAAGTGGATGTTTTCGCACTGATGATTAAACTCATCTCACCCGGTCCATTTTGTATAAAGTGCGTCTATCGATATTCTGAAACGACTTTTTAAACACTAGTTAACATTTTGGGTCGTTTATGATGGTCTCATTACTAGGGGATTATTTACCTACCCCGTAACAAAAACTCTCGATGGTACCTGCGGATTATTGAGGATCGGTTACTCACTACTTTGACCACAATCTTTGTTAGCCGGCACTGAAGGAAGCAAAAGCACAGTATACTTTCTAAGCAGTAGTCGCACTCCGCAAAATATTTGTATTCAGTTGTAAGTCCGCGCTAGTTACTGCGCATAAGAGATCCAATACCCCCGATTTAAATTCCTATCCGCAACGTTTAATTTCATGTAAAACGCCTGTTAAATTCATTGCGCAGTAACTTGCGCGAAAGCACAACGGTTTCAGAAAACATCAAAGTGCCGACGTCGAGTGAGACTACTGCTTAGAAGGTATACTGTGGCAAAAGGTCGTTTTAAAATATCGATAGATTTGCATTGTACATTGTACGGCAAACGGCACGCGCCGCTTCCCAACCTTTTCAAACCCAACCATTTTGCCCGTTAATCGCTCATAATATGCAATAAAATTTTACGACCTACAACCAAATTGAGAATACAATACTTATTCCTATTAGAATTAGAAATTAGAATGACATTTAAATATACAGGGTGTGCTATATTTTTGAATTCAGAAAAACATAATGAATCTAACTGTACCAAAAAAATTGTATGTTGCCATTAAAAAAATAAAGTTGACCCGTGACCCTTGCAAAGGAGGATTGCGAAGGGCAACATTTTATATCCAGTTTATAGTAGATACTTTTTAAACCCTTTAATTTGATGTATTGCTCGTTGAAATCGGATGTGAAATAAGAAAGATATAAGCTGGGGCGTTTTTTTGTGATCGCTCTGTATATCGCCAGAAATTTTTTCTTGCAGTCCAACACTCGTGTTTGTCGCTCAAAATTACCCTCGGGCTGGCGCCCTCGTGTAATTTTCTTGCTACAAACACTCATGTGTGAGGACTGCTCGAAAAAATTTCCGGCAATATACTCGTATCTGTCCATTGGTATATTCTATATTATACTGGGTGCCCCAAAATTCGTGGAACAACGTAGTAGTACGTTGTTAAGTAGTCATTAAGAGATCAGGTAAAAATGTTTAAAAAAATCAATCTTCTTTTTTGTAGAAGATATGGACCTATTCGTTACACTAAATGTGGCAACATTTAAAAACATTCTATGCATCCCAATAGTCTGCAAATATTTAATTTTTGTTGTATCCATGGAAATGAGAGGGAAAAATCAAAGCCGCGTTGCCGTACGCTGTTTGAGGTAAAACGAACGTAAAATTACTACTTGGAAATGCTGGAAATAATGGAGAAAATAATTGCAAACCTGATCACAATCGTTCAAAATTTTTAGGCCACTGGCTAGTAAAAGACAAATAGTTAAAATCTTTTTTATTATTTAAAATAAATGAGATCAAAGCTGCACCTTTTGGGCCCCAATATCTTCAAATCTAAGAGGTATAGAATTTTTTAATTATTTTTCTCGTTATTTTCTAACATGAATTGACATTACCTCATTGAGTTGTTCCGCGAATTTTGAGGCACCCAGTATATGAGAATCACCCGAAAAAAATTTCCCTAGGTCAATTATATAATTAAATTGTGATTGGTTGCTATTCAAACAATTCGGAGTTGTGATTTGTCAATATAAATCATGTGATATTTGAGAGCGATTCTCGAAAAAATTTTCTCTAACCGAGTAGTGAACTTATTTGGCCTGCTAGATCATCAAACCTTATCCCGTTGGATTTTTATATTTTCGGGTTCCTCAAAAATGAACTCTATACCTTGCATGGACCGAAGGATCGAATTACAATAAATTGCAATGAAATAGTTAATACCACAAACATGGGAACATATGTATCTTCGACAACATGAAACGTTATCTATAACCCATATTGTGTAATGTTTCCGGTTTTAGGGATCTTTCTTTATCTGTCTGACTAAGATTTTGAGTTATACGTTATACACAAAATATTGTGCGGGAAGAAATTTCCCCCGTATAATTTCATACAAACATAAGATAACAATTCCAAGAAATATAACTATCCTTTTCTACTTCGGTGACACAATGAGCATTTTGTGACACCGAAAACAGTTTCACAAAGATCTATTTTATTTTATTAATAATTGTTATCAGAAAGGGTTTTAACGGATCTATTAGTGAAATAGCTATTTATGCACCAAGGGCGTTACAACGATGATTAAAGTGCGTCTATCGATATTTTGAAACGACTTTTTAAACACTAGTTAACATTTTGGGTCGTTTATGATGGCTTCATTACTAGGGGATTATTTACCTGCCTTGTAACAAAAACTCTCGATGGTACCTGCGGATTATTGAGGGTCGGTTACTCACCACTTTTACGACAATCTTTGTTAGCGGGCAATAAACCACTGAAGGAAGCAAAAGGTCGTTTTAAAATATCCATAGACGCACTTTACGCTCGGAGAACGATAAATCCAGCTCGAGGGCTTTAGCCCGAGAGATGGATATCGTTCGATGGGCGTAATCATTCGGTGACGCCGTGGTGCATAAAGATTTTATTTTTCACTATACGTGTTCTACAAAAAAGAAAAAAAACAGAATGTGTCGTAAAGACGCACGATAGAAGTGAAACTTTTGTATTACAGGGAAACATTGTAATTATTCATCAATCACTTTTAAATAGCATATTCACAACAAAATTGTATATTTTAATGAAGGAAATAAATTATAAACAACGATAACACTAAACAATATCGAAATGCGTAACTCATTGTTCATTTTTAAGCCTCCAAATCAAAGAGAGAACATTATCGATAAATGCCGTGAGTGTGACAAAGACAGAGACACTGCTTCCACTCGACCCAATAGTGTTTACCCCCACCACTTTTCGTCACACAAAAAGGTTGCCGATCAGAATTTCAAGACCCTCCCATAAAAAGTTTCACTTCAAAAAAAATGGCATCATTGCAGTTATGAATTGATGAGGGCGTTATGAATTCATTACGCCCGCTTATTCTTATTACGCCCTGTATTATTCCCCGGTTGTTATGGACATGTTTCCGTATTTCGTATCCTAGAAGTTATCATGCAATTATACGAAAGTGAAAAATAAAATAGTATATTATATACCAAGATGGAGAAGTTCATAAGCGCCAAGATTAGAGCCCGAGGCGCGCCGAGGGTTGTAAGGCGCGAAGGCTATAAGGGACTTCTCCACCGTGGTTTATATACTATTTTTTTTCACTGCTAGATACGTTAAAACCCTTTGTGATAATAATTATTAATCAAATTATTTAGTCGGATGCGACGGGTCCGAGTTGTCACTTCTTGACAGTTAGTATGAAAATCGTCTACGTTATCCAATGAAATAGACGACAATCTTTCGTTGCTAGGTGACGGTTGTTCCATTATTCACCACTGGTTAATAATGAAATAGTAAATTTCAAACCAAGGTAAGAAAGTGCTTTCTTGCAGACCGCAGGCAAAGATTATAAACCGAGCCGTAGGCGAGGTTTGTAAGTGCCTAAGGTCTGCAAGGACACTTTCTTAACAAGGTTTGAATACTATTTTTTTCCCTACCCGCACAACTTCGTTGAAAAAAGTAAAAAAAAAAAAATGGTTATATTCCTGATTAAAACAAAAATTTTGAGAATTGAATAGTAGGCTGTGTTATTTGTTTAATTAAGGGTGCCCATCACCCAACGAAAATATCTATTTCGTAACTATACAACCAACCATACAACACCTGCTGACCGTTTTACGACAGGCACTACCATGCAGTGCTAATAATGAGGGGATTAGTATTTGTTACCTCCTAGTGTGAAGAGGAGCACTTCGCCCAAAGGAGACTACCTGCTACTCTGCCCTGTTTCTAAATCCCGAGCCGCTTTACGAAATTTCCGTCGGATTCCCCAGAATATGATTTAAATTTATAAGTAATAAAATAAAAAATTTTGAAATTATAAATCAGTTTATTTTCATAATTAAATAAATATACATTATTTTTGGCTCTGTAATTATGTTTTGTAAATAGTGACATGCAGGTAAACACCGTACCTACTTTACATTACGAGTTCCAAAACAACACAGTGCAGATTAATTCCCGCCAGTAGTAATCTTACGCATATGATATTGTTGCTTGCCCTGCGCGAACCTTGATTATAATTTTTTAGTTTTGTTGTCCGTTTCGGCATTGTTGATTTCAAAAGCACTGTTACGTTTTTTTACTGCTTAAATTAAAGTAATTAACTAATTCTTATTTGCTTTTGTCTTTGTACAGCGTGATCAACAATGACTGAGTCTGTTGGCAATGAAACAATTGAAAAGTACTGTTTGATCTAAAAAAGCATAAGAATAACATGTAACAATAACATAATTGTAATAAATACGAGTAACATAGCTGCAGATTGCAAGTGTCGTACAGTTGCGAAAAGTAAGACAGAGTAAAATTGAAAAAGAAATTATATTCATTATATTTACCTCTTATTACGTATTGCCTTCATTCTACGTTTTATACTTTTCCGGTAACCGTTTGTAGAAATCTTATTCTTACCATGGACACCCATTTTTAAAACGCACTCGGATAATAACTCAACTTCTAGTCACTAGGACGCAGTCAAAATAAATAGAAATATGTATAAACAAACACAGCAAATTTATATTCAAGATTGTACCTGAAATGGGGATGAATAACGGTGTCGTCCAATAATGATCCTTTAGCTAGCCGAAACAGCCAGGGGGCAGGTAATTTGGACACGGCAGATTAGGAAAACTTCCGAGAAGAATTATATATTTGGAATTTTGTGATCTTATAAAGAGCGATCAAATTAATTTGTAATCAAGTTATCCATGAATCCGAAATTGTATGTCGATACTGGAACTCCACGCGCCAATAAACATAGGTTGAAACACAAGTTACGTACAACGTGTAACAGAAATAAGTACATTAATTTTAACTGGTAATAGAACTCGTCAAAAGGAACAACTTTTCTATCTACCATTTTGCCGAAAAACGATGTTTAATTCCAAAAAAAAATTGGAGAGATTTTTCACTAAAATAGCCCTACGCCACTAAATACTGCAATGGCTAATTGAGATCAGCGCTAATATGAAAAAAATGTCCATTTTCATCCAGAAAACGTGTTTTAACGCAGAAATCGAAATTCAAAGAAATCTACCCGTATAGCAAAAAATCCACTTCGTAAGAATCTGGTTGTTTCACGTTTTTAGGTAGCTTAGTTTTGGAGATATGAACGGTTTTAGGAAAATCTTTCCTAAGCCACTACGCAACGTTTTTCGCCAAAATGGCAGAGAGAAAAGTTGTTCCTTTTGATGAGTTCTATTACCAGTTAAAATTAATGTACTTATTTCAGAAACACCCTGTATTTTCATATCAATACGTTCCACTATCTTGTTTTTGGTTGTCACGGCTAAATATGTTATGGTACAACAATGACCGAATATTTTTTGACTTTTTAACTTTTCACTGTCAGATTTGATTTATAAAAATAAAACAGTCTGGTAAGTATTGCTTCCCTGTTGTAACTCACCTACCGGACTCAAATTGATCATTTCCTAAAAAAAGCCCGTTTGGCTTATATAACTGCCAATTTTGACATAAATTTTGTTTTTCATGTAATACATAGCAGCAACGAACTAACTTTACCTACAGTTCATAGAAAATCCTATCCCATTACGGTATCTACATTACCTGACTCGAGTTTTCCTATAATCCACAGTGTAACTTAAATCCCCCTTTCTGCTTTTATCTCGTTTTACCTGGAAATTACTTTCTTTCTGTGATATTCGTTCACTTTCAATTTTTTTACAATAAGAATCGTTTCTGTCATAATGTCGAAAGTTACCGACAAATTAAATAAATTTGTGCGGAACTTTAGAAGTCTTATTTTTTCAAGTGATGCTTTCGTGTTGTTTTTTTGTAAGATCTGTCAAAAATCAGTGAATTTTGAGAAAATGTATTTGATTGTTGTAAATGATGTTTTTTTTTCTATAATGTACAGTGAATCACTGAAACAATAATACTTATAGCAACATTTAATTGTCAATGTTTATCTTCGAATTTTTAATGCCTTTTTCCCTGCCTATTTTACCGATTTTTAATGCTTAATGCTCTATTGATAATGTAATCGAACATCTACCGGACAGTATGAAATTAAATTTTAAAGACGCAGTCGAAGTATTTGTAGACAAAATCGGCAAACAGAATTGGTACCTAGGTCTGTGTCTATTTAAAGCAGTAGCGAGGCGGCGAGTCCGACCGCTCTCCAGGGGGGCAATATAAATTATGAGGGCTTATAAATCACCCCTCGAAGAGGAATTTTTCGATGCAAAAGTTACGTTGCTTCGATTCATTATTTTTAAATAGAGAGAATTATATTCCATTTACTAAAAAAGTAAACACACACCTACCTAGTTCGCAAGATGCTCGTCATTTTGGTGTAAGTCTGAAGATTGGCAAAGAAATAGGTTTGGAGAAAAATGTATGAAAAGTTTTTCAATTATTGTGTTTTTTAAGGCGTTCGGATCAAAATTTAAAAATAATTAACCTGTCCTGACATAGAAAACACCTTTGTCATCCTGTATAAATATCCATCTCCCTTTAGAATTGAAGATTAAAGATGTTATTTATCGGTAAAAAATGGGTGTTTTCTCGTATACATTTTCGGTACTGATAGAGAGCCTTAACTTGTCATCGCATTTGAAGATTTGACGTTTGTTCGAAAATTTGATATAAACAGGGTAAAGTAATCTATTTAACATTTATTTATATACATATCTTAAACTTTAATTTCAGTATAGAATCTCGGCTTTACAATGTCTGATACAGATAATCGGTGCGATTCTAATTCAACATGGTTATCCCTTAGCAATTCCAGAAATGGTTATGTAAACATTTTCTGGTTATGTAAAAAGTCTTGTCTACCTAATTTGCCAAATCATAACCATTTTTCTAACAATCATGGTTATGAAGATTGTTATACAGAGTGTCCCCAAAAAAAAAGACGAGTCCATAACTACCTTATTTATCGGAGGATTTTAATTATATATACACCAAATTAAATGGTTTTTAATAGGCTACAAAACGGCTTAATACATTGACGTATAGTTCCAAGGGCTTCAAGACTAAACTGTCAAAATATTTTTTTTCAAATGGGATTACATACTTTTTTTAGTAATTCTGATAGAGATTTTAATTCTAAAAACAAAAATGTATCACAAGTATAACTTGACATAAAAAAAAATAACACTAACTTTTGAAACAAATGACGAGCACCAAGCGAAAAGCTATCAAAATGCATTGCGTTACAATGTAATAACCAAATTAAGGTAGCTAGAAAAACAAATGACAAATAATAATATGTGGGATTGCGCAGATATGCCCCCAATGTTTAGCGCAAAATGGAACATAGACGATAGTAGCGTTTTTTTACATTTTTTTTGTGAATTTTTGGTATTTAAGTGTATACTTGTGATACACTGTTATTTTCAGAATTAAAATCTCTATCAGAATTACTAAAAAAAAGTATGTAATCCCATTTGAAAAAAATTTTTTTGACAGTTTACCCTTGAAGTCCATGGGGCTATACTTGAATTTATTAGGCCATTTTGTAGCCTATTAACAATCATTTAATTTGGTGTACAGATAATTAAAATCTTCCGATAAATAACGGAGTTATGGACTCGTCTTCTTTTTTGGGGACACCTGTATAAACGTGTGACAAATCATCTTGCTAATTTGAAAGTTGGACTTGGTTGCAGCAAATTTTTTTATGCATTTTCAAAATAACGTGGAAAATGTTGAAAATCAGTAAGTGTAATGCACATATTGGTCAAATAATAATTGAATAACATGTACCTTTTTGCTATTATGAAGTTCTGTTGTGCTTTCAAGGCCAGATTGAGATTAGAATATAAATGGATAAGAAATTAAAATAAATTAAAAATTACTAAAATATGCTCCTTCTCCAACGTTTGGACCATAATTTCCATTTGCTGGAAATTAGTCTTCTTGTTCCTTTTTTTAACGTTAGCAGAACAACGTTGAAAATCAATTTTTAATTTAACTGACGCGGGTTTGAAAGGGAAATCATGCGGCCCAATGTTTTTAATCGCCAAATCTCAAAAATTACACTAAAAACGTTCCCAATCGAAATTTTATCGTTGAACTTACTCATTTGTATTTAAAATATAGCAACAATTTATAGAGATTGGTGTTTTGAGACGCCAATATTTCTCTAAATTCCGAATCGAATTTTTTTTTACCTCCGCGAGGCGGCGCGGCAGTCGTCAGAAAACGATATTGGGCAAGCGTATACATACCTGGGAAATACAAATGAAACACTTTGCGCTACACCTAAAGTCCATTCAAAAATCAAAAAACCACCACCTGTTGCTTTAGGTTGGTAAAATTTAAAAAACCCTACGTAGATATTTTTTCATACTATGTTGGTAACTATAAATTATGACGTTTATTTGATTCAAAATAAAATTCAATTGCTTTGAATTTCGTTCACGACTATACGAAAAATGCTTTATTTTGCCCTACGGGCTTTCAGATTCCTGATTACAAAACTTAAAAAATAACAATTTATTGTTCTCCCTCACTCCTCCCGTTCTCTATTCTTTCTCTCCTCTTGCTTATTCTTTCATCCATCTCCCTGCCGTCTTCGCTCCCTATTAATCCCCAT
Source organism: Tenebrio molitor (assembly GCF_963966145.1). Lineage (NCBI taxonomy): Eukaryota > Metazoa > Arthropoda > Insecta > Coleoptera > Tenebrionidae > Tenebrio > Tenebrio molitor. Next base: position 19,151,480 of record NC_091053.1, on the reverse strand, counting down.
TCCCTTCTCTTTCTCTCTCTCATTTCGCCGCATGTGTTTGATCTTCTCACTATCCTCGCGTCACTTCTTGCACCTTCTCTCTCTCTTCTCCTTCCTTCCCATTCCTGTTCTCTCTCTCCTCGTCCCCACCTCTGCAACCCGCTATCATTTTCCTCTCTCACACATACTGTTTCTCCTCCCTATTGTACTTCGATTCTCTTATTCTCTCTCTTCTCTCTTACTTTTCTGTGTCTTTGTCCCCCTACCTTTTTATTCACCTTCTCCTTGTACATTTTCTCGCCGAGTCGTCTTCTTATTCTCTCCTTCTTTTAGCAAATTTTCTTCAGTTTCTCCTGTCTCTTATCCCATCTAAACCAGTCCCCGTTTATCTGTATTTTCCTGTATCCTATTTTCACCCTTTTTCCTCTATCTCTCTCCTCTCTGGCCAACTCTCTTAACTTCTTTTGTGTTTCCCTTTCTTCTTTTGTCAAATCGTCATCTATATACATCCTCTCACCTTTTTTTTCCTTTAACTTACTCTTACTTAGCATTATGTTCTTCTTCTGCTCCCAACTTTCTATTTTTGCCAGCATCATCTTATCTTTATTTATTTTAAATGCTTCCTTTACATTCACTTTCACTCCTATCTCCCTTTCTAACCATTCTTCCACCCCCTTCTCTATATTTCCACTTATTGCTCCTATTCCAGCTATTATAACATTATTCTTCCTCTCCTTCTTTTCTCTTTGTTCCATCTTTTCCTCTATCATTTCCATCCTTTTCATCCAATCTGCCTTCTCCAACTGCTCTTTTTCGTCTCTTCCTCTCCTCTCCCCTCTCACTGTCGCTAATTCTTTCCTTAGCTCCCCATTCTCCTCTCTCACTGCCGCTAATTCCTTTCTTAGTGTTTTGATCTCCTCTCTCATCTCTCTTATCATGGTAGTTTTCATTTCCTTATCCATTTCCTTGCTTTGATTTTCTGCTTCGCTTCTATTTGGTGATCTTCTCGTTCTGGAACTATTTCTGAGTGGGTTCTTGCCTTCTTTCGACGTTCTACCCTCTTCTCTTTCTCTCTTGCTGCTTTCTTTCCTTACTTCTGACGATTTCAGCATGTCCTCTCTTTCTTGCTCTCCCTCTTTCTCTCTCGCTGCCGCTAATTCCTTTCTTCGTGCTCTGCTCTCCTCTACTATTCCCGCCATATCCTCTTCTATCTCTCTGAGCACTGTTTTTATTTTCTTCTCTATTTCTTTGCTTTGATTTCTTTCTTCGCCTCTACTTGGGGATCTTTCCGTTCTGGAACTCTTTCTGAATGGGTTCAGGCCTTCTTCCGACATCCTACCCTCTTCTCTTTCTCTCTTGCTGCTTTCTTTCCTTGCTTTTGGCGATTTCGGCATGCCCTCTCTTTCTTGCCCGCTGTCTTCTGCTTATCACCTCTCATTCACTCGTCGTTGTTTACGTTTGTTATCTCTGCACTTTTTCCACGTCTGCTCGCTATCGCTGCCAAACCAGGAATCTTGAATTTCGTTCATATTGTTTTATTAGCACCACGTTTAATTTATTTATTGATTCTTATTATTTTTACTTAAACATGCCCAGAAAAACAAGACACATAATAAACATTTAACTTCAAAATTACAAGTCTCACCAAATTTTACACTAGACAGCGTTGCCGATAGTAATTATCGAGGAAAATGCGACGTTGGTGGTTTTTTGATTTTTGAATGGACTTTAGTAGCCTAGTACCGCCAGAACAGCCACCTAGAAATTGAAAACTGCTTTGAAGTTCGAACAAATCGTGTAGCCGTGCATCAAACCAACGAATGTTTTCGTCAAACGTTTGGAAGAAGTCCTTTGACGTCGTGCGTGGATTGAAGATCGGCCACACGATGCGACGCACTATCAACCCTCCAGCGTTGGAGGGTGTTCGTAGCATCGTGTAGCGCCGGCATTACACAGTTCTTCCACAAGTTTGCACACACTACCTCTACATTTATTTATACATTGAGGAACACCACTTTATGAGAGACTGAGATGAATGAGTTTATTTTTGTGGTCAGCAGCGTCGAATGGGTGTGGATAGGGGTTAATTGATCCCCATTATTTTGGACCTAATGAAAAGGGGTTTTTAATGACCCAGAATTTTTTTGGCTGGTTATATCGGGACCACCTTGTATTATAATTTAATTCTTGATGTATCGAAATAATGGCATAATATCTAACACTGAATGCACAGTGTTAATTGCCTATGTTCGACTTTGAGAGTGGACACCCGGTATAAAGTCTGATGAAGTCAGCCCAGAGGCGATGTTAAAGCCAATTTATTTAATAAAGTTTTCAATTGTTTCAAAATATCTAGATTGGGACAATGAATATTGAGTGTACTAAAATCAAATGGAGCAGCTTTTATTAACATATTTGAAAATTCATCATATTCATATGAAATCTCTTTGTTATCCTTCTTTTTAAAAAAGTGCAATATGCCATTTCTATATCGAAAAACACCGTTTACATCAGATGAAACACCAAGAAATATACTAGGTACGTGACAAAGAAAGGTAAACACCCTTTTATTGATCTTGATTCTCTTGTTGTCATCCTACGACGTCCGGTGCCCCTAGCCCTGTGTTCACGGCCTTCTGGAGTCCATGCCCGACAACATCTTAAAATGGTGCCTACAGATCTGCCAATTCTTCTGGCAATTTATAAAATCCGCCCTCTTTCAAAGTCACTAAGCTGAGGAATCTGACCAAGTGTACGCACTCGCGGCATTTCTTGCCTTACAAAAACACTTTTCCAACAAGTTTTCTAAAATTCAAAAGTCAAAATTTTCAATGTAAACATAATTTCCTTACACTTGCAATAACCGAACCAGCAGCATAAAAGGCAGAATACTGCATAGATAGGGCTGCAAATTTAATCATTTCTTATCTGACCCAAAACACATTTTTGCTTGCAAAAACTTATTGAAATAAAACTATAAGTACTGGGTGTTTACCTTTCTTTGTCACGTAGTATAGTTCATTAATAATTCCGTGCTGTTTTGGTTTCATTGTACATTCGTTCAATTCAATATAATAATAATTATCATAAAATATAAAAGTACGGCCTGTGTACGAATTAAAAATTGTTTGAATTTTGTTATTGCTAGGTACTCCTAACTCATAAACGTTTCCAGAATGCTTTATTTGAAAACAAGGAAACCCAATAAAATAATATGTATTTTCATCTATAATTACAACTTTTCTAGAAGGTCTTTGATCTTGGGATCTCTGTATCGTTTGTCATTTATATTCATTATCCAAACCCATTTTTTTGTGAAATATATACAAATGGTGATTTGAAGTTAATAATAAATTATATGGATGATTTATTGAACATAAGTCGGGTAAATTCGGTTCTAAAAACCCTTCATGAGACTTGGTTGAATTTGGTTGTTCCTAAAAGTATTACACACATTTTTGTTCCAGAAGAAATTGTCTAAAATCACAACCATCATCTCTTAAAGGTTAAAAATTAGCAACTGATAAAAACTTCAAAATGTGATAATCCCCTCTACCTTGCTTATTAAATTCTCGCCGGCAGATAGGACAGTAGCCTGCTCCTTTTCGAGAACGACCTGCCATGAATCTTTATTATCGTTTTCATGTTGTTAAATAATTTGAGTTAATAAAGTCAGGATTCACATTTATTTCGTCCGGACTATACACTCGTTTCACAAGACATTTTGTCGAACTCGTTCCTCGCTACGCTCGTCGTGCCATCAACCCTCTCATTCGACTATAACTGTCTTGTGCAACTCGTATAACAATACATATACTATTTTGGTTTATAATATTGAGTTTATAGTTTTTTCATTATATGTATTTTATTTTTGAAATAATACATGTTTTACTATTCTAATTAAATTATTGAATGAATTGAATGAAAATGTCTTAAATTTTATGGTTTTCATAATGAAACGCCACTACTTGTGTAACATTATGTGATGTCATTTTAACATAAAAGTCACATTACAATGCTAAAAATTCATAAAAACTAACTACTAGATAAACGGGGGTGTTTCCATTTTTTTGGCCCCAATTGTAACATCACAAACAGTTAACTCCATACGTTGTTCATTTGTGATTGGTAGTGCTTGCTAGTACAGTCACGGCCACGGAATTTCGTCAGTCGTTGTTCAACTAACATTAGTTGTAAAACAGGTTTTATATATTTCTAACCCCACATTGGAATTTTTGACATGGATGTCAAAAACGTTACTGGTGGCATATTGATTCTTATTGTGCGTGACAAAATTTCTGTCACAAAAATTTTGAATGTCAGTCACAATGAAAGTAAAGCTTAGGCTACACAAGTTTTTTCGAATTGATAGTAAAATAACTGACGAAATTCTGTGACCGTAACTGTACATATATAGAATGTTTTTGTTTTTTTATACTGAGTACTGAGTACTGCTTTTAAAGAATTAGGGCCAGTTTACAAAGTGAAATTAAATTAATCGTAATCAAATGCGAGATTAATTAAACAGGTGACCAGGTTGAACCAACCGAAGTTCATGGGTTAATCGCGCATTAAAATTTAATTCGAATTATAGTCATTTATTGTATAAGTGTTTTAGATAGCATTTTATTATTAATTTTTAATAATTAATATTTAACATTTATTTATTAATAAAATGCATCTAAAACACGCATGCAATACAACGTTTTATCCACAATCACACTCATTTAGAATCAGAATCGCCGAAATTTGATCTGATGTCATCCAAAATTAATTTGACCTTTCACTCTGACAGCGGCTGTCACCTCAAAAATCATTGATATTTTATTTTGAGTGTTTTATGGCGCGTTTTATGACTTATAAAACACTAAAGTTTTATAGACCACATTAAAGGTTGCCAAGCAATTGAATTATGACCTTATAATGTAGTGATTGTGGATAAAATATTTAATTATCTTTCTATAAACTGGCTCTTAGTTATTTAGCATTGTAGACTTGTGACCAAAAGTTGGCCAGTGACAGCTCCGGGCTCTCAGGGGGTTTTCGGGGCATAGGGCGTGGGTTCGGATTATAAAAAAAATGGGCGCCAGGCAGCTATTGTCTTGAGCTGGTTGTTAAGCTTGTCCAGCTGCCGGGACAAGTGCTCAGTTTCTCGGATGCTTCGGAGTCAATACGAAAGAACTTAATTCCTTGCGAATTAAATAATTGGTTTATTCAATTTTTGTCCAACAGTCCAGGAAATTCGAAATGCTTACTTAAGTGTGCACTGGTCCGTGGAATTGGCAACGTTACTCTACGTAATTTTGTTAATTGAAATTTCGAACCAGTTCACATTAATGATCTTATTCAATACCTTATTCTGGTCTTATCAAGAAAGCTTTCCTTTACAGGTGACCTTGTAACTTATTTGTGAATAAACTTAAAATTAATACAACTCCGATGAAAAAAAAAACGAAAGGAAAATCTGTTGCATGCGTGAAACAAGAATGAAGCGCAGTCTTCTGCTTTCATAAATTTACAACGTTAATTTAACATCGATTCTATAATTGAAAAAATTGCAAATTTACTGGAAGTAGAAGAACTGCTACTAATAATTGAAATGTGAAATTTGAAAACTTGAGCTTTGTGAAGTCTTTCTAAAAATTTGAAATTATTGAAATGCGAGATTTTTACAAATTGAAACGGTTCTAAATATTGAGAAGCGGGATATTTGAGGCGTTCTTTGATTTTTCGCAAATCCGCAATTAAATTGTGCGACTTATCTTACGCCGGTAACGTGGTGTGACCTTGACGATTTTCTTTAGTCCTTGGTGAAACGGTACGTGGTCCGATGACCTTAATGGACGGTTTGCGGTCTGGCGACGACCACTCTGACGAACGATGTGGCGACGATCACCCCATATAACGATAGTCCTGGTGAACAATCACCCTAAAAGCGACGCGGCGACGAATGACCCTAAAGAACAACGTTCCTGGTCCGAACTATCGCCCCAAATAACGATGACTGGTCCGGCTGACCCTAAAGAACAACGTTCCTGGTCCGAACTATCGCCCCAAATAACGATGACTGGTCCGGCTGACCCTAAAGAACAACCCCTAACGAATTGTCGTTAGTGTTGCGAAACTCAATCGATTCGGTAATTACCTTTCCGCTGAAAGGGGTTGCTTCTCGATAATTCGAAGGAGGACTTTCCGGTTCTCCTTCGCGGTACGGTAACGGTAATCTGGCTCGAACTACCCCTAACGGACGAAAATTAGTGAAGTGAATTCGCTAATGAAGGATAATTACCTCTATCTCGCTAGATGACGAGGGGTTTCTCGACCACGGCAAAACGGTAAACGGTAAAACGGTAAATCTTCGGGCTCCTCGACGGCCCCGAAGGCTGGCAGCGCCGGACGATAAGCGCCATGGCGTTCGGCAATCCACCCACAGGGATGATTGCGGATCCCGAACGCCACGCACGTGATTCGCAGCTCGCGACTTGCGGCACCTGCCGCCCGCTCGGCGGTCGCCGACCGAGTCCTCTTTAATTTCCGCTCGCGATCGGTTTTTTTTTTGGCTACCCCCTGCTCTAGGAGATCAACCCGAAAGATCTGGACCTTATTCCGTTGGGCGATAAGGCGTACCGGTTATTGTACTGACCGCGCATCTTGATGACAACTTCCGGCGATCCTACACTTGCGCGCTAAATGACAGATGGTCGAACATGGCGCCGGTTTGTTTACGTTGGACGTCACCGATCGAAAAATCCGGATGTCGAAGCGGTAATTTGTCGGTGAGTCCACGCGTAACACACGATAGATGTTGACGGCAATTTCCCGCAGGATCTCAAAAGGTTGGACACCACAAGGATGAAGGAAGAAGGTTAGGGAAAAGAAGAGAAGAAGATAACTTTCCGGCAAGTCACGGGAACAAAAGGGAATCGGAATTAACTTTGCCGTACGGTTACCCGAGCTGAGAAGAAGAAGAGGAAGGATTGAAGGAAAAGGAAAGGAGAAAGAAGAAAAAAGCGAACGATGAATAGATAGGCCGCAGCTAGACAGCCTAGAGGCGTGAGGCCACCTCAGCCTAAAATTTAGGGGCTAACATGTGTGATTCCAGCCGCCCCAAAACTGGCTGGCACAAAGACTCTACAATGAAAACTCTAAAGAAACCGCGAAAGAAACAAACGAAAACCGAAAGTGAAACTGAAAGCGAAACCGAAATAAAACTGAAAGTGATCCGATAAACAAAAATGAACCCTGAACCGATAAACTCAAAATGAATTGACTGACGGCACAAACAAACTGAATTATTTCGAAATGAGCGTCCCCAAAAAAGGTTACGGCAGGGTGGGCGCGTCGCGACGTCATATGCCGTGCGTTGTGTTGCTTGTTCCTGATCTTCGAACAGCGATCTTATTGTCCCGCGAGCATAAGTAGGACCTCTTGGCCTCCTACCCCGGCCAAAACGAATAGTGGCACTTTGACCTGCTACACTACCCCCCTCCTCAAAAAGAAAAAAGAAAAGGTAACGCGGTTGCCTTTTTCTTTTTACACAAAACGAAGATGAAGTCTTCTCAAAAACGTCAAAATTTGTTCAATGGAAAAGTTTTGATTCCGCCACAAAATGGCTAGTTGATATCTGCGCGTATCAAACGATTGAAAACTGAATCTCAATGTCAATTAGTACTTGAGTACTGCGGTATGATGTAAGTCGAATTCGGGATATGTCATAAATGGGGTTTTTCAAATAAACTTTTCCTGAACAAACTCCACGGTAAAATTTTTGGTCTCGATCATTTCAAAAAATTCGACGAAAAAAATGCAACGCAATTTTCGCTGCAGCGCTCGAAAACGGAAAGTGAAAATGCGACGAAGCGTTTTCCACGATTCCACGGAACGTCATCCGCAAAAAAATCGCTCATAGAGACACTTGGAGGTCTTCGAGTGTCTGACCTTGACATTGGCGAAATGTCCACCGTTTCTCCGATTGTGCGACAAGGATGGAACTCAAACAAACATGTCACCCGAAAAAGTGTTTCGCAGCGCGATAACGTTCTCAAAAAATTTCTTATCTGTGAAGACACGAGATAAGACTGAATACAATCCGCTAATTTTCTCTGCAAAATTCCTGCTTCTCTTACACGGTAAAAAAAATTGAAAACTGAAATTTCTCTGAAACCCAAACCCAAAGCTCCGATTGTTGAACAATGAAAAATCTGTGATCTTGCCAAATCTGTAGTTGAGTCACAAACACGATAAACAAAGCTGAATGAGCCAAACTGACCAAATTTGCGGAATTCAAACGAGGAAGCAAAATCGTCAAAATTTGTGACTGCTACAAAGTTGACAAATCACACCCCTAACAAATCGCGTCAAAATTTGTGGCGGCTCGATTGACTTGACAGGCCCTCGAAAATCCAAGCGTCAAAATTTGTGGCTGTCAAATGCAAGCGAGCCCTCGAGGCCCAAATTGGTTTACAAATTTCGCGAAAATGAAGATGAGCGATAAACGAAAATTTGTGGTTGCTCCAAAAAGTCGGGAAATCGGGCCCCACGTTCTGGGCGTCAAAATTTGTGTGACCAAAAGTTGGCCAGTGACAGCTCCGGGCTCTCAGGGGGTTTTCGGGGCATAGGGCGTGGGTTCGGATTATAAAAAAAATGGGCGCCAGGCAGCTATTGTCTTGAGCTGGTTGTTAAGCTTGTCCAGCTGCCGGGACAAGTGCTCAGTTTCTCGGATGCTTCGGAGTCAATACGAAAGAACTTAATTCCTTGCGAATTAAATAATTGGTTTATTCAATTTTTGTCCAACAGTCCAGGAAATTCGAAATGCTTACTTAAGTGTGCACTGGTCCGTGGAATTGGCAACGTTACTCTACGTAATTTTGTTAATTGAAATTTCGAACCAGTTCACATTAATGATCTTATTCAATACCTTATTCTGGTCTTATCAAGAAAGCTTTCCTTTACAGGTGACCTTGTAACTTATTTGTGAATAAACTTAAAATTAATACAACTCCGATGAAAAAAAAAACGAAAGGAAAATCTGTTGCATGCGTGAAACAAGAATGAAGCGCAGTCTTCTGCTTTCATAAATTTACAACGTTAATTTAACATCGATTCTATAATTGAAAAAATTGCAAATTTACTGGAAGTAGAAGAACTGCTACTAATAATTGAAATGTGAAATTTGAAAACTTGAGCTTTGTGAAGTCTTTCTAAAAATTTGAAATTATTGAAATGCGAGATTTTTACAAATTGAAACGGTTCTAAATATTGAGAAGCGGGATATTTGAGGCGTTCTTTGATTTTTCGCAAATCCGCAATTAAATTGTGCGACTTATCTTACGCCGGTAACGTGGTGTGACCTTGACGATTTTCTTTAGTCCTTGGTGAAACGGTACGTGGTCCGATGACCTTAATGGACGGTTTGCGGTCTGGCGACGACCACTCTGACGAACGATGTGGCGACGATCACCCCATATAACGATAGTCCTGGTGAACAATCACCCTAAAAGCGACGCGGCGACGAATGACCCTAAAGAACAACGTTCCTGGTCCGAACTATCGCCCCAAATAACGATGACTGGTCCGGCTGACCCTAAAGAACAACGTTCCTGGTCCGAACTATCGCCCCAAATAACGATGACTGGTCCGGCTGACCCTAAAGAACAACCCCTAACGAATTGTCGTTAGTGTTGCGAAACTCAATCGATTCGGTAATTACCTTTCCGCTGAAAGGGGTTGCTTCTCGATAATTCGAAGGAGGACTTTCCGGTTCTCCTTCGCGGTACGGTAACGGTAATCTGGCTCGAACTACCCCTAACGGACGAAAATTAGTGAAGTGAATTCGCTAATGAAGGATAATTACCTCTATCTCGCTAGATGACGAGGGGTTTCTCGACCACGGCAAAACGGTAAACGGTAAAACGGTAAATCTTCGGGCTCCTCGACGGCCCCGAAGGCTGGCAGCGCCGGACGATAAGCGCCATGGCGTTCGGCAATCCACCCACAGGGATGATTGCGGATCCCGAACGCCACGCACGTGATTCGCAGCTCGCGACTTGCGGCACCTGCCGCCCGCTCGGCGGTCGCCGACCGAGTCCTCTTTAATTTCCGCTCGCGATCGGTTTTTTTTTTGGCTACCCCCTGCTCTAGGAGATCAACCCGAAAGATCTGGACCTTATTCCGTTGGGCGATAAGGCGTACCGGTTATTGTACTGACCGCGCATCTTGATGACAACTTCCGGCGATCCTACACTTGCGCGCTAAATGACAGATGGTCGAACATGGCGCCGGTTTGTTTACGTTGGACGTCACCGATCGAAAAATCCGGATGTCGAAGCGGTAATTTGTCGGTGAGTCCACGCGTAACACACGATAGATGTTGACGGCAATTTCCCGCAGGATCTCAAAAGGTTGGACACCACAAGGATGAAGGAAGAAGGTTAGGGAAAAGAAGAGAAGAAGATAACTTTCCGGCAAGTCACGGGAACAAAAGGGAATCGGAATTAACTTTGCCGTACGGTTACCCGAGCTGAGAAGAAGAAGAGGAAGGATTGAAGGAAAAGGAAAGGAGAAAGAAGAAAAAAGCGAACGATGAATAGATAGGCCGCAGCTAGACAGCCTAGAGGCGTGAGGCCACCTCAGCCTAAAATTTAGGGGCTAACATGTGTGATTCCAGCCGCCCCAAAACTGGCTGGCACAAAGACTCTACAATGAAAACTCTAAAGAAACCGCGAAAGAAACAAACGAAAACCGAAAGTGAAACTGAAAGCGAAACCGAAATAAAACTGAAAGTGATCCGATAAACAAAAATGAACCCTGAACCGATAAACTCAAAATGAATTGACTGACGGCACAAACAAACTGAATTATTTCGAAATGAGCGTCCCCAAAAAAGGTTACGGCAGGGTGGGCGCGTCGCGACGTCATATGCCGTGCGTTGTGTTGCTTGTTCCTGATCTTCGAACAGCGATCTTATTGTCCCGCGAGCATAAGTAGGACCTCTTGGCCTCCTACCCCGGCCAAAACGAATAGTGGCACTTTGACCTGCTACAGACTTCTTCTACGTCAGTAGCTTGGAAACCGTCTACCATCTATAATAATTGGATTTCTTCTTAGTGTTCTTACCGTTCCTAAAAAATTACAAAAAACGTGAGTAGTACACTAGATTATGTAAATGAGTAGAGTATGTAAATTACATTGAAAAACTCGTATGCAAATGGGACAATTGTTGTTAGTTTGGAACCATGTTACTATACATGGATCGTGATATATGTGATAGCAAGGTAAGTCAGCAACTATTTCTTCTACGGTAAAGTCCTCCCAACAAAGAGAACATCGAGGGTTGGCATTCCTTTGTTCAGAGTTTATTTTTATCATTCTTATTATGCCATTGTCCGAAGAAGATGAAGAAGAAGGGATTCGCGGTGGAAATACTGGAAAATCCTCCAGTTCTTGAATACAATCATTATAACATCCAGAACAGGATGAGTTCTGTAAAAAGCAACAAGAATTTTTGTTCAGTATCAAAATATTTTGTATGTACTAACCCTTGTAGAATTTTCAAAGACATCTTTGCACACGTGGCAGAAAAAAGTTGTAATGCTTGAATTTTCTCTATTTGGTATTGAATTATGGCGAGGTGGCGCCAGTGTGAAGCCATAAGATGAAGAAAATGCAGGCAGAGTGTGTGCATAGGATCCTAAGATTTACCAATCAAAGAAGAACGAAGCAGAATAAAATTGTAGAGACAGAAAATAAATGAAAGCTAATTACATAATCAGAAAGGAAATGAAATAAAATCATGTACCTTCTGTGAATGTTACTCTAGAGAGTCAGAGTAGCAGAAACGAAGAACAGAAAAATACATTACCTGTAAACAGTAGTGGTGGTGAACCTGTTGGTGATGTTAATGGTGGTGGTGTTAGTGGTGGTGATGTTGGTGGTGATGGTGTTAGTGGTGATGATGATTGTGGCGATAATGTTAATGGTGATGGTGTGCGCGGTGGTGGTGTTAGTGGTGGTGATGTTGGTGGTGATAGTGTTAGTGGTGGTGATGATTGTGGCGATGATGTTAATGGTGATGGTGTGCGCGGTGGTGGTGTTGGAGGCGGTATGTTAATGGTGGTGTTAGTGGTGGTGATATTGGTGGTGTTTTTAGTGGTGGTGGTGTTAGTGGTGGTGATGTTGGTGGTGATAGTGTTAGTGGTGGTGATGATTGTGGCGATAATGTTAATGGTGATGGTGTGCGCGGTGGTGGTGTTAGTGGTGGTGATGTTGGTGGTGATAGTGTTAGTGGTGGGGATGATTGTGGCGATGATGTTAATGGTGATGGTGTGCGCGGTGGTGGTGTTAGTGGTGGTGATGTTGGTGGTGATAGTGTTAGTGGTGGTGATGATTGTGGCGATGATGTTAATGATGATGGTGTGCGCGGTGGTGGTGTTAGTGGTGGTGATGTTGGTGGTGATAGTGTTAGTGGTGGTGATGATTGTGGCGATAATGTTAATGGTGATGGTGTGCGCAGTGGTGGTGTTAGTGGTGGTGATGTTGGTGGTGATAGTGTTAGTGGTGGTGATGATTGTGGCGATGATGTTAATGGTGATGGTGTGCGCGGTGGTGGTGTTAGTGGTGGTGATGTTGGTGGTGATGGTGTTAGTGGTGGTGATGATTGTGGCGATGATGTTAATGGTGATGGTGTGCGCGGTGGTGGTGTTAGTGGTGGTGATGTTGGTGGTGAATCATCACCACCAACATCAGTTGATGATGATGGTGTTGATGGTGATGTTGTTAGTTCCACTGTATCTTCCGAAAGAGCATCTGGAAATTCGTCTGACTCTATAATTTTTTCCACTCCCCATTCAGAGAAGCAAAGAGGGCAATCTGCAATCTACGTAAGCAAAATGAAATAACGTTGTAATTTTGAGGTGAACTACTTACCGGTGAATCATCGCGAAAGTAATCATTGCAACGATTACAATAAAAAAGATGTCTTAACTCAAAAAATGCGGAAGCCATATTTAATCCTCATGTGAAAAAAAGACTTTGATAATAAATTCCGATGCCACCGTACTCGTATAATATTGATAAGATGATTAGATTAGGTAAAAAGCAGGAAACATCTTATTTATTATTAGTCACACAGTCAAAGCATACTACTATAAAGTCGGGCCAACCAACAGATATAGTAATAAAACTGCCCCCTAGTGCCCGCGTATTTTAAATAGCAGCTTCCAATTGGCTTATTCAAAACGTGCGCAGATTTTTGAAAGCCTGATGTACATCCACAAAAATTACTTGACGGCATTTCATTAGTTTTAACCTCGTTTCGGCAGTTTGACCACGTGTTCATGTTTGGAGAAGATGTGCATTACAATGAATGCAACATTTTTCTCAGTCTCGTTCTGCGCAACTAGGCCACCTCCCCTTTTTTTATTACTATATCTGTTCGTTGGCCGGACTGTAGTATAGTGCCTTCAGAACACTTTGTTTTTCAAGAATTCTGCCCTGTTTTTAAAAGTATATTTAAAAAGCAAATATTTAAAAGATTTTGCCCTGTTTTTAAGGACTATTTAAAAATTAACATTTTCAAAGATTTTACCCTGTTTTTAAGGTATATTTAAAAAAGCAAAACTATATGGGCTTGTTCAAAACATTTTGTTTTTTTAAGGGTTTTGACCTGTTTTTAAAGCATATTAAATAAGCCTTTGGCTCATGGGCCTGTTCAACAACAGTTAAAATTTTAAGAATTTTGCCTGGTTTTTAAAGGTATATTTAAAAATTAACATTTTCAAAGATTTTGCTCTGTTTTTAAGGTAGAAGGCATACTATACAAACTCATGTAGCTATGTAACGATTTTAAAAGAAAATTGATAGATTTTTCCAACGGAGTAAAACATCCTGTCTGTAAAATTGATGTAATAGTATTTTACAGTAGAAGTCCGTTAGGATAGCCTTTACGGCCGAGCCAGAGATTTTGTGAGACGAGCTCGCAGAGCGAGTCGAATAATACTGGCGAGGCAGTAAAGGCCCTAACGGACGTGTATTGTACAATAGTTTATATATCTCTACGATTAGTTCACAATTATCTTTTTGAAATACATTTTTTTCAACGCCATCGAAAAAACCGAATGATTAATAAGTGTGCGGAGGACGTCGACATGTCAACCGTTGTTTGTGAAAAAAAATTGTTTCAATGAACTCAATAAAAAATCGCAATCAAGATATACCCGATATCCGGAAGTGAGGTCATCGTTATTGCCTGCAAAATCGCGCTTGTGTTAGTGTTAAAATTGTGAAGCATCATCTTCGGTCTTGTCTACAATTTGCTGCTGTTTGTCAGATTTGTTCAACACTTAACTTTCCGTTGAAAATAAACGACTGAAATCAATAAAAATTCCCGATGTCCGGATGGCCGCAGAGCAAGTGAGGTAATCGTTATTCCCTGCAAAATCGCGCTTGTGTTGGTGTTAAAATTCTGAAGCATAATCTTCGATCGCGTCTACATCTGCTAGTGGCATACGGATTTCGATTAATTGAAGGTGTGTCCCATAACATTAAACATTAATTATTGTACCAATTGTAAAAAAGTTGAAAAATAAAGTTTAGATCTACGTTGCTATAGTTATTTAATCATTCATAACGGCCGCTCCTGCTCATAACGGACACCCTTAACGGACTCCGGCCGTTATGAGGTTGTTTACATGGTGACAAACAGTCCGGAAAGCCACCTTTAACAACTAGATATTACAAAAAAAATAAACCCTTTTTCCAAAATCGAAGGACCTAATCCCACAATATGATCTAATTACAGTAGATATTGGGTTTTACTTTAAATCAGAAAATATGGAAAAATAAAGCGTAGTTTCCAAAGAGTTATTTTACCGTGTAGCCGTAAATTGGTACCAAGGAGCCTTAAAGAATCTATGATTTCAGAAATGCTGCACTTCAGCAGCGTTCTCGGAAGCTTCACCATAAGCTAACACCATTTTCAATTTTTTTTTATTTAAATCCTTTAATATCCAAAAGTAAACAACTGTTTGAAGTTGGATATAAAACTGAAAAATTGGTGCTCTAATTTTTTGTGAAGGAGTTACCTCGTGAAGACTACCTAGATACTGCCAATGGAGACTCCTTTCCTTTGGCTTCTGTACAAGAACTAAGAGCATAACCCAAACATTGTCCTCATGTAACTGAAGAAAGCAAATCGTTTTCGTCAAGCAAATTTCACGGAAACGACTAGTGAAAAAAATATAAAGCAACTTGTTTTTGTTTAGCTTACAGTGTTAAGGATTGAGCCTCAAAAGATTCTTCAGTAGACACCAGTACGCTACCAGTATTGTATATTGTCTGGTTGTTAAGATTCAAAATTACAAATTTTTATGTACCAACGTGATCTGTACCATAATATTTTGTACAAAACCATTAATTCAAGTAAAATGATGCGAGAAGCTCCGTTCGTAAATATAAAAGTATAATTAACAAATTTTAACAGTACATAATTTAATACTATCTAATAACTACAAGCATACGAACTAACTTATTAACAAATTATACACAATGTATTTGTATTAAACAATTTATAAACATTAAATTAATGCTGCAAAGCGAATAAAAACCAGTGAGTGAAAGACAGTGAGCGAAAAACGATAAGCGAAAGTGAACGAAAGAGAAACCTTCACCCACTGGTAACTATGGATACAGACTCACTTTCTAGGAAGGTATCGAACAATATTGTTTTTCAATTACGATGTATATTTGGCTTTAGCTAAAATAGATTTTAAATTCTGTATATTTCATCATATCTATTCGTCAAAATTTCGTATATTAACTTAAGTAATGTCTAAAATCTAAATATTGTATAATTTGGGAACCAGAAATTGGGATTTCAGCTTCTTCACTTTTAGGGGTTTAGGGTAGGTTGTAAAGATTATAACAATGAGGATTTACGACTATGAGCACTTCATTCCAGGAGGGACTCTTTGACACTATCGTAAATCTTCATTATTATTACTTTTACAACCCACCCTAAACCCATTGCAAGTGAAGAAGCTAAAATTCCAATTTCTCGTTCCCAAACTACTTATATGAGCTTCAAGGAAAAACATAGACAACATTTCTAATAAAAATGTTCGTTTGCACGTCCCTAGATTGAACTATCTTCTGATGAATATTCACATTCGTCTTCTGAGTAAAAAAAATGGTAAGATTAACTTCATAAGTAAGTCGAGGGTTATCTCTTTTCCAAGAATGAATCGACATAATCATTGTCACGAACCGGTACCTAGAAAATGAAAATATTCTTACTGATGGAAAATAAACAGTAGTGTTCAAAATTTACAGATTTATCAAAACTTATTGTGTCAGTACAATGTAGAAGTACAGCTTGAAAATTACAATATTCTTTATATACAGGGTTATTCTAAATGATTGTAGTCGAAGTAGGCCATGCCCATGTTATTACAATTTTGCCGCTTTCATGTGAACTGTCAGTTTTGTCGCTGTCACTGTCATTTTTTAGGTGAAAAGTGCGGTGATGAAATTTTAATTTATTTTTGTTAAATTAACGATTGAATCCAGAAATATTAAGTTATTTTGCAATCAATTTTAAAAATATTGTGTTGTTTTGCACCCAATTTACCTCCCGTGTGTGAACGGTGTGTACTCACTTATTGACATCATTTTGATGTTTTTTTATGTGGAGCGGCAACCATAAATTTTACATTCAGTTTTCACGCCTACTTCGACTACAATCATTTAGAATAACCCTGTAGATATCTCATCATTATATTGTTATAATCTTGAGGGAAACACCAAAAAGTAGCTGACGGTACTATCAATGAAGTTTTAATTAGATCAATCTGCAACCTTTGTTCAAGAAGTTTATGTAAATATGGTAATAACGTAAATTTGTTAAAAATATTATTTCAAACAGAAAATTAACAGCTTGACTTATTTTTAATAATGGAACAATTTCTGTGCAGATCTGATCGATTTCATTGTTAAAACAAACTACGGACTATTACGGAGTGTTGAACAATTATGAAAACAAAACTTAAAATTGAATTGAACTGTTCAATACCGCAGGCCAAAGATGGACCTGTTTGGTCATCGGCATCTTTTAACAATAGGGCAACATAACTTTGGAATTCTTGAACGACTATAAATATATTCTCACAAAGAGATCGCTTTTAATTTAGGAAGTACTGCAACTTTTTGAAAAATAAACACAAACAAGAAACACAAATTGATATTAAAAATAAAACTTACGTAATCGGAGGGGAAGCATTCCTTCAAACGTTCAACAATTCGCTCTCTGTGGAAATTTACTTTTTCCTTACAATCTCGAATAAATTCGGTAATTTTCAATAATAGGTCGCTCCGAAGGTGCTGATTTTCAACAGCAAAGTACAAAGAGTATCTTACGTTGTTGATATCGGACTTATCCAGATCTAGTCCAGATTTTAGAAATAATTCAACAGCAAAATAATTGCCAGCGTAAACAGCGTGGTGAAGAAACGTTATATAGTCAGTAGACATCAACTAATCGTGTGCTGTAGCATCGAATAGTATCTTCACCAAACGATGTGGGCTATTAAATGCTACAGCATAATCTAGAGCAGTCATTTCCAACCCATCTCGTTGGTTGGCGTCAACACCGTGACTTAATAAGAACTGAATTATCTCAATATCAGGGGACAACATTTCTACGACAGCTGCATGTAACACAGTCTTCCCGTTATCACAAACAGCATTAATGTCAGCACCGTGATCAAGTAGTACCTTTACACAGTTGTAATTACTCGTGCAAACAGCAAAGTAAAGTATACTTTTGTTCTCCAAATCTTTAGCGTTTACACTGGCACCATTTTCTAGTAAACAAGATATTATGTTTGCTTTTGAAGTGTCAGAATGATCGAAAGAGCATAGATCTAACAGATCAAAATCACGGCAGCAAGTATAATGTAAGGGAGTACGTCCACGAAAGTCTTTAACATTCACGTCTACGCCTTTACTGATCAGCGAGCTCATCACGTTTTTATTTGGTTTGCGTTGTCTCCATATTGCGTGTAATAAGTTTCTCTTCTTTTTAGTGACAACTTTTGTGGGAAGATCATGATTAAGCAGCATTATCAAAGCATCGTAATGTAGTCTACTGCAACAAAAATGTAATGGAGTTTTTCCTTTCTGATCTTTGGTTTCCACATCTATCCCTTTATCTATCAAGAGTTTTATTATTCTCATGTTTACTTCAGAATTTTGGAGAGCAATATGTAGTGCGTTCTGTCCATTCTTATCCGTCAAATTGATATTTGCTCCTTGTTCCAATAAGACTTTAACGATCACATCGTTATTAAGTTCAGAAGCGTAATGCAACGCGGTTCTCTTACAGAGACATTGTCCATCTACATCTAAACCGCATTCTATTAACGTTGTTATCACTTGTATGCCTTCCTCCATTATAGATGGTGCAATTTCGTTATTCTTTTTAATTTCTTCAATGACCACGTGCAACAACGTCAAACTGCGATATCCGAATCTCACTGATAGAGCTATTGAGTTTTTTGTAATGGCAGCACGTAATAAATTTGGATAAACCATCTTTGATGAATAATATGCAAGTGTGATAGTGTCATAGTGTATGAATGAACTTTCAAGGCTTATCGAGTCTTCAGATCTTTCTAAAAATCGATCTACAGCGAACAAGTTGCGGAGTCGAATAGTGTAGTCAAAACAGTTCCATCGAAAGACATCATCCTTTTGAAATACATCACAATGTGAGAGCATCTTGAATATTTCTCTGTACTGTGTAGAGACTCCTTCGATTTCCTTCTCCCAATATAGTGGCCCGTACATTTTGATTAAAACAGGATATCTGACGCCATACGTGCACAATAACTGAAGTGGATTTCGACCACCTTCATCTTTCACTTCATTCTTGTGCAAATGCTTTAAAACTAAATTAGTATCTCTGTAGATTACAGCCAAGTGAAGTTCACTTTTTTCAGCCAACATAATATCGAATATCAATTTCAGATTTTGATTTTTTTTGGTAAATAAGCTATCTTGCAGCAGCGACACCTTGTCCAGATTCTTCTTCAGCCACGCACACGCAAAAAATTCTGCGTACGTCTGGTGGTTGAAGATGGCTTGATTATCGTCGGTCACTCTACTGACTATTCCAAACGGGTCTCCGGTTTTTAATTTTTCCAAGAAGTTTTGACTCTTTTCCAAATTGATCTTTAACTTGTCGAAAGTTATGGTATCCAGACATGACTTCAGTGCTGGCAATTCGTATTGTTCCAGATACAGGTCAAAGTCAAATCCGATCTGGTCCTCGTGTTCGTGCACTCCCACTTTTCGATGTTGATGGTTCTTCTTTCCTTGGAAAAATATTTTATACATTTTGGTCAACACAAATATTTCTTGATCGGGTTCTCTCCATAAATTTGTATTGTCGCGAAAATTTTCTGTAACCATGAATAACTGTAAAGGGACTCCTAACAAGTGTCGACTGTTAACGATATCCACGTTTGCGTATATTTTATTCGTAATGCGTTCAATTTCATCTTCTTGGTAGAAATCCTGTAGACGCTTTTGGATGTATGTCTTCTGCTCCTTTTCTGTCAGCTCTTCAATTTTTATGGGAAATATGTTTAGGCTATGCGACACTATTTGCTCCAAATTTTCACGAGAAGTAATCCACACGCGATGACCCAACGAGGAGATGTACTTAATAGAATCCAAAGCGATCTGAAGACCGTCACTATCTATTTCGTCCAATCCGTCGAGAAAAAAATACATTCTTTTATTTTGTAAAAGCATCGAACGAATCTTAACCGCAAATGCATCTTCCTCTTCTTGAACAAAATGATGCAATATGTCATCGTGCACAGGTTCCTTCTTGAAAACTCTTTTGTGACTGATCAAATTTGCACGGACACTCCAGTAAGTGGACGGGCAGAAGCTGCTCAACCGAGACATCAGCGTGCTTTTACCCATTCCAGGTGGTGAACAAATAGCATTCAGAGGATGATCGAGATATGTGAAAATTTTCTTTTCATCGATACGTCCCTCTTCAGATTCCATTGCTTCCAATGAAAATCTGTTTTCCTTACTTAGAACTGAAGTACAACTTTTGTCGTCGAAAACTTGGAGTAAATGGACGTTCCTCACGGTGCTTTCACAAATTGCATTGAAGTAAACCTGATCCCACTTATTACTGGTCAGCAAAATATCAACTTTGGTTAATTCGTTTCCCTCTTCCAGATTGAAGTTCTGGTCAAGCTCCATCACGTGCAAATTCAACTGTCGAATAGCTTGATTCCAAGGTTGAGAAACGTTACAGATAATTAGGAGAGAATTTGTTTTCTTACAAAACTCTGACATTTTATTTATGTCTAAACTAATCGTAGAAACACTTCTGGGAATGTAATTTTCAAACGCCTCCTCCTGCCTTCTACCGATTTGAATAACTTCTTGTGTCATTTTAATAAGTTCAGTAGTTTCAATAGTTCTGCAATTCCCTTGATCAAAATTAAGTAACTGGTCCAAAAAAATTGGTGGTCGACCTTGAAGAGACACCGAAAAATGTTTAGTGATATCTGTGTAGACACCATCATTTAGTAAATCGGAAAGATCTTGGAAAATTTTCCATCCCGGAAACTCTTCTTTTGTTGCGTTTGTCAATAATACCACTTTTTTCTTTTCAACTTTCTCGAGCAGTCTGATAGCATGGTTAACTTGTCCTTGATGACATTCTTCCACTTTCACGATCAAGGGAATTTTGTTTAAATGCCACAATACTTTACTTCTCTCCTTCGGAGTTAAATCATTACTCCATTACCCTTAGGACGCAATCCATATTTGAGCGATGTGAAACTGATTTCATCATCACTTGCTGTCTCATTCCAGATGTTAGCGATAACCTCTTCATTCGTATCTCTAACAATCGTCATGTCAAATTTCATAATTGCTTCTCGAAGAAATTTTGATTTGTCGTTGCACTTTGTGTCCGATATTGTTTGTATAAAAGGCGTAAGCATTAACTCAGCCAATTTTGCTACAACGTCGTATTTAGTCAGGATAAAGTTACCAGACCACCACGTTCCCATGAACTGGATAAAACTTGAAGAGCAAGTAGCATCGTTAATTCCACACTCTTCTCTTAACATATCGTTGATTAACGACTCTGCTCCTGTCGTGTTAGTTTGATCGGCAAAGAAATAAAAACGTTTAAAAGGATCATGTAATCCACTACTCTGATTTAATTCAAACTGAAAAACGTTTGTTCCCTTCTTCTGACTTCGAGGTTTATGGCTGATTTCTTGAATATTATTTTTCTTTCTCCTTGTTTTTTCGTTTTTGGTCCATAGCAGAAGTTTCTTATCATCCAAGTCTTGCAGTTCCTTCACAACAACCTCTTCATTTGTATTATCTTTATTTTGAAGACAAATTTTTAAATCATCCTCGATACTTGTGGAGGAATTCGTGTATAAAATAAAATTGATGTTTTCAGTGTTTTTAAAGTTTCGAATAGATTCTACATATTTCAGTAGGCTGAAGTCGCCATTTTCCGCCGCAAGCTTTTTGTCGGTAACATTTCTCCTAATCTCAGAATGTTTCAGTTGCAACAGAAACGTTTGCGGTTCTCCATCCACAAAAGTCACTGTAAGCACCACGTCATCGAAATCTCCACAATCGTCACCGTTGGTTTTCATCTCGAAATCTGTCACAATATCACTTGTGCTGAATTTCAAAGCTAATAGAGCGCACATCAGTTTTTCATAGTCCTTGCCGAGATCTGCGGTTCCAGATCTTTTTTTGTAAGTATCCAATCGGAGCTGACTCGAAGTATCAAAGGACTTCTTCATAGTTGCAAACTGAAGATTTACTCCACATTTAAGATAACATAAATTTAAATATATCTTACCATAGAAACTCCTTTCTCCTCTTCGTGTGTAGCACTCTTCCTCTGGAAGTTTCGAGCTTCCTCATTCTGATTCCGCTCATAATTGGTACTACTGCAGGAGGAATCTTGTCGCTTCACGTGTTCAGTACATGTTTTCTGCAACTTGGTTTGTTCATCCACTTTCAAATTCTCTCTGTTGCCACAGTGTGGCTCCACTTCATTAGAAATTTGATTACGGTCTTTCTTTCTCTTTCCACTTTCTTTCTCTTTCTTTCTCCAAATGTTCATTTTAAGTGTTTTTATCTGCAATCGCGATGAAGATCTAAAAGAAAATCTATTCAAAATGAAAATCGAAAATTTTCTTAATTAACAGTTTATTTAGAACTCGCTACATTCAAATAGTAGTTTTTTGTTCGAATTGTCAGAATTTGAGAATTTTCTCCTGTGTGAACGGATTTTGATAAATTTGACAACTTGTCAAAACGAAACGTCAAGCTAATTTTAAACATTTTCAGCGATTTGAAGCCTTTAAGGGGCTCGTTGAACAAAAAAACGTTGTATTCAACTCGTTCTTGTGTAAATTGGGCTTTTTTTGGCACTCGTGAACCTTTAAAACTCTCGTTTCACTCGAGTTTTAAACTGGCCCACTCATGCCAAAAAAAAAATCCCCAAATTACACACGAACTCGTTGCATAAACTACTATTATTTAACGAGTTTGTGTGTAAATTGGATCTTTTTTGGCATGAGTGGACCAGTTTAAAAGCCCACGAATGCCAAAAAAGGCCCAATTTACACACGAACGAGTTGAATACAACGTTTTTTTATTCGACGAACTCCTTAAGGGCCCCAAATTAGCTTGGCGTTTCGTTTTGACAAGTTATGACATTTAACAAAATCCGTTTACACAGGAGAAAATTCTGAAATTCTGACAGTGTCGAACAAAAAATGACATTGCGCGACCGCATAGTAGTGAGCGAACATAGATTTCGCAAACTAGTGCTTCAAAATCATCCAAAAAGCATTCGCCTTTTTGAGCATTCTGAAAATAATTTGATTCGATATTAAAAAAATCTGGTTTACAAAACGCCATTTCTCCAATTTTGAAAGAGTGAAAACAGATAGCTATTAACTAGATTGACACTTTGGCAAGCGCATGGACAAAAGCCATCTATTCACATCAGGTACACGACAAATTAGACATAATGTTCTTTTCAAAAAATATTGTACAATCTTCGATGCGCGAAGACGTGTTTGGCACATTCGCGCAAATGAAGCACTCGCTCCTTCGTCGCTCGTGCCTCAAATAATGCGCTCATGCGCGAAAAATCTCTTTTCGCACTCAGTTCGTAAATAACTATTACAGGTCTAGTCGTATAATGTGGAATATACTAAGTATTTGTTGTTCATTTCTGTTATAAGTCTATTACATATTTATCACGATAAAAACAGAATGATTAATTATCTTGGCGACTTAATGACATTTTCCAATACACTTGGGAAACAGTAGTTAACAAAGGAACTGACGTCATCGGAAATATTCATCTCAACGATTAAGAAACGACAAAAATTAGTAACAATAGCAGAAAATTAATTATTAAAATCATTTTTTTGGTAAATATAAGCCAAAGTCAATCGATTCTTCTCTGGACTAATTTCCTGCAAGTTTGAATGACTGACTTGGTTCATTATTTTCATGCAATTGATAATAACATAAGTAAACAACTGGTTAAAAATGTAAAATATGAGAAGACTAATTTTTGTGACATTTTTAGACTTGAAGGTAAAGGTAAAGGAGCTAGATAAAATTTTGCAATTCCTTACAAGGTAATGGGTGTGGTCGAGAATTATTTGGGTGATCACAAGATAACATTTCTATTTAAACACTTAATAATTAAAAAGTCTCGACAAAATATTCAAATTATTTTCAAAAACACTTACATCACTAGTTCCAGACGTCAATGCTGTTATCGATAGAAATTATTCTGAACAATACTGAGCCTTTTGAGTTCAAAGGAATTCTATTTTAAATGTTTATGATCGATAATAAAATAAGATATGATATCTTTTGATGTATGTGACACAGTTCTTAATAATCATATGTGATATGATTATTTATTACAAAATGGTTAAGTAAATAATAAATATGTATCTATAACGGGTGTTTTTTTTAATTTGACATCGAAGTTGGCTTCGAAGAGTCGATTGTGAACGCACTACCGAATTAACTCTGATCCGGTGTTTAAATCTAACCTCACTTTTTGTGTGTTTTTAATATGCAGTTTGAAAAATCAGTCTTTTTTGAGACGAGTGATTCATCAGCTTTTAAAAGTTTTTCTCCACGACTATATCAAGGAATGAATGCATTCTTGTTGAATATTCAACGAAAGAATGATATCAATTCCACACCCGGTGATAGAAAGTACGAAACCCACGGCTGTCGGCCAATCCATCCCTCGTATTTACATTAATGTAGCCACTTCCAAACTGAATGAGTTTGAATGAGTTTTGGAAGTGTCCACAGTAACACACTATCCCAGTTATTTTTGACCGCGATGGTATGTGTATCAATAAACTTTTATCAACACAACAGACGTTTTATTAGGTGTATTTTATTAATTGCAGGTTGTTGGTTGTAATTAGTAAGTAGCCTTCCTGGAAGGTTCTCGGGACGCAACTAGTATACTAGCCGTTAAGCGACCTGGATTAAAATCTGACCGCGGGACGCAACTAGTATGCGACCCGACGATATCGGACTTGGCTTTCGGTTCCCCCTTTTTTTTATTGTTTTCGAATTCAATCTCCGTTCAAGAGTTTTTCTTTTTTTTTATCGCGGCGAAGGCACAACCCTTCGTTTTGTAAATAACAATTTAGTGTGAGAAACTTTTTTGTTGAAAGTTAGATAACGATTTTAAAAGAAAATTGATGTAAAACTGTATTTAAGTATTCTGTTTCGAAGTTTGTACTATATGGCCTGTTTAGCACAACAGTTCAAATTTAAGGATTTTACCCTGTTTTTAAAGGTATATTCAAAAAGTATATTTAAATTAAAAATCAAATATTTCAAGCGTGGTCATTGATCGAACAAATGAATTATAAAATCTAATATATAATATCTAATAATGCAACAATAGTAGTTTATTTAACGAGTTCTTGTGTAAATTGGGCTTTTTTTATATGATTTTATATCTTTAATTAATTATAGAACATTTTTGTTATTTTACCACTTACAGCCATAATTTCCCTGAAATATAACATTCATTTTTTTTTATTGGTAATCTATTGTGCTGGGTTTAAAGCACGGCTCAGCGTGTATAAATCCAACTTTCGAAAACACGCGTTTTTTAAAGTATCCATGGCAACATCAACAACCCCAGGGGACCTGAGAAACGTGAAGTCTAAATGTTAACTTTTTAATGATTGATCTGACAGGAGTGCCTTGTAACGTAAAATAAAATACTACTAACAAATGTTTCAAAAGCTTTAATCAAATATTCAACAACCTTAATCTTTTAATTGGGGGGATTAAGTGACAGATTGCAAATTAATTTTGGTTTTTTTCATTTTCTATGATAACGAAAGGTATATTCGTGTCACATCGCTAATGTATTCACGTTCTTATTTCCATTTTTTGTAATACTAAGACCAGTATTTATGATTTCAAAGTGTACCAAAAAAAAAAAATAGCGTAAAGTATTCGTGGATAACTTAAAGACCTTAATATCCACTTATACTTTAATATACTATTTCAACACTAGTAGGTAGTTAAATTGATCGTTAACGTCACATTAAACATGGAATAAAAGAAAATAACAATATTCTTGGCTATTCTCCTCCACCTTTAAATTTACAAAGTCCATGCAAATTGTTTCACCAGAAACACTTCTTTTAAATGACATTCCGGCATTTGGCGATACATCGCAAGCGCAGTCGATCGAATATGTAATCTCTGTAGCAGTATAAAAACATTTTACGTCAATAAATATAAAATTGAAATTAAAAATCGACCTGTTTTTGTTCTTTTTCAAAACTCAACAGTTTATGATTTATCGAATTGTTGCGTTACTTTTGTCCCTGTGTGTGTTTTTTTTTTTAATGTTATAATGTTAGTGGAGATGGCAATGGTGATGTTAGTAGTCCAGTGTTCACAATAATGTTAACGGAATGTTACTCTTAAAACTCGCGCCAGTCTGTAGGCGGAGTCTTATAAGCTTTCAAGCTGGTGTGAACTGTCACTGCGCTTGCGCGTGCGTAAAATTCTCGATATGATTGGTAGATATTAACGAAGATGTTAAGGAACCCAAACATTTCTGGATCTCCTAACATCGTTTCTAACATTAACATCACCATCACCATTATTGTGAACGGTTGCACGTTTAACTAATGTTCTTAAGATTAACATTCAAACTAACACTAACATAAACATTACCATTATCACTATCGTGACAGATACTTATTCACTTATTGGCTATACCAGCCAACGCTTGTCATTTTTAATATCCTTGAAAGTAGGTATGCAATCTCGCATTTAAAATTTTAACGTGTTATTAAAAATGACTCGCAAAGTGAGACATTATTAAACTCTCAAATTAGTTGTTATTAGTTGTTATTAACTTTATTAACATGCTGCGCTAGTAATATCTCTACATAACCTCCATTTTCATATGATGAGATTTTTCACCCTAGATCAAAAGTGTACAATGTTGCCAGCTCTATTTTGGTGGTTCTGTGATAAAGAAACAGACTATAATTATGTACAAATTGATCTCTGATAAGATGAGACATTGCTAGGTATTTCACAATTACTTTAACAACGTTATGAAACTCTTATTTTATCTTTAATCTTATCTTATATTCTTTTTGGGAGCTATTTCAGTAGTCTAGATGTGTGTGAATAAAATATTTAGCGCAAGCTGTTAACCCAAATTCTTAAAGTTGTTTCAATTTTTTCTATCATGGAGGCACAGCGGGAGTCAATGGTAAGCAGAAGAAACAGAGCTTTTAACTATTTATCAATAATAGCTACAAATAATATACATATTTTTTCCAGGATCTTTTTGAAGGGATTAATAACTTGTCGCAGAAATCAAAAGATAAGATAAATTTCAGGGTTTTAAAAATGCAAAATGATTTGGCTGAAACAAAAATAGCGCTTTCCAATAAAGAAAAAATATTGAACGAAAAAAATATTGAAATCGTAGAATTGAAAGAAGCTTTTGTAAGTTGATGTGATATTGATGATTAGTGGGGATGAATTTAATTAATATATGTACTTAAGCTACATACTAGTCATTGTTATTTTTTAGGCCCGAGCAAACTGGCGATTGCTAAAAACAACTTGGGGTGCCTGGGGTGTATTGGACCTGTTTGAACAACAACTATATCTTCAATATGAGCATTTAAGAACTAGGGAGGAAAAATGTAAAAATTATGTCAATCAAGCCAGTAGATCCAGAGAATTAAAAGCCTGGGATTTCACAATAGAGACTTTTATGCTTGCAGCCACAAATTTCTACAAAAAGCGAGTTAAGCATTATGGTGACACTTTTGTAGAACTACTACAACCGGGCGTGACGATAACGACTGTATGCATTGACGCCAGGGATTTAGAGGACTCGGAGTGGAGGGTCCTAGGGGTACTTTGGAAATTGCTCCCACTTCCATCAGGGGCCCTCGTAAGACGCAATAATGGAGGATCCATAACAGTAATTAATGATTTACAAAGCTTAAGAAGTCATTGAATTGTTATTTTTTTGTAACATGGTTGTATTAAATTTCTTTAATAAAAGAATATTCTGTTTCTGTTATACCGTGCGATCAACAATTATTTAGATCAAAGAAGGCGTTGAGATTTTCGACGTATGTCCGCAAATGCTCTGGAATGCATGGAAGTACTTTTGGTTGCATATACTATGCAACTAGAATAATTTTTTATTGTTTATAAATTTGGTTACTTGATTTATCTTTTTTTTTTTAATTAAAATAAATTTGTTGTTCTGTCTTTTGATGTATGTACAGATATTCAAAAGAAAATTCTCGATAAGAAAGATTAGAAAAATATATACAGTGCAATTTAAAAAAAAATTGACTACGGTCTGTCAAAAAATATATATCGAAAAACATTTCGAATCAGATAATGTCGAAGTATTTTTCGAACTATATATTTCATTTGATGCGTCAAAGGTTTTTCGTCAGTCACCCGGTACATACACAAAGAACTAAATTGTTAATTGTTATATTTGGTTCAATGTAGTACTGACATGTTTTACATTTATCCATTTTTATAATGTTACATACAGGGTCATTATAAATGATTGTCCCATCGCAGTTGGCGTTGAAAACCCACACAAATTTACACTACGGCCAGCAGCGCTAGAGTTAGAATTTTTTGTAAAGAAGCCATGTCGTCATCGCAGTTGCGCGAGGTTTGTTATGACGTCACTTATGTATCCCCGCCAGTGGCGTAGCATATAAATCAATTTAAATTTGTTTTCACAAATAATGCTAATCATACAATACGTAAAGGTAGCAATACTCACGGCCTTCAGTTTCCACAAAGAGAGTAGTTGTAAAAACAAACTCCAAGCACTCGGCACCGGAAATCGGAAAAGTTATAGATAATACGACGCCAATGGAAAAATACGTCACCAACGCCTACTGCGATGGGACAATCATTTATAATGACCCCGTAGAATAATTTATAATAGTATAGAACGACGAAATTTGCGATTCGCTTTTGAGAGCGACAGTACCTACCCTTACCTCAGGAATTATGGTATGGTATGGGCTACATGCCATTAGCAGTAAGTTCCCTTTGGTTTTTAATCCCCATCTTCTTTCTCTTTCTGTAGGCAAATTGCCTGTTCAATACTGGAGTATTATTGTTGTTCCTATGTAATGGATTGACAGCTGTCCTTCCATCTATTCGTAGGTCTTCCAGTAGTTTATTAACAAATAATTTATTATCGTGCAAAGTGCATCTTCATTTTTTACTATAAATATCGTGTAAACAAAAGCAGAAAACAAACTAATAAATTCTACAACATTCTTGACTCAAACGGTACATTTTTAAATTTTTGTTCCTACTTCGCCATTTTGAAAATCTGATTATTCACTCGACACGTAATCTGTATTTGTCTTTAATAATAATTCCAAGAGGAGTGGTCACTTATTGATGGAGCTGTTGGTGCAGCTTTGTAATTTATTTTGATGGCAGTACTGTCTGTTGCCATCTTCTTCTTGTTCTCGTTTCTTTCTCGTCTAATTCGAATTTCGAGCACGATAACTACTGCCATACCAAAAATGGCCAAAATACATATAAGAAGTATCAATCCTATTCGTTGCACACTTCCTTCCGTTAAAAATCTGACACACAAGCCGACTATTACAATCGTCACTATAAATAATATTGCTGAAACTGAAATGATTATAATACATCGTTCACCTAAAATCAGAACAACAAAATGGTAAATGTTTTTATCAAATGACCAACTTACCGGTGCTCAAGCTAGCGGCGTTCATTTTGAATACGCATTTATTTGTAGGTACTTTGGAAACTATGTTAACCATCATAAGATTGTTTACATGATATTCACCTTGGAAGATACATTTATTTATTGATCTCGACCAATATCTGTACAATTTCAGCTACTGAATGAATACTCAATGACATCAGAAACTAGCTCGTTATTATTGTATATTTCAATGTATGTAATTATCTATATTGGATTTTTAAGTGATGTGAACTATACAGCATGAGTCAGCTAAAACAGGTCAGCCGTATAAAACAGAAACTAAAGTAATGTATGCACGTTTTTTTTTTAGGATTCTGGGCTGCGATTCTCGAATAAATGCGAGGGCTATTCGTATGCGTAAAGTGGTCAAAAAAAATTCCTCGTAAAAAAATTGATAACTATGTATAGTCGTCTGAAGTTTTCTGCAAAAATTCAATAAAAATTGTTCCTGGCATGTCAAATAACGGTAAATAAGGAAAATAATCATGATAATCATGAATCTCAAGAAGTTCTACACCAAGACCACGTTTAAAATGATTCCCGCTCATCTTCAGGCGTACATATTTGCACAAACGCAGCCATAATGAAGACCGAAAGTTATTTTAAGGTTGCTAATTACCAGACTTGAAAAATTATAAGTATTTACTTCAAAGTAGTTGCTATCTGTTATGCTATCTGTTATACCAATGTAAGTATTTACTGGAAAATTCAGTAAATCCTGAAATCATTAGTAATTACTTTTAAGTATACCTAAGCATTTGCTTATTTTTATGCATATGAAACCTTGTATTTACTTCAAAAATTCCTAGTAAAAGCATTTACTAGCCTTTATGCATACGGGCCAATTGGCTCTCACTTAGTGGAAATAGAGTTTAGTTCAGCGTAATAAAAAAAGCAAATTGAAAAAAATGTCACTAAGAAAAGTTGTTCATTTAACCTAGCTGTGCATCTCAGAAAAGTTTGTTACCTTAAACACCAAACACCCTGTACAACATACAAATAAAATAAAGAAATGATGGCATTACTGTGCGTTCGCCAATGCGAAGTAACCTATAGGAAATATGCTTTAAAACAAGGAAATCGCATTGGTGTACGTTTTATAAAATATAATATACAGGGTGTATTTTTAAAAAGTGCCGAAATTTTACCTACGAGGTTGTGGAACAACGTAGAAGACTAAAAGCAATTAAAAAAAATTGTAGCTCAAAAAACAAATGTCATTTTATTTTTTGATTTTGTTTTAATATTTTTTCGGAGTTCCACATGAAGCCCGTAGCTCGTTGTTAAAATTTCTGCACAACTTTCAAAAACACCCTGTATATTCATATTTTGCATTAATAATACGAGAGAAAAATTTCAGCTTGTCTGAAATGACTTGAAAAAAAAATTTTTAACAAGGTTTGGCACCCTCCCTCCGTCACCTCCACCGCGGATGCGTCAACTGACGGCCACTTTCGTAGATAGCCCAGTCTTATCTCTTATCTACCAAAACCGGTAATAATTAAACGGTATGAAATTCCTAGTCAAAATGGACCCCTGCCTCTCGGACTATGAGCAAAATCGGTAAAAAATATTAAGATAGTGGCACGTTAAGTGCTTACAACAGATGTCGAAAATCTCGGGGCTCGTTTCATCAACTTTTTCTCGTTCTGTTATATTATAACTTATAAGGCACTTACAAACCTTGTAACGTAATAACGTGTATGTCTACCCTGGGTTTTATCATACGAAACTGCCAGTTATTTAGAGACTGTGATTGCTTAAAATCGATATTTTCTGCACTTATTTTATCCAAACTGGAGTATGGGTCTCTAATTTGGTATCCAATCCAGCAATATTACATAGCAGCGATTGAAAACATACAGCGTAAGTTCCTCAAGTATCTTTTCTTTAAAGAACATAAATATTACCCGCCCATTGGTTATCGTAACGAGTTACTCTGGTCCGAATTCAATGTTTTGCCGCTAGGAATCAGAAGAGATCTTACTGCCTTAACTGTGTTACACAAAATCATACACAACAAAATTGACTTATCAGATATTTTCAACAAAATCGATTTCTTGGTTTCTCGTATTGAAACGAGATTTCCTCTCACGTTAGCGTACACCACTCCTAGAACAAATGCGTTAGCCAGAAGTCCAATTACATATTCTAATGTGTAGTTTATACAATAGCATATGTGATGGGGTAGATATTTTCCGTAAAAATCGGATGTTGTTTAGAGATAGTGTTATTGGTATTCTCAATTATAAAGACTGATTTTGTAGGTAGTATTTTTAGATTATAGATTGACCTTGTTAGTAGACTATAGTTTCGTTTATTTTCTTTCAAATGTTATTAATTATCAATTATTTGGTTAGTTTCATGTTCTTTTGTTATATGTATTAAGCCTTTTTTTTTCCTCTTTGTATTTGTGTCCTATAAAGGGTTGTTTTGTACAACTGTTGGGCTAATAAAGAATAATAATAATAATAATAATAATACTATTATTTATGGTATATCCATTCATTTGAGTATGCCGTTTTTGTATGATTCATAAGCGATTGCCATCTTTGATAATAAATTAGATTAGCTAATCCCACGAGTACCTAAATATCTTATTTTCGTAAATACTTACCTACCTCTTTATGAATCATAATTATTTTTAATGATTAAATACCATCATAAAAGCACTAACACTCATTTTGGGTTTTCACAGATTTGTCATTGCCTTTTCGCATACTTTTCTATGTGAATCCTGCCAGAATGAAATATTCTTTTGCTCAATTCCATTCGGTTTGACTGAATCTGGCTCTGGAACATGGAGGTAGTATTAATACTACCTCCATGCTCTGGAACCATCTACTGCTCACTTTGCTCTTTCATGGTCGTTTCTATACATTTGTTTATTAGTGCTTATTCACAATGGACATAAGCTTGACATAAGGCATAAGAAATTCATGATACATGCAATGGATATACACTCACCGACAAAAAAACGGAACACTAATTAGTCAACAACAAATTTATTCCCATTATACCTATTTTGATGTATTTTGACCAGGAGGCGATGATAGCAAACATAACCTTGATCATTAGCATAGGCTATTTTATTAGCAATTTCGCATAAAAACAAATTTTTTGCTTAAAAATCTTCTTTTCTTAAATTTAACAATTTGGTAATTGTTCACTTTAACTACTTCTGGAATTTTTGCGTTTTTTCTGGCTAGACAGCCTCAGGACGTCCTCCTACATCGTTTCCCACCAGTCAAACTTTGTGCAAATGAAAATTTTCCTTACCCTTTAGTTATACTAAGACTTGGCGCGACCTTGACGCGACTTTGAAACACAACAAGAGAAAAAAAAAGGCATTTGCACAAGGTTTGAATGGTGGGAAACGATGTAGGAGGATGTCCTGAGGCTGTCTAGCCAGAAAAAACGCGAAAATTCCAGAAGTAGTTAAAGTGAACAATTACCAACAATTTTATAATAATCAAGCAACCTGGTTAGATTTTTATAACTTTTGTAATTTTTTATTGTTAACTTCGAATTTAAGTGCTGAACGTAAAAAAATGCCTCTAGCTGGTGTAAATATTGCCAGAGCAGTAGCTTTGGTTGAAGACTGTTGTTGTTTCCATTATGCAGCTAATGCTATTGAGGCTAGTGGTCCCACAGCTGTTAAAAGGTTTCAAGAGACTGGTCAGTACACAAGAAGACCTGGATCTGGTCGAAAAAGAGCAACCAGACACCGGGATGATAGATTTTTAAATAATAATCTGCCAGTGAGAGTACTATTAATTTTCACGTAACTTATGAGAAGTGACCTTAGTGAACATTACTGTTGTGTACAAAAAGGCATGAAGAATCATATTCGAGTCATATGGATACATAAATTATTTTCCAGTTGCCCAAATTTACAAATTATTCTTAGGTATCTCTTATGTATTTCTTATGTCTTATGTCCATTGTGAATAAGCACTTCAGGCTTTCTTATGCTTCTCTGCACACATCATGTATTGTTTATCATATAAGGAAGAAATATGGTAAAAAGAACTTTTTTTTTAATCTTAAAATATCCCCAAGACCCAATCATTAAAAGAGAAAACAATTACCTATTCCTTTAGTTCTTTAATTTTGTTTTCATCTGGGAAAATTAATACAGGCATGTAATATAGTTTTACATAAATAATTTATTGTTGTTCAAAATGCATATTCATTTTTTTAAAAATCTTGTAAACAAAAACAAACTACAAAAATTCTACAACATTTTTGAAAAAGGCGCTTCATTTTTAAATGTGCCTCTACTGTGCCATTATTTTTAGATATTAGTAACGACCGTATTAAAGATAACGCTACCTGTTATCAGTGATATCGTAATGTCTATTTTTGAAAATCAAATTATTCACTCGCTACGTAATCAGTACTTGTTTTTTAGCCTAAATAACGTCCAACACAACACTATTTACAAGATCCTATTGGCGCTAAATGAAAAACGCACACATTTCTCTCAATCAAACCTTAAGCCTGCACTGTAGTTCTGTTGGTGTAATCCCTTGAATAATTCCAAGAGGATTGATCACCTATGGGTGGAGCTGTTGGTGCGGCTTTGTAATTTGCCCTGACAGCGATCCTGTCTATTGCTAAATTCTTCTTCTTGTTCTTCTTGTTCTTTCTATCTCGCCTTCTTCGCACTTCGAGAACGATAACTGCTGCCATACCAAAAACGGCCAAAATACATATAAGAAGTATTAATACTATTCGTTGCACATTTCCTTCCGTTAAAAATCTGACGCACAAGCCGACTATTACGATTATTAGAATAAACAATATTGTTGAAATTGAGATGATTATGTTACATCGCGTACCTAAAAGAAGAACAACAACAAATAGTAAATATTTCTATCAAATGAGCAACATACCAGTGCTGGAACTAGCGGCACTCATTTTGAATGCGCATTTGTTTGTACTTTGGAAAACTGTTATCTGTTATAACGTTTTTACATGATACCTATTCACATTGGCTGGAAGATAAAATTTATTTATTTAACTTGAGCAATATCAGTTACTCAACGTTGTAGGTTGGCAACGAACTCTTATCATGTGCACTTCACTGTATAACAACACCCAATGATATCAGAAACTAGCTCATTTAACGTTTTGTTTTTTTTTTTGTTTTTTTTTTTTTAATTAATGTATTGTAATTATCTATATGGATTTTTAAGTGAGTTGAACTATATTTTTTCCAATCCGTTCAGTTGTACATTATCAACTAAGGCAGAGAAAACTATTATTATAGGCGAAGTGCCAAAATTTAATCCCGAAGGACCGAGGGATTCAAACGTGTGTTCACTATGATAGTTTTTTCAACCGTGGCACAGTGGAAAATAACACCAAAAAGCTGGCCAAAAGTCGAAAAATCGAACTCTGAATTAGGGACATTTTCGCACATAAATTATTCCTAGAGGACATAAAATAAACCGATTAATAAGTCACAGTTGTGACATACAAAAAAAAAATCCACATATGCCCACTCTCTTATCACTCCTATATTGTTTATTAAACCTTCCTGTACAATATTATGCAAAAATTAGTTGCGCCCAGTCGCGCTTTTTCTTTTTTTTTATTTTTCTTCGGAAATGGTGATGAAGTGGAAAAAGCGAAAATGTTTACAGATGCATTTGATCATGTATTTTTTTCATATATAATACAATAAGGGCCGGTTGCACCAACGTGAGTTAAATTTAACTATAGATTAAAATATTCGAAAACATTGTTATAACAATAGGTAACTAAAGTAACGAAACATTTTAACCTACTGTTAACTTTAACTGGCGTTGGTGCAACCGGCCCTAGGTGGTCTAATTTTTTCCGACAAAATTTGTCATTTAAGACATGAGTAGCTTTTGCAACGAAAATTACACGAGTCGACGAAGGAGACGAGTGTAATTTTCCAATAGCAAAAGCTACTCATGTCTTAAATGACAAATTTTGACCACGAATTGTATTCGACTTGACAATCCACCGAGAAAATTTTTATCGCCTAATAAATTTGACGTTTCATTTTGACATAAATTTTTTCGCTGAAAAACCACTAGTTGTTTTTTCACTCAGCTGGTTGTTTTTTCACCCTGCTCGGTGTTTTTTCACTATAAATCAATTTGATTGGTCCAAATTTGAAAAATGCTGCAATTCGATTGGTTAAAAATTTTCGAATTGGATTGTCATAATTAAAATTTCTTTGTTACGGTTGTGGACGGCAACAAAGCTGTTTATCTCACGAGATTGCAATTTTTCAGGCTCATTAAACCAAGTTTAACTGAAACTCTGAACGTTATATTATAATCACCATTTTGGATCCGCCATTTTTTTTTTTTTTGAAAGAGTAATACCAAATTTGTAATCAGTGACCTAAAAACAGCCCCACTATTAAATTTCATTAAAATTGATAAACTTGATAATATTTCGAATCGCCATTTTGGATGCGCCATTTTGTTTTTGGAAATACTAAGAACAAATTCGTAATCAGCGATCTCGAAAGTCCCTATTTCTCAATTTGCAATAAATTATTTTAAATCTTTCGACTTTTGATAAGCTTTTCGGTAATTTTTCCCACTGTGGGTGGTAAATACATGATTTTTCGCTACTAGTACGCCAAGCACCACAAGCACCTAAGCACAGTACAATTAAAAAAGAAATAATGTGGCTACTTTCTTGTTTATCAAATTAACTTGTTTCTTTCATAGCGTAAAATAAAAAATTTCGACTAGTTTTCATAAAGAATAAAGAAAGACCAGTGCTGTTACTGTTCATAACATTATTATTCATAACAACACTAGTGCTGTTCAGTAAAACAAAAAACAAGTATCTAATAACCAAGCACCAAGCTATATTTAGTATATTTATTCATTTATTTATATTAATAATTATAAGAATTACCTAGTTCCATTATGTACTAAAAATTAAAAGTAACATAAATTTGGAAAGTTACTTAATAAATTCTTGGAGCTGTTCGTAACTCGGCCACTGTCACTTACCCATATATTATTATACTCAGTCGCAGTCTTTTTTGTGGAGGGAGTGGAGAGAAGTGAAGGAAACGAACACGTTTAGGGCGTGCACGAAAGTGGGACGAATTTCGGCAGGCGTCACCTATTTGTCGTTGGAACCAAACGCGGCGCGAACGAAGCCCGTTCATTGGCCGACCAATGAGCGGGCAGAGTACCTCCAACCGGGACACAACGCTGCCAGGTAGGTACTGCTGAAAAAGCAGCGCAGACATCCCTGTTATTGAGGTTATGCTGTCTTTAATTTTCCTGAGACTTTTTATTCCGCATTGCGTGACAACTATTCCCACAGCATGGGAAAATTGTCACAAATATTATTGTTGACGGCTAATTATTATTAAATATGTTCTCACTCGGTTTTATTTTTAACCCAGAAGAACATCTTCAGTGTTTAGCCTTATTAGTTGTATTTCAGATTAGCACAGCTTTAAAATAAGCTCGCAGAGTAAGCAAACTACATATTGATGAGCTACTGGATATGCAGAATCCTTATGGTTTACGCTGTCAAATATTGGGGTGTTGTATATTTCGTTATTAGTATTACCGATCTTAAGTTAAAAATGTCAATAACATTTTGAACTTTGACCAACCCAAACCCAAAAGGTATTAACAGTAAACACATTTTTCTACAGAAATTAATGAGAACCACTAAAAATTAACAATAATGATTTATATTTCGTTGAGGTATAAAACAAATCAGTGCAACACTCCCAACACTCACACTCAGTTAATTATCAGTTTTTAGTTCGATTCGGTGATAAGAATTCGAGCTGTACAAATTTGGTAGAGTATTCTGCAAACACTCTGGATGTGTATCAAGGGCGTAGCAGGGGGGGGGGAAGAATTTTTCTGGCCCACCCCAGAATAAAAGTGAAACACTTATTAAAAACAAGATACATCTGCAATAATCTAAAAAAAAAAAACAAACACGAAAGCGCTGAAATGGAATGATAAAAATTCTCGAAAAATTCGGAGTTTATTCAGTGATTATATCAATTTTCTTTCACAGGCTTGACTTAATCTAAAGTCCATTCAAAAATCAAAAAACCACCAACGTCGCATTTTCCTCCATAATTACTATCGGCAACGCTGTTTAGTGTAAAATTTAGTGAGAATTGTAATTTTGAGGTTGTGTTTATTAAATGTCTTGTTTTTCTGTGCATGTTTAAGTAAAAATAATAAGAATCAATAAATAAATGAAACGTGCTGCTAATAAAACAATATGAACGGAATTCAAACCAATTGAATTTTATTTTGAATCAAATAAATGTCATACTTTATAGTGTGAAAAAATATCTACCTAGGGTTTTTTAAATTTTACCAACCTAAAGCAACAGGTGGTGGTTTTTTGATTTTTGAAAGGACTTTATGTAAAGTTCATTCACGTTGGATTTTCCCTGTCAAATTGTTGTCATGTTGCAAACCTGCACCTCTTTTCCTAGTAATTTCCACATTATCATGTTAAAGCGATTTGACGTCTTTAATTTTGAATCTTAGTTTGACATGTGAATAAAGTCACAGATTTTTTTCATAAAATTCTATTCCTATCCTATGCCTGGTTAATTTTACCATGGCGGAAAGAAAAAAGAAGGTTTTATTAACAGCTAATTTGAAAATTGCGTTAATTAAATGTGGCCAAGAACTGAAAAATACCTATCTCGACCTAACCTCTACAGTCTACGCATGACATAGTTACTTTATTAGCCCGTATTGGCGACATACACAACTAAAATATTATTGAAGTAAATATCACACTGCCAAAAAATTAAATAATTTGACCTTGATGAGGAAAATCCAACGTGAATGAACTTTATTATCCATTCACGATTGTTTCAAATTCGGACTGTATGAAAATCTGACATTTTAGTTGGCAATATTGTGATTTGGCATAATAAATCTATTTTAGGTTATAATTGAATTACACTGAATCAATTAAGGAATTGACAACAAGACGAATATTTAATAACGAAACGTCATATGACAGGACCTGACGCCAATCTAACAAAAAAATATCGTGGCCTCCTGCGTGTTTAAACAATCGTGAACGGCATATAGATCTATGTCTATGGTCGGTCAGCAGCGGTGGTTTAAAAGTGGTTTTTTGTTCGACACTGCCAGAATTTGGGAATTTTCTCCTATGTGAACGGATTTTGATAAATGTCACAACTTGCCAAAACGAAACGTCAAGCTAATTTTAAAGGTTTTAAGCGATTTGGAGCCTTTAAGGGGCTCGTCGAACAAAAAAACGTATTCAACTCGTTCGTGTGTAAATTGGCCCACTCGTGCCAAAAAAGGCCCAATTTACACACAAACTCGTCAAATAAACTACTATTTTAAAACCGATTAACTCATTAGCGTACAGCAAATTTTGACCAAATTTCAATTATTTTTATCTCGAAAACGAAAAGACTTTTATTTGAAACATTTTTTGTGTATGAGTTCTACTCATCGTCACCTATTACTAAATTTCTTCTGGCAGGTTATATTGGGACCACCTGTATTATCTACATTGTACCGTGTGATCAGCAATTATTTAGATTTAGATCAAAGGCGTTGAGATGTTGGCCATATGGACCGCCTTGCAGGGATGGAAGTATTTCTGGTTGCATACACACTTTTCAATTTAAATTTAGAAATGTTTGCCGAAACTCGGTCAAACAGGCAACAGGGCTGTGCTGTATGTCCATTCTTCGTTATTAAAAACACCATTACGAAAGTAAAATTAATCTTTTCTGTTCTGAAGTAAAAACAATTTTGCGTTAAAATTTTATTCATAGTGACAGTTGAGCTAGCAAAGATACGAAAAATTTGACACTGTCATAGTCATAGCCGCCCCTTATCTAAGAATTGTTGATCGCACCGTAGTATTTTGATCGAACATATTTAATGATATTCATTATTAACAAAATATTTAGCGCTCTGCTGGCATATTCTGGTTTATTATCGGTGTAAATTGTAAAACACTTTTGTCGACAGTAAAATGTAATTAAACCATAATAATTTAAATTTGATTGTTTGTTTGGTTGCCTACCCTGATCGAACACCCTGACCTCTGAAGTGCGCAATCTCGCATTGGATAAATTCAATAAAAAAAACATGTCTAAAATGGCCGGCAAAATGTTTTTATTTACATTCACCATAAACAGTTTAAAATAGACCGGTAATAGATTACATTTGTTCACGACGTAACTAGCATCTATTTTTAACGTTGGCTTTATTAAATTTTTCAGTGATAAAATGGTGTGTCGAATAAAGGACGAGTTCATCAGTGGTCCAATGTGATATCCTCAAAACCGGGACTTCGATGAAAATGAGTCCTTTTTTAACCAAAAGTATTCTGCTATTATCACTCATTGTTGTCGGTGCCAATGACAGTCTTTGTCCCAACAAATGCGTATGCCGAAGGATGAACCAGCGCGACGAAATCAAGCTACGCTGCGGGGAAGCTGACAAAAAGATCAACCATTTGGAAGAAATTGATTTGCTTAATATTGCCAACGAAATAGTGCAATTGTGAGTTGTCTTACTGTGATAACAATCATTTTTATGTCGCTTTTCCAGCAACCTGTCTAACAACTTCCTGACGACTTTTTTCCCAAAAGTACAACTTATCGCTCTTCAGAAATTGTAACACAAATCAATTACCACAATTTTATCAAGCTAACGTGAAATTTGCAGGGACCTAAGTAGAAATAGACTAACAGTATTGCAAAACAACCAGTTTTCAGAATTGCCAAATCTTCGTAGGCTAGACATATCCAGTAATAGTATAAAAAATATTGAGTTGTTGGCGTTTGCCAAACTGAGTAATTTGGAACGACTGAAGCTGAACCAGAACCAAATCAGTACAGTTGGATTAGGGACCTTTGACCCCTTAGTCAGCTTGAAACAATTGTAAGACCTAACTGTCACCATAACTAGTGTTTAATTTAAGTATTGTAGAGACATATCAAGTAATCCGCTTACGTGCGACTGCAGTTTGTTGTGGTTGTTGGATTGGAGTCAGAAAGAGTCGGTCAAGTTGGTTTCCAATCCTACTTGCAACACTCCCTCACCTTTCAAAGGTCTCCTGCTTAGAAAATTGAAAATTGGGGTTGACATAAACTGCAAGTCTCCAGCCCTCAACAAAGGATTCCCCATAATCGAGATGAAACCGAACGCAAATCAAGTTGTTTTCGAAGGAGACACTTTAAACCTTCAATGTACTGCCCCTAGCATATCTGACACATATGACTCGCCTATGAGTTCAAAGATCGAATGGACCTGGTTGGATTCAGATCCTAAACTCTATTTTTCTGATATTACTATAGAGAGTCACTTTTTACAAAGCAACGGACTCGTGGCGAGCACCTTGAGGATATCCAAGCTCAAAAGAAACCACACTGGAATATGGAATTGTCTGCTGATCTCGATGCAAGGGAATCACTCTAAAGGGATCACAATTGTTGTAATCTCAGACGACACCGAATACTGTCCCATCACTGTCAGCTCAAATAATAAAGGGACGTACACCTGGCCCAGAACAGTTGTTAATTACACAGCGACAATTCCATGCGAATCTCTCAATTTAAGCTACGACGTTTCCCTCCAGAAAGCGTCGTATTTTTGCTCGGAAGATGGCCAATGGGAGAACTTGAACACATCGATGTGTTCCTACACGTCAGACACTACCAAAATCCTCGAGCAGTTTTCCAAAGTTAATTCGAGTCTCGTCGAAAGTGCCAAACATTTTAGGAATTATACGTCCACATCAGAACATTTTAAAGATGTGATGGATCTTGTTTTTGCTGTTGCGACCATGGAGAATTATTTGAAATATCTTACCGTGAATCAGATCGGCGGAGTGCTTATGGATGTTACTAACAATCTCCTAGAGTTGCCAAAAGCTTATCTTCGGGAGGCGAGCTATCGTCATCAGAGCTGCATGAAGTTGATTAATATAACGGAACAACTAGCTGGAACCAGTTCCACGTCTTTGCTGCATAAGGTAACAAATTCGATTTTTATAGTGAAAATAAAAAAATGTGTCAAAAATATACAGGCTGTTATTGAAATGCATGGACAAATTTTAACCATGAGCTACTGTAAAACTGAAAAAAATATTAAAAAAATTGTGTCAAAAAATAAAATGACATTTACTTTTTGAGCTATAATTTTTTTAATGTGCTTTTAGTCTTCTACGTTGTCCCACAACCTCGTAGGTAAAATTTCGGCACATTTTAAAATACACCCTGTATATCATATTTTATAAAATGTACGCCAATGCGAAGTAACCCCTAGGACATATGCTTTAATACAAGGAAACCGTGTTGGTGTACGTTTTGTAAAATACGATAAACAGGGTGTATTTTTAAAATGTGCGAAAATTTTACCTACGAGGTTGTGGAACAACGTAGAAGACTAATAAAAGCGATTAAAAAAAATTGTAGCTCAAAAATAATTGTCATTTTATTTTTTGACGTAGAATTAAATATTTTTCCGAGTTTCACATGAAACCCGTAGCTCGTGGTTAAAATTTGTCGGCGCTTTTCAATAACATCCTGTATTAACAATTTGAAGAACATAATGTTGAGATCACTTTCACTAATGTTTTTTGACTGATGACAAACATTAATTTAAATCGAATATGCTCTAAGAGTGATCTGTCAAATTGACTACAGCGCCAACGTCTGAATAATGAACTAACCGGTAAAATAAATTTATCCCGAAGAATCACTTAACACATTTACTGAATTAAGATCAGTATCGACATTGGTTGGTTTTCAAAGACCAATTATTATTATTTTTCAATGGTACTTACTAGTAATAATATTGGAGAATTTTTAGAACGTTTGGGTGTATTGTTTTGGTTTAAAAAGAAAAGTACCGTGAAGCAGATTCAGTTTCACCACGACCTGCTGTATTACCGGCCTGTTCCAAAGTGTAGTTTGAGTGATCCCCGCGCAGAGCGCTAGTAAATAGGCGCTTTTTGGGGATATTGTTCATCGTAAGTTTTTGTCACCGAGAATTTTTGTTGTTCAAATGACATTTTGAATT
Organism: Tenebrio molitor; assembly: GCF_963966145.1. NCBI lineage: Eukaryota > Metazoa > Arthropoda > Insecta > Coleoptera > Tenebrionidae > Tenebrio > Tenebrio molitor. Next base: position 19,109,015 of record NC_091053.1, on the reverse strand, counting down.
TGATGTGAAAAAATTCCTTGTTTTTGCTGCCTTTAAATTAAATTCCTGAATTTTTTCCTTATTGTTCGTTATTTTTGTGTTTAGTGTTGTTATTGTTCTGTTATATTGCGTATTGATTATTATTTTTAGTGAAGCGCCCGTTTTGTGACACCGTCGTTGGCGGAAATTGGCTCTTTCTCGGAAACATTTTCATAATGCATTTTTAATGAAATGAACAGGCCGGTTAATAATTTAGCAAATCGTGAGTTTAATTACTAGTGAAATGAAATGAAAAGATTTGTATTATTGATTTTTTTTTTATAAACAATTGTCAAAATGTCATGTTGGTATGAGCCAAGCAGTGATTTTCATGATAATACGATTGGTCACACTGATTTTTAATGTCATTGAGCCTGCGCCCTGTCGAGCGAGAGTTTATTTCAAAATTTAAAAAAATGTCTCCTCATTCCGCATTAAATGTGTTTTGAAAATGAATTCACGGAAGAAAGGTACGAGAAGTGAAGTGAACATAACCTCAACTATGATTTGGGGGTGAAATTGCCACCAAGCAGTCTCAAGTCACAAACGAGTCCCATTTGAGTGCATGAACATTTATTGCATTACAAAAGTATTCCCAATCAATTTCAATCCAAGCCACCCATCGTCACATCGAAATTATTCTTTTCTTCCAGTCCAACATCGCAACAGAGATTTTTCCAGTACAACGAAACGGATTCTCGAGTTTAAAGTGTACTTGGTACGTGGACGCGGAGAAGAGCACAGATCGTTTATTTTATTGCGTGACAAACAGTCAAAGCGAGACAACGGAACTGCCCGGAAAAATAACAGAAGCTTCAATAACGATACCAGAAACGTTGTTTCAACAATTGGAAGATCAAGATCATCACCTGCCAGATCAAGTTTACAGCATACTGGTTGCAATGTATTCCAGCAACAAACTGTTTCCCATAGACGAAGCACGTGCGGGCAAGGAAGATGTCACCACCGCCGTCGTGGGAGCAAAATTAGGTGAGAGACAGAAATTCATCACGGTCGATCAAAAAATCTAAATCGAATTGTTGCAGTTAACATAACCGTGACAAATTTGACCGATCCCGTTTTCATTTTGCTGAAAACTCCGCACCTGGACGCTTTGGAAAACACCTTGTCCGTGCCTGTATGGTGGGACCCCCACTTGAACAACGGAAGCGGGACTTGGTCGTCGGAAGGTTGCCACTTCAGCCACGAGGACGCCGACCACACGGTGTTCTTCTGTCACAATTTTGGGTACTACGGCCTGCTGCAGGACGTGACGAATCTTCAGAACAACTTTCCAGGGGCCAGGTTTAAATTGTCGCATCCGGCGATTTACGTAGGTAGCTTTATTTTGTTCGCGTCGCTGCTAGTGGTGGTGGTGACCTATTTGATCTGCTATCCGTCGATCCAAATGCCGAAGAAGGCCAAGCACAGTTTGATCAACACGTGGATCGCTATTTGCTTCCTGTGCTTTTTGTACGTGTTCGGCATTTACCAAACCGAAGATGTCAGGATTTGTCAGATCGTCGGGATGCTCCTCCACTACTTCACTCTGTCCTCGTTGCTGTGGATGTGCGTCGGGGTCAACTGCATGTACAAGAGGTTGAGCAAGAACGACGTGATGGAATTGCAAGACGACGAATTGCCATCAGACCAACCAATAAAGAAGCCGATCCTCGGTTTGTATTTTGTGGGGTGGGGCGTTGCCATAATAGTGTGCGGGATCTCGGCCGCCATCAACATCAAAGAGTACGCCTCGCAAGATTACTGCTTCCTCCGAGTGGGCCCACCTCTCAGCGCCCTCTACATTCCGTTCGCCATCCTAGTCATCTTCTTGGGGATTTTCTTCTTGTTGATACGGTGCGCCATCTACGGCCTGGACGCGAACGGACACCTGAGCGAGGGCACCCAAGCCACGGAGAACGTCGATCTGGACCTGTTGGAACCGAATTTCCCCAATCCCGATTCGAGGAGCGTGCTGAGCGCCTCGTCCAAGACCGCTTCCAGCGAAGTCGAAGATCCGGAACACGCACCGTCCGCCCAACTCAAAGCTCACATGATCTTCCTCTGCATCTACACGTTGACGTGGGCGAGTTGCGCCTTCGCCACGGTGGAACCCTACCGCTTCGTCTCTTTCGAGACGGACATGTTCAGCATCGCCTACGCGGTTCTCTCGACCGTCTTGAGCGCCTTCACGATTTTCTTTTATTGCGTGGCTCGGAGCGACGTCAGAGGGCAGTGGATTTTGTTCGGACGGTGCCTCCGGAGAAAGCAGATCTGCTTTCGCAGCCGGAACGTCTCAGATACCGCACAGAACGTGCCTCACATTCAAATACAACCTCTGCCGATGCCTCCTGTTGGTAATTCGGCGGTGGGGGACTTGCAGATCACGTCCAGATCGAGCAGCAGGTCTTCCAGCAGGACCAAGTCGAATTCGCACAACAGTAATATCTTGAAGGGGGCTGTGGATTTGAACGGGCCTTCGTACAGTGAGGCGCACGGAGGGGCGAAGATCAACAACGTCAATTTGATTGTGCTGCACAGGCAACAGTACAGGACTAGCGTGATACCGAACATCATTGAGAATCCGACGAGTGCTGCCGAAGTTTTTTACAATCCGCATCAGAGTATCGTGGCGAGGAAGTTCTTCAAGAGACAGAAGCGCCACATGATGAAGCGGAACAATCTGGTACCTCGCCAGCGCGACAGCGACAGTGCCTCGGTCCTGTCCGATTTTAAAAAAGCCAAAGACAATTCCAGCATGGATCAGAGCATTTTCGGTACGAATTCCAAAGTGAACAACACCAACATACACGTGGAGCACGTCCACAAGAAGCAGCAGAAGAATCCTAACATATTTTCGGACAGCGCGGACGACTACGATTGCGCCAACGTCCCGGTGCAGAACATCGTGTTGAACGCGGAGCGTTTGCGCAGGAGGGAGATGTCGAAGAACAAGTCGCGGAAGAAATGCAACACCATCCACCACGTCCAGTCGGTGGAGAACAACATGAGGTCGGTGTCGCAACAGTGCACTCTCGAGTACAGTTCGGAGAATATTTCGGATTCGATATTGGATAAAACTAGTCCGGACAAAGGTCAAGATGTAGATGAAATAGTGAAACTAGAATATAACCCTGTAGATATACTAACCGACCGCGAACCCACCTGCGACGAGGCGAAGCAAGGAGAGATGGGAAGTCTTCTCCCGGAGCCGAACCCGTCCGAGATCAGTCTGAGCGTGGTGGGTTCGCAAACCAGCGAGATGAATGAAACAGTTCCTAGGATATTCGTGAACCCGTCGCATGATCTCCACTTGCGGAAAGGAGTACAAAGTAGAGCTAGTAGCGTGTCCGTGAGCGATCTCGACGAGTTGTACCAACAGATAAGGAGGGGTCCAAGAGATGGCGCGGCTCGGCCGCGTTCTTTTGTAAATAATTTCAGTCTGACGCGGAACAGTCCGTGCTTCTCCGATTCCGACATCAATTCGTACGTCACCGACAACGTCTACAAGCAACAAACCTATCTCAGTAACAGTCATTTAAGCGACAACGTCGAGACGACGGTCTAATCGGAGATTATTATTTATTTTGCCATTTTTTGAGATTATCGTGTGTACCTATCAAGTATACTTTAAGTTTGAGCATCCGTCGCTTTATTGCGCTGCGACCAGTGTACGTAGTCACTGTTGTTATTATTATTGTGATCGACGGAATAATAATAATTAATTACAGTTGAAGTATTCGTTCGGTTCGTTTCGGACGAGGGGTCGAAACGTTTGCCCAAATGTTGTTCGCATTGCCGTTGTTCGGAATCGGACAACTGTTGCCAAAAATACGTAAATTATGCGTTGTTCTTGATTTAAGTATTTTTGATTTTGGTACGTTTCTTTTTCGTAGTACTTTCATTACAAAATACGTAAGTCTGATCTTGCCATCGAATACCTAGTTTAAAGATTTTGTTGTTCATAGCGACATACGTGCATATTTCTGTTGTATTTTATTTTTCCTTTTCATATTCAGTTTAGAAAGTATTAAGAAATACAGGGTGTTAGTAAACGGTTGGGAATAAATTTCAGGGTGAACTCCTTACCAAAAATGTGGCTTAAAACCTAAATAAAGTTTTTCGTTAAAATGAGTACTTTTCTCAAAAAAAGAAAAAAAAATAATAAACGTATTCTGGCATATCCGTATTTTTTTGAAATACATACTATGACTTAATAATGGTTTAAAGAAAAATTTTAAACGTGGAAAGTTGAATTTTTTAACGTATGTCAAAATTCAGAACTAATGCGATTTTAGGCAGACAAATGAACTAATTAGAGAAATTCTCCAACAGTGGACTACATTTTATTTTTTGAGAAAACTACTCATTTTAATTTAGGTTTTAAGCCACATTTTTCATAAGGAGTTCACCCTGAAATTTATTCCCAACCATTTACTAACATGCTGTATAGTATAATTCAGAATAAGTGGCATCGCGGTAGGCGTGGACTATGAAAAGTGAGCTTTATGTTACATATGTCAAAAAATATAGGTACCTACTAAACATATTATGGAACCGTCATTACTTTACTATTCATTGTTTACTGGAAATAAAAATATCCTGAGCGCAATGTGTCTTAAAAAAACAGTTTTTTTACACTTTTCGTAAATGAAACAAAGAAACAAGAAAATAAACACAAAACGATTCCAACGATCATGTCAAAAACAAATTAACAGCGAAGGATACCAACAGCGTCGAAACTAGGGTATTATTAGCTGCCAACGTAAATTTGAATTTCCAACGCCTACCGCGATGCCACTTCTATGTCTTTCATTTTGTCAAACAAATTTTCTTCCAAAATGTAATTTAATTCCAGTCTTTATTGAAAACATGATTTTTGGAAGGTCATTTATTGCACCGGGTGTCTGAAAATTACTCCACTCTTTTTTATGGATGTAAATATTTAATTGAAAAAAGAGGTGAGCCAGTTTTTATTTTCAGTTGCTTAAAACCATAGAAAAATAATAGAAGCTGTCAGTTTTTTGCATTACATTTTTTTGGACCAAGTTTGCTGAAAATACACTCAGGAAAAATGTTAAGACTTTGTCTGAACTTTTTTAAACAGCCAAAATACTGATTTGCAACCAACAATTTCGTGTAGTAATTTATTTTTATTAGTTTGGTGTCGCTGCGGGTTGTTCGTTTTGACATGACAATATTTTTGATCTTCGATTTGAATTTACTTAACTTTACTCGAATAAAATGCTCAATGTACACAACGTATTTTGTATTTATATTTTTTTATGAGTTACGTTTAATTTATACGATATGTATTTAGCTAGGTGAAGATAATATTTTATTGTAAGATATATTTTTTGTATGCGATTTATAAATATTATACATCGAAATGTGCATTATTAGTACAATTAAGACTTAATTTATTATTTATTTGTTTCAAAATTGAACGCATTGTAGCTTATAGGTAGTTATCAACACGCTAGACGTCTGCACTATTATTAAAATATGGATATTCATTTTAGAATAGAACTGATTTATGTCTGCGAAGCGTTTAAGGTTCGCGTACTAATTATCGTGTGTAAAAATTTAACGAACCAGCGTCGGATAATTTGTACTGTAACCTTAACTATTATATATCTATGTTTAGTGTCTTGTGATTGTACAAGGCGTACCTGTGATATATTTATAATGATCGAAAAAAAAAAGAGATATACAAACCGAAATTTAGTTCAGTGTAAACAAACACAAATTAAATCAGTTTTACTTCTAGACAAAATACATGTTGCAGTAAGCTTATCGAGCTTTTGTAATGTATTTGCCGGGTCGAGTAATTTCCCTACGCATGCATTGAAATTATGTCATTTGATGTTGACGCGAAGGCAGTCTGTTCTAAGTATTAAATTGAAAAGAGTACAATTGTGTACAATATTTTAAAGACTGTTAGGTATTAAAAATAATATACAAAATGCTGAAAGTAAATACTGATTGTTAATAATTATGAATTCATCGTGGAAATCATTATTGTATTCAACAACAACTTATGAAGTAAGCATACATTTATTGCGCAGATTTTGTTTTATTTATCCCCGACCCGTACCCAAAGTGGCTGATAAAATCCTACACGAAAATTCCATCTGATGATGCGGAAAACGAAAAAAATCAAAGAAGCCGGTGTTATTTATTAGCATCACTGTTGTGGAAACCGAAAACGCAATGAAAATTTCAAGCTCAGTTCTATTTTTGGAGCAAGAAAATAATGAAAATGCTCTCTTTAAAAGATTTCTGGAAGTTATACAAATTGTGATTTTACATTCCATATGAATTTTATACAGGGTGGAACAAAAGTATCAAATATTGGCTGTAACTTTTTAAATTGACATTTTATGAAAAAATGTTTAATATAAAAGTTGATTGGTGTATTATCCTGCATCATCTGGTCTTTCTGGTTTGTTTCTATCTTCTTTTATTTTGCTGCTATGGCAACCAACTTTGTTTTTTTAAATAGCACCCATACATTTTTTGTGTGATTTTCAAACAAGCGTATCTTTCTGTATTCATAAATACAGTTTTGCCATTATGGGGAAAAAGAATAAAATTTAAAAAAAAAAAAAACAAAGGTGATAAAATTAACTTGCTAAGTAATAAAATGCAATATCAAGAATGCCATGGAAATTTGACAATTTTTGTTGAACGTCATGCATGATAATAAACCAAACAATTTTTATATTAAACATTTTTTCATAATTTTTCAAATTAAATATAAAAATTGTTTGGTTTATTACCATGCATGACCATGACCATGGCATTCTTGATATTGCATTTTATTACTTAGTAAGTTAATTTTATCACCTTTGTTTTTTTTTTTTTTTAATTTTATACTTTTCCCCATAATGGCAAAACTGTATTTATGAATACAGAAAAATACGCTTGTTTGAAAATCACACAAAAAATGTATGGGTGCTATTTAAAAAACCAAAGTTGGTTGCCATAGCAGCGAAACAAAAGAAGATAGGAACAAACTAGAAAGACCAGATGATGCAGAATAATACACCAATCAACTTTTATATTGAAACATTTTTTCATAAATTGTCAAATTAAAAAGTTACAGCCAATATTTGATACTTTTGTTCCACCCTGTATAAATAGGGGCTAGAAGTTACCACTGTCATATTTCTCCATGTAAAAGAAATAGCACCGCCTATTAAAGACAAAAACAACCTACATGGATGATGCCACATTTATCCACCAATCAGTGCGCTCGAGTCGTCTAAAAGTTTGAGTGTGCGTCAAGTGTCGACAAATCATCATCCAAATACATTTTTACATCTTTTATTTAAATCGCAACTTTAATGTCTGTTGTACGTATCTAATTACGTGAATGGCGATTTTGCTAATGTTTCCGTAATTAAAATGAAAAGTATAAAAAACGTCTCTGTTACACTGCAACAACTTGCCCCTTTTTTATAGTTATTTATGTATTAAGGGCGTAAAGAGGTTTTTGTGGCGTAAGACGTTATTTTGAGCTTTAGTAGCCGAGTTAAATAGTAGTTTATTTGACGAGTTTCACTCGCGTTTTAAAATGGCCCACGCGTGCCAAAAAAGGCCCAATTTACACACGAACGAGTTGAATACAACGTTTTTTTGTTCGATGAGCCCCTTAAAGGCTCCAAATCGCTTAAAACCTTTAAAATTAGCTTGACGTTTCGTTTTGACAAGTTGTGACATTTATCAAAATCCGTTCACATAGGAGAAAATTCTCAAATTCTGACAGTGTCGAACAAAAAAATATGTTGTAGGCCTGTCCACATATCTGATGATTTATTATTATTCTAACATGCAGTTGAGAGGAAATTGAATATTTAGTACAGAATCTATCAAGATCTTTCTTTAAGGCACCACTGAAATATTCAAAGAGGAAGCGTCAACTTCGAAAGTCCGCTTTGTTAACTGACACTCCCGATAAAACACTCTATACATAGCCTGTTCGTTAGAAACTTTCTGATTTCCCAAAATCGTATTAATACGAAAATTGGTAGCCGACTACAGTCGACCGCTCCAAGTTCAAGTAAAATATTTTCAAAATGGCGACACTTCCGGAAATCGACGCCATCTTTGTTTTTTTAGATAGAAAAGCCACATTTTGATCTTATATTTGGATTCTACATTAAATTTTGAGTTTATAACGTCCTTCTGTTAACACTTATCTGTCATCGTTTTTGACCTGTCATTTTTTTCGCAAAAAAGCAGGGTTGCAGGGCTTCATTAAAAAAATTGTAACTCCTGAACCATTGGAAATAAATAATTGATTTTCTTTTACTGATTTGTCCGATTTTTGCGCTATTAGCAACATTTTATTTATGTTTCATACGCCTACTGCAATTATTCAAAATTGATAATCAAAAAATGTCGAAAAGTTCGTTTTTTTAAATGGCAACTACCATTTCTCATACTAGATATAAATGTAAAATTTAATTTTGAGGCCACCCTTATATACATATATTATGTATGCCTATTTCCAGCCGTTTTAGGGTAATTTCAATTTTTTGAATAAAATGTTCTTTTTTTTATAAAGCAATTTTTTTTCAAAGATAGAATTGCAATAAATAGTAGATAACAAAATCATAAAAAATAAGCAAATTAACAAAAAAATATTTTAATGTAAATGTCTTTATGTCTTATTTATTTATTTTCAATGAAAATATTTTTTGTTTTAATTTGCTTATTTTTTATTATTTTGTTATCTACTGTCTATTGCTTGTGATTTTTGAATACAAATTGAAATAAAACAATTGTTTTGTAAAAAAAAAATGAATATTTTATTCAAAAAATAGAGAAATTAAGCCAAAACGGCTAGAAATAGGCATACATAATGTTAATAAAAGTGGCCTTAAAATTAAATTCTACATTTACATCTATTGTCAGAAATGGTAGTTGCCATTTTAAAAAATGAAGTTATCGACATTTTTTGTTACCAATTTTGAAAAATTGCGGTAGGCGCTTGAAACATAAAAAATATTCACTAATGGCGCAACAGATCGGCTAAGCCTTTAGCAATTCAATTTAAAAAAAATCAATTTTTTATTTCCAATGGTTCAGGAGTTATAAATTTTTTAATGAAGCCTTACAACCCCGCTTTTTTGCGAAAAAGATGACCCAGGTCAAAAACTTTGACAGATAAGTGTTAATAGAAGGACGTTCTAAACTCAAAATATAACCTACAATCGAATATGAAGTCAAAATGGGGCCTTTCTATTTAAAAAAACAAAGATGGCGTCGATTTCCGGTATTTCCGACAGTGTCGCCATTTTGAATATATATCACTTGAACTTGGAGCTACCAATTTTCATATTAATACGATTTTGGGAATTGGGAAATCAGAAAGTTTCTAACGAACGGGCTACGTGAATCAGCCTGTATAGCAGGAAAAAAATCAAAAAGAGTTCAAAGTCTGCTGGTTCAGCTCGTGATAAATATGATAGGAATATTTGTATTGCCAACTCAAGCAATTGGCCGAAGGTCTTAGGTTTGACAAACGCAAACGTTTGAGCAAGATGTGGTGACAAAGAATAATTCATAGCGGTTCATAAAGAATTCTAAATAAATACAAAAGAGAGAGAACAAAAGACTCAAAACAAGCGAAACATAATTCGTCTCCTCCAAAATACGTGCAAATAATTCCAGAAAGGTCATCGTGTCAGTCCTCCAGAATTCCAGAGGGATAGAGGTGTTGGATTCTCTCGTAGGCTGTGACCTTGGAAATATCTGCGCAAAGGCGAATTAATAAACCAGTGAAAAATCTGTAAATGAAAACTGAGAACGTCGACTACTTTATATGCAAATAGACGAGAGAGAGACGACACTAACGAAACGAATGACGATGTTTTCTGGTCGGTTTGTAGCACCTGCTTGAGTCCGATGATATTAGATATGACTCATAGGTCATAGCCCATGAAAAAATCCAGCACCTCTACTAACGTTGGACCTTGGACCATCAATGTGAAGTATTATGCCATTTTGCTAGGATAGCTTGACAGAAAAATTCGCAAACAGAAACCAGAAATATCGAAGAAGATATTGCTTCACCGTAACCATACACTTCATCAACTTCTCCACACTCACCATATATGCCGGACTATTATCTCTCTTCTTAAATTCAACAAGAATAATTTCATGGTAGAAAACATTTTTTCAACAAATGAGAAAACTATTACAGCTATTGAGAATTATGTATTTTGACGACGAAACGGAAGATCTCGAGAGAACACAGTTACGAAGTCACCTTTTGGAATTGGTCCATTATAAAAAAGATTGATTGAGGATAAAATTTATTTGTTCGAAAAACATTTAAAAAATCGATATTAGTATTTATAGGTACAAAAACTGTTTTCAAAAGTATCATTTTAAACTTTATTGGTATCAATACTGTTGATAGTTCTTACAATAATATCGGCCGATTCCTTTAACTGATCTTTTGTAATTACGAGTGGTGGAGCAAATCTGATAATATTGTCATGGGTGTGCTTAGCTATCAAACCATTTTCCTTCAGTTTCAAACACACGTCCCAAGCTTCTGTGTAATCTGAAAAAAAAAACAATGAGGTATAAGGCTTATTTTTTCCCTTCCCTCACTAGTGAGTAAATGATTTACTTTCGTCACTCGTGTCGTAAAAGAAGAAATTCTTTAAATTGAGTGACGGAAATGTCATTTTCAAACCTGACTTTAGAAAAATTATTCCTCCAACTGATTTACAAAAACATGAAAGATTTCGGTTGTCAAAACTTTTTTTAAATTTCAAACAATTTATGTGGTTAGTACTTTAATTAAAAAAAATATCTGAAAACGCAATATTTTAACACTTGACCTGAACACGTTTTTGGCTCATGCTTATACCTTTATCGTGAAAATATTTATATTTCATTTAGCAAGATAAGTTTTTATAATTATTGAAATAAAACCAGATCTTACTGCTACCTAATCTGCAGATCGCCCCCCAAAACAGTAACCTTTTTCTTTATCTGCTTTGATGTCTTTGAACACATATCTGTTCTAATTATAACTGGATTTATTCCTTCAGGTCAATATTAATGTATAAGTGATAAAATAACCTTACATTCTTCATGTATTCTCAATTTTGTAGAACTATAGTTGGCCCGGCAACTAACTGGAGTAATAAAATGGCGTGATCTTCACGTGATTTTTGGGAGATGGTTTCCTATTGGTTAAAGGGCGCGCGTTAAGAACATCTCGTGATCACTCCAATGGTTCGCCGCGGCGAGTATAGAGAGCTTCTATCAGTATGAAAGTATTTACGATATTACCACTGGTTAGGAATGATACATTTTATTTTCATCTCGTTCATTAATGTCGTTGTAGTTTTGTGAACAAGCTTGTTATTGTGATAAACTGTGTTGTTTGTTTGTCTTTTTATACTTACTCTTATTAATTACTATGGCATTCAGCAACCCTCGCCCTCTCACTTCGATCACAATATCTTTGCTGAGTTTCTTCCTCAACTCAGTTCTAAATATGTCTCCTAACTCCGCCGCCTGATTCGCTAGATTTTCTTCCTCCAACACTTCAAGAGCTGCAATTGCAACCTTGGAACCTAGAGGATTGCCCCCAAAAGTCGACCCATGTGTACCTTAAACCTTTGAATCAGTGTTACTCTTAATAATTTTAAAATGCTCACCTGGTTCAATCACCAACATGATGGGGTCATTCGCCAGACACGCAGATACGGGGTAAACCCCTCCGCCTAGAGCTTTTCCTAGCACCAAGATGTCCGGTTTGACTTCTTCGTAATCTACAGCCAGTCTTTTTCCAGTTCTCCCTAAACCCGTTTGTATTTCGTCAGCTGACCATAACACGTTGTACTTGGTGCAAAGTGTCCTGACTCCTTTGAGATATCCTTCGGATGGGACAACGACACCTGCTTCTCCTTGAATTGGTTCCACCATGAAACCACAAACTAAAGGATCTTGAAGGACTTTCTACAATTACAAGTTAGGTTGTGTTGAGTGGTACTCTGCATTTACCTCACTTCTAGTGCGTTGAGATCATTGTATGGAACACAACTGAAGCCTGGCATAAAAGGGCCGTATCCTTCGAAAGACTGAGGGTCTGTAGAAGCAGAAACTGCTGCCAAAGAACGTCCCCAGAAGTTGTCCACTGCAAATATCATTTTTGCTTGATTCTGTGGAATCTTCTTCACGCGGTACCCCCATTTCCTTGATAGTTTGCAAGCTGTGTCGTCTGCTTCTACACCTGTATTCATAGGCATCACTTTATCATAACCAAAAAGCTTCGTTACAAAGCTAGCATATTCGCCAAAAACGTCTGAATAGAAAGCTCGTGAAGTGTGATGAAGTATTTGGGCTTGTTTTTGCAAAGCTTCGACGATTTTTGGATGGCAATGTCCGAAATTGTTTGCCGAGTAACCGCTCAGGTAGTCATAATATCGATTTCCTTCCACGTCCCATACGAAAACACCTAAGGGAAAACAGTACTTTGGTCGTGTTTGTTGTGTTTGCAATCGTGAAGATAAGATGGGAACAACAAGATTTTATCGGGGAATTGCACTTTGACTTCGTTTGTTTACCTTGACCTTTACATAAAGCTACAGGTAGAGGATGGTAATTGTGAGCTCCATATTTCTTTTCTCTGTCGAAAACTTCTTTGCTACTGATGCACCTGACCCCAAGATCTTTCTTTAGTGTTGCGTCTCCTATTTTCTTTCTCAGAAGGGATGCTGGACGGATTTTGGACAACATTTTTTCTGGAAAAAATGTGATTGTCTAAAACTCTAAAATAACAAAAGTTAAGAAGCTTGATAATTTTTAACTGTGACAACAACCACCAAGCATATATCACATAAAAAGCATATTATTCAAAACATTTTGTCAGTACAGGACTCTTAAAATTGCAGAGCACAAATGCGTTGAAGACCCCCAGTAAGAAATGTTTACGTACCAACGTTCCAACCCTCATAAAAGTATTAGTACGTTAGAGATGCTGCATAAGTCGTCCCAAATACCGTTTTCTACTACTATAACAGTGTAACAACTACGAGGAAAAGGACACTAATAGAAACACTATTTCTGTTTGGTTTTGACAAAACTTCACAAGTTAATAGAAAACAAAACAACAAAAAGTATTTACAAAATCGAACGATTTGTCTTCTATTAATTAAATCTTCAAGATTTTCTCCCGAGAAAACATGTAGAAAATACCTGTAGTTATTTTCGTTCTTGTTCTTATTACTCTCCTCTCTCCGCCCAAGTCATAGAGTTTACAACAGATTAAAAAAAAATAAAACCTTGAAACTAAAAATAATACTTTTGAAAGTTACTGGAGCTAGGTGTTGATTAGATAACGTCATCTACTCAGCAAATTTTATTAATTAAACAAATGATGAGGACTACTGTCACTGTCACCTGTCATATGAACCATCTGTTGTTGTAGAAATTAGAAAAACAATTTCGATTTTTATTAAGTTAAAACAGTTTAAAACGGATTAATTTTCACGTAGATCCAACGTGTGTGTTCATCCAATCAGAGCGCTTGCCTTCATCCAATCAAAAATGTTTATCGCGATAAAAACGTCTTACTATTCTGTCATCTGTCAGTGATTAAAATTGCATGCTACTCCTGTCAAATTCTCAAATTGTTTTTAATGACTAAGTATTATAAATAAATAATTAACGTTAAAATTTGTATTCTTGAACTAATCTTGCCAAAAATATCACGACCTAATTTTTTTATCTGATAAATTTACTAATTTTCACTTAAACATTTTTGCTTTAGACAATTTGACTCGTTGATATTTGGGCATTTTTATTCGAGCTAAAGCTCTCGGGCCTAACCAGAATAAAAATGCCCAAATTCAACTTGTAAAATTGTCAAAGCAAAAAGTTTTCGTGAAATTCAAAAATTTATCCTACAAAAAAAATTTGGTCTTGTTATTTTAACTTCGAATAATTTTCACATATTTTTTTTTGTTTTTTTTTGGCATGAGTGGGCCAGTTTAAAACGCGACTGAAACGAGGTTTTAAAGGCTCACGAATTCTTGTGTAAATTGGGCTTTTTTTGGCGCTCGTTTCACTTTAAACTGGCTCACTCATGCCAAAAAAAGCCCAATTTACACAAGAACGAGTTGAATACATTTTTTTGTTCGACTTAAAATCTTTAAAATTGGCTTAACGTTTCGTTTTGACAAGTTGTGACATTTATCAAAGTCCGTTCACACAGGAGAAAATTTTCAAAATCTGACAGTGTTGAACAAAAATTTTTTTTCCAATAACATTTGTTGTAATCTGTAATTTTTTTGTTGGAATACATCTAAAATGTAATATTTCAGAGCAGTAAACATGGTGTGACGTTCTTGTGATATTTATCACTAAATAAGTTTCCTTACTTGATAAACAAGTCAATATTTAATCATTTCAATTTTAAATCATCTTTAATTTTAAATAAAATTTTTAGCTGAACTTTTGACTGGCCACAATTACCATTAATCTGTAAAATTTGCTTTAACAGAGTAGAAGATTGTTCTAATAATAAGTGCTTACTTAGTTCTGAATTATTTGATTATTTTGTAAAATTGCAGCGTAATAGAAAAATGTCTCATTTTACCTGTAACTGAGTATGTCCTACTTAAGTCACTACACTATTACAGTCCAGTTATCACTATCCGTTAATTATACGTTGCAGACGTAAACAAGACAAACTTGTAAACAAGAAGAGTGTTTTTTAAGACTAGGTTGGTACACTGGGAAATGCTACTACGACGACCTTCGTAACACTAAGCGGACAACATTTTTCTGAATGCGAACTTGTCTACTTTCTGCTTGTAAATATACATATTGTGACGTTACTTAAGTTGTTCTTGAACATTTAATTTCCGTATTGAGAAACCTCACAAGATGATGACGCCGACAAGTTTTTTTCGACAGGACTTTACAATCAAAAACACATATACTAAACTGCATACTTAATGAAAAATGTTACTTATCACAATCTTGTGTTGTTACCTATGCTGACCTTGTTACGGCATTGTTTTTGTATGTATGTAAATGAACCTGCCCGCGGGTTTACTATCATTAATGTGTTATGCTAGAAAAAAAGTTATTAGTCTAAAAATAGACGATTTAAAAATAATTATACTGGGCTGGTAATGTCAAAATTATTTATTTTTTAAATTCCTCTGTAAGAAACATTTTCGAGAGTGTTGTATACGGTTTATTTTAGTTTTAAACTGCGTCACTTTTTTAGAAGAAAAACAAAAAACGAAAGGAAAGTAAAGATTAAGACTAAAGGAGTTTCTTAAATTTTAAAAGCAGAAAATAGAGAAGTCGGGGGATTAAAGTCAAAAGGAATGTCAGAAAAAAGGTTAAGAACTTTTAAATCTTTAATACATTAATGTAAAGAAAGATACCTTTGGGAAATGTGAAAACGTTAACTGAAAAACTTAGCTAAAACTATTTTCATACATACTTTAATTTGTATTGTGAGATATTTGAATAAATTTTTCTAAATGTTATAATTCCGCTTTGAAGAACACTGAACTACTGATGTTTAAATTTTACTGACTGGGTAAATATGGATATACCGTACCTACTTATCAGTAGTTATCAATAACTCATGTTATCGGATACTCTGTTGTCTTGTTCTTATTATAGACATTTTAGATAAACAAATAAAAACATGCACTCTTGGAGCTATCTGTTAAATAACAATAAAAAATTGTCCATAATCCTTTAATGTATATTCTTTTCTTATATTATTTTTTTGCTGTTGTATAGCTTGTGGCGACTTCTATCCACTCCATAGAGGGGATAAAAACATGGCGCATCCCTTAATTCGCACCGAACTCGTGGCCAAGCGCTTAGCGCGCCACTTTGCAGGTCGCTGGCGCTGGTTCAAATCCCGGAGCCGCCTGAACTGGTGTGGGTTTTTTCACATTTTGATATGAGATCTCATATCACAGATAAGGGGCGAATGCGCTGGGTCCAGTATTCTCCACTCAGTATCTACCCCCTGCCTTTCGCACGCACCCATCCCGAATCTTCCCGTCACCGTAGCTGAAAAGGCTGTGGAGAGTCTCAGCAGCCCGCAACATGGTAGTAGAGTACCTGCATTATCGAATCTCAGCAGCAGACTCCACCAGACAAAATCGCCAACACATGAGCCACGCGCTCGCCAACAAAATCAGCCCGAGCCACGTGCTCGCCAACACATTCGGCACGAGCCACGCACTCGCCAACTTGCACCGCATGGATCAACGTTTTCATCACATTCTACCTGAAAGACGATTTTTTCATCTAGCAACATTCTGTCATTAGCACTTCGAAATTATCTATAAAAAGGCAAAAAAGTGTTTAATATTAAAGCTTTTCCTAAAAAAATGCAGTTCATTATATAAATAAAATTTGTTGTCTTGGTTATTACTTATTATTGATTAGATACTCGTTTTTGTATTACGTAACAGCACTAGTGCTGTTATATTTCATAATAACAATCATCCCTTATTGTTTACAATGGAAATCAGCCTAAGTTTTGTAAATTCAATTTACAGGTTCGATCAGATATGTTGGTAAGTATGCGAAAAAACACGAGCGAGCGAAAAGGAATGTACCTACTTATAATGTTGGTACTATTTTCAAATATTTAACCAATAAATTGTTATTACTCCTTTAAAGTGATAAAATGTCATAGATGTTAGAAACATATACATCGTAAGTAATTGTCGGTGTATCCC
This sequence comes from Tenebrio molitor, assembly GCF_963966145.1. NCBI lineage: Eukaryota > Metazoa > Arthropoda > Insecta > Coleoptera > Tenebrionidae > Tenebrio > Tenebrio molitor. Next base: position 19,092,240 of record NC_091053.1, on the reverse strand, counting down.
GCACTGGTATATGAGACACAACCCTATTTTTCCCGCTACCAGCAACGTAAGTGCACCCTACATCCATGACTACAATGACTCTAGATTACCTATAACATTCGTGTGCGAGTTACCCTTGACGACGGAACGTAAGAGTGTCATTTACAGTCCTAGGGGAGAAATAAGTAAAAATCAGTATGACATTTGTCACACGATTTGTCAAAAACTGAATTGTCGAATCGAATTTAAGAAAAAAAGCCTGGAATTAACAATATTGTGAAGTGTCTGGTAATCGCTAGGGCGGAAGAAGGTAGCAGACACACAGAAAGAGTCAAATTTCAAACAGACTTACATTAGTGGAAAAACATTGTCCTACTTTTATCTGTCAGCGGCTGTACGTCGAAGGTATACTCGTACCTTTTTCTGGATTTCGATGGCAATATTTACACAATATTTACAGCTTCATCTATTTCCATTTTTAAAGGTTTTAAACGAGAAAAACTTCTTGGAGGTCAGTCGCACAAATTTTGTTTTTTTTTTCATGTAATGTTTACTATGTTTGCATAGCAACTCTCATAGGTAACTCATTTAAAATCGGATAATCACTTGAAATGAAACTAAATCGGTGTCGGTAGCGGGAAAAATGTAGTAAGCGACGCGGAATGTAAGGACTAAACCATTCTCGGGAGACTATATTATAATTCAGAATAAGTGGCATCGCGGTAGGCGTTGGAAATTCAAATTTACGTTGGCAGCAAGATCCTTGCTAATAAAACCCTAGTTTCGATGCTGTTGGTAACCTTCGCTTTTAATTTGGCCTTGATATTATTATTGGAGTCGTTTTGTGTTTATTTTCTTGTTATAAGTATTTGGAATTTCCTTGTTTCATTTATGAAAAGCGTATTATTTGTCTGGGGGTTATCTCTGCTGTGGGTGAAAACCATGTCAAAATTATGTAACGCATAACCTCAGAATGACGGTAATGACGGTTTCACATGTTTACTAAATTTTTTGACATAACATAAAGCTCACTTTAGAGTATCAACGCCTACCGCGATGCCACTTATTCTGAATTATAATATACAGTGTGGAAACTACTTATGGAATAAATTCAGTAATTTCAAAAAGAATGACATTTGTGAAAAACACTGAAACAGGTCAATTTTTATTTCTCATAGTGCTTATTTTCAGTTGCTTCACTTGTTCATGACTTCATCCATTTTTCAGGTATGACGTCATCACCAATTTTTTTAAATGACAACCCTCACTTTTTTCTTCTCTTTCTGATAGATCTTCGCACTAGCTAAACGATGAATGAAAAACATTGGTACCTTATACCGGGTGAGATAAGTTTTATCGTCAGTGCGAAAACATCCACTTCTAATCAATTTAAAATTCTCAAAAAATTCAGGAATGATTGTGTATCACTCTAGAACAGTCTGGAAAAATTTAAAAATTTTTAATAAAACAGGTAAAGATTTTGTTTTAATTCAATAACTGCTACATTAATTTACATAATTTTTCACTGAGAGTCCTTTCAAACATTCAGGAAAAATTTGGTGTCATTGAAATCATGAAAACATCACCGGTTTTTGAAATAAATGGAATTTGATATTAAAGCGTAAAATTTAGCTATGATTTACTATTAAATTGAGCGGTCAGTTCCACAAAAGAAGTTGACGTAGGTTATTTATGATACCCTTTAGGGACTTAAGAATTACTAGAAAAGTGGTCAACAGATGTTTCCCAACAATGGGATATTTATTTATGATGACACTGCAGTTGTAAATCTTGGTCATTTTTTCTCTTAATGTTAAAATTGGAATAATTAAAAAACGAATAATTTTCTTTTGATGCGAATTTCGTAAATGTGTTCTTTGAATTAATTGTGAATTATGAGCGTGTACGAAAAAAAATTTTTTTTTGCTCAAAATCGATTTTTTAAATTTTATGCCTCTGAATTAAGTGATAAGTGAAAATTTATTACACACATTTGAAGTCTTAAATCAAGGGAATGTAACCTTAAAGTTTCTTGATTTTTATTAATTTTTTAATAGGGTTAATCATGCTGACGATAAAACTTATCTCACCCGGTACAGGTGTCCCAAAAAAAAAAAGACGAGTCCATAGCTCCCTTATTTACGGGAAGATTTTAATTATCTATACACCAATTAAATGATTGTGAATAAGCTACAAAACGACAAAACGACCTACTAAATTTACGTATAGCTCCAAGGGCTTCAAGGCTAAACTGTCAAAAAAAATTTTTTCAAATGGGAATACATATTTTTTTGTAGTAATTCTGATGGAGATTTTCATTCTGAAAACAACAATGTATCACAATTTAGAGGAAAGTTAGCGTCTTAGAACCTCGAATTCTGTAATTCTTGCATCGTTTTACTCCGAAATGATCAAGTTCCACGACGAAATTCCGATTCGGAGCGGTTTTGCTGTGATATTTCATACTTGCGTGTGTAAAAACCTATTTAGAGGAAATTTAGCGTCTTAAAACCTCGATTTCTGTAATTCTTGCATCGTTTTACTCCGAAATGTTCAAGTTCCATGAAGAAATTCCGATTCGGTGCGGGTTTGCTGTCATTCTTCATATTTGCGTGTGTAAAAACGTTCCAGCGTTTTCGACAAATGTCTTGAAATTACTGAATTTATTCCATAAGTAGTCTCTACAGTGTATATGGATTTATTAGTTTTATTTACATATTTACATTAATTTTTAGATAAACAATGTTTCATAATAATTAATTATATTAAAGAAGGGATAAAAAGCACAAAAGACAGTACCTATCTAAAAGCGTTATTTTAAACATATACATTATTGACGCCATTTTGAAAATCATGCAAGAAATACATTTTAATCCTTAAGTGTAATATAAAATATTTAAGAGGTGTTCGTGGTCCTGTAGGAGGGATTCGTCAACGTTAGATTAGTCGCAGAACTTGAGTTAGCCATTGGGAAATTATCTGAAATAATAAATATATAATTATTTAGTGGTTGCGTCTTGCAAAAATTATTTCAAATGATTTTGATTTGAGATTAAGATAATTAACTTACACTTGTCAGTAGAGACAAGTAGAATTGGATACCGGATAAGAAGTTGTATTATCTAAACTTTTGACATTGTAAAATTGACGACAATTACATATAACAAATTAAATAATAACTTCACTTACTATTGTCAGTGGTGTTGTAAGATGAAGTTGTGAGGGTTACATTGTTTGCTGACGTTAAGTTAATAATCGGCCAAATTGTAGAGTTACCTACATAAGTTACCATTTAGAACAAATTGTGTTTGGAAAATATAAATTCGCAACTAATTCGAAGGTGCGAACTGTTTAACTTACCTACTGTTGCCAGTCGTATTGTAAGATGGAGTTGTAAGGGTTACATTATCTGCTGACGTTGAGTTAGTGATCGGCCAAATTGTAGAGTTACCTGCAAGAGTTATCATTCAATAGAGATTTTATTTGTAAAATATAATATCTATTTGCAACTGATTCGATGATGCGAATAATTTTACTTACTGTTGTCAGTCGTGTTGTAAGATGGAGTTGTAAGGGTTACATTATCTGCTGACGTTGAGTTAGTAATCGGCCAAATTGTAGAGTTATCTGCAAGAGTTACCATTCAATACAGATTTTATTTGTAAAATATAATATCTATTTGCAACCGATTCGATGATGCGAATAATTTTACTTACTGTTGTCAATCGTGTTGTAAGATGGAGTTGTAAGGGTTACATTATCTGCTGACGTTGAGTTAGTAATCGGCCAAATTGTAGAGTTATCTGCAAGAGTTACCATTCAATACAGATTTTATTTGTAAAATATAATATCTATTTGCAACTGATCGAGATTATGCGAATAATTTTACTTACTGTTGTCAGTCGTGTTGTAAGATGGAGTTGTAAGGGTTACATTATCTGCTGACGTTGAGTTAGTGATCGGCCAAATTGTAGAGTTACCTGCAAGAGTTACCATTCAATACAGATTTTATTTGTAAAATATAATATCTATTTGCAACCGATTCGATGATGCGAATAATTTTACTTACTGTTGTCAGTCGTGTTGTAAGATGGAGTTGTAACATTATCTGCTGACGTTGAGTTAGTGATTGGCCAAATTGTAGAGTTACCTGCAAGAGTTATCATTCAATACAGATTTTATTGGTAAAATATAATATCTATTTGCAACTGATTCGATGATGCGAATAATTTTACTTACTGTTGTCAGTCGTATTGTAAGATGGAGTTGTAAGGGTTACATTATCTGCTGACGTTGAGTTAGTGATCGGCCAAATTGTAGAGTTACCTGCAAGAGTTACCATTCAATACAGATTTTATTTGTAAAATATAATATCTATTTGCAACCGATTCGATGATGCGAATAATTTTACTTACTGTTGTCAATCGTGTTGTAAGATGGAGTTGTAAGGGTTACATTATCTGCTGACGTTGAGTTAGTAATCGGCCAAATTGTAGAGTTATCTGCAAGAGTTACCATTCAATACAGATTTTATTTGTAAAATATAATATCTATTTGCAACTGATTCGATTATGCGAATAATTTTACTTACTGTTGTCAGTCGTGTTGTAAGATGGAGTTGTAAGGGTTACATTATCTGCTGACGTTGAGTTAGTGATCGGCCAAATTGTAGAGTTACCTGCAAGAGTTACCATTCAATAGAGATTTTATTTGTAAAATATAATATCTATTTGCAACCGATTCGATGATGCGAATAATTTTACTTACTGTTGTCAGTCGTGTTGTAAGATGGAGTTGTAAGAGTTACATTATCTGCTGACGTTGAGTTAGTGATCGGCCAAATTGTAGAGTTATCTGCAAGAGTTACCATTCAATAGAGATTTTATTTGTAAAATATAATATCTATTTGCAACTGATTCGATGCTGCGAATAATTTTACTTACTGTTGTCAGTCGTGTTGTAAGATGGAGTTGTAAGGGTTACATTATCTGCTGACGTTGAGTTAGTGATCGGCCAAATTGTAGAGTTACCTGCAAGAGTTATCATTCAATAGAGATTTTATTTGTAAAATATAATATCTATTTGCAACCGATTCGATGATGCGAATAATTTTACTTACTGTTGTCAGTCGTGTTGTAAGATGGAGTTGTAAGAGTTACATTATCTGCTGACGTTGAGTTAGTGATCGGCCAAATTGTAGAGTTATCTGCAAGAGTTACCATTCAATAGAGATTTTATTTGTAAAATATAATATCTATTTGCAACTGATTCGATGCTGCGAATAATTTTACTTACTGTTGTCAGTCGTGTTGTAAGATGGAGTTGTAAGGGTTACATTATCTGCTGACGTTGAGTTAGTGATCGGCCAAATTGTAGAGTTACCTGCAAGAGTTATCATTCAATACAGATTTTATTGGTAAAATATAATATCTATTTGCAACTGATTCGATGATGCGAATAATTTTACTTACTGTTGTCAGTCGTGTTGTAAGATGGAGTTGTAAGAGTTACATTATCTGCTGACGTTGAGTTAGTAATCGGCCAAATTGTAGAGTTATCTGCAAGAGTTACCATTCAATACAGATTTTATTTGTAAAATATAATATCTATTTGCAACCGATTCGATGATGCGAATAATTTTACTTACTGTTGTCAGTCGTGTTGTAAGATGGAGTTGTAAGGGTTACATTATCTGCTGACGTTGAGTTAGTGATCGGCCAAATTGTAGAGTTACTTGCAAGAGTTATCATTCAATAGAGATTTTATTTGTAAAATATAATATCTATTTGCAACTGATTCGATGCTGCGAATAATTTTACTTACTGTTGTCAATCGTGTTGTAAGATGGAGTTGTAAGGGTTACATTATCTGCTGACGTTGAGTTAGTAATCGGCCAAATTGTAGAGTTATCTGCAAGAGTTACCATTCAATACAGATTTTATTTGTAAAATATAATATCTATTTGCAACTGATTCGATTATGCGAATAATTTTACTTACTGTTGTCAGTCGTGTTGTAAGATGGAGTTGTAAGGGTTACATTATCTGCTGACGTTGAGTTAGTGATCGGCCAAATTGTAGAGTTACCTGCAAGAGTTACCATTCAATAGAGATTTTATTTGTAAAATATAATATCTATTTGCAACCGATTCGATGATGCGAATAATTTTACTTACTGTTGTCAGTCGTGTTGTAAGATGGAGTTGTAAGAGTTACATTATCTGCTGACGTTGAGTTAGTAATCGGCCAAATTGTAGAGTTATCTGCAAGAGTTACCATTCAATACAGATTTTATTTGTAAAATATAATATCTATTTGCAACCGATTCGATGATGCGAATAATTTTACTTACTGTTGTCAGTCGTGTTGTAAGATGGAGTTGTAAGGGTTACATTATCTGCTGACGTTGAGTTAGTGATCGGCCAAATTGTAGAGTTACCTGCAAGAGTTATCATTCAATACATATTTTATTTGTAAAATATAATATCTATTTGCAACTGATTCGATGCTGCGAATAATTTTACTTACTGTTGTCAGTCGTGTTGTAAGATGGAGTTGTAAGAGTTACATTATCTGCTGACGTTGAGTTAGTGATCGGCCAAATTGTAGAGTTACCTGCAAGAGTTATTATGCAATAGAGATTTTATTTGTAAAATATAATATCTATTTGCAACTGATTCGATGCTGCGAATAATTTTACTTACTGTTGTCAGTCGTGTTGTAAGATGGAGTTGTAAGAGTTACATTATCTGCTGACGTTGAGTTAGTGATCGGCCAAATTGTAGAGTTACCTGCAAGAGTTATCATTCAATACAGATTTTATTGGTAAAATATAATATCTATTTGCAACTGATTCGATGATGCGAATAATTTTACTTACTGTTGTCAGTCGTGTTGTAAGATGGAGTTGTAAGAGTTACATTATCTGCTGACGTTGAGTTAGTAATCGGCCAAATTGTAGAGTTATCTGCAAGAGTTACCATTCAATACAGATTTTATTTGTAAAATATAATATCTATTTGCAACCGATTCGATGATGCGAATAATTTTACTTACTGTTGTCAGTCGTGTTGTAAGATGGAGTTGTAAGGGTTACATTATCTGCTGACGTTGAGTTAGTGATCGGCCAAATTGTAGAGTTACTTGCAAGAGTTATCATTCAATAGAGATTTTATTTGTAAAATATAATATCTATTTGCAACTGATTCGATGCTGCGAATAATTTTACTTACTGTTGTCAGTCGTGTTGTAAGATGGAGTTGTAAGGGTTACATTATCTGCTGACGTTGAGTTAGTGATCGGCCAAATTGTAGAGTTACCTGCAAGAGTTATCATTCAATAGAGATTTTATTTGTAAAATATAATATCTATTTGCAACCGATTCGATGATGCGAATAATTTTACTTACTGTTGTCAGTCGTGTTGTAAGATGGAGTTGTAACATTATCTGCTGACGTTGAGTTAGTGATTGGCCAAATTGTAGAGTTACCTGCAAGAGTTATGATTCAATACAGATTTTATTGGTAAAATATAATATCTATTTGCAACTGATTCGATGATGCGAATAATTTTACTTACTGTTGTCAGTCGTATTGTAAGATGGAGTTGTAAGGGTTACATTATCTGCTGACGTTGAGTTAGTGATCGGCCAAATTGTAGAGTTACCTGCAAGAGTTACCATTCAATACAGATTTTATTTGTAAAATATAATATCTATTTGCAACCGATTCGATGATGCGAATAATTTTACTTACTGTTGTCAGTCGTGTTGTAAGATGGAGTTGTAACATTATCTGCTGACGTTGAGTTAGTGATTGGCCAAACTGTAGAGTTACCTGCAAGAGTTATCATTCAATACAGATTTTATTGGTAAAATATAATATCTATTTGCAACTGATTCGATGATGCGAATAATTTTACTTACTGTTGTCAGTCGTATTGTAAGATGGAGTTGTAAGGGTTACATTATCTGCTGACGTTGAGTTAGTGATCGGCCAAATTGTAGAGTTACCTGCAAGAGTTACCATTCAATAGAGATTTTATTTGTAAAATATAATATCTATTTGCAACCGATTCGATGATGCGAATAATTTTACTTACTGTTGTCAGTCGTGTTGTAAGATGGAGTTGTAAGAGTTACATTATCTGCTGACGTTGAGTTAGTGATCGGCCAAATTGTAGAGTTACCTGCAAGAGTTATCATTCAATACAGATTTTATTGGTAAAATATAATATCTATTTGCAACTGATTCGATGATGCGAATAATTTTACTTACTGTTGTCAGTCGTGTTGTAAGATGGAGTTGTAAGAGTTACATTATCTGCTGACGTTGAGTTAGTGATCGGCCAAATTGTAGAGTTACCTGCAAGAGTTATCATTCAATAGAGATTTTATTTGTAAAATATAATATCTATTTGCAACTGATTCGATGCTGCGAATAATTTTACTTACTGTTGTCAGTCGTGTTGTAAGATGGAGTTGTAAGAGTTACATTATCTGCTGACGTTGAGTTAGTAATCGGCCAAATTGTAGAGTTATCTGCAAGAGTTACCATTCAATACAGATTTTATTTGTAAAATATAATATCTATTTGCAACCGATTCGATGATGCGAATAATTTTACTTACTGTTGTCAGTCGTGTTGTAAGATGGAGTTGTAAGAGTTACATTATCTGCTGACGTTGAGTTAGTGATCGGACAAATTGTAGAGTTACCTGCAAGAGTTATTATGCAATAGAGATTTTATTTGTAAAATATAATATCTATTTGCAACTGATTCGATGCTGCGAATAATTTTACTTACTGTTGTCAGTCGTGTTGTAAGATGGAGTTGTAAGGGTTACATTATCTGCTGACGTTGAGTTAGTGATCGGCCAAATTGTAGAGTTACCTGCAAGAGTTATCATTCAATACAGATTTTATTGGTAAAATATAATATCTATTTGCAACTGATTCGATGATGCGAATAATTTTACTTACTGTTGTCAGTCGTGTTGTAAGATGGAGTTGTAAGAGTTACATTATCTGCTGACGTTGAGTTAGTAATCGGCCAAATTGTAGAGTTATCTGCAAGAGTTACCATTCAATACAGATTTTATTTGTAAAATATAATATCTATTTGCAACCGATTCGATGATGCGAATAATTTTACTTACTGTTGTCAGTCGTGTTGTAAGATGGAGTTGTAAGGGTTACATTATCTGCTGACGTTGAGTTAGTGATCGGCCAAATTGTAGAGTTACTTGCAAGAGTTATCATTCAATAGAGATTTTATTTGTAAAATATAATATCTATTTGCAACTGATTCGATGCTGCGAATAATTTTACTTACTGTTGTCAGTCGTGTTGTAAGATGGAGTTGTAAGAGTTACATTATCTGCTGACGTTGAGTTAGTGATCGGCCAAATTGTAGAGTTATCTGCAAGAGTTACCATTCAATAGAGATTTTATTTGTAAAATATAATATCTATTTGCAACTGATTCGATGCTGCGAATAATTTTACTTACTGTTGTCAGTCGTGTTGTAAGATGGAGTTGTAAGGGTTACATTATCTGCTGACGTTGAGTTAGTGATCGGCCAAATTGTAGAGTTATCTGCAAGAGTTACCATTCAATAGAGATTTTATTTGTAAAATATAATATCTATTTGCAACTGATTCGATGCTGCGAATAATTTTACTTACTGTTGTCAGTCGTGTTGTAAGATGGAGTTGTAAGGGTTACATTATCTGCTGACGTTGAGTTAGTGATCGGCCAAATTGTAGAGTTACCTGCAAGAGTTATCATTCAATACAGATTTTATTGGTAAAATATAATATCTATTTGCAACTGATTCGATGATGCGAATAATTTACTTACTGTTGTCAGTCGTGTTGTAAGATGGAGTTGTAAGAGTTACATTATCTGCTGACGTTGAGTTAGTGATCGGCCAAATTGTAGAGTTATCTGCAAGAGTTACCATTCAATAGAGATTTTATTTGTAAAATATAATATCTATTTGCAACCGATTCGATGATGCGAATAATTTTACTTACTGTTGTCAGTCGTGTTGTAAGATGGAGTTGTAAGGGTTACATTATCTGCTGACGTTGAGTTAGTGATCGGCCAAATTGTAGAGTTACCTGCAAGAGTTATCATTCAATACAGATTTTATTGGTAAAATATAATATCTATTTGCAACTGATTCGATGATGCGAATAATTTTACTTACTGTTGTCAGTCGTGTTGTAAGATGGAGTTGTAAGAGTTACATTATCTGCTGACGTTGAGTTAGTAATCGGCCAAATTGTAGAGTTATCTGCAAGAGTTACCATTCAATACAGATTTTATTTGTAAAATATAATATCTATTTGCAACCGATTCGATGATGCGAATAATTTTACTTACTGTTGTCAGTCGTGTTGTAAGATGGAGTTGTAAGGGTTACATTATCTGCTGACGTTGAGTTAGTGATCGGCCAAATTGTAGAGTTACCTGCAAGAGTTATCATTCAATAGAGATTTTATTTGTAAAATATAATATCAATTTGCAACTGATTCGATGCTGCGAATAATTTTACTTACTGTTGTCAGTCGTGTTGTAAGATGGAGTTGTAAGAGTTACATTATCTGCTGACGTTGAGTTAGTGATCGGCCAAATTGTAGAGTTATCTGCAAGAGTTACCATTCAATAGAGATTTTATTTGTAAAATATAATATCTATTTGCAACTGATTCGATGCTGCGAATAATTTTACTTACTGTTGTCAGTCGTGTTGTAAGATGGAGTTGTAAGGGTTACATTATCTGCTGACGTTGAGTTAGTGATCGGCCAAATTGTAGAGTTACCTGCAAGAGTTATCATTCAATACAGATTTTATTGGTAAAATATAATATCTATTTGCAACTGATTCGATGATGCGAATAATTTACTTACTGTTGTCAGTCGTGTTGTAAGATGGAGTTGTAAGAGTTACATTATCTGCTGACGTTGAGTTAGTAATCGGCCAAATTGTAGAGTTATCTGCAAGAGTTACCATTCAATACAGATTTTATTTGTAAAATATAATATCTATTTGCAACCGATTCGATGATGCGAATAATTTTACTTACTGTTGTCAGTCGTGTTGTAAGATGGAGTTGTAAGGGTTACATTATCTGCTGACGTTGAGTTAGTGATCGGCCAAATTGTAGAGTTACCTGCAAGAGTTATCATTCAATAGAGATTTTATTTGTAAAATATAATATCTATTTGCAACCGATTCGATGATGCGAATAATTTTACTTACTGTTGTCTCAGTCGTGTTGTAAGATGGAGTTATAAGGGTTACATTATCTGCTGACGTTGAGTTAGTGATCGGCCAAATTGTAGAGTTACCTGCAAGAGTTATCATTCAATACAGATTTTATTGGTAAAATATAATATCTATTTGCAACTGATTCGATGATGCGAATAATTTTACTTACTGTTGTCAGTCGTGTTGTAAGATGGAGTTGTAAGAGTTACATTATCTGCTGACGTTGAGTTAGTAATCGGCCAAATTGTAGAGTTATCTGCAAGAGTTACCATTCAATACAGATTTTATTTGTAAAATATAATATCTATTTGCAACCGATTCGATGATGCGAATAATTTTACTTACTGTTGTCAGTCGTGTTGTAAGATGGAGTTGTAAGGGTTACATTATCTGCTGACGTTGAGTTAGTGATCGGCCAAATTGTAGAGTTACCTGCAAGAGTTATCATTCAATACATATTTTATTTGTAAAATATAATATCTATTTGCAACTGATTCGATGCTGCGAATAATTTTACTTACTGTTGTCAGTCGTGTTGTAAGATGGAGTTGTAAGAGTTACATTATCTGCTGACGTTGAGTTAGTGATCGGCCAAATTGTAGAGTTACCTGCAAGAGTTATTATGCAATAAAGATTTTATTTGTAAAATATAATATCTATTTGCAACTGATTCGATGATGCGAATAATTTTACTTACTGTTGTCAGTCGTGTTGTAAGATGGAGTCGTAAGGGTTACATTATCTGCTGACGTCGAGTTAGTAATCGGCCAAATTGTAGAGTTATCTGCAAGAGTTACCATTCAATACAGATTTTATTTGTAAAATATCTATTTGCAACTGATTCGATGATGCGAACAATTGAACTTACTGTTGTCAGTCGTGTTGTAAGATGGAGTTGTAAGAGTTACATTGTCTGCTGACGTTGAGTTAGTAATCAGCCATTGTGTGGAATTATCTGCAACAATTACCAAATTTTGATGCAAATTGTGTTTGGAAAATACATATATACATATTTGCAACTGATTCGATGATTCAAACAATTGAACTTACTGTTGTCAGCTGTGTTGTAGGTTGGAGTTGTAAGGGTTACATTATCTGCTGACGTCGAGTTTCTAATCGGCCATTGTGTGGAATTGTCTGCAACAGATTAGAAAAGTATTAAATATTTAGTACCAGTACCTACATTTTTTAATGATGTCTTAACTTACTCTTCTCTCGGTTCCTATAAATTGAAGTCTTGAGAGTTGTGTTGACATTGTCATTCAATATCGGTTTAGTTTGATGCAAATTGGCGATACCACTGCTCATCAAAACTGCTATAAATATAAATTGCATTTGAATTTTAATCTATCTAGGTATTCAGCTACATTTAGATTTGTCTATACTCACCCGGTATAACAAAAAATGTAATAATTATTTGTTCGATCATATTTGCTTTAGTCCCCAATAACTTTTCAATGGTGGAACTTGACAATCCCTTTTATATTTATATTTGGATCAAATGATTCATCATTTTTAAAAAATTGCGGATATCATAGGCGGATATAGACTGTTGAGATTATCGAATATTCAACTAATCACTATTTACTAGTGCACTTATCTGATAAGTAATATTTTATTAATTTTTAAATTGTTCTTTCATTAATTAACACATAATACTTTTAACAAAATAAAAAAAGAGAAGTGTATGAATAAAACGATGTCTACAAGGTTTTAATGTACCTCAAAAAATAAATGTGACTATTAAACGTATTATTTTTTGTCGTATTAACCCTCCACCACCCGGCGGCACGGCAATTTTGCCGGAGTACATATACGGATAATTCCGTGTGAACAACAATTACTGATTGAGTTGGCAATAAATTCTGGTGACTTTTGGTGACTTTTATGTCATGTTCCAACGAGAAAACCATTTTATTAATAAAAGAATACAAAAACCAAGACGTTTAAATATGAAATCTATACCAGCTGTCAATAGTGTCAATAAAACAAACCGAAATAGGTACTATTCGCAGTCTTGAAAATTTCATGTAAAATTTTTTATTGCCAATTGAAACAGTTATTGTTGCTCACCCTGTACTATCAAGTAATAGTGCAGTGCCTATAGGCTGTGCCAAACCCAAATAACCACCACCTGTTGAATTATGTTGGTGAAAACAAAATTACACTATGTGTATAATGGCAATTTTCATATTACTAGGATGCTAGACCAATCAAATCTAAGTGTACAACGTTGCCGGTTGATTTTTTGGGTAGAATGCAGTGTTGGTGGTTATTTGGCTTTGGCAAAGACTATATCAACATAATTGCCGGCGTCTCGCCTCCACATTTTGACTTTTTTAGTCGTTATTACTATATAAGTACATATAATTTTATTCAAGCAAGAACTAGATAGTTTTGTTCTGTTTCCTTCATTTTGTATTTTTATTAATTAGGTACCATTGTGATCATAAAAAACGACCACAGTTAACTTGGGACGCCACTGAGATCACGATGGTACTATGGCGGACAATAAATTTAGCTGGCATTACGTTCAACTAACCCCATTTTCGATTACGATACTACAAATCAGTTATGCTAGTGCGTCATGATCTGTAAGTTACGAAAAGGGCGAAGGAAATGCAAAACAGCTTAAAAACCTTCAGTTTGACAAACTGACACATCCGTCATAATGACAATAAATGGTCGCTTGCATTGACTTTTTTGAAATGTCAGAAATTTGCCGGCCTAAATTTATTGTCCGCCATAGTACGGTCGATGGACAAATAAAACTGGGACACTTAAAATTTAATCTATGTAAATCAGACTATTGAATTGTCAATATATTTGTTAGTGTCTATATATGTAATATGTCATACCAAAGTTAACCTATTTGTGATAAAGCCGTAATTAAACTATGCAAATTTGTAAATTTTGACTTATGTGATTGTCATTTTTGTCCCAGTTTTATTTGTCCATCGACTGTACCTAAAGATGAAGTAAGTAGTCCATAGAAATAGAAATTTCCAAAACGACAAAATTTGTGTACTTAATTAATTAAACATAATTCGTTTTCTTATTATATGCAGTGACAGTGACATCATGTCTGAATTAAGACCTTCGATCAGATTAAGACGACGACATACCGTTCGTCCGTATTTGACATTTGACAGCAGGACATAATTTCTGAGCATGAGTTGTCGAAAATTATATTGTTTTCTAGTGTTGAACATAATGGATATATGTATTTCGATAATCGAATGAATCGAACCGAAACAATCGCTTTGAATAATCCAGGTCATTCGACTTTCCACCATATGGATGACGCGCTTGCGCATTTGTGCTTTTGGAGGTGTTCATTTGGAGGACATCTTACGCCGCGTCAATAGTTCTATGTTACTCAGATCGTACGGTTCAGAGTGAGATGCATAGAGCGACTGTCTTAATCGCGAACATAGCAGAGGCAAGGAACTTGTTTGACATGCGTTGAAAAGAGATACACGTATTTCGTGTTTATCGAACTATAGATAGAGGCCTTGGACGTTCTCATGGGTTATGAGTCATATCTCCGCAAGCGACTAATATCGCTTTCAAGTAGGCGCTACAAACCGACCGGAAAACATCGTCATTTGTTGTTACGTTAATTTCGTGTTTCGTGTTCGTGTTTCGTGTTGTAGTCTTGTAGACGTCTCTAAGAGTAGATAGTGTTCCTCCACGATTATCGAGTTTGCTTCTTTATCACGTGTTCGGCGACTTTTTGTTCCATTCGTAGTTTTACCAAAAGCAGGATTTTCCAAGGCTCCATATTTATTCTCTGAGTCTGTTCGCTGTAAGTATGTACAGTTGCGGGCACGGAATTTTAGCGGTCACTTTCATGTCAATTAAAAAAAATAGATGTAGTCCATGCTTTATTATCATATCATTATGATTGACTTTTGGAATTGAAAAAGATTGCACGAAATGAGGAAGCCCGTTTTCATACAAGTCAGCGTGAAAATGACAAGTCTTGTACCTAATAGCAGAAAGTGCGGTTACCGCTTTACATCTCATGTCAATGGAATGACAAGTGACGGCCAAAATTCCGTGGCCGGAATTCTACCTATGTAATATTTAAGTGTAAGAGCAATTAAGAGCAAAATTTATTTTTTACAGAAAGTAGGTACCTGTAAACATGAGTAATGTCGAACAAGTGGTTCATGGCCAAAGCCGCGACATTATTTACAGTGTGTATAAATTCATGAAAAAAGAAAAAGAACGAGGTGAAGTTGTAATTCCGTTAAACCGTTTGCAAGAAAGAGTAGCAAGAGCTACTGGCGTTGGGCTCAACACCGCAAGAAGAATAATAAATGAAGGTAACACGAAAGCAGAAGGTAGTGAATTTAAGACACCACGGGAAAAAATTAACAAACCAGCGCCAAAATCATCAGTGAATGAATTTGAAGAGGAAATAATCCGAAAAATTATTTGTAACTTCACAGCCACCCAGAAAAGAAGACCCACAATACAAGCTATATTTGAAGCAGTAAAACGTGAAGGTGTGAATTTTGCAGGAAAAATTGATTCGTTCAGAAATTACGTTAAGAAGCTGGGATTTCGTTGGGAGAAAACTGAGAACAATAGGCAAGTATTAATACAGAGCGCCCAGAAATGTGGTAGCAAGTTTTTCGATTGGTCCCGCAAGATGACACTTTTTTACAGAGACCTTTTTTATGCATGGCAACGCCGCTATCTAAATTGAGATAAATAAATGTCAAGAATTGTCAAACCTAAAACATTCAAATTTAAACAACAACATCGCGACAAATTTTAGTGCACAAACGGGGGTAAAAATTGTTCGGAAAACCTCCTTAACATATTCTTTTGAAAAAATTCAAAAATTGAATGTTGCAAGATTGAACAAATTTGGCTTTTCGAAAGTGCCATCTTGTGACAGTTTGTGTAAAAGTTGCTACCACATTTCTGGGCGCTCTGTAGAAAAAGCGGAAATTATAATTATTTAAACGGATTGACTAAATATTTGAGGAAACTAAAAAAGTATTCGCGCAGATATTTCCAAGGTCACAGCCCACGAGAGCATCCAAGATCTTTACATAATTCGGTTCAATCACTCAACCTGTTTATAAAATCTGCTGAATCATGATCAGTGTTGTCAGTTTTTAAAATGTTGTTCTAGATTTTGTAGATTTTATTTTATTCGAGTTCAATTTGCTGCATCCGGAACTACCAGCTGTGTGGAGTTGTTGAGTCATCCAAATCTGTCACTGATGTTTTGTCGAGTGTAGTCTCACTTGCGTTCTGAAATAGGGGCATTTTAATATGTTTTTATTTGAATTATTATGATACCGCTTTTATGTCATGTTCTAAAAAGAACCGATTTTAGTGTAATAGAAAATAACGAAACGCAACGAAACAAGTACTGCTAATGCTTCATCAATACCAACCCAATTCCATTAAAATAAAAGCCACTAGATTGTTATTTTATATTTAACAAAAATAAATTAATGAAACCGAAATAGAAAAAAATTGCATATTACACTCCTTTCGCAAAACATGTTGTCGAACTCGTTTCTTTAAGGCCGGCAACATTACTATAGTTGACCCAAGTTGCAAAAACCACTTGTCATTTGGAACAGCATTTTTTCAATATTTTTGAACCGAATAAAGGCACAAAGGGACCAGAAAATCATAGTTTCAATTGAATATTTTTCATATAAGTACAGTTTTAAAGTACATAATTTCAAATGACTAATGCCATAAAGTGCTGTTGCAAAGGCAAAGTGGTTTTTTGCAACTTGAGTCAACTATAAAAAATGTTGCAGACAACATGTTGCCAATTGTTGCCTTGGTGTAAGGCCGACTTTAGAGCACTCCTCGCTACGCTCATCGTGCCCTAAACGCTCTTGTTCGACAATAGCTGTCTTGTGCAACTCATATAACAATATACTAAGTAAAACACTATTTGATTACTGTGAGTTATAAAATGAGTAGCATCTTTCTCATACTATTCGTTTTAATGATTCATTCCACAAAATTGTAAAACTAATCAATAAGTGTGAACATTTGTTCATTTCAATTAAGACGCGATTATCACAGTTAAAGAGTGTACATCCTATTCCTATCCTCTATGTCCCGTAATTGAATCGTCTCTTATTCATCGATTTTTATAACGATAGACGTTCCAATATCAATTTTTGTAACTATTTCATTGAAAATTTTCACTCTTCTGTGAAACTGAATCGCAATATCTTCTTTTAATCTTCAAGTGAAACACTTAAAACCTTTTTTAGAGACATCTAAGTATATTTATTACAATTGACATTTTCTACAATATTTCTTATGTTTATTCTAAAGCTTGTGTTGCTTCTAACATGCTTTCATAAAGTTTATGCCACAAAATAAACCAAGGACAAAAAATTCTAGGATATTCGGATTCCCGATTCAGTTTTGCAGTTTAAATTAAATTATCTCATACACTTACTAATGTTTATTTTTTTTTTAACCCACACTACATTTCTGAAAAAAACAACAAATTATTATTTCATGCCGTTGGCCATTATCGACGGTTTTGCATGGTTCAAAATCCGCCGGGAACGTTAAATTCTCGACCTAGTACTTACAAAAGTGACCTTGGTTAAAAATTCGCTAGAGAATGGGCTGCCAGCATTGATTCTTAAATGTCAACAAAGTTTGACATAGAAGTTACTTGGGTTGAATTAATTAATAATAATTTTTTACTTTATTGAAAGGATTTAAATTTGTCGCCATGAAAAATTTTGTGGATTACACGTCAAAAAAATGGTTTGCAAGTGCTCGTGTTGCTGCGCCTCGGCTAGGCGCCTTGGCTACGCAATACCACTCACACTCGCAAAATATCATTTTCTGGACTAGTGATCCAAATAAGCATTTGCGATTCCGTCGGGCTCATTATCCCTCGTGAAATACTCTGTATTTATTTTATTTTCTTATATCTACGGTGTGCAATCCAGCTCCATATCCAACGTTTTAAACACAATTACAAATCACACGAAGTGAACGAAGAAAACGGCAAACATCAACGTAAATGAATGAACGTGGTTTTTGTTTCCCGGCGCCTCTGAACAGGTTTTTGTCCCTTTTTGTTCTACGAAAGTGAACGTAGTTTTTATGTAATACTATTGATTTGATGAGTGCAATGAGTGCATACATCTTTGCGCATACCTACGTATCATTCACTAACATTATAGTGATAAGCAAATACTTTTCAGCGACTTCAATGTGGCCATTATTTTTAATTTTTACAGTTTGAAACTATTTTGAAATTATTATTTGGGAGTATGGTAATGACTCGTGACTCATTCTGTACAAATAAAATAAAAGTAGTATTTGGGGTTATGCAACCCATTATGCACAAAGTATTGATATTTGTTTGAGCGGTGACGGCGCCACCTAGCGACATAAGCCAACAATTTTAAGGTAACCACGTATAGAATTCAACATGAAGTGAAAATCCAGAATTGCGTTTTCATTGCTTTCCTGGAAGAGCATGGGAGAGGGAACGTAGAGCAAAATGGATACGAGCCGTAGAATACGAGCGGTTAATCGTGGCCCTGAGTACGTATTCCACACATGTTAGAAAATTAATATCGTTTTTATTGGTCAATTGTACTAAATATTATTCTATGAAAGGGATGTTTCAAAATAAGATATCTAATAAAATACGTATAACAGGTAACTAAAAGAAAAAAACATCTAGAAAATCGCTTTACTTTTCAGAGCATGTAATGATGGTTGCATATTTTCTGATGTAGAATACATAATATTGTCTAATTTATTACAAAAATGAACTTTTGATGGTCAATTTCACATTTGCCTGTCAAAGCTGACAACCGGAATGCGTTTAGATTACAGTGGTACCAAAATCATCCAATTTTCACTGTTACCAACATAACCCACAGACATAACCTATTTTTTTAATGTTGTGTGTCCTGTTCCTGTGTCGTGTGTTAAGTTAAAACATCCTGTTGTTATTAATCAGTTGAAATGTTAGTATAGGTAATTATTAAAAAATATGACTAGTCTTAGAATTTTAAAACCTAAAAGTTTTTATGAGATATTTTCTTATACAATAACATAGCTACACTTTTCTTTAAAATAAGTATGTAATAGTTGTGCAAAAAAATGCCCAATTTACACACGAGCGAGTTGAATATAAGGTTTTTTTGTTCGACGAGCTCCTTAAAGGCTCCAAATCGCTTAAAATCTTTAAAATTATCTTGACATTTCGTTTTGAGAAGTTGTGACATTTATCAAAATCCGTTCACACAGGAGAAAATTCTCAAATTCTGACTGTGTCGAACAAAAAAAATATATATATAATTGCTTCAAAATCAAAAATCCACCAACACTGCATTCTACTTCGAAAATACCACCGACAACGTCGCCAACTTTTGTTTTTAGTGTATTTGCAAGTATCGGAAAAAATTGGGGTTATGAAAGAAAACTGTTGACAGTTGTTTTGGTCGTAGTTCATCCTGTTTTTTATTCTCATTTTATTATTTTACTCAAAAGGTATGATATGGTAGCTACCACCTTTTTGCACGTAATAATTATTTTGTGTTAGGTAAATAAACTCAAGAGTTCAATGTCAAATTTTGGCGGGAGGTTGAGCCAACCCAAAAACATGAAATTTATTCTAGGGATTTCTTTGTTTCTGCCAACATAATTCAACAAGGTTTTGATTTTGAAACAGATTATAACGGGTGACTATTAAAATTTTCACTTGGAGTTGGCTTTGAACGAGTTTTTATTTTTTCTGTTACTTTAAACACACGCAAGAATGAACGACAAATGTCAGTCAGTACAATTGAAACATAACCCATAATGTTAATTATAATGTCAAACTTGTCAGTGTCTAAGGTGCCACGGAAAACAAAGAATGATCCACAGCCAACCAGAATTGAAAATTTTAATAGTCACCCGTTATAAAGGGCCTTCAAGTAAATTTATATTTAGAGCAACCTATGGAAATTCAATTGTTTGCAACATTTTTCCAGCGTAGAAAATGACACAAGAATCGTCTGACATTGTAACGAAATAAAATTAGGTTAGAAAATATTTTTAATTTTTGAAGTGCATTCTCCCTATTCCCCCTCCACGGAATAGAACAATATGAAATTGGGAAAAAGCTTACTATGTAACCTGTGTAACTCCGAAGAATAATTGATTACCTACAAAAATTACTTTACACTGTTAACAGAATTATAATATCGCCTACGCCTACTCTAAATATATATTTATTTGAAGGCCCGATATTAAATACATGTAAACCTGAAAAAAATTTAAAAAATACCTACCTATAAATATGTAATGATAAGTTTTATCTTTTTTCCATTCGCTTTTGATAATCTTAACGTAAATAAATTAGGTAGTAATTAATTATAATAATTGTTGCAGCAAGTACGGTCAGACTTGGATGCCTAGTAAAAATACTAGAATATGTAGTGAACATTTTGTTGGTGGAGTTAAATCAAATGATCCTAGAAAACTTGCGTTTAATCCGACCATATTCCCTACACCTTTAATTGGTGTCAAGAAAAGAACAGCTACTGGAGTGGAATGCAGTACAGTGGAGAGTACTAGCACAGACTGTGGTCAAGGTTGTTAAATATTTGTTTATATTTAGATAGATTAAGACTGATCTTTTTCAGGACCTGTTCAAGAAAATAATCCTCGTGGTATTTTTAAACCCAAGCAAATAGAAATGCAGACAAAAATACCAAAAAAAATTCACTTTCCCCATTCAATTAATGTTGAGACTAAATCATTGATGAGACAGTTGGGAGGAGTTTCTTCAACATTTTTTGAGCAACTGCTCTCAACAATAACATTAAGGAACTACGATCAACCCAAACGCTTTCGAAAACTTGGAAAAAGCAACCGACTCCTCTTGTTCCTGATGAAAATTAAATTGAGAGTTACGTTCCTGGATTTAGGCTGTTTCTTCCAAATAAGTTCCTCAACAGCATCGAAAATTTTCTTTCACATGTTGGAAACTTTGACAAGAGCGACCGCTGGATGGATTACTTGGCCAAATCAAGCCGAAACATCTCCACTTGGCTTCCACGCCTACCCTGAATGTACGGCAATTGTGGACTGCATAGAAATAATCTGTGACCGTCCAGGAACTACATACGCACACCACAAACCAGAGTTATACTCGTTTTATAAGAAAAGTTGCCTTTTCAAGTTTTTGGTGGGGGTAACTTCAGATGGTTTCATTTCCTTCTTGTCGAAAGCGTACTGTGCAAATTCGAGAGATGATTTTGTCATGCAGGATTCAGGTTTTTTGAACCTGCTGAAACCACAAGACGTGATCATTGCTGACAAGAGCTTTTCAAAGATGGAATCACAAGTAACGGAACGAAAAGCAACTTTAGTGTGTCCTTCGAGTCGTAAAGGTTTGCAGAAAGATACGAAAGATAGCTACGTAATAGAATGGAGCAGAGTGCGTATTGAAAGAACTTTAAGAAAAATAAGAGGATTTGGAATTCTTAAAGATAATAACTTCGATTTAGTCCCACATGTAGATAAGATAATGCACATATGCTGCATTCTTGCTAATGAGCAAATGCCAATTAAAAACGAAACATCGAACTGACTCTACAAAAGTGAGTTTGAATTTGAGGCTGAATAGTTTTTTATAATGTCTGTTACGTTAATAAAAAATTCCACCTTATTGCATAATAAACTAGTACCAGTTTACTTCCCGCACTGGTGCGGTAGAGAATATTATTACGACATTCAAAAGAAAAATTAATAAACAAGTTTTTGGTAGAATTGAATTGTTAATGATTGTCTAAAAAAAAATCTACGTAGCTAATATATGTCGGCATCTCTAGCGAGCTCTTGTTAACAATTAAAACATTTGACATAAATTTCACAGAAATGCCACCATAACTCATGCCACACAAAAGTTCCTAGATTATTTCACAATTAAATTTTTGAGTTTTTATAAAATTAATGCGACAAAGTAGAAAAAAATAGTATATTACACTCGTTTTACAAGATGCACTATGACACTCGTGTCTCTTATCTATGCTCGTGTCACAATCAAGCGCCTTATAAAACTCGTACTATCCATTTACTAAACTCCCGCACTGTCAAAGTGTTTGCAAGTTGCCGCACTGTCGTTCAGAGACTAGTAATTTTTACTTTAACGTTGGTGCAAAAATTAGAAATTTCAAATTTGAAGTTAAGTTTAATAAATTCGGTTTCTTTCAATCAAAATATTACTTATCAACGGTCAGAGAGAAGCAGGGTATTGTTATTTATTGTTTGGAAAGAGGAGAATTAACTCCATTAATATAACCACACTTTTGTTGTTGACGTTCTTATAACTAGATTTTGTGTACAGGCAACTGAAAAGGTATGTCACCATAGGTACACTCCAAAGAAAATTAAAAAATTTGACACTGACAGTGCGGGAGTTTAATAAACGGATAGTATACGCTTGCCTGGTATCGTTTTCTGTAAAGTCCCTAGATATATCTAGGGACTTTAGTTTTCTGACGATTGCCGCGCCGCCTCGCGGAGGGAGCGCGCAGCTTTCAGTTCGTGTTTTCAAAATTCCGCCTGTCTTGCCATGTAATATCACTCCTTAAAACACACGAATTTTTGAAATTTTCGCATTCAAATGTACAATAAATCATGTAAATAATAATAACTTGCGGCTTTCAGTCGATTAATACGAGCTGAATTGTTCTTTTAGGTCTCAGGGCGCAAAAGGCATTATTTACGCTCGCAAATTACTGTATAAATGAACTTCATTTTGATACGACTTTACAAAAATATCTATTATGCGACAAAAATTTCCATTAAACGATGCTACTTCTAATTTAAAAAAGACAGACCAAATTTAAAAGATCCGGCAACAATGTACTATGGCGGACAATAAATTTAGGCCGGCAAATTTCTGACGTTTCAAAAAAGTCAATGCAAGCGACCATTTATTGTCATTATGACTGATGTGTCAGTTTCTCAAACTGAAGGTTTTCAAGCTGTTTGGCGTTTTCTTTGCCTTTTTCGTAACTTACAGATCATGACGCACTAGCATAACTGATTTGTTGTAGCACTTCTCTCTGGTGCACGCTTCTTTTCCCAATTTTAATTTTTATTATCGCTGTCACGATGACAAGAATGACGAAAATCGAAAATGGGGTTAGTTGAACATAATGCCAGCTTCACACTTTGATGTCAACTCAATGACAGGCCGGCCTAAATTTATTGTCCGCCATAGTACCAATTCAAAAAATATAAACTTAAACTGAAAACAACCTAACCTAACCTAACACAAGAAGTGTCAATTTCCTTTAGGGAATTTAGTTATCACCGAGGTACTGCCAACAAAAGCACTAGATGGTCATAGCCAACTCGGTCCCAAAAAGATCGTGAATGCCTAATAAATACTTCCATTCGTTTTCGGTCGGAATAAAAATCTTTCCATTAGGATTGAAAAAAAAACGTAAGATTAAAAAAAAATCAAAGTTTTGAATGTTTATTTTCTTTTCTTATGCAATCCAGCTCCATGTCCGAAAAAATAACAAACATCAGCGTTAGTGAATGAACGTGGTTTTTGTGTCTCGGCGCCTCTGAACAGCTTTTTGTCCCTTTTTATTCAACGAAAGTGATCGTAGTTTTCATGTGTATAATGTTTTAACTTGATAACTAATATTCTTGTGACCACCAAACTATTTTCAGTGGCTTCAATGTTGGCATTATTTTTCACTTTTAAGATTTATCATTATTAACTATTTTTAAATTATCATTTGGGAATTGTAAAATATGGGATTTGAATACCTATACGAGTATACTAAACATAGACTCATCCTGTATAATATTACGAATACAATTTAGGCTTATGCAACCAATTATGCGCAAAGTATTGATATTTGTTGATCGGTGACGACGCCACCTAGCGACATAAGTTGACAATTTTAAGGTAACCACGTATAGAATTCAACATGAAGTTCATTATTTCGGCGTGAGGAGAGAGTCATAAGAAAATTCTCATTCGTTATTAACATTCATGACTCGATATGCTCGCGTGATGACAGTGTTTTTTCAGTATGAAATCAAGAGAAAATCCATCTAGACGAATGTGTTGTGTAGTGGCATGTCACAATAACGAAGGGAAAAATCCAGAATTGCGTTTTCATTGCTTTCCTGGAAGAGCATGGGAGAAGGAACGTAGAGCAAATTGGATACGAGCGGTTAATCGTGGCCCTGAGTACGTATTCGACACATATTAGAAAATTAATATCGTTTTTATTGATCAATTGTACTAAATATTATTGTATGAAAGGGATGTTTCAAAATAAGATACCTAATAAAATACATATAAAAGAAAAAACATCTAGAAAATCACTTTACTTTTCAGAGCATGTAATGATGGTTGCATATTCTCATGTCTAATTGAACTTAATTTCATCCCGAAACGCTTTTGGAAGCTCTAATAAATCGAAACATGAATAGCCGCTAAAATGCTTTAAAAACAGAGATTCACAAAACGTTACTGTGAATGAGGTTGCCAAAAAACACCTTAAATACACAGACACAAAAACGAGTAAGAATACTATGAATGAAAACCAAGTGAAAGGAAATCCTTTTGCACCTTTTTTGCGTTGCACTCGATAACTTTTTAATCTTAGAATTTTACTATTCGTCCCAACGGCGTACTTAACTTTTGTGCTTTTCTACCCTCATGCGGAGGTATAGCGCAACATTGATTGCACGTGATTTTGACAAATGGTCTGAGGATCCTAGGGTTTTAAGTTTCAATATTTTGATCTATTTCGATTTCAGCCTGTATGTATAAAAAATATAGTGATGGATAAATGACCGGTCATTTATTTTTGGTCAAAGTTGACCGGTCCTTGACCGGTCAATTACCAGTCATTATTGGTCAAAAAGTAGGAACTAGTTAAACATCACAAAATGATTCTTTCAATGTCAAGGATTATTTTAATACCAAATAATGGTTCTTAATTCCATTTTTTATAAGATTTATTGATCGATAAATTATTGTTCTAAAATTGTGTAAGTGAGGTTAAGTTTGAATTGTTTGAAGTTATACTTTGATTTTTCTTTAACATGTTTGCTTGAATTTGAACTTTTTGTTAATTTAAAACGCTTTAAAACTTTCAACACAACTGTGTGTGTGTACTTTCAGTTTTTTAGTTTCTTTTAAAATACTTAAACATTCGTTTAGAATTTAAAAAAGTATGTAAGTATTTAATGAAAATAAAAATATATCGTGTCATGTTAAGAAGACACAAAAACGATTGAAAAACAAAAACCACTTCTTCTTATTAGATAAAAAGCTTAGGTGATCGTTTTACACAATGATCTTTATTAAAGTTTTAGATGTTCCATTGTCATAATTTACTTATTTATTGTCATAATCGATTTCCTCGTTGTCAGCAGCTACGTAAATGACATCAGACAACCCAACATAACCTCATCTCATCAGTCAAACAGTCATCATATCCTATAATCTTCAACATTATAAGCGGGAAATTTAAATTTTAAAAATGACCGGTCAAATACGTCAAGTCATTGACAATTATTGACCGGTCAAATGGGTCATTGACTAAGTCAATTACCGGACCTCACAACACTAAAAAAATACGTATACCTTCGGATTCTTATGCAGCAAAAGTATGAAAAATATGCGCATAATTATGCAAACATTTTGAAAAAAATATTCATCTTTTGAAAAAATATACAGGAAATCTGCAATTTTTATGTTGTTATTAATCAGTTTTATCTTTTTAATATTCGCTTTTGACAATCTTAACGTAAATAATTACATAGGTACCTATAATAATGTTTGCAGCAAGTATGGTCAGCCTTGGATGCCTACTCTAAGTACTAGAATATGTAGTGCACATTTTGTTGGTGGAGTTAAATCAAATGATCCTAGAAATCTTGCGTACAATCCCA
The DNA here is from genome assembly GCF_963966145.1 of Tenebrio molitor. Lineage (NCBI taxonomy): Eukaryota > Metazoa > Arthropoda > Insecta > Coleoptera > Tenebrionidae > Tenebrio > Tenebrio molitor. Next base: position 19,066,029 of record NC_091053.1, on the reverse strand, counting down.
CTATATTCCCTACACCTTTAGAAAGTGTCAAGAAAAGAACAGCTAGCAGAGTGAAATGGAGTACAGTGGAGAGTACTAGCAAAGACTGTGGTCAAGGTTGTTAAATATTTGTTTATATTTAGATAGACTAAGAATGATCTTTTTCAGGATCTGTTCAAGAAAATAATCCTCGTGGTATTATTGAACCCAAACAAATACAGATGAAGACAAAAATACCAAGAACAATTGACTTTCCCCATTCACTTAATGTTGAGACTAAATCATTCATGAGACAGTTGGGAGGAGTTTCTTCATCATTTTTTGAACAACTGCTCTCGACAATAACATTAAGGAACGACGAACGCTTTCGAAAACTTACAAAAAGCAACCGACTCCTCTTGTTTCTCATGAAATTTAAGTTGGGAGTTACGTTCTACGATTTAGGTCGTTTCTTCCAAATATGTTCGGTAACAGTATCGACAATTTTCTTCCAAATCTTAGAAACTTTGACAAAAGCGACCGCTGGATGGATTACTTGGCCAAATCGAACCGAAACATCTCCACCTGGCTTTCACACCTACCCTGAGTGTACAGCAATTGTGGACTGCATAGAAATAAAGTGTGACCGTCCAGGAACTGCATACCACAAACAAGAGTTATACTCGGTTTATAAGAGAAGTTGCCTTTTCAAGTTTCTGGTGGGGGTAACTTCAGATGGTTTCATTTGCTTCTTGTCGAAAGCGTTCTGTGGAAATTCGAGAGATGATTTTGTTATGCAGGATTCAGGTTTTTTGAACCTGCTGAAACCACAAGACGTGATCATTGCTGATAAGAGCTTTTCAAAGATGGAATCACAAATAGCGGAACGAAAAGCAACTTTAATGTGTCCTTCGAGTCGTAAGGGCTTGCAGAAAGATGCGAAAGATAGCTACGTAGTAGAATCGAGCAGAGTGTGTATTGAAAGAACTTTAAGAAAAATAATTGGATTTGGAATTCTTAAAGATAAAAACTTGGATTTAGTCCCACATCTGGATAAGATAATGCACATATGCTGCATTCTTACTAATGAGCAAATACCAGTTAAAACCGAACCATTGTACTGACTCTACGAAAGTTGACAGTCGTGAGACTGATCTAACTCTCTGATTTGAATTTGAGGCTGAATAGTTTTTTATACCTAATGTCTGTTATGTAAATAAAAAAAACCTCACTTTATAACGTAATAAATTCTTACCACATTACTTAACCGCACTAGTGCGGTAGAGTATATTTTTATGACATTCAAAAGAAAAATTAATAAATTAATTCATCATCGAATCTTACTTTCGTAATGGGATGTTCAATAACGGAGAATAGATACAGCGCTGTTGCCTGTTTGGCCTAGTTTTGGGAGAAATATCTATTGTAAATTTTAATTGAAAAAGGTATATGCAACCCAAAATATTTCCGTGCATTCCAGAACATCTGAACCTCATCGACGTATTGATATGAACTACTAATCTGCGACTGCGCATCCAAATCGTATGGAAAGAGAAGGGAATAAATGGAGGGTTCGTTTTCTCTCTCTCTCTCTCTATCCCTCTCTGACATTTTCTTATTGGCCTTCCCCCTTCGATAATAAATGGTGTCTCAAGTAAAGTTAAGTTCCGTAAGTGAAAGTAATAGTGCCCCGCATTAGCTGTTTTAAAAAACAAACAGATTTTATAACAAAAAATGGTTGTTACATGTATTGTCTGCAAAAGGAAGCGGCAACCAGAAGATGATTGTATCTACCACTGGTAAGTTCGTGAACTTAAAATGTAAAATCTCAGTCGTATTCCTAACCTATAACAGAAATTAATTATTGTTATATGTATTTTGTAATAGTTTTCCAAGGAATCTGGAATTGCGAAAACGGTGGTTGGATGCTTTGAGACTGTCTGGGTTTATGCAGTCTTGGAGGGTTTGCTCCAATCATTTTAAACCCGAAGATTACTTTCCTGCGGTTGTGTCTGGTAAACCCAGGCTCCTCAAAAGTGCTGAACCTTCTCCAAATTTAAAAGGAAAAATTAGTATGCACACGTCTGATGATATCGAGTAAGATAACTATTATGTCGATGCTGAACCTCGTATAATACAGGTTATGATAAAGTAATGCACAAAATTTAGAAAACGTACACTAGTTATTCATTTTTGAAAAAAATACAAAAACATGTCCCTACAGTAGGGAAATTTCCCTAAAGTAAATTAAGGAGATAGAAATCTTGGATTTTCTCATGGGTTATGTATGAGTCATGTCACTCAACACTCATATCATATCTGCGCAAACGACGAATGACGAATATCGGTCTTAAGTAGGACCAATCGGAAAACAAGAAAACATCGTCATTCGATAGGTTAGTTTCGTCTTGTAGACGTCATCGTGGATAGTGTTCTTCCACGTGTTATCGAGTTTGCTTCTTTATCACGTGTTCGGCGACTTTTTCTACCATTCGTGATTTTTGGTAATTTTTTTCTTAATTCAATACAATTACATAAGTCTGACAACACTGTACACATTTAGCACGGTGCGCAAAGCGATGCGCAATCGTAGCGACGTAAACGGACGTAAACTATAAACCATAGACCAACGTAAACATAAGATTACAGTTTGTAAGTGTTCCCTATTTTAAGAATCAAGAATACATTCCATTTATTGTGTGTGTCACGTCGCTGTAAGTATGTATTTAAGTTTCAGAGGAATCAAGAGCAAAATTTATTTTTTACAGAAATTAACTGTAAACATGAGTAATGCCAAACGAGTGGTTCATGGCCAAGGCCGCGAAATTATTTATAGTGTGTATAAATTCATGAAAAAAGAAAAAGAACGAGGTAAAGTTATAATTCCGTTAAATCGCTTGCAAGAGAGAGTAGCCCAAGCTACTGGCGTTGGAGTCAGCACCGTAAAAAGAATAATAAATGAAGGTGCTACGATAGCAGAAGGTAGCAGCTTTAAATCACCACGAGAAAAAATAAACAAACCAACGCCAAAATCATCACTGGATGCATGTGAAGAGGAAATAATCCAAAAAATAATTCATAACTTCACAGCCACCCAGAAAAGAAAGCCCACGATGCAAGCTGTATTTGATGCAGCAAAACTGGAAGGTGTGAATTTTGCAGGTAAAATTGATTCATTCAGAAAGGTGGTTAAAAAGTTGGGATTTCTTGGGAAGAAAACTGAGAACAACAGGCAAGTATTGATAGAAAAACTGGAAATAAATTTAAATGGATTGACTGTTTGAGAAAACTAAAAAGTATTCAGGCAGAGAATCCAAGACCTCTACATAATTTGGTCTGCTGAATCATAATCAGTTTTGTCAGTTTTAAAAATCTTGTCCCAGATTTTGTAGATTTTATTTTATTCAATTCAGTTGTTTTTTTACTTAGTAGTTACGTATGTCTTTTTTTCCCTTTCATTATCTTTCATTCAGTGTACAGTAGCGAGCATTAAATTTTGGGCATCAAGGTCATTTTGAAATTTCCCGCTACTGTCACAAATTAAAAATTTTGCCTGCTTAATTAGGGCCAATGTCAATAAAACGTCATTAAAAAAATTGTCAAAGTTTTATTCTAAACATGCAAAAATATGGTCCCAATATCGTATTTTAACAGAGTAAAAATTATTTTGCTGATAGAGACGGATGTGTTAGAAGCTAGGGTGACAACACAGTTAGGACTTCCAAAAAGTTGACAAGACAAATATAATTTATTAGAGGTTATGTTCGTTCCACATCAGAGCACTTTCTATTGCGTCAACGAATGACCTTGAACACCAAAATTTATTGCTCGCGACTGTTATTATTACTATAGTTAAAAGAAATGTATTCATTCAACATTATGGATAACATAAGAAGTATTTTAAATATGTTAGAAGAAAATATGTTGAATGTCAAGCTCGTCATCTTATGTGAATAACCCTGTATGTAACCATGAAAAATCAACTTAAATAAAATGATGAGTTTTATTCTTTTTTGCATATCGCAATGAAAGTGGCACTTTTTTACACGAAAAATCGTAGTGAAAGTATGTAGTACTTTTTTGCATCATTTTATTCCATCTCCTTGTCAAAGCATACCAATTCTTTTTTTTTTTGTTATCTTTCATAAATCCTTTTAGACCAAATTTCTCAACTTACATCGATATGCAAAAAAATAGTGTGTACAACACGTTATGAAAGTCTTTTTTTTTTCACTTATTTGCTTGATTAACTCGGGCTACGCCCTCGTTAATCAAACTGCAAATTCATGAAAAAAAGTATGACTTTCGTAACTAGTTGTACAATAGTTATTTATTTTTATTGTAAATTACTAAAAAAAGTAGGTATGCTTTGACAATCATCTTCAAGGAAATGGAATAAAATGATGCAAAAAAGTACTACTTTCACTACGATTTTGCGTGTAAAAAAAGTGCCAGTTTCATTATGACATGCAAAAAATAACTATTAATATTCGCTTTTGATAATCTGAACGTAAATACATAATCATAATAATTTGTTGATTCATAATTTTTGCAGTAAGAATGGTCAACCTTGGGTGCCTAGTGAAAATACTAGAATATGTAACGCACATTTTGTTGATGAAGTTAAATCAAATGATCCTAGAAATCTTGCGTTTAATCCAACCATATTGTCTACGTATTTAAGTGCTGTTAACAAAGGAACAGTTAGCAGAGTGGAATGGAGTACAGTGGGGAGTACTAGCACAGACTGTGGTCAAGGTTGTTAAATATTTGCTTATATTTTGATAGATTAAGGCCCGGTTGTATCAAGCTTAGTTAACATCGTGTCAGCTAACAACGCCCATTTGATTGGCTGATTCAAATAAAATGTTAAATATCATCCAGTCAGATCGCTTGACATTATGTTAACTTTAACAAAGACTTGACATCGCTTTATGCAACCGGGCCTTAGAATGATCTTTTCAGGATCTGTTCAAGAAAATAATCCTGGTGGTATTATTGAACCCAAGCAAATACAAATGAAGACAAAAATACCAACAAAAATTGACTTTCTCCATTCACATAATGTTGACACTAAATCATTTATGAGACAGTTGGGAGGAGTATCTCTATCATTTTTTGAACAACTACTCTCAAAAATAACATTAGGGAACGACGATCATCCTAAACGTTATCGAAAACTTCAAAAAAGCAACCGACTCCTCTTGTTCTTGATGAAATTAAAATTGGGAATTCCGTTCTACGATTTAGCTCGTTTTTTCCAAATAGGTACGTCAACTGCATCGAGAGTTTTCTTTGATATGTTAGAAACTTTGACAGCAGCGACCTCTGAATGGATTACTTGGCCAAATCGAGGCAAAACATCTCCACTTGACTTCCACACCTGCCCTGACTGTACAACAATTGTGGACTGCATAGAAATAAAGTGTGACCGTCCTCAAACTGCAGACCAGAATGAAGATTTACACCCTTTTTATAAGAGAAGTTGTTTTTTCAAGTTTCTGGTGGGGGTAACTTCAAACGGTTTCATTTGTTTCTTGTCGAAAGCGCACGGTGGAAATTCGAGAGATGATTTTGTCATGCAGAATTCAGGATTTTTGAACCTGCTGAAACCACAAGACGTGATCATTGCTGATAAAAGCTTTTCAAAGATGGAATCACAAATAACTGAACGAAAAGCTACTTTCATGTGTCCTTCGAGTCGTAAGAGCTTGCAGGAAGATGTAGAAGATAGCTACGTAGTAGAATCGAGCAGAGTGCGTATTGAAAGAGCTTTAAAAAAAATTAGAGGATTTGGAATTTTTAAAGATAATAATGTGGACTTATTCCCACATCTAGATAAGATAATGCACATATGCTGCGTTCTTGCTAATGAGCAAATGCCAGTTCAAAACGAAAAATCGTACTGACTGCGAAAGTTGAGAGTCGTGAGACTGATCTAACTCTCTGAGTTTGAATTTGACCCTGAACAGTTTTTTATGTCTGTTAATTAATAATTATTAATAAAAAATACCACCCTATAGTGTAATAAATTGTTTTGTAGTCATAGCCTTCAAAGTCGGTTATTCCCGGTTATCCTCGATTTCCCGCACGTTTTTACCTTGCCGCAGAAACTAGGGAAAATTGCATTAAAACTTATAAGGTTGGTATTTAATGACGTAGATAGACGAAAACCTCAATTCCCTTTAAACTAAATGGACGTTTCAACATGTCATTTGCGATTGTAACGTTAATTCTCATCAGCACAATAAATAAGTAATTTTGGAATAATACAAATACAAGTGCAAAAAGGTATTCGCTACCAACGCTTTAAATTATAAAAATCTAGTAGTCAGCGCAAAAGATTTTGTTTTTAAATATTTTTTTGGCTTCAACTCTAATTGACATGTTTATTCATTTTCAACAGCTGCGGTATCTTAATTCTTTCACACTAAGCAAACGGCATGGAGTGTGTAAACAATTTTAATGAGTGAGACAAGTTTAGTGAGTTGGCACTCCCGAATAATTGGTGCGACCAATCATTTGTCAGAGAATTGTTTGTTGATTCGCTTTCTAGGTTAAGATTCTAGAAATAAATAATGAAAATCGTAGGACACTCATTAATGACCAATAGAAAAATTAGTTCACGAACCATAACCAAGACAACAAAAAAATTTCTTGCAAATTTTTTGTATCTAACTAATTAATAAGCGGAAATTTTTTGATGTTAAAGATGTCAAATTTTATTAAATTACACAATTTAAAAATGGATTACTTCTTTTCAGAGTGTGCGTCGTTACGATTTTCTTACCGAATCTGCATTCGAGCATTAATTCATATTTGGAAATTATTTTTCGTGCATTCCAACATTTCCAACAACGTCCTAATTAATACGACGTCGTTGGAACGCACTCAAAAAAAGCTCCTGAAAGAATTATTGCTCTTACTCTTGTGTCAAAAATGGATTACTCCCTAGGATTTAGGGATATTCGTCATTAGGTTGCCATAAATTTGGTTAGGTTGGAGGCTATGTGGTTTCTAGTGACAAACAAAAGATATCCCAAAAATGTAAGACAGCAAATTAATTGTAACAGTTGCAAATGATTAATTTCTGGCTAAGTGATAGATGATTTTTCGTTTCACAATCAATTTTGGTTACTGGCGGCATATTTATTTGGATTTAATCTCTCAATTCAAAGTAACCAACCTTTGGCATTCAAAATAACTTTTGAAAATTCTAGTTACACACAACATGAAAAACGTTATTTCCCTAAAAGTTCGAATTCTAGGGAGTAATCCATTTTTGACACGAGAGTATGAGATTATAAGTGCCAATTTGATTTATTTTGACTTTCGAGCTGTCATATTTGAATCTGATAGTTAAGTCTACCAACATAAAATCGTGAATGTGTTGCCAACAGAACAAAAATAATTTCAATCAAAAAGTCGTCCGGTACATTGTACATCCACAACATCGGTATTCGATATGGCAACATCGCACTGGAACGAGGAACGCAACCCGATTGCCATGTTTATTGTTTACGTCTGAGATCCCGCTTGTGCTTGTGCAGGATTACCTTCGCTGCAAGTCTGTATTTAAGTGTAAAAATAATTAAGAGCAAAATTCATTTTTTACAGAAATTACCTGAAAACATGAGTAATGCCAAACGAGTGGTTCATGCCCAAGGCCGCGAAATTATTTATAGTGTGTATAAATTCATGAAAATAGAAAAAGAACGAGGTGCAGTTACAATTCCGCTAAACCGTTTGCATGAAAGAGTAGCAAAAGCTACTGGCGTTGGAGTCAGGACCGTACATAGAATAATAAATGAAGGTGCCGCGAAAGGAGACGATAGCGATGTTAAGTCACCACAAAAAGAAGTTGACAAACCAACACCAAAATCATCACTGAATGAATGTGAAGAGAAAATAATCCGAAAAATAATTCATAACTTCACAGCCATCCAGAAAAGAACGCCCACCGTTGAAGCTGTATTGGAAGCAGCAAAACGTGAAGGTGTGAATTTTACAGGTAACATTGCTTCGTTCAAAAAGTTGATTGAAAAGTTGGGATTTCCTGGGAAGAAAACTGAGAACAGGCAAGTAGGTATTGATAGAAAAACCGGAAATTAAATTTAAACGAATTGACTGTTTGAAAAAACTAAAAAAGTATTCGCGCAGATATTTCAAGGTCACAGCCCATGAGAGAATCCAAGACCTGTACATAATTCGGTTCTATCGCTCGACCTGTTTATAACATTCTGCTGAATCATAATCAGTTTTTAAAATCTTATTTTATTTTATTCAAGTTCAATTTGCTGCATCCGGAACCATTAGTTGTTTTTTACTTATCTAGCATTCACGTTGTTTTGGCATACGGGGAGGCCATGGAAAAAAAAGCTGTCTGTTTTATTAGGTTATGTTTTTCTAAGTTTGTGGTTATAAATAGCGTCCTTGTCTAGTGCATTGTTGTCAGTTTTACATACTACAGGGTGAGTAACAATAACTGTTTCAGTTTGCAATAAAAAAAATACATGAAATTTTCAAGACTGTGAATTAGATCTATTTCGGTTTGTTTTACTGACAGTTGGCATACTTACATTTCAAATTTAAACGTCTTGGTTTGTGTAATCTTTTATTAATAAAATGGTTTTCTCGTTGGAACATGACATAAAAGTCACCAGAATTTATTGCCAACTCAAACAGTAATTGTTGCTCCCACAGTAGTTTGCAATAGAAGAATACTCAGACTCAGAAATCGCGGGAAATTCGTCAGCACGTTATATACTTAAATAAAATGATAAGTTTTATCTCTTTAATATTCGCTTTTGTTAATCTGAACGTAAATAATTATAATAATTTTTTGATTAATAATTTTTGCAGTAAGAATGGTCAACCTGCGGTGCCTAGTAAAAATACTACAATAAGTAGTACACATTTTGTTGGTGGAGTTAAATTAAATCATCCTATAAATGTTGCGTTTAGTCCCACCATATTCTTTACACCTGTAATTAGTGTCAACAAAGGAACAACTAGTAAAGTGGAATGGAGTACAGTGAAGAGTACTGGCACAGGCTGTGGTCAAGGTTGTTAAATAAATATTTGTGTATACATATTTAGACACACTAAGAATGATCTTTTTCAGGATCTGTTCAAGAAAATAATCCTCCTGCTATTATTGAACCCAAACCAATAGAAATGCAGACAAAAATACCAAAAAAAATTGACTTTCTCCATTTACATAAAGTTAACACTAAATTATTTATGAGACAGTTGGGAGGAGTTTCTTCATCTTTTTTTGAACAACTGGTCTCTGCAATAACATGTCCTAATCCCTTTCGAAAACTTGGAAAAAACAACCTACTCCTCTTGTTCCTGATGAAATTTAAATTGGGAGTTACGTTCGACGATTTAGGCAGTTTCTTCCAAATACGTCCTGTAACAGCATCGAAATTTTTTCTTGAAATGTTAGAAATGTTGACAAAAACGACTTCTGGATGGATTACTTGGCCAAATCAAGCGGAAACATCTCCACCTGACTTCCACACCTGCCCTGAATGTACGGCAATTGTGGACTGCATAGAAATAAACTGTGACCGTCCAGGAAATCCACACCACAAAGAGGATTTAAGCTCGTCTTACAAGAAAAGTTCATTTTTCAAGTTTCTGGTGGGGGTAACTTCAGATGATTCCATTTGTTTCCTGTCGAAAGCGTACGGTGGAAATTCAAGAGATGATTTTATCATGCAGGATTCAGGTTTTTTGAACTTGTTGAAACCACAAGACGTGATCATTGCTGATAAGAGCTTTTCAAAGATTGCATCACAAATAGCGGAACGAAAAGCAACTTTAATTTGTCCTTCGAGTCGTAAGGGCTTGCAGAAAGATGCGAAAGATAGCTACGTAGTAGAATCGAACAGAGTGCGTATTGAAAGAGCTTTAAGCAAAATAAGACGATTTGGAATTTTTAAAGATAATCAGTTGGATTTAGTCCCACATCTAGATAAGATAATGCACATATGCTGCGTTCTTACAAATGAGCAAATGCCAGTTAAAGACCAAACATAGTACCTACTAACTCTGCGAAAGTTGAGAGTCGTGAGGCTGATTTAACTCTGTGAGTTTGAATTTGACGCTGAATAGTTTTTTATAATGTCTGTTACGTTAATAAAATCTCATCTTGTAGCGTAATAAACTTTTACTACTTTACCGTACGAGTGCGGAAAAGTATATTGTTACAACATTCAAAAGAAAAATTAATAAACAAGTTTCTGATAAAATTGAATTGTTAGTGATTGTCTAAACATGTTTTGTGAACCAAGTTCATTCGTTTGTAACAAATAACGAACGAAACAATGTTTCACACTTACCTAATCCTGTTCCTCATCGCGGTAAACTGGGACTTATTTAAACGTTTTTTTACCAAGTTTCATTCACAATTCGTACAGTATAACAAGAAATCAAAACTCGTTTTACCCAAAGAAGGTTGTCTTTTTTTCCTTCAAGTTAAAAGCAGCGATTATTGAGTTCCAACTTGTAATTGGAATTCAGCAGCTGTAGGAAAATGAATTTTAATTGCACCATTAAATTTCGGATCAATAGATGCAATGCATTCTCTGCGATTAGAGCACAACCTACACCAAAATAATATTTATTGGATTCAGAATAAATGAATAAATTTCAACTCCAGAATGATTTATTGAGATCAAACAATTCATATAAATCTTCAAACTGGATAGTTTTAAGTTTAAAATAGGACGACAAATTTATTTCGGTGATTTTTGTTAGTCGTGGTTCCTCGCCATAAAAGCCACTTTTTGAGCCTTTTGCACAACTTCGACACAACTGACTTTTTTCAGAAGTTTGCAATCTTGAAAGAAGCCTTCGTATCTTGGAAACCCGTTATTTCCATCGTTGAAAGTGGTCATTCCTAAATAAATGAATAAATAAAAAATATGTCTTCAATATTTTTTTACCTAAGCCCCATATTTTCCCTCCGCTAAATTGTCCTTCATGTTTCATCCCATCTGATCTCCAGAATATACCATATCCGTGGAACCAGCCGTCTAAAAATTCACCCTCGTATCTGAAACAAATGTAACAACAAAATTATTCCACTTGGATTTTGTTCATTTCACTTACTTGGCACCATCTGAAAATGTTAGCATTCCGAAGCCGTGAAATAAACCATCGTGGAAGAAACCATCATATCTAGTGCCGTCTGGGAGCAGCAAATGGCCATATCCGTGACGACGTCCTGTGCTGTTCCATGCTCCAACATAAACGGCACCATTCCCGTAACGATATCCTCCAGTTTGACCCACACTGGCTAAGTAGATTAAAAATAAAAGCAAGACGTCAGGATAAGTATATAAATGGAGTGAGATATAAAATAATGTGTAATTTTACAAATGCACTTGGTTGGTGGTATGAAAGCATAAAACATTTTTTACTGAAAGTATTTCATGTAAAATATCAAAAGAACATTTTCATGATTACGATACTCGCTGTTAGTAGGTATTAGTTGTTTTTGAAGAACTAACAATTTGTTTCAATAAAAACTGAAACATTAGATTGTGATGAAATTTTTCGAATTGTCACTTGTCTTCTTTAAATGAAAATAACAACACAAAAATTTAAAATAAGAAATTCTTACTAATCTTCATTGCGTCTGAATCGTAGCAAAGCGCTAACTAAACTAGTCAGAACATTTTCATTGGAATGGCTTCTCTGTTACAAATAATGCTAATCCAATACGTATAAATACGTAAGTAAAACCACCTTGCTATAAGGTCGGTCCAAATGAAGATGGTTGAATCATAATCAATCAAGTATTTACAGTTTCAACACTTTCTTTCATTATTGCGTCACGTTGAAAATTTTGGAAGTAAAATTTAAATACACGTCCTTAAACGACATTAAAATAGCTATTTTTGTAATTTGCCTCCATTTTGATTCTCTAATAGACATATTAACGAACGCGACGTCATCATCTGGGATGTCCTTATAGCCATTATTTCACGGAACATTTTACGAAAATTTTTAGGTTGGCAAAGCTTGATCCGTCATGCGTGTCAGTTTAAATTACAAAATGTGCAAAGAATTATTTATCAGGATTTATCAGGCAACAAATTCGCGACCGTATTTTTGGCAATTTCACGTATTTCAGCGGGCGTACATGAAAGATTATCTTTCATATTCGTGTTTTGTGACAAAATTTGGATGAAACAAAAGGCGACTTTGAAGACTTGATCAAATTTTCACTTTTAAAATTAAGACATTACCAACCGCCACAAAAATCCCTAAATCGAGGAAAGTAAACATTTTTGTTTAAAAACGGCCCAAAAATGGCAAATTACAAAAAATAGTATAAAAAACTCGTTTCATAAGGCCATGAAGCACTCATTCTTTAAAATAACTCGTGGCTACGCCAGTCGTTTTTTAATCTTGAATTCGTGCTTCAAGACTGGTCTTATGAAACTTGTCTTTTAAGTTTTAATATACTATTATGTAATAAGTTGCAAAATAAATGTCTTTTGTAATTTGCCTCCATTTTGATTCTTTAATAGACATATTAAAGAAAGCGACGTCATCATCTGCGATGTCATTATAGCCATTAATTCACAAAACTTTTTAGGTTGGCAAAGTTCGATGCGGAATTATCTTGTCATGCATGTCATTTTACATTACAAAATGTGTCAAGAACAGGAAGTGTCCAGTGGAAAAATTTGACCGTATTTTTAGCAATTTCACGTATTCCAGGGGGCGTACATGCAAGATTATCTTGATTATCTTCCATATTCGTGTTTTGTGACAGAATTTGGATAAAACAAAAGACTAGATCAAATTTTCACTTTTAAAAATAAGACATTAGGTACCAACCGCCACAAAAACCCCTAAACTGATTAAAATAAACATTTTTGTTTAAAAAGGGCATTAAAAGGGCAAATTACAAAAAACGCTATAAAAAAAAAACCCGTCTCATAAGACCTTGAAGCCACTCGTTTTTTAAACTTGAATTCGTGCTTCAAGACTGGTCTTATGAAACTTGTTTTTTAATATAGGTATTAAGGTATTATTCTACTATTAGCAAATACTGTGTAATTTTTTGTGAATTATTGGTGCATATAATTAGTATATTATTTAATGAGCCTGTAATGTAGTAATGTAGACAATTAATTCACAATGATGAAGTTTACACACGAGCCAAAAGTTCGTAGATTACAACACTCGCTTTGGGTTCTCGTGTATACTTCATCCTTGTGCTCAGTAGATCCTCGTGAATAATGGTCACTGTGTGCAAGTCACATACGACGTTTTATCTACGACTCTTAAATGAAACATGCAAATCATACAACTATAATACAAACAACTTGGCCGGTCATAAAATAAATTAGGTAGGCAACCAACATTACTGTACATCGTGGGATTTTCGATGTCCAACGGGGTATTCTGAAATTAAGGGCAAGGGCGATCAAAGGTATTTTAAACATATGTAAACGCATAAACCATTATTTGGTTAAACTATGATGTTTATAGTTTGAGAGAAGCGCCTTGAAGAAAAAAATTGAACGGGGTAAAATTCAATCCCATACCATAGCTAATAAAGGAGACATGGTGATTAAATCTGCATATTTCAAGAAAAATTAATTTCGTTTTTTCAGTTTTTTGTCTTTTTCTATAAAACTAAGAAGGTTAAACTATGATGTTTATAGTTCAAGAGAAGCGTCTTGAAAAGAGGAATCCAACGGTGTAAAATTCAATGCTATATAATAGCTAATAAAGGAGACATGGTCCATTGAATCTTGAATCTGCATATTTCAATAAAATAAATTAATTTCTTTGGTTTTTTGCGTTTTTCTAGAAAACTGAGAAGGTTAAGGTATGATTAAAATACCGGGTAATTTTAAATGATTGTGACTTTTTTTCTTAGGTTGGGAACATTTTTCATACATTATTTTGGCAAACTTGATACCATAATCAACATATTGGTGTACGTACGTCATTTTGACATTTTATGTATTAATAAATTGTGTCAAATAGGCGAGAACGCCTATGTTTATGTCAACTGTCACATTAAAAAGCAGAATAACCAACAATAATATTACCAATCTATGAAAAAAAGTCACATTTATTTAAAATCACCCGGTATTTATACGGGTGATCAAGAAGGACGACTGTTTGAGTTGGCAATACAATTAGGAACAATTTTTTATTCGGCTATTTGCAACACTGCAACCGGATATGTTTTGCTGATTTATTTGACAGATATTTGATGTAACATTAGCAGCGACAAAATGATAGGTTATGAGAGTAAAATTTAACGGTAAAAAGAAATTAAACTTGAAATGCAGAACAATGATCTAAAAATTAATTTAAAAAAATGCCCGAAGTGCCCTTCATTTGGCTCTAAACATACCTAAATTAACACTTTTTTTAGGCTTTCGAACAGATTCACCTGCATGTTTAATTTAATTTGAAATGTCAAATATTACTTGTCAATGATGCGGCTGTCATCGTCAAGCCGTCAACAACCACCAAGGAGTTACCCCGTGATGCGTGATCAATGACTGAGTCTGTCGGCAATGAAACAAGTGAAAAATATTGGTGGTTTTTTGTCTCGTAATTAGCACTGACCGGATGTTTCAACTTGATACGACATTAAAAGAAAATTAGGTTATGTTTATGCTATTACCGGGTGATCAAGAAGGACTCTTTAAGTTGGCAATACAATTAAGAACATTTTTTTATTCGGCTATTTACAACACTGCAACTGGATATGTTTTGTGGGTTTATTTGACAGATATCTGACGTAGTATTAATAACGATAAAATGGGAGGTTGTGAGAGTAAAAATTAACGGCAGAAAGAAATCAAAGTTGGAATTCGGAATAATAATCTAAAAATTAACTAAAGGAAATTCTCAAAGTGCTCCCCAATTTTGCTCTAAACATAAATTAACTCTTCTCTCGAACGATTCTCCAGCATGTTTAATTTAATTTGAAATGTCAAATTTGACTTGTCACTGATGCGGCTGTCAGTGTGAAGCCGTCAACAATCGGAAGTTACTTCAGTTGTACCACTTAAAAATAAAATTCAGCAGTACCAACTTGAACAGTCCTTCTTGATCACCCCCTACCTTTGAAACCTTTGATAGTAGAGTTGCGGCCGTTGAAAATTCAGACACTTTGACAACGCCAAACTTTTAGCTTTGTAAATGGTATTGAATGTGACGTTTCTCAAAATGTCACTCAAACATTATCCACATTAATTTCTCTCGCAATGGCTCTTATACTCACACCGTCCCTCAGTCAAACACATTTTTGCAAATCAGATAATTTCTGACCTAATATGTCAAATACTGACACTGACTTTATAATCCTTGACGAAAATCCTGTTTACGCTAATCAAATTTCGGAATTTATGTGTTCAAATAAATCTTTCCTGTCTGAGATTTCAACGGCCGCAACTGTACCTAAATTCCAAATTTCTCTGTCAACACTGTCAAAGTTGACAACCAGAAATGCGTTTACATTACAGTGATACCAAAATCATTCAAATTTTTATGGTTACCAACAGATTCAGTAATTCTTGATCACGCCGTAGATAGAAAAATGTTCTGTTTGTTTTTTAAAGTATACCAATAAATTGTACTTATATTAAATAATATCAACACAGTTAATGTGGAAAAGTCGTAAGCACAACTTTCGTCGACATTTATTTTATAAGTTAACTACGGAGCACAGTTGGTTTTGAAAATTTATTTAAACTCACATAAATCTTAATCCAAAATAACATGAACGATTGAAAAGAAAGCTGCCGCGTGAGCAACAATTACTGTTTGAGTTATCAATAAAATATTTTAAAAACCAAAGGTTTAAATTTGAAATTTATGTCAGCTGTCAATAATGACAATAAAACAAACGGAAGTAGGTACAATTCAGTCTTGCCAATTTCAAGTAAATGTTTTATTGCCAACTGTATGTATCATTTTATTTTTCTATTTTGCACCTATAACACAGTCAGTATAACACTCAAACGGGTTTCATGAACATTTACTTAAATTTTTAATGTTGGCAGTGACTCATAGTGAGTTGTTGCCACTTGATCACTGCACTTCACGACACTTTAAATTCAAAACTTACAACTGTTGTCTATTTACCAGCGTTACCAACCCTTATATTTGCCAAATATAATTTTCCTAGCGTTATATTTTGAACTTTTTTTAAATTTAAGGGGCAAGATAGAAAAATATTGTATTGTACTCGTTTTATAAGCCATTTTGTCGCACTTGTTTGCTATATAGCACTCGTCGCTGCGCTCCTCGTGCTCTAAAAAACGCGTGCGACAAAATGGTGTCTTATAAAACTCGTACCTATAATAAATTACTATTATAGTCTTTGTTACAATAAAAATTGAAGGTCATTTGATTTTTCTGTGACGAATTTTATAACATCATACAAGAAGTTAATGACTTGTAACACACAATTCTCCAAATGGCATTGATGCAATAAATATTGTGCATGATTATTTTTGAGCGTTCTGCGTCATCACTCATCATAAGTGTGGAGGCAACTGAAAACTATTAGGCCTTCAGAACTTTATTATTTATGCAGCCTGTCCCAGAACTGCCCCGTAGAAAGCGGCCATGTGGCAATAGACAGCAAAAATCCAAGATGACTAAAATAAATTTTCCTGTAGCTCACATAAAGTTTTCAATTTCACCAATCCTGGAAGTTCGTCCTAAGGTATTACTAAAAAATCGGACAGGTTGATGTCGCAACAAATTTGAAATCCCAAATTCCGCCAACGCAAAATTGCGGTCATCCTACCTTGATGGTGCTCAACTCTGATTGGTCAAGTTTAGGATGTCTTTTCTCGATTATCGCTTGAGATACGACTTATTTTCTTTAAAATTCAGATTACCACATTTACCCAAATACTCCCTTTTTTCTCCGAGAGGCAGTTCTGCGTCACCCTGTATAATTATTTATACAATTACATGTACAAGATTTTTATAATCTTATGTTTCATAGGGCGATTGTTGTAATAATTGCTGTGGACTGCTGTGCATTTCTGAAGAAGTACAGTTAAATGCAAGGAGTTGTAAAATAAAAGGTTTTTGGGTAATAGGATCTTTTAAAAGATCTTCTGTGAATTACAAACTATATAGTCCAATTTTTACCCTTTTGCGATGACGTCATTATCTAGTAACTTTACGTATGTTTGAGCTAGGATCAGAAACAAATTTAAATTGATCATAAATAACTATAAATGTGTCAAATTTGTTGACAATTGCTTCGAAAGGTTATGTTTTATGTTTGTAATCAATGTAATAAGTGAAAGAAATTAAAAATTGCCAAATTGACAGGAGCATAAAATAACCTCAAAGTGACCATCAATAAATAAACGTGCCTTTTTTTTTTGTTTTTTTCTGTTTCTGTCGTTTCAATAAAGAGAAAGCGAGGAAGGAAATCGTGACGTCACCTCAAAAGGGTAAAAATTGGACTATAGTCAGAATCACGAAGCAATGCGTGTACGTCATTACACATCCATGACGTCACGACATTACTACGTTCATCTGCGTTAGTCAACGCGAATATTCGGCATCTTCGAATGTTTTGAAACTTGCAGGGATCGTAAAAAACACAGGTAAAAGTTAGCTCTGAAAAGAGTTGTTTTATTACACGTAGGAAAACAATGAAACCAGGATCTCAAAAGGAACGTAAACTAAACAACAGCGATGACACTTCTTCTAACCTCACAATTTGCTTTAATCGTTATCGATCAACAAGATGATGTAAATCTAAATTGACTAAAAACTGGTTCCTCAACATGTCAATCCTCTGGGATAAAAATTACCAACAATTACACACGCATTGCTTCGTGATTCTGATTATAGCAGAGTGGTCTATATTGTTTGTAATTTACATGTTCCTGGAAAAGTTAAGTCCTGTCGTTAGATACTTTCTGAGATATATTGGTTAATAGGGTGGTCTGTTTACGACGCAAAGCGTAATTTCACTGTTAGTCAAGACGCCTGTTGAATTCGCGCTACTATTGTATTTATGCATCAATTTTCAGCTTGTATGCTTCCTCATCTAAACAGAATGGTCTTTACGATCGTGTGGTGAATTTACAATGGCTTCAAAATTGGAAAAATTGTAATGGTTTCAATTTAAATGATATGATTTCCACGAAACATTAAAAAAAATTCAAAATTAGTTTTGAGAATCTTCTGATTGAGCTCGAAAAAGATGCCGTCAAGGAATCCATAGGGTATGATATATTGTTGACGAAGTTCGTTGAATTTCTATTTCAATTAGGTATTTTCCGAATTACATGTAATTAACCAAAGATCTGTGAGAGCAAATAAGCGACATGTTATTTTCGGATGCTTAGAATATTAAAAAAAATTACAAATATGATTTTTTTAACATTATAATTTTTATAAAAAATTCCCGGATCAACAATTTTATACAGCGTAATTCTGAAATAAGTTTGGGAAAAAAACAGTAATTGGTGATGATGAGAAAAAGTCATAGGCAAAAATTTTTTTTTATAAAAGTTTTTTCGTTAGAGATACAAATGATCGAAAATTTGGTCAAAATTGCTAATACGCTGTTGAGTTAAAGGTGATTACCTGATTATTTCGGTAGTTTAGCAACAATAATAATCAAATGTAAAAGGTGCCCGTCAGTCATAAACTTTTATATTCACCTATAGTCGTTTTCAAGGACACCCGTGCTGTCAATATGACAGTATGTTGGCATTAGTGTACCTATATAAAAGTTTACTAAGAGTAGGGCAAACAGAGTGATCCAATTTGATTGGTGGATCACTTTTACCACAGCCTATTTATTTATTTTATTAAAATATACGTCATTGTGACATTCATTGCCGTTCGTCAAATAACAACAATGACAGGCTGCAGTGTAAAAGGATGTAAAAACAGAAGCGAAGGTGGTATAATTTTCAAATTTATCCCGAAAAACCCATATAAGCGTTCTATTTGGACAAAGCACATGAATAGAACGCCACCGAAGAATGGAAGAATATGTGCAGACCATTTTTCAGAAGATTAGTGGGAAATTTATGGGAAAGTACTGAAGAAACATGCTGTACCTTCTATTTTCGGCTTTCCGAAGTTCTCATTAAATTCAAACATAGAAGAAAAATGTGTGCTGCGTTACCGGATAATTTAAACCAATTTAAAGAAAATTTTGATCACGTCCATCTCCAAAAAAAAATTCAGAATTTAAAGGAGATTGATGATTTTTAAAGTAAATAACAAAAAATTAAGTAATGCCCTCTACTTACAAAAAGTAAACGAATTACTATTAGACCTTATTCTAAATTTGTAGCTCTAAAGGAATACAAAGCAGGATGTCTGTTTTATGTGACGGACAAGACATTTCAGACTGCAATTTTAGTAGAAAAAGCATTTTCCAATTTAAAAAAAAATAGCTACAGCGGCAATATATTGAAAATTCTAAAAGATGGAGTTTTTGCTGATCCTGATTATCAGGTAATCACATTTCGACGTTGTTGTAACATAAAATCAAAGTTTGCACTAAAATTGATGGTTTATCGTTTAAAATTTTATACTGCGAAATTAAAAAGGGAAATCAGAATCCGCCAAAAAAATTAATGGTCCAGCAAGAGTCATGCCATGAGGGATATGGTTCAAAATTTAAAACAATAGATTCGTATTTAGTCTTTAAATGAATGTTTAAACAAAAATATTTATTATTGTTCAATAAAATATTGTTTGGTTTGGTTTTCCAGTATTTTTCATTTTTTTATTTATTCTGATCCGTTAAAAGAAACTCTTGTGACGCTACTGACCTAATGACATTAAACTGACATAAATTTGGATCAAAAATAGTTGTCAAATATATACGTTTGCCCTACTCTTAGTAAACTTTTATATAGGTACACTAGTTGGCATCACTTGCTGTTTCAATTTAGTAATTTTGAGTTTCCTAATTTGTCAATTTACCTTGACGCGGCAAATTGATAAATTTAAATTATTATCTATCATTTTCGGCAAATCAAAGAAAATAATATGTAGTCGATTCGAATTCCGATGATGACTTAGTTTAACCATGTTTTACACCATGTTGAAAGATTGACTTCTTGTTTGTTGTTGTTATTGATGTTTCTTTTACCATAACCTCAATTTCTTGTTTGACATTTTTTTAACTAGGATTTGCTTATATTTTGAATACTAGTTATGAATTTGTGTGTACAATCTGCACCAACAAATTAACTAAAATTAATTAAAAATAACACTGACAGCACGGATGTCATTGAAAACGACTATATGACATTACTCCTCACGATCATTTCCATAGAAACATTTAGAAAAGCAGTGTATTTGCACCTAGGACTTTATTGTGGAGTTGATGTAACACTGGTTGCTAATGAAGTGAACAAATTCGGACAAATTTTCCCTATTCATAGGCGTCGAAAATACAAGGATATAGGGTAATTTCCATCCTTTTGATTTCACCTCCAAAAGTCATTTACGCAGAATTATTTTGTGTCAAGGATAGTCCACATTTTTTTTCCAAACTTATTTCAGAATCACCCTGTATAAATAATGATTAAAGAGTATGCGTAATATCAGACGATCTTTTAAAATAAGTCGCGAGCAATAAATTTTGGTCGTCAATCGAAAATGCTCCATTGTAAAACAGTCGTAAATATCATAACCTATCATCATGTTGTATGACATTAATTATTAATTGTCATTTTTTTCTCATTTTTTTGACACTTTGTTGACATTAATCAGGCAGGGAACATTTTTAAATTTGTAACAGTCTAACCAAATTTTGAAATGACATTGCACATTGACGACCAAAATTTATTGCTCGCGACAGTACATACTAAAATATGCAGGGTGTTACGTGTGTTAATTTTAATCAGTAAAAGAACTCGTCAATTTATGACACTTTTCTCTATAACATTTTGTAAAATTCGTAAAAGTATTCCAAGATTTTTTGCCCCATAATTTTTACCAAACGAGTCATTTTGTGTGATTAACTAGTTTCTATTTTTTGTAACCATGAGAATCTAAATTTTGATTATTTATTTTTTTCTATAACAATGGAACTTTTTAACAAAGCTCTGTTTCTATCACAACAGAAAATTTTCGCCCTTACCCATAGGCAGTAACTTTGATGGTTAATTTATTCCAAATTTTAAATCAATTTGTATTGCCTTTTCGTAAAAATGTTATAGAGAAAAGTTTCATGATTTGGCACCTCTTCCACTGGTTAAAATTAACACACGTATTACAGAAACACCCTGTATTTGTAGATGAATGTTTATTACTGGAAAATAAATGTTTGCATTTTTATAAAATTGTTGATCCGGAAATGTGTATACAGGTGTCCCAGAACTGCCTCTCTAGAGAAAAAAAGGAGTATTTGGATAAAGGTGATAATTTGAATTTTAAAGACATACACTCACCGGCACAAAAAACGACTCATTATGATTTCTTAAATAAATGATCTTGAAATTATACAGGTGTCCCCAAAAAAAGAGACGAGTCCATAGCTCCCTTATTTATCGGAGGATTTTAATTATCTATACACCAAATCAAATGGTTGTTAGTAGGCTACAAAACGGCTTAATAAAATCACGTATAGCTCCAAGGGCTTCAAGACTAAACTGTCAAAACATTTTTTTTCAAATGGGATTACATACTTTTTTTTAGTAATTCTGATTGAGATTTTAATTCTGAAAACAACAATGTATCACAAGTAACGGGTGACTATTAAAATTTTCACTTGGAGTTGGCTTTGAACGAGTTTTTATTTTTTCTGTTACTTTAGACATACGCAAGAAAGAACGACAAATGTCAGTCAGTACAATTGAAACATAACCAAATTAAGAGAAAAAACATTTATTGAAATGTCAAACTTGTCAGTGTCTAAGGTGCAACGGAAAACAAAGAATGATCCATAGCCAACCTTAAGTGAAAATTTTAATAGTCACCCGTTATAACTTCACATAAAAAAAAATAACACTAACTTTTGAAACAAATGACAAGCACCAAGCGAAAAGCTATCAAAAGGCATTGCGTTACAATGTAATAACCAAATTAAGGTAGCTAGAAAAACAAATGACAAATAATAACATGTGGGATTGCGCAATATGACGCCAATGTTTAGCGCGAAACATAGAACATAGACGATAGTAGCGTTTTTTAAATTTTTTTTGTGAATTTTTGGTATTTAAGTGTATATTTGTGATACACTGTTGTTTTCAGAATAAAAATTTCTATCAGAATTACTAAAAAAAAATATGTAATCCCATTTGAAAAAAAATATTTTGACAGTTTACCTTTGAAGTCCATGGGGCTATACTTGAATTTATTAGGCCATTTTGTAGCCTATTAACAACCATTTAATTTGGTGTACAGATAATTAAAATCTTCTGATAAATAACGGAGTTATGGACTCGTCTTCTTTTTTGGGGACACCCTGTATTTGTGCTTATTTTTCTTTATTATAGTTAAATTGGGATATTTTCAATGATCGGGAGTGCTATGGTCACCATGGCAACCGAATTGTTTTGTTTAAATAAATAATTAGAAAATTTGCGTTTTTCCACGGTGTGTTTTTGTCGGTTGATTTACGTGTTAAAAGATTTAATGTGACAATACGAGATACTAATTTAAAATGCTGTTCAAATTTTGGCAATTTTTCAAAACATAAAATTTTTCTGGAAAATTACTTTTATTTTTTTTTCATTAAAATTTTATTTGCTGTGTTTAATGTTTTGTTTGTCGGATATTCTTTGGCAAAGAATAACTTAAATAGCACCTACCAATACAACATGATACCAAAAAAATTTTCTAAGACAATGAATTACTTAAAATTCAAAGTGAGTCGCGAAGTGAGTCGTTTTTTGTGCCGGTCAGTGTACATAACTCGGAAAATAATAAATTCGACGCCAACGTATCATACTCTCTATGGATTCATTTGCAAATTTTTTTAATTGTTAAAAAATGTTAATTTTTTGTAAAAATCATTTTATCATTTCAATTCAAATCGTTATTATAACTCTTGTAATTTTTAATGCATTATAATTTCACAGATACTACCGTAAAAATCATTCTATTTAGATAAGAAAACGTGCATGTCGTTGAAAATTGATGAATAAATCCAATAGTAGCGTGAATTCAACGGGCGCGCTGACCAAAGGTGAGTTTACACCTGACACTTTAAGCAGACCCACCATATCAACGGCCATATCTCAGAAAGTGTTGGTCGTTCGGTAATCTTTATCAAAAACATTTTGTTACAAACTTAATAAACGACAAGATTACTTTGAACAGTTTTTTCCGTAAAAGCATGCATTCTTGTTGGATATTCAATGAAAGAATTATCTCAATTCCATTCCCGTGTTAGAATATACCTACTGAAATCCACGGCTGTCGGCCAGTCACATCCCTCGTATTTTCATTCTATCACCAATCGGATGCGTTTGTAAACAATAAGTCGCGCATCGCGTAGCAACCGCTAAACGAGGCACAATTTTAATTGTCAAATATTAAAAATCAAATTAAATTCAATTTTCAAAGATTGTTCTTCTTTCTTGGTATAGTCGTGGAGAAAATGATTCCACCACTCGTCTACGCCTCGTGTTGGAATTTTCATCCTCTTGAATAATAGCTATTAATATACGCTCATTGAAGAATGTACTATTCCGCCACACTTTGTAGGGTAAACTGCTTTAAAGTTCCCTGACGGCAGGATTAGTACCATTAAAAGCACACCTCGGATAATGTACAGTCGCCAGCAATAAATTTTGATCGTCAAGGTCATTCTTTGGCGCAATGTGAAACTGGAATAACCTCTAATAAATTCTATTTGTCTTGTCTTGTCAAGATCTTGTCAACTTTTTGGAAGTCCCAAATAGGTTGCCACCCTAGCTTCTGACACATTCGTCTCTATCAGCGAAATAATTTTTACTCTGTTAAAATACAATATTGGGGCCATAATTTTGAATGCTTAGAATAAAACTTAAATAAATAAAAATATTTTTTTTTATTGACGTTTTATTGACATTGGCTCTAGTTAAGCAGGCAAAATTTTTAATTTGTGACAGTAGCGGGAAATTTCAAAATGACCTTGACGCCTAAGATTTAATGCTCGTTACAGTACTATTGCGGGCAAAAAAAGTGGGATATCAATGTCATTGTCTTGACTTTTAATGTGAAATAACCCTTATCTGATTCTAACCCTACTTTGAATTGATTGACGTTGTCATTAAGTATTGTAGGTTGTAGGGAATGATTGTAAGTAAGCACGTAGTGAATATTTATTTAATGCAAAGTCCCAATCAAAATCTACCTTTATCAAAAGAAGAGGGCATTTGGAAAAGGAAAATAGGAGTATAAAATAAATTTTTAAACTGTCAGCTAGAATAGTGTCAAAAAATGACAATAAAGCTTGAACTACATCGAATTTTTTTTTGCCCGCAATAGTACATATTATTAGAAAAAAAAGTCATTATTACCTCATTCACTGTGCAAAATCTGCAAATAATAACCAACAGTTGAATAAAAACATGATCAGTAATGAGAGTTCTGTTGATTGGTTCATTTTTTTTTTTTTGGCTAAATTACAAGCTTTAATGTAACTATGAATGTGAAATGGGAGTATTTTAAAAAAGATCTTTGCACGTTTTCCAGGTTACCTTCTTGATAATTATATTTAAGGGTTAACAATTAACGTGTCTACATTTAAACTTTAATGATAATGAGCCCCACGCAATTGAAAATGCAACCCACAATACATTTGCAAAATTAACATGAATATTTGTTTTTTATTTAAAAAACATAAAACACAGTTAGCTGTGAAGTTTCGTAAATTTTGACATAAACGTCATTCGCTTGGTTAAATGAAATTGTGAAAAAACGAAGAGTTTTTGGGAAAATGTTTACTGTCTGCATAAACGCACAACGGCAGAAGCATTTTTATTACATTTGTCATAAATCAGGATCATGTCTGTTTTTTCATCATTGAAATACATTTTAATTAATCGTCGTATTTCAACTTTCGTAAATGTCAGTTGTTACCGTATGGAGGGAGCACTCTTCAAAAAAGTGGATACGACCGCGCTTTTCTGTAGACCTAATAAAAGGTCTCCAGATGAGCCGAGCGAAACCGAAGTTAACGCAGATATTTCATCTTTCCAGTGGCGTCCCTTTAACTTTTTTTCTGGGGACAATTTTTGTAGGAATTGTAGGAAGACGACCGTAAATATTTAGTTCAAAATAAAAACAGATCAGAGTTATACAACTGAAAAAATACAAAGACAATTCACCAACCGGTTCACGTGTAAAAAACCAAATCCCAGTAAAATGACGGAACACCGACGCCTATGAAGCCTAACGACCCTCGTCACGAAATTTCACGAAGTACTGGCGGTCATTTTAAAAGGCGTCATAAAAGGTCTCCGCACAGGTCTCGCGACGTGCCGCTTTCTTTACATTGCCAGCATAAGCAGTGCTCCCTCCATATCCCTCTACGGTTGTTACAAATAAAGCCATCATAGATTCATAATTTTATTTTGAAACAATATGATTAAAATATCCATGTTAGCGTTGCAAATGTATTGTGGGTTGCATTTTCAATTCCGCCGGGTCGTGAAATACCTGTATAAAAAATAAAAAATCAGACATCTCATCCACCTCTTTGGAAGCACTTGAAATTCCTGTCCAAGTGCCCAAGGAAGCCATTAATAAATATTGTCAGTTCTACTTCTTCCACATGAAGAGGAAAAAGTCTAAATATTCCATTTTTAAATTGTGTTGCAATCTTATTTCCTAACATTGTTTATAATATTGCTTTTAAAATTGTGGGTGAAGAAAGTATTGACAGATGAGAAATTCCGGAGCTCCGAGAAAAAAGATTGGGAAACACTGGTTTAGACCATTAAAATTTATGAGTAAAGTCCATTTTTTTTAAAATCAATTGTCATTGTCAAAATTCCCTCAAAGAACAGGCTGTATCACCCTAAAACCTTTTATTTCGGAACACCTCTATCGTAAAATCTCCCTAGATCAGGTTTGAGGTTATGTCAGTAATTTTCAAATGTCAGAAAAGTTTCAGGTGTAACCAAATTTTATACCAAAAGACAAGAAATAAAGACCATAATGACACTGAAAAGTGCAACTGAACATATACAGGAAAATGGGAATTTATTTAGTGGGTAATATAAGCAGTTTACCTATTCATCTTTAGAATCTAACCCCCAATCGTCTTCCGAATATGATTCTGCGGAAAATTGAATTATTATTGAAAGAATGTCCTCAATTGGTAGATTTCCCATCAATTATTTCCAGTCCTCTCTAATCAGTTCCTCGCAGTGACGAACACCATTGGCCCATATATTAAAATTATAAAAGAAAATACCTCGAATGTGTGCATCTTGACTGCAATTTAGCATGGTCGGTTTTTCTCTGCATTTCTTCACGTAATCTAATCATAGTCAATTTTGTTGTGTTAGATCCTTGCTTTCGGAAACTTATTTAACTTTTTTTTTTAATTTAAATGTAATTGCGGCTTCACTAGCGCAAGCGCCTTACTAATTCACATCAATGACTGACATACAGTTGACATTTTACGTTGCCAACCTAATTACTATCAAATAACCAGTGGCTCATACCAACCTGACAACACTTTGACAATTGATTATAAAAAAAACAGACTTTATGTTTTAACCCTACTTTGTGACAGCTTTTTATTTACATAACTTTGATGGTATAAAAAGAATAAAAAATAAAGGAAAATTATGTATTATTATCATTGTCATCATTGTTGTTATTGGGTGACAGTACTGATAAGTTCTTTATATGGCTCTGTTCAACGTAACGTTGCCATTTTGTCCGAATTCAATTTTCTACACCGATTACCAAGACAAATTGAAAGTAAATACGGATGAGTAGTCATCCGGTGCTTCCTATGTGGAACAATGCTTCTTATCAAAAGGGACATATTAATTTTATTTCATTCATCCGATCCGGTGAAATATCTCCGATGATGCTTCCCAAATCGTGCGAATCTACTCTGTATTGAATATGTGACGTCAAATTCGATTATTCCATCGATTCACTTAGAAACCCAGCGTGGGTGTGTCACAAGTGTTCATTTTAAGACCGCCGCTATCACCTCATTGCAAACTACGCTATTAATAAACCGATTTTAATTTAGTTTTCCAAGCTAGTGTAGTCGCACATGAACAGTTTACCGAAAAAAATGTATTATAGTGACAGTGCGTAGCGAAAAAAAATGGGTGTACTGGTAAAGTCATGGTAAATAGCTCGAATGCCAGGATGGTTGTTATCACTCAGCAATTTTTGGCATTTGCAGTAGTGGAATGAAATTCGAGCTTATCTAGTTCTTTGCGCCATTTCGCATACCTGTGCATCAAATCGGGCCAGTTTCGTGGCGTTTCGCTTTGTAAGTTGTGAATAGTGGTCACGGCAAATAAATAATTGTTTATGACGTGCCCCGCGATTGATAAATATAATTTCCGATGCAGAGAAAATCCATATTGTTGGTTACGTCAAGCGCCGGCGTAGTGACGCTTATTTTCGACGCTCGACGACCACCGTGCTCATCCATTCACATCAGCTGGGACTGCTATGGTGTACGCTGCTTTGTCGGTGGTGTCCCTGCTTTTCGCGGGGTCACTCCAGTTCCAGTTCAAACATCACAATAATGACGAACTGGCACAAGTGCTCCAAGACGTCAACAACAGGTGTCCCAACATCACCAGGATCTACACCCTCTCGGAAACATCTGTTTTGGGACTTCCGCTCTATTTCATTGAGTTTTCCACGAAACCTGGACACCACGAGATCAGTAAGTCAATCTTTTCCAAGTTTTCATTAAAATTTGTCTGGGGAAAATGCGATTTACCCAGCTGAAAAAATCCATTACGGCTGGGTCCATTAGTTGCGTTATCAGTGGTCCCTGATGTGATCTATGCTTCCCACAGGTATCCCACAATATGGGGCAACGAATACATCTACATTTTATCAATCTAGAGCTTTGTCCTGTGGTGCTTTTTGCACCAAAATATTTCACGTTGAAAGCTTCATCGATCTTAGCGTTAATTAAAAATTATGACATTTTTATTTTGACTACTTCCGTCAAAGATGACAGCAGAGTTCTTGATCAGGTCCCAAATTTTTTAGGGATTTTCACATATTATGGCAAATACTTTTGTCGGGAAATTAATTATCGTGCACAAATGCAATGACGTATTTAGTTGAAATGCTGAATGCTGATGACCAAAAAACAGTTTACCTTACCTTCCCATACCTGTGGTATGAATAATACACGAAGCAAAAAATTTGATTAAGTTTTTCTCGTCATAAAATTTTCTCACTACTGAAATTTATATCTGAAGCAAATAAATTGATTAAATTTTTCTTACCATAAAATTTTCCCGTTTGAAACTTGAAAAAGCAACTAATCGATTGGTATTAGGTTTTTAAAAAATAAAAATTAAGTAATTAGTTTTCAGAATTACTGTTACCACGCACCTATTTACAATTTGGAATTATCCCATAAAATCCAGTTTTATTGTTTTTTGAAATTGATGTTTTAACACACCCATTGCGTTAGTGAATATAACCTTGACTTAATATTTCGACAATATTTCCTATTTTAATCAGTGAAAGTGTAAAGTAAAAAAAAATGATAACTAAAGATATGGCAAAAGATGACCGCTTGGAAATAGGGATTGACTTGTCCGAGGATTTTTGCTAAAAGTCAACGACATAAATTTAAGGAATTTAATTACACTTGTGCGGTATGACAGCATAACAGTATTTACTTAGTAAGTCACTTGTGCAATGTTATTCGTTTTGTTTCGATCAAAATCCAAATGAAATCATTTTATAAACCGGATTTGTTGCTGCAAGAAATTCATCAGGATGTGGTTGGAGTATTAGACGAATCTGAAATATCAAGAAAGTAAAAACTGTCCCAGACTTTAAATTGGAGGTGTCAGAGTTGTAAACATTTCCAATCTTTCTGGGCATAAAAATTTAAAAAAATGATACGCTCTTTTTAATCCAGAGATAAGCTAGTTATTTGTACATCAAGGCCGCGAAATCATTCGTTAACGTAGCGAGAGAAAAATTGTCGCCGAGGCCGCTTGCGGCCGAGGCAGACAATCTCGAGGAAGTTAAAGAATTTCGCGGCCACATCATTTTTTTTGAAACCGAAAATTTGTAATTTGTGAAGATTTTCGTGTTTACTGTTTACGTTAAAACAAGTTTTTCAAGTTATTATTTTAAAATTGTTTTTCTAAACGTAGGTTGCATCGTTTGCACAGCTTTTAGCAATTTTTTCCCTATTATCTTGTTGAAATAAGTTTTTCGCATCTCTACAGTTACCTCTTTTAAAGAATCTTTCGCAAAGATCAAGTTTTATCGTGGATGAAAGTGTTAACACCGAAAGATCATCATTTAAAACTTCTTTCTATCAATACAGCTCTCTTGTAGTGTTATCCATTTAAGCGATCTTTGTAAAGAAAACTTTACCGTCGCTTGGGAGAATCTCATGTCCAAGGTGAAAAATGAATGTTTTTCTTTCGCGGAAAAATCTACATTTACAATTTAGACTTTGACAGTAAGTTTCAAAACAAATAAAAGTTTTTGTATGTTTATAGTTTGTTATAACATGCATTCACATTGTTTTGACATAATGGGAGGCCATGGAAATTTTGCATTTAATTTGGTAGTAAAGCGGTTTTTCTAAGTTTGAGGTTATAAATAGCGTCAATGTCTAGTGCATTATTGTCAATTTTACTAATTTGCAATAGAAGAATACTCAGACACAGCGGGAAATTCATTTTGATAGTCCGCATGTCAGGCATTTTAGTGACGGAAATTAAACAGTGTGTCCAACGTTAAAAAAATAAATCATGGCCTCTCATTATGCCAAAACAACATGAACGGGGTTTATTTTTTTAATTTTTTTAACAACAAACAAGAAGTGTAGATTAAATTAAAACTAGACATTTAGATTTTAAAAAATTGAAATTTTGGTTTTAGTGAATAACGTTATGACTTTAGTTAGCTAAAAGCCATGCAAGATCTTCTGAGAAAATAATAAATATTTATGTTTCTCTATTATCAGACTAAAACACACCCCAACTGTTGCAGCGTTACAGCACTTTGCATAACTAATAAATTACTTCGGTACAAGAACCACGAAAACAATTTTCCCTTAACTTGAAAGCACACACATTGAAAAATTTACCCAAATTAAATTTAATAATTAATAATTTAATTCTGTGTAAAAATTGGAACAAAATTTTGGTAAATTAAATATGTATGTTGCATTATCTTTATTTTGCTTTTTGAGTTCTTCTTATGGATGACTTAAAACAAAGCGTCTTGCTGTAGAAAGTTGTTGCAAAGCTGGCCTTAATAGGAAAGTTAATTAAGATAAAAATTTTGAAAGGTTCTTCGCGGCTCGTAGAAAATAGTAATTTATTATAGGAGTTTTATAAGACATTATTTTGTCCCACGCGTTTTTTAGAGCACGACGAGCGCAACGAAGAGTGCTATAAAGCAAACAAGTGCGACAAAATGGCTTATAAAACGAGTGTAATACAATAAAAAAGTTCAAAACATAATGTTAAGAAAATTAATTTGGCAGATATAAAGGGTTGGTAACACTAGCAACTAGACGAACAATTGCAAGTTTTGAAATTAAAGTGTCGGGAAGTGTAGTGATCACTGATCATGTAGCAACTACTTACTGTGAGTCACTGCCAACATTAAAAATTTAAGTAAATGTTCCTGAAACCGGTATCAAAAAGAACTCCTTTTCGAAACCCGTTTAAGTGTTATAATGACTGTGTTAAAGGTGCAAAATAGAAAAAGTATAGTATGTAATGGATATTATACACTCGTTGAATAATACACATATTAGTATTATTACTAACCACATCCATCTTACGATAGCATATTATTCAACCACAATGTAATGATATCCATACCCACGAAGTAATCCGCGTGAGTGAGTAATGCTCATTACACCCGAGTTTTTTTTAATAGAAAAACCTACAGACTCGCGAATGATGACATTTGAAAATAATTATGACATATGAATATGTCTCTGTTATCATAACAACTTTATAGTCCCCGCGATGATGTTGCTAATGCAGTTTTGCCATTAGTCATAACCCCTGCAGTAAAGTCTCATTTGCATAGATATTAGTGCAGTTGCAGGGCAGTTGGTAACAGCAGTGCAAATGTTTGGACTGTACTTATCAAGTTGGCTGTGGTAATTGACAATAGTGGCCGCGACAATAATTTCTCATATTAATTATTTGTCAGTATCTTTTTGTCAACACTAAATCTACGTAAATGGAACATAATGAGTCATTAACTCATTACTCATGGCCGTGGGCAATGAATAGCATTATTTAACAGGAAATTCGGTAAATTAATATACCATATGTCAACAATAAAAGACATACAGGTGGCTATGGAAAACACAATTTCTGAAAACGCACCGCGTAACTTGATAATCTGTCACTTGTCAATTATGACAGTTATGTGAATTTTATTTTTAAAAATGATTAACAAGGTATTTTCGACAAAATCTCTCTTCATCAT